>NW_023605305.1:84473138-85960868 GCF_014898055.3 Talpa occidentalis
CAGCTATCTTGGATCCAAAGGGAAAAGTCAACCTGAAAATTTGGCTGGTGCAAGAAAAAGAACCAGAGACATAAAAAAAAAAAAAAACAGAAGTGGTCACAGCGCATGAACCCTAATCTAAGCCTCACTGATGTCAGCATGTCCACCTTCTATTCCTTACTTGTATTAAGCAATAAGTTACCTTTTTTGCTTAAGCCTTGTTGTATTGTGTTTTCTGTAACTGCAGTTTGGAGTCCCAAGGTATTTAATCCTTTTGCTAGTCAAGGTAACATGCTGTAATGAAGATAGTGTGTATGGTAAGTGTGTATAAACATGATAAATGTGTATAAAACTCACAAATTATAAAACTATACCACTTAACCACTATCCAAAAATAAACACTTGCTAACACACCCAGAAGTCCCCAACATAATCTTTCTCATTCACGTAGATCTTACAAACCACAAGTCACCATTTCCTGCTTTAATATCATTACTTCCTTTGCTTTGCAATCTAAGTATGAATCCCTAAACACTATAGTTTAATTTTGCCTGTTCTTGACTTTCATATAAAAGAGTAGTACAGTGTGTGTTTTTTGTTTTTAAAGATTTATTTATTTATTTAGACAAGCACTGGGTACAGTTAGAAGCACGGGAGGGTGAGAGAATTCACCAGAGTCAGAGTGGGGAGCAGAACAGGCAGACTGACGAAGTACACTGCTGAGGGGAGCAGCGGGGCAGCAGGAGAGGTCTGTCACACCATGTGGGACCCTTTCCCAGTGGCCGGGGATCGAACCGGCACTGCAGAGGCTGCAGGCAGCTTCGCAGCCCAGCGCTCAACCGCTGAGCCACCAGGGAAACCCCAGTGTGTGTTCTTTTTGATTCTTCCCTGTTTAGCATTGTGTTGAGATTCCATTAGGCTATTTTGCGAAGCTGTGTTTCTGTCATCTTCATTGCAGTCTAGAACTCTATCATACGAACATAGAATCTTTGGGTTCAGGAATACCAAAATCCCATCTAGGGCCACCCTGAATCATGCTGCTCTCCCCATTTTTGCACCACACTCGTTTTACTTGAAGAAAATTGCTGGGCCACAGAGCCTGCAAGTCTCCAGCTTTTCTAGATAATTTGGAAAACAATGCTTTGTTTTCCAAGGCATTGGTACCCATTTTACACAATCAACTGTCAGAGTCCCTCTTGCTCTGCATTCTAGCCCACCATTGAGACTGCCAGTCCTTTTCATTAGCCGTTCCAGTGGGATGTTTAACTTGGCATTTTCCTAATTGCTAATGAGGCGAGTACCTTTTCATGTTTCTTAGCCTCTTGGCCTTCCTCTTTTGTGGGTTACTCGGGTCTCTTAGGCAATTTTCTCCTGGGTTGTTTGTCATTTGCTTTTTGTTTTGTAATCCTTTGTATCTTCTGAATACCTTATGAATTCTAAACCCTGCAAAAAACTTCTCTTGTCCTATGATTTCCTTTTCACCCTATAAAAAGGTGTTTTTTCTGATGAGCATAAATTCTGAATTTCAATTTCATTTCATTTCATTAATGCTTCGTCCTTCTTGGATGTTGGAAGTCTGTTTCCTGCTTGGTACACAGTGCCATTCCTGTCATAAATCAAGTGTGTATATCTGACTACTCTGGGTCTGAACTCTGTGTTCCAAACCACTGGTTTGTTTTTCTAGCCTTGTGCAATACAAAAGAGTTTCAATTACTCTAGGTAAATAAGAAGTCAAGATAGGTCCCGCCTGGGTTGGTTTTATTTCTTTCAAGAGGATCTTGCCTTTCTGCATTTCCTTGCCATCTTGGCTTCCATTTGCCGGATTTCCCAAGATCCCGAAGAAACTTTCAGTTTGGATACAGAAATTTTTACATATCTTTTATTTTATTAATTTGCAGGTGTTTGATGTTTTTGATGCTGCTGCTAACTTAAAATTTGGTTAAAAATGGTGTAGGGTAGGTTAAAGTATCAGGCTTTTCTGCCCTCCCGCCATTAGGATAGATGACAGAACTCTCCGGTCCTAAATGCATGCCTGATGGTGGGCACCTGGAATAGGGTATGGGAATATGTAGATGGGATTCACCTGGGCTAAGACTGGGCTTTTAAGAGTGGCGTCACGGGGACTCTAGACGAAGCAGAGAAGCAGAAGCAGAATCACCAGAGAACGCTAGACAGCCCAGACAGAGTGAAGACTTGCTGGGGGCCCAGGAGGCCTGTCAGCCTCCTGGCCTCCCAGCACTCCTGCCTGCTGTGTAGCTGGTAAATCCCAATAAAAGCCTGCAAAAACCACTGAGACCTCCAGGACTCTCTCCTCCTTTACCTAGTCTGCTGGATCAGAAAACCTGCTCTGGGTCCTCCTGCCCTTACAAATGGTAATTTAAGATTTATTTTGTAGGCTTTGAGAATATCTCCAAAAATTCCTGTTGATATTTTCTTGGGGGTGGGACACATAGTTTACTATGTGTGGACTGGACTGGTTATGATAAAGGAGGAGTGAATTGGATTGGCTATGATAAAGATGGGCAAAGGTTACCATGGAAATGCAAATGGAAGAAATTTGCCCATCCCTATGGGATCACAGGGTGGGAGGAAGGGAGAGTCATTCTCCGTGTTGAAAAACAGAAGAAGCCAGCTGGGTAGGAAAGAGGGAAGAGGACTGAGCACACATTTCTCATGTACATTTCAGGATGTTACCACGGGACACTTCCTGCCTCCCTATCAACTGAGGTGCCAAAACAATAGGTTGAGATACCGGTGTGGGTGTGAGGAAAATTCCCCCCTGAGGGTATAATTTACAAAAGGATTGTGGGCAAACTAGCTCCAAGATTCCTGACTTAGGCAAAAGAGTTTATCAATGATGCAAAAGTGTGGGCTGAGAGGGGATTTGGGAAGGGTTTCTTTGGAAGGAGCTATTGCTGTTAGCACTTGCCAAGCACAGGAGGATGATGCTACCTCCTGCTCTAGTCTAGTGGGGAGGAAATATTCCTTGGGGTCCTTCCAAGTATGACATTCCCTGCTTAGGATTGATGCTGGATGCCACCTGAGGGACTGAAGCCACTTGGGACAGCAGAGGAGAAACATCTACCTCGGGATGAATGAGCACTGCCAGAGTTTGTCAGAGCAAACCAGAGGTATGTGTGTGTTTCCCACGTGGGAAACAGGGCTGTACCAGTTGTCAGAATTCCTGTGCCGGGACTGAATGGAAGGGAAGAGGGACTGGGAAGTACGTAGCTGGACATAAAAACCCAATTACTGGGGTCACAAGTGATCCCCAGAACAGAAATGAATCCTAGATCATTGGCACTAGAATTAAGAATTTTCAGCAACCCAGCTTTGTGTTATATTTGATGGGTTATCAAAAGCTAGGAACTAACTTCCTCTAGTTGAAGTATGATTCAG
Source organism: Talpa occidentalis (assembly GCF_014898055.3). Taxonomy (NCBI): domain Eukaryota; kingdom Metazoa; phylum Chordata; class Mammalia; order Eulipotyphla; family Talpidae; genus Talpa; species Talpa occidentalis. The sequence continues at coordinate 84,476,517 of NW_023605305.1, forward strand.
ACTCTACAAAGTAACTAATAGCCAATGAGCAAGCAGCTTTGGTGCTCTGCAAAGCAGGTCCCCTTTCTAGTTACTGTATGGTAGTTTCTGGAGCAATTGGAGAATCAGGGACATTGTGGGTCCTCTTCCATAAGTGATAGCACTTTGTGCTTTGTATGTACATATCCTTAAAAAACAAAAAAAACAAAAAAAACCATGTGCACTTGGAGAGAAAGATTCAGAGTTATTCACCTGCCAGATCCAGAGAAGTTGAAGGTCTCCAACAAGTAACTTCCCACCCCTGCCCCACCCTGCCTCGGGCACCCCCCACCCAGGGGTGTCTCATGCACCAGCTGGTTCCCAGGGAAGAAATGAGTGTGGGGAGAGCAGAAGCTGACCCCAGTCCTACATGTAGGAGAGCACTCTCACTTTTTGTGCAGAGATTGAGGCATTTGATTAATATCTTGGCTAGACACATTCTAATTACCAAATCAAGACGATGATTTGTGACTTAAAGTGAATAGGCCTCCCCATTCATTAAGAAGTCTTGGGATCTGCCCAAGTTTGCAATGGAGGGCAAGGGAAATTACCCCCTGAAAAGCAATTTTAAGGCAAGTGGTGACACAATCAGGTTGTGTTTTGATCACATCATGTGTCGTGCTGGGTACGCCCAGGGTGTGAATGCACTCAAGCAGCGATAAGCCATGTAGTTGTGACTGGGCCTCTGATTACAAAGCAATGCTGAGAAGGATGAGGTAAGTTGGGCTCTGCTCAGGAGCTGAGGAAGACAGCTGGCTAAAGATTTTGTACTGCAAGAGGAAGTGGAGCAATGCTGAGGAGCTAACCACATCCTAGGTTCTGTACTCAGTACTGACCTGACCTGTCACCTTTGATTCTCATGAAAATCCTATGAAACAAAGAGATCATTACCGTCTCTCCTAAAAATGAGGGCACTGAGGTGTGGGAGAGCTCGTACAGCCTGCCTGTGTCACACAGCTGGTCAAGAGCAGAGCTGAGATCTGAGACAGATGTATCTGATAATGTTAAACACTGAATGAGGAAATGCTAGGTAGGTCAGAGCAAGGCTTCCTGTAGGCCGGAGGACAGTAGACTCAGGAGGAATGTGACCAGAGCTTGGGTGCTGACAGGTGTCTGCTGTCTGTGAAAAGGATTCCTCTCCTGTCCCCGCACCATCTCATCCATGTTCCATGGCTGACAAAACCTGAGCCAGGCATGTAGGTGTCATATGGCAGATGAGACAGAGCTCCCCTGTCAGATCTCCGACATCTGGCCTCTCCCCACAGAGTCTCCCAAACTTTTCCTGGGTACAGAAGTGCCAAGGGGTCTAAGGCAGGAGTAGTACTCCAGAGAAGCAGTTTTTTATTTCTTATTTTTAAAAGATTTTATTTATTTTGGCATGCAAGAATGGGGTATAGGGACTCCCCTGGTGGCGCAGCAGTTGAGCGCTGGGCTGCAAAGCTGCCCACAGCCTCTGCAGCGCGGGTTCGATCCCCGGCTGCTCCCCGGCCACCGGCAAGGGTCCCACATGGTGCACAGACCTCTCCTGCCACCCGCTGCTCCCCTCAGCAGTGTGCTTTAGTCCTTCTGCCTGTTCTGCTCCCCACTCTGGCTCTGGTGGATTCTCTCACCCTCCAGCACTTCTGACTGTACCCAGTGCTTGTATATATAAATAAATAAAACTTAAAAAATAATTTAAAAAGATTTATTTATTTATACATACAAGAACTGGGGTACTGGCCAGAGGTGTGGGGCAGTGAGAGGATTCACCAGAGACAGAGTGGGGAACAGAACAAGCGGACTGACTGAAGTACACTGCTGAGGGGAGCAGCGGGTGAGACATGAGAGGTCTGTCTCGCCATGTGTGTCACCTCCCTGGCTGGGATCGAACTCATGCTTTAGTGGCTGCGGATAGCTTGATAGTGCTGTGTCTTAACCCCTTGTACCACCAGGGAGGCCCCACCATTCTAGTTTTATTATAAAGGATACAATTCAGGAAGAACCCTGTGAAAGAGAAACAAGGGTGGGAGGAATGATGTTTTCTCCAACCTGGAAGGCGCCCATGTCTTATGTTCTAGTGATCTTATTGCCACTTCATCACACAGACTCGAGTGATGAATCATGGGCCACTGAGATTGAACTCCAGCTCCAATCCCATCCCTTCCCCTTGTCAGGGGGTAAGAGCTGAAAGCTCTAAACTTCTAATAAAGTGGTTGTTTCCTCTTGTGACCAGATTCCATCTTGAAGCTATCTAGAGGTCAAGAAACCCCTGTTTAGCATAAATCCAGGTTTTGATGGAAAGGTGCTTGCTAAAAATAGCAAAAGACACTTCAGTCAGGACATTTCTAGGGTTTTAGGAGCTCTATGTGTGAACAAAGACCAAATATTATATATATGTATACATATAGATGTATACATAAATATATACACACACACGTATATGTATTACTAATATAATAATATAGTATATATATAATCACACATGGGGAGTCAAAAGGATCAGAGGTTTTCTATGGTACCAAATTGTGTGGGAGCGCCAGGTCTGGGGAAGGGAGGAACCTGGCACAACAGTGTCTGGGGGAACTTATAGGCAGAGGGAATCCTGGAGGTGATAGCTCAGGCCAGCATAGGCTGTTCCTGGGAAGCAGAGGGGTCAGGGGACAGGGCAGAGATCAGTGTGGCACTTAGTAAGCATCCTGATCCCTAGAAGAAACCCAAGGAAGAGAGAATTGACGCTAACATTGTTTTTCAGATTCTAATTAAACTGAGGTGCAAATTATTAAGGTGAGGTATGTTTTTTAAAAACTAAATTGTTGTTGTATCCAGACTTGAGTTTGTAGTTTGAGATCCAGCCCTATCATCAATAAGAGTTGTAAACTACTACAAGAGACATGTGTGAATCCAACTAATGACATTTAAATATCAGTAACAGCAGAGCCCAGCCAGCTAGGAAGAATAAGAAGGTAATATAGGAATAGTTTCATTTAGAAGATAATGAGATTAAAGAAATCCAGTCATGAAGTGAAACAGTCTGGATGAGGGGTTAGAGACTCAAATTTGACAAGAATTAGGAAAGTGGGCGTGAGAAGTCTGTGACTATAGAACCTGTTCTAATGAACGTAAATGGGCCTCAGGGTGTCAAGAGAACACCAAATCCTGAGTCCCATCCAAATCATGGGTCAATTTTAAGCCCCCAGTCTCCTCTTCCCAGAAAGGTAACTCCAAATTGTTTAGTATAATTGTCTGCCTCATCTGACTTTAATTCCAGGAAGATTTAGAACTAGTGGCCCAGGGCTTGAGAAAAATTAATCTTCCAACCAGTGGCATGCTGGGGCCTGCCTGCCATGTTTCAGGAGAAATCCTCTCCCCCTGTTCTTCATTCAGTCATCTTGGGTTGGCAGCCTGAAATCCCCTGGGGTGGGAGGGAGTATTTACAGCATGGGGATTGGCAAATGCTACAAACAGAACTTCTTTCCCCAGAGAGCTGGTTGCGCTACATTTACCAGCATGCCACTACTGACAGCTTCATCTGATATTGACACACTAGAATACTATTTAAAGAATCTCTGCATAGAATATGAAGTGATAGAAAATTCGAAGACTAGGATAGCTAAAATGAAAGGGATGGGAAGAAAAATATTTTAAGATGCAGTGGTTTATAAACGATGGTGATGGAAAGTGAGGAGCAGATCCTGTTTTCTCCCCTGGAAAAAGGAATCATTTCCAGAGTACAACTCTTTTATGAAGATTAATGAGAACATTTCACAGTTTAGTTCCATGTCATATGTATTTTAAATGTCCCTGCTTCAGCTGTCAATGCCTTTTTAAAATTCCATATTATTGTAGCAGGGAGTTAGTTGGGCATTCTCTCACCATGGACTGGGGGTGGGGTTCAATAAATGGAATAATAATTGTCACTGAGCATCACTGTCTTGCTTAAAAAAAAACTGTAGAGATCTGGAGAAGAACATTCTAAAGGACTGAAAAATGCTTTCCACTTTGAGAATGTTGCAGGATCAAGGCAGTATAGGTGCTTCTACTTAAACAGACATGTGGAAAGTTTACATAAAGGTTTTCTAAAGGTGGCCCTCCCTGATGGCACAAGGGGTTAAGTCTCAGCACTATGAAGCAATCCGCAGCCACTGCAGCATGAGTTCGATCCAGGCCAGGGAGCTAACCCACATGGTGCAGCAGACCTCTCCTGTCTCTCCTGTTGCTCCCCTCAGCAGTGTGTATCAATCACCTGTTCTACTCCCCACTCTGTATCTGGTGAATACTCTCACACACACCCTCCCACTTCTGGCCTATACCTCGTTCTTGTATGCATAAATAAATACATCTTTTTAAAAAATGGTGACTAAAAGTCATCAAGAAAGGAAATGGGGGGAGATACTAAAATATTTGCTCTAAATATTTTTTCCATGAAAATAAGTTTTCTATAGAAAATAAGAACTCTGTAAATTTGGAACTTTTGCCCCAAGATAATATTAGCACCTTTATTGTATTATATGTCCAGCTTGTCAGAAGCACTAAATATGTTAACCAGAAGCCAGTGGGCAAAATAACCTGAGTAATGCTGCCACCAAGAAAAATAAAATGATAATGGGCCTCCCCGGTGGCCGAGGGGTTAAGTCTCAGCGCTGTCATGGCTAAGGCCTGAGTTTGGTCCTCGGCCAGGGAGCTGACCCACATATGGTGCAGCAGACCTCTCCTGTCTTACCTGCTGCTTCCCTCAGCAGTGTATTTCAGTAAATCTACCTGTTCTGCTCCGCACTGTCTCTGGTGAACCATCTCACCTATACCCCTGTCCCCACACCTCTGTCTACACCCCAGTTCTTCTATGCAAAAATAAAAAAGAAGATGATAATGATTTCATCTTTATTCTTTTTTTTTTTTTTAAAGATTTATTTTTATTTGTTTATTTATTTATACAAGCACTGGGTACAGTCAGAAGCGCAGGAGGGTGAGAGAATTCACCAGAGCCAGAGCGGGGAGCAGAGCAGGCAGAAGGACCGAAGTACACTGCTGAGGGGAGCAGCGGGCGGCAGGAGAGGTCTGCGCGCCATGTGGGACCCTCCTCCGGTGGCCGGGGAGCAGCCGGGGATCGAACCGGTGCTGCAGAGGCTGCGGGCAGCTTCGCAACCCAGCGCTCAACCGCTGCGCCACTGGGGAGGCCCTCATCTTTATTCTTTCAGTAGACCTTATTGAACGCATACAATAGGACATGTGTTTCCCTAGATCTTAGAGGTGAACATGAACAAGGCCACTTTGTGAGATACTAAATATTTTAGTATCTCCCTCCATTTCCTTTCTTGATGCCTTTTAGACACCATTTTTTAAAGATTTATTTTATTTATTTATGCATACAAGAATGAGGGTATAGGCCAGAAGTGGGAGGGGTGTGTGTGAGAGTATTCACCAGAAAAAGAGTGGGAAGTAGAACAGGTGATTGATACACACTGCTGAGGGGAGCAGCAGGCGAGACAGGAGAGGTGGAAGGCTGAAAGGATTGAGCACAATGTGGACAATGCAGGGATTCAGAATTTGGAAGATATTCTGGGCCAGCCCTTTCTGCCCACTTGTGTCCGTGCATCTTCTTTCTCTTTCCTAATAAACCTGTCCTTTTAAAATGAAAAAAAAATTCCAGAAGCTATTTGGTAACCCATAGAGGGGGCACAGGCCTCATTGTTGGGTGGGCAAACACAGTTTCCTATTTGTAAGCCCAGAATACTTTTCCTGTATCCTCCTCTCTGTTCTGTGTCCTCCACTTTCCTCTCACACTCTGGCTGCTTCCAATCTTCTCATTCACATCTCTAACCTCCCCAACCTTTCCTACACTTCACGTGGATATTTTGCTTCCTAAGATCTATAAGCTTTCTGTTCTAGTTCTCCAATGTCTCTGACTGTTCTTTCTTCTTCTCCCCTCATTTCCTACTCTATTTCTTCTTTTTTTCCCAAGATGGGGTTGGGAGCAGGGATTTTTTGAGAGTATCAGAGAAAGGGAGGACTATAAAAACATTATATAGCTTACCTTTTATTTTATTTTATTTAAGATTTATTATTTATGCATACAAGAACTGGGGTGTAAGCCAGAGGTCGGGGCTGTGAGAGAATTCACCAGAGAAAGTGGGGAGCAGAACAGGCAGATCTACTGAAATACACTGCTGAGGGGAAGCAGTGAGCGAGTCAGGAGAGGTCTGCTGCACCATGTGGGTTGCTCCCTGGCTGGCCCAGGATCGAACTCATGCTGCAGTGGTTGGCAATAGCTTGATGGCACTGTCTTTAACCCTTGCGCCACCAGGGAGGCCCCTATAGCTTACTCTTTAAAACATATTTCTTAAAATATGGGTAAGCAAAAAGAGGAAAATGTAAATTACCTGAGATTCTGCTAAACACCTGGATATACTTTTTTAAATAATTTTTTATTTTTATTTTTTAAGAATTATTTATTTATGCATACAGAACTTGGGTACAGGCCAGAAGTGCAGGGGTGAGGATTCACCAGAGACAGAATGGGGAACAGAACAGGCAGACTGACTGAAATACACTGCTGAGGGGAACAGTGGGTGAGAGAGGAGAGGTCTGCTGCACCATGTGTGTAGCTCCTTGGCCAGTCGGCAATCGAACTCTGTGCTGCAGAGGCTGGGGATAGCTTCACAGTGCTGTTCTTAACCCCTTGCACCACCAGGGAGGCCCAGGATTTGTAACCTTATATGAATTCCTTTGTTCACTTGGGCAATTATTTTCATAAGGTTAATTACTAAGTGTGAACATTCTGGTCAAAGAATACAACTATTGTATTTGTTTTCTAGGGCTGCTATAACAAAGTACCACAGATTGGTTGACTGAAACAACAGAAATATATTGGCTTGGTGTTCTAGAGGCTGGAAGTCCAAGATGGAGCCATGACAGGCTTGATTCCTCCTGGGGGCTGTAAGGGAGAATCTGGCCCCTGCCTCTCCCAGTGTTGGTGGTTTGCTGGCCATCTTTGGCGATCCTTGACTTCTGCTGCATCACCCTGACATCTGCCTGCATTTTCACCTGGCATTCTCCCTGTGCACAAATCTGTGCCAACCCCCTCCCCAAAGATGTCATGGAATAAGGGGCCACCTCTTTTCAGTATGATTTCACCTCTATGACCTATTTCCAAAAAACAGTGACAATCTGAGGTCCTAGATGTAGGACTCCAACATACGAATGGGCGGGGGAGGGGCAGGCAATTCTAATTCATAACATATCTTTAAGACTTTTAATATTTGTTACTAAGTTTTTTTTTAAAATTCATTTATTTATACAATAGCTGGGGTAAAGGCCAGAGGCGTGGGAGGATGAGAGGATTCACCAGACAGAGTGGGGAACAGAACAGGCAGACAGACTGAAAGCACTGCTGAGGGGAGCAGCGGGTGTGACAGGAGAGGTCTGCCACACCATGTGGGAATCCCCTGGCCAGCTGGGAATTGAACTGGTGCTGCAGAGGCTGTGGACAACTTCACATCACTGCGCTAAACCCGCTGCACCACCAGGGAGGCGCAATGTTGCTAAATTTTTCAAGTGTATTGTTGAGAAATGTGAATAATAACATTGACATGACACTGACTGATTATAACTGAAGAAAGGAAGAGGTAAGTAGCATTGAGTGATTTCTAAATATTAGCTATAGGCAACTGAGTAAAATACAGAAGTATATGGGGAGAGGGAATTTGGCAGGTGGTGAGTTAAGTCTTATATGCACTGAGCCTGAGGCCTAATGGAACGGGAAAGTGGAAATGTGTAATCAGTAACTATGGATATGAGTCAAGTTCAGGACAGACACAGATTTGTGAATCATCACCACTTAAGTGGAAGCTGAAAGTCATGGGGATGGATGAAATCACCCTCTAACATAGCCCAGTCACATGGGATAAAGAGAAGACAAATGACAGAATCTAGAACCCCAATAGTTCAAGGATGTTTGGAGAATGAGAAGCTCACAGATGTGATGGGGGAGAAAGGGATCATGGATAAGGACATAGATTAATATTTGAAGGATGAGTTAAGATTTAAGGGAGACAAGGAAGCATTCCAAGCTGAAGGGAGGGTTAGAACAAAGGACCAAAGAGTGGGCATGTACAGACATGATCTGGAAATAACCAATAATCTGACGTAGCTAGAGAGAGCAGTGCAAGGAGACGGAGAGTTGTGGATGCCATGAGAATAGTGGAGGTACCCCATATCCACTCGGTGGTGGGGGGAGTATGGAAAGTGCTTTGTGCCTGTCCTTGGCCTGCAGTTCTTGGGTCCATTCCCTGCCTTTCCCTGCTTGCCTGTCTCTCAGGCTGTTGACCCTGGTGGCTGCATTTCTCAGGCTATATTGCCCACTGGTGTCTGGTTGAGTTTGGCCAATAGGGGCACAGATAGTAGACAGGAGACAGCAGAAGGAAAGAAAGTAGAGTATTTTTCTTCCCTTCCCTCTCTGCTTTAGGCAGCATCTCTGTGTACTGTGTCTCCTTCATGGTTCAACTTCTGCCCAACAGCTCCTGCTAGGGCACTAACTCTTTGGAGCAGCTCTGGCTACGCAGTTCATCCCATGGTACTGGAGGCTCTGCCTCTATGCTGATCCTGGCACATGCCCTGGTCCTGGGCTCCATTGACAGCCATCTCCTTCTTTTGTCTTCTCTCCTAAGGATGGTGGTGGCTTCCTGCAGGTGATGTCTGAGATGCTTCGCCTCCTTGTTTCTAGGCCTGCCAACATTCTAACTGCTCACCTGATACAGTTCCTTCTTGTGAACCACCTGGCATGTTTTCTTTCCCTGGACGGACACTTATTAATATGGGCTGTGAATGGCATGTCAAGGCATTTAGACTTATTGCAGATTTTTTTTTAAGATTTATTTTATTGGGTCTCCCTGGTGGCACAGTGTGTTGAGCGCAGCTCTGTGAAGCTGTCCGCAGCCTCTGCAGCATGGGTTCAATTCCTGGCCAGCCAGGGAGATACCCACCTGGCATGGCATACCTCTCCTGTCTCGCCTGCTGCTCTGTTGCCTGTTCTGCTCCCCACTCTGTCTCTGGCCTGTACCCGACTTCTTGTATAAATAAATAAATAAATAAAATGCCTTTAAAAATATTTATTTTATTTATGCATGCAAGAGCTGGGGTGTAGGCCAGAGGTGCAGGGGCTGAGACAATTCACCAGGAAAGAGTGGGGTGCAGAACAGGCAGATCTACTGAAATACACTGCTGAGGGGAAGCAGTGGGCGAAACAGGAGAGGTCTGCTGCGCCATGCAGTTCACCTCCCTGGCCAGGGAGTGAACTGGTGCTGCAGTGGCTGCTGATAGCTTCATACTGCTGAGACTTAACCCCTTGCACCACCAGGAAAGCCATTTATTGCAGATTTTTGAGGAAAGAAGTGGTTGATTAGACCTCATTTTCCTAAGACAGCACCGGAAACAACATGATGGAAATGTTGGAATTGAGAAGAAAGGGGAGGCATGTCCTTCCTCACAAAGCAAGAGACCCTTATCAGTGTTTAACAGCATTAAAGCAGGAAGTGTGTCCTTCCCAATCCATCCACTTCACTTCCTGTTGTCATCATTGCTCTGAATTTCTTATTCATCTTTTTATTCTTTGCTCTTCAGAGTTTGATCGTGTGTCTATCCCTAGATAACATTGTTTGATTTTTATCTACTTTGACTTGTAGACTTATACTTTATGAATTCTTCTACATTCTACCTTTTAACTCAAAATTCAATCTTCCAGGAAGATTTGTTCATTTTGATATGTGTCATTCTGGATCTTTTCTTTTTAGTGTTGTATGGTGTTCCACTATGCACACATATGCCATTGTATTTGCACAGTTTACTATTCATGGACACTGCAGGTGTTCATAGTTTGGTTTTTTTCTTTTTGCTATTGTGAATAATGAACTTGTTCAGATAGGCTCCTGGCCTATCTGTCCAAGAGTCTCTTTTTAGGGCATATATGTCAGACTAGATTTGTTAGATTTGTTTTGCCAGACTTGTTTTCACCAGGGAAAAACAAGCCCAGTGCAAATAGGTTGCTGTTTGACACCCTGTTCAAAGTTCAATTTCATATGAATCAAATGAAAAAATATGAAAGGTAAATTTTTTAAACTTTAGAAGAAAATAGAGAATATGATATTAAGGTAGAGTTCTTATACACAATGTCATAAAAAGCATCCCATAAATATCATCAGAATTAAGAACTTTTGTTCAACAAAAGCCATGATAAAGAGAAAGTATAATTAGGGGAAGATATTAAAATATATATAGTACAAAAAACATTAGTGTTCAGAATCCACAGATAGCTTCTACAAATCAGAAGAAAAAAAGAAACAACCCAATAGAAGAAAGCCAAAATATAAAAAACAAGATGGTACCAAGTTTAGACAAGCATGCAAAGCATCATAAACACACACCTTCCTGGTGAGGACATAATTTGGCACAACATAGGAAAGCAATCTAGTACTACTCAGTGAAGTCAAATAAGCACATATCACATATCAAGCAATTCTACTCCTAAGATACACTAAAACATTTCTATATGTGTGCAGCAACAGACACCTATAAGACATTCCAATCTGTGGGGCCTCCTTGGAGGCACAAGGGATTAAGTGTCAGCACCATGAAGCTATCCGCAGCCACTGCAGCATGAGTTCGATTCCTGGCCAGGGAGGTGACCCACATGGCTCAGCAGACCTCTTCTGCTTCACCCCTTGCTCCCCTTACCAGTGTATTTCAGTCAATCCTCCTGTTCCCCACTCTGTCTCTGGGGAATCCTCTCACTCCCCTCCCGCACCTCTGGCTATACCCCAGTTCTCGTATGCATAAATAAATAAATCTTCAAAAAAAAAGACACTCCAATCTGTGATAGCCCATAATAGTTCCAAACCCATTGGCATGCTTCAAATTTCCACAGTAAAATTGGTAATAAAATTGTGAACCAATTTTATACAGTAGTGACAACTAATACCCGACCACTTGCAGAAAGTGAATGAATTTCCAAACTGAATGAAAGTAATCACACAGAGTCACATATAATTGATGTAGTTTATAAAAATAGATAAAGCTGGGCCTCCCTGGTGGCACAAGGGGTTAAGCACAGCACTTTGAAGCTATCTCAGCCTCTGTAGCAGAAGTTCAATCCCCCGCCGGCCAGGGAACTACTCACATGGCATAGCAGACCTCTCTTGTCTTATTTGCTGCTTCCCTCAGCAGTGTATTTCGGTCAGTCTGCCTGTTCTGCTCCCCACTCTATCTCTGGTGAATCCTCTCACCCCCTGCACCTCTGGCCTACACCCCAGTTCTTGTATGCATAAATAAATCTTCAAAAAAATAGATAAAGCTAAAGAACATATTGTTTGGAGCTACATACATATTGTGGTGAGCTCTGAAACTAAGGGCATGCTTAACATCAAATTCAGGATGATGGTTACCTCTGGCTGGCGTAGGGCATGTGATCATGAATTATGGTAATTCAAGGAATGGACTCTGCATCTCTAGAGTTCATAATTAAAGACATGACAGTCAGTAGTTTGCAAAAGCCTATTTGAGGAAAGGGACTTTGAGTCAAGCGCTGAAGAGGAAGACTGAACTAGGACAGTGCTTCTCAAACCTTAGCACAGAACTCCACCAGTCCCTGTGAGATATAATGGTATTTGTATCACAGTCAGCTTTCTAATATTAAAAATATACTTTAAGTAAAAACAAAGGACTGGCCACTGGAATTTCTGCCTTCATGGAAGAAAGACAGCAATATTTCTCTTTTGGATAGAATGTTAATTTTTTTTTTAAGATTTATTTATTTATTTATACAAGCACTGGGTACAGGCAGAAGTGCGGGAGGGTGAGAGAATTCACCAGAGCCAGAGCGGGAAACAGAACAGGCAGAGTGACTGAAATACACTGCTGAGGGGAGCAGCGGGCACGGCAGGAAAGGTCTGTGCGCCATGTGGGACCCTCGCTGGTGGCCGGGGATCAAACTGGAGCTGCAGAGGCTGCAGGCAGCTTCGCAGCCTAGCACTCAACTGCTGCGCCACCGGGGGAGGCCCAAAGTGTTAATCTTTAATGTAAACCGGATTGAGAACAAATTATTATAGATACAAAAATTGGTGGCCATTAATAACAACCTGGAAATAAACAGCTCTTTGCTTGGAGCTACAAGACTTTGAAGAGAAATCTAAATATTGGGAATAAGTTGAGCTGATGGTTGACGTTACTCAGGAGTCTTTCTACAGACTTGATCTTTAGAAAATACATTAGAACATATCCAATTCCAAGTAGCTGCAGCCAAAAGACCTTAAAAGTGCATCAGCTAAATGAACAAATAAGGTAGCAATAAAGGATTATTTGTATGAAAATCTTCAGGAAAGCATAAATGGTTTATGAATGATACTATTTTCACAAGAAGAAAGAATGGAAAGAAAAATAATAAATTTAATAAGCAGAACTTGGCAGAAGATGAGAGATTGGCCTGCTATTCTTAGAAAAAGGAATGTAGAGGAGATATAATATAAATATAATAAATGCATCAGGAATGGAGATTTCATAGAATATTAACAAATGTTTATATGGCTTCTGCACACATTCATTCAAAATCATGTTTTTGTTTAAACACATGTTTTCAATTCTCTTGGGTGTATTTCCTAGGAGTATAATTGCTGGAAAATATGGAGACTCCATGCTTAACACTTTGAGGAAGCACCAATTGCTTTCTGCGTCGCTGCACAATTCTTCATTCTGACCAACAGATTAGGAGGGTCCATTTCTTCCTCATTCTTGCTGACACCCAATCTTTATTTATCTTTTTAATTATAGTCTCACTGTGGCTTTGAGTTGCATTTCCCTAACAACTAATAATGTTGAGCACCTTTTTAGAAGTTTATTGGCTTTTTATATATCTTCTTTGTAGAGTTGTTTAGATCCTTTGCCCATTTTTTCCTCTGCCCATGTGTGACTGAGCTTTTCATCTTCATGATGGTGAGTTGTAAGGGTTCTTTGTAAATTCCAGGTGTCAGACTGTTATCAAATATATGATTTTCAAGTGTTTTCTCCTATTCTTTGTTTTGTCTTTTCAAGTTTGTTTTGTTTTGTCTTTTCAATTTTTTGTTTTGTTGCTGGTGTTTTGGGTATCATATTTAAGAAGCTATTGCCTAATCTGAGGGTATGAAAATTTATACTTGTTAACCAAATGGAGTTTTGAAGAAACTGGATTTATTTGGTTGAGGTAAATATATCTTTAAAAACTCCTGAAGAAAAATAGCAACCAAATATATGCTTGCTTACTTATCTGAAGAAGTAAAAATAATTTACAGAATACAAATACAAATATACCTATAGATCATATTAGTCACAAGAATTCACCAAACTTCATTGCAATCAGAAAAATCCCATTTTAAAGCAAGATCCTAGAGCTTCATGAGAAACTGCATTAGTAAAACAAAATGACTGTGAAATAATCCATTCAAGTGATTTACTATGGAAAGGAAAAGACTCCTTCTAAAGCACATGAAAAGAGCATGTGTGCATGTGAAGAGGTGAACCCCTACAGAATACAAGCCAAAATCCTTTCAGAAAACCAGAACCATTGGGTCTTATTGTGAGAAAAACAAAAAATAAACTCATGATATTTAGTGGAGCTCTGTTGGCTAAGGAAAAACTTTGATAGTTGAAGAAAATAAAATCTATTCTTCAGAGATATAATGATTTAGGATGAAATTAAATTTCAATTTAAAGTATCTTGATGATGGGGCCTCCCTGGTAGTTTCAGGGTTAAGTCTCAGCATTACCACCAAGGCTGAGGCCTGAGTTCAATCCCCAGCCAGGGAGCCGACCCACACATGGCCAAGCAGACCTATCTTGTCTCGCCTGCTTCTTCCCTCAGCAGCATATTTCAGTAGATCTTCCTGTTCTGCTTCCCACTCTGTCTATGGTGAATCCTCTCACTCCCCATACCTCTGGCATGCAGCCCAGTTCTTGTATGCATAAATAAATAAATCTTAAAAAAAAAGTATCTTCATGTCCCAAAAAAGGGTGTTGGGCAGAGGCTAAAGAGGTGCTGAACTCCCCTGGGGATAGGAGTCCTCTGAGGGTGGGATGGCTTAGGGATCCAGGGTGTTGGACCAGATCCCTCAATCAGGTGGCCTCCATCCTAGCACAGCAAGCCCCCCACCACAGGACACTGCTTGTGCTGGCACCATGTCTACAGGCAGAAGTTCAAGACCTTCTTTCCGTAACTCTGGGACACAGATATTTTCAGAAGTGCAGGCTGGTAGGAATGACACCACAGATGACTTGATCATTTAGTTATGCTGATTCAGCCACCCACCTGAGTGGGAGGTAGGTGATCCCAGCTCTGTTCTACCTCATCCTCCAGTCAGAGGACAGATGTCACAGCCGATCCCTGGAAGTAGCTCCTGACAAGAAGCCCCCTCCTATGTTCTCTTCTCTGAAAAGCCAAGAAGGCCTATCCCAAGAGTCATGTCCACAAAAGGGTTCATTCTTCACTTAAACAAGTCACACCTCTATACAAGTGCTGAATTTTGTTTTGTATTCACACGACTTGAAAACAGAAGGGATGAGCTGTCAGAGTTGATCAAACCTTTGAGCGAAACTGTTTCTGAATATCAGAACCACAGGACAAGTACGATTTGCTTTCTCCTGAAGTAAATTTGATATTTTCCTTTTATTGCTATTATGTGATCATGCCTTAAATGGAAGATGGAGAGAACTATGCTTAAAATAATGTTTTATAACTAACTTATTTGAATGTAAATCTTCTAAAATGTAAATCTTGAAAGTGAATTGTTTCCATTTTATTCTATTTGTAGGTTGGGTAATTACAGCATTTCTGGCTTTTCTTCCTCTTTTTTTAAATTAAAGATTTATTTATTTTTGCATACAAGAGCTGAGGTGTAAGCCAGAGGTGAGCGGGGTGAAAGGATTCACCAGAGAGAGTGGGAAGCAGAACAGGTGGATCTACTGAAATACACTGCTGAGGAGAGCAGCAGGTGAAGCAGGAGAGGTCAGCTACACCATATGGGTAGCTCCCAGCCGGAGGGGATCGGAACTTGTGCTGCAGTGGCTGGAGATAGCTTGATACCACTGTATTTAACCCCTGTACTACCAGGGAGGCCAGCATTTCTGTTATTGTTGACTAGTTGACTAAAATATTCAGGAACACAGCAACAATTTTCCTTTTCAAAATAATTAGAATATTTCCTTTCAGTTTTATTGCTATTAGATAAGCAATATACCAATGTTCAGTGGAAACATGATAAAATCATAATTCTCAAGATAATTTTTTTACAAACAAATGGTATATAAATGGCAGTTTGATTAGGAAATTGCTTCCATTTGATTCAATTTCTACATTTTTTTATGATGCTGTGTAACATGTCTTCTATTGATCCAGAAAAAAGTTTTGTTTCCTAGAATGTTTTTCAATTTTCTCTCCTTTGGTTTTCCTGCTATAGTTATGATTACACAATGACACAAATGGAAGGTCAGCCTTTTTAAGATTGTGTTTACAAATTTAGTTAAAAGTGAATGTCATTATCTTCTGTCTCTAGCTAGTGTGAAGATAGTACTTAATTGATGGTGTTTAAGTCCTCAACAACTTTAGTTGTAGTAACAGTTTAGCAGGGTCAGTTTAAACAGAGATAATTCAAAGTCCATTTCTGTATCTCAGCAGCTGAACTTTTTCTAGTTAAAGACTAACATACTTATCTAAACAAATTTTACTTAAAGTAAAAGTTGCCATAAAATAGCTTTTTCCTCTGGATGATATAAGACGCAATCTGGGAGAAAGTCATATTATGAATTCTCTTTGGTCAAACAAGCTGAAGATCCTGGAGGATCTGGGTTCTTTCAGCCATTGCAACCACATACCTATTAAGGATAAAATATATTCTTTAAGATAAAGGAAAAATCTAGCTGTTATCTACTTTAAGTCTTTTGTGAGGTGACAGTGACACAGACTATTAAGATTGGGACTTCACTAGGGTGGTGCTCTGGGAAAAGCAGGTGATAAATTTGTCTGCATGGAGATCCATCTCTCTCAGACACACCCTGCCTTCAGGGTCCTCTCTGCCTTCCTTTGGCAATAGACAGTTTGTGACATTGCAGGTGCCTAAGAAATGTTGAGTGAACTAAAATTCCATCTGAGCCCATAAACGCTAATTGCATTTAATTTATTATGTTTATAAGACTAAAAAATACCAATTTATTACATTTTCTCCACAAATGAATTATAAATGCATTAGTAGTCTAAGAGTTTAGAGGGCATGCTTAAAATTATCCTTTAGAGTGAATTGACTTTTAACATTTTTCATGGCTTTAAGGAGTATTTCAATTCTCAAATGACAAAATTTGGGGAAATGCAAAGACATCATAATGAAGGTATACATGGCATGGAATAGAGGCTGAATAAAGGGGTAAAGGACCTACTCTAAGGCAATGCTGTCTGGCACAGCAGCCACCAGGCACATATGGACATGAGCAACTGAACTGAGATGTTCTGTGTATAAAAGACACAATGTATTTGAGGACTTAGTATGAAGAAAAATGTATAAACTATTTCATAATTCCTTATACTGACACCATGTTGAAATAATACTTTGAATGTAATAGTTTGTATAAAAATATGACTAAGATTGTATTTTATTCTGTGACTCTAGAAAGTTTAACATTATACATATGTAGCAGGCATCAAATTTCTACTGAGTGATGTAGCTCTGGAGTCAAACCATCTGGTGCAAATCTTTCACTTACCTCTGGTGTGTTGTAAGCACTGGACATCACTATGTCTCACTTTCCTTATCTACACATGGACTGTAATGATAACACTTAACCTGGATGAAAAGCACTTCTTAGACATTGAACTTAATAGCAAGGGAAGCAATGGAATGATCAAAGAGTGAGCCAGTTCAGAGTGAGGACAGGATTGGAGGTGACATACGGTTGAGAAATGGAAGGATCCCCATAGCAGCTTATTAAAACAATCAAATAAACAAAGAAAAACAATAAAAGCCAGCAGGCAGCTAATTAAATAGTGTCTGAAGTCTCATTTCTCACACCCATGAGAGCATCATGCCCATATCACTTGGTACAGGGAAATCTGGAGGGAACAGGACCAGATGTCAGATGTGCTGGCCATCGATTGGAAATAAAAATCAATACACCTAAGAACAATGACAATGATTCATTGCTGGCTGTTAGTTGAAGCCATAAAGTTGCGTTCTCCAATCTTGCTGAGGAAGCAGAAACTGAGCTAAGCTGAGGTCAGAGGTAGAGTGTTAAGCAGCAAACTCTGGTTAAAAACTGACAGCTGCCCTTATTTTCTCAAACCAAGGGCAAAATGCAGAATATACTTAGACTGTTTCCATTTTGGGAGAAAAAAGTTTTAATATGACACCTATAGGTTGTTGTGAGAATTAAATGAAAAAAATACACTGGGCCTCCCTGGTTGCATAGAGGTTAATGGCACAGCAGACCTTTCCTGTCTCGCCTGCTGCTCCCTCTGCAGTGTATTTCAGTCAATCCACTTTTCTGCTCTGCACTCTGTCTCTGGTGAGTCCTCTCACCTCCCTGCACCCCTGACCTACACCCCAGTAGGTGTAGGTCTTGTATGCATAAATAAATAAAAATAAATCTTTAAAAAAATGCATTGATGGTGCTTGCAGAAATAAATAATAGCTGTTACCACCACCAGCAATATTAATATAAGGACTTTAATAAGGAGAAAAAGAGTTACAGATTACATTCACTATACCAAAAAGAGAATTAGAATGTTGATTCATGTCAAAATTGAAGTTATTAAAATGTAATCAAGTTCAGGGGGAACAAGGATAAGAATAAATTAGTGGAGAGATTCATGTTAATTTAAAATAGAAAACATTTCAAGATTTGAGAACCAGGAACCAATTTAGAACTATTTCATATTTCTTATATATGCTAATAGTAGTGATAGTATAAAATTCATTTGCAGGTAGAAGAATTTAAAATTAATGCAAATTCAAAGAGCTGAGACATGGAGAGGGAATAATGATACACTGAATGATATGCTGACTGATAAAATGTGACTATGATTAAAGAATAGAATGGATAAATGAATAGTCAATTAACTAAAGTGTTATTAAGGAGAGAAAAAGAATAATGTTGAAACTTGTCAGGACGAGAATTAACACCATTAATCTCAGTGTTAGATGCTCTGTGTAGAAGATGCTCTGTGGCCTGCAGGGAGGCTGCCTTCCCTGAGAACTCCCCTCCATCCCCCCCAGGAGAGTTGGGGGGCGGGCGGCCCTCAGGCAGAACCTGGTGTCCTAGGAGGTGCTGATTGGTCCAGAGAGAGAATGTGACACAAGTTAGGCCAATTAAGATTCAATCTCTGGGATTTGGGGATTTGGAACTGAGCAATGCAGAGTCTAGAAGTCAGAGTTCTACTAAATAGCAGTCTTCTAAGGGTAGGGTGTCTGGATTTATTGTTGAGGACCTTGAACTTGCCTTGGTTCCTGGTTTAACTACATGCAACTAATCTCCTTTTGTCCCCTTTTTTTTTTTTTTTTTGATTCAAGCCATCCTGATTAAGTCTCTGCTATTTTTTTCTTCCTTTTTTTAGATTTATTTATTTATTTATTTATTTATTTATTTATTTATTTATTTATTTATTTATACAAGCACTGGGTACAGTCAGAAGCACGGGAGAGTGAGAGAATTCACCAGAGCCTGAGCAGGGAACAGAACAGACAGACCGATGAAATCCACTCCTGAGGGGAGCAGCCGGCACGGCTGGAGAGGTCTGTCGCGCCATGTGGGACCCTCGCCGGTGGCCAGGGATCTAACTGGCGCTGCAGAGGCTGCAGGCAGCTTCGCAGCCCAGCGTTCAACCACTGCACCACCAGGGGAGGCCCAAATCTCTGCTATTTACAACCAAAAATAATAGCGCAAAACAAATCACTTGATGTAACATTTATACAGCATCAAGAAAAAAAAATGGACCATTTCAATATTCCCAATGAAAATTTTGAATACTAAACATAAATTCTTTCTCATTTCATTATGAATAATGAAGCACTGAAAAATCCAGGAAAGATAAAAGCAGACATGAGAGAAGTAAAATTTGCTATCAATAAAAAAGAAGCACCTGATTTCCCATTTGGCTTCATGAACCTGATCCTTGCATGTCTTATCTGCAAGTGGAAGATTGATGGGAAGCACATACAAGCTAGAATATGTCCAGAGGCTGTTGTTAGAGAAACACTGAACTAAATCCTAGAGACTCTGACATATAGAAAGAAAAATATCCTTTGGTTACTCAATAGCTCATTTTATAAATGGAAACTGAGGTGAGGGGAAATTGATTACCTCAAGGCCAAGAGGGTAGAACCCTCTCATCATGATTTTTGGATATAAATGCATTGCTAAAGAAATGTTTCCTAATGATCGGGGTTCAAATGAAAGACACATCGGGGTTCAAATAAAAGTGGTACAGAGGGCCTAGGGGTGACCAATGTTGCTTTTCCTTGATGTTCAGATTGTGACAGTCTAGACTTTCATTAATATTTCCCGTTGCATAGGAGATACTAATTTATACACTGCAAATATAAAAAAAACTATTGAAATTTCCTTCATAATGTGAAATACTGCAACATAATGACAATTTGATGATCTTGGTGAGATTTGATCTTGTTTGAGATTCAAATTGAAAGTTGATTAGGTAGCAATGTATTATATTAAAATTTTCGTTTTGGAAAAGAGGTCATTAGTCTAGAATTTGTGGGTTTGGATATTTGCAATGATTTCTCCCATGACTGAGAGGATGCTATTGCCTATGCACATGACTTTGCACATAATCAGGAAGAACAGTTTTACCATTGCTGTTAATACTGTGCAGAGGAAACTAGCTGCAGGGCCACCTCTGGGTTCTAGACTTCAACTTTAGGAATATTTCTCCTCTTTTCTTGATATTTTCCCTGAAAATGATGGCAACATTAAATGAAGATTATCACCCTATAATCTGTATGAGTTTTGACAGTTTTGTGCCATTTACTAAAGTAGAATAACTTTCTACAATGAATGGATATTATATAATTAGGAGAAAACAAATTTACTCTTAGAATACATGGAATCAAATCATGACCTCCTCCCCGCCCCGCCTCACACACAACTGGTAATTGTGAACGCTATTTAAGTCTGCTAGTTTCAGGCTTAAAATTAAGTTCTAGGGCTATAACTTTGTACCTATAATTAACACATACTACATTGTATACTGAAGTATTTTATTATTCAGTTTTAAATTTTCTTACATCGTTGTTCATTTTTGTACAGTAATTGCTTTCTCCCTTTAGATGTTGTCCCCATAGTTCTCCTGCCAACATATCACATATCATCTGTGAACCATCATCATATTCCTTTGTGTTCTTCCCCTCCCTGCTTTTTTAAAGATTTATTTATTTATGAGCCAGAGCGGGGAGCAGAGCAGGCAGAAGGACCGAAGTACACTGCTGCGGGGAGCAGCGGGCGGCAGGAGAGGTCTGCGCGCCATGTGGGACCTCCTCCGGTGGCCGGGGAGCAGCCGGGGATCGAACCGGCGCTGCAGAGGCTGTGGGCAGCTTCGCAAGAACTGGGGTGTAGGCCAGAAGTGTGGGATGTGTGTGAGAGGATCCACCAGAGACAGAGTGGGGAGCAGAACAGGCAGATTGACTGAAATACACTGCTGAAGGGAGCAGTGGGCAAGATGGAGGTCTGCTGCTCCATGTGGGTCACCTCACTGACCAGGGATTGAATTCGTGCTCGTGCTGTAGTGGCTGGCAGTAGCTTGGTAGCGCTGGCTTTAACCCCTGCGCCACCAGGGAGCCCCTCCTATTTTTTTTTTAAGATTTATTTTATTTATGCATACAAGAGCTGGGATATAGGCCAGAGGTGTGGGGGTGGGGGGGTTGAAAGGATTCACCAGAGACAGAGTGCAGAGCAGCACAGATTGATTGACTGAAATACACTGCTGAGGGGAGCAGTGGGTAAGACAGGAGAGGTTTGCTGTGCCATGTGGGTCAGCAACCTGGCCAGGAATAGAACTTGTGCTGCAGTGGCTGCCAATAGCTTCATAGTGCTGCAGTGGCTGTCTATAGCCTCATAGCTCTACACTGGTATTAGACTTAACCCCTTGCACCACCAGGGAGGCCCCATTCTCTCCCCTGTTTTGACACTCCTCCCTCCTCCTTTCTTTTTTTTTTTTTCTTTAAGATTTATTTATTTATTTATTTATACAAGCACTGGGTACAGTCAGAAGCGCGGGAGGGTGAGAGAATTCACCAGAGCCAGAGCAGGGAACAGAACAGGCAGAAGGACCGAAGTACACTGCTGAGGGGAGCAGCGGGCGCCAGGAGAGGTCTGTGCGCCTTGTGGGACCCTCCTCTGGTGGCGGGGGAGCAGCCGGGGATCAAACCAGCGCTGCAGAGGCTGCGGGCATCTTCGCAACCCAGCACTCAACTGCTGCGCCACCGGGGAGGCCCTCTCCACATTTCTTGACTCAGATCTATGGACAGATTTCTGGTTTTGTCTTTTTCTTGAACTTTTGTTTGGTTTCTCTATATTCCACATATAAGTGAGAAGATCATCTGATATATATCTTTTCCTTCTACCTTATTTTGGCTAGCATAATCCCTCACTGGAGTTTTTCAAAGAGGATAGATTTCATGTTAAGTCTTCTTAAACAGCTCCAAATTATGCCAAATATGTTATAGATATATTTTTGTTTTCAAAATGAAAATTAAAAAAAAAATCACTTTTCTTAATTATAACAATAATACAAACACTTCTAGTTGTGGATCTGGACCTGCCCTTCTCCCTCTTCTACCTGCTAAGTACAGCTAAAAACCCTGGATGGGATTTAAAATCAAACATTAACAGGACTCTGAAAGGTGTGAAGAAGGCATGTTGGCTAGTTCCCTTCAAAGATATGGTTGGTAGTGGGCTTCTGGCCAAGCCTGTGTGCTGGAGACACCGGTAACCTGGAAATGCCAGTGGGCTGACAAAAAGAGTCCTCCTAAAGCCTGATCTCTCTAGACAAAGGGCCAGGCAAGGCACAGCCTAGAAAGAGGGAAAACACTTATTAACAACCACTCACACAGAAAAAGCATTAATGTGGGAGGCCTGAGCCTGCTAGGCGGGAAAGTCTTGCTTAGAAGGTTGTTTCCTGCCTGGCATCTGGGAATTTCTCTACATTGATATTAGACTTTCCCTAAATGGGAAGGGTGTCTAACACTGTGCCTAGAACGTTCAAGCAAACAGTCAAGATTTATATGGTTTATGTTGCACACCTGTTCCTAGGGGTCTGTAACTGGTGCTAGGCAGTGAGTACCTATGTGACTGACCAGTTCACACCCAAGGCCTGGGATACTAAATCTCTAATGATTTTCCCTGGGAGATAACATTCATACCTTTGACACAATTCATTGATGGAAAAATGAAGTGGATCCTGGGCAGTTCCCCTGGGAGAGAACTGGTTTCCTTTGGACTTCATTCCATGAAGCTTTCCCCACTGCTGATTTTGCTTTGTCACCCACAGAAAGACAGGACAGAGAAATGGGAAAACCAAAAACAGAAGAAGCAAGGAGAGAACAATCAAGTGGAATACGAAGCCTTAATATAAAAGGTCTATTTTATTTGTAAAAGCCAGAAACTGTAAATAAACAAAACATCTAACAGGTGAATGGCTAGAAATTTGTGGTAAATCCATATCCTGGAATCCTACTCAGTAATAAAAGGGACTAGACTACTGATACACACAATAACTTAACTTGAACAGATCTCACGGGGCTTCTGTTAAGCACAAAGTCATAGTCTATACGATAACATTTATATAACATTCTGGAAATGACAAAAATCCTAGAGTTGGAAAACAGATCATTGACAGAGGGTTAGCAATGGTGAGAGCAATGGGGATGGGTGTGAGTATAAAGGAGTAAGTAGCAAAGGGGATATCTGTGTTGATGGAAGAGTTCTGCATCTTGATTGTAGTAGTTCCATGCATCAGCACATGATAAAATGGCATAGAACTACATGATGCACATTATACCAACATCAATGTCCTGCTTTGGAGATGGACTATAGTTACATAGGAAGCAATCATTTTTCAGGACCAGGTGAAGGGCATCATGATCTCTTTATTTTGCAACCTATAATTATTTTAAAATATCACATATTCATGTATAGCATAAAGCATAGAAAAAGTAAAATTGCAAGGACATAAAAATTTACAGTAGTAAGGCTATATCTGTATTATTTTAAGGCTATATCTGTATTATTTTAATACAGATATAAAAATTTAATACAGATATAAAAATATAAAAATTATATACAGATATATAAAATTTAATACAGATATAAAAATTTTAATACAGATATAAAAATACAGATATAAAAATTCCTTCATGATTTTCTTATATAAAAAATAATGTAAAATTATTGTCAAAATTTCAAACAAAAAACTAAAAACAAGATGAGAATCACTTGTTCTATAGTGCCATAAAGAGATCATTTCACTCATTGATGTAATGAGTATTTACTAATTGCATTCTGTGGAGCCATTAGTCACCAACATTTTGGTATATATTTCAGAACTTTTGTGTGCATCTAGTCATATACAAATCATAGTCATTCACTATGTGTACTGCTATAATATGTATCACTATATAATGTACTTTCACTTCTTGACATTCTCTTCATTTATTTAGCCAATATTTATAGAGCACCCACTTTAGCCATGAACATGTTGAAACAGACATGTTCTATCTCCTCACTAAGCTTGCTGTATAGTGAGAGACTCACTCAAATTTCTGTTAAGAAATATACAATGCAGATTTTGTCAAGTGTAGACAACTGTAAAAAAATGCTTTGAAATACCAAACTGTGAAAAGAAAGGATAATAGTTACCATTGCAAGATACCATGGCATGTTTATTGCTGACGGGACTGAACCGGTAAGAAAAGGTTAAAGATAATAGAGAGGAATTTTTACAATTAAAATAATACAGATATAGCCTTACTACTGTAAATTTTTATGTCTATCCTTGCTTTTTACTTTTTCTATGCTTTATGCATATACATGAATATGTGATATTTTAGATTTACAGAACACTTCCAGAGAGGGAAGGCCAAGTATAAAGGTTGGCTTCAGGCATAAGGAAATTGGTGCAATTGAAACAGAAGCAAAAATGAGTATTGATATGAGTATTGATATAGCAAGGATGAGTATTGATATAGCTTAGTCCATTTAAAGGCTTAAAGTTGAGGCCTTTACTCTTAGACCTTCCTTTTTTTAATTTTTATTTTTTTTTAGCAAAATATGAGACAGTAGCATCTGCCAAAAGTAAGGATAAAATGGTTAGATGAAAGGTCTGGGGTTTAAAGAGAATTGAGGTTTTAAGTAGTCATTTTGGGAAAGCGAGTTGAATAGAGAAAGGTGGTAATCTCTCCACGCTGCTATGGGGTAGCTTCTAAGCATTTTCAGCTCCTTGAGGGCAGTCAGGAAAACGGTAAGGGAATAGATATTAGAAGTGAGAAACAAAGTGCTATAGTGAGCTAAATTTTAGAAAGAAATGAAAAAGAAGATTGTCTTCTAACTGGGACAAGAAGGAAAGATTTATGTGGGAAAGTGTGAGATGGGAAAAGGAAAAGAAGGCAATTGCTGGAGAAAAAAAGTGGCCTAAAAGTAAAAAGGGAAGGAGGAAGTTAACAGGTCAGGGGGAGATTAAGATAAAAGGAAGGTGGTGGTAAATTTCTGGTCCTCATGCAGGAATCCAAACATGGCCAAAGTGTTATCAGCAGTTTTTCTGATTTTGTGAAATTGGTTCAACAACTCTTTTACTATATTAGACCTGGCAACCTATCTAAATCCTGTGGAAGAATTGTCATGGATCTTTAATTGCTGGAGAGAAGACTGAGTGAGGCACAAGTACATTATTCTCTATGCACTACAACAGGCTCTAGGAGGGAGAAATTTATATTTTCTCTTCTCATTGGCAACTTATGAGTTGCTGTGAACCTTCTTAGGTTCACTTTGTATTTATTTCTAGTTTTCAAGAGTACAGTTCCTTTATTCAAATGGTATTTCTTATCTACTCCAAGTGTTTTCTTGGCATTATTTTTGATTTCATGACTGTTTGGCTAAACAGAAATGGATGTGGAGGAACTGAGATAGGAGCAAAAGATAATTTAAAATCGTCTGTTAAATGGACCACTTATTTAAAATACTCTGTTGCCATTATTTATTGAGAAATACTACTCTTCAACACAGTAAACAGATATTAAATTATTCACACTCTGGTAATACCGAACTTAAGCAGATCCTTTGAACAGCAGTTATTTCATTAAAAAGAACCTCCTTATGAACCCTATTGCTTTAAGTTAGTGATGCTTGAAATTTTTTAGTTGACCCTGATGATTAATAAATCACAACAGCAAAAAATACAGAATGGCCAAGCAGCTAGTTAGCATGTGAACAAGCAAGAATAGAGTTGATTGAAAGGAAATTATGATTCATCCTGGAATTCCTTGTGGAGTTCAGTATCTTGTCTTTTGATGTTCTTTCTTTCTTTATTTTTTTTAATAGAGGCGTGTTTTTTATTTATTTATTTTGTTTGTTTGTTTTGTTTATACATGCACTGGGTACAGTCAGAAGCGTGGGAGAGTGAGAGAATTCACCAGAGTCAGAGCGGGGAGCAGAGCAGGTAGAAGGACTGAAGTACACTGCTGAGGGGAGCAGCGGGCGGCAGGAGAGGTCTGTGCGCCATGTGGGATCCTCCTCTGGTGGCTGGGGAGCAGCCGGGGATCGAACCGGCGCTGCAGCCGCGGGCAGCTTCGCAACCCAGCGCTCAACCGCTGCGCCACCTGGGAGGCCCTTTTGATGTTCTTTAACTGGATTACAACTGTGTAATTTTTTTTTTTTTACAGGTTCTTTTAACTTTGGTTTT
Organism: Talpa occidentalis; assembly: GCF_014898055.3. NCBI lineage: Eukaryota > Metazoa > Chordata > Mammalia > Eulipotyphla > Talpidae > Talpa > Talpa occidentalis. The sequence goes on from NW_023605305.1 coordinate 84,502,480, forward strand.
TCCCCTTCTCTTTTTTTGGAAAGAAAAATTTTATTTCTCTAAAAATACGTTTGATTTATTTAATGAGCAGAATTCACACATTACTAATGCAATAAACATTACAAAAGAGAGAGGGAAAAACATAAAATAGTGTCTTAACTAAAGTGCTAAGTCACAAAATTTTTGCTTCCCTACCACAGCCAAGATGGAAACTTGAATCCATTACATAATTGTCAAATAGGAGGAAAGATACAAGTAATTCAAGGACTGGTGCAAATTCAAGGCCAGTACTATTTTCGTATTTTCCCTTCCTTTTTTTTTTTTTTAAAGATTTATGCATATAACAGCTGGGGTACCGGCTAGAGATTAGGGGGGAGGGCGTTGAGAGGATTCACCAGAGACAGAGTGGGTAACAGAACAGGCAGATCCACTGAAATACACTGCTGTGGGGAGCAGCGGGCGAGACAGGAGAGGTCTACTGCACCATGTGGATAGCTCCCTGGCAGGCCAGGGATCGAACTCATCCTGCAGAGGCTGCAAATTGCTTCATAGTGTGGTGCTTAACCCCTTGAGCCACCAGGGAGGCCCTTCCCTTCCTTCTTAAAACCTAAATTTTATTTGTAGTCCTAAAAACCAATCTAGTGGATAATGATTTTTCTTTTCTTTTCTTTGTGTTGCCTAACAGTTCTTTGTATGGACCAACTAGGGACTGCTGGGAATTCCCATTAATGTCTGGAATTCTTTTATCAGGGCTTGCCATTAGCTTTCCTCGCATTCAGAAGGAAGATGCCAAGTTGACCGGGATGAGCGGGGAGAGATAAAATACGGTACTAGTCATCTCCATGGCAGCTCTCTTTTGAGATTTACTTCCTTGAACTGCCTCTCCCTTTTCCTCACGATCCTCAGTTTCCCCTTGGATTATAAAGGACGGCATCCTAAACTCATGTAATTACTAGTGCTGGTGTAGTCTCTAGTGCCAGGAGGGGTCTCAAATCTCAGTCTTAGAGGTCACCTGTCGGGTCTTACACGAGACCTGGCACACTAACGGGGGATCACAGCACTGCAGGATAGCCAGAGACCTGCTGTGCGCCGCCCGACTACGGGGAAACAATACAACATAACGTCACACCCAAAGCCCCCAGGGCACTCAGCGTCTACAAAGGGCGCATGCGCACACGTGGCCATGCAGGCCTTGTCCCGGGAGCGCTGCGGGAGTCTACACAGCGGAAAAGCCCGACCCCCTCAGCGCGGCGAGGCGCTCCCTGGAAAGGGATACGAGGACTACCCCCGCGACCAGGGACACGGAGAGCACCAGCAGCGTCTCCGACGCATTTCGGTCCTGAAGGCTAACTTCCGGTTCCGCTGCCGGTTCCGGTCCCCACCTTCCACTTCCGGTCGCTTGGGTTCCGCTGCGGCCGGTTTCTGCGTCCGCTGCCGCTGGTTCCGCGCTCCAGGTGAGGGGACCTGCGGCTCCCGGCGTGCTCGCCGCGGAGGCGCCGTTGGGCCGGGGGACCGCCGCTCATCGGTCCCCTTGGCGTGGCCTTCTCCGCGGCGGGCGAGGCGGGCTGGACGCGTCCGTCCCGACGTCCACATCTCCGGCCCCGGCCTGCGGGTCGCAGCGGCCACCGCCCTCCGGTCGGCTCTTGTGCCTGTGTCGGGGGCTCTCCACGTCCAAGTGGGTTCCGCGTCCCCGAACTTCCTTTCTCCCTCCTCTGGGGTTTGTCAGTCTCCCCCCTTACCTAACCCTCTTGTTGAGGGCACCCCAGCCCTCGGGTTTTAAAGAGGTCCCCCCTTTCCGCAGCTCCGGCCCCCGTGGATGCTGCGAGCGTGCCTGGCGAGCGGAGGTGACAGCCCTTCCCCGAGACCTTCCAAGTGCAGTGAAATGTTAACCCCCTTCCTTCAATCCCCAAGATACTTAACTTCTGCAGCTGTGACTTTCAAGTGTCCCCTTTGCTACTTTTCAGTTGTGCGTGGTCTTGCACGAGTACGTTTCACTTCTCTGGCAGTTTTGTAATCTGTAGAAGGAAGACAGTAGTTGTTAGTTTAGGCTCGTGAAGACTGAAGGAGGTAGTTCAGTGAAATGGTCCAGCATGTCTTCATGGCCACTCCAGCATCACCGCCGTTAGTGTTGCTCTTTGCAGTTTACAAAGTGGTGTCGGGTTATCAGTTTTACATCTTAACACTCGGCTTGTCAGTTAAATACTACTGGCCTCTTCTGGAGGTAGGGAATTGACTAGGCCCATCAACATAGTATATTTGGCAGAAGCAATCCAAACAACTATTTTTGACTCCAGCTTCACCATTAACATACTTTGTACTTCCTACTGTGGGTTTGGTTGCTAACACCTTTCCAAATCATTTGTCGGTTTATAAATCTGATAGGGTCCTGAAAGATAGAAAATATTTGAATTGTGTGAGAAAGTAAGTTACCTGTGAAAACCTGCAATTGTTCATGCGTTTGTATTGTGCTGCTCCACTGAATATGGAAGAAATGAGGCTTGGTAACTTTTAAAAACAGTTTTAAGGACTTGTGCTTTAAAAAAAATTTTATAGTGTTTTGTTATGCCCAGTCCTTTAGAGCAGTTGCCAATTTAGAATTCCCACTTGTGGCCTAGGCAATGCCTAATGTTTGTATACTGCTTTACTAAGCACATAGAATCCATGCCATCTGGCACAGATGGGGACAATTAAAGAGCCTAGAACAATGATTCTCAAACTTCAGCATGTCTGGGAGATTGGCTAGTGGAGGAGGGGAGACAAGGACTGTTAAAACACAGATTGCTGGGCCCCTGCTCTCCAGTCCTAGTGCTGTTGATTGGTCTAGGGACCACGCTTCGAGAACACTAGTGTAGGGGGCAATGACTTGTCCAAGGTGACTTGGAGGTCAGCTGATCTTACTCCAAATTCTGTTTTGCCCATTACAGCATATACTGTTATTAGTACTGACTGTATTTTTAGCACTTACAAACTTTAATCTTACATCACCTCTTAAAGAAATATAATATTGAAACTGTTTCAATTTGACTGAAAAGTCCATTTGGCTTTTTATTGAAGATTGTAACAGAGTAAATTAGCTCTCAAGTGGAATACATTGCCCTAAATTCACTTGCTTGCTTTAAATGTTTAGTAGGACAGGTTGTAAACAAATGAGATAAATATAGGTAAACTTATGGTGCTTTCTTCTACTATTGGACATGTTGAAGACACTCTTAAGTTTCCAAATTATTTTTGCATCCTGCTTCTAAAGTTATCTTTCTCGCTCTCGCTCTCTTTAGATTTATTTTATTTATTTATACATACAAGAACTGGGGTGTAGGCCAGAGGTTCCGGAGGGGTGTGTGTGAGAGAACGGATTCACCAGAGACAGAGTGGGGAGCAGAACAAGCAGATCAACTGAAATGCACCACTGAGAGGAGCAGCGGATGAGACAGGAGATGTCTACTGCACCTTGTGGGTTAGCTGCCTGGCCAGGGGTCAAACTCATGCCCCAGTGGCTGGCAATAGATTGATAGTGCTGAGACTTCAACCCCTGCACCACCAGGGAGGCCCCTTTTTCTCTTTCTTAGGTTACTTTTTCCTCTTGGTCTTACCTTTTCATTTGATCTTAATACATGAAGAGTGCATTCAAGAGTTTCATCTACTAAGTCACAGCTTTTGGAATTAGCAGTCCTTCAAAATTAGAAAATCCAGTTCTCTGACCTGGGGGGGAAGGAGCTGTGAACACAAGTAGAAAGCTTATGAGCAAAGAGACCTCCTTGCTACTACTGTTGGGAGTAGCCGCTGCTTTATAATCTTGCATATGTCTGTGCTTGATTTTCGGTGTCCTAACTCCTTTGTTGGTCCATTTCAGGAGACAGTTGTATAGGGTAGGAAAGGAGATTTAGTCGGAAGGCCAAGCTATGTGCCATAACAGATTACATAACCTCTCTAACTCCCATTTTCACTTGCAAAAGAGGGACAGGTCTTATCATACAGCCTTGTTAAACAAGATTATCTGCACAAAATGGTCCAATTTATTAAATATGGAACAAGTAATGGTCGTTTATCATTTATTTAGCCCAGTGTTTGGCACATATTCAGCTTTCAGTTTAAAAAAAATGTTATTAATCAATTCTTATTTAGTGCTTACTATGTGCCAGGAACATGTGACTTAGAAATATTAGTAAATTCAATCCTCATAAGATCCCTAATTAGTTGGAGTATTATCATCCTTATTTAAAGATGAGGAAACCTAGCCAGTAAGGTCCCAGTATTTTCCAAAGTTAAAATGCTAATAAGTGGAATGCTGGGATCTAAGCAGGTACTCTATGCTTCTCCAATGTTAATGACCGTGAGTGGCCCACTATGGAGGGATTTAGCTATAGCATTAATCCAATGAGACCAAGCCAGAGGAATAAGTAACTCATAGCAGCTTTTCAGTTGAACAGGGAGAATCTGCTAGAGTATTAAGAAGTAGTAACTTTAAGCCAAAAATTGGGAGGGTGGAGGAATTTTCACTTTCAGTTCTAATAGCTTGGCATTCTGGTAGCACTTTTGTAAGCAAAAAATCTGTTATTCTTCCATCAAGTTGTAAAATAGGATTCAGGCTATGTAGCTTATAAAACTTACAAGTTTGGATATATCTCCAGTATGTCTGTTTTAACTTATTTGTTTGTGTATGCCTTCCTCTCTAGGTATTTTTTCCCTGAAGGAAAGCTGCCTTATATGTTTCAAGGATGGCTCTGCCTATTATCGTAAAGTGGGGTGGGCAGGAATACTCAGTGACCACGCTTTCAGAAGATGACACTATACTGGATCTCAAACAGTTTCTCAAGACTCTTACGGGAGTGCTGCCTGAACGCCAGAAGTTGCTTGGACTCAAAGTGAAAGGTGAGTATCTCCCCACTTCAAATTTTTGCCATTTATAAATTTTTATACTGGCTATTATCTGTTTTTCTCTTTAGTAAGTCTTCACCCTTGGAGATTTCTTTGTAGGGAATTCCTAAAATTGCTTTATGGTGAAAGTTAGAATTTAAAGTCTGCTTAAAAATAACTACCACTATTAATTACTTTAGATTCCTCTGACAGTTGGTGTTTGCTTTAAACCTTTTGCATAGAAATCCCAGGTAAACTAGTGGCATTTATTTTCTGATAAATGCCTTCCAGCACAACCTTTCACCACAACTCTACTCCAATTACCTTTTCTTTTGCAAGTAATGATTTAAAAATGATAAGCAGTGTTCATATGAATCAACTTTAAAGATGATTTTCATGATGTTTGTGTTTGCTCTATCATTGAAGGATGAGTTTTAAGTAGCAGGAAATCTTAAGTTTTTTCTTAGGCACTCTATTTCCAAGTCTTTTCCAGGAAATAGCTATCTTCATCTTGAATAACAGAATAAAACATAACTTTATTTTGTTTAGTTAGTTGAATAAAGATTTTCCTCTAAGATGGAATTGGGGGAAAAAACAAACCTTGTGTTAGTTGTTACTTTTTAGTGCAATTAGACATAACTAATTCAGCAGTAACACTTTGTTAATTTAAGGGAAAAAAAAACTGCTGTGGAATCTGTACCCAACCTTTTCATGTTAGGGTTTTGTATAATGGGATAGTGAAACAGCATCTGAACTTTAGTGAGAAAACAGTCATTTGCTTGTATTGTAGGCAAACCTGCAGAAAATGATGTTAAGCTTGGAGCTCTCAAACTGAAACCAAATACTAAAATCATGATGATGGGAACTCGTGAGGAGAGCTTGGTAAATGTTTATTTTTGTTACCATTTGTCCCTTTGAAGATATGATTTCTCTTTCATTGTTGTATCATAGATTTTATTATGGTATAGCTATCACTTTAGCCATCAATGAAAATTAAAAGCTGTCTAGTGGATGTGGCATTAACTCAACAGAAAACAAATCCTGGAAAACTTGTTAGTATATAGTTAGCTGTAAGTAGAGCAGTAGTGCAAATCGTCACATTTAACACAGTCACCCAGTATAAAGAATTGTTAGATGTGGGACTTTTCCCACAGTGTGTGCTTGAAAGACTCTTGAGCTCAAGTTGTATCTCTCATTTAATATTTATGTTACGCATGTGTTTGCCAACTTCAAGACAAACCAGTAAAACAAAACTTTTTCATTTATTAGGAAGATGTCTTAGGTCCACCCCCTGACAATGATGATGTTGTCAACGACTTTGATATTGAAGATGAAGTGGTTGAAGTAGAAAACAGGTAAGTGCTTTTTACTGTCATAGGACATTGGTTGTAATGTGAGAAAAAGTGAATGTTTCATGATTTTATTTTTGTATTAGGGAAGAAAACCTATTGAAAATTTCTCGCAGAGTAAAAGAGTACAAAGTGGAAATTTTGAATCCTCCCAGGGAAGGGAAAAAGCTTTTGGTTCTAGATGTTGATTATACGTTATTTGGTAAGTCAGCTAAAATTGCACTTCATCTCTGTACCTGCAACTTTTTCCCCCCCTTTTGTTTGTTTATTCTTTCCTTGCAACTTAGGATTCACATGAATTATTTGAAAACTTTTCTTATTACAAAAGTAAATTGTTCATTGTAGACAATAAGAAGTCATCTGTCATCCTGAGACCCAAGATGATGACTCTTGACATGTAATATGTGTCTTCCAGGGTGTGTTTATATGTGTCCTTTTTGCTTTTACCTAATGGTACATTGGACATTCTCTCCATCATTAAATATTGTTATAGTTAAATATATGTGTTTTTTTATGAACTATTCTAGTTTATTATACATCATAATTCAACCAAGTCATTCTTTATTGATTGACATTTACATTTTTATGATGATTATTTTAAAATTATTTTTGATATTTTATCCCAGGTTTTCTCTTTTAATAATGTTCAGGGCTGATTCTTGAATTTAAAATTTCTCATGTTGACAAAAAAATTTTTTTATTCCTTTCCCTGATGTCAAGAACTGACTAAGTACTTTCACTAGATTATCAAGTGCTATTATTAGAATGAATTTCTTTATCTCTAATCCTAAGCTTTAAATACATGTGATGTTAATATATATTTATTTAAAATTTAATTACTAATTGGACCTGTTATTTTGGTGAAATGTGGCTATATCTGGAAGAATGGCTAAAAGTGAATATAACTGATCCTAGTTTGTTTCTCATAATCATAAAAATCTATGTTTAGAGATGAGATGAAAAATAAAATTAGGGTTTACTATATAAACCTGAATTCTGGGTATTCTTTGAAAACTGAGCAAAACTGATCATTTAAAATTGATCACAAGGATGTTAAATTTTGTGCTTTGAAAAACATCTCTGTCAGCGAAAGTTACTCAGTCTGAAGTAGTTTGTGTTTGTGTGGCATCCTACAAGTTTCATGGATACTACATCCTTAACTGAGATAATAAGCTGATTATCATATGTGACTGGTTTTCTTGTAGACCATAGGTCTTGTGCGGAGACTGGGGTAGAGTTAATGCGGCCATATCTTCATGAATTCCTGACTTCTGCCTATGAGGATTATGACATTGTTATTTGGTGTAAGCTATATTTTTGTTCAGATTTCTATGGAAATAGGTTATTCCTTATATATCTTACTTTAGAAAATATGACTTAAAATGACCTGTGTTTAAATATGATCAATTTTCATTTGTATTAGCAAATTCTGATGAAGCATGTTTGACTTCCTTGGATCACAATACAAATTTATATACATATTTGCCAAGTATCATTGAAATAGTTCCATTTGTAAGAGTAGATCATGGTGTCACGAACCCCATCTTGATTGGGAGTCTCTCACTGAGCTTTACTTAGACGACTCCTGCTTTCAATGTCGTTGCTCCGCTTTCTTTATAAAACTAGTTTCCAAATACTGGATAAAAATAAATATCACAATGATGTATAGTTCTTCAAAATAAAGAATATGAAGTTGTGCTTAGGAAAGCATTGTCATTCAAATTGTGGTCAGTGGGCCTTTCCAAGAACCTAAGTCTGTGGGAAGATAATGAATTTTGTCCAAAAAGTACATCTCACTGTCATGGAATACGCTGTTGAGTAGCAAGATTTTTTTTTTTTGGTAGCAAAATTTTCTTAAAAAGGAAAGTGGACTACTGATTTCTTTCCACAAATATTTCTTTCTTTGTGTATATTCTTTCCACAAATATTTGAAGTTGCCTTTTAGAAAGTCATAAGCAGGAAAGAGCTATCCTGATTGAGATTTGGATAAAGTCGCATCAGTTACAGATGCTTTATTAGTTAAACTAGGATTTTAATGAGAAACCATGGAGTTGTTATTAGAGTCTGTAAATTTCCTCAGTACTTTTCCTTATAATCAGATTATCTCTGCTCATCAGTGTCAGTGTGAGTTCACAGGGCCTCCCTCATGGTACAGGGGTTAAAGTCTCAGTGGATATTAAGCTAGCGCCATTCACTGCAGCATGAGTTTGATCCCCGGCCAGGGAGCTGACCCACATGGTGCAGCAGACCTCTTCTGTCTCACCCGCTGCCCCCCTGTCTCGCCTGCTGCTCCCCTCAGCAATGTATTTCAGTATATCCACCTGTCCTGCTTCCTACTGTGTCTCTGATGAATCCTTTTACCCCCTGTACCTCTGGCCTACACATCATTCTTGTATACATAAATAACTAAAAGTAAATCTTAAAAAAAAAAAAAACAAGTTCACAGCCATTAGATTAAATACATAATTTTCTAGTTTGTTAAGTTCCAGGGAAGAAAGCTTCCTGAGACACAAATTTTAGTTTAACAACTCTGACATCTAAGACGACATTTGAGAAAAAAATTTTCCTTTTAAATTTTGTTAATGTAGACTTAGAATTTAGAGAACTTTTAATAGTCATACATTTAAAATCATTTACTTTTTGTAAATTATGGAATTTTGTGATAGTGGCTTAAAAAAGGGCATTTCACTTGGGAAGAAAATAGACTAGGGTTTTAATTCTGGTTTTAATAGGTCAGTATATAACAGTTCGTTAATAATTAGAAACCCGTTTTCTTAATTAACTGTGAATCTGTTTGGTTTTCATCTAGAAATTGTAGATCCCAAGTAGACACTGAATATAAAAAAATGTTTTTCCCAATCTCGTGACTATTTTTGTAGATACATCTGTCTCTTCAATTTTAGTTTATCTAACCAATTGTGCATGTCTGATAATTCTTACGCTTCTCGTGCTTGTACTAAGATTTCTATATTGAGAACTCAGGTACCTCTTTTGCTATAAAACAGACACACTTTAAATGACTGAACTCCTTTTCCCTTTTTAAACATTTTACTTGATAATACCTATACGATTTAGTCCAGTAACCTGGGACCAGCAGAGCATATAAAACTGAGGATTGAATGTTAAGATTAGTGATTGGTGTCTGACAATGAGCAGATAGGTAGGTAACTTAGATATAGCCTTGTGAATTAAATTGTCTTAGATCTTATTAAAAGCTCTTAGATTTGGTGAGCACTAAGCTTGCTGAGCTGGTAAAATGCTAATTTTCATTACCTAGCTATTCTTCAACTTTAACTTTTTATACATACCATGAATCTGCTTAGATTGACACATACATCTGTGCATAATCTGGCAATTGGAACATAGGAGAAAATGAAGACCCAGGCACCCTAAATCTAAATTTGGAACTGATATGGAACAATGTCAGGCTTGTTTTTCAAGGGAATTTAGGGCTTGATATATACATTTCCTAGGTTACAAGTTTTTTAGAGCATTGGTTACCTGCATGTTTTTTAGATAAAAGTTGCTTAAATTTTGTCTTGAAGACACACTAAAATGAGTTTATATTTATAAATAATTTAAATTACTATAGATATGCCAAGGATAATTATTGATGATGCATTTAAACTTTTAGTCTTGCTTAGAAAACCTAAGTAACTTATTATGCAGAGATTTTTAAAGTGAAATTCAAGTTTTTCATGTATATTGTATTATCATTCCTCATGTTTTAGCTGCAACAAATATGAAGTGGATTGAAGCTAAAATGAAAGTAAGTGTTAGAAAACAATCCATTTAAGAATGTTTTGACACTGTATTTCTCTTTTTAGAAGTTTAGAACTGAATTAATTTCTTTCTTATTGGAGGGTATTCACTAGATAATCAAACACCATTATCAGGAGCAGATGTTTACAGTCTGTTTAATTGTGGATTGGATTGATTGTCTTTTTCAAGTAAAAACTCTCCCTTCTTTTCCTTCCCATTTTATAATAATGCTTTCATTTCTTCCTTTTGCTCTGGTATATAATACTTAAAGGAGTGATGATTTTCTGAAATCGCAAAATGAGAAGTAATCTGTTTCTGTTTATTATCCTTGGACTCCCATTTATTAACTGAGCTCAGTGAAATTAAAATACTTCCTAGTCATTGAGCAGTATGTGGTGGCCAGTGGGGTAGAAAATTGGCATTATAGGAAATTGTAGTTGGAATATTCAGAAAGTCTGGAATTTTTTTTTACAATGTTATGTTTTAACCACATGAATATTTATTTATAGGAGCTGGGAGTGAGCACAAATGCAAATTACAAGATTACCTTCATGTTGGACAGTGCTGCTATGATAACAGTGCACACTCCGAGGAGAGGATTGATAGATGTAAGAAGTTATTTTGCTTTTATTTAAAGACTTGTTCTTTTTGTTTTGTAATTTTTGTCTTTTCATTGATAGAATAAATTACAGAAAAAAATTGGATATAGAGCTAAGCAGATAGTAAAATATCAATTGAATTTTGACATAGGAAGATATATTTAAGGACAGTAGATTCTAAGTTTAATCCTAAGATTTTCGATCTTGAATAGAACTGTCCAGAAAGGTCATGGAAGATTTTCTCGTGATGATGGCAGCACAGTTCCTAATGGCAGAGTAGTTTACTAAATGTTACTAAGCAAGAGACTAGAAACAAACCAAAACATAGTCACCCTATCCTGCATGAAACGGATAAAACCGCACACCCTGGTGTGTGCACTAGAAAAGAGCAATGAGAGCCGTCAGAGAAAGGGTTTGAGCTAAAGATTAGGGTCCTTAACTTTGTTTACTTGCCATATTAGTGAGTTCTGTCTGCATGGCACTGTGTCAGACACTGTTGGGAATAAAGAGATGAAAAAACATGGTCCATGCTGTTTGGAAGCACTAAACTGGGGAGAACTTAGCATACTTGGAGAGTTTGGGCAGATAGTACTGAAATCATAGAAATGATAGAACTATTCAGTGCCCTGCGATTTGTCCAATAAAGGAAATACAGCATACCTTGGGAAAATATAATTTACTACCTACTAAAGTAGTACATTTTTAAAAATGTAAACACTATAGGGTTTGGGAAGTGTTAAACATGGCAGTGTTATACTCATGAAAAATGAGAAGAAAAAAATAAATCTTCAGTATCCAGCTATAGAGAAGTGGATATAAAACTTTTTCTTCATTCATATAATGGAAGGATGCTAATCATTTAACCCTTTGCACTCCGCTGTCCCCTCTCAGGGGACATCGGAATTCTAGCATATCACTCGGATGTCCCCTCTCAGGGGACTTTGCAATTTATTAGTGATTACGGGGAATTGAGGTTATTTCAACGCAACTTTTTGAGACATGCATGTTTCCCTGGAGTTTTATCTTGAAATGGCACAAGAAGTTAAATCAAAATATTGTAAAATGGTTCGGAGTGCAAAGGGTTAATAGAATAGGATATTTTTTCATGATAATATTTTTTTCTGATATATTAATAAAGTGAAAGAAGTATTTTAGAGATCAGTATTTGTAAACTTTAGAAAAGGTTCTTAACCTTCTGTGGTTCAGGGTTCCCCTTAACAAAAAATCTGTGAACTCTGTGAGGCTGTTGCCATTTACGAGAGCCTGGAGGTTAAGCATCAGAATATCTAGTTATCCTTGGTACTGACTGAATTATAGGTAATTTAAATTTTTCCTCTCTGCTTTTCTGTGTTTTCATATTTTTCCTTTAGTCAGCATTATTCTCTAATAAATAACAGCAAAATGACCCCACTTTCTTTGTTTTTAAACATCCTTTTTTATATTTTCATAATAAAGGATTTCTCTCTTCAGGTGTGGATGACCTCACTTTTAAGAGGCTGTAGGATTTCTAGTGCAGGGTGTCATAAAACTCTAGTCATATATCTCTAAGTATTTGGGGACTTTGTTTAGTACTAAATAAGTAGTAAAAACAAATTCAGGCAAATAGAATTACTTTAAATAATAAAATTAAAATATTTCAGTAATTTTCTTTGCCATAGCTGGAACACTAACAAGGAAAAAAAGGCCTTCTACCTACTAAAATAAAGAAAAAAGCAATTTATAACAGTAGCCTTTGTCACCACTTACTACAATTCAGTGTCATATAATTATTATTACCATGTACTTTCATATTAAGATTAATGAGACTCCTACCTTAAATAACCTACTTTTTCTTCCAAAAGTTAATTTATTTGGAAAAATTTTATGAATGTGCAAAATACAGTTTACATGATTCAAAAATAAAAATGAAGTGTATAATGAAAAATCTTCCTCCCATTCAGGCCCTCCAGGTCCTTATTTTTCCTACAGGCTATCACTGTTGTTTCTTGTGTGATCTTACAGATTTTATGCAAGTGTCCACAGATTTGAATTCCTATGGGATTATCTTTTTTTGATGGGCATTTTAATAACTCAAATAAAAGCAAGAATTTACAAATCATTGTGCTTTTGAAGTTAAACAGAAAAATGACCTAGAAGTCAGTGGACCTGTCACTGAATTAAAGACAAAAATCAGTTTTTCCTCTACAAAATATTTAAACTCTGTACCAAAAACCAGGTATATGGTCACTAAGATTGTCTGGTTTTAAAAACAGACCCATAAGCCCCTCGAAGCTTTGAGGAGCATGTGTCAGCCCAGGAAGTCATGTGACTGTCAACAGACATCTGGCGACTACTTTAGATTCTTGATTTCCATGTGAAAATGTAAAGACTTATTAACGATTTAGTTTGGTTAGACATAGCTCAGTTAACAATGCGAGATGCATTGAATTTCAATTCATTTCAGCTTGGGTGGGTTCACCCAGGCAGGCATTGCTCCTCATAGGAGCAGAGGAACACTTTGGCGTAGTTCTGCAGGGTATTTTGTAGTAGCTCTGCCTTTAGCAAAGGATGAATATTGATAAAATTTGAGTTAAATCTAAACTTTCATTCTAAGGTAAAGCCTCTTGGTGTTATATGGGGAAAGTTTTCGGAGTTTTACAGCAAAAAAAACACCATTATGTTTGATGACATAGGAAGAAATTTTCTAATGAATCCACAGAATGGACTAAAGGTAAGACATAGTTTTACTTGATATATGCTTGAATATGAAGTAGAACTGTAAGCATTGTGGAATTTCATAAAATTTTGGAAGCAGTATATTTTTGTGGTCACTGGCAAGAAAAGGTTAAGTATTTAGAAAAATTAATATAAATTGAACATACTTTGTTATACATTGAACGTACTCTGTTATGCATTGATAACCTCTTTGCTTAGCCAGCTCATCCAGAGGTTTTATTTCAATCAGCTCTGTGGAGTAACATGGGCTTGCTCATACTGTTTTGTAGTATCAAGAGTGAAAGCATCAGAGACATACTAGGGATACAAATCATGATTCTGATATTTTCATTAGCTGGAGAACCAGCAGCAAGGCACTCGTTTTTCTCCTTCTGAAACTAAAACTAATTTTTGAAAATTCGTACAAGGTAAGTGGAGATCTTAGAATTATAAAATGTCACAGCTAGAAGAAACCTCAGGCATCTGGTCTCCTCTCATAATTTTATAGAAACAATTCTGAGGGCTGGAAAGTTTATGACTTGCCCCAAAGCATGTATGTAAATGGTTAATGACAGAAAATATGTTAGAATCGAAGAGACTTGGTTTCTGAGCCAATGATGATCTTAGCATGAGGTCTCATGCAATCTTCATAGGTATGCTAGTGACATTTAATCATGGTGGTGGTGGAAAATATGTAAGAGAGAAACTTGAAACAAAATTTCAGGTGCCTGTGATTGTGTTTGTGTTGGTACAATGTGAAAATGGAAAGACAGCACAGTACCATGTTAGTAATGCTAATGGAGACTTCATCTTAAAGGGAAATGCTGATCCTGAGATAGTCAGCCCTGACCATTTCTACCAGCTGGATTTCTGGTAACTTGAAAAAATAAGAGAGAAAAACTTGAAAGAACGTTCATTTTTGAAACTTTCCTTCCAGACTATTGATGTGGTCATTAGTGGACAGTAGCAATAATTTTGGACAAAATGCCAATTTAGGCAGTCAGCGGCCACAAATGCAAGAGTTGCTTGTTGAGAACCGGAGGTCAATGGGTTCTTATGCCACCTGTTAAAATTGTTTCTTTTTGAGACTTTGGGAGAAATGCTTTTCTTGTGTAGGGTTTGCCAGTCATATGGTATAAAGTGTTCTTCAGTCCGAGGAAAGACTGTTGATTTAAACTTGCTTCTCTATGAGACTAATGGTTGTTTCCTGCACTGGCAAGGGGGTGAGATCATGATATGTAAGGAATGATTTTAGAGGAGAGTTTTTCCTAGAAAACATGCTCTCATCAGTGTCATGTTTTCCCAGCTCACCATTGGGCCCTACTATCTCTGCATGCAGAGAGGCAATATTATAAATTTCTAGTTCTTCATGTTACTTTAGAGCTGGATTTTTTTTTTAACTTGCATACTCAGTAGAATCATGGAAGGAATTCCTAAAAATACATTTGGCCCCACCCCCCAAAAATCTAATTCATGAGAGGTATTTTTAAGCATTCCAAGGTAATCAGCTTCATGTCTCCTTTTGAAAGCCTCTTTTAAGAAGGTAGTTATTAATTATGTGCCCACACTGACATAGAGGTGATTTTGAAGTTGAGAAATGTTCTTAAATATTATGTCTTTATCATCGGCCTTCAGAATGCTCTTGGTAGAAATCTCAAAAAAAGATTTCACAGAGATTTTAAAGATAAGCCTGCTTATTTTTAATAATTAATATCTAATATAAACTTGCTAATCTTAAGGTGTGAAATATAATATGAAAGGCTTTGTGAATTCTGATAATAGTACCAAAACTAAATTTGACTTTGGGTCATGGATAAGCCACTTGATACTATGAAAACCTCATTTTTAGGGGCCTCCCTGGTGGTGCAGGGGTTAAAGTCTCAGCAATATCAAGCTATTTACAGCCACTGCAGCATGAGTTCAATCCCCTGCCAGAGAGCTAACCCACATGGCACAGTACCTCTCCTGTCTCACCTGCTGCTCCCTCAGCAGTGTATTTCAGTTAGAATTGCCTGTTCCGCTCCCCACTCTGTCTCTGGTGAACCCTCTCACCCCCCACACCTATGCCTACATCCCAGTTCTTATATGCATAAATAAATAAAAATAAATCTTTTTTAAAAACCCTCATTTTTATTATCTATACACAGAAATGTTATAAGAGATTGCAGATAATGTAAAGAATTTTAAGTTCCTAAAATTGTTTCTTTGATATTAGACTGCAGTCATATGATGCTCTGCAGCATTTATGATGCTTGCCCTGCTAGTGGGCACTTATGTCCTTTTTTTTTTTAAAGATTTATTTATTTAGGCATACAAGAACTGGGGTAGCTGGGGTGTAGGCCAGATGTGCGGGGCGTGAGAGGATTTACCACAGAGTGGGGAACAGAACAGGCAAGTTGACTGAAATGTACTACTGAGGGGAGCAGCGGATGAGAAAGGAGAGGTCTGCTGTGTCTTGTGGCTCAGCTCCCTGGCTGGGTATCAAACTTGGCCTGCAGTGGCTGCCTTGCCCCTTCAGGGAGGCCTGCCCACTTATGTCCTTTTTGATAGGCGGAATAAGCAGGACTGTCCTAGAATAACAGATTTGTTCCCACTTAGTATGTTTTAACTTTTAGATTCAGAATCAGTGGAGTGTTTTAGTTTTGTTATTTAATAATAACTGTTAAACAGCACCTCCGGCACCACCTATTTGGCAGTGGGAGGGCCCAGAAGTGCTTGCATCAGCGCACGCTCTTACCAGTGTCCTTACCCTGCATGGGAGCCCAGCTGACCCAAAGCTGTGCATGTCCCTGACACCAGCCTGTTCTGATGTGAGCAGAACATCCCGGAAATATCTCTTCTGTCCATTTCAAGCTGGTGGTATATTTCTCAATGACAGAGAGTGTTTTAAAAAAATAATTAAACCCTCTCTTGATCTTTGTAGATATGGTCTGAATTCTTTTGGACTCACTGTTCTTCTCAGCAGGTGATGATTAAATGTCATCCATTTTTTAGTGCTATATGTAAAATTAATAACTAACTACAAGTTTTTATTTTCTCCAAATCACTATTAGTACTTTACTAAGTGTAATTTATTTTCTTCTTACAAATGTGTTTATAGAAGTTTGTATGATTTTTTAAAAATGTTTTATAATGGAAAAATCCATATGTAAAGAGAACCACATAGAATTGCATAATGAACCCTTATGTATGCATCATCTGGTTTAAATGACTTATTAATTGATTGATGATTATATTTGCTTTATACTCTAGCTACTTCCCTGTAGTATTTTGAAGCAAATTCCAGACGTTTCATCTAAAACTCACTAGTACATTTCAAAAGGCTATTTTGAGTTGTATAGAGATATTTGAGCTGATGTTTTTAAGAAAACAAAACTCTATTGGACTGTAACATGAAGAAAAGTACTTCAAAACATGGTTTAATCAATTATTATAAAACAACATGTGTAACTACCACCAATGTTAAGAGATAATATATCCCTTAATAATTGCAATTTTCCACTCTGCCTCACTATCCTTCCATGTAAGTGAATGCTTTTTATCATAAAATATATTAACTTTAAAAGTTTAGAAAACATGATTATTCTCTTTATGGAAAACTTTGTAGAATTAAATATATTTTATGGAAATGTTACATAGGCTTATGATAACATGTAGGAGAAAATAGTTTATATAAATTTATAAAGATCTCAGCTATATGAAAATCTCAGAAAAAATTGGAAATGAAAATCATCAATGTTCAAATTTATCTCACTCCCCTGTTAGACAAAGGTTTCATTTAGATAAGCTTTTCATGAATGAATTAATGTGAAAGAAATTAATTAGTAAAAGTACCTGGAATAATAGAAGGAGGGAAAGTCTAAGAAATTTTGCAAAGTAGAGTAGTGCAGGGAGAAAGCTGGTGTTGTGAGGATCACACTGGACTAGAATTCAGGTAAGCAGTGGGAACGCTCTCAACTTGTATACCATGACAGTCTGTTAAACTAAGATCATGTAGGGCCTCCCCGGTGGGTGGCACAGCGGGTTGAGCACTGCTCTGTGAAGCTGTCTGCAGCCTCTGCAGCGTGGGTTTGATTTCTGGCGAGCCAGGGAGAAACCCACATGGCGTGGCAGACCTCTCCTGTCTTGCCCGCTGCTTCCCTCAGCAGTGTCTTTGGTACATCTGCCTGTTCTGTTCCCTGCTCTGTCTGGTGAATTCTCTCACCCTCCGGTGCATCTGACCTGTACCCCTGTTCTTGTATAAATAAATAAATCTTTAAAAAAAAAAACAACAAAAAAACGAAGATCATGTACTTGGTAACATTTTAAGCTCATCAACTCTAGTGTAAATGGTACACTACAGTGTAGATTTTCCTTATTGAGTGTTAAATTATGTTTGTTTCCTAATAGATAAGGCCTTTTATGAAAGCGCACCTAAATCGAGATAAAGACAAAGAACTCTTAAAACTAACTCAGTACCTCAAGGAAATAGCAAAATTAGATGATTTTTTGGACCTAAATCACAAGTATTGGGAGAGGTAAGTGCTCATTGCTCGTTCATTTCCTCTTTACACTAATGAAGGGAAGAAATATTTGGTGACTCCATATCTATATAACTCTTAATTTTTACTTACATGGGTGAATTCTAAAAATATGTTCTAGTTCAGGAACATCTCCAAAAATATTTTTCCCTTTTGTCTTAACCTTCGGCTTACTCATAAACCCACATCTCTGAAGCTCTTTAAACCTTCTGCTAGAAAGGACTTGAGAGATGGGTACATGCTTGTGACACCGTGACACTATCTGTAACTTATTTTGTGACCTTAGATAGGTCAGTCTTTTATGAAACATGTGGGAATGTAATCCTTCTTCTCTTATTATAAAATAATGCTGGGATAAAATACACTAAAACATTTTCTGAATAATGTTAACAATTACAAGCAACTTGTGTATGTAGTAGAAAGATTAGAAAACTATTCCACTAGAAAAGCAATTACTCATGATTTTCCTTTTCAAAGGTACGATCTTGGTGTACAATCTTGCAATCTTTTTTCTAAGCACAAATGTATACACAAACTATGGTTAGGCAGCATGCAAATGAGATTTTTTTAAAGATTTATTTATGCATATAAGAACTGGGGTACAGGCCAGAGGTGCAGGGGGTAAGAGGATTCACCTGAGACAGAGCAGGGAACAGAACAGGCAGACTGACTGAAATACACAGCTGAAGGGAGCAGTGGGCGAGGCAGGAGAGGTCTGCCATGCCACATGGGTAGCTCCCTGGCCGGCCGGGGATTGAACTCGTGCTGCAGAGGCTGCGGATAGCTTCACAGTGCTGTGCTTAACCCCTTGTGCTGCCAGGTAGGCCCCACAAGTGAGATTTTGAGGCAGAGATATATCTCTGTAAAAGTCAACAGGATTATTAGCTACTGCAAGTAATCTTTTGGATTAGAGTTTTAAAGAGCTGATTCCATTGATATAGCAAGAAAAGGAACTTCATGTAGTAGTAACACTTTGACTTTTCAAATTTCATATTTTGCTTTGCAGCTTCTTATTAGAGTCCCATAAACCTGTTAAAAAGGTAAGGCAGACACTTTGGTCCCTTTCTCCCAATTGTAGATGATGTAACTAAGTCAGAGAGATAATAAAGGCCATGCTGCCTCCTAGTTACAGGGTACACCATCCAAACTTGCCCTGGTCTTGTGTTTTTAAGAACTCTTTCTCCATCTCCACTCCACTGAGTATAGTAACTCATAAATGTGAGAAATAGAGATATAAAAAAATCTGATTTAGTGGTAGACTGCTAAATAACATGAAGAAAAATTCTTTGTTTAGTAAATTAATATCTTTACAGTCCCGATCAGAGCCCGTCAGCATTTTTGTTCCGCTGTCTTCATGCAAGAAAAATAGGATGTCTGGATGGAGTTTGAGTTATATTTAGAAATGATGGGCCTCCCTGGTGGCTCATGGGGTTAAGACGCAACCTATGAAGCTGTCTGCAGCCACTGCAGCATGAATTCAATCCCCGGCCAGGGAGCTACCCACATGGCGCAGCAGACCTCTCTCCTATTTCGCCCCCTGATCCCCTCAGCGGTGTATTTCACTCAGTCCGCCTATTCTGCTCCCCACTCTGTCTCTGGTGAATCTTCTCACCCGCCCCCCACCTCTGGCCTATACCCCAGTTCTTGTATGCATACATAAATAAATCTTTAAAAAAATAGAAATGACAATAATAATTTATATATGCACTTTTACATTTGGAAGTAAGGCAGTTTGGTGGTTCAAGTACAGTCTGAGAGCCTTGTATCTGAGCCCTAGCGCTTTCCAGCAGCGTGAACTTGGGGATATTGCTTTACTACTCTGTCCTGAAAAGTAGGAATACATTCTAATAGAAGACTTTTCATAGAACTGTTGTAGGGACTAAATGAGTTAACATATGTGTGTAGAACAGTGCTTAGAAGGAAAATAACCAATAGATGTTAGGGATTGTTGACAGTTATTACTCATCTTGGAACTTTTTGCTATTAAACTGCTTTCCTGGGCCTCCCCTAGTGTCGTCGGCAGTTGAGCGCAGCGCTGTGAAGCTGTCCACAGCCTCTGCAGCTCCAGTTCTATCCCGGCTGGCCGGCGAGGGTCCCACATGGTGCGGCAGACCTCTCCTGTCTCGCCCACTGCTCCCCTCAGCAGTGTATTTCATTAGTCTGCCTGTTCTGCTCCCTGCTCTGTATCTGGTGAATCCTCTCACCCTCCTGCGCATCTGGCTTGGACCCCGGTTCTTGTATAAATAAATAAATAAATCTCAAAAAAAAAATTAAACTGCTTTCCTTTGGGAGAAAAGTTAGAATGTTACTGTTGTTACTGTGATTTTAGCATGATACAACTTAGACATCTTTGTTTTATTTTTTGCAGGTATCTTTCAAAGAAGCAAGGACAATAGGTACAGATTATTCTGGCAGTTATTGAAGATACTTGAGATCCAGGAACTCTTGCTTTTATGCTAGAAATCATTATGATAGTGCTGGACACTGAAGCATACACCAGACTGCTTATACTTGGTCTTCCAGTATTTTGTAAATTTAATTTTATATTTTTTGAAGATCATAGCAATATGCTAAAAAAAAATAAAAATCCTTTTCTCCCCTATATGAATATACTGTTACTCTTGAAAAATATTTTCTCCAGCATTGATTACTGAGCTTCCTCCCACACACACACACCAGTGAACAAAAGTGTATACTCAACAGTGTCATTTTGTAACTTTGGAAACAAGTTATATTGGTGTTTTTGTCTTGGTATGTTGTTTCTGACTAAATGTAAGACCAGACCCATTTTGAAACCACCATGTTTCCCTTAAAACCAAAAAGAAAAAAATGTAAGGAGGCTAGTTGGTTGT
Source organism: Talpa occidentalis (assembly GCF_014898055.3). Classification (NCBI taxonomy): domain Eukaryota; kingdom Metazoa; phylum Chordata; class Mammalia; order Eulipotyphla; family Talpidae; genus Talpa; species Talpa occidentalis. Next base: position 84,523,089 of record NW_023605305.1, read on the forward strand.
GTATAAAACCACCGAGAATTTTTTCCTTTGTCATAGACACAGTTTCTCTTCATACTCCGCTATTTACGCCTCTGATTTCTGAGCTGTCTGTTTGGTCTGTGTGTGTCAGTGTTCATTGAGTCAAACTGGAAAATGTCAGCTGTGATACAGTTATGTCATACTATGAGAAATAGAAACCACGAGACTGAAGAATGAAACTAAGGAACACCAGTGTGTCTTGTTTTGGGGTGACTCAGTAGAAGCACTTCTGCTAAACTATTGTCTTAAAGGCAATACATTAAAAAATGGGCGTGTCACTGATTCAGCCCTAAAAAGCATGAACATAAAGGTTCTTTTCTGTTACAGCTACATCTCCTCTCAGTGTAGACACTATGTTTCAGTGAAAATATCTAGCCATAGGATTAAAAAAAACTTACTTGCAACGCTTAAGCCTGCAGATACATAATGAACTCACAGTTCTGCATTGATGGTATTGATTTATACAGTTATTGTATTTGAAAGGAACCTGATCCTTTCAAATAAATATAGTGTATATTGTTCTTACGGGACTATGTCAGTGGTGTAAATAATAAATACCTTTTCTTAAAACATTGGTTATCTGCTCTTTATGATCCTAAATATTTTGCCTCTGTTGAATCACAAAACAAACATTAGGTTCAGGTAAAGGACTTCTTGAAAAAAGTTTAAATGTGTTTGGTTTTAAAAGTGTGTCTATCACTATTCATGCACTCAGAATTGGTTTCAGCCATGAATTAGATAAATTAATTGTAATTTTCAGAAAGATTAACTTTTTTGTGACAGATAAGGATATACAGTGAAGAAGAGTTTGAGAGCCTTTAAGATGCTTCAGTTAAAATGCATTTCTTAATTATGAGGCCAGATGTAAATTTTGAAAGATGGAATAAAATATAGTATTCATTTCACTAGCATACTTTCCACTGTAAAAGGTGATTTTTTATTCCATTGTTGGTGTAGAAAGAACTTAATCTTTTAAAGAAAAGGTAACACTTAAAACTATTATCTAACTACTTCAAAAAAGAACAGACATTTTCTAAATCAATATACCTGAAATACAAGCATCAGGAAGCAAAGTAGGAGTTTTGAAAAGCATTTTCAGCCATTAGGTGGTGCCCAAACCAAAGTTTACTAGCCAGCATGCTAAATTAGACAGTTTGGGGAGTGCATTATCATTGTCAGCTTATTAAGGTCCCATGTGCTTGTGTGATTAATACCTTCATAGACTATGGGAGTTTTTAGTTTGTCTTCTGCAGCTCATGATTTATTGAGCCGATATATCTGTCTAATTATCTATATATGTGGCCCCCACAGCAGAGCCAGAAGATGACTTAACTTTGATGCATATTCTGCTGAAAACAAGTTATTTTTATGATATATGTTTCACACTTTCAAACAATTAGTACTTCATATATTAAAAATCTGGAGAACATCATTAAATCTTTGATTTAGAGGGCAGTTTAAGATCCAGTAGCCCCTCAGGTCCTTCATGAAAATCAGCTATTGGAGTAATGAGACCTATGAGAGTCATTCAGTTTCAAAGGCAAAGAATAGATAAACAGGTCGTTACAGGAAGCAGCTGGAATATGTTCTGTTGCAGAGTGAAGTGGCTGACTTGTGGGGAGAGGAGATGGAGCATGTAGGAATAGGGATAGGAAAAAAGGGTATGCAAAAAAAAAAAATACTGATAAATTAGGCTTTCTCTTTAATGCCAGTTGGTTGCCAAGAGCAATAAAATGTGAATAGTGAATAAACTGGTGGAAGGCTTTTCTCATCCCAAGTTATTGACAGCATTCTCTCCAGGAGTAAATTGTTAACATTTCCCCTAAAGTATACATCACAATTCATTAAATCTTAAGTCTCTAAAGATTAGGTGCTTAGATATTTATGTAAGGATATCCTAGTTTTTGGAGAAACCATTGGTCTTGGTGGATATGCTAGGTATTTAGAGCTTAAAAGAGAAATCCTTGGCCATTAGTTTAACAGATTTCTCAAAGACTTTTGAGAATTCAAGGTATTATAAGATCTGGAACAGAAATTAACATCAGGCATCCGGTGGGCCTAGAAAAGGGTATCAGTTTTAATGTCAGTGAGGTTCCACATAGAATATAAGCTGTAAAAGTCTACATTTATAATTATTAAGAACTCCTTGGAAGCAAGCACTTCCTAATTCCTAATGTGAAAATATTTCCTGATACAGTAAAGGGTTTGTTATTAAAACAATTCCTTCTGAAAAGTTTTAAAAGTTGCACCTACGATTGATAAGACCATTTATAAACAGTGGAAACACATTCCTTAAAAATACCAAAAACAAAGATTGCATAAGTATTTGTGATATTTCCATGAGTCAACAGGGCTACGATGAACACAGGTTAGTGATAGGTAATTTGTGATACTACTAGCCAAACTGATGACTTGTCAAGAATATGCAGATTACTAAAATGTAAACAATTTTTGATTGAATACAAGTCCCTCTTAATCCTATTTCCAGTTCTTAATTCTCTGGAGCACCTTTGACAACATATCACTTCTTATTACGTAATCTATGAGAACAGCTATGGTTTCCCAAATGAGACCTGTAGAAGGGTGAATAATTGTCAGAAAAGCACCTGGCTAGAATCCCGCCTTACTAGCGGTGGGCCCTAGGGCATGTTTCTTCAACTTGTTGAACTTTTGCTTTTTCCTCCTTAGGAAGTACTAATAATACCGATCTGTCCCATAGGTTCTTGGGAAGGTTAAATGACAGAATTTATGTGGACTGCTTGGAAGCAGCTAAGGTGTGCATGTTAAACCTACTAAAAGTGGTTTAGAGTGTGTGGCTGACATGGAGCTCTATCACCCTTGAGTGATAATCACCAAGGCTGTAGTATTAAGAGGAGGAATTTTTGTAAGTATGTATTTTAGATATTGCCTTGGTTTTCTGAAAGTTCTATACAATCAAGGAAAACAGAATGAGGACACTTTCTATGGTCTAGATGTTTTTCTAAGTGTCCTAATGCTTTGAAGTCTGCAAAGGCCATTTAGTCCTAGTCTTGATGGAAGATCCACCCTTGCCCCAAGCTGGTAATTTGAGACTTTAGCAGCATTATAATACACCTTGTATGGTGGAATAGTAACATTACTTTAAGTTTCTAACTTTGGAAACCGGCTGTTCCCAAATAGAAGTTTGCTAGTTTTGCCATATCATGTGAAAAAATAAAAAAATCATTCCAAAGCAATGAGATTTGAAAACTTTTTTTTTCTTGCAAAGTTATACTAAGGTACATAATAATGTTTTTCTGACAAGCTTGGCAGAATAAATTCTGCTAGAAGCAACACTTGTACCTGCTACATGACGCAGGTGCCATTTTTCAGAGAGAAAGACAAGATTCCCTACCCTCATAGAGCTTATATTTGAGTCAGAGAAACGAAACAGTATCTGAATAGTGGGAAGTGCTGATGAAATAGAATAATCTAATAGAAAGGGAGTGGGTGGTGGAATAGGAGGGTGGAGATTCACATTCAGGGAATGGGGTATCATTCGGAATCCAGCAAAGAGTGTAACGGACAGAGCTGGGAGTAGGTGCAAGACCTGAAGGCAGGAAAGGGGTAGCAGATTCAGGCTTTGTGGGAGCTAAGTGCGGCTGGGAGGTAAGTGTGGCTGTTGGGCAATGAGATGTAGAACAGGTAGGATTTTGCAGGTATCACAACCTGGCAAATGAAATGGTGGGAGGAAAGAAGCGGAGGGGCTTATGTATAGGGGAATGACAATTTTTTAACAGCCCTATTGAGATAAAATTTGCACATTCTAAAATTCACCTATTTGTACAATGTAAAAGGTTTTAGTATATTTACAGGGCATTTGCAAACAGCATTGTTTTATTTTAGAACCTGATTTGTTTTTTTTAAAAAGATTCTGCTTTCGTGTGGTGAATGGATTATAGAGGATTCCAGTAGGATAGGCTCAGTTAGGAAGCTATTGGCATTAGCCAGGTTGGATTGTTTGGATTTATTCTTCAGGGTTGCACAAGGCTGCAATAAAGGCATTGACCTTGGTGACTGGTCTACATAGGTCACTGCTGTATTGTCCCTCATTCCAGGGATGCTCTGTATTACATCCTCAGAGAGAACACAGCAGACTTCCTGTGCTTTCCTCAGTCTTTTCGTCTTAGCCAAGGTACTTAGTGAAGCTAAAATGACATGCTACTTCAGAGCCACTTGCAGCTACCTAAGATTACCCAATTTTTAAAAATGATTTATTTATGTTTGCGTAGAAGAACTGGGGTGTAGGCCAGATGCGTGGGGGGATGTGAGGATTCACCAGAGACAGAGTGGGGCACAAAAGAGGCAGATGTACTGAAATACACTGTTGAGGGGAGCAGCGGGCATGACAGGAGAGGTCTACTGCACCATGTGAATTAACTCCCTGGCCAGGGATCGAACTCATGCTGCATTGGTGGACTTTCATGGTGGTACTGCTAAGACATAACCCCTAGGCCACCAGGGCAGCCGCAGTTTATCCTTCTGACTTCACAGGTGAAACTGAGTCAAGGGAAGATTCTAGTAGGCCGTGTGTGTTCTCTCTAGGCTCCCCTGAGGACCCAGGCACACATTCCTTTGGCTCATTGATAACAGGTTCTCTCGGGTTGCCTTTCAGGACTCACTTTCCCTCAACTACTCCCTTTTTCTCAATTCTGGAAGGATTAATTTAGTTGAGGTGCTGAGAGACAGGGCGCTTTGATCTAACTCATCATATGTGCTCCCAAATTTATTGCCTGGCTTTTAAGTTTCAAAAGCTGAAACCCAAGTACCTACATCCATGTGTTCTCCATTCTGTGAGGAGATGAATGACTGAATGAGGAAGAAGCAAGGGGTGCAAAGAAAGACAGGGAAAGACATTGCTTAGAATTTCCAAATCAGGGCCTCCCCTGGTGGTGCAGCGGTTGAGCGCTGGGCTACGAAGCTGCCCGCAGCCTCTGCAGCGCCGGTTCTATCCCCGGCCACTGGCAAGGGTCCCACATGGCTCCACAGACCTCTCCTGTTGCTCCCCTCAGCAGTGTGTTTTGTCAGTCTGCCGTGTCTGCTGTTCTGTCTCTGGTGAATTCTCTCGCCCTCCCATGCTTCTGACTGTACCCAGTGTTTGTATAAATAAATAAATAAATCTTTAAAAAAAAAAAAAAGAATTTCCAAATCATTAATTCATCACAAACAGCACATGGCATATAGTAGGCATGCAATAAATGTGTGTGTTTGAATAAAAAGACCAATCAATTTTAGGTGGGGCTCCCTCAATGTTTCCAAATCAGGTTGTTTGGAAATGTTTTTCTAGAGAAAAACATGATTTTTGAGTGGCAACAACTGATCCAAGCAAAGTTTGCAAAAGTTTGCTTTATACTGACTTTGCTTGGATGTAGCCAAGCCATAAAACACGAATTACTTAAGTTTAAAGTTATACTTAGGTACATGAATATTCATAGCAGCATTATTCATATAGCCCCAAAGTGGAAACAACCCTAGTGTCCATCAGCTGGTGAATAGATAAATCAGTTGTGGCACATCCATGCAGTGGAACCCAACAGTTAAGAGGATGGAGTACTGATGCATGCTCTTACATGCATAAATCTTGAAAACATTATGCTAAATGAAAGAAGGGGGTCACAAAGAATTGCATATTGTATGATTCTATTTATAGGAAATGTGCAGAGGCAGAAAGTAGATTGGTGGTTACCTTGGGCTGCCGAAGGAGGAAGGAAACACTGGCATGGGATGGGGGTGTTGATGTCTGAAGGGGACTGGGTTTCTTTTTGCAATACTGAAAATATTCAAAAATGGATTGCAGTGATGTATGCACAAGTCTGTGAATAGACTACAAACCCCCTGAATTACATGCTTTAAACCATCAGTTGCATAGTATGTGAATTATGCTCTTCATAGCTGTTAAAAAAATTAAACCTGGCACTCAAATTGTAGCAGCTAATGATGACTTGAGTTTATAGAGTTAGAAAAGTCAAGCCAAATGGGAGTTTGTATATTTTGAGTAACTTTTCCATTATTTAAATGTGTAACTTTTCCCTTTGTGTGGAACTAGAGCTGAGTGGAAGCTCACAAATTGTTTATTTGTATATATTTGCCTTTTAAGGATCAGGCCTCAGTATTTCGCTAAACCAGTGAAGTTTTGAAATATATAGATTGAAATGGCTCAGATTTAATTTTCAAAATTTATTTGTGTAAAGAAAAAAACGTAGAGCAAAATAATTTGAAAGCAGATGGTAAATTTTTCTGAAAAGTGATAGATTTGCAATTTTTATGTGGTGATTTAGTAAATCCATTTGGTTTTTTCCTGCTCCCTCTTCTCTTACTCTCAGTTCTTATCCTGGTAGAAAGAGCTGGCTGTTTAAGAACAAGTGTCTGGGTTGAGAGTCGGTAGTAATAAAACTCAGATGCTGCATCAGCTGAGCATGTTCTGAATTCAAACCTCTCCAACTCAGTAACTTCTATGCACAATTAACTCTGCACAATTTGTTCCAAAACATTACCCTGCAAAGCAGGCTGCTCTGTGTCTGTGGTCACCCTGCTGATTTGAGAACAAGGATCTGGAATACCTAGGCTTGTAGAGAGTGGACCAGGATTTGCTCGCCTCTTCTTCCACTACTGACAATTTATTTTTATTTATGCATACAAGAGCTGGGGTATAGGCCAGAGGTGTGGGGGGTGAGAGGGTTCACCAGAGACAGAGTGGGGAACAGAACAGGAGGGTTGACCGAAATACACTGCTGACAAGAGCAGTGGGCGAGACAGGAGAGGTCTGCTGTGTCATGTGAGTCAGCTCCTTGGCCTGGATAGAAAAGGTGCTGCAGTGGCTGTGGATAGCTTCATAGTGCTAAGACTTAAACCCTTGCACCATCAGGGAGGCCCTGTCTTCTTATTTTTAAATACATGTTTGAAAAATATGTTCAGAAAAGCTGAAAGAAGAACTTAAAAAAACAGTAACTAAGAGATACCCATTAATGATACTTGGTACATACTTGTACTGTCCAACAGAAAAAGGAGAACCACAGATATGAGTGACACATATCATTTAAAAATGTCTAGCACCCACATTAAAAAAGGTTTAAAGGGAGGTGAAATTAATAGTACTTTACCTTAATATATTCAAAATGCTATCTCAACATATTTTGAAAATTTTAAGCGGAATATTTTTTTTTCTTTTCTCTCTTTTTTTTTCTTTTTTTGAAAGATTTATTTCATTTATACAAGAACCAGGGTACAGTCCAGATGCGCGGGAGGGTGAGAGGATCCACCAGAGACAGAGTGGGGAACAGAACAGGCAGACGGACGAAATACACCACTGAGGGGAGCAGCGGGCCAGACAGGAGAGGTCTGCTCCCCATGTGGGCTGCCCCAAGGCTTTCATATTACCTTTGAAACCCGGTGCACACTTAACATGCACCACGAACCTCACCATATGCCAGGTGCTCCTCTGTCAGCGTGTGGCTGGTGCCTGTACTGATGAACAGTGAGAGGGGTGTGTGTGTGTGTGTGTGTGTGTGTGTGTGTGTGTGTGTGTGTGAAACTTCACTTAAAATTTTGTTCTGATAATGTGCTGAAGGAGGAAGTACCCAAGCTTACTCATTAGTTTGCCCAGATAGAGGTGTAGGGCAGACAATAAAAGGGCAGGGTAAGGCTTAAAAACTATTAGCTGTCAGGGCCTTCCTGGTGGCGCAAGGAGTTAAGACGCAACCTACAAAGCTATCCGCAGGCACTGAGTCACGAGTTTGATCCCCAGCCAAGGAGCTACCCACATGGCACAGCAGACCTCTCCTGTCCTGCCTGCTGCTCCCCTCAGCAGTGTGTTTAGGTCAGTCTGCCTGTTCTGTTCCCCACTCTGTCTCTGGTGAATCCTCTCACCCCCCACACCTTTGGCCTGTACCCCAGTTCTTGTATGTACAAATAAATCTTAAAAAAAAAAAAAAACTACTATCTGTCAATCATAAAAAAAGAACTAGCCTCTCTCTCTCTCTCTCCCCCAATCCCTGTCTTTCTTTCACAATTAGGTAGATAGAAATGTACCTCTTTATTAATATCTAGCTATTGAAAATGAGGTTAAAAGGTTGAATTGGTCTCAGAACCTAAAGTAAGAGAGAAAGAGAAACATATCTAACTTTCTCTTTGAGGCTTTTATCTGATACACTCTGAGTAAGTAGAAACAGTCTTCAGTTGAGCTTCAAGGCCGAGTAGAGAATGAAAGGGAGAGATGGAGGTGCTATCCTGAAGCTTGGGTGCACCAACAAATTCAAAACTCTAGTTATTAGAAGAAAAGCTGCTTATTTATTTGACTGAAATTTTATTTTCTTACACTGTTGTTCATTTTTGTACAGTATTTGATTTCTCCCCTCAGGTGTAATCTTCGTAAATCTCCAACCACCACATCACCCATGAACCGTCACCAGAGTACCTTGTGCTCTTCCATCCCCTGTTTTTACCCCTTGCCCTCTCCCTCCCTCTGTTGTATGCCTTAGAGCTATAGTTTACCTACAAGTTTTGTAATTTTTGTTTAGAAAAAATTGTTTTTCTGTTTTACAAAAAATTGTAACTTTTTGTTTACAAAACCTTTGTTCAGTTTTCCTACATTCCTCCTATAAATGAAACCATCTGATATATTTCTTTTTCTTTCTGACTTACTTCATTGAGCATAATCCCTTGCAGCTCCCTCCATGTTGCTGTGAATGTCATGAGTTTATCTTTTTTTAAAAAAGTTTATTTTTATTTATTTATGTGCACAAGAAATGAGGTGTAGATCAGAGGTGCAGGGGATGAGAGGATTCACCAGAGACAGAGTGAGGAGCAGAACAGGTGGATCTACTGAAATTCATTGCTGAGGGGAGTAGTGGGTGAGACAGGGGAGGTCTGCTGTGCCATGTGGGTAGCTCCTTGCCTGGGGATCGAACTCATGTTGTAGTGACTGGCAATAGCTTCATAGCGCTGAGACTTAACCCCTTGCAACACCAGGGAGGCCAGAGTTTATCTTTTTTGATTGTTGAGTAGTATTCCATTGTGTATGTATACTACATCTTCTTGATACATTCATTTGTTTTTGGGTCTTTAGGTTGTTTTCATGTCTTACCTATTTTAAATAGGGCTGCAATAATCATAGGAGTGCAGATTTCCTTTTGAATTAATTTTTTTTGTCTTTTTGGTAGATTTCTAGGAGTGGAATTGCTGGGTCATAGGGTAGATTCATTTTTAGTAATTTGAGGAACCATCACACAGCTTTTCATAGTGGTTGGACCAGTTTGCACTCCCATCAGCAGTATAAGAGGGTTCCTAAAAAAAGCTGCTTTAGGGCCTCCCCGGTGGTGCAGCAGTAGAGCCCTGGGTTGCGAAGCTGCCCGCGGCCTCTGCGGCGCTGGTTCAATCCCCGGCTGCTCCCCGGCCACCGGAGGAGGGTCCCACATGGTGCACAGACCTCTCCTGCCGCCCGCTGCTCCCCTCAGCAGTGTACTTCGGTCCTTCTGCCTGCTCTACTCCCTGCTCTGGCTCTGGTGAATTCTCTCACCCTCCTGCGCTTCTGACTGTACCCAGTGCATGTATAAACAAAACAAACAAATAAATAAATAAATAAAACATGCCTCTATTATTAAAAAAAATAAAAAAATAAATAAAATAAAAAAAGCTGCTTTATACTTTATGTATGAAGTACCGTGTGACTAGCCAGTGAACTTCAGCTAAGTCCACATTTCTTTGCCCCTATTTCACTTTGAAGCTAACAAAACATTACTCCTTTGTTCTCCATCCTGGTCTCCAAACCTCTATAATCTCATTTTCCTTCTTTTTTTTTAACCTTTTTATTTATTATTATTATTATTTAAAGATTTATTTATTTATTTATACAAGAACCGGGGTACGGGCCAGATGTGCGGGAGGGTGAGAGGATTCACTAGAGACAGAGCGGGGAATAGAACAGGCAGACTGAGGAAATACACTGCTGAGGGGAGCAGCAGGCACGACAGGAGAGGTCTGCTGTGCCATGTGGGTCCCTCGCCAGCTGGCCAGGATCAAACTGGTGCTGCCGAGGCTGCGGAGAGCTTCACGGGGCTGTCCTCAACCGCCTGCACCACCAGGGGAGGCCCTCATTTTCCTTCTTAATCAAGGAGGTAGATTTAAATTTACCTCCTCCCTCCTTGCCAATAAATTTGCAATAAAGGTGATTTCTCTTCTCAAATACCTGATATCATTATATAATTTATGCAAGTTCAGTGGAGACTCCTTTGCATCCTAACACTATCTTTCTTATCTATCCATCCATCCATCTCCCTATGTATGTATGTATGTATCTATCTATCTAAAATACATGTAGTATTCTTCCACATGAAGAAAAATATTTAAAAAATACATGCTAAAAAATTAAGTAGGTGTGGAGTGGTAAATTGAAAGGCCCTGAAAGCTTGAGACTTAGAATCAGCAGACTGTGTATACATAGCAAAAATAGACCAGCTTGGGGACAGATACACAACAGCTCATCTTAGCAAATATGCCCTATCATTGCCCCTAAAATAGAACTTGGACCTGGCTGTTCGTTTTTCTGGAATGTTTTCTGTGTCCTCCTCACATGCAACAACAGATCTTCTCCTTCACCTCTTTCAACTCTCTGCTCAAATCTTACCTCCTCTTGGGAATCTTCCCCTTTCCTGCCAGACAAGTGAGAGGTTCCCTCACTTTTCTTTGTGTTTTTTCAAGGCAGCCCCACTGATAGGTTGTTAATTGGTTTGTCCTTTATCTCCCTGCATGAAAACAGAAGATCCACAGGGCAGGGGTTTGAGTCTGCTTTTTTACTGCTTTGGCCCTGGCACTTGGGGAGGAGCCTTTCACACAGTAGGTTCTCAGTAATGGTTGTTGAGTGAATGCCTGATTGATCAGGAAACCAAAAGGAGGAGGCTAGCTGACAACATGGCCCCACACAAGCATGAGCGTTTTCATAAAAGACAAAGTTAATGCTTTTTCTTTTTTAAGAAAAGTAAGTTTGTTTTTAAGTATCTAGAATAACATTAGCCTAACTAAGGATTTCTGGAATGCTTTGGGATTTCTTTTAATGAATAGATGGAAATTATGTCTAATTAGCATTAATTTTTATGTGTAAACGGGTACATCCAAATTGTATAAAAGCAGTTCTCTTGAATAATTTAAACATCGCTTCACCCTGCGAAGCATTTAGCACATTCTGCTCTCAAAGATTCTATTAATGGGAACTAAAATCATAAGGTTCAAATGCAAAATAGGGAGGTATTTTTCTTTTATGCAGGGTAAGTGAATACATCATAACTGGACAGACCCAAGAATCAGATACCAAGGATCCTTGGGGCTCTGATAAACCCCAAAGTTAGGGATGTCTTATTGAAAAATATAGAAAGAAAGGGGGTGGCTTCTTTACATTAGAATTCAAATGAAATAAGATGGAAATAGAAAATCACTGTTAGAACTATTGTTGCAGCAAATATCATGATATGTTGCTTCAATTGATGGGTAAAAGGATATTAACTGAGTCTCGAAGTATCTCTCTACAAGATATATTCATTCTAATGGAAAAAAATGATAAATTTACTGTAGAGAACATGGCAGACACCACCCTGGTAAAGGCATCAATATTAACTTCACAGTCCTCAAAGGCATGGACTCTGCCTGCCTCCTGACACAATTCCCTACAGAGGTGCAGTGTCACTTGGGGGTGGGGGGATTTGACAAAAATGCAGAACCCAAATGTAAATATGAAGAGACACCAGACAAAACTAAACTGGGGGCATTCCCCAAATAACTAATCCCTGCTCCTCAAACATGTCGAGATAATGAATGATAAGGGAATTCCAAGGAATTATATTAGGTTGGAGGGATCCTGGGCAGAAGCAAGCTGTTGGTGGGCCAGTGGGAGAAATTGAATCAGGTCATATCGTCTCAATGCACATGGCCTGCTTTAGCTAATTGCACTATGATTATGGGTGATATGAGCATTCAGGGAAGCGAATGTATATACTGTTTTTACAATATTTTTGTGTACTATTTTTGCAATATTTTTCTAAGTCTGAGATGAATCTAAAATAGAAAGGTGAAAGGAAAGGTAGGTATATATACTTGGTAATCTGCTATAAGCACCGTAATAAAGTTAATAGTAAACATACTACCTGTGCTGGGAGACCTCCCTGGTGGTGCAAGGGATTAAGATGCACCCTATAAAGCTATCCGCAGCCATTGCAGTACGAGTTTGATCCTTGGCCAGGGAGGTGACCCTTGGTGCAACAGACCTCTCTTGCCTCGCCTGCTGCTCCCCTCAGCAGTGTATTTCAGCCGATCTGCCTGTTCTGTTTCCCGCTCTGTCTCTGGTGAATCCTCTCACCTCCCAAACCTCTGACTTGTACCCCAGTTCTTGTATGCATAAATGAATGAATCTTTAAAAAAAAATCAAAAGAGAAATCCCATTTTACATACTACATGTCCTGGGTAGGTTGTGTCCCTTCCCTTCCCCTCACCAAATTTATATGTTACCTTACTTAGACATAGGGTCATTGTAGATGTAACTAAGATGAGATCTTGCTGTGGTAGATGAGGGCATGCTCTAATTTACTATGTCTTTACAAAAAGGGGAAATTTGAGCAGAGATTTGCACCCAGGGAGAATGCCATGTGAAGATGAAGACAGAGAGCAGGGTGATGCAGTGGAAGTCAAGGCTCCACAAAGACGGTAGAGGGGCAGGAATGGACACAGTGCAGGTTTTCTGATCCAGCAGACCCGGTAAAGGAGGAGTCAGAGTCCTCAGTGGTTTTGCAGGCTTTTATTGGGATTACCAGGTACGCGGCAGGCAGGGGTACTGGGGGGGCTGGGAGGCTGGCAGGCCTCCCAACCGCCAGCAAGTCTTCACTCTGGGCTCTCTGACCTTCTCTCACATTCTCTCTGCTCTTCTCAAGGCTCTGCTTCTCTCTTGGCTTCTGCTGCTGCTGGCATCCCTGTGACGCTGCCCTTGAAAGTCCAATCTCTCAGCCCAGGTGTACCCACTTCAGGTGCCCGCCATCAGGCATGCATTCAGGACCACAGGATTCCCTCATCTATCCTAATGGTGGGAGGGCAGAAAAGCCTGATACCTTTTACCTACCCTACAGACGGCCAGCAAACCCCCACACCTGGGAGAGAGGCAGGGGCCAGATTCTCCCTCACAGCCCCCAGTAGTAATCAGGCCTGCCCATGACTCCATCTTGGCCTTCCAGCCTCTAGAACCTGAAGACATCTTTCTATTGTTCAAGCCACCTGATTTGGGCTAATTTTTCACTCAGTCCTAGCAAAGGAATATACTAGCTACTGTTTATTGAGACTTTGCAATACACTAGGCCCCATGCCGAGCTCTTCACATGTGGTATTATTTCAACTATCTCCATTCCAGCCCTTCACAGTGCATGCGACTATCACTTCCAATTTATAGCAGGGAGCACTGATGCTAGAGGAAGGAGTCAGTTGCTCTGTATCACATGACCAGTAAGTGGCTGTAGGGTAAGGAAAAATGTCAGGCTTTTCTGCCCTCCCGCCATCAGGATAGATGACGGATCCTTGCGGTCCTGAATGCATGCCTGATGGCGGGCACCTGGAGTAGGCTGTGGGCATAGGTAGATGGGATTCACCTGGGCTGAGACTGGGCATTTAAGGGCGGCGTCACGGGGACGCCAGCAGAAGCCTAAAGAGAAACCGAGAAAGAAGTAGCAGAAGCCAAGAAAGAAGCAGAGAATGCCGGAGAGCCCAGACAGAGTGAAGACTGGCTGGGGGCTGGGAGGCCTGCCAACTTCCTGGCCCCCTAGCACCCCTGCCTGCTGTGTACCGGGTAAATCCCAATAAAAGACCTGCAAAAACCAAAAACCACTGAGGACTCTGACTCCTCCTTTACCCCGTCTGCATGGGATCATAGAAAACCTGTCCTGTGTCCATTCCTGCCTCTACAGTGGCAGAGCACTTATCTGGACAGTCCTACACCAGCTTATTCCTACCCAGGACATATTTTACTTCTCCTGGCTTCCCAATCCCAAAGGTTTCTTATGGGATGTAAAATAGTTATTTTTGATTATTTTCTCTCTCTCTCTAGACCAGACTTACAATCCAGGGATGAAAGATAGTCAAATGTACATGTGGGTACCACATTCTGTTTCCTTACTGACATCCAAACTACCCGCCATCTGTGACCCTGTGAAATTAAATACCTGTTTATTTGGAAACTTGGAATGTCTGGGGTCTTACCCCTCCCAAGAAAGGAATGTCAGTCATCCTAGGAGAGATTACATTTTGAACAAGAGCAACCTATTTAGGTAAAAATTTGGGATTAAACTCAGGCATCCACATCATGGGGGACTGCATTTAGGAGCAGGAGAATTACTTAAGAAATTTAGCAGTTTGCTGCAGAAAGTAAACTTTTCCTCTAATTTATAGAGGAATTTATAGCAAATAATCTGAGAGAGAATTGCCCACTGGGTTTTACTTGTTTGCATTCTCAAGTCTTTCCTTCACTTAATTAACCTTTACGAATCTTCCTGGACTTCTTAGTGCTGGGCTCAGCCAGCACGACTTGAAAAAGCAGGGAGCCCCAGTTATCAGTTAGCCTCTCATTCAAGACTAGTCTTAAAGCAAAAAGGCAGAGGCAGAAATTTCTGAAGACAAATCCCCATTTTCCATTCTTTTTTTTTTTGTATTTTTTTTTTTAAATTCTTTTTTTTTTTTAAAGATTTATTTATTTATACAAGCACTGGGTACAGTCAGAAGCGCGGGAGGGTGAGAGAATTCACCAGAGCCAGAGCGGGGAGCAGAGCAGGCAGAAGGACCTGAGCAGAGGAGAGGACCAGAGCAGGCAGAGGTCCACTGCTGAGGGGAGCAGCGGGCAGCAGGAGAGGTCTGTGCGCCATGCGGGACCCTCCTCTGGTGGCCGGGGAGCAGCCGGGGATCCAACCGGTGCTGCAGAGGCTGCGGGCAGCCTCTCAACACAGCGCTCAACCGCTGTGCCACCGGGGAGGCCCCCATACTCCATTCTTTACCACTCTCCTCATAGGTGTTGTCTTCCAAATGACTGAAGGTAACTTTCTTAGGCTTGGTGATACCCAGCTGCCCATCACCAGCCTCGATTTCTCTCAAGGGCTCTGGACTCAGATAGACAAGGCCTATTGGATACTCCCATTTTCTGTCCATCAATATGTCCACAGATATATAATGGCCTCACCCTTTTCATTCTTTCGCTTTGCTCTTTTGCCACTTAAGCCTATTCCTCCTCTCTTAGTGAATGGAACCACTCATGACTAAATTGATCAAATCAGAAAGCTCTTAAGTTCTGTGTAAGTAGGGACTATGTTTTTTTGGAGGCAATATCCTGTATCTACCTTAGTCCTTAGAAAAGAAGCTTTGGAAGGTGCTGATAGGCTTGTGCTGAATGAATGAATGAATGAATGGGTTTCATCTTTGATTCAGCTCTCTTTTACCATTTGTAGGGTAAGGAAAGCATCAGGCTTTTCTGCCCTCCCGCTGTTAGATGAAATACATACCTGATGGCGGACACCTGGAGTAGGGTGTGGGCATGCATAGGTGGGAACACCTGGGCTGAGACTGGCTTATAAGGGTGGTGTCACGGTAGAACAGAACAAGGAGAAGAGAGACCAGAAGAGCACCAGCAGAGAAGAGGCCACAAGAGAAAGCCAGAGAGCCCAGAAAGAGTGAAGATTCGCTGGGGCCTGAGAGACATGCCAGCCTCCCAACGAGGGCTCCAGAACTCCTCCTTCACCCGTCTGCTCGGGTCATAGAGATCTTGCTCCATCCCATTCTGCCACTACACCATTCGTATCCAACCAGTAAGTCCCTAGATTCTCTCCTTCATTTCCTCCAAAATGCCCACTCATCTCCATCCTGCCAGCATCTTCCCAGTGCCAAGCTTTCATCATCTCTCACCACTGTGCCCTTTACCTGCTCTATTTGCCTCTTGTTACTTACCAGGGTGTTCTCCAAGCAACAATTGAGTGATCTGGTCAAGACAGAAATATGACCCCAGCACTTCTCTTCTTAAAACCCCTCAGTGACATCCTGCTGCTATCGCGGGGAAGTCCACGCCTGATAACTGAGAACCCACCTGATTCCATTCTCTCTCCTTCTCCTTATCTCACACTCAGCTTCAACGGGAAGTAACTCTCTACAGTTTTCCAAACATAGCATGCTTTTTTTGTCTTCTAGATTTGCACTCTCCTTATTCCCTCAATTCTTTTTTTTTTTTTTTTTTTTTTTTTTAAAGATTTATTTATTTGTTTATACAAGCACTGGGTACAGTCAGAAGCGCGGGAGGGTGAGAGAATTCACCAGAGCCAGAGCGGGGAGCAGAGCAGGCAGAAGGACCGAAGGACACTGCTGAGGGGAGCAGCGGGCGGCAGGGGAGGTCTGCGCGCCATGTGGGACCCTCCTCTGGTGGCCGGGGAGCAGCCGGGGATCGAACCGGAGCCGCAGAGGCCGCGGGCAGCTTCGCAACCCAGCGCTCAACCGCTGCGCCACCGGAGAGGCCCTCCCTCAATTCTTAAAGTCACAGCATGGATAAATTCTCGTTCTGGATCCTGTTTTAATTTTTACTGTAGCTGTAACAAATTGCCATATATTTAGCTAATGACAACAATACCCATTTATTATATTTCAGTATTGAATGAAGGTCAGAAGCTACACTAGCTGGCAGTGTGTCCAGGAGGGGAGGGAGGACATAACTTTTCTGAGATGAAACTGGAAATTGTTCTTGTGTGTGTCCCAAACCAGCCCTCATCAAGGAGGGAAGGAAGGCAAGGTGGTATTTGGCATTATTCTTCATTTTGAACTGACCTTAGAAAAACAGCAAAAGCAGTTGCCATTTGTTTCACTCTCCCTAGGTGCCTGAGCCTATTCTACCCTCCCAGCATCCCCCAGAGATGGTGGTCGTGCTAACACACTTGTCTTGGAGGGAAGAAAATTGAGGCATAAGATTAAGGAATTGCTTCGAGGCACAAAGCTGGACGTCAGTTGTGAGGATTTGACCCAGGTCCCCTTGCTCCAGGGCAGGTGCACATGCATCAGCATCACACTGTCCCTGGGATTAGTTTGTCAAAGTTTTGTTCCTGGACCATCCTGTTCTCTAAATGCCAGGTTGCTGGCGGAATGCTTGGCTCCCTAGAACCCACTATGCTCAGGTTAGCAATGTTCAAGCAAGCCAGAAATGACATCAGGTGGGCTGGCACGAAGCGCAATGGGGACGCCTGCCATGCTCCTTAGGAATAGAGATGTGAGCTGAGTGTGCTGCTGCAGATTCCTGTTGCCCACCGCACCCTGGCATGTACCCAGTGGAGGGGATTCCTGAGTGAAGCTTCCGGCATGCCCCTGGAACCCCAGCAGCATGAAGACAGATGCAAATGAGCTCCACAGAGCATACTTCCTGCAGAGGAGGGTTTTCAGTATGCGGGCCTGGTTTCCTCTGCCTTCAGTCCCATCGCTGATTTTATTTTTGCATTTTATGAGCCTGAGAGAGGGAATTCATTCCCCTGGTATAATGTGTCCCTCTAGAGAAAAGTCTTGTCAAAATAAGTTTTGCTCACAAATGCAATCCGGGGAAAGGGGCCCACTGAAATGCAATAGAAAGAGGATCGAAATCTGGATTATAGGTGAAGTGAATTGGTGAGTTTGTGCTAAATTATTGCATCCAACAAAGTAAAAGGGGGAAAAAGGGAGCTGGAAACCTTTGTAAAGAGAAATGTAGAGGGATAGGTACCCTTTTTCTGGTCGGGTTACATTTTAATATATTTGCTTCCTTTGCCCCTGTCTCTCACTCACCAGACTGTACAGTGCCTAAAGGCAGAATTGGACTCATCACATATTGGTACCTCCCCAACCCCCATGGGACTGATTTTGCAATTTTGTATATAAGAAAGAGATTCTACACTGTCAGGACTTTCTAACCTCATCTCTTTCTCATGCTTAGGCTGATTAACATTCCTCCATCCTAAACCATTCTTCAGAGGCTCCAGGGCCAACTAACAACAGCCCTTCATCCCCCTCACCTTCTTAAAAGCAGAGGATCCATAATTAACATAACCCATAATCAACAATAAGCTTGTATAGGTAATATAAGGATATTTACTGATGGAAACTTAGAATAGAAAATTTGGAGTGGAGGCTTCACAAGGCCAGAAAATGGAGATATAGAGGTAGAAATAGTTATTAAACCAGCTATAGAAATGAAAAATCCTTAGGGGCTACTATAGAAAATAGCCCTAGGTGTGAACCAGAGGTAGGAATATAGAGCTGGAGGCCATTAGAGAATCAGCAATCCTTCTAAATTAACCCAACCACACCTTGAAAGTAAGTGATTGATTTAACAATAGACAACAAATTCACAAAGGAATGAACCCCTCCCCCCCAAAGGAACACTGAATTACAACAATTTCTACAGCAAAACGCAGCTCTGGTCTCAAGACTGCTGCCTGTGTCTATGCAGGCACCTCTTTTTTTTTTTTTTTTTTTTTTTTATCCTTTTCCTAATGAATCTGTCCTTTTACAATGGAACATTTGCCTGCCTATGTCTGTGCAAATGTCTTCCACTCCCTGACAAATTCACTGTGTGCTGCTGAAAGGGAAACTGCTGAAGCTGTTCTCAGAGGTAACCCAAGGACCCTGCTGACTGAACACCTCATCAGAATGACATCATCAACAATAAGCTTGTATTGAGTACTAAGGATTGGGTGTTTTTCTAAGCTCTTTCTAAGCATAATTCCATTTAAGCCACCCAGTGAATTCTTATCCCACTTTAGTCAGTGGAAGCAGCTGCCACTTATTGGGGGCCAGGCTCTAAGTCAATCCCATTAAATCCACCATGTCAAGAAGTGGCTTCCAATGCTTCAGAGCATCTGGTTAGTTCTTTGGAGGGAACCACGTGAGGACAAGGACTTATGAACCCCATTTCCAAAATGGAGAGGATGGTGCTAGGGCCAGTGATAACTCCATAAGTGTTGAGTAAATGAAGGAATAGCAGGGGTGACTGTTCTGTGGGCTCTGCTTACTGGGGCCCTTCTCCCACCTCAGTCCTGCTCATGCTCTGATACCCTTAGAACAGACCTCCAGGCCATGGTCACCTCTCTGCCAGGGAGGCAGGATGTACCCAGGCCCCACCTGGCATGGTCGATGGTTGTAAATGGAGTGCCCTTGGGTTTCCCAGGGTACTGCCAGCTGGAAGGGTTAGAACTAGGTTTTCTGGTGCCAGTTCTGGCCTGGATCCTTCTGGACTGGCCAGCAGCCTCTCATGGATGGGGGTCTGGATGTAAAACAGGGCTGTGTGGTTGCTACAGTCATCTAAAGACAGTGCCCACGAGAGGACAGGTCTGTGAATTCTTCACTTGCGTGCACAATTGTAAAACCACTTAGGCTCAGGGGACAACAATAATGAGGGTTATTTAACAAAAAGGGGAAACAAAGAGTTACTAAGGTCACAAATGGCTGCCTATTTTACCCTAGATGGTGTCCACAGCGCTCAGAAGTCCCAAGCAAAAGGCCACTCATCCAAGATAGTGCTCTCCCACCAGCAAGGCCCTGGTGCGTGTGGCAGCGACAGCAGGCTGGGATCTAGGTCACGGTGGCAGTTATGGCTTTTCTCTTTGGAGATTGGCTGCTGAAAGTCTTTTCTTTCTTTGTAGGCCAGAAACAAGATCCCAGGAATCTGGGCCTCTCTAGATCTCAAAGTCTGGATGGGGGGGTCTGTGCAAACTCCTCCACTACCTTATATCCTCTCCTCAGGTCCTCCACCCTCCTTGATACCTTCTGATTGGTCCATTGAACTTGGCCGGCACCCAAGGGAGGGGCTACACTTTGGCAGCAGATTTTGGCTTAAGTGTCAAGCTTTTCCAATGGCTCCTGTGCCTTAGGCAGTGATAAAACAACAGTCTTGCCTTGCACTGTAGAACCCTGGTTACAGATAGTAGGAGAATATCTTTATTTAATTTTTGGCTCATTCATTCTGTTTTAAAACCAAACATGGATGGAGTTTTTTTTTTTTAAAGATTTATTTATGCATGTAAGAATTGGGGTACAGGCCAGAGGTGTGGGGGGTTGAGAGGATTCACCAGAGACAGAGTGGGGAACAGAATAGGCAGATGGACTGAAGTACAATGCTGAGGGGAGCAGCGGGTGAGACAGCAGAGGTCTACTCCACCATGTGGGTAGCTCCCTGGCTGGCCTGGGATCGAACTCAGACTGCAGAGGCTGCATATAGCTTCACAGTGCTGTGCTTAACCCCTTGCGCTACCAGGGAGGCCCAGATGGAGTTATTGTTTAATGGGTACAGTGTCAGTTTGGGAAGACGAGAATATTGAACATGGATGATGCAGATGATTGCACAGCAGTATAAATTCAGTTAATGGCATTGAACTGGGCACTGAAAGGTGGTTACAATGGTAACTTTTATGTTATTTGTATTTTACCACAATTTCAAAAATGCAAATATGGGCATGTCTTTCTAACACAAGAAGAAGTCTAGGTAGGTAGATATAAGGGTGGTTCACCATCACTAGGATCTCAGAGTCTGTCTTTAGAATCTTAATAGATGGACCTCCCTGGTGGCGCAGCGGGTTGAACGCAGTGTTGTGAAGCTGTCTGCAGCCTCTGCAGCGTGGGTTCGATTCCTGGCCTGCTGGGGAGATTCCCACATGGCAGGACGGACCTCTCCTGTCTCGCCCTCTGCTCCCCTCAGCAGTATATTTCAGTCAGTCTGCCTGTTCTGTTCCCCATTCTGTCTCTGGTGAATCCTCTCACCCCCTGCATCTCTGGCCTGTACTCCAGCTCTTGTATAAATAAATAAAAAAAAAAGCCTTAACAGCATGGCTTCATCTCAGGTACCTCTGCAATTTAAAACTCATCTTCTCAGGTGAGGAAGGAGGGAAAAGTTGATGCTAGCTAGCTAGCCACAGCTCAGGGAAAAAAACCCAGAACTTTCTTACATCTCAATATGCAGAGCTGGGTCTTGTGGCCTTGATAGGTGATTTCTTAGCTTCCCAATCTTAGAGTCAAAGAGAGACATCAAGTGGGGGTAGGCACTGATTAGACAAACAGTGGCATCCAGCACCCTCCTGGTCACCGGGCTACATCTTGGGGCTTGCTGGAACTAGGGCTCTGGCTTCTACTCCCAATTCTGAGCAAGTTTGTTAGGACATTTGATACATTTTCTAGGACTAGATTCCCAGTTTCAAAGATATTACATATTTGAAAGTTATTGAGAGTATAGAGCCTAAAAGTCCTCATCACAAGAAGGGAAAAATGACTTTGTAATCATGTAAGTGGATAGATGTCAGCTAGACTTATGTTAGCGATCATTTTGCAATATGTACAAAATATCAAATCAAGTCACATGCCTGAAACTAATATAATGTTTTATGTCAATTATAGTTCAATTTAAAAAGCACATTGAAAGTGTTTTTTTTATCAAGTTTGGGATGCCTAGAGCGTTCACTTCCACAAAGCAGGAAAGTTTCACTTACAACTCAAGTCAAATGCATAGAACCAGAATATGAATTTATTAAGGGGGATTCACATTACAATAATATAAGAATACAATTCAATTAGGAGCAAAAGGGGGAAGGCGCAGGAGATGCACACAGAGAAGGTGGGACCATGCTTGGAGAGTTTCTGTAATCTGGACACTTGCAGGGAGGGGAGAGTCACTTCTCAGAACCAGAGCCCCTAGGGGCTCTCATCAAAACTTGGAGGTTTGAGGACTACAGACGTGGATTCCATCATTATTTCAAGCTGCCTCAAATTTGGTGCCTGTATTTATACCACTTTTCCAAGGCATGTTGTCAGGACCACCTTTTAGTTTTGACTTAGAAGGGGCCTCTCAGCACTGGGTTTTATCTACCCTTCTCCTTTGCCTGCATGTTTGTCACTATCTTCATAAACAAGTGGTTGCTTTTTAAATGATAAGTTGCTCTATCTTAATTGCCTACCTCTTCATGAACCAGCATCATTACAATGACAGTATATATGACAATCAGAATGATAGCATGGAGGTAGAAGCTACAGAGGAGAGGAGGAGAAAAGGACAAAGCCCTCTATTGCATGCACCAAAGGAAGTGACATCAATTGCTCAGAGGTCATGTCAGGAGAGCACCCAGTACACCAGAGCTCTGCTCCAGGCTGGCTGGAAGTTTTGGGAAAGGTCCTTAGGTTTTGCCCTTATGGAATGTGATTTTTTTTTCTTGGTTAACATTGCTCATTAAATGCTCATTAAGTGTTTTGGTAAATCTAGATGAAAGACCCTGTAGGAGGAAACATAGTTATTAACCAACCACATACTATCAAGGATGGGCTTATAACACAAGATGATAGGTTTCAAATGTTGGATCAGGATGACAGGAACTTCCAACCTTTCTCCCTACCAAGATTAGAGTAGAATCAGGGTTTAGGGAGCGCTTAAACAAGGAATATAAATAAACATCCTTATTATCATCACCTTGCCATTCAAGGATGCCTGGATGTGCTCACTTGACTTTTAAAGATAGTAGATTTCATTCTCCCCCATCTCATCACTAGCTCCTTCTAGGGGAGGCACCCAGGGAGATGGAAGGACCTGCCATGTGTGTGGAAGGAAACCGGAGTCTCTGGAGAAACTCCTGCATACATGGAGAGAAGATGCAGATGCCATACAGATGGTGGCCCAGACCAGAATGGATTGTTTCTTTTTCTCATCAATATTAAAACGTTACTCAAGGACCCGCTGTACTGAGCTTTTTAGCATTTAGTTGTATTGAAGTTAACTTTTTATACGTGTCTCAGAAACTGTGCCAGGAGTAGGTACTATATGGGGCAGGTTTTTGGGGAACTCCCCCATTTCCAAGGATGTCCAGCCAAGTGACAAACCCTTGGTAAACCCTGGAGCTGGGCCTGTGGGACAGGCTTCCCCTGGCTCTTGCAGGTTGGACTTTTATTTTATGAAGGTGGGGAAACTGGGAGAGTCTATTCCAGGACAGACAGTGAAAGAAGCAAGAGCCTCCAGGCCCTGATGAAGAAATGGTATAGCTCAGTGCCCTTGCAAAGGGTCCCCTGGGGTTAACTCACAAGGACATGCCCTGAACTCCGCAACCCATTCATGGGAAAAGGCAACTCTGGGTAATTGGAAATGAGATTGTTTCAAGGAGGGGGAATTCTTAAATGGTAGGGGAAGAAAATTCAGTCCTGCAAACACGGGAACAGAATACCAGAGTCAGCTGAGGAAGCCCAAAATATTATTGCATAGAAGAGATACATTTTTATGAGTTTACTGTGAATAGAAATGTAAAATGTAAATGTAAAAATAAATAAGTAAACAGAAAACAAATGTAGTCGCTTCAAAGACAGCACACTGATCACCTAGATGTAGTACCTAAAGGAATCGGCCCTCTGGTCACACCTATCAGATTCACTCATTTGACAAGTAAACAATTCTTGAGTGTTTTCGCTGCATCTGTTTGCTTTTTTGTGTTGTTATTAAGGAGCACATGATGTCTCTATGTCACTCTCCCACATCTTATAGATAAGGGAAGATGAAGCTGAACTGCAACTTCAATCTTTTTTGTTGTTAGTTCTTACTTATTTCAGGCATCCAAAGGCTAAACTTGCTTAAAAGAATAGGAGGTTCTGAATGATCAGCACCACTTCTAGGACATCTTTACAGGACATCTTTACAGGTTACAGGAACAAGTTTTTTTTCCAGAACCTTCTCAAATGAGGCTCATGTCTCCATGAATTTACTATTGCCTATGTTCCCAGCCACCATAAAGAGATTATGGTATGGGTATCAGAGTATTGTATTCTGGCTCTGCATCATCATAAAACAGATGCACATGGGCCTTCCTGGTGGCCCAGGGATTAAGTCTCAGCGCTACCACCACTACGGCTTGAGTTTGATCCCAGGCCAGGGAACTTACCCACATGGCACAGCAGACCTCTCCTGTCTTGCCTGCTGCTCCGCTCAGCAGTGTATTTCAGTAGATCTGCCTGTTCTGCTCCCCATTCTGTCTCTGGTAAATCCTCTCACTCCCCCCACCCTGCACCTCTGGCCTACACCCCAGTTATTCTATGCCCCCCCACAAAGACTCACTTGCAGCCTTGCTTAAAAAGTTGGTCAGTATAAATAACACATACATTCATTCACATTTTTCATAATAGACCCCGATTCTAGTGGGCCAAGTTTTAAGAGTCTGAACATACATCTTAGTATGCAAAAGTTAAATAACAGTAATAAGTTAATAAATACATAAATTATTTAAATACTTAAATAACATCAAAGTTAATGGCAACCTGCTTGCTAGACTCTATAAATAAATTAGTTGATTGTTCCAGTGGGCACTTAACATTTAAATATAAAAATATAGCAAAGACAGCATCATTTTAAAAAAAATAATAAAGCAAATCAGTTAGAAAATATCTTCTTGGGTCTATTTCCTGATGTTTGCATCATCTCTTCCTCCAAGGTTTCATCCTGGATGAGAACCTGAAAAAGAGTGCCAACAGTCTATGTGGATTAGAAGTGCCAGGGCAGTGCCCTTGCACTTGGTGGCGCAAGGAGTTAAGAAGCAACCAATGAGGAGCAAAGAAAGTTTGTTCAATAAATGGTGCTGGGAAAACTGGGTCGCTACGTGCAAAAGAATGAAGCATGACCACTACCTCACACCATACACAAAAATCAACTCAAAATGGATTAAAGAACTAGACATAAGACCTGAAACCATAAAATACATAGAAGGAAATATAGGCGAAACACTACGGGATTTGCACATCAAAGACATCTTTACAGACACATCACCCAAAGCAGTGATAGTGAAGAGAAAGATAAACAGCTGGGACTACATCAAATTAAAGAGCTTCTGCACAGCAAAAGAGACAATAACAAAAACAAAGAGAAACCCCACCAACTGGGAGAACATTTTTGCACCCAACACTAATGATAAAGGACTGATGACAAAAATCTGCAAAGAGCTGATGAGACTCAGCAACAACAAAGAAAATAATCCAGTCAAAAAATGGGCAGAAGAGCTAAAAAGAAACTTCTCTGAAGAGGAAATGCAAATGGCCAACAGACATATGAAAAAATGTTCAACATCACTTGTCATCAGGGAAATGCAAATCAAAACTACCATGAGATACCATCTCACACCAGTGAGAATGGCACATATTAAAAAAACTAGCAACAACAAATGTTGGCGAGGATGTGGAGAAAAAGGAACTCTTGTGCACTGTTGGTGGGAGTGCAAACTGGTCCAACCACTATGGAGAGCTGTGTGGAGATTTCTGGACCTACTAAACATAGAGCTTCCATATGATCCAGCAATTCCACTCCTAGGTATTTACCCAAAGGACACAGAAACATCAATTCCAAAGAGCACCTGCACTCCTATGTTTATAGCAGCACTGTTTACAATAGCTAAGCTTTGGAAACAACCCAAATGCCCAAAAATAGATGACTGGATCAAGAAGATGTGGTACATATATACCATGGAATATTACTCAGCCTTCAAAAAAGATAAACACATGCAATTTGCAGCAACATGGATGGCACTGGAAGGGATCATGCTCAGCGAAATAAGCCAAAAAGAAAAAGAAAAATACCGGATGGTCTCACTCATAGCAGGAATCTAGAAAACTTAAATAAGGGACCAGGAAAATGAATATAAGAAAGTGAAAATCAAAATCAACAAAAAACTATGAACCAGAGACACTTTTTGGGGGGTGGGGGGCGGGAGGGGAAGGATTGGGGTCAGAATGGGGCGTTTGCAATTGTATGGGGGAATATAAAAATAAAATTTAATATTTAAAAAAAAAATAAATAAATAAAGTTACCTAGGGGGAAAAAAAAAAAAAAAAAAAAAAGAAGCAACCAATGAAACTATCCACAGCTACTGCAGCACGAGTTCGATCTCCCACCAGGGAGCTACCCACATGGCTCAGCAGACCTCTCCACTCTCGCCCGCTGCTCCCATCAGCAGTGTATTTCAGTGGATCTGTCCTGTTTCCCGCTCTGTCTCTGGTGAATCCTCTCACCCCCCACACCGCTGGCTTGTACCCCAGTTCTTGTATGCATAAATGAATAAATCTTTTAAAAAAAGTCACAGAAGAAAAAAAAAAAGAAATGCCAGGGCAAACTCATTTCACACTATATACTGTCTGGACCATTCCTTAAAGGGGCCTGCAGTTTGGCTTGCCAGAGGCTTTCTTGAGAGTTTTCTGAGAATATCTGATCATGTCATATCTTTGCTTAAAGCCCACCAGTGGCCCCCAGTGCCACCCCTCTAAGCACCAAATACACAAGGTTCTAACTTTAGGAGACAGCTGTCCAGACTGTTGAGGGGGAGGGACTAACGCTTTTCCTTCTTGCCTTTCCCTTAGAGGAGCAGGGTCCCATCTGTTTCCTTTCCTATGTCTTACAGATAGAGGCTGAAGCTCAACTTCAACTTCAATCTTTTTTGTTGTTGTTAGCTCTTGCTAAATACGGACATCCAAAGACTAAACTTGCTTAGACGTGCTCCTGCATTACATAAGTACCCTTGTGTCCAGCGCAGTGCATGGAACAATACGGTTATCGAATAAATATCTGTTAATGAACAAACGTGTGTTGCTGACTCTGAAGACCCTGTGCTGGTGCCCATCCCCCCTTTCTCTCTCGTGGGAACCCCACCCTTGTCCTGCACCTGGAACATAATGCAGGTGTGCGAGGGGGTTGCGAGCCTGCTCACCTAACTGCAGGACACAGATGCCCATTCGCTCCATGAGGAGCTGTAGTAGCGGTCCCGCGCTTGCACGTGGACCTTGGCATCCTTGTAGCACTTGACCTTGGCGGAGGTTGTGTCCGTGATGATATTTTCCTGCAAAAAAGAGGGTCATCTTTTTCAGCACAAAGGTGCACCGTGCATATTTCTGCCAAGCACGATCTTCCAAAACAAGCACACCCTGGTCTCAGGGTACCTGGTGCAAGGGGAGCGTGCAGAGCGAGCGCCACCTACCGACAGAGCTTAAACCTAGACGCGAGCTGCACGGGATGGGTCTGGCCACCTTTGGTCTTTCCAGCATTGCTGCCTTGTAGAAAAGGTGCCGAGCACTAGGTGGGTCTGAGACGGTTGTCCCTTTGATAGTGAGAAATACCAGACCCCTGTCTTTTCATCAGACCAACTCGGGTTCAAAATGTAGGCATGGCTACCGATAAGCTGTGTTCCCAGAGAAAAATAACTGAGGATCTCTGTGTCTTATTTTCCTCATTTATAATAATACCTGATAACATCACACCTACTTCATAGAGTGGTAAAAGCTAAAGGTAATAAAAATGTGACACTCTTAGCAAAATCTTTAACCATGTAGAAAGTGGTCAGTAAATATTTCTATTAATGATATAGGCATTATGCAGGGAAGATATATCTCAAAGTTTAAAATAATTAGAAAATCTCTACTCCAGAATAGCCCTTCCATTTGTAAAAAATTGTCAGAATCACTGAGTTTCCCCCCCATGGTAAAGGCTATATTGAATGGGGCTTTTATATAGCAATTTTAAAACTGGGTTCTTTTAAAAGCAAATTTATTTATTTATTTTTATTAAAAGCAAATTTTACAGGAGGCCGGGGTGCCTTTGGGATGTTGGGTTGATGCTGCCAAGACAAGAAAGTTTGGAAATCACCTACTTATCCCATGTAAATGCCAACAGTCTGTTTAATAAGATCATTTCCTCATATGTGGAAGAGCTGGGGGTTATCTGTTTTGGGTCAGACAGAGTGGAATTTTCTAGCATTCACTATATTCACTCAGTTGAAACAATAATTTGAGGCTCTTAACTAACCTCTCTGAGCTTCCATGGGTTCTTGTGTGAAGTGGTAATAACAACACCGCCTGCCTTTGAGGGTTATGAGAGGACTGGGTGAGACACACCAGTAAACCTTAGCGCAGTTGCACAGAGTCGCATAAAAACCTTGGTGGTTCTTATCACTGTTCATCTCCTTGATGTGGGCCTACATAATCCTGACCACAGAATATACAGCACTTGAATCACAACATACCTTTTCTTTCTTGTTCTCCAGGACCTGAACAGAAAATGTCAGGGAGAAGTAGGAATGCGGGGTGCTCCAGGTGTCAGGGTACTCCCAGTTGACCTCCACATGCCTCGAGTTCTTTAAAGGATTCAGCTTCAGGTTCTTGGGTGGGTCTGGCTTGACTGAGGAAGAAGATAGAGAAACATCCCTTATTTGCCTAGTGTGGCTTGGGCATGAGGTAGTTCTGGCTTCAGACCCGACTTTCACTTGGGCCAGCTGCGCGTCCCTATGATAGTTACTTAACTTCCCTGAGCACCTGCGAGCCCCTGTGGTGTTGGTGCTGTGGAAGCCACATCAGACCAATCACCACATCCTTTACAGTTAAACCAGAGAACTGTGTCACTCCCGCTCTGAGCACCAAACTCAGAGCCATGCTGAGATGCTGAATGGGGATGAAGTGAGAGATTTTCCACTCATGGCCCTTTCTTTTGTCTTTTCGTGGCATCTAGCACTGACTTGTCCTAGTTATAGCTCACTTGTCTCTGCTCAATGGTTCATTCACTTATGTAATAAGGTATCACCGAGCATCCGTGATGTAACAAATAGTGCACCAGGCATGGGGGGACAGCAGTGAGTGTCTCCGTCTGTCCTCAAGCACATGAAGGAGGATGGTCCATGAAATGTGTTGGGCCCTCTAACTCCAGCAGCACTCCACACAAAGACCAGGGGCCCTGCCAGATGCTCCATGAATGTTCTTCCCTTAGGTCTTAGCTAAATATCATCTCCTCAGAGAACCCTCCTTTGGCCCCCCCCATGTGAACCAGATCTGCCCTCCTGCTCCCCATGGAAGGCAACTCTTCACAAATGCCGCAAAAGCGCTGCACATTCAGTGGACAAATTGTAAAGGAAATGACAAGTGGCAAAATCTGCCAATTAAAAATGTCCACTTTGGAGGCATTTACATTCCAAGAAGTCTTGGATTTCAAGAAGTCTCTTTTCAAATGCTAGGGAAAGTGGTTGGGAATAGGTCATAGGGATCAGTAGGGAAGCCCTGGTTCTGCAGAAAATATAATCACTTGTCATATAAGGATGGGGACACCTTCTGAGAAATGCATTGTTTGGGGATTTTGTCATTATCAAATACCACAGAGTGTAAATTCACAACCTACACATCACAGTCCACACACACCAAGGCTATTCAGTACAGTGTATGGGGATAGTGCCACCTATCTGGTCCCTCGCTGACAGGTGGCTGTGTTATGGTCCAGGGGCTACTCTGGGATTCCCCATGGAAGCTACCTGAACCCAGAAGGGTGGTACAGCCCAGAGCCTGCATTTCCCAGTGGGGTAGGTCTGGGGGTCTGCAGGGCTAGCTGTGAGATCCTGGGCAAGTGTTTTAACCTAAGACTCAATTTTCTTTTCCTTAAAATGCATATAGTAATATCTACATTGTACTTTTTCCTTTTTTTTTTGGAGTACGGGATCCAGGAGCCCCGTGCCCTAGGTCTGGGGCATCGTGGACATGTGATGAATGGCAGGCATGCGTGTTAGCACAGGGAATCAAGCCAACTTACTGATGTCCCTGATGAAGAAGCTGCTGGTGTAGTTTTCATACTTGAGCTTGTGGACAGCATCCACCACGACTTCTATGGGCAGTCTCTCCTCAGCAGCTGGACAGGCACTGCCCTCTTGGCACATTACTGTGTACTTGTTGTACTCCCTGTGGCCTACTCTGACCCTCTCGCCTGAGAGTGTCGCTGGGCCACATGTCACCCCTCGGGGGTCAGTAGAGCTGAAATCAAAGACAGACATCTTTACCCTAGGGCCCATGTTTGCTGGTGACTTCCTATGGGTCATACCTAGAGAGCCACCTGAGGACACATTGATTTCTCCCCAGGGCATAAGGAACTGTTCTCGCCAGGAGGCCAAGCTCTGCCTCAAGAGATAGTATTTAAGGACAGCTCCACATTTCAATGCCTCTGGCCTAAGTGAATCTGGAAATCTTTAGATCCTTGGTTAATTTCCTTATTAAAATTTTTTAATTCCTATTTCCCATTTTAATTAGAAAATCAATACATGCTAATCATAAAAATTAAAAAGCTAAAGATGCATATAAAGGGATTGTGTGTGTCTCCTTTAACCTAATCTCACTCCCCAGACAAAAACAGCATTCATAGCTGTATCGCTCCAGACCTTTTCAATGAATATTCAAAGCAATCACATCTTCACCCATCTATATGCACACACATGTATTGTTAATACATGCACATAATTGATTTATTTCTCAACTACATTATATATTATAAATATCTTTTATTTATGAAACAAGATGGCTTTTTCCCCATGAACATATTTTGGGGCGCTCTCCACTACAGACCATACAAACATAGATTGTGTCGTTCATTTCAATGCTGTACATCAAGCCAGGGTGCAATGTGCACACTGCATTAAACCTCCCTGTGCTGATCACCAAAGGTGTCATAATGAACACTTCATTTATGTTTGCATTTGTGCATTTGTCTCAGCATCTCTCTGGTAAATATTCTAATTTTAAAGCCAGAAAAGTGAGACCTCAATGGCTAACTTACACTCGCAAACAGTGGCCAAGCCAGGATGATGGCTGAGAGTTCGCTCAGTTATGCTCCATTTCCCAAGAACTTAGACTATGAGGGAAGGAGCCACACAGGAGGGCAATGCAGGTCCTATATGCCAGGTAGCTGGTTTCTTAAGGAAAGTCCAAGTGCACTGGGTGAACAGTGGTCAGCAGAAGAAGGAATTGTACTGACCCTGCCTGGGGGCATTTCTAGAGGCTACAACAGAGTTTGGGCTGGGCTTCAGGGCTATCCAGATCCATGCCCAGAGTTCTTGTGTCTATTTTCAACTCTTGGGGCAAATCATTTGTAGCTTTGATTTTTCCCTTCATGCCCCGCTGTGGTGCCATGAGCACTAATGAGACATTACCAGGGCATTTGGATGAGTGGATTGAGATTGCAGTGGTTTTCTTACATTCCCGTAATATCCTAGTCTAACATAAACTTGTTCAGGAGATTGGTTTAGATCTCAATATTCTTTCCCCTACCTAAGCAAGGAGGATAGGTTTGAAAATCATAGGCATTTGTTTTTGTTTTCTCCCTTATCATGAATGGATAGGCCATTGCTCGGTCACCCTTATTTTCTTTAGAAAATAAGTTTTAGCAAAATGCCGAGAAGCCCGAGTGGTTCCACTTACCCTTTGCTGCTCTTTACACTGAATCTCAAGTCTCTACTGATTGCTGTCAGCCACCAGCAGGTGAAATGTCCGGAATAATTGTTTGCCTCACATTTTAGAAAGGTCTTATTTGGGGATTCTGGATGAGCAAAGAACAAAAATTCAGTATTTTGTGGTTTTCTTTTAGAAAAGCTTGGACTGTGATTAGTCATAAGCCACCAAGTGATAAAAGATTGAGGTTCTTCTACTTATTTCCTTGGGGAATGATGCTGCTTCTCCGGCAGGAGGCTCCTAATAGGAGGCTGATTCTGCAGAGGCTACTATGGCCCAACATGACCACAGGAGATGCTGCACAGGCTCAATGGTGTCAGCCTGTGCTGAGTGACACTCTGGTTACCAAGTATCTACCAAGAGATACTGTGGGTACCTAAGTAACCAGGAAGTGATACATTGGCTACTTTCTGCTAGTCATTCAATAATAACACTATTGTTTACAGAGAACTTCAAGAAAAACACCCAGTTTTCCATGGAACACAACATGAGAATATGATGTTTGATCACCCAAAAGGTCCAGGAAAGCAAAGGAAAATACAGGATCTGGGTGGTTTCAGTATGGACTTGATATTAATTCATTAACTACACTAATTTAGTCTTGCCTTTTGAATTTTTGTGTCTCTTATGATGCAGAAGATGGACACCAACCCAGGGAATGGAATTACCTTTCTGACCTTTTAATATATCAGAGGACCAAACCCCGTCTTCTTTTTTGTGAAGCAACAGGAGCGACCGGCTGAGAACGTCACCTCCTTTGTGACAGGTGTACTGGCCAGCATCTCCAAACTCTTTGACTTGGATGGTCAAGGTCTTGCCAGAGCCTAAGACTTCACTGTCCTGGTCTGAGGTCCAGGTGATGCCATCTTCTTCATCGGTATCGCAGGTAAGAACCACCATTTCTCCCGGGGCATCAGGGTGCCAATCCAGCTCTACCACATAAACTGGAGCACAAGGAAGAGGAGAACTGCATGTAAGCTCAGTGAACTCCAGGGCTGCAGCTTATAAGGCATCTGGGCATTCCTTCTGCCAAGCACAGCCCTGCTTATAACAATAAGCGCTTGCCAAGGTCATCTCAGGGTACTGGATCCCACTTGAGCTTGGTTGTGGATGACAGAAGCAAAGAGGTTTATAACTGCCAATAACTCATGAACTGGTTGGAGGTCTTTAGTAATTAACTTTTGATTAGCTGGCAGACCCTGACACACCAAAAAGGCAAACAGCACAAGAGTCTTGCAGCATGTGGAAGTAAGAGGAAGCCCCTATTCTGCTAATACATATGCTATTATTCTACTAACAGTTTTGATTTCACATTGGGATAATAAAGAGGTTCTCCAGAATCTTCAGACATTATTTTAAACAGCCAAGACAATAATACTAGCTAACATTGGGGGGCCTCCCTGATGGCGCTAGGGGTTAAGCACCGCACTATGAAGAAATCTGCAGCCTCTGCAGCACAAGTTGGAACCCCAGCCAGCCAGGGAGCAACCCACATGGTACAGAAGACCTCTCCTGTCTCATTTGCTGCTCCCCTCAGCAGTGTGTTTCAGTCAATCTACCTGTTCTGTGCCCACTCTGTCTCTGGTGAATCCTCTCACCCCTGCATCTCTGGCCTGTACCCCAACTCTTGTTTGCATAAATAAATAAATCTTAAAAAAAAACCTAGCTAACATTTACTTTCATTTTAGCAACTGTCTTTCTAAGCCATGTAGTAGGGATCACTTTGCAACCCCCAGTTTACAGTTGAGGAAGGACACTCAGTCTCAGAGGTGACCCAGCTCAAGGTCACACAACCTATTTCAAAGGCAAAAACAGCCTTTGAACCCAAATCAATGTGAGTCTAAGAAGTCCTATGCTTCATTAGCGGTGAAGCACCTTAGTGCCAGCTGCAGGAGTGGGAGATGATAGGATACAGCTCTTATACTTTTCTAGCATTCACGTTGGAATTTTAAGACTATGATCATATGATACAGCTGTTTTTTTTCAGTATTGCTGCCTAAGTCCATATCTCTTTTCCCACTGTGGTCCACCAAAGACTCCTTCCCTGGCATCTAATATGAAAGCCAAACAGACAGATACTCTCCAAGGAGGGAGAAGTATTACTCAGTGATGCCCCCACCAGGAAGGCCCACTCATGCTTGCCCATTTTAGCCTAATTTTCCCTCAGGTGCTGTCTGAGAGTTCTGACTTAGATTCTGGGGTCTCCACCAAGAATAAGAGGAGGCTCATTACCATCTTTTTCCAGTTCCCAGATAGCCATGAGGGGTGTTGCCAGCAAAATCAGGGTTATCCAAGGGAGGATCAACTGTTGCTGATGCATCTGCAGGAGGGGACAGAGAAGACAGAGGAAAAGAGAAGAGGGAATATCAACATTTTTTCAGTTTCTTCTGGAAGCCATATCCACATACTGTGTACATTATTTTAATCTTTATTTTCCCCTACAGTCAGGTTAATATGTTATGAATTACAGGAGACCTATGCAACTCTCTGGGTAAGAACTTCTCCAAATAGAGAATCACAGACTATCTGGACTTGAAAGAGAGAAAGCCAGCCATCTGATATAATCCTCTTATTTTTTAAGATGAGAAAACTCAGCCGAGAGCAGGTATGGGCCTTGCTTGGATCGACATTCAGAAATTATTTACTTGTTCCTTAGTATATAAAGGGCACTGAGTTAAAGGAGTTTGGAGGGGAAAAAGGGTATTACCTGGGTCCTGGCTTTTAGGAAGCAAATACTTTCATTAAACAAATATTTATGAAGTGAGCATGTTTAAGCAAGTGCCTCACCTCCAGGTGGGGAGATAAGCTACACACCTGGGCTGTGGAGCACAGGCAGTGTTTGCCATGATGGTGAGAACTCCTGCTAATCCTGGGTGGGAGGTCTTGCTATGTTCTTTAACCCCTTATATTATGAAATGCGTGAGTGGCAGCAGGTCTTCCAGAACCTGGTCAGTGCTCTTACTACTGTGGCACAGAGCTTTTGCAGGTACCTCCTAACAATTTAGTCCAAGTAATGACTAGAGCAAAACACTAGCCGCCACAGAGCATCAAATAAGCTTGGAGTCAAGCAGACATAGGCTTGAATTCTGGTTCTACTACTCTCTAATCGAGTAATGTTGGCCAAGTTATTCTTTGAACCTCAGTCTTATCATCTACACAGTGGATATAATTACCCTCTTAAAGGGTTGGGAGGATGCAATGAGATGACATAGCTGACACCCAATAACATGTCAGCTTGCATCTATGGGAGGGACCAAAATGGCCTGCCTGGCCTGAGGGAAATACCCACAGAGGAGTGCAAATATGCAGTCTGTACAACCCAGATGTCAGCACTCTGGGAAAGGAAACAACAGATTCCTGGCATCTCCTGGTGATTCCTTTTACTCTGTGAATGCTGGGGTTTCCCCCTTGGCTGCATGCCCAACCCCACCTCTCTGACTTCAGATGTATTTGAGAATTTCAGGTGAATTGCACTGCTGGGTCAAGGGTGGCCCCAGTGATGGTTGTAAGAAATAAGTCCCATTTTAGTATTGCTTATATTTTAAACCAACACTTTGTATTATATGCAGATATAATTTAAACCGGATATATTTTATCTGCATATTTATATGCAGATATAATTTAAACCAGATATATTTTAAACCAACACTTTGTATTATATGCAGATATATATGAATATGCAACTTCTAGAATATACCAATATGCCACTTGTTTTACATACAGATACAGTTTATATTGTGCACACATATATGTATATAAGGGAACAAAATATAGCGCAACCCTCTAGATCAGCTGATCATAGGGAGCTGTACCCCACAGCCCACATGTCCTCTGTAAGGTAAATTTGAGTCTACTTTTTTTTACTGAAGTAATATTGATTTACAACACTATATAATTTAGGGGCCTCCCTGGTGCCTAGGGTTAAGTCTCAGTGCTACCACCGCCAAGGCCCACTGACGGCCTGAGTTTGATCCCCAGCCAGGGTGCTAACCCACATTTGGCACATGTGTCTCATCTACTGCTCCCCTTAACAGTGTTTTTCAGTAGATCCACCTGTTCTGCTCCCCACTATGTCTCTGGTGAACTCTCTCAACCGTTGTACTGCTAGCTGCATGCCCAGCCCCACATCTCTGACTTCAGATGTATTTGAGAATTTCAGGTGAGTTGCACTGCTGGGTCAAGGGTGGCCCCAGTGATGGTTTGCATAAAAACCCAGTTTTATGCAAAAAAAAAAAAAAAAATAAAATCTTAAAAAAAACCTCAAACACTGTATAATTTAGGAGAACAGGTTCATACAGCCTCGGGTGTATGTCATTATACCACACCCACCACCAAAGCACCCATAGTCCTTTACACTAGACCATTTGTCCCCTGCCACATTTGCTCCTCTCCCATTCCAAGTTTGAGAGTCTTCAGGTTTAAAACTGTAATTTCATAGATTTCCTAAACTCCTGAACTCCTTGAATGAGAGATGCAGGGCCCCCAGGTATGTCAAGGCTCTTGAATGCTGCTGCCATTGTAGGCACCCCAATCACACACTTGGGTGGGCACCTCTTTTCAAGTTTTATATTTATTACCTTGTAATTAGAAAAAAGAATTATTCTATAAAAATATTGAAAATATTTCTAAACAGAGTTATTTCTAAGAAGAAAAAAGAATTATTAAAAAATAAAATGATAGAGTCACAGAAGACCTGGTTGCCACAGGCTAAGGGCCTGAATGCCTGCCTTTGCATCCCAGTTCTGCCACTTGTGCCTTGGGTGACACTGGGCAAGTCGCTTGACCTCTTTAAGCCAGACATGCTTCATCTGTAAAATGGGTATCCAGTGAGGGAGACAAATTGCATGAAACATTTTCCATTGGGATTCAATATGGTGTGTCCTCACAGAGCCCCATTCCCTGGCCAAACCACTTTGTACAGTTGCAACATTATACTTCTTTCCTTAGTTGTCTCCCCTATGACTCTGGGCTCTCTGAGGCGGGGAGCATATTTATTTTAGGTCACACTGTAGCCCTAGAGTCTAGCATGGAGACTCTAATATAGAGGGATTTCATTTAAATAATTAGAAGGACGTATGGACAGAAAATTGAAAAATTCAGTACAATATAAAATTACAGCAAAATGTACTGTACAAGGTGTTAAACAAGGAGACAGCAGGTTCAAAATGGGGGTCACTCATTCTAAGCCCATGCCAGCAAACCAAACTTGGATACTGAAGCTAATTGTGTTATCAACATATTCTAGAAATGTAAGCTTTAGCCAGACATGCTGGAATTTTCTGGTCAGCATTGCTGAGATGATCCATCTGACACAACCTCTCCTATCCCCTAAAGGAAGGTGACCCTGCCTGAAACAATTCCCTTTTCCCTAATCTTGCCCCCTTTCATCTAAAAACACTTTCCATTTAGTACAGCTTTGAGGAGCTGCTTTGTACTTCCTAGATGTGATGCAGCCTGATTCATGAATTGTTGAATAAAACCAGTTATATCTTTATATTTCCTTTGTTAGAAAAAAAATTTTTTAACAGGGGCTCCTAAATTCTTCCTGAGATATCTTGAAATTCCATATTTGAAAAGTGGGCTCTGAGCCCTGGTAATTTCTTTGTTAAAATGGTATCTTAATGTGATCATTTTTTTAACCTGAAAATTGTTGCAACCACTTTTACCTAGGCAGGAATAAAACACCAGGACAGTAAAGATTTATCTTTCTTTTTTCTTCTCACAGTTTAAAACTCTTCAAAAGGTATTTTTAAATATGACAGTTGTTTTCCATTTTTTAAGTGGAGCCAAAAGAGTTAAGTCAAAAGAACTGAACCAATCTAGTTGTCACAACTGTTAAACCCACCACAAGTCTGAGGTGGAGCGCACTCTAAAACATTCAGTTACAAGGTATAATCTGAATGTGATAACATTATTGAATTCATTATTAATGAATGAAAGACTTTAAATGTTTATAATCTTAAGTAATCAATGCTCACTTAACTGTACAATCAATTTTAACTGATAGGTATTTATATCAAAGAACACATTTTTATATACATACCACTGTAAGACAAAAACAAACCTTTCCAGAAAATGAGCATCATTCATAGACCTTGGTATACAATGATTATTAGTTGATTATTAAAGTTAATACTTATATATCAGTTCGCAAAGCACCAACTTTTCACTAGTCTCCCAGTAGGTTAAGTCACAAAGAATGCTTCCAGGAACCCTCCCATTCCACAGTGCTGGGCTTATGGGTAGCACACCACGAGCTGACTGAGCAACCAGTTGGCTGGAGGAGGGCCAGTAGGGGCGGGGTAAATGCTTACCTTGGTTCTGGCCGGGCTGTAGGGCTTGCTAGGTCTGAAACCCTTGCTTCTGCTGTTCTACTGGTGCCGCTACTGGAGTTTATATACTCTACCCAGCTTTCTGGTATGAACTTGAAACTGATTGGACCAGTTGCAACACTAGGACAAATCTCAAAACACTCTGGGGGAATTTCAAGTTCCCTTTTTGTTTTTTTTTCTTCTGTTTCTATCAATAACGTGTAAGGAGCATAGCATCAAAATCCTAGGTAATGAACTACGAGGAAATGAGTAGGGGAAAGGAAGGAGTCTGAAAACTCCCATCTTTGGGTTGGGTTGACATCAAGGTCAAGGAGTCTAGGCTGGTCACCCCCAGAGGCTGAGTTCAGGATTTCTAGCAATTGTGTGTTCAAGAGCCCAAAGCAAAATCTCTGAATATAAAGAGGATGAGACAAAGGGCACAAGGTTTAGTATATTGGGGCAACTCCCCCCTCCCCCACATTACTCCCTAACATCTGGATTTCAGAAACATTACCACCCATTCATTGCATTGTGGCTCCAGGCACCCATTCTAACTGTCCCCCCTTCAACTCCCCCCTCACACTCACATACTTCCATGTTCATCCAAAGAACAGCCCTGAGGAGATGATAAAAACGCATCTACTACTACGAAGACTCAAGAATGTCAAGAGACATGGCCTACACTCATAGGTTCGCTCATTGACAGATGGGAGCACAGACAGTCCATGGACCTGCACTATATCCTTACTTGCGCACAAATCTATGGTCCTACAAATTCTACGCTGATGCGCGAAGCGAGCTAGTTATTTCTAACGGAATTTAACACTGCTAAGAGGGCCTCAAATGTGTACCGCGGTGTTAGACATCCCAAGAACCCCAAGAGCCCCTGCACAGGAACAAGGACGCGATCGTACCCAGAGCCGCCGACAGAGGGCGCTGCAGGCGAGGCAGCCCAGCACCCAACTCGGGTCGCCTGCGCAATCCAATCCGACTTTTCCAGCCCCAGCCCGACGGGTCCCACCGCTGGGGAAGTTCCCTGGCCCTGCCAGCTTTCAGGTGACCGCACATTTTCGGCCTAACTTTGCTCTCAGTCTCAGCTGGAAGAAAACGGGAAACTCTGGCGAGAGCAGCGGAGCTTCCCAGCCGCAGGCTTCCTCCCTCCTCGGCCATGTGGGAAGGCGGCTGCTTAGGGGTTAGTCTCATTGGTTCTGAGCCCTTGTGCTTAGCTGGGCGGAGGCCTTACCTCCAGCTGGGAGTCACCTCCTGTCTCTGTCCTCCAGGGTCTGATACAGTTACAAATGACCAGTCTCATAGATTGGCATTAATAAACTTGTCTTTCCCCTATTACCTGACAGGTTTGTCTTTGATGGGCATTAACAAGATTAACAGTTTCTTTCCCCCATATTTTGCAATTTCCCCCTTTGATGTGAAAATATATTATTGAGCAAATGAATATAATAAAGATTCCAGCAGAACTTCCAGCCCAGGTGCAATGAGCATTCCAATGCAGGCATAATTAACAAGTTTGCTTACTTACAGCTCCTTCCCCTTCAAGATTCAAGGCCAGGACCTCAGCACTCTTATCTACAAGGTCCAGCAGCCAGCCAAGCTGGTCTGTCTCTCCAAGGCCATCCCTGAATGCCTGCATCTTTCCCCCCTTACCTTGTCCCTCTTGTCTGGGGACTTTGCTGCAAATGGTTGTGCCTGCTGAACGACGATGTTATCAATGTAACAGATATGTGTTACCCAAGGCTGGCCTCAGTTTCCCTCTGCCAATAAAAGGAAACCGAGTTTGAGGAAAAGGAAAGCGGTTTTATTTGTCAACAAATGAGGAGGGCGGCAGACTCATGCCCGAAAGACCACCATCCAGCTTTTTGGCAGTGGGCAGGGGTATTTATACTAGGGGGAGATGGGTAGGGGCTCACCAAGGGGAGAGGGAAGGGGTCCACACTGAGACAAGTGGGCGCCAGCTCAACAGGGAGATGGATGGGTGCCAGCTGATTTTCATTAAGGGGAGGTGGAAAGTGTCAGCACAGAGACGGGGAAGGGGAGGGGTCTTCACAGAGGCCGATGGGTGTCAACTCATTCATCTTAAGGGAAGGGGAAGGTGTCAGCACAGAGACGGGTGATCGCCAGCTTGTTTTCATTAGGGGAAGGGGAAGGGTCAGGGTCTGCACGGAAACCGGTGGGTGCCAGCTTGTTTTTCTTCTCAAGGGGAAGGGGAAGCTGCAACAAATGGGAAAGACAAGCTAGTAATCCTGTTAATGCTAGATAAGGGGGAATTGCAAGAAATGGGGAAAAGACAAACTTGTTAACGGTATCATATGGACACAGGTGTGCATAAAAGGAACGCTTGGTCTTTAAACAGGTGCTCACACCTTATGGGACTACCCAGGTCTCGGACCTCAAGCATGAGTAATAAAGCGTCTCCTGACCTCACCATTCCTGAAGTAGCGCTTGTTCTTCCTCTGCCTGGGTAAAAAGTAGAATTTATTTGTACAACAGTTTGATAGATTTATCTTTATGACTGAGTCTCCCAGATGAACATACCTGCATTTCAAGGAAGAGAAAGTTAAACATCAGCTATTGAAGAAAATCAAGCTCATGCCTACCGGTCTCAGTGCGACCCCTCCCTCCTCCCCTTTGCAGACCCTACCTAGCCCATCTCGACTCTTTTTCCCTCTGTCTGAATACCCCTGCACTCTGCCAAAGAGCAGGACGGTTGTCTTTCAGACATGAGTCTACTGCCCTCCTCATTTGTCGACAAATTAAACCACTTTCCTTTTCCTCAGACTCTGTTTCCTTTTATTGGCTGAGGGAAACTGAGGCCAGCGTTCGGCAGCAGCTCCAAAAAGGTTGCCTCCTAGGCCTCAAGTGAAAGGTGGTTCTCCGGTTAAAACAAATGTCCTGCTCATTGGATATATGAACATAGTGGTTTGCATCGTGTGTTGGTTGTATGATAGCATTTGTTTGAGTGCGCATATGCTTTTACAATGGGCGTTCCTGGGGAGTAAGACTAGGCGGTGTTTAAAAAAAAGAAAGGAAGGAAGAGGGCCTCCCTGGTGGCTCAGCGGTTGAGCGATGGGTTGTGAAGCTGCCCACAGCTTCTGCAGCGCTGGTTCGATCCCTGCCCCCACATGGCGCGCAGACCGCTCCTGCTGTGCCCGCTGCTCCCCTCAGCAGTGTGTTTTGTCAGTCTGCCTGTTCTGTTCCCCGCTCTGGCTCTGGTGAATTCTCTCACCCTCCCGCGCTTCTGACTGTACCCAGTGCTTAAAAATAAATAAATAAATAAATAAATAAAAATAAAAATAAAGAAAGAAAGAAAAACAGCAGACCCCAAATGGAGTCTTTTCATGTCAAGCCCCTGCAAGACCTACTACCTAATCTAACTGCAGTTTCAGCCTCTTCCCCAATTGGAAGTTAAAACTCACCAATTTGGAGTTTCTGGGTCTGTACTAGTGAGGTATCTGCATAAGACCCTCCTCCCACTGCCCCTAAACTAGGTGGCTTTGCTTGAAATAGTCTTTCTTTTGTCTTGCTAATGGACTTGTCCCACCTTCTGCCTGACTATAAAAACCTTCCATTTTGCATCACTGCTAAGGGCAGATGGACAGCTGCCCTATTCACAAATCTTTTACAATGCACATTAGAGCTTTAAGTATTTGTTAGTCTTTTGTTATTTAACAGCAGTTTTGAGTATGGGGCCTTTTCATTGATTTTTCTTTCAGTTACTGTAACCATGATACTGCACATGCACACACATACATATATTGAACTATGTATCAACTTGTGGGTTCTTTCTGTAAATCTGTACATTTGTCCCCCACCCCTCTTTATTCACTGGGAATACATTCCAAGACCCCCAGTGGATGCCTGAAACCATGGACAGTTGGGAATGAAACCATGGATAGTACTGAATTCCTTTTTTACTGTGTTTTTTCCCTCTACATATGCATCTATGATAGAGTTTAATGAGTTAGGTACAGTATAGGATTAACAGTAACAATAATTAAATGGAATAATTATAGCAAAATGATGTTATAAAACTTATGTGAACCTGGCTTCTATAAAAATATCTTATTGCATGTTTTCGAGGGTAGTTTACTATGGGTAATGATGAGGTTTTTGGAGTGCTGAGTCCTTGGATTCACTCTGGGAAAGGTTTTACCAGAGCTCCCGTTTCCGCTGCATGCGGCAAGTTTCTCCATGAGACAGAGACAGTAGTTCTATTTAAAGAGCAGGTTTATTAGAAAAGGGATAGGACAGTAAAAGACATTTGCATAGACATTAGCGGACAGGAAGAGCTGCCCCTTAGTGGGGGCAATGTGAGGTTTTAGCCTCTTCTTTTGGTGGGGAGGGCCTCATCTTTGGAAGTGATCAGATTGTTCCATTTTTGCCAATTTTGGGCAACTATGCAAAACCAGGAAGGGACCAGAGATTCCAGGGTGGGCCCAATCTCCATATCGTTACCCTCAGGTCTGTGCTCCACTCCCTATAGCATCTGATCCTGCTTGGGTCTTATGCCTTGTGATAAGGCACTGGTGCCTAAGGGTCATGACCTCTCCAGCTACGTTAATGGTCATGTTATTTCCCTCTACCCCCACCTCTTTGTGAGTCAGGTTCTGGTCTTAGGGCACCTCCTTTCCAGTCTTACTATTCTTGTCCTCAATCAGGTAACTGAAACCACAGAAAACAAAAGTGTGAATAAGGGGGTGGGGGGAGCTATTTATTTTCCCCAACATGTCGTCAACATTTAGTATGAAATTGACATGAAATGGTTTCATTAATTCATCTGCAGTTGCTGCATCATTAGATAGGAGCCCTTCTGTGACCCCCTCCATAAATACATACATACGTAAAATAAGACAAGTAAGTCAGAATATTTTATCAGTATGTTTATAAATTCATCTGTAAAGTTAAGGAGAGTGATTTGAAGCATAAAAATCTGTTAAAATAGTTGTAAAGGCAGGACTGGACCACTGCAGGTTTTCTGATCCCATGCAGACTGGGTAAAGGAGGAGTGAGAGTCCTCAGCAGTTTTGCAGGTTTTTTATTGGGGTTCACCAGGCATATGGCAGGCAGGGGTGCTGGCTGGGCTCTCTAGCGTTCGTTCTGCTGCTTCTCGGCTTCTCTTTCGGCTTCGGCTTCGGCTTCGGCTTCGGCTTCGGCTTCGGCTTCGGCTTCGGCTTCGGCTTCGGCTTCTACTGCTGCTGCTGGCGTCCCCGTGACGTCGCCCTTAAAAGCACAGTCTTAGCTCAGCTGAATCCCATCTACCTCTGCCCACACCCTATTCCAGGTGCCCGCCATCAGGCATGCATTCAGGACAAGGATCCATCATCTATCCTAATGGCAGAAGGGCAGAAAAGCCTGACATTTTCTTTACCCTACAATAGTGCACAAGTTATGTAAAAGATGCTTCAAGTTAAACCCCCAGCTTCTCTATTTCACTCAAATTGCAAATTATGAGCATATGTTCTGGGGCTAGATCTCAATTTCAGTACCTGCTCTGCAACTAACTTACCGTCTCTAAACCTCAGTTCTCACATCTGTAAAATGGAATTAGTAATAGTACTTGCTCTTAGGTCCTTTGAGAAAATTAAATGAGATATGATGTTATGCATTTAGCATATTATCCTGGTTAAGCACTTGGTAAATGGCTGCATTTATTCATCCATTCATTGAGTTGTTCATTTGCCCCTTATTGTTCCAGGAAGGTTTTGGTAACTCACTAGGGAATATTGAGAATTACAAGAGGATGAAAAGGGAATTAGGAGGTTGGTTTCTTAACAGTTCTCATGCTGTGAAACTGTGTACTACAAGCTGTGCCCCAACTTGGCTCTGAGCATCCTGGTAACTGAGATCAGAAAGAAGAAACTGCGCTTGCCCCATTTCTGCCCCATATCACTGGCCAACAATTTTGATGAGTTCAGTTCACTGATAAAGCAAGTAGTTCTCATACTTTATCTGTAGCTAAGAAAATTCGGGATCTTGGGCCCTACCCTCAAAAGGTGTGATTCCACAGATCTGCAGGTGGGGGGAAATCTGCATTTTAACAAGCTTGTAGTGTTGTGGAGAGGATGTCTTGAACAAACTCCGCAAACACAGGTTTTATGGACACCCTCACCCCAGACCTAAGAGATCCAAGACATCAAGCGTTACAAATCACACAATGTCATCAGCACCGAAGGGAGGATTGCTGGGAACTGAGGGAGGAGTTAAGCAGCCAGATTTCGTATATAATCAGACATGTGGGCCTTGGAGGGTCCTTGGTTTTTTGCCAGCCTTCAGCATGCTAATGGGGTTCTAGCTCAGCAGAACTGGTAGGACGTAGTCACCAGTTTATCTTTCTCCCTGAGTTATTTCTTTCTTCATTTCCCCTTTTTGTAAATAAACCCTTTTTTAACCTTTTTGTGTGTGCCTGCAGTTGAGTCTGATTAGAAGTCCCTTTTAAGCACGTGGGTGAAGACCCAGGGTCAAGCCAACTCATTTCACATTAAAGTTGGAGATTCTGATGGGAGAGGGCAGTATGGACCACTGCTTGGAGATTCATCCCATGCCCTCCGCATCTCTGGATATCCCACAAGGCAGCTCATACTCCATAATGTCAGCCCAATACCCCTTGACTCATTTTGCAATCCAGACCTTGACCCCTGGTAAACTTCCCCTATGGGGAAGACAGTTTTGCAAACAAACAGCAGGCATGCTGACTTGCCAAGATGGAGGGGAGTCCTCCTGGAAACTGAAAGTTATTGTACTTGAATTTTTTTGACCATAAAAGTTTTTTTTTCCCTTAAGAATGCTCTAATCTTCTAGTACAAGTTTCAGATAAAGAGGAAGTCATGTACACTTTAAAGAATTAAAATATTTAA
This sequence comes from Talpa occidentalis, assembly GCF_014898055.3. Lineage (NCBI taxonomy): Eukaryota > Metazoa > Chordata > Mammalia > Eulipotyphla > Talpidae > Talpa > Talpa occidentalis. Next base: position 84,567,565 of record NW_023605305.1, read on the forward strand.
AGAAGTACATGTGTGCAGACTATTGTCAAGATTTCCAATAATGCAAATGTACACAGAGTACAAAGCTGAAGGCCAAATTCATGAGCATTTTCCTTCAGAGTCTACTCTTGATCTTCTTTATCTATTTATATTTATCTATTTGATTATCTAAATGGGATCATACTATACCTACTCTGAAAATTGCTCTTTTCTCACAAAAAACATTTGCGTCCAATGGCTTCCAAAATCTATTCCAGAGGTCATCTGAAATAGAATTCATCTCTGGATCACATCTGCTTTAGGCTTTGTTCTCCAGCTGATTTCTCTCAGTTTCCCAAAATAACTCCACAATTTCAGGTATCAACAGGAGAACATCCAGGATAATAAAAGATCATCTTTTCTTATATGTCTCTCTTTGGAGCAAAGATCTTGTCTCAGAAGCTTTCATAGTCTTCTCAAGTCTCCTTGGTCATCTACCAACCATTGCCTGAGAAGGAGAAAGGGCTCACAATAAAAGTGTGGAAGTCAGGTATTCCCCCGAGCTGTGGAGAGGAGTAAGCTCCCGGAGGGACGTAAGTGGGCAGAAAAAGCTGCCCCAAAAGGGACAGGTTTGCTGAAAGGCCTGCATGGTCACAGGCCTTAGAAGGAGAGCTGTTTCTGCTCAGGGAGGTCAGTGCAGAGAAGCATCAGCATGGTCATAGGTTACGGATGGGCTTGAAGGCTGCTTCCCTGCAGAGGGAGAGAGTTGGAGAAAAGAAGCACCTGTATAGTCACAGGTGGGCAGGACTGCTGCCCCTTGTCAGTGCAGAGATTGCGCTGATACAGTCTTCTTTTCTTTTTTTTAAAGATATTATTTATATCTTTAAAAAAGATATTATTTATATACAGTCAGAAGCACAGGAGGGTGAGAGAATTCACCAGAGCCAGAGGGGAGAGCAGAGCAGGCAGACTGTCAAAATACACTGCTGAGGGGAGCAGTGGGCAGCAGGAGAGGTCTGCATGCAATGTGGGACCCTTGCCTGGCAGCCGGGGATTGAACTGGCACTGCAGAGGCTGCAGACAGCTTCGCAACCCAGCACTCAACTGCTGAGCCACCGGGGAGGCCCTACAATCTTCTTTTCTTTGGGAGGGGCTCATTCCTTTGTAGAGTGGGCTGTTTGCTATTGATTTTGGATACTATGTGGAATTTGAAAGGGACTGGGGAATCTATAATGGACTCAATCTCCATATCTTTACCTCCACTTTGTGCCCTATGGCACTAATAGCAGTGTGACACTTCGCTTGTGTCTGTGCCTGGGCACCAAAGGATTTTTAGTTCCTAGAGCTGGTTTAATGACTATGTTAATCACTTCTACACCCATCTCCAGCTCCTCACATTGTATGAGCCAGGTTTCTGGTCTTGTGGAGCCTCCTTTCCAACTTTTCTATCCTTATTCTCCATCACAACCATGGGGGAAATCTGCAGATTATAGAGTCAGGTGTGCACTCTAGGTGAGTTCACCTGGCTAGTGATGCAAAGAAGGGACAAAATATGGCAGTCACATGAGTAACGAGGACAAAGTTTTCTTCTCAATGGTCAGTTGCTTTTGAAGGGACACTTAAAGTTTAGGGGCATGGACAGTAGTTCTTACCTGCCATCTCAGAAGAGATTAGAAAGTTCTATAGCCAGAAGTTTCTATAGGGTACATCTCAATCGTATTATTGTGCATGATTTTGTTTTCTTTATGATTTCCTAAATTCTCCAAAATGCCTACAACACACTTGTATTACTTTTATAATAGGAAAGAATGTCATTGAGAAAAGAGTTGAATGAAGCAGACAAAAAAGGCAGAATAAGTATCTGCCTTCGGCAGATGAGAAATCTGTGTCCTAGAACCAGATAGACCTGGATTATAATATTTTCCTGGATAAAATTTGCCAAGTTATTGCTGAAATACCTACTTTGTGAGCAGTATGTGTGTGTGCATGTGTGTGTGTGTTGGGGGGAGGGTGTGCATCTGGCCAGGTGTGGTATTTTCTCCAAACTAAAGACAACCTGAAAGGATGTCATTCCATTTTCCAGTGTCTTTTAAGTACATATTTTTGTTTTAATGCTTGCCAAAGACCCCTAAACATTTCATTTTTTAAGGGACTATGATGTCTTCAGCAACCTCCTCCTTTTAAGAATAGAGTCTGGTCACATCTCTGTAATGACAACTCCCATCCCTGGCCTTGAGGTGGGCTGTGATTGTCAGATCTGGCATTGCTCCAGTTCATCATCCAAGTGGGCATCTCTGGCTGGCTCCACTGAACTGAATGTGGAATCCTATGGGCTCCACCTTTACATTGATTTTCCATTTGCATATGAATGTCTTTTTCTCTTCCTCTCTAAGCAGTTTTATGTTGTCCCAGTGAAATGGGCGGGGAAGGAAATGGGTGTCTTGGGTTGTAGGATTGCTGAGGTGTTTTTCTTCTTCCAGTTTTATTGAGAAATAATTGACATAATGACTGTGATGGTTTGATTTACATAGATTGTGACAGGAAAACAGAATTAGAGCCAGCTAACATCCATCTTCTCATGTGGATACAATGACAAGAAGACAAAGAAGGCAGAAGGGGTGGTTGGTGGTGGATGGTGAAAGAACGTTTGGGTGTGGTGAGGAAATGTAATCTTGGAACATACAGTGTTATAAGTTAGGATTATCTAAAAAGAAAACATTGTCTTCTCTAAATCACATGAAGGAATTTAATAAAGAAAATTTTTTGTTTATTTAATGTTTCAAGAGCTCAAAGAAAGAAAACATTATGGAAACGGTGACGAGATATTAATAAAATGGCATGCTCCATTTCATCTGCCAAAAAACCCATTAAACCACTTGAAAAAGGCAAGTGGTTGGTTGCCAGGAGAGCCTCGGGCCTGCCAATGGAACTCTTATTAGATCACATACCACAGCAGAAATTGACAAAAGACAGAATTCTTTTGTCTTTTTTTGGTTGTTTGTTTAGTGAATTGGTTTTCTTTTTATTTTAAGATTGCTTTTTATTTATTTATGCGTACAAGAATTGGGGTGTAGGCTAGAGGTGCAGGGTAGGTGAGAGGATTCACCAGAGACAAAGTGGGGAGCAGAACAGGTTAATCTACTGAAATACACTGCTGAGGGGAGCAACAGGCGAGACAGGAGAGGTCTGCTGCGCCATGTGGGTTAGCTCCTTACCTGGGGATTGAACTCATGCTTCAGTGGCTGGCAATAGCTTGATAGCTGAGACTTTAACCCCTGTGCCACCAGGGAGGCCTGAATTAGTTGTCTTTTGACCACATAGTGACTGAGCATCTACTTTGTGCCAGATGCTATGGCCACTTAGAAGGGGACACTGTCTCCACTACTGATTTTCTCATGGTGTCCTAAGGGGCGGCTTTCAAGCCAAGAGGGAGTCTGGGTACAGAAGGCTCAGAAGAGAGGATGTGCTGGGACCCTCTGAAGGACAGTGGCCCAGGCGTTTCTACTCTGGCTGTGAGGTCCTTAGGTGCCAAAGATAGGTGCAAGAGTGGACTGGGTTGTCTTTCAATCCTAGAAATGAAGAAGCCTGGTTGAAAGAGAGCAAGCACAGGCTTGGGAGGACCAAGAAAATTTTTTGCCAGTTATGCTCAAGGGGACATAGCCCCAGGCTGAGTCTGGACTGCAGCAGGAAGGCAGCTACTTGCTCTCCATGTCTGTCATCCAAATGCATCTTCAAAGCTCCAGCCAGATTCTTCTTGGTGCCAGTCATGTGAGGCAGAAACACCAAATGGTCTAGGGAATTGGTTGACCATGTGTAGTTTTTGCAGTGATCTGTGTATTCTGCAAACAGCGAGAATCATTTGGAGCTGTCAGCTTCTGAGGCAGAAACTTCCCATAAGAATGAGATGTGGACATTTATGGGGAGTCCTGGCATGCTGTCCTCATAATTAGAGCTAATTGTTATATAGAATGCTTGTTTCTTGCCAGACATCATTTAACAACTTTACAGCATAACACCCGAGAGAAAGAGTGCTTTCCTAGGAGGTGGAGGAGTTGGTACTCATGACCTCAAATGCCACCCTTGACCTCCCTTGCCCAGGGCTATGGTACAATAGGTCCACATTTCTATCTGAAGGGCTGTTTTCCATCAGAAAGTCATCTGGATGCTTTGGGCTTGACAGGGCCATGGTAAAAATACCTCTACATGATTTAAGCTGTGCATTTTCGCTCTGAAGCTATTTGTTGGGTGACAATTACACACCAGGCACTATGCTAAGTTCACTGGACATAGATGTAAGCAGAACAGAGACTCTGCCCCAGGAGCTAAATACATGGACAGAGAACCATGAAGGGAATGTGCCAGGACATGAAATGGAGCGTCATGGGGAGACCTGGAGACAGTGGGCCGGGAGAGGCAGTTAGAAAAAAAAAAAAATTCATGTAAACTGAAAGAAGAATACTATTTTAAACACCTTTTAAAATCACCCATTACTAATGATATACATGCTCCTATTTGGTGCTGCACAACCTCTCAAGTTTGGTAAGTGGGCACCACTTTCGTTTCCTGTTCCACAGATTTCTTTATGCTTTTTATCACACTAACCACTGAAAATATGACTTAGCATAGATATACCATGATCCAGGATCTAATGTTGAAATGGGACAGCCCTGCATGGGTGCAGTGTTCGACAAATGTTGAGTATCCCAATCCCTTAAGGAACTTCAGCTATCTCTCAGCAATTCTGGGAATTTACAGGATACCCTGGGGGTGATGTTGTATGTAGTTTGGGAACCACAGAATTAGGCATATTCCTTTTCCACTAAATCCTTTCTTGAAGCCATACTTGATTACATGGTAACATTTTGGGCTAGGATATCAGAAAGTTAAGTGACCACATTTTTGGAAAATTGTGTCCTGTTTGCCCATAAGTCAATGAAGATGGTCTCGGAGTACTGACCCAGCCTGCCTAACTCAGACAGAGGAGAGGAGGAAAAGCACAAGAAACATACAGATCTTCAGTAGTAGCACAAAAGCAGGTGCTGTTGAACAAAGAAGAAATGAGTATGTGGTTTGCAATAGTGATTTGGGAGACCTCGATGAAGAAATAGAATGCTGAGATTCTGAAGGCTGGTTATTGCCAGCATCTGCAATTCACCTGGTTAAATCTTGAGGTGTTGCACTGGGAAATTCTATAGAACATCTTTAAACTGCCAGAAGGCGTTTAAAGAAAGGAAGAGCTGAAATGTAGAGAAGGAATTCAATCCAGAGCAACCAGCACATTCCTTTGATTATGCTCTTGTTTCCTTAGCTGGATGCCATTCTTGGTGAGTAAGAGAAAGTGTGAAGATTAGTGAGCATACCTGTCTTTGATATACCCCAGAACCTCCATGCAATGTAAATACTGTGTTGTCTTGAAGAATAAAGTGGTTGACCAGTTTAAACTTTCTCTTTCTATATGATATCATATATGCAAATTTTCCAAATTGGTTGAGACACTGATGAATTCAGTTCCTATAGCAACTGGGAGATATCATCATCCTCACATCATCCAAGAGATGGGTTGACCCAGGAAGTCAGCTGGGGAACCCACAATATCACACAGAGGTATGACGTGTCCTCACTAATCAACACTTTAGGCATGAAAATACACACTCCAAAGAGGAAGAGATATTAGGTTAGCTTAGATTATCTCCTGGATAACCAGAGTGAGATACTTCCTTGGGAAAATCCTAGCCTTGGAAATTTTGCACTTGTTGTCATCATGATGCCAGCGTGCATTGTTAACTTAGCCCTTGAACTACCACAGGTTCTTGTCCCACGAAGCCATAAAAAGGAATTCATAGACATTTTAGATAAGTAAGCAGAGAGAAACAAACTTTGTTTAAGAAAGTAAAGAAAAGTTTATTTAAAGGAAGAAAGTAAGGACTCCCAGGTACGCTATACTTGGGAGGGCCAAGGAAGCCCTTGTGGGCCCGTGTCTAGGGGTATTTAAACCTTTTTTTTCCCCTCTATTCTAAAATCTCATTATCCTATTTTATGACTGGCTCTTCCTCCTAATGGCTATACTCCTCCAGGCAGATGTGCTATTTTCCCATATCTCATCTTAAAGTTTCTCTTTTACCTCTCCTGTCTAAGAGCTCCTAAAATTTACTGTCCCAATTTGTCTCAGATTTTAGTCTTAAAATTTACTGCCCTCATTAGCCCTCCTGAATTCTCTGCCCTTATCTCAGAGGCTTCCCTTCATTCTCTTGAAGTCCGTGCCTGCACTGTTCCTGAGGCTGCCTACTTAACTGAACTTGCCCTGGGACATTTCAGTCAGGCTGAAAGGTCCAAGTTCTCTTCACATCTGAGTTCGCTCCTGGATCTAGTAGTTTGCAGTTGTGGTTGCAAAGGATAATTAATGCAGAAAAAGTCTGGCTTTATTGGAGGCTGGGCATGGGGATGTTAAAAAGCAGTAGGTCTTTTGAATTAATGTTTTTGTGTCATTTGGGTAGATACTTAGGAGTGGAATTGCCGGATAATTTGGAAGCCCCATTTTTAGTAGTTTGAGGAAACTCTACACAGCTTTCCAGCAATCAAAAATGATAAACTCATGCCATTCACAGCAACATGGATGGAGCTGGAAGGGATTATGCTCAGTGAAATAAGCCAGAAAGAAAAAGAAAAATATAGGATGGTTTCACTGATAGGAGGAATGTAGAGGAGCCAAATAAGGGATCAGGGGAAAAAATAACTGTAATAAAGTAAAAATCAACATCAACAGATAACCAGAGACGTTCTGCAGGGGATGAGGGGGAAGAAGGATCAGGATAGGGGCGGGAAGATCACAAGGGACTATGGACTATGGTGATGGTGCACAGGTGAATTGGTGGTGGGAATTTCACGGGAAATCATACATTCTACAAAAATGAAGGATGATGTAATATATATATATATATATATATATGCATACACACACATATACATATAAAAGCAGTAGGTCTTTTTAAACTTGAAGGCCTGAATCAGAGCCATCTTTCATCACTACATGTTGCTTTTAGTAAACCCCTGCTACCTTTGCAGTAGAACACAGGGCATAGTTAACATTACAATCTCCAAGAGCCCTGGTGCTTCATTGTCTACTCTACCATTTATTGGGAAGGAAACGTGATCTTTCTGGGCTATAATTTCTTAATGTGCAAATGGGGATGATTTTTCTAGGACCTGCCATAATAGGGCTATTTGAAAGGGTTGATAATAGGGCTGCTATAGGGGCTCATGATTTATGAATAGGTTCTGGCTTTTAACATACCTAGTGCCAATTTTTTAAAAATTACTCTTTTGAGACCATACACATAGATTTTATGATTTTTTTGAGCTGATACTATTTTTATTTTCTTTTCTAGTCTCTCAGTCTGTTTTTTTTTTAAGATTTATTTATTTATTTGTTTATTTATTTATACAGAACTGGGGTATAGGCCCCAGAGGGGGGTGTGGGTAGTGGGGGGTAAGAGGATTCACCAGAGCCAGAATGGGGAGCAGAACAGGCAGATTGACTGAAATACACTGCTGAGGGGAACAGCAGGCGAGACAGGAGAGGTCTGCTGTGCCATGTGGGTAGCTCCCTGGCTGGGGATGGAAATCAGGCCACAGTAGTGATAGTATAGAGACTTAACCTCTAGGCCACCAGGGAGGCCTTGAGTTCCAGGGCAAGTTTGGTTAAGTAGGCAGCCTCAGGGACAGTGCAGGCAGGGACTTCAAGAGAGCTAAGGGAGGCCTCTGAGATAAGGGTAGAGAAATTCAGGAGGGCTAATGAGGGCAGTAAATTTTAAGGCTAAAATCTGAGACAAATTGGGACAGTAAATTTTAGGAGACCTTGGACAGGGGAGGTAAAAAGAGAAACTCTAAGATAAGACCTGGGAAAATGGGCACATCTGCCTGGAGGAGTATAACTACTAGGAGGAAGAGCCAATCACAAAATAGGATGATGAGATTTTAGAATAGAGAAAAAAAAGGTTAAATACCTCTAGACATGGGCCCACAAGGGTTTCCTTGCCCCTCCCAAATACAGCGTACCTGGGGCTCCTTACTTTCTTCCATTAAATAAACTTTACCTTCTTAAACAAAATTTGTTTCTCTCTGCTTACTTATCTAAAATGTCTGTGAATTCCTTTTTACTGCTTTGTGGGACAAGAACCTGTGGTGGTTCAAGGGCTAAATTAACAGCACACACTGGAGTCAGCCTCAGTATTTAGAACAATATTGGGCACACAAATTAGTGCTGCTGATGAATAAATTATAAAAATAATGCCCAGCAGACACTTTTAAAGGCTGGCAACTCCTGGAAACACCTAGTGGTAAAACCAACTCATGGAGATGGTCCTCAATTACAGTTTCAGATGCTCAGACCTCCTTTTCTTCTGCAGCCACTCAAATTATTGTCTTCAAACTAAATTCAGAACCTCTCATTGTTTTAGTGGAAATTTTGGAGCTAAAGGCCTCCCTGGTGGTGCAGGAGTTAAAGACATTGCTAACAAGCTATTGCCAGCCACTGCATCAGGTGTTGGATTCCTGGCCAGGGAGGTGACCCACATGGCGCAACAGACTTCTCCTGCCTCGCTGCTCCTCCCTCAGCCATGTATTTCAGTAGATAGATGTGCCTGTCCAGTTCCCCACTTTCTCTGGTGAATCCTCTCATCCCCCCACACCTGTGGCTTACACCCCAGTTCTTGCATGCATAAATAAATAAATCTTTGAAAAAAAAAACTTTTTGGAGCTAAGTCTTAAGATAAATAAGTATCCCTTATATACTTGGAGGGGTGACAAACTCTGGGGCATTATGCCCACCTCACTTTTACTTAAACTAGTGCCTGGTTTTGTTAACCAAAAGAAATTTCAAGAGGATTTCCACATTTACGACAAAAGCTGGAAAGCAAAGAGCATGCGCAGTGCAGGTTTTACCGCAGTTGTAGAAGCAGCCGCTGGAGAGACGAGAAGGGCCCTACTACACTCCTTCCTGAGGACTCCTTTCCACAGGTGTGTTATCACAGCTTTCCTGCTTTTACTCTGTGGGAGTAATTTTAAGTTATATGTGTGTAGTGGCAGGATGGGCACAGTGCAAGTTATCTATGATCCCAGCAGACCTGGTAAAAGGAGGAGTCCTGGAGCCCTCAGTGGCTTTCTCAGGCTTTTATTGAGCTTTGCATGTAGTGTGGCAAACAGGTACATGGCAGGCAGGTGCTGGGGCCAGGGGCCAGGAGGCCAGGAGGCCTCCAAGCCCCTGGCAAGTCTTCGCTCTGGGCTTCTCAGGCCTTCTTTCTCTTGTTCCCTCTCCTGTCTCTCTCCTTCTTCTCTGGGTGACTATCTCTCTATACCCCTCTCATGGCCCACAGAAGTAAATAAGCTAGTTTGCAACAATGTAACAACTGCAGGTACCCCCCCCCCACACACATCAGGCAGGGCAATCCTAATGGTGGGAGGGCTGAAAAGCCTGAAAACCATTTACCAAACCATTTACCCTACAATGTGTTATTTGGCATAGCTTGGTGGGTTATTTTTTTGCCTCTAGGAAGAAACAAATAGAAATGAACAGTAATTGCTTTGCCTCTAATGGCTTTGGATAGTTTTCATAGGAATGCTCTACTTGCAGATCGCAGGGGAAACCTGTATTATTAACTTTATTACCATCCATATTCACTGGAGGAATCACGTTAGGCTTCATGGAGGAGGTGACATTTGCAGTCTGCCTTGAAGATAGGCCTGGGACAGGAGGAGATGGGGCAGAAGATTTTAGACCATGGGCACCACAGGAGCTGTGCAGCTTTGGGATGGAGAATAACCTGGAGGCTGCATCTTAGGCTCTATAGGAAATAAGAGAGAAGGGTTTTGCAGAGGAGCCTTGCTGTTGGTGGTAGACAGCGAGTCAGCATCGGTGCTTTTAAATTTAAAAGGGAGATGGTGAGAGTTTTGCTGAATTCTGTTGTGAGCCAGACAGCCTGCTACTGAGAATGTGCCCTCCTTCAGGAGCTCTTTAAAATTGAGTCTATGGGGCTCTCTGGTGGCACAGGCGGTTGAGCGCAGTGCTGTGAAGGTGTCTGCAGCCTCTGCAGCGCAGGTTCGATTCTGGCCGGGCTGGCGAGAATCCCACATGGAGAGCAGACCTCTCCTGTTTCGGCTGCTGCTCCCTTCAGCAGTGTATTTCTTCAGTCTGCCTGTTCTGTTCCCCTCTCTGTCTCTGGTGAATCCTCTCACCCTCCAGCGCATCTGGCCTGTATCCCGGTCCTTGTATAAAAATAAATAAATCTTTAAAAAAAAAAAAAGTAAAATTGAGTCTACACAAACAGATACCAATTCTGAGGTGAGGTCCCCCAAGACAGAGGAGAAAACAAACTCTTGGCGATCTGGAGTTTCCACTCAAAAGTCCAGCTTTCAATTCTAGACTTATCCCTCAGTGTGGACAGGCTATCTTGGGGTTCTTGTATGCTCAGAGATGAGGGAAGAAAAGGGAAACCAAATAGCAGAAGCCGCTCTGCAAGTCCTGTGGCTCTCGGCACTGTCTGTCATGGTTCTCCCTTCCGGGATGATACTTCCTTTTTAGAATCCCAAAGGGCACAGCTGACTTACACCATCTCCAGGCCATTTCTTCCTGGGTGAAAATAGGGGCTTCTCGAGAGGAAATGAAAGATCAAGGTGTGGTTTTGCCTATTATGACTTTCTATTGTGAACCCCTGGAAATACTCATTTTGAAATAAAAAAAAATAAGTGGCTCTGAAAGTGTGATGTCAGAGTGGACGTTTGGAGCCCCTGGAGGAGAACACACAGAGGCAAACAGGGGTTCTCCAGAGGTGCCTCGGAGGGCTCTTTGTCTGGAAAATTGGCCACTGAGAGGAAACAGCACTAAAACAGAAACCAGAGCAGTGGGGATCTGCTGGGTCAGTGCTTTCCAAAGGACTTTGCCATGTCAGGTGATTCAGAATACAGAGGAACAACTCCTTCTACAGTTATCACAGATAAGACCTTTCCTCAGTTTCAAAGTTATTTTTCCATTCTTCTGATGTCATTCTGGAGAAAGGCTCATTTTGGGTTTGGTGTGTCTGACATCATGGCCTGCTGAGAGCAGGCTCTGGAGCAGAGGCCTTACCTGTGTATCGTGTCCATTTTAATGGATCTTACCTGTGGTTGCCTGGGGAAGGCTTTAAAATATTTCTGATGCCTGGTATCCCCCTCCATGAGGAATTCTGACTTAGTAGGTCTGGGGTGTAGTCTGGGCATTGGGGCTTTTAAAAACTCTTAAGGCAGCAGTTTATAATTATAATTATATTTCATATAATTTATATTTATATGAATTATGTAAATTATATTTTATATGATTTATATAGCAATTTTAATGATAAAATAAATAATAGTTATATATTTTCATGATCACCAATTATATTAAATAAGTAATTCTATTTTTTTTTTTAAGATTTATTTATTTTATTTATACAAGCACTGGGTTCAGTCAGAAGCGCAAGAGGGTGAGAGAATTCACCAGAGCCAGAGCAGGGAGCACAACAGGGAGAAGGACCGAGGTACACAGCTGAGGGGAGCAACGGGAGGCAGGAGGGGTCTGAGCGCCATGTGGGACCCTCACCCGGTGGCGGGGGATCAAACCGGTGCTGCAGAGGCTGCAGGCAGCTTTGCAACCCAGAGCTCAACCGCTGTGCCACCGGAGAAGCCCAGTAATTCTATTTTTTATTGTTTATTTTATATAATTTACTCATGGTGAATGAAACAGCGTTTCTTTTTCTTTTTTTTTATTTTAAAGATTTATTTTTATTTATTTATGCATACAAGAACTGGGGTTTTGGCCAGAGGTGTGGGAGGTGAGAAGATTCATCAGAGACAGAGTGGGGAGCAGAACAGGTGGACTGACTGAAGTACACTGCTGAGGGGAGCAGCAGTCGAGACAGGAGAGGTCTGCTGTGCCATCTGGTTCAGCTCCCTGGCTGGGCATGAACTCAAGCCATAGTGGTGACAGTACTGGAACTTAACCTCTAGGCTACCATGGAGGCCCAAGCTTTTCTATTTATGTTCATGAAATCAAATTTCCTTATAATATCAATTGATTTGAGTAAAATTAATAAATAAGTAAATTTCAAGTTTTTGTTAGAGGTTTTTAATATAATTTCTGTACTCAATAAAACCGAAGGGCTTTCCAGGTAATAAGTAAGGATTAACACTAATAAGAGTAAACATTCATTGCTCACTTATTTGAAACTATTACTGCCTTTTATCCTTTCCACAGCCCTGTGAGGTCAGTACTGTTGTAACTGTCTAATAACAAATGGGGAAGTTGAGGCTTAGAAATCTTGTCTTTTGTGTCAGCTTTCTAGTGAGCAATCTGTTAGAAATATAATGTATACCACCTCTGTCATCTTGAAATTTCAAGTAGTCATATTAAAAAAAAGTGAAAAGAAACTGGTGAAATTAATTTTAGTAATGTATTTTGTAAGCCCCAAACATTATCACCTTAAAATGTAATCAATGTAAAATTTATGAGATACCTTATATTCCTTTTTTTTTTTTTTGTACTAAGTTCTTGAAATCTGATTTTCTTTAAAAAAAAAATAAATGGGCCTCCCCGGTGGCGCAGCGGTTGAGCGCTAGGTTGCGAAGCTGCCCGCAGCCTCTGCAGCGCCAGTTCGATCCCCGGCTGCTCCCCGGCCACCGGAGGAGGGTCCCACATGGCGCGCAGACCTCTCCTGCTGCCCGCTGCTCCCCTCAGCAGTGTACTTCGGTCCTTCTGCCTGCTCTGCTCCCCGCTCTGGCTCTGGTGAATTCTCTCACCCTCCCACACTTCTGACTGTACCCAGTGCTTGTATAAATAAATAAATAAATCTTTAAAAATAAATAAATAAATAAATAAATAAATAAATAAATAAATAGATAGCTAGCTTTTGGGCCTCCCTGTTAATGCAGGGGTTAAAGTCTCAGAGTTATCAAGCTATCACCAGCCACTGCAACTTGAGTTCTATCCCCAGCCATGGAGATAACCCACATGGCACAGCAGACCTCTCCTGTCTCACCTCTTGTTCCCTCAGCAGTGTATTTCAGTAGATCTGCCTGTTCTGCTCCCCATTCTGTCTCTGGTATATCCTCTCACATCCCACACCTCTGGCCTATACCCCAGTTCTTGTATGCATAAATAAATAAAAATAAGTCTTAAAAAATATACTTAACCTTAAAAAAAATACCTGTATTGAGAATGTAAATCACCTATCGTCCACCCACCTCATTTATTCAAAAAAAATTTTTTTTAAAGATTTATTTATTTATGCATACAAGAACTGGGGTACAGGCCAGAGGCATGGGGGAGGGGTGAGAGGATCCACCAGAGACAGAGGGTGGAGCAGAACAGGAAGACTGACTGAAATACACTGCTGAGGGGGAGCAGTGGGTGAGACAGGAGAGGTCTGCTGTGCCATGTGGGTTACCTCCCTGGCTGGCCAGGGATTGAACTCGTGCTGCAGAGGCTGAGGATTGCTTCATAGTGCTGTGCTTAACCCCTTGTGCCACCAGGGAGGCCCTACCCACCTCATTAAAGAGTAAAATTCAGTGGTTTTAGTATGTTCACATGAACTTGCCTGCAATCATCTCCACAATCAATTTTAGAGCCCTTTCACCATCCTGAAATGAAATCCTATGGCTTTTATGGCTTTTAAACTATCACTCACTTACTGCCCCAGCTACCCTCCCCACCCAGAGCAGTCTCTTTTCAACTTCCTGTTTCTGTAGATTTCCCTTTTTCTGGACAGTTAATATAAATGGATTTTTCCCTGTGTGGTCTTTTGTGATTGACTTCTCTTACCATTTTTTCAAAGTTCATCCTGGATGTGGCATATATCGGTACTCATCCCTTCTACTGGCCAATAAAATTCTATTATATAGATATACAACATTTTCTTCATCTATTTGTCTAGGATGGATGTTTGGGTGCATCTTTTGGCTAACCTGAATAATCCTGCTGTGACAATGGTGTACTGGTTTTCTGTGTGGACATGTATTTTAATTTCTCTTAGGATTGGAATTGCTGGGTCCTATGGTAACTCCATGCTAATAATTTGGGGAACTATCAGACTTTTCCAAAATGGCTGTCTCATTTTACAGCCCCATTGCAGTGTATGAGCATTCCAACATCATTGTTGTTCTCAAACTTTTTTTTGATTCTAGCCTTCTTAGTGGGTGTTTTCTCATTGTGGTTTTGGTTTGTACGTTCCTTATGGCAAATGATATGGAGTATCCTTTCATGTGTGTCTTAGTTATTTAATATCTTGAGAAATGTCTATTCAGATCCTGTGTCGTCATCGTCATCTTCTTCTTCTCCTTCTTCTTTTTTTTTTTTTTTTTTTTGCATAGAAGGACTGGGGTGTAGGCCAGAGTGTGGAGGGTGGGAGGATTCAAGAGACAGAGTGGGAGCAACAGATGGATTTACTGAAATACACTTCCAAGGGGAACACTGGGTGAGACAGGAGAGGTCTGCTGCATCTTAAGTGGATTAACACCCTGGCTAGGGATTGAACTCAGGCAGTAGCAGTGATAGCGCTGAGACTTAACCCCTTGGCCACCAGGGAGGCCCTGTGACTGTGTTTATATATATTGCCTATGCAGTGCAGAAGTATTTTAGTTGAATATGGTTCCACTTGTTCATTTTTGCTTTTGCTGTTATTGTCTTTGTTTTTGGTGTCATATCCAAAAAATCATTGCCAAGACCAATGTAAAGGAACTTATTTTCTATATCTTCTTCTTTTTTGATGTGGGCAGAAAGTGGTATATGAATTCATTGTCAGTGAAGGCATGGGATATGAAAAGAGCCATACTAATGGTCTATATCATGGGGAAAGGATGTTCTGGAAGAGCAGTTTTAAATGGGAGCTTGGGAAAAAAATGTCTTTTATTAGGAAGTCTAGGTTATGTTGCAATAATAATAATAATAATAATAATAGTAATAAACAACCTCAAATTAGTAGCTTCATCCAGAAAGTGTTCCTTTCTTGTCAACAGAGTCTGTTGTGGGTCCATGCTACTTTATAGGGGTTAGGGGCAGGAGTAATTGTATTATGCCCATGAGTGGCAGATTATAGGAAGTCTTGATTAAACAACTTTAATAATTTTTAAAATAATTTATTTATATATTTTATATCATTGTTCTTTTTTTTTACAATATTTGCTTTTAAAAATTTTTTACATCATTGTTAATTTTTAAGCAATATTTGCTTAATATTTCCTTTCTTTTCTCAGGTGTAGTCCCCATAGAATTTCCACCACCAATTGACTAATGCACCATCACCATAGTCCCTTGTGCTCTTCCTGCCCTAGTTTTAATAAATTTAATAAAGTTTTATAAGACTTGCAATTCCATATCTTGATAGAAGAGTCTACACAGTTAATGTAGGACTAGATGTGAATATATTTTGTGATTCTGTGGCCCTTTCCACATAGAATTTAGATGTAATTATTGCATTCTTAAAAGCTGCATCATGTGAATCAATGAGTGTATGAGGAAATGGGTCCCATTATTTGAATTAGAACTTTAACAAAATGCTGCCACTTAATGGAGCACTTCCTGTGTACTAAAGGCTTGAGACACCTTATCTCAACCAGTCCTCAAAACAACTCCCTGCAGTAGAAATTATTGTGCCCACATGGCAGTGAGGAAGTGAAGCTCAGAGCTGTGTGGGAATCTGACTTTAGAGTATAAGACTAAGCGACAAAACTTAAGCCAAATTCCAGTCTCCTTGGCCACAGAGTCCTTGGTCTTAATTACAAGGTAGCATTTCTGGGAGATGCTTTTTCTTTTACTCTAATGTGACTTGAGTGGGAGCTGCCATTCATAAAAACAATAAACAAACAAAAAACAGTCTCTTGCTGGTGGCTGTGATGTGGTAACCTACATCTGAATGTATGATCCTACATTTCTGAACCTTATGCAGTGTTATAAACCAATGTTACACCAATTTTAAAAGTGTAGTAAGTAAATTAAATAAAAATATATCACCTAGATTGTACTGACCGGCTCAAAGATAGGCGTGTGATCTAGTCTGAGCGAATCGTAATACTCAAACTTGAGACCCTAGTTGATGAGTTCAGTGATGGGTACCTGACTCAAGTTAAGTCAATCAAATTAATTGGTAGCATTTTAAAAAAGATTAATTTTATTTATGTATGCATAGAAGAACTGGGGTGTAGGCCACTGGTGTGGGGGATGAGAGGATTCACCAGAGACAGAGGGCGGAGCAGAACAGGCGGCTCTATTGAAATACACTGCTGAGGGGAACAGTGGGAGAGACAGGAGAGGTCTGCTGCGCCATGTGTGTCACCTCCCTGGCTGGGGATCGAATTCATGCCGCAGGGGCTAGCAATAGCTTGATAGCGCTGAGACTTTAACCCCTATGCCACCAGGAAGGCCCCACTGGTAGCATTTTTCACTCAGGGAATAGAGAAAAATAATCTGATTCCTCATGGGTTTGTGTATTGTGAGATTTGAGATGCTAGAGCTATGATGGCCACATTCCTGGCTGTTCTGTTTAAGAAAGAATAAAGTTGATCTGCAGAGCGAAATAGAAATGAAAGGCACAAAGAGAGTCTTGGAGGCACTTAAATATCTCATTCTGAAAGTCCCTGAGATCCACCGTTATGTACTTATTTGGTTGGTGAGGCTTCATTTGAATAACTTCTAATAATCCCCACCCCACCAGCTGTCTTTTGTTTTAGCTAGTTTGACTTGAATTTTTGTATCATGTAACTAAGGACTCTCACTAGTATTTTTGGTGTCAAATCAAATGTAAAATAGAGATTATCCTCATGTAAAATAGAGATTATCTTGATTTTACAGAGAAAAAATTGAGGCCCGGAAAAAAGAAAAATGTGACCAAGTTACTAAAATGATGAGGAATTTATCCAGAATGAAGTCCCAATCTTCTCTCACTGGTGAAAACATAGGTACAGGGAGAATTGGGCAGAAAAATCTTAGGCTTAGGGGACTCAGTATCTAAATCATGAATAAAATCGCTTCTCATTGCTGAGGCTACTCTGAATATTCTGACGACCAATTTTTGGTAACATTTTAGCTTGGGCTTTTTTTTTTTTTTTTTTTTTTTTGATCAGCAAAACCTTGGCTTTTCAGGAAAAAGGGGAAGCCCAATTCCACCACAGCACCCACTTCCCATTTTACATTAAGTCTGGGGTTACCCAGGTCTGAAATCAGTCATAACTGTTTGTACCTTGGTGATGTAATAATGTAGAGGATGGCTTTTGACAAGGACTAATGTCAAAATTATTGATGCTAAATGAATGATTGATACTCTTATCAAAAGCACATTCAGGGCCTCCCCTGGTGGTGCAGGTGGTTGAGCGCAGCGCTGTGAAGCTGTCCGCAGCCTCTGCAGCACTGGTTCCATCCCGGCTGGCAGGCGAGTGTCCCACATGGCGCGGCAGACCTCTCCTGTTGTGCCCGCTGCTCCCCTCAGCAGTCAGTCTGCCTATTCTGTTCCCCACTGTGTCTCTGGTGAATCCTCTCACCCTCCCGTGCATCTGGACTATACCCCAGTTCTTGTATAAATAAATAAATTTTAAAAAAAGCACATTCAAATCCATAGTAACCTAGGGATGCAGAAAGATTCAGATAACACAATCCCTCAAGTTTAAAGACATATTTGCCTAAGCTGTCTTTTAAAAAAGAAAGAAAATGTACTCAGAACATTAAAAAAATTTATCTGGGTGCCTCCCATGGTGGCTCAGGTGGTTGAGTGTAGCGCTGTGGGGCTGTCCGCAGCCTCTGCAGTGTCGGTTCTATCCCGGCTGGCAAGGGTCCCACATGGCACGGCAGACCTCTCCTG
Organism: Talpa occidentalis; assembly: GCF_014898055.3. Classification (NCBI taxonomy): domain Eukaryota; kingdom Metazoa; phylum Chordata; class Mammalia; order Eulipotyphla; family Talpidae; genus Talpa; species Talpa occidentalis. The sequence goes on from NW_023605305.1 coordinate 84,585,378, forward strand.
TCTCACCCACAGCTCCCCTCAGCAGTGTATTTCGTCAGTCTGCCTGTTCTGTTCCCCGCTCTGTCTCTGGTGGGTCCTCTCGCCCTCCTGCGCATCTGGCCTGTACCCCGGTTCTTGTATAAATAAATAAATAAATCTTTAAAAAAATTCTCTCTTTCTTATTACAAATAAGATTTGAGGTGACTTAAAAGAATATAACAATAGGAAGACAATAAGTAAAGAGAAATGAAAAATGAAAATAAATTAGGAACATTAAATAGTTAGGAGTGAGGCTAATAAATAATGAATGTGACACAATCCTAAATAAGTTTCACAACTTGTTCCCAAGATGGGTTTTAAACTTTCTTGTTATTAATGTAAACAGGGAATTCCAATTAATTACATAGTTTGCAATGACCATGAGATTAAACAAACCAGACCAGCTACCAGTGTACCTGATTTTTGACCAAAAATTATGCATAGTGAGTTCTTACATAGAGAGCACTGTGTTATATAGGGTAAAAAGCCTCAAGAGGGGGCCTCCCCGGTGGCGCAGCGGTTGAGCGCTGGGTTGCGAAGCTGCCCACGGCCTCTGCGGCGCCTGTTCAATCCCCGGCTGCTCCCCGGCCACCAGAGGAGGGTCCCACATGGCGCGCAGACCTCTCCTGCTGCCCGCTGCTCCCCTCAGCAGTGTACTTCGGTCCTTCTGCCTGCTCTGCTCCCTGCTCTGGCTCTGGTGAATTCTCTCACCCTCCCGCACTTCTGACTGTACCCAGTGCATGTATAAACAAAACAAACAAACAAACAAACAAATAAAACATGCCTCTATTTAAAAAAAAAAAAAAAAAAAAAAGCCTCAAGAGGGACTCCCTGGTGGTTCAGGGGTTAAGTCTCAGCCCTATCAAGCTATCACCAGCCACTGTGGAATGAGTTTGATCCCCAGTCAGGGGAGCTAACCTACATATGGCCCAGCAGACCTCTCCTGTCTCACCCACTGCTCCTCTCAGCAGTGTATTTCAGTAGATCTGCCTGTTCTGCTCCCCACTCTGTCTCTGGTGAATCCTTTCATCCCCTACCACAGTTCTTGTGTGCACAAATAAATAAAAATAAATCTTAAAAAAAAAATGGCCTTAAGAGCTCCTTCCAGGAAAGCAAGACTAACATTCACAAGACTGGTTCTTATAGCTGGGAACATTATTTCTCAGATTTTAGTCACCTTTATGATTTTTGCCAAATCTTCTTAACTACATTTAACAAATTACTAACCCAACATTTTCTCATGTAGATTTTCTTTTCAATCAATTTGAAACTTATTTCCTTTAGTAAGGTAGATGAGTTAATTCTGTTGATACTTTTCTAATATTCCAAGTTTAAGCATTAAAATAAAGAGGTCTATTATATCCTAAAATTTTCTCATGTCCTCTTAGTCGTATGTGTGCTACACATTGAGAAACACTGACTTAGGGGAAAAGAGAAACCCAATATTTGAATAACCATGACCTCACTGCATCTTCATGGCCCTCTTGGGAAGAATCATTACCACCATGAGAAGCGAGAAAGCCAAGATTAAATGACTTTCACAAAGTTCCACAATAACCGAACTGGGTTGAAACTGGTCTTTTGACGCAAGTTGAGTTCTAGCTTCTGGGTGAAGGCAAAGAGGACATTTGCCCCAAACTGAAGTCCAACCCCCTTTGACCATTTGCCATTCTGCTTTCTACAGAAAGCCTCACCTTCGGCGATGCCTACCTGTGGTTATTGGGACTGAGTCTGCCAGACCAAAGGAAGGAAGTCTGCCAGGCAGCTGTGGGACCCCAAAGAGGAACCTCATCAACTGCTGTAGACAGCTCTGCCCTCTGTACCCTGTAGATATTTTGGGAAGTGTCTTTGTGGCTTGCCAGTCTCTTGTTAGGCAGGGCACTTGTCCTGGTTTGGCCTTCTGTGCTGGTGTCAGGCATGGCTGGCAGATCTGGAATGACTGCATTTTGACTTTGAATCCTGGCAGGTGCTGTTTTCATGAACTCTTTTGGCCAGACCTCAAGCTGAAGTTTGTTGTTGAGGATGACAGGATTCCTTTTAATCTCGGGAAACATGTTAGGTCATAACTGGCAGCAGTTTTTTTTTTTTTTTTTATTTATGCAAGCACTGGGTATAGTCAGAAGTGCGGGAGGGTGAGAGAATTCACCAGAGCCAGAGCAGGGAGCAGAACAGGCAGAAGGACCGAAGTACACTGCTGAGGGGAGCAGCGGGCACAGCAGGAGAGGTCTGCGTGCCATGCAGGACCCTCGCCTGGCAGCTGGGGATTGAACCGGTTCTGCAGAGGCTGCGGGCAGCTTCGCAACCCAGCGCTCAACTGCTGCGCCACCGGGAAGGCCCTGGCAGCAGTTTTCTTATGACAACTGAGTAAGCTCAGAATGGATACGCTATCTCCACCTCTCACATGAATGTGACATTGGGTACATCATCTTGAACTCTGGGCCCATGTGTGAGCCATACTCTCACTGAGTCCTGAATGTAGTGGAAGCCTTTTGTTTTTCTTCTTCTTATTTTTTTAATGAATAGAAGTAATGTGCTTTGCTTCATCCTTCTGTTACAGAGATGTTAAAAAAATCTCATAATTTTATTATTTAAAAAACTTAAATTTTGAGGTAAGTATAGGTTTACATGTCAGTGGACAAAATGCTGCAGAAAAATCCTATTTGCCTTTTATCCAGTTTTCTTTAATGGTAAACTTTTCTAGAAATTTAAAAGTCACTGTTATAATTTATATATAATAAATTTGCTCTCTTAAAACATATAATCTGATGATCTTCGACAAATCTGTACAGCTGAGTAACTTTTATTACAATTAAAATATAGAACTTTTCCATCATCCCCAAAAGTCCCTTCATGCCCCTTTGTCGTTAATCCCCTCTCCTACTTCCAGCCTCTAGAAACCACCGCTCTGCTCTCATCCCTGGAGTTTGCCTTTTTCACATTGTTTTAAAAATAGAATCATACAGTAGGGAGTTTTGTGCTTCCCCCCCCCCCCATAATGCTTTTGAGATCAACCCTTATTTTTGAATGTATTGCTAATGGGGGAGGGGGAGGGTGCCTTTTTGTTGCTGAGTCAGCAGTTTCTCAAATACCATCACTTTGTTCAACCTCATTTCTTTTTTTAAATTTTATTTTATAGGGCCTCCCAGTGGCACAGCGGTTGAGCTCTGGGTTGCGAAGCTGCCCGCAGCCTCTGCAGCACCAGTTCGATCCCCGGCTGCTCCCCGGCCACTGGAGGAGGGTCCCACATGGCGCTCAGACCTCTCCTGCCGCCCACTGTACTTTGGTCCTTCTGCCTGTTCTGCTCCCCGCTCTGGCTCTGGTGAATTCTCTCACCCTCCCACGCTTCTGACTGTACCCAGTGCTTGTATAAATAAATAAATCTTAAAAAAAAAATTTTATTTTATATATCTCTTTTTACATCATTTTTCATTTTTGCACAATGTATGCATTTTCATCTTGGTTATAGTCCCCATACAATTCCCACCCCCTCTTGTTTGATCCTACTCCCTTCTCCCCACCCCTGTAGTGTGTCTCTGATTTATAGTTGCTTGTTGATTTTGATTTTTACTTTATAATAATTAGTCTTTTTCCTGGTCCCTTATTTAGGTTTTCTAAATTCCTGCTATGAGTGAGACCATCTGGTATTTTTCTTTTTCTTTCTGGCTTATAATGTTGATGAGAAACAAAAATTCTGGCCCACATTGAACAATGATATATTCTTCAAGGGTATGTTATCACTTAAAGATTCAGATTCCAAAAACCTATTGAACATAGGCCTTATGGCAGTATTCCATGTGTTATGCTGCAATTTCTTTATCTACTCACCAATAATGATGGACATTTGCCTTGTTTCTAGTTTTTGGCTATTAAAAATAAAGATACTTTAAGAATTCAAGAATAAATCTTTTGAAGGACGTTAGTTTTTATTCCTCCTGGGTAAATTTCTGGGTTGTGTCATAAGACACTGTTTAACATTGTAAGAAACTACCTAACTGTTTTCCAAAGTGATTGTACAATTTTGCATTTCTACCAGCAATGCATGAGGGTTTCAGTTCCTCCACCTCCTGGTCAACACTTGGTGTTGTCAATTATTTTGAAAATTTTAGCCATTCTAGTGGTATTTTACTTTTGCTCTTACCTCATTTATATATCTTCTTTGATCAGTTGTTTATTGGATTCTTTGGCCTGTTTTTAATTTTGTTTTTTTTCATTAACTCATTTACCTTCAGATTTTTGAATTGTGGAAGTTCTTTAGGTTTGTTTTAATGTTAGTCCTTTATTAAAAATATGTTTTGGAAATATTTTCTCCCAGTCTGTGACTTGTGTATTTCCATTAAAAAAAATTGTCTTTCAAAGAGAAGATTTTTAAGAATTTTGATGAAATTTGATTTACCAGTTTTTTACTTTGTGATTTATGCTTTTCGTACTCAATACAAATTTTTGCATAATGCAAGATCACAAAGATGTTTTCTTTGACCCAGTTTTATAATTTTAACTGATGCTTAGTTCTGGAAATCATTTTTTTGTTTGTTTTTAAAGATTTATTTATTTATTTATCCAAGCACTGGGTACAGTCAGAAGCGCGGGAGGGTGAGAGAATTCAACAGAGCAGGGAACAGAATAGGCAGACTGACGAAATACACTGCTGAGGGGAGCAGTGGGTGCGGCAGGAGAGGTCTGTCGCGCCATGTGTGACCCTCGCTGGTGGCCCGGGATCAAACTGATGCTGCAGAGGCTGCTTTGCAGCCCAGCTCTCAACCGCTGCACCACCAGGGGAGGCCCAGTTCTAGAAATCATTTGAACTAATTGTATATGGTGTGGGGTAGAGGCTGAGGTCTATAATTATTTTGCATATGAATATTCAGTTATTCCAGTGCCATTTGATAAAAGGAATATTGTCCCTATTAAGTTATTTTGGCACTTTAGTGTAAAATTAATTGACACTATTTTGGACTCTATTCTGTTATGTTGATCTACATGTCTAGCCTTACACCTACGTCATGCTATCTTGATAACTGTAGTTTATGGTGAGTTTTGAAATAATTTATAGTAAGTCCTCTAGCTTTGTTGTCTTTAAAAAGAATTGTTTTGGCTATTTGAATTCATTTGTATTTTTTTTTTATGTATTTAAAGAGCAGGTTTATTAGAAAAGGGTCAGAAAAGTAAAAGATACTTACATAGACACAAAGTGCAGAAAGAAAGAGCTGCCCCAAAAGGGATAGGACTGCTGAAAGAGGCCTGCATGGTTGCAGGCAGGCAGCCCTGAGGAAAGCTGCCTCCACTGAGGGAGGCCAGCGAAGAGAAGCCCTGGCATAGTACAGGTCATGGGCGGGCAGGAGCCTGTTGCCCTGCAGAGGGAGAGAGTTGGTGAAAAGAAGCTACTGCATAGTCACAGGTGGGCAGAAGGACTGCTCCTCTTTTGTATTTTAATATAAATTTTAGAAGTATTTTGTCAATTTCCATGAAAAATAAACCTATAGAAATTTTGACTGAAATTGTATCAATTAAATTTGTAATAGTATTGAAGCTATCGGTCATTAACATGATTTATAACACTACTCATGTATTTTTTCTCAGCATTATTTTTAGTTTTAAGTATAAAGATTATATATATTTTTTGTCATTTACTTCTAAATACTTAATATTTTAGATACTATTGCAAATATCAATTTGCAATGGTTTGTTGCTTTTGTATAGAAATGTAATTGGTTTTTGTTCATTGGCTCTGTGTCTTTAGTTGTACTAAGCTATTTATAAGTTCTTTAGGTTTTTTTGTTTTGTTTTGGTATATTCCTTCGGATTTTGTTTATAGGTTTTCACATCATCAGCAAATAAAGGCAGTTCTCTCCTTGCAGTTTGGTGTCTTTTTGTAAGTTTTCTTTTCCCTTAACATACTGGCTAAGATCTGTAGTATAATGCAGAATAGAATTGGTGAAAGCAGTTATAATTGCCTTGTTACCAAGCCTTGGAGAAAAATATTTAGCTTTCTATCACTGAGTGTGATGTTAGTTGTAGATTTTTTTGTATGTGTGGTCTTTATCAGATTGAGAAATTTCCTTTATTTTCCTATTTGGTTGAGAATTTTTATCATGAATCAATATTTCCTTCAGTAAGTATTCTTTCTTCTGTTTTTAATTTTGAAACAACATTGCTTTTCTGGGATAAAGCCCATCTAGTCATGATTTAGTTTTATTATTTTTTGCAATCTGTTAAATGTTCTGTGTTGGGTTCATGAGAACTTTTTGTTGAGAGGCTTTTTTTTCTATAAATAGAAATATCTGGTTTAATGTTAGGGTAATGTTTACCTCATAAAATTAACTGGGAAGTGTTTCTTCCTCTATTATTGTTCAAAGGAATTCATGTAGAATTGATATACTATTGTCTCTGTTCGTTTGGTATAATTCCTTTGTGAAGTCATCTGGGCCTGGAGTTTTTGTGGGAAGGAATTTAACTATGAATACAATCTCTTTAATAGTCATCAAGCTGCACAAGTTTTCCTTTTCTTATTGAGTGAGTTTTACTGAGGAATTGGTCTATTATATCTGATTTGTCAAATTTATTGTCATAAAGTTTCTTATAGTATCACATTATTCTTTTTACAGCCTGGTAGATCTGTAGAGACGGTTCTTTCATTCATAACAGTGGTAATTTGAGTTGGTGCCCTTTTTTATTCATCAGTATGCGTAAAGACTTACCAAATTTATTGATCTTTTCAAAACATTTCTTTGGTTTTATTGGTTTTGCTTATTATATTTGTTTCTTAGTTCAATGTTTTCTGCTCTTGTATTTTTCCTTTATTTTATTTACTTTGGGCTTATTTTTTGTTTTTATTTATCTTATTTTAATTTTCATGTAATATTTATTTTAACATACAGGTTTCAAGTATACAGCATTAAAAATAAGCATCTGTGTATAGTATGTTATGTTCACCACTAAACATGTAATTCCAGCTTTCAATTTACCCACTCTTCTTCCACTTCTCTTCTGGTATACTTTGGGTTTAATTTGCTTTTTATTTTTCTAATTTTATAAGATGGAAACTTAGATAATTGACTTTAGAACTGTCTTCTTTTCTAATATGAATGCAAGCTATTAATTTCTCTTTAAGTATTGATTTAGCTAGATCCCACCTTTTTTTGGCTTGTTATTTTAATGTAGTTTAAGTATTTTCTAATTCCCCTTGTTATTTCTTCTTTGACCTGTGAGTTACTAAGTAAATGTTGCTTATTACCCACATATTTGAAGATTTTCTTGGTGTCTTCTTGTTGATGATTTACACTTGAACTCTATTGTCACCAGAGAACATATGTCCTATGGAGTTAATCTCTCTATGTTTATTGAGGTTAGTACTGTTGTCCAGAATATGGTCTTTGTCTATGAATATCTCATGGACATTTAAAAAGAAAGTAAATCTCTGGGATGAAGTGCTCTATAAATTAGATCAAGTTGTTTAATAGTGTTGTTCAAGCCTTTTACATTGTCACTAAATTTTGTTTAGTTCTATCAATTAATGTCAAAAGTAATGCTGAAATCTCCAACTATAATTGTTGAATTGTCTATTTCTCTTACTGGCCACTATCTTTTCACATATTTCATCTGTGCCATTCTCTCTTCTCCTTCTGGGACTCCAGTTTCATGTATATTGTGCAATTTAATATTATCTTATAGCTCTTGTATTTTTTTGTGTGGAATTTCTGTTGACTTATCTTCAACTTCACTCATTGTTTCTTCTGCAGTGTCTAGTTTATTGATAAATCTGCTTAAGGGATTTTTTTTGACTCTAATGTGTGTCTTTCATGTTTAGCATTTCCATCTGGCCATTCTTAATTAGCTTTCATTTCTTTTGCTGAAATTTCTTATCATCCAAAGTTTGTCCCTTTTTGACCAGATCACTTACCATATTAATTATCATTGTTATAACATTCCTGTGTGGTTGTTCTAACCTCTGTGCTTCTATTGCCTAGTTTTTCTCTTGACAGGAAGTTTTTTCTTCTTTATTCCTTGTGCATCTTGTTATTTTCAATAAAATGCTGAGCATTCTGGATAAAGAAGAGTGGAGATTGAGATAAATAATATTCAGTTCTCTTCTGTTGAACTATTAGTGTGGGAAATGACTCTATTTATTCAGTTGTTGAGCTGAATTTTTTGTTGCTTTTGCTATAATTATCTTAAGTGCACCATAGGTGCTTAGTGTGTACAAATCCTGGAATCCTAGAGAGTTTTGTCACTATTCTTGCTCTATCCTCAGCTTTCCATGGACTCTTTTTACTCTGTCACCCTCTTACAGTGGAAATTACTCTGTGTAAGGCTTATGATGGGAGTTTGTAAATCTTCTGATTCAATTTCAGTGCTAGGTAGACCTTGTGCACCTGAGTCTCAGAAATTGGACTTTCCCAATATTTGTCTTCCTTTAGTTACTGGCAACTCTGGCTTATATTCAGTTCAAATTCTTGTATAAGTTGGTTTACTGATTGTTTTTTGTCTTAAAGGTTTATTTTATTTATTTATACATACAAGAGCTGGGGTGTGGCCAGATTGCAGGGGTGGGGGGCTGGATGTGTGTGAAAAGATTCACTAGAGACAGAGTGGGGAGCAGAATAGGCAGATCGACTGAAATACACTGCTGAGGGGAGCAGCGGGTGACACAGGAGAGGCCTACTGCGCCATATAGATCAGCTCCCTGGCTGGGGATCGAACTCGTGCTGCAGTGGCTGCCGATAGTTTCATAGTGCTAAGACTTAACCCCTTGCACCACCAGGAATTCCCAGTTTACTGATTGTTGTGGACTGAACTGTATCTTCTGAAAATTCATATGTTGAAATCACAACCCCCAGTATCTTAGAATGAACTGCATTTGGTGATTAGACTTTACAAAGGTGGTAACATTAAAATGGCACCATAATGAGCAATCCCAAACCCATAATACTGGTGTCCATGTAAGAAAAGGAGATTAGGACATAGACATTCACAGAGACATGATTGTGTGAAGAGGTAGCAAAGAGCAGCCATCTGTAAGCCCAAGAGAAAGACCTGCTGGCACTTTGATCTTATAGTTCCAGGCTTCAGAACGGCAAGACAATAGGTTTCTGTTATTGAAACTACCCATTTGGTGGTATTTTGTGACAAATTGATAAATTGACCTTCCCTTCTTTGGCAACTGAACTCTTTTGTGTGTGGGGGTGGGGTGGGGAAGAAAGATCTTGGGTGAGAATTTGCTTATTTTCAACCTCTGTGTGAAGGGATTCCTTGTGTGAAGTCTGAAACTTGCTCCTTGTTTCAGAGGACAAGGCAAGAAAGAGGCAGACCACTCTAGATTAGCAGGTGGCAATTTTAATAAGCAAGAGAATTTATGTACGGGGCTTGTCTTAGACAACTGCAGGTTGAGTAGATCTCTGCACCCACCCTGTAGAATCATAACTTTATATAGAGACCTTACTGGGGTTGTTATGTGTACAGTCCAGATCATCTCAAAAACACATTGCTCCCTTAAAGTTGCATCCTTGAAATGGCTCTGGTTGTGGAAACAGTGGGTAGAATGTACGTTTGAAGAACAGGAAGGGGGTAAGGAGTCTCTCTGATTGCCTACATGCAGGTTGTGGTGCATCCAGTGGTCATGTCTTCTCAATGACTTCTTCTGACAGTGGGTTTCTTATCCCTTTCCCAGGATCTCTTGCCTTATGACACAGCAGTCAAAAGGTCTTAAGTAGAAGTCTTACCCTTTGTCCAGCAGCAGGTGCCTTTTGTTCCATATCAGAGAAGCTTCAAATTTATGGATGTGTATTGTGCCTAGCCTCTAGGACAACAGATCACTACTCTCTACCCAAAGAGATTGTTGGAGTCTCCAGATAAAAGGGCTTCTCCTGCTTCTCCTCAGACCTTGGCATCACTGAGGGGGTGGGGGTGTCTCTCCTGCCTTTACCTGTCCCCAGGCAAAGTTTTCATGAATACCTGGTAGACATGGAAAGTAAAAAGGGAGCGGGTGTAGACTTTGCTTGTGTTTGTGCCTCCCAGTGATTTTAAACTGTCATACCAGCTGACATTTAATGTTTAAAAATTCATAAAGGGGAGATGGATGGATAAATTGACGAAAGGGTACAATGGTATGGAGAAGGATAAGAATTGAACCTTTAGAGGTAAACTTAATATAGTATCAGTACATGTTGATTATCAGTGAAGCACACCTGAAACTTAGATATTATAATAAAGTGTTACTTGATAAATAAATAAGTAAACAAACAAGCAAAAATAATTCACAAACATTTTGGCTGTTTTCTTCTTGCCTGCTGTTATAACTGTCATTGTTCTCTCATAGTTTGCCAAAATTTAAATTATTCATGTGTCCCCTCTGTTTACCTCATTATCTGGTGAGCTTATCACCCTGAAAGGAAAAAGAAATGTATTTTTTTAGATTATATGAATTTTTCTTATAGTTGAGTGGCCTCAACTCCCATGTCTTTCTATGCTCTAAGTGGAAACCAAAGTCATTTTATTTACCTTGTCAAAATCAAAATGGAATAATAGGAAATCTATCAAGACCAAAGTCATTGTACTTTGTGCAAGTAATGTGAACCAAATAAATGTTGTATAAAGCATATTAAAAGTGAATTAGTCATTTGAAACTTGCTGCGGCACTCTCCCATGAGAACTTTTGAGTATTATGGGCAATTATTGGAAATAATTTTGCTGTGTTTTTAATAGCTAATCAGAATGTGATTGGTTACTTTTGTATTTATAAATCCCATATCAAAGTGACCCCCTCTGGCATTTTAGCTGCAGTTATGCTCTACTAATGTGGGTATAATCTTTTTAGGACTGAAAACACAAAGCCAGCAGAGTTAAGTGCACCAAGACCGTAGGAGTGAAGGCACAATGTTCTTTGTGGAAACATTCCAAAATACCTCCAAGGTTACATCTGTGATCTTGATCATTTTATGTCTAGTTTATTCATGGAGGCCAAGCCTTGTGACAATACTGGGTGAATATCCTGGAAAAGATGAGAATGCGAAAGTGTGATGAGTTCTTACAAGCTGGATACCAAGTTGAAGGGTCTGAAAACTGGACTAAAAGATTTGTATGTGAATGTGCCAGTTTTGTTTTTGTTTTTTGTTTTTAACTTTTTTTTTTTTAACAGAGGCATGTTTATTTATTTATTTATTTGTTTGTTTGTTTGTTTGTTTATACAAGCACTGGGTACAGTCAGAAGCGCGAGAGGGTGAGAGAATTCACCAGAGCCAGAGCGGGGAGCAGAACAGGCAGAAGGACCGAAGTACACTGCTGAGGGGAGCAGCGGGCAGCAGGAGAGGTCTGCGCGCCATGTGGGACCCTCCTCCGGTGGCCGGGGAGCAGCTGGGGATCGAACCGGCACCGCAGAGGCCGTGGGCAGCTTCACAACCCAGCGCTCAACCGCTGCGCCACCGGGGAGGCCATGAATGTGCCAGTTTTTGATGATTGATTGAAATTTTTTTCTAATAGGGGAGTAACATGACAGAACAGAGTAGTATAAAGAAACCACTGTTGAGGGCCTCCCTGGTGGCACAAGGGGTTAAGTTTCAGCACTATGAAGCTATTGGCAGTCACTGAAGCATGAGTTCAATTCCAAGCAGGGAACTACCCACATGGTACAGCAGACCTCTCCTGTCTCTGCCACTGCTCCCCTCAGCAGTGTATTTCAGTCAGTCTGCCTGTTCTGCAACTCACTCTGTCTCTGATCAATCCTCTCATCCCCCAAACCTCTGGCCCACATCCTAGTTCTTATATGCATAAATAAAATAAATCTTCAAAAAAAAAAAAAAAAAAAAAAACACTGTTGAGAGCTAGGCATGATAGACTTGCATTTGAGTCCTGATGTTACCAAGGAAACCCAGTGAAGAGGAAAGAGCTGAATGCTAGGTCCAGAGAGGATTGGATGTAAATCCTGGCTTTTCCAATTCAGAACTTGTGACTTGGTTTGTTTAAGTTCTGAGTTGCAGTTTCCTTATCAGCTAAATGAACACCATAGCATCAACCTTGCAGTATTCTGGAGAGCACATGAGATAACATATTTCCATGGTACTTGACATCATCAAGTATATCATGTGCCATGTACCATATACCAAGGTGGTTAATAATCTTCCTTTCAATCTTTGATCTTTTTTTTTAAAAGATTTATTTATTTTATTTATGCATACAAGAACTAGGGTATAGGCCAGATGTGCAGGAGGATGAGAGGATTTGCCAGAGAGAGAGTGGGGAACAGAACAGGCAGACGGACCAAAGACACTGCTGAGGGGAGCAGCGAGCGAGACAGGAGAGGTCTGCCGCACCATGTGAGTGTCTCCCTGTCTGGAATAGAACCTGCCCTGCAGAGGCTGCGGACAGCTTCACAGCGCTGCAGTCAACCACCTGCGCCAGCAGGGAGGCCCCCATCTTTGATCTTTTATTTCCTACCTTTGTGACAGAGTCTGTGGACCTTGCTCCAAAGGTGGTTGTGAAAATTTATTAAAAAGGAATAAGTACTGAGGACTTTGGAAAGTTTCTGGCATATACGAAGTACTCTAAAAATGTTAGATATCATTATTCATACTTCTTCCTTCTGGCCCTTCTATTTGAGGCCTCTATCTGCTACTTCTGATGCATTGACCACCTGGGAGAATTCACTCTGTGTTGCCCAGTGCCCTCAGGGTGCCAAGCCTACATTGATTCACTCATTCAAGAAATATTTATCGGGGCCTCCCCGGTGGCGCAGCAGTAGAGCGCTGGGTTGCGAAGCTGCCCGCGGCCTCTACGGTGCCAGTTCAATCCCCGGCTGCTCCCCGGCCACCAGAGGAGGGTCCCACATGGCGCGCAGACCTTTCCTGCCGCCCGCTGCTCCCCTCAGCAGTGTACTTCGGTCCTTCTGCCTGTTCTGCTCCCCGCTCTGGCTCTGGTGAGTTCTCTCACCCTCCCGCGCTTCTGACTGTACCCAGTGCTTGTATAAACAAAACAAACAAACAAATAAATAAAAACATGCCTCTATTAAAAAAATAAAATCTTTAAAAAAAAAAAAAAAGAAATATTTATCAAGGCTATGCTATGTGCTAGGTCCTGTTCCAGGCATTGGAGAATGCCTCTCGGTTTCCTAGGCTCTGAAGCAGCGCTCTCTGTACACGTTATTGTTTGTGTCATTAAATTTCATAGTGTGCAGCTCACCAGAACTACACATGTGCTTTCATGTGGGCTCACCACTGTGGTGAATAACTGGGTAGGATTCTCTCTCCTCCCTGGGAACCTCCCCTGCAATTCGTAACTCCCTCAGCAATACACGGGATATAAATGTGGAGTGCAAAATGGATGTGGGGAACAAGGGAGCACCTGAACTTACCTGCCAGAAATCTAGAACTTTGCTGAAACCTGCACTTGAACTCAGGTTACAGGGGCCTCTCTCTCCAGGGGACCATTAAGGGAATTACATTAAGGTGACCTTTAATGTTGGTTTGGGCAGGTTTCAGTAAGGGCAGGTTTTTTTTCCCCTAATTTTTTTTTGAGGTAGTGAAACAAGATTGCTTAGTATAGAGAATACTTTTTGAGATTCAACTCACAGCCACAGGCTCTTGAGTGAAATTCTGGGTGTAACCACATTTCTCAAATAACAAAGAAAATGGGCAGTTGGCTTTCCACAAATGAAACCAATCATCTAATAATTCTTTCTCACTCTGACAGTCAGAGGCTTATGAAAAGCATTCCCAAGAAAGTTTATTGGGTGGCCTGAATTATATAATGGAAATGGGGAGAGAGAATATTCAAGTTCAAGAATGCAATATTATTATTATTATTTTTTTAAAGATTTATTTATTTATTTATATAAGCACTGGGTACAGTCAGAAGGGCGGGAGGGTGAGAGAAATCACCAGAGCCAGAGCAGGGAACAGAACAGGCAGACTGACTAAATACACTGCTAAGGGGAGCAGCAGGCGCAACAGGAGAGGTCTGCGCACCATGTGGGACCCTTGCTGGCGGCCGGGGATCGAACCGGCGCTGCAGATGCTGCGGGCAGCTTTGCAGCCCAGCGCTAAACTGCTGTGACACCAGGGGAGGCCCCAGGAATGATATATTAAACAGAACAAAGATCTAGAAGGTTCTGTATGTCATGGTTCTACTCATTTGGAGTAACAAAGATAGGAGAATCCTGGAAAAGTACTGGTGAAAAACTAAAACCACTTCTAGATCTTTTTCTTCATGGCAATGGGATCCTTTATTCAGAATATTCATAATATTATTCATATTGCATACTCAATATGCAAAAGAGAGAAAATAGAATCTGTTTTGAAAGTGGGAGGGTAAGTAGAGCTCAGTTGTTGCTACTCGCCCCACATCGTCAAACCCTGGCAAGTCCTGGACACTCAATCCTTCAAGGAATATGGTTGGACTCCTATTTATTTATTTATTTATTTATTTTTAAAGATTTATTTAGTTATGCATACAATTACTGGGGTGTAAGCAAGAGATGTGGAGGGTGAGAGGATTCACCAGAGGCAGAGTGGGGAGCAGAACAGGTAGATATAATGAAATACACTGCTGAGGGAGCAGCAGGCAAGACCGAAGAGGTCTGCTGGGCAATGTGGGTTGCTCCCTGGCCGGCTGGGGATTGAATTCATGCTGCAGTGCCTAGCGATAACTTGATAGCACTGTCTTTAACCCCTGTGCCACCAGGGAGGCCCTGGACTCCTATTGATTTAAACCATGATAGAGAATGAAAATTGCATTAATACCTTTTTCTCCCCTAAGTTAAATTGGATTTAGAGTATATGTTACACTATGTGCTCTGCTAAAAAACAAGTTACATCCACAGCAACACTTATTTCCCAGGAAATTGTCAAGATGAGGAAACTGAGGCTTAAGTTGGTGAGAGCATGGCTCAAAAGTTCTACACTTACTACTAAATGGCACGTCATGGCATATCATGACTTTATACTCAGGACTGACAGCTAAGCTCCTGACTTTAACCAATAAACCCAACTCTTTCTCTCTCTCTCTCTCTCATAGATCTCTTAAATCCTCATCAAGAGTAGAAGGGTTTCAGGGAGTGTTTACAGAAAGGAGATAGGAGGAAGGAAGGAGGAAGGAGTAATGAGGAGGAGGCAGAGGGGAGTAGGACTTAGGCTAATGACAAAGAGGAAATTAGTGTAAAATGATAAAAACCCAAGGAGTCAAATGCTAAGAAAGGAAACTCCATGGGAAATCCAAAGAAAGATAATACTGCGAGGAATGAGAGGAAGAAGAGGTGGGTCTCAGATGTAAGGTCACATTCACTTACATCTTACCAAAATACCAAGATTTCAGCCAGGACCAAACCCTCTGATTTCTGTTGCCATATGATTCCTTAGTCATTTAAAGCTGGAGTAACGTTCCAAATCAACAATCCACACAGAAGTCCAGCCCAAAATGCAGGGATCCTATAGGTAGGTCAGCCAGCTGGAGCTGGACAATGGACTCAGCTCATGAGTCATATGATGTCCATTCCCTGGGTGGAGGCTTCCCATGTCATCAAGCCATAATTTTGGCCCCATTGTCTGAAGTTTCAGCTAAGTTGCTGAGATGACTGACTGGGCTGGGTTCACGGGCTGAGAGTTGATCCAGGGGACAACCCAGAGCCAAGACTCTGGCTATGGGTGTATTAATCTATTAAGAACAAAGAAACCAAAGAGAAAGTTTTCAATTTAATTTTAGTGACTGGTCTCCCCATTGGCTAATCTACTTGTGGGGAACACCAGGGCACTTTACCCACCCAGATCTTGGGTAGAGCTGGCAGCTGAGCATCTACTGCTGCTGCTAGCCACTAAGTGGGTGACAGGTGTAGCAGAAGCACCTGTCCTGAGTGAGAAGGGGCCACGTCCTCTTTCTCCTCCCCACTTTTCCTCCCTGAAGCACCATGATTACATTTGCTCCTTACCTTCCTCTTCAGATAAGGGATATGAAAGCCCAAGCAAGAGTGTTAAAAATCACTTGGAGTCTTCAGGGAAGGAAAGGCAAGAAATATTGAGTGAAGACCTTCTCTATCCAGTCAATTCACATACCTTCTATGTGAGATTCTCCCCAAACTCTAGAATAGGTGGGACTAACTCCATTTTATAAGAGATATTGAAAGGTTTCTGAGATTCAGAAAGTGTGTGAGCCACCTAATTCTTTTCTACTCCTTTTTGGATCCATTCTCCTTCTGGTGCCCTGGGCCTCCTGGAGGCATCTAGTAGTCACTCTTTTAGATGTTTAGCCTTGACCAAAGGGCATGAGGCTGGACACTAGTCCTGGCAGGGCCACTTCATGGGCCCAGCAGATGACAGGGCTATGGGAGGCAGCCAGGGAAAGGCCAGCAGGGAGCAGCAGGCTTAAATGTTGTACATAGCAAGCCACTCAGGCACGAGGAGACACAGCTGCCCTGTCAACAAGATAACACAATTCCGATCTTTTCCATCTATAGCCTCCTATAGGTCCTTTTGAGTTCCAGTGTTTAATTTTGGTTTTTGTCTCTGTCAAAATTAAAACATCATTTGTCTATTCTCTTTGGGTTCTGCTTTCTGTAGGTAGGCGTGGGCGGTGGCAATGAGCTAATCTGATAAGCTAATGTTTACTAATGGATAAATTAGCTCATGGGCCACTCCTCCCATGACATAATGCCAGAGTTCAAGTACACCCTTTCTGATCTTAGGGGATTGACAAATGGTGGGAATTCACACTGCTATGCTTAGCATGTCTGCAACTATACCTTAGGGACAGTAGCAAGCAGAGGGCTGGAGGGGAACTGATTATGCCTCAGTTCCCTCCAAGTGGGGGTTCACTATGATTGCCAGAGTCAAATGATTGGATTGAAAGTTCTGGGTTCTATTATTATGTGCTCACCCCTTGGGGAGTGAGTGGTGGTGGTGTGGGGTCCATGGCAATTTTAAAGTCATTTAATAATATATATATTTTTAATAATAAATTTTATTTTTATATTCCCCATAAAATTGCAGCCCCCTTATTTTGACCCAATCCCTCCCCTCCCACTCCCTACCCCCCATAGAGTGTCTCTTGTTCATAGTTGTTTGTTGATTTTGGTATTTTCTTTCTTATAGTTATTCTTTTTCCTGGTCCCTTATTTAAGTTTTCTAGATTCCTGCTATGAGTGAGACCATCCGGTATTTTTCTTTTTCTTTCTGGCTTATTTTGCTGAGCATGATCCCTTCCAGTGCCATCCATGTTGCTGCAAATTGCATGTGTTTATTTTTTTTGAATGCTGAGTAATATTCCATGGTGTATATGTACCACATCTTCTTGATCCAGTCATCTATTTTTGGGCATTTGGGATATTTTAATCACATTTTATTTTTATTTATTTATTTTAATCACATTTTAAACTCCTACTAAACGTACT
This sequence comes from Talpa occidentalis, assembly GCF_014898055.3. Taxonomy (NCBI): domain Eukaryota; kingdom Metazoa; phylum Chordata; class Mammalia; order Eulipotyphla; family Talpidae; genus Talpa; species Talpa occidentalis. The sequence goes on from NW_023605305.1 coordinate 84,602,761, forward strand.
ACTGTTTCAAACTTTTTTCACAGGTTAAAAACACATATTTGTGTAAAAGGAAAAAATACCTAGAAAGGTATGAGGAATAAAATAACCTTCTCCCCACAACACATAATCCCATTCCCTGAAGGAACTAACTACTGTTCCTTATAGATGTCTAAGCTAATGAAGATCACTTATAGCATGACTATTCTGTCCTCAGAGAAATCACAAATAAACAAACAACCCCCATCTGCTTTCCCTCCTTCCAGTCCCCAGCACAACAAATTATGCTAATAATGTGATCTTGTCCTTAACATGTTTTATCTTCCATAGTTTTGGCTTTTTTTTTTTAATATTTATTTATTTATTTATACAAGCACTGGGTACAGTCAGAAGTGCAGGAGGGTGAGAGAATCCACCAGAGTCAGAGAGGGGAGCAGAACAGGCAGACTGACGAAGTACACTAGTACACTGCTGAGGGGAGCAGCAGGCGGCAGGAGAGGTCTGCGCGCCATGTGGGACCCTTGCCTGGCAGCCCGGAATCAAACCAGCTCTGCAGAGGCTTCGGGCAGCTTCGCAGCCCAGCGCTCAACCACTGCGCCACCGGGGAGGCCCACACAGTCTTGGCTTTTTCTCTGCCCTTCCATAGAACCCCCCCTTCTTATGCTCACCTTTTCCATTTCAGAAAATGCTTTTTTCTAAAAACAACAACAACAACAAAAACCCAAACTTTTTAATCAACGTGTACACATGAGTGTAGAAAAGATTGTAATGCATATAGAGTGTAAGATCTGGAAGGATTTATAATTGTAGGAACTGAGGTTCCAGAAAAACAACCATGTGCCTTCTCTTGGCTTTCCTACCCATCATTATATTTAACCTCCATCAGCTCCCCATGTGGAAACTGGATAGGCAGCAGATGAGGAAATGCAATTCCTGGAGATGAAGCCCCAATAGCCAGAGCACTCTGGCCCTCAGTGAGTGGCCTGGCCAGCCCTCCACCTCACCAGCATCCGCAGCCTTAGAGGAATGCCCTGTGGGACATAGAAAGGATAGAGATGTAAGAAAGGGGAGTCCTCAAATGGCCACACTTGGAAGTGTGGTTGTGCCGCATATGTTGGCAACCAGCCCTGCTCACGTCCACTGCTAGCTTCACATTCCAGGCTGAACTCAGTGCCCCGCCCAGGTTTCCAGGCCTGGAAATGGCAGCACCATGCTTGGGGCAGGAAAGCAGATGCATCACCCTTCCAGATCTGGCTGCTTGGAAGTTCCCAGTTCATGAGCCTCACACTGACTGAAGTCATCACTGCTGTTTACATCATCATTACCAAGCTTAAGTAAAAGAGAAATTTAGTAAAGAGGTTATTCAGAGCCAAACTGAAACCCTGGTCCAAGGGACCAAGATCTGATTGCCCTCATAGCTTGGGGTTCAGTTTTATAGGTAAGTTACAAGCACAGAAAGAAATACATATTTTTTCTTACCACAAAGGCAACATCTAGTAAATTATAACACTTTCAGTTAATGAAAGGAGGTTGGTTTCTAGAAACACTCTTCTTTACTTCGAAGTTCTCCCTTGATCTTATAGAACTAATCCAGTCAGAGCCATCTGTGTTTGGGAAAATGGAAAGACCACAGGCTATTTGAATCTCTTACTCTAGAAGCACCCTCAGATGTGGGGTGCAGTCACTTCTTCCTGCAACTCACAGATGTGATAAGAGTCTCGGTCTGTGGGATTTTCAGTTGTTTCCCATTTTGTTTGTCATCACAGGGATCTATAGTTATTGTTCTACTGACTCTCACCTCTGGAGCCACCTACTGGGTGGAGGTGGACATTTTCCAATAGAACAAATGGTAGAATTTCTTTTCTTAGTCAACATTCACATGCTGGAACCAACTTCTCTGTTACACTTTCCTTCACCTTCCCTGAATTCTGTGCTAAGCACATGTCTCTTTCCTGGCTTTATCTCCTTGGCCTCTAAGGGGTTGACAGGGGTGGGGGTAGTGAATTAAATGGCAGAAAAGTAAGGGTGGACTGAGGTCAATACCATGAGCAGGTGCCATGCTCACATGGATAAGAGACAAAGGGGACCTGGCGTTCACACCTGAGAGCCCCCCAGCTGGTGGCATGGTTGGTCATACAGAGCAAAGTGAATGTGTTAGGAATTGTATTTGGCTTCAAGTCATAGGGTCACAAAGATTTAAATAAGAAAGAGTCTTTTTCTTCAGATTGCTCCAATGTTGGATCTAGGTGACCCAGGACTGGTCTGTTAGCTCTGGGGTATCACTAGGACCCCAAGTTCCTCTTCTGTTCTGCAATTTTTGTAGGATTAATTATCAAAGAGTGGCTGTTGGAGATTCAGAAGTCTTTTCTCAGGCAGGAAGAAGGAGAAGGAGAAAATGCAGACAAGTACAGGTGAGAACAGCCTCCCTAATTCGCTTCCCTGGAAGCCCCACCCCACAGTGTTGACTTAGGCTTCATCAGCTGCCTTGTCTCCAAAAGCTGCTGGGAGAAGTTTTATTTAGCTTTTCTTTTTTTGCTTTAAGCCGAGCATATATTGTTACAGTCTTTGTTATGACAAAAGAGGAGGGGACCTGAGTCGGGGCAGAGTGCTAGCAGCTTCCGTTAACCTGGGCAAGTTCACTGTGTGGTGGGGTTCAGTATTCTGCTGGGTGTGTTTTAGCTCAATGACAAAACCAGTCTGTGCCTCATTTTTTTTTTACCTTCAAGATGCATAATAATAATACTTGCATTGACTGAATTTTATAGGACTGTTACAGAAATTCCATGAGAAGATGTAGTCATACCTATGGCTTAGAGCTATGGGAGGTATACTGTAAGTGCCGACTAAATGTTAGTTGTCATGCTAAGCACAGTGGATGGTGATGATCCAGGTCTGGAAACGAGACTGCCTGGGTATGTTGCCCTCCTCCAGGGCTTTTTGTTGGCCGTGGGCATGTTACTGTGATTTAGTTTCTCCAGTGGTCCACAGTGATGGTAGACTCTCCCCCTTTGGGTTGCTGTCAGATTAAGATGATCCATGTAGAGTGCTTAACAGAGTGTGTGACACTCAATGAATGTCATTCATTCTGAATGTGGAGGCACAGGAAAGGGTGTGCAAACAGCTAGACTCAACCTGGAAGAGTGGTATCTGGGTTGTATGCTAGCCAGTATAAAGGCAAGAGCCCAGTGAAGAAGGAACAGAGGGTGGCACAAGCAGAATACATGTGTGAAAGCACATGGCTACCCTTACAACTGTGAAGTGGCTTGTGTTTCTGGGCTCCAGGTTCAAGGAGGAGGAGGTTAAGGTCAGGTGAGCTTATCTGCCTTGACAGGAATCTACAGCTCTGCAGTGGTTGGGCCTGCTGCTCCCTCTCCTGGGACTGGCTTCTGAAGGTAGGTGAGGTCACAAGTACAGACAAGGGATTAGCAGATTTGAGCAATGCTTAGTTTTTTGGCATCTGCAAAAAAACTACCTGTTAACAAAGGCCCCAGGCTCCTTTGCTGGGCAGGCTCCTCTGGGAACAGGCCATTAATCAATTAATGACTTCCACTTTGGCAGAGAAGGAAATGCTAATAGCTGCTGGCTGATCTTATGACTGGAAGAAAGGAAGCTGTTGTAATTTCTCACAGGGGTGTAAAAACAAGATGAGGTTTCCAAAAAGGCTTTATTACCCATAAGCAGGCACGGATTTGTTTATCAGATTCCCCTAGAAATTAAGCTGTTGTGGTTGCCTCAGAGGTGAGTTCTGAGGTGGGAGGAGAAGGCAGAGAGAGGCCTGGGGAAGCTGCCTGCAGGGTATTGTAGCTGCCACCTCAGGGACTCAAGGCTGCTGGTTCTGCAGCAGGGAAGGTGAGAAGAAAGGGGTGCTTGATGTGAGTCTAGAGTCATGGGGGTCAGTCTTTCCTTCTTCCCTAAGTTTCCAGAAAAAAAATGCATGATGTTCTGTGAAACATGGTTAACTACTGTCACTCGGCAGGCATAACCAGGTTGTCAGATAGCAAATGAGAAAATGCATGTGAATACACTTTGTCAGGTATACCTAGAGTAAAACCCAACCTCTGCCCAATCTCCCAAACCTTCTGATAGATTCTAGAACACACCAGCCTCACAGCTGTCTTTGTACATGGGTAAGTACTCTTTCCTCTGTCTGGAACATTTTTCTGCCACTTCTTTCCATGGCTTGTTCTGTCTCATCTCTGATCTGCTCTTTCCTCAGAAAAAACCTTTCCTGACTTCTTGAAAACTCTGTTGCCCAAGATAGCTCATTGTTGAGAACCTAAGCTTTAAAACAAGGCCTTGGATCTAAGTTCAGTTCTAACACCTGTCAGCTGTCTGACTATGGGCAATCACCTACTCTCTCTGTGCCTCAGTTTCCACTTCTGTAAGATGGAGATGGTAATAATAATATCTACCTCACAAAGTGGTTTGGATAAAGGATGATGTTAATAGATGTCAGCAGCTATTACTATTTGTCAGAGCACTATTTCCTTTCTAGTACTAAGCTCATCTGTAATTCATTTATTTGTATTAATGCTCACTATCTGATGCTGCCCCTCACATATTGGGATCTTCATGAGAGCAGCAGCCATGTCTTTCTCCTCTAGTTGATTAACTGGAAATCTATTGTCAATGATAGTTAGACAAAGAGTTTATCAGGTAATCAAAGTGAGGATTCGAACTCAGGAAGCAGTCGAATGGATCTCACTCTATGGAAACTGTTCCAACAATCACAAGTTTGAGTTTCATTTTATGTAGATAGGAACAGTGAGTCACTGGCATTGAAGATGTAGTCATTTTTGACTGGGGGTTCTGGTCCTAAGTTCTTTTGACCGAAAGCTGTGTGGATGTTAACTATGTGCAAAGGAAGGCAACGCTGGCTTAGTCTCTTCCTTTCTGAAGAATGCTCTGCGGAGATGCCAAGCCTGCATCCCCAATGCATAAATCTTTTTTTATCTGGCTCTTTGGTCATTCGTGGGGGTTGAAAAGCCATCAGATTTTGCATAGCTGTTTGACAGACTTCAAGTCTCAGTAGATGGCTTGGCTCTTTCGCCTACTAGGTCAGTGGAAGGGGGTGTTCCCACAACACTTTATGCCATGTGCATAGCCTGGCTCCTGGCCGCTGGCAGAAGTTCCAGAAATAGTGGTTGGACCAGGAATATACTGAAGGAGTGTTTCCCAGAACAGCCCTGAGGGTGAGCGAGTCGAGCTTGTCACATAGCCCTGCATTGCATTTTACCATCCCCTTCGTCAGGTTTTCACTTATGCAGTGGAAGAGCAGTAAAACCCCAGGACACCTGAGCACTTTCCTTCCAGTCAGCCCAGAACTTATAAATAAGAGAATAAATAAGAGAAAAACAGGTGCTCCAAATTGCATGCTTCTTGGGACAGAGGGTCTTGTGTGGGTACTGCAGCCGGTCCCAGGGACACCAAAGATGAGGAAGCAGGGGTCCCAGCACAGCTCTCAGCAACAGAGGCTTTTCCCACCTCTGCTCCTGGCCTGCTGTGTAACCTTCACAGAGTCACATTCCCTCTCTGGGTCTCTTCAATGTCCTCACCTGCAAACTGATGGGACTGGAACAGATGGTTAAAGGATATCTAGTGCTGGTTTTGCCCGTAGATCTGGTGTCATTGCTAATAAGAATGCTTTCATTCTCTAAGTGACCTGCACTGGATTATAAATCATAAATTCAATTCATCTGAAGTCTCTTCCAGTTATAGTGTTTTGTCTTAAAAAGATATTTTTCTGATCACCTGCGCCTGCCTCTGCCCGACCCCCAGACCCATGCTATGCCCAGAGATGCTAACCTGCAAAGGCAGGGTCACTTGGAGACTCCTGCTTTCTGTTTCCCAGTGGGGTTTGTGGATGGGAGGCACCAGCAAAAGACCAGAGTGTGGAAAGGAAGCAAGGAAGGAAGAGGGGGAGGGAGGGAGGGAAGGAGGGAGGGAAGGAAGCAAGGAAGGAGGGGCATTCGTCTCTGCTGCTCGCTTCATTGTTTCCTGGAAAGTGGTTCCTTCCTATACCACAGCATCCAGAGGAAGACCTTTGTCGTCTCCTGGCAACTTCATGCCTGGTGCTGGCCATGGCTTCCCGGCTGGGCCTTAGCTCACCCACATTCTATGCAGAGCCCCTTCCTCTAACCATCTCCAGCTAACCTTTCTGAGGGTTCCTGCTGCACTTGAACAAATAGAGATGCTTTGACATTCTGACCCAATCTTCACCCAGAATATGGGGCGCTTTAATCAGTGAACCCTAAAATCCCAAAGCAGGCAGCCCCACCAATGAGTCCTGGTTTTCTAAGAGGGCTGGGATGGCTGTGGTATAACTGGTGTCAGGATAAAGAGGAGGGGCTTGATGATGGCTTTTGATCCAAATGCTGTTTAAGTGCCACCATAGCCACATGGAAATCAAACTAAGAAACTCACAACCATGTATAACAGGCATTCAAGAAATGTGCTTTGTGTAAATGGTAAGCTTTCCATCCCCAAATTTTATTCTGGACATTTCAAACATACAGAAAGTTGAAAGACAGGTACAATGATCCGTGTACTCACTATGTTGATTCCACAAGGAAGATTTTGCTATAGTTGTTTTAGCAATGGTCTCTCCAACCATAGACTCCTCTGTCTAGTCACCTAATTTTTAATAAATTTTGAAGCAAATTGCAAACACAGTATACTTTCCTCCCCAACACAGCTGCAATAGTAATATTCGTTTTCATTACTAAAGCAATTAAAGGTGACGTAAAACTTTCTGACAACACAGGGTGTATATAGTGAAAAAAGGAAAATCTCTGTTCTCCTCTATCTCCAGTTTTGTTCCCCAAGCATACCTGCTGGGAGGCATTTATAAAACTTTTTTTAAAAGATTTATTTATTTATACAAGAACTGGGGTACAGTCAGAGGTGCGGGAGGGTGAGAGAATTCACCAGAGACAGAGCTGGGAGCAGAACAGGCAGATGGACTGAAGACACTGCAGAGGGGAGCAGCGGGCGTTACAGGAGAGGTCTGCCACACCATGTGGGAATCCCTCTGGCCGGCCAGGAATCGAACTGGCACTGCAGAGGCTGCGGACAGCTTCACAGCGCTGCACTCAATCCACTGTGCCTCTGGGGAAGCCCCGCATTTATAATACATCGTTTATATTTTACAAAACTAGACTTATAGCAAATGTTATCATTTGTAACTTACTTTAAAATATCAACCAAGGGCCTCCCCGGTGGCGCAGCGGTTGAGCGCTGGGTTACAAAGCTGCCCGCAGCCTCTGCAGCGCCAGTTCAATCCCCGGCTGCTCCCTGGCCACCGGAGGAGGGTCCCACATGGCGCGCAGACCTCTCCAGCCACTCGCTGCTCCCCTCAGCAGTGTACTTCGGTCCTTCTGCCTGCTCTGCTCCCTGCTCTGGCTCTGGTGAATTCTCTCACCCTCTCGCGCTTCTGACTGTACCCAGTGCTTGTATAAATAAATAAATAAATCTTAAAAAAAAAATCAACCATACTTTGAAGTTATTCTTTCCTATCAATAGTTATAGTTCATCTTAACTCTTTTTAATGGCTGTAGAGTTTTCCATATCATATACCTTTATTTACTTCATCATTTGTCACTGATGGCCATTCATACTGTTTCCATATTTCTTTTTTTTTTTTTTATTAGATAATAAATTTTATTGTTATATTCCCCATACAATTGCAGCGCCCCCATTCTGACCCCAATCCCTCCCTCCCGCCCCTGCCCCCCTAAAAGTGTCTCTGGTTCATAGTTTTTTGTTGATTTTGATTTTCACTTTCTTATAGTTATTCATTTTCCTGGTCCCTTATTTAAGTTTTCTAGATTCCTGCTATGAGTGAGACCATCCGGTATTTTTCTTTTTCTTTTTGGCTTATTTCGCTGAGCATGATCCCTTCCAGCGCCATCCATGTTGCTGCAAATTGCATGTGATTATCTTTTTTGAATGCTGAGTAATATTCCATGGTATATATGTACCACATCTTCTTGATCCAGTCATCTATTTTTGGGCATTTGGGTTGTTTCCAAAGCTTAGCTATTGTAAACAGTGCTGCTATAAACATAGGGGTGCAGGTGTTCTTTGGAATTGATGTTTCTGTGTCCTTTGGGTAAATACCTAGGAGTGGAATTGCTGGATCATATGGAAGCTCTATGTTTAGTAGGTCCAGAAATCTCCACACAGCTTTCCACAGTGGTTGGACCAGTTTGCACTCCCACCAACAGTGCAGGAGAGTTCCTTTTTCTCCACACCCTCGCCAACATTTGTTGTTGCTAGTTTTTTTAATATGTGCCATTCTCACTGGTGTAAGATGGTATCTCATGGTAGTTTTGATTTGCATTTCCCTGATGACAAGTGATGTTGAACATTTTTTCATATGCCTGTTGGCCATTTGCATTTCCTCTTCAGAGAAGTTTCTTTTTAGCTCTTCTGCCCATTTTTTGACTGGATTATTTTCTTTGTTGTTGTTGAGTCTCATCAGCTCTTTGCAGATTTTTGTGATCAGTCCTTTATCATTAGTGTTGGGTGCAAAAATGTTCTCCCAGTTGGTGGGGTTTCTCTTTGTTTTTGTTATTGTCTCTTTTGCTGTGCAGAAGCTCTTTAATTTGATGTAGTCCCAGCTGTTTATCTTCGCCTTCACTATCACTGCTTTGGGTGATGTGTCTGTAAAGATGTCTTTGATGTGCAAATCATGTAGTGTTTCGCCTATATTTCCTTCTATATATTTTATGGTTTCAGGTCTTATGTCTAATTCTTTAATCCATTTTGAGTTGATTTTTGTGTATGGTGTGAGGTAGTGGTCAAGCTTCATTCTTTTGCATGTAGCGACCCAGTTTTCCCAGCACCATTTATTGAACAAACTTTCTTTGCTCCAATGCATAGTCTTTGCTCCTTTGTCAAAGATTAGTTGACCATAAATCTGTGGGTTTATTTCTGGATTTTCTATTCGATTCCATTGGTCTGTATGTCTGTTCTTGTTCCAATACCATGCAGTTTTGATGATTATGGCTTTGTAGTATAGTTTGAAGTCTGGGAGTGTGATGCCTCCATTCCCTTCTTTTTTTTTCAGGAGAGCTTTGGCTATTCGGGGTTTTTTGTGATTCCATATGAATTTCATCAATAATTGTTCTATTTCTTTGAAGAATGACATTGAAATTTTGATTGGAATAGCATTGAATCTGTATATTGCTTTTGGAAGGATGGCCATTTTAATAATGTTTATTCTTCCAATCCATGAGCAGGGGATATCTCTCCATTTCTTTGTGTCTTCTTCTATTTCTTTTAACAGTGTTTTATAGTTTTCTTTGTATAGGTCCTTTACCTCTTTTGTTAGATTTATTCCCAAATATTTGATTTTTTTTGTTTCAATAACAAAAGGGATGGTTTTTTTGATTTCTTCTTCTTCAGATTTATTGTTTGTGTATAGGAAGGCTACTGACTTTTGCGTGTTGATTTTGTATCCTGCCACTTTACTGAACTGATTGATGAGTTGAATTAGCTTTTCTGTGGAGTTTTTGGGGTTCTCTATGTATAATATCATATCGTCTGCAAATAGTGATAGTTTGACTTCTTCTTTTCCTATTTGGATTCCTTGGATGTCTTTCTCTTGTCTTATTGCCCTGGCTAGGACTTCCAGTATTATATTGAAAAGCAGTGGTGAGAGTGGACATCCTTGTCTTGTTCCAGATCTTAATGGAATTGCTTTCAGCTTTTCACCATTGAGAATGATACTGGCTGTTGGCTTGTCATAGATGGCCTTTATGATGTTAAGGTATGTTCCTTGTATCCCAAGAATTTCAAGGGCTTTTATCATGAATGGGTGTTGCACTTTGTCGAAAGCTTTCTCAGCATCTATTGATATTATCATATGGTTTTTATATTTCTTTTTGTTGATGTGTTGGATAACGTTGATTGATTTTCGGATGTTAAACCATCCTTGTGTCCCTGGAATGAATCCTACTTGGTCGTGGTGAATTATCTTATGGATACATTGTTGAATTCTGATGGCTAAAATTTTATTGAGGATTTTTGTATCAGTGTTCATTAGGGAGATTGGCCTGTAGTTTTCCTTTTTTGTGTTGTCCTTGTTCGGTTTTGGTATTAGTGTAATGTTGGCTTCATAGAACGTGTTTGGTATTGTCCCTTCCTTCTCAATTTTTGGAAGAGTTTGTGAAGGATAGGCACTAATTCGTCTCTGAATGTTGGTAGAATTCATTTGTAAATCCATCAGGTCCTGGGCTTTTGTTTTGGGGAGGTTTTTGATTACCATTTCAATTTCGCTAATTGTAATTGGTCTGTTTAGGTGTTCTATTTCTTCTTTATCTAGCTTTGGGTGATTGTAGAGTTGTAGGAATTTGTCCATCTCCTCTAGATTGTTAAACTTGTTTCCATATAACAGTTCATAGTAGTTACTGATTATTCTTTTGATTTCTGCTGTGTCTGTTGTGATTTCTCCTCTTTCATTGATGATCCTGTTTATTTGTGCTTTCTCCCTTTTTTCCTTTGTGAGCCTGGCTAGGTTTGTCTATTTTATTGTTTTTTTCAAAAACCAGCTCTTGGTTTCATTGATCTTTTGGATTGTTTTTTTAGTTTCAATTTCATTTATTTCTGCTTTGGTTTTTATTATTTCTTTTCTTCTACGTTTTGGGGTTTTTTTGTTCTTTTTCTAGATCTTTGAGCTTCGAGATTAGGTTGTTTCTTTGAGTTCTTTCTTGTTTCTTGATGTGAGCTTCTATTGCTATATATTTTCCTCTTATTACTGCTTTTGCTGCATCCCATACATTTAGGATATTGGTGTCCTCCTTGTCGTTCAATTCAAAAAATTTTTTAATTTCTTCTTTCATCTCCTCATTAGTCCAGTGGTCTTCCAGTAGTGTGGTTTTTAATCTCCATGAGGTAGGAAAGTTCCTTGCCTTCTTTTATGGTTTATTTCTAGTTTGATGCCTTCATGGTCAGAAAAGATGGTTGATATGATTTCAGTCTTGGTGTATCTGTTGATGTTTGTCTTGTGCCCCAGTATGTGATCGATCCTGGAGAATGATCCGTGTGCGCTTGAGAAAAATGTGTACTCCGTTTTTTTGGGGTTTAGTGTTCTATAGATGTCTGTTAAGCCCAATTGCTCTAGGTCCTTATTTAGAGCTTTGGTTTCTTTACTTATTTTTTGTCTTGTTGATCTATCCATTGTTGATAGTGGTGTGTTGAAGTCTCCCACTACGTATGTGTTTTCTCTGATGTCTGTTTTCAGAGAGGACAACAGTTGTCTGATATATTTTGGTGCTCCTTCGTTTGGTGAGTATATGTTAATGAGTGTTATTTCTTCTTGAAGTATTGTCCCCTTGATCATAATGTAGTGACCATTGGGGTCTCTTTTTATCTTTTTGAGTTTGAAATCTGTTTTATCTGATATAAGTATAGCTGTTCCTGCTTTCTTTTTTGGTCCATTTGCTTGTAGGATTGTTTTCCATCCTTTAACTTTGAGCCTATTTTTATCTTTTATAGCTAAATGTGTTTCCTGGAGACAGCAAAAGTTTGGGTTTTGTTTCTTAATCCAGGCTGCAACTCTGTGTCTTTTTATTGAAGAGTTTAGTCCATTTACATTTAGAGTTAATATTGATATGTTAACATCTGTATTTGCCATTGTGTTTGTCTTTCCTTTGATTTTATTTATTTATTCTTTAATAACTTTTTTTTTTTTTGGCCTTCTTTCATTGTTATTCGTCCCTCTGAGGTTCTGGCTTTAGGACTCCTTGTAGTATTTTTTGGAGTGGGGGTTTAGTTGCAATGAAATTCCGGAGTTTCTGTTTGTCTGGGAAAGTCCATATTCTTTCTTCAAAGAGGAAGGAGAGCTTTGCGGGATAGAGTATTCTTGGTTGGCATCTGTTTTCTTGGAGTCTGTTGACTATGTCCCTCCACTCTCTCCTTGCCCGTAGTGTTTCTTCGGAGAAGTCTGATGTCAGCCTGATTGGCTTTCCTTTGAATGTTATCTGTTTCTTCCCTCTTGCCAGCTTCATTATTTTTTCCTTGTCCTGGATTCTTGGGAGCTTTACTATTATGTGTCTTGCTGTATTTTTCCTTTCGTCGTGGAAGTTTGGTGTTCTTCTTGCTTCTTGTATATCAATTTTCAGCTCCTCCTTCACATTTGGGAAGTTCTCTTCAATTATCTCTTTGAATATTTTCTCTGTTCCTACTTCTCTCTCCTCTCCTTCTGGTATTCCTATAACTCTTATATTTCCTTTCCTCATGGAGTCAGATAGTTCCCGAAGTCTTTCTTCATTCTTTTTCCTTCGTACTTCTCTTTCCTTTTCTGTTTTGGTTCTTTTTATTTCTGTGTCTTCAAGAGTACTTATCGTTGTTCCATTTCATCAATTCTGCTTTCATTGCTTTTCCCAGAATTCTTTAGTTCTTCCATTAATTCTTTGATCTCCTGCATTTCTTTTACTTCCCTCTTTAGGGACTCAATTTCATTCTTCTGATCGTTGATTATTTTTCCCTTATCATTGTTTTCCTTTATGACTTCTGTCAGTTTTTTAATCACGGCAATTTTAAATTCTCTTTCTGGAAGGCTCAGAAGTTCTTCCAAGTTACTGTCGTTGCCATCTGGGGGCTGGTTTTCTTTTTGTGGTGTGCTTTTTCTCTGGAGAGTTGCTAGGTTGCGTGTGGTTCTTCTCCTCCCTACTGTCTGTTTTCTAATTTGCCGTATGCGTTGGGACACTGTGTAGTTGGGACTGGCCGGCATCTTGGGTGGGCTTCTCTGCTCCCCTCTGGTTCCTCCAGGAGTCATCGGGGGCCGGGGCTGTGTGCTGGTGCTGGTCTCCTCCTGGGCGGGGCTCTCTTCAATGGCGCCCAGAGCTCACCTCCGCGGCGGATCCTGCGGGGGTTCTCCGCAGCTCCCGTTCACAGGGTGTGGTGGCTGCAATAGTTCCTTTCCACTCCCAGTCCCGCTTGCTGCGTCCTTTGTTCTTGTTGGCAGTTTTAGTTTGTTGTTTTCCTCCTCTCTGCCGGTCGGAGAGTGCCGCCTCTGTGGGCGGGGGAGGGGAGCAGGGTTCTGCGCTTCCCTCCCTTCTGGTCCTCTTTTATGGCCACTTTCTTCTTCGCGGGTTCGCTGGCGTCACCCGTTTATCTTCCGTGTCCCGGTTCTCACTGGGACCTGCCGCTTTTCCTCCCTATTAACTTTTTTTAATGGGAGATCTTACTCGCAGCGTCTCCTCGCCGCCATGTTGCTCCGCCCCCCCTCTGTTTCCATATTTCTTGATGTGATAAATAGTAACAATAGGTTCCTTTATTCAACAAATATTTAGTAAGCACATACTATGTGCCAGGTATAGTTCTATGCTCTGGAGATCTCTGAGGAATAAGACAGATAAGATCTCTGTGTGGAAATTGCATTCTTGTGAGGGAGACAGATAATAAACTAGAAAATAGCAACAACAAAATAAATTTTAAGTCATTATAAAAAAAACAGATCAATTTGATAGATAGTGGCAGGAGGTGCTATTTGACAAAAGGTAGTCTGGGAAGACCTCTTTGATCATCTGAGACCTGAAAAATGAGAAGGAGCCAGTCCTGCAAAGCCCTAGGGAGAATGGACAGCAAGTGTACAAAGGCCCTGAGGTGGGTGCAAACTTAGTGTGTTTGCAGAACAGAAACAGAGCCAGCATGATTGAAGTGTAGCAAGTGGTTATAATGAGGTCAGAATGGTAGGCAAGAACCAGATCAGATAGGGCCAAGGAGTTTGAGTTTTATTCTTTGTTCAGCATATCAGATTGTATTTTAATCAATGAAAGTTCATAGGATAAAAGTAGCTTCATCTGTCCTGTTATAATAAACTATGAGTAAAATATTTCATGCATCAGGTTAGCTACAGCCTGGGAAGCCATGATTCAGCTCAGGCTGTTGACATGCTGGGAAGAGAATGAACATCAGAGTGGTTTGTGTTCAATTCCACCTCCACTGGCACAGATCCACAAGAAGAGGAAGTGAAATCTCTATGAGAGATTTGTACATCCATATTCATAGCTGCATCATTCACAGTAGCCCACATGGAAGCGACCCAGGCATCTGTCAACAGATGAGTGGGTAAAGAAAGTGTGGTCAATACAAAGGAATATTATTCAGGTTTCAAAAGAAAGGCAATTCTGACACATGGTACAACAGGGGTGACCCCTGAGAACATCATGCTAAGTGCAATAAGCCAGGAACAAAAAGACAAATATGGTGTGGTTCCAATTACTTGAAGTACATAGAATATTACATATGAGACAAATTCTCAAATTCACAGAGATAGAAAACAGAATGGCGATTACTCAGGCCTGGGGAGAGGGGTGAGATGGAGAATTGTCCAATGAGTCCATGGAGTTTCGGTTTTGCAAGATGAAAAGAATTCTGGAGATTATTGCACAATAGTGAGAATGTCATTAACACTACTGAACTGTGGTGTTAAAAATAGTTAAGATAGTAAATTTTATGTTTTATGTGCTTTAACCACAATTTTAAAAAAATGTTGATCCATCAGCTATGGGTGGGGTGACTTGGCCAATAGTCTTTTGAAGCCTCCTATGTAAAAGGGAGACAGTAAAACCTCCCAGCTCTTGTGGAGATCAGACCAAATGCAGTCTGATCTGCAGGTTTTGGAATGTCAGGCTTCCCAGCCTTTCTAGGCAGCTAGAAGAAATTTACGGTGAGTTCTTCTCAACTGAGTTACCCTTGGACCTAGTGTGTCAAAGATCAATGATGGGCTGACAAACCCACCTGTATAGAGATCCTGTAGAAGGAGCAATACACGGAGGGGGCTACATGCCTGGTGCTGGATTGGCACCCAGTAAATGTTTATTGAACAGGTGAATGAACAAAGTGGATATGACATCTGGCTACTAAATGTAAAACAATCTTCCTGTTGCAACATAGATGCAAATATATTCCTCAGAAAACAACTGAAGAGCCCTGCTGACTGTCTTATGATAACATGTATCATTTTTCAATTGTTAGAAAATAAATTTCCACAATTACAGGGGTTTAAACAACACAAATTTGTTACTTTATAGTAGGTCAGAATTCTGACATGAGTGTGAGGGGCTAAAATCTGTAGGGCTTTTAGATTATTGGAGGTTCTGGGACAGATGTATTTCCTTACACATTTGGGTTGTTTGCAAAATTCAGTTCCCTGTGGATGTAGGACTGAGATTCTGTTTCCTTGCTGGCTGTCCCCGAGGACTAGTCCACTTCTAGAGACCACCCACATTTCTTGTCACCTGCCTGCTTCCTTTACCCTTAATGCCCCAAATGCTTCTTCTCTCCTAAAATCTCTTTGACTCAACAGTAAAAGTTCTCCTCTGTTACAGGCTTGGTTCTGTAATTAGGTTGGTTCACCTGGATCAATCAGAATACTCTCCCCATCTCAAGGTCTTTAACCGAAATTCCACTTGCAAGTCTCCTTTAAAGGTTAAAAGGTTCTGGTGTTACAACCTAAGGTTACCTTAATGAAAAAAAAAAAAATCTGGGGATTAAGGCATGAATATGGCAAGAGGAGCAAAAATCTGCCACCTGAAAATATTTCTTTGTCCAAAGGTTGATTGCATGGGAGGTACTCCGAAGACTGGGTGGAGGTTAATTTAAAGAACAATATTTACATGTGAACTTCTATAAGGGCCTCTCCTAGGAAGATTGATCTCCATATCTCTTATTAGTGGAGAAGACAGAACTTAAATCTTTTTCTACTTTTGTATGTATACCTTTTTCTACTGTGCCTTCCTTGGTAACCTCCCCGAGAAAAGTCCTTCTGTCTCAGCTAAGGTATTTAAGATGGCATCTGAAGCCACATAGGTGAGTTACTCAGTTCTGCTAGGTCTCTTTCATGTATTCAAGATGTAGACATGCTATTATTAAACTTCTTTTTTTCCTTTTTCTCTTATCAATATATCTGATGCTTGTTTGATTGCTTGCCAGCCTATAAAAACCCAGAGGGATATGGGATGATTTCTGTTGTGCCCTACAATACATCTCTGGAAGGTTATTATTGTGCCTATCACAACGTCTATTATCATTTTAAATGAGCTGGTTTCTCTGACTCCCAGGGAAATGAGGCCAATGAAAGGGAAATTGGGATGAAGGAGGAGAGGTGAGGCATTGGTAGTGATATCTTGGCAGACCTGCAGCAGATGCTCTAGAAGGGAGCCCTTGGATTTATGGAATCCAGTTTGCTGAAAGAAGAAATACTCATACATGCCAAGAAAGTTCGACTTTGTTTTACAATTTTCTTCCAGACCCATTCTGTTGTGAATAAAGTGATCTCCATCCACTGTGAAAAAATTGCAATATTTTCCCCATAGTTTTCACTAGTTGATGTATGGGCTGTTGTCCATTCATAGCTGCCCATAATTGAAGGATGTTTTCTTTACTGGCTGGGTGGCCTTCTGACTTCCAGATGTTTTGAGAGCAGGTGTTCCTATAGGTTTGCCCAGCACCTGGCATTGACTGTGCACACTGTTGCTGGCCCCTACAGAGGTTCAGTAGCTGATCATGGAACTGTCATGTCCAATACAAACCTCTAGGTCATTTCAGGAGCTTCCTTCTGTTGCTAAGATACCATCTGTTTTGAGCCTTTTTCTTTTTTTTTTAAAGATTTATTTTTTATTAATATAATAGCTGGGGTACAGGCTAGAGGTATGGGAGGGTGAGGGGATTCACCAGAGACAGAGCAGGGAACAGAACAGGCAGACAGACCAAAATCACTGCTGAGGGGAGCAGCGGGCATGACAGGAGGGGTCTGCTGCACCATGTGGGAATCTCCCTGGCTGGCCAGGAATCAAACCCACGCTGCAGAAGTGCGGACAGCTCACAGCTCTGCGCTCAACCTGCTGCGCCACTGTGGAGGCCCGAAGCCTTTTATTTCTGTCTTATGATCATTCTCCTTCCTCTCGCTTTTCTTCTTCCTCCTTACTCTTCTCACTTTAGTTTTTTAATGTTTCAATAGCAAAATGATGAAAAAGAATAGGAACATGTCAACCTAGGAAATAAGCCAGAGGTGTAGAGGGAGTATACAAAGTCCACTGCTCCAATCTTCCTTGTTCTGATAAGAGGCATTTATAACAAAGAAATCTGGCTTGGGGAAGCAGGAACGAGAGGCAGAAGTAGTATTGTCTGAGGGGAGCAGTCTGGGGCCAGCGGATGGAATGGAAAGTAAGAAAAGAGGGAGGCCATGACTGATTCTAAGGCCACAGAAATTATAGGTCTAGGAAAACGGCGGAAACCTGTATTTCCTCATTCCTACAGAGGGATGGCAGGGAGACTCTTGGCCAGAGTTTGCGCTGAGAGAAAGGGTGTGTTGGACTTGGACCTTGTAGATGCTGCCACAAGGGAAACCAATGCTCATAGAGGACTCGGCTCTTAGGAACAGAGGTTACAACACAGAGGAAACTCCCCCTCTCTGCCCTGACCACGCCCTCACTGCTTTCACACCAGTTAGGCCATGGGGCAGTTGGGAGGACTTTTGGAAAAGAAGTTAGCGAGATTCAAAGCGTAGGCGTGGTGCTATTAAGAGGCCCTGCTTGGGAAACTCAACAGGAAATCGAGGTAATTGAGTCAAGACAAGCCACCAGACCTTTCTTTTGACTAGAGACATCTTATACAATTGAATAATAACAAATTATTGTGCCTACTGAGTCACAGTGATACATTCATCATAGTTTTACATGGGTTTTCTTTCGTCATTGTGCTAACTCTGCAAGGTGAGCATTATGTATGTCCTATAGATGTTGAGAACCTAGAGACATGGGGAATCAGAGAGGGCAGGAGAGTCATAAGGGGTCAGGGATGGAATTCAAGTTCAGGTTCATTGTTTTTCAAGCCTGTCTTCTCTTTCTTTCCCTCCCTCTGCACCTCCACCTTCCCTCCTTTCCTTTTATTTCTTCTTACCATCTCTCTGTCCTCTTCTATTTTCTTTCTGCCATGTTTGCTTCATGTCTTTCATTTCAAAGGAATAAAATGTTGCACTCTCAATGGAAGTGTCTTTGTGTTCATTTTACTCCCACTCCAGCCCTCCCACCCCTGGGATTGCCAATTGCCCTGCCTTCCTCTCCAGGGGCAGCCTCTCAACTGAGGTTAGCCAGTGTTTCCCTTACGCCCATCCTTCCTTGTGAATGTCCATGGCCATGAATGATATGTAACATGATTTATTTTAAAATTTACATGTGGGAAAAGGGCTAATAGTATTCATTTACAGAGAGAGAGATACAAATGCCTGTTAACTACGAGAAAAGATCCACTATCTGATTCATCAAAAGAGTGGTGCAAATTAAAATCACATAGAAAGACCATTTGTTAATTTGTCAAATTGATCAATACTCAATATTTGGTGGCACAGTGTGTAGTAGTGGTTGTGGGAAAGAAGACACTCAAACTTCAAAGTTGAATGAGTAAATCAGTGTAATCTCCATAGAGAATAACTTGACAATCTCTAAGAAAAGTGCAAAAGCACAAAATTACAAAAGAAATTCAATTTTTAGAAATTTGTCTATAGATATATTTGGTTTTTTTATAAGATTTATTTTTTTATTTATACAATAGCTGGGGTACAGGCCAGAGGTGCGGGAGGGTGAGAGATTCACCAGAGACAGAGCGGGGAGCAGAACAGGCAGACAGACCGAAAGCACTGCTGAGGGAGCAGTGGGCGCAACAGGAGAGGCCTGCCACGCCATGTGGGTATCTTCCTGGCCGGCCAGGAATCAAACCCACGCTGCAGAGGCTGCGGACAGCTTCACAGCGCTGCACTGCGCTCAACCCACTGCACCACCAGGAGGCCCTCTATAGATAAATATATTTGTACTGTCCCAAATCATGTGTGTCCAAGGTTATTCACTAATGTATTGTTTGTAATAAAAAAAACAGAAACAATCCACATAATCATCCATAGGGAGCTGATTGAATAAACTATGATTCATTCTTGCCATGGAATCTTCTGTAGTTACAAAAAAGAATGAAGACACCATATTAATATTGAAATTTGTGTGATACATATTAAGTATTAGACAAATTAAATAGACAAAAAAGCAAAATGCAGAAGAATATGTATAAAATATACTACTTTTGTGTGTCCATTTTTGTTTATGACTGTGTAAAGAAACTGAAAGTTTATGTCCATATACTAATAACAATTTTGTATGTGGAAGGAAAGCAGGGGGATGGGAGAAGGGAGGAAGACTTTTAGATGAAATTCACCTACTGCATAAATTAAATTAGAAATGTAAAGTGCTATCATACAGTACCAGTCTTTATGCAACTAATCTTAGCTAGACTGGTTTCTGATTTCCAGGCCTATCCATGTGGCCACCACCTTGCTATTTCTGTTAATTGTGCTTCCTTGAATTATAGAATCATGTAACTGGAAAAGCCCCTGGAGAATACCCAGCTGCTGACTTTCAGGTTCCAAGAAAGAAAAACAAAGGTGCAGAAATGGCAAGTGGCTGCCCCCGGTGGCCCAGCAGGTCCGAGACAGATTTGGGTTGGTCTCCAATGTTCTGACCCTGACTGGGAGTCTGGGGGCTGCCTTCATCCCTTCATCCCCCAATGCCAAATCCACTCCCAAATGCTCACCAAGAAGTTAGAAACTCTATGTATTATCTTTTCATAAGGAAAGTTTACCTTTTAAAAGCAAAACGAAAAGAGCAATAATGACTGACAAAAAATCCAGTGATCATCATTTTATTCAATAGGAGTTACTTCATTCTCAGAAGAAATCAGAGAGATATACTCAGGGGTGAGGACTGTGATGGAGGGGGACACTAATAATACAGGCATCACTAGCCAGGAATGGAGCAAACTTTCTAATATTTCCTCTCACCTCTCCTCCTGCAAAACAAACAAACAGATGTAAAAGGCAAACAGAAACAGAACTGCTAAGTCATTCATTATTCATTTGTAAAACTGGTACTGCCTTTGGCACAGGAAGCCTCTAATTTGTGGCTTAAATATCTGATGCCTTTGAATACTGTTAGTAACCAAATGATAGTAGGTATTTTTGTTTCCATAGTGGCAGTCATTAATAACCCCTCTGCCCCATTTCCCTGTGTAGGTCAAGTCCTACCTGTCACTCTGCCAACAGGCAAGACCCCATTCAGCCATCCTAACAGGTGAGTATCTATTAGCTTCACCTCCATAAATGATCCCAGCCCTTCTGGAGTTCTTGTAGTTCCTCATTGTGTTAGATGTTTTAAGGATGCAAAAACTTGTAAGACATCTCTAGTGGATGACATAAATGAGTGTTTCACAAGTTTTTATCCCAACATGTTTATAATGGTGAAGGAATAGCAACAATGTGAAGAGACCCTTCCTATGTTTGGCATTTTGGGACAGAGAAGACAGTAGATCTGTTTGGCGAGAGGACGGAACTCATGGACTGGAGAAGTATTCCAAAACATCATTGTTGGAATGGACTTTGCTGATTATTTGCTTCTCATTGTACAGATGGGGGAAATAAAGGTCAAGAAGTAGCTCAATTCTGGAGAGAGGCTGAATTGTGGAGCATTTGAACACCAAGCTAAGGAATCTCAACTTTGCTGGGCAGCTCAGTGATGTGTGAACATTTCATCACTTGAATGCTTATTCATTCACTAACTTCCTACATGTCACACAACCAGGTGTCTCAAGAAGTGTTCATCTGGGATGGAGTTAATGCTCAACATTTGTACACCTTTGTGAAATGTCATTGCAAGGGAGAGTGACAAGATACAGCTGGAGCAATCACCTAGGCAGGTACTGAAAATTCAGAAGCCCTGACTTCTCATCTTGCTGTTCACTTGCTCTGTAAGTTGAGACCAAGTCCTGAGTCCCCTTTGGTGTTCTTCTGGGTTAAACAAGAAGCAGCTGTCTTGCCCCTCTGCCAGGACCAGTGGCCAGTCCCTGACCCAGTATCTCACCACCAACAGTGGAGTCACCAGTGACCTGAGGGTGCTGTATCAGAGAGGTGCCACAACCTCTTGTGATCTAGATCCTCACTTATGGGGCACTTCCCACACAATGGGTGTTGAGAGTCCACAGTAAATGAGGCAAGCAGGGAGCTCCCCTTCTGTTGGTGTGAGGCAAGAACATAATCAATGTGTAATAAACAAACCAATAATTTCAGGTGGAGGTAAGTGTCCTGAGAATAAAATCTTAGGAAAGACCTCTTAGAAAACAGGCCCCAAGGTTGAGAAGAGCCAACAATGGAGTATCCTCAGCTGAAGGAAGATCAAGGGGAAAGTCCTTGTGCAACATGGTTGAGGAGCAGAGAGAAGGCAAGTGGGTGCTCTGGCAGGTGGGCTAGGAGAAGATGGGTAGTAGACAAAGACAAAGAGGCAGACACCATAAAGAAATTGATGAGAGTGAAGGACAGAATTGGACTTTGGTTAATTTAGCGTAGTATTTACATATGTTGATTCTCAATGATCTACAACTGGAACTTACATATTGTTATAATGCAAAATTTCTTCAGTTTAACAAAAGGAAAGAAAATAAATACAGGCATTTTCTACATTAAAAACAAAAGGAAATTGGTGAGTTTTAATCTGGTCAATTGAGTGGCCCAATATGGTGTATAGTTTTTTTTTTTTAAAGATTTATTTATTTATGCATACAAGAGCTGGGGTACAGGCCACAGATGTAGGGGGTGAGAGGATTCACCAGAGACAAAGTGGGGAGCAGAACAGGCAGACTGATTGAAACACACTGCTGAGGAGAGCAGTGGGCAGGAGAGACAGGAGAGGTCTGCCTTGCCATGTGGGTTGCTCCCTGGCCGGCTGGGGATCGAACTCATGCTGCAGAGGCTGTGGATTGCTTCATAGCATAGTGCTTATCCCCTTGTGCCACCAGGGAGGCCCCTATGGTGTATAGTTTTAAAGGAGCATGTAGACTGTTACCTGAAGATTGGCTTGGAGACATTAAAAGTAGAAGTAAGATAAGAAGGCTAGCTCTGGTGGGGAAAGAAGGTGGTCTTTATCAGTCAGTATTCCTGGAGTCAGAGAGGGATGCTTAGGATTCAGGATATTTTATGGTAGGAAAGAAACAGGACTGACTGAGTGACTGGATGTGGGGGCTGGGTTGATGATGGTAGTGGTACCAGAGAAAGGAATGCAGAAATCAAAGATGACTCCATGCATGGGAGCTTGAACACCTAGACAAGTTGTGGTGCCTTGGTGTGGTTGTTGAGGCTTGAACAGTGGGAGGTGAACCATTTTGTGTGGGTAGTGCAGTGAGTCAGTAAGTCCATCATGGGTATGCTAAGTGGAAGATCCCTGTGCAGTTGGCAGATGTAGGGCTTTTTTTTTTTTGGTCCCCAATGTTGCAGGGTTAGCATTCTAACACCCAACTAGCTAACAGCTGCTTGAGACTTGATTTGCTTGACCACATATTTTATATCTTCTTAATATTCCTGGGACTCCTTACAGAAGATCTATTGAGTCCGTGGATCTATCCAAGCTTCTGTATTTCACCTCCACCAGAAATCTTGCACCCATCTCTGTTACATCCCTTGCCAGCCTCCACATGACTTCTTTGCCTGCCCCACTTGGCCCCAGCATAGCATATTTAAAGGACCTGATATGTAATATCAAATACATCTGCCAAGAAATTGTGGCACTTACATCCCTTTCAACAGGGAAGGTGAGTCCATTTGCCCACACTCTCTTCAACACCAGGCTGTATTTGACAATTTAATGGGTGACAAATGGGGGCACATTTCAATTAATGTTGCAAAAATATGCTTTTAAACAGCAAAGTACTCTATGTAAATTACAACACAGAGAATCATTTAAGCATTCACAATCACATGTAATACAGTTGCCTCCCCTTATTCTTTAGGGGATGCATTCAAGACCCCCGGTGAATGCCTGAAACCACAGATACCACCATACTCTATATATTCTATGTTTTTTCCTATGCACACTGATGAAAAAAATTAATTTATAAATTAGATACAGTAAAAGATTAATATTAGTAGCTAATAAACTATTAGTAATAGAATAGAACAATTATATAATAGAACAATTATAACAATATAATTGTTCAATAAATAGAACAATTATAACAATATAATTGTTCAATAAAATAGAACAGTTATAACAATATACTCCAATAAAGGTTATGAAAAAGCGGTCTCTGTCTCAAAATATCTTATGCTATATAATATTTCTGGATCGTGGTTGACTTTGGGTTTCTGAAACTGAGGGAAACAAAATTGTAGATAAGGAGGGGAGGGAGTTGTTGTATTTAGGTGTTTCAGGCTGCAAATCAAAGCAGTGTCTAGTATTTACTGATATCCTGTGCAAGCCAGGCACTGTGGTAAAATACTCTGGATGGTCTCACTCATAGCAGGAATTTAGAAAACTTAAATAAGAGACCAGGAAAAAGACTAATCAATACAAAGTAAAAATCAAAATCAACAAGCAACTATAAACCAGAGACACACTATGTAGGGGGGAGGGAGGGGCGGGGAGAGGAAGGACTAGAGCAAAATAAGGGGGGTGTGCAATTGTATGGGGAATATAACCATAATGAAAATGCATACATTGTGCAAAAATGAAAAAATGGTGTAAGAATTATATAAAATAAAATACTAAAAAAAAAAAAAAAACACTCTGGGCATGAATCCCAACAGCATTCTGATGTGGGACATGTTGTCATCATTCCTTATTTTCTAGATGAGAAAACTGAGGCCACAGGAAATTATATAAGTTGTTCAAATGGTAGGAATGAGATTCACATCTCAAGTCACTGGAGTATAGAACGCGAGCTCCCTAATCTCCCTTCTTCTTAGGCAGGCCTGTCTGTCCTGAGAGAGAGGCCTGCCCATGATGATAGCATCAACAAACTGTTTCTGGAAATTCTGAAACCTTTCAGCCTTCCCTCCCACCTTCCCATTTTTTCCTACCTGATTTCTAGATCCTTCTTGGGGTTTACTCCTGGCTAGTATAACCCTCTGTGACCTTCCTTCAGCAAAAACACCCAAGTCATCCAGTGGTGATGAAAACCACACAACTTCCTACAGGTTTCAGGGTAGGGTGGAGGACTCCCCATGGGTAGGCCATCTCCTCTGCCCCCTCTTCACTGTCTCACTGCAGTGAGGTCTGTTTTATATTTTTTCCTGATGTTTATAATGAATATATAATATGTATATGTGTGTGTGTGTGTGTGTGTGTGTGTGTGTGTATATGTATATATATATGTATATATATATATATAAAGGCCTACAATGTATGTCCAGTTTTAAGCACTAAAACACTAATCTCTACAATCACCCAGTGAGGTTCTTATCATTACAAACATTGTCTCTCTCTGCTTATATAAATATCTATTTATTATTATGTCATTTATTTCTACATTAGTAGAAAGTCTGAATAGCAGAGTACCTAAGGATTGCCACTGCTAAGATTTTGGTGGTGCTTCCAATATTTCTTCTTGGCTTAAGTATTTTTTTATCTTTATGAGTTTCACATCACACAGACAGTAAAATTACATGTGCTGAATGACACAATCTTGAGAGAAGACAGGAGGCACAGAAAGAAGGCAAAGTGTGGGTAACTCCATTCACCATTCCAGAGTTTGCAGATGCCCTGGAGGGAGCAATCATGTGAGGAGGTGGGTATCTGCTCTTCCCTGCTGGGAACTTCCTTCCTGGTGGTCTCTCATGGAAAGAGAGTCTCACCATGCAGACCAGGTTCTCAGTTTTTTGGTTTTTTTTTTTTCCATGCAGAAGAACTGGGGTGTAGGTCAGAGGTGCAGGGGGTGAGAGGATTCACCAGAGACAGAGTAGGAAGCAGAACAGGCAGATTTATTGAAATAAAATCAGGCTGTAGCACTGATAGTGTTGAGACTTAAGCCCTAGGCCACCAGAGAGGCCCCAGGTTCTCAGTTTGAAGAATTGTATTTTGGGTTCAACATGGTACCTCATTCAAACTAATTGTTTCAATTGAATGTCAAACTAAGACTTAGGGGCTATGGGGATTTTTTTTTTTTTAAGATCTATTTTTATTTATTTATACATACAAAAACCGGGGTGTGCCAGATGTGCAGGGGTGTGTGTGTGTGAGAGGATTCACCAGCGACAGAGTGGGGATACACTCCTGAGGGGAGCAGTGAGCAAGACAGGAGAGGTCGGCTGTTCATGTGGGTTAGCTCCTGGCTGGAGATGGAACTTATGCCACAGTGGCTGGTATAAGTTGATTGTACTGAAATTTTAACCTCTGCACCACCAAGGCGGCTCCAATTGAGCATTTATTTCAGAAAACACTGACTCATCGGATGACCTAAGGGTTTCAAGTGTATTTTGACTTTTGACATTTCTACCTGGAACACTGATATGATAAACTAACCCCTGTGCAAGATGCCACTCCACTCCCATGTTTATAATTCAGATTTTGGTTGAGGTCCCTTGTACTTTGAGGATTAAGTTGAAGTGATTAAGATCTTTGTCACTATTTCCCGTGGGAAGTCTTGTGTCCTCCCCAAGATTCCCACCATCTCTGGGCTGGTATTCCCTGGTGGGTTCTGTCTCTCAGTTTCTGCCCCCAAGATCTCTGGGTTCATTTGTCTCATGATGGAACCTCTTACTGCCTCCCCTCCCTTCCATATCAAGCTTCCCTGGGACTCCACCTCTGTTCTTTGTTCCCTCCAGGCCCCTCTCTCCAGGAATGTGTGCCCATTGGGCCTGAATCAAGGTGTGGGGAAATTCAAATTCATAATAACATGAATAAGGAATTTCTTCCTCATGGACTTTCTCTAAAGATTCTAGCTTCCCCTTTTGTTGCCTGCCTACTGTGCTTCTTAAAACTTTCAAATTCTCTCATTTATTATAAAAAGTGGTTTAGGTCTTTAACCCTGACACAGACCAGGTCCTCCTTTCCATCTCAAAGGACCTTACTGATGAGTCATGTTGGAAGTACCCACTCTCTGTTTCAGTCTTTATCAACAGAGAAAAAAAGGACAGCTTTTGAAATTTCCATCTCCCTTCCCCCCACCCCCAAACGGTCTTTGGGAGTGGAATGTAGCTGTATAGAGATCTATTTTCTCACTAGTGTAAACTGTTTTCTTATAGAGTCCTTGTTGACTCTATAGTCTTGTAGTTTTAATTACTCTCTACCCTACTGTCTAAGCAAAAAATGCATGCTTTATGCCACATGTGCATTTTAGTACGTTTTTTCCATTTACAACTTCCTTTTTTTATTTTTATTTAAATTAAAAAAAAAAAGATTTATTTATTTATTTATACAAGCACTGGGTACACAGAAGCACGGGAGGGTGAGAGAATTCACCAGAGCCAGAGGGGAGAGAAGAGCAGGCAGACTGACGAAGTACACTACTGAGGGGAGCAGAGGGCGTGGCAGGAGAGGTCTGTGTGCCATGTGGGACCCTGGCCCGGCGGCCAGGAATCAAACCAGTGCGGCAGAGGCTGCGGGCAGCTTCGCAACCCAGTGCTCAATCGCTGTGCCACTGGGGAGGCCCTCCATTTACTACTTCTATGTAGCCAGGCATTCCAAGCAACAAGAGCTCACTGTGCTCACAGGTTTTATGGACCAGGGATTTGAAAAATAAAAACATGGCAGTGATGGCTAGTTTCTACTCCATGATGTCTAGGTATAAAGGCTGGGGTGGTTTAGACATCAAGTTGCTGGACTCATCTAAAGGAATTTTTCATTCATTGTCTGACCCCTGAAGAGCTCCAGTGTCACTTGTTATGTGAAAGGAGGCAGTAGACTCATCATACGTCTGGCAGTAGGTGCTAGCTATCAGTTGGAACCTCAGCCGGTGATGTTTGCTGAACCGCTTACTCATGGCCTTCTATTGTGGGGCCTTGGGTTTCCTTCTGCATGGTGGCTGAGTTCCAGGCATGAGAATCTCAAGAAAACAAGGTGTAAATACATGGCATATTTATGAGTTGGTCTGAGAAGTCATGTGACTATCTCTGCAAGAGTCTTGGTTGAGGTGGACACGAAGACTTATCCAGGTTTAAGGGGAGGTCAAAATCATATTGTAATGAGACCATGTGAGGTGTTGCAGCTGCCTTGGAAAGTACCCCAATCTGGGTAAAAGGGCTAAGCACACATTCCTTGGGAGAAGGGCCTGTTGGGATTAAAGTGATGTTGTTGCAACCATCTTGGAAAATATGATCTTTTCCCTGATCATAGCATGTCATTATAATAATTGTCAAGCCTGTGGGTACATCCATAGAATTTATTTATATAAGCAATTTCTAATTTTAGGATTTTTCTCATCATTTCTTTAAGAAAGTAAAGGCAGGGCTATATATATTTTTCCCTTTCCCAAAGAGAAGTCTTTGACAAGTTGGTTTCTTAGTGGAGTCCTATCCCACCCATGTCCTATTGCACTAAATTGGGGCTGGTGATTACTTTTCCTTTCAGAGTTTCCAAGTCAAGAACCAGCAGAGTAGCAGATGCTGTCAGGGCAGGAGAAACATGTAGGAGAGGATCCTGGAGCCTCTCATATAACACCTGGGTTGAGAGAACACCTGTGGAAATGAGATTTGAGCTGTTCTGTTATTATTTCCCCAATGTGGCTTCTGACAGGGTGAGACACTCCTAGAAGAAGAATGTGGGGAGGCCTGCCTCTGGTCCAGGAGGGAAAGGGACCCAGTTGGTGCCTAAAGTAGGTGACTGCAGGGGGTGGTCCAACAACATTCTAAAAGAACCCAATGTTGTGCCCTTGGAGTGGGCAGCCACACAGAGGGAGTCAAAGGTGAGTGCTTAGAATCCAGAGAAATAGCAACTGCTGACAGAGAGGATCAGCCCTCTGTGGCTGCCCAGCTCCTTCCTGAACCTCACCATGGCCAACACCTCTGTCCTTCCAGCTTCCTGTCCTTCTGGCCTGCCCCTACACCAGGGGACATGTGTGGAGATGAGGGTTATAAGAATGGACTATACTCCTCCCCTTACCCATCTAAGTCCTTTAGAAACCCAAGTCTAGTGTGTGCATTTGTGTTTGAAGGTGAGAAGAAGAGAGTTCCAGCTTAAACATAAGTTTGCAATTTTGAGAAAACTTCAGACCGAGTCCTATTTTTTTTTTTTTTTTTTTAAAGATTTATTTATTTATTTATACAAGCACTGGGTACAGTCAGAAGCGCAGGAGGGTGAGAGAATTCACCAGAGCCAGAGCGGGGAGCAGAGCAGGCAGAAGGACCGAAGTACACTGCTGAGGGGAGCAGCGGGCGGCAGGAGAGGTCTGCGCGCCATGTGGGACCCTCCTCCGGTGGCCGGGGAGCAGATGGGGATCAAACCTGCGCTGCAGAGGCTGCGGGCAGCTTCGCAACCCAGCACTCAGCAGCTGCGCCACCGGGGAGGCCCTGGTTGTTTTTTTTTTTTTTAAAGATTTATTTATTTATGCATACAAGAGCTGGGGTACAGGCCAGAGATGCGCGGGGAGGGGGTTGAGAGGCTCCACCAGAGGCAGATTGGGGAACAGAACAGGCCGACTGACTGAAATACACTGCTGAGGGAAGCAGTGTATTTCTCCCTGGCCCGCCGGGGAGCGAACTCGCGCTGCAGAGGCTGTGGATTGCTTCACAGTGCAGTGCTCAACCTCCTGCGCCACCAGGGAGGTCCTGGTGTTAATAAAGAGACAGAGCGGGGAACAGAGCATGCAGACTGACAAAATACACTGCTGAGGGGAGCAGTGGGCACAAAGGAGCGGTCTGCCGCGCCATGTGGGATTCTCGCCGGCCTGCATCGAACCCGCGCTGCAGAGGCCGTGGACAGTTTCACAGTGCGGCGCTCAACCGCCTGCGCCACCAGGGAGGCCTCTTTTCTTGCTTTTCATGATGCCTCTTGGCTTTTGCACAAGACCGACTTGAGGACCTGTTTTAGTTCATGGAAAACAATCCTAGGAATTCCACATCTGCATGGCAGAAGAGGAAAAGAAGAAATAGTGCTGAGGGTTGGGGTCTGTGGCTGCCCAGCTCCTTCCTGAACCTCACGGCCACCTTAGCTGCTCACACCCACCTGACGTCCACCTGACGTTCACGCCCATCCACTCGCGTTCCTCACGTTCCTCACGTCCACGCCCATTCGCCTCACGCCCCCCTCAGCGTCCACCTCACGTCCACTCCCGTCCACCTCATGCCCAGGAGGCCTGGGAGCTGCCGCGTGCTCTCCATTCATTTGGCACCCGCAGCCGCCATGGCCTCAGCTGCCCGCGCGGGGGAGCGGGCGGGGCTGCGCTCCCGGAGCGACCAGGGCGCGCGAGGCCACAGGCAGCGCCGGAAGTGGCGTCCCCGGAAGCGCCATGGCCGGAGTGGCAGCCTTGGCTGAAGTCCGGCTTTCCTGTGGGCAGGGCCCGGCGCCGGGAGCCTGGAAGGACTGGGTGACGGTGAAGAGGCCTCCACGGGCTCTGCCCCGGCCCAGCTCTTACCGCCACCGCCAGGCGGGCGGCCTAGAAGCCAGGACGGCGGTTACCTGCCTGCTTGACGGACTAGCACGCCATGAGGGGTCAGCAGAGGACCCCCTTCCGTCGGCTCCTGCCCCCCAGCCCGGGGCCGTCAGCACCCTGGCTGGGCAGCGCTTTCGGTGAGTGAACCCGCGGGCCACGCGGTCTTGGCGCCCCCGCCGCAGGGTCCTCCCTGCCTCGTCCTCCGCGGCGCCTCCGTGAAGTTCGCGGTGCGCGTGTTCTTGGCAGGTTCTTCTGGTTCTGCTCAGGTTTTTTTCTCCGCCCACCGATGATGGTTGTTTCCTCACGCCGAGCTTTTTTGGCCTATGGACGGTCTGGTGCACTCTGCGTTTAGACAGGGGAACCTGTGACTGGAGAGGAATGGCTTGGGGCTGAGAGGCTGGTCACCACATTCGAGAGTTCTCAGCGCCCAGCGACGCTTATGCGTTGGGAACTGGTGAATGGAATGGGATTGGAGCAAACTGAGTAGTGCTTTTCAGACTTAGTTCCTATGGTCAAAATGCCCTTCCAGGAAGACTGCTTTCCCTACTGCTTGGACACAGTGAGGTTGTCCAGGCCCGGAGAGATGCCTTCTCCTATGTTGGCCATCACTACAGAGGGAGGGGTTGTCACCTGCAAACCTTGAGTCCCCAGAAATTTGTGTCGAAGGCTTTGTGAGCAAACCTACATGGAGAAGTGCTGTGTTCAGGTGGGCTGTGTCTGAACATGGGAACATTTTGACCCACATTCACTGCCCAACCCTTGCCTTCTGACTCCAGACACTCACTGATTCTGCCACCTGCTCCTGCCAGCCACCTGGTGGTCCTAAACCCCTGCCCCAGGGGTCACTCAGCAGTGAAGGCATAGCTGTGCCCGTAGAGCAGAAAGAGATAGGAAGAGAAAGTAATACAGAGGGCTGAGAAGGAAGAGACACTTAGAAAGATGGGCCATTTGAAAACTAAAACCGCCATGAATGTTCTCTTTGCCTCCGTTTTAGAAATGGGAAGAGGAACATAGGTTGAGAGGGGCGGTTAATTTTTAGCAACTTTTTAAAACAGACAACAGAGGAAGAGTCACCAGAACCACAAAGTGAATATCTTGCCCTTCAGTATCATTTGATCTATTCAAAAGTCCCTAATCTTAGCAGGGACTGTCCCTGGAGAAAGAGTTCTGTTTTGAACTGGAGTGAAGCCTGGATGAAGTGCATGATCCCTTCCCCAAATCACTCACTCCCCACCAGCATCCCATGATGCTGGAAATCCCCAGGCTTAACTGTTTTTTTCTTTAGGCTACAGTTAGGAAGCTCATTTAATACATCCCACTATGGTGCCTCAACTTACAGATGAGCTAACTGAGGCCTGAAGAAATGAAGCAATTAGCACATTCTTATTATACAGCTGGTAAAGCACACAGTATGTTGGATTCCAAACTCTTATCATCCCAGTAGCTCAGTAGATATTCACTACTTTAGGATGAGGTATGCTGTCTGTCAACACCCCATCACATGGTTTAATAAGCAACGTAGCATAGAACTCAAATGGTGGATTTTGGGGTGGGTGGGGAAAAGAATTTGAATTTTCGTTCTATCATTGATTAGTTGTGTAACTTTGGAAATGTAACCTCCTTCAGTTTGGTCAAAAGGACATTTGGCTGTGAGGAGGAAGGCCAACAAAGTGCATAGTAAACATTTTACAAGATTACTGTTAAAATTTTAAAGCTTATCTGTCCCTTGGCCCTGAGCAAACAATGACAGAACAGGAGAACAGAAAGATTGCTAATGCCTCCTGAGTAATGGATCAGACACTGTGCTATGTGCTCTCCTTGTACTGTCTGAATTAGGCCTCCTAACAATGCAATGAGGTCTGTGTAGTTAGCAACACCTGTGTGCAAAGAAGTGTCTCTGGTCACATGCACAGGTGCCAGGACTTGAACCCAGTAGGATGGACTGGAAAGCCTGTGCTCCATCAGTGGGCAAGGTTGGAAGCAGACGGTGATGCTTAGGAAGGGTGAGGTGAGGGCTTCGGTTCTGGGGGCATTAGGGGGTGGGGGAAAAGGCAACAAGAGCACAGATGAGAAATAGTAGCTATGAAAAGGGGAGTTGAATATTTGAAACAGCTGTCTCCTGTGGAACCATGTTTGCAGCAAGGTGGTTGAGGGTGAATTTCAAGGGTGAGTCCAAGTGCTCAGAATTGCTGTTTCCTTAGAGATGAGCTAGTCTGGCGGGTGTTGAACTGTGCTGCAGGGAACCACGCAGTCCTCCAGGGGGGTGGGTGCATGGAGGAAGTGGGGTGGAGACTCAACAGATGGGTCTCAAGATTCTGTAATCTGCTTCAACCAGAGCAATTCCACTTTAGAGGTGCAACTTACGTAGGGTACAGCACACTAATCTTAGTAAGAAAACCAACCAAGCTCTTTTTTGTCCTCTCCCTGTCTGTCAGTGGTAACCCCCATTTTGCTTTTATCTGTTTTTTAATGTCTTATAAGTGAATGATAAAGTTTGTACTCTTTTATGTCTGGCTTCTTTTGCTCCAAATTATATATGAGAGATGCATCCATGTTTTGGCATGAAGCACTGCTTTTCATTGTTCTATGCTATTTCATTGTATGACTTTCCCACAATTAATTCATCTTTTCTTGCTGTTGATGGACATTCATAATGAACACAGCTGCTGAGAACATTCTTGCACAGTCTCATGATGGGCAAATGGATGCATTTCTGCCAAGTATGTGCCCGGGGTGACTGCATGTTTAACTCTGGAGGGTAGAGCAGCACTTTATTTGAATATATATTTCATTGAGCAGGGATCCTCTTAAGATTTCACTTGGGGAAAGGTTGTGATTGCTGAACATTTTTTTTTTAAAGGAAAATGTTTAAACTCCTCTCCTGCAGGCCTGTGCAATTATAGATGGTGAAACAGGTTCAGAGAGCAGTGCTTTGTGCAGAATCAAACTGTGGTAAAGCCAAACTAGAGCCAGATTGTTAGCTTAAACATTTCTCAGGTGAGCTTGTGAGCTCTGTGAAATGAGCAGTAAAGGTCACTCCAACTGACTGCTCATCAGATGTGGGAAAGACACCACAATTCAAGGCGGAAGCCCTGGAGTCAAGGCAGTGTGTGACCCAGGATGTGGTAACTACTGCTGTGTCTCCCTAACTGGGAAGTGGGTGCTTCTCAACACTGCTGAATTAAAGGAGAAAATGATGTGGAAACTCTATAGATTGAGAAGCAATATCACTATTATTGTTATCAAGTCTGTCCTAAGAGGATGCTTAAGCATTCTGTTTTCTTGCAATATTAATGCTTACAATAATTCACTGGTTTATATTTTATATCTAGTCTGACTTAATAGTTTTTAATGAAAGATTTTCCCTCCTCCATTAAAAGCGATGTGTTAGGTAGTATATTCCATAGATGACACACCAAAGGACATCTCATCCAAATGCTGTTCTTTGATGTAACATCTGTATAATGAGACACTTCCATTGAAGAGGGGTCTACATTCTCTCCTCTCAAACCTGCCAGACCTCTGTAACTATCTCGACTAATCAAACTTGGCAGAAATGCTGTGAGCTTCAGTCTTCTTCATTGGGGAATGTGAGGATGTGAGGATGAATCCAGAGTTAGAAAGGAAAAGTCTAAATTTGGGGAAGTTTCCTAGAGAGAACAGAGCCATTTTTGGAGGATGCCCTGATTTCACATCATGGTTCCCTTCATTTCTCGAGTGTTTAAACTTTCCAACAAAGAGAAAAAAAAAAATGCATCTAGCAAACACTCCCTGAGTTAAACTACATGTAAAAACTGAGTGTACATAGCTTCCTACTCAAGGGATGTTCATTTGTGGGGAGCCCATCAACTAGAGGAGAGAGGCCTAGAGACCAAATCCTCCTCTTGGGGCTCAGAGGATCAGGAATGTGGGTGAGGGCTTGTCTGGGTGCTGTTCCCCTTCACCTGAGAGGCAGAGAGACTGCAGTGCCCTGGCCCTAAAGGCAGGATGACACCTACCATGTGGGTGGTTAAGCATCACACAAAAAGAGCTGAATTCTTGCCTCTTAACTGAGGGCTCCAGTTTGTTGAGAAAGAAAATTGTTCCGGCAAGTCATTTGAAATTAATAAATATTTCATATGTATCATTTGCTTCCTATATTATGAAACAGGCTCATACATGTTTCTTTATTTTATTTTTCCAATGGTTCTGTAAGGAGACCAGAAATTTACCATTGTTGTCATCTTTTTTATTGCCACCACCACCATCATCACCATTTCTTCATTTTCATCATTGTCATTCTCTTTACCATCGTCACATCAACTTCTTCAACCTTCTTTACTGTCATCACGATCACCATCAATGTAAAGGAATTGAGAGGATAAGGACTTTGACCAAGATCACACAGCTAGCCAGTAGACACAGAAATGAAAGAACCAGGCCTTTTGACTTCTGAGAGAGTTTCTTTTGCTGCCCCACAGATTTGATCCGGGCAAAGTAGAAGTTTTTGGCATTGAAGTAGACCGCTCACTCAGCTAACCTGACAGAGGTGTATATATCACCCTTCAGATTGCCCCAGAGCTCTGCACTTTGCACAGTACTGGCTGTACATGGAATAAAATACTCTAGATTGGTCACCTTACATCCCTTAATGACTCCCCTGGCCCTGTCCAAAAAGAACCAATCAATCATTGACATGTTAGGGAGAATTTAAAGGCCTATGCTTCCTGTCTCAGAAATACTTGCATTTTACACTTATCTTGCATTGTAATTCTTGATTCCTGGAGAAGGCATTTTTAAGTATCAGTGAGCAGATAGAAGAAGTGTTCTCTCAGAGTCAGGGTAGAAATGTTTGGGAGAGATTTTATAGACACGCCCCTGCTTGTGACATGTCAGCAGATGCTAGCTAATTGCTTGAATCTTAGAAGCTCCGTTATCAAGTATCTGGGTGCTGGGGTAAGAGGAGGGATGGGTAAGGTGTGGTTCACCCAGGTGCTGGGGGGGACAGTGATGGGTGAGGTATGGTTATGAAAGCAGCCACAATCTGAAGGTAGATACAGGCCAGGTAGGAAGTGATTGTACGAGCTATTGATTTTGTAGACGTAAGTATTCGGTTTGCTATGGGAACATGAAGGAAGTGGGTGGAGTGGGAGGCATATCAGAACAGTAGGTAAGCTCCTTTGGGCTGAATTTGAAGAGGGAATGGATCTGTCATCCATTCAATATCTTAGTGCAGCTTCAATCAAGATCAGGCCTGAGCAGGCCTCCCTGGTGGCGCAGCGGTTGAGCGCTGGGCTGCGAAGCTGCCCGTAGCCTCTGCAGCGCCGGTTCGATCCCTGGCCGCCGGTGAGGGTCCCACATGGTGCGCAGACCTCCCTCTCCTGCCGCCCGTTGCTCCCCTCAGCAGTGTATTTCGTCAGTCTGCCTGTTCTGTTCCCCGCTCTGGCTCTGGTGAATTCTCTCACCCTCCCCTGCTTCTGACTGTAACCAGTGCTTGTATAAATAAATAAATAAATAAATCTTAAAAAAAAAAAAAAAAAGATCAGGCCTGAGCGATAATGTGCAGAGGCCAGGAGAAGCACCAACCTGCAAGCAGGTGTGAAGGGTAGGGAGCGAGGTGACTTAGGCAGGAGAGAAATATGACAAGTTGTGTTTCTCACCCTGCCCAGCTCTGTAGCAAGGCCACTGATTGCTCCACCTTGCTGGACAGGCTCAAAAGGCCCATGGAACTCTGTCCCTGTGTATGCTGGGGTGGGGGGGGGACAATAATTAACATTAATAAAATATCCAATGTTTAATAAATACTTAATTTGGACCAATTTTTATTTTAAGTTATTTTTATATTTTATCTTTTTGGATATAGATATTTGAAATTTTCTATCAATTTAATATGAACATTAGTTAAAAATATACAGCCTCATGCAGCAATGAATTAATCCCCATATCAGTGTAAACCTGGTAGGCCATGAGATGTATCTCTGGTTCTCTCCATTTCTGGTCTCCCCAGTGGCTAAAATTCAACACAGAAGAAGTTAACTCTCTTGCATTTCTAGTTCAAGTCATATACCCTGAGCCCACGTCCTGGAGTGAGGAGAGGCACCACTGATTTCTGGTGGCAGCCTCAGAGGCACACAGGACTCTGGGGGTCACGGTGCCAGGAGAAGGTATGATTAGCTCAGGGAGGAGCATATGCAGAGGCCCGCATTGACACACCGGCGGTACAATCCTTACGATACCTGTGCTTTGGGTTGCATTGTATCCCCCAAAAGATTTGTTGAAAATAGGTCTTTGCAGATATGATCAGGGTGTAAGTAAAGATGAGGTGATCCAGAAGTAGGGTCAACTCTTAATCTGACATGACCATAATCTTTCCAAGAAGAGAAGAGACACAGAGACAGTGACACAGAGAGAGGAGAGCACCATGTGGAGACAGCTATGTGGGGAAGAGGCCATGTGACCATGAGGCAGAGATGAGGCAGCACAGAACACTGACAACACTGGAAGCTGAGAAAAAGGCCAGAACAGTTTCTAAGAGGGCACAGCCCTGTGGGCTCCTCGATCTTGGACTTCAGGACTCCAGGGGAATAATGCTAGAGAGGACATTTCTGTCGCTCTAAGCCACCCAGTTTGTGGTGCCTTGTTGTGGCAGCATTAGAAAGTGAATACAACCTGTAAGGCAGGTATTATTGCACTCATAGCACAAAATATAAGGAAATGGGACTGTTGCTCAAATTTTCACAGCCAGTGAGTATCAGAACTAGGGTCCACACACAGATCTGTCCCTCCAAAGGTTGTACCGGCTCCATAGTGCTATCCTGGTCGGCCTGAGGGAAGGCACTCTAGAGAGAGGGGCACAAACTTGGGGAAACTGTGGATGAGATCTGAAGGGTGAGATGGTGATGGCGAGTGGGTGATGCTGCCGGTGCTGATAAGGGTTGAGTTACAGTTACTGGAAGCACCTACCTGCTGTGCGGGGTTCTCAGTGCTTGACCTCTACCCACTCATTGAGTCCTCACAAAACCTTGTGATGAGCAACAATCCAAATAAGGACTTGAGGCACAGACAGGCTAAGTCTCTGTATTCATTCACCCAGGGTTGATACAGTGCCTCCCCTATGCTAGAAACTCTGGGTGCAGAGATGAATATGCTTGCACCTCCAGCCCTCATTGTCTTTTTTTTTTCTTTTTATTGAAAAAATTGCACTTCCTATAATTACTACAGCTCTTAGGAACGTTTCCCATTTTATAAATGAGGAGACCAAGGTTCAGAGAGGACCCACAGTTGGCCCAGGCCACTCAGTGAGTGGGTGGCAGCTGGGACTTGCATTCAGCTCTGTCACACACTGCAGTCTGCCTTCCAGGAGGGGATGAGAAAAGATGAGAGAGGGGGGATATAGGAACCTGGCTGGGGACACAGAGGACAAGTGTCTCCAGCCTGTCATGTTTGGGTCTTCAAAAGGATGAGAATTTTTATTATTCATAGTATGGAAATCCCACAGAAGGACATGAGCATCATGAGCAATCCTGCCCAGCCACACCCACCTGTTCCCTTGGCCATGACTTTGGTTTTTCCAGGACATGAGCAAAAAAACCTGTTTTCACAGAGTCGTAGTCTGCAAATCTCAGGGCTCCTCTCTGGGTCTAGGGCATAGGTGTTTTGGGGACTGGTCTCATTCTGAGCACAGCAAATTGCCATTCAAACACTATCATTTCACATTTCAAAACTCGACTAGGCCAAGGGTCAGTGCACACCCCTGGTGGTTAACAGACATCAGGGATGGAGCCAGAAGCCATGCTCAGTAAGAGTGGAGAGTATAGACGCTGGCATCTAGTGAATTAAGCATTGCTTGGTTTCCTGCCCAGCATCAACTGACTCTGTTCCCGTCAGCTACAGGGGAGCTACGGAGGCTCTTCCTTCTGCCGACTCCCTTTCCTCTCCTTTTCCCTGTGCTAACTTCGAGTCTTCCCTCTCCTGGGGCAACTGCCACACCCCTGGGAATCCCTCCTTGAGCTCCTGGACCAGGTCAACATCTTTTCTAGCCGTTTCCAAGTTCCTGTGCTTCCTTCAGCATAGTGCTGACTGTCCATTCTTTGTGTGAACCTTAGTTTCATGCCTGTCTCCCCCACTAGAGTCTTTAAGTGCTTGAGGACAGGGCCAGGCCTGTTCTGCTCACCAGTGCGTGCCTGTGTCATGCCCAGAAACTGGGCGCAATACCAAATGTTGACCCAGTGAATGAACGGGTGTTTAACGTGTTGAATACATGAGCAGATGGCTTTCCTTTGGCAGAGCAATGCAGGTGTTTCTGAAAGGTTGTTTGAAAGGCAAATATAATGCCCAATCTCATTCCATTGACTTTAATTACAATACTAAGGAGCAGGAATAAATCTTGCCTTCAAAATGTCATAAAGTCATACTTTAAATTCTGGACTGTCTTCCATTTGCTTTTTTTTTTTTAAACAATGTTTTCCTGATAAGACATAAATAATAGTACTTAAAATGGGGTTCTGACTTGGCTCCACTGCTAACTAGTGGCCGATGATACTTAAGTCACTTAAACTCTGCTTGTCACTGTTTACCTCAACTGGTTCTTATGTGGCTCTGGGTTGCTGGTGTGAAAACCTGTGTATAAGGTCTTATTACCCATTATTCTCAGTCTTATTAATAACAAGTAGGAATAGGCTGCTTGCCAGAGATTTGCAGGCCTAGAGGATTGAAGCCATGGAGAAACATGAAAAGAAATGAGATTGGTTGGAAAATATTTAGGGGGGTAGGTAGAGATAGGAGGGCAGCCAGAGATCATAAAAGCTACCAGTCTGAGCAAAACATGGGGGGCTGTTGGTGTTTGAGCTGTTGGTGTCATGGTGGCGGATGAATTCTTAGAAGCCACATGAAGGAAGAGAAGAAGAATAACCCTCTTGGTTCATCATGGGATTACATAGGAAGGAAGCTGTGTGTTCCCCAGATGGCCTTGTCCATGCAGGGCTGTGGCTCTGCGAACCCTTCTTTGAGGCTGTGC
The DNA here is from genome assembly GCF_014898055.3 of Talpa occidentalis. Classification (NCBI taxonomy): domain Eukaryota; kingdom Metazoa; phylum Chordata; class Mammalia; order Eulipotyphla; family Talpidae; genus Talpa; species Talpa occidentalis. Next base: position 84,641,135 of record NW_023605305.1, read on the forward strand.
CCTGCAGCTAGTTTTGCCCACCAAGAAAATTTTATTTCTCAGTGGCACCTGGGCTTAGCTGCTGGGGGGGTAGGCATGGAAGTCTCCAGGTCTGGGAGCAGGAGCAAAGTCCTACGCAGGGAGGGTAGGGGTGCACAAAGCTAAACCTTTAGGCTGGGCAGGAAATGAAAAGTAGGGCAACCCAGAGGGTATGGGTTCTGGAGAAACCAACCTGGGTAAAAAGGCAGTGGCCCTGCAGGAACTTGATTTCATCATTACTGGTTTTTCCAGGGAGGCTGGATTGTAAGTGTGAAATCATGCCATTTGTGGAAAAGCAAAGACTCAGCCAAAACAAACAAAACCCCTGCAGGTCAAACAGAGCATGTCTGGTGGTTGCACTTGGATCACCAATTTGTATCCCATTTGATTCCCTTCTTGGGGCTCCCTACCCATCCTTGCCTCCCCCTTCTAGGGAGAAAGCCCCGAAGACCCATCTAATAGATCCATCATCTTTGAGAAGGAATGATCCATGCCTTTCTTCAGTCCTGGAAGGAAAGGTAGACTCTCCTATCCCATTTTTTATTCTCTTACTATTCTCTTTCCCTCCACCCTAATCCCCCTGCTGTAGTATCAAGTAGCTGCCAAACTGGTGATAACCGAGGTCAATGGAAACAAGTCATTCATTCATTTGTAGGGGCAGGAACAGGACACTGCAGGTTTTCTATGATCCAGCAGACCAGGTAAAGGAGGAGTCAGAGCCTTCAGTGGCTTTTTGCAGGCTTTTATTGGGATTTACCTGGTACACAGCAGGCAGGGATGCTGGGGGGCCGGGAGTCTGGCAGGCCTCCCAGGCCCCAGCAAGTCTTCACTCTATCTGGGCTTTCCGGTGTTCTCTGCTTCTCTCTCGGCTTCTCTCTCGGCTTCTGTTCTTCTCGGCTTCTACTTCAGCTTCTGCTGGCGTCCCCGTGACGCTGCCCTTAAAAAGCCCATTCTTAGCCCAGGTGAATCCCATGTACCTATGCCCACACCCTATTACAGGTGCCCGCCATCAGGCATGCATTCAGAACCACAAGGATCCATCATCTATCCTGATGGCGGGAGGGCAGAAAAGCCTGACATTTTTCCTTACCCCGCAATTCATTCATTCATTCATTCATTCATTCATTCATTCATTCATTCATCTATGCATATTTTCATTCACCAAACATTGAAGCCAGATCCCTCTAGCTGTCAACATAGCTTGGTGAAGATAAAGACAGAGATTTTACATTGCAGTAGAGGAGGCTGATGGCCAGAAGTAAATACGTAAAAAGTGTTATTTTGTTAGATGCTGTGAATGAAGATAGTGTAGGGTGAGAAGAGAGTAATGGAAGTGGCGAGCTTAGATGGGAAGTTCAAGAGAGCCTCTCATTCCTCCTCTTTTCTGGCTCTCAGTGATTTAACAAGGTGTCACTGGCTTTCCATCCTCCTTCATAGGTGCTAACAAGCACCTGGGGTGGGCTGAGTAGCTGCTGTGATAAAATAAGTGTTCTCCCTCCACTGACTTTGTTCCTTACCTCAGCACTGGCCAAGGGGAGCAGGTGAAAAGCTTAAATCCTGATGAAGGGGAAGTATTCCATTTGGCCATACAACTGGAAACAACTGGAAACAGCTGACTAGCTGGTTACACCTGGAGGAAGGAGCCCATGGGCTGCAGGACAATTCTGGTCTCCCATCTCCTGCTCAGATAGTGGTATTCAAGGGAAATGAACAGCCATATGGGATACAGAAGTCAGGAGGCCTCATTGACCCCAGTATGCCTCCGCATGCTGACTCTGATCTCCCCGACTGAAATCGTGCCATCAAATGTTCACTGTTCTGGCTGGTTCAGTATTTTATGTCTCAGAGATGAAGTTCCTAGCCATGACCCATGAGGCTCTGTGTGACATGCATGCAGCTCCCACTCCCAGACTGGCTACACAGTTTTGGTGGCCCAGTGCCAAATGACATATTGACCTGCTCAGGAATTCCTGAGGGTGACTTTGCAGTCAAGGTCAAGAACCATGACCACTCAGTGTTGCACATGAGGATCACCCCAGGAATTAAAATCAAATCCCAAGGCTAGGCCCCACCCTGGGTCAGCTCCATCAGAACCTCGTTGGGTAGGCCTCAGCCTGTGTAGCCAGGCTTGATAACCAGGGGGCCAGCTTTGCCCCAAAGGCTGTCGTACGTGGGACTACTTGGTTGCTTGATTCCTGCTCAGATGCCCACACCGTTTTCAGAGATTCTGAACTGACAAATTTGAGAAGTGGGTTGTATAGTTTACATGCTCCCTATCATGTAAGGATTTTGCTTACCCCAGTGTTTGAGGACCTGGATTATCTTGTTGAACCCATGATGTGCCCATTTTACAGGCAGGAAAGAAAAGACTGAGAGGTTGTCTTTTGCTCAAGGTAACAAGGGAGATAATGGGCAGAACTGGGATTTGAGCCTATGTCTCTGAAACCTTGATCTACTTCTGCTTCTCCTTTGTGATGAAAATCGAAGTATATACCAGGAGTAGAGAGGCAAGTGGTTATGAAAAGTAAGAATTAAAATAAATATAGTCAAGTTGCTTTTATCTGCTCTATGGGGAAGAAATAAGTACAGTGGGTGACCCCATTCTGACCTCCATCCTAGAGGTACTGGGGCTTTAGGACAGAGCTGGGGGTCATTTCCCCCAAATCTTCAGATTCTACATTAGCATGTAAATTGCTGCTCGCTTAGTGCATCCCAGATCCTTGTTGCTTGTGCCTGGCACGTAGTAGGCTCTCAGGCAGCAAGGACTAAGGCCAGAGGGCTGGGTGGGCGGGTGAGGAGGGTTCTGGGTGTCAGTTCTATCTAGCGGGTTGAGTTGACTTTCTCTGCTTTCCAAGTGGAGCCATGACCACTAGAGGGAGATATTGGACAAGAGAAAGAAAAGAACTGCCAAGGATCTTTCTAGCACTGGAGAAAATCATAGATTTGTGAATGCGGATTTATACCCAAAGGGAGGCTCTAATTCACTGAGCAATTAAAGTGGGCAGAGCTTTCCCCTGGGCTTGCAGGCTGATGGAAACCTTCTCAAGCTAGAGTAGTATGTGGGCTACCTCTGACCTTCCTAGATTTAAAATCAACAGATCCAGAGGAGAGGAGGGGAAATTTTGGTCTGCCTGAGAAGTGACTCTTTATAGATAACAGGAGGTTTAAAAAACAAAAAAAGATATTTATTTGGTAGCTTCCCAGACTTTTACAACATTGATGGGAGTTAATGTTTCGAGAAATGGTATTATGATGAAGTTGTATGCTGAATTAATTTTCCATAAATAAAACCATACATTTTCACAAGATTGCTTTTCCTGCCCTATCATGGGGGTGTGTGCTCTCGGTGGAAATATTCCCCCCCCTTCCTCTACCTTCCCTCTCCTCCGTGAGCCCCCAAGTAAGAGAGACCTGGGTCTGATCTGGCAACCAGAGACTAGAGATGGGGAAGACAGCACAGCGCCCCTTTCAGATTCTCCTTCCCCTTCTCTTTCCCACATTAGCCACCAAAAGGAACAGCTAAGTTGTAGAAGGAACAGCTAAGTTGTAGAATTGTGAGAATTCTCTAAGTGAGAATTCACCAGTTGCTCCTCCCTAGAGAGCCATGAACCCCAAGATTTACATTTCAGAAGATGCTGAATTGGAAAGGGACCCAGAAGAACGGGATTTTTGAAATGACAGCCTTTCATATTCAACACCTAACTGGTGCTGACAATCATTACAATGACAATAGCATTTCTCCTGGCACATGTGACGTGCTGTGCATGGTGTTGAGTGTTCCACATGCATCCTCTCCTTTATTTCCCACTCCTAACCCTTTGAGTCAGGTGCTGTATTACAGGTGTCTTTTTTAAATAGAAAACTGAGGATCATAAAGTTTAAGTAATGTGGCTGGGGTCCCACAGCTCTCTAGTGGTAAAGAGGGGGTCAAACCCAGGCCTGACTTCAAAGCTGACTGTTAAGAAGGCAGCTGAGAGTAAAGTGTCTGTGTCCTTCACTCTACTTCCAGGAGACTTGTAGAAAGGTAATGTGTTGGGGGAGGTTGAGAGGAGGAGGGGGACACATGAAACAGGGGGGTCTAGGAAAACATCAGAGTAGTGACAGTGTCATTTGAGCAGGGCTCCGGGACTGGTTAGCATTCTGGCAGGGAGAAGGGTGAGTAGGGAAGAGAGCATTGTAGGTAGAAGCACTGCCAAGGGCAAAGGAGAGAGGCTGGGATACATAGGTTTTGTCTAGGGACATGGATGTGTCCAATAATGCATGTGAAATAAGGTGCTATTTATTATTTGTATTTTACTGAGGGAGAAATTAAGGCACAGAGAGGGTGATTAACTTGGCCAAAGTCTCACAGTTAAGTGGTAAAGTTGGGATTTGAACTTCCTTCTGTCTGACTCCAGAGCCTGTTCAAGGTGACAGCCACATCGGGATCTCAACTTAGTCCCCAACTAAGGGGAAGTCTCAAAGACCTGCAGCTCCTGGAGGATTCCAGGCCCAGCCACCCAGCCCTGCCCACAGCAGAACTGCCACCACCTAGAATTGTGTGGGGCCAGAATATGGGGAAGCGCAGCAGCTTTCAGCATCTAAGACAACTGCAGTAGTCTGCCTTTGTAGACACCAACTTTTCTTCTCAAGGCCAGGGGTCAGGTTGCTCCCTGGTATTCTTTTTTTTTTTTTTTTAAGATTTATTTATTTATTCAAGAACCGGGGTACAGGCCAGATGTGCAGGAGGGTGAGAGGATTCACCAGAGACAGAGGGGAGAATAGAACAGGCAGACTGATGAAATACACTGCTGAGGGGAGCAGCGGGAGAGACAGGAGAGGTCTGCCACGCCATGTGGTATTCTTGCTGGCAGGCTGGGATTGAACTGGTGCTGCAGAGCCTGCGGGCAGCTTCCCAGTGCAGTACTCAACCACCTGTGCCATCAGGGAGGCCCCTTCCTGGCATTCTTTTATACTTAATCCTGAGGGCTTATTAACCTCAGGCTGGTCCAACCCTTAAGTAAGAGCCAAGCCAGGGCACTTTAGAAATCTATGGGAGGTCATGCAGCTCACCAGACTGATGACGGGGCCAGCCTAACCTCTGCACTCACCATGGCACTGCCCTCTCTCATTGGGCTCCTTGCCACAGCCCCAGAAGGAAGTCTGAGTGGCTCACCTGGGCTTGAGATTGGGACCATGTCCTCTGGTCTAGGCAATCTCCCGGCTGCCCTTACCTCTGACTTCCACTGCCTCCCCTGTCTTTCCTAGGCAGCACCTGCTGATGGACCCTGAGTGTCCCCTACTCAGCACATCTGAGGGCCTGGCCATAGGTTCTAAGAACCCTGCATGTAGGGGACAGGAACTCCAGGCCACAGCTGGGCCTAATTATGTGGGTTTTAAGCTCAGTGGAGTCCTGGCTGGTTCCCAGTTGTGACCAGAAACTGCCTGGGCCCTGAGGGACTTTGTAGTATCTGGATAATACCCTCAGAAAGGCCAGGGTGGGCACTCATGCAGACAGAAATCTCACCAGAGGAAGGGAAGGCATGAGCACACCTGAAATTTCTGTGGATTTAAGGAACCTACCTCCAAGGTGGTAGAAAGGGGAGACTCAACTGCATGGGGAGAGGAGGGTATGCATGCTCCCGCCTTCATTTCTTGGTTCCCTTATGTGTGGAATCCCTCAGTATGCACACACTGAGCACCTCTTCTGTACTGGGCCAAGTTCTGGGCACTGGAGAAACAACAAGGACACAAACAGGTGTGTGGGTTTCTCCACGGTCAGACAGAGTGAATGTGCGTTCTGGTGCTCTGGGCTCACTCCGAGACAGGACTTCTTAACATTAGTTCTGTTGGTGGGGGGATCACACATGAATTCTGGGGCTGGCTTTTCCTGACTTGAGGCTATAAACCCAAAGTGTGGCCATAGCCCATCATGTTTCATGTGAAGTCGGTGGTCCCCAGCATCTGAACCAAACCAGCATCAGCCACCTCCTACTTAGGGCCCACAGACACCCCGCTTTCACTGTATGGAGCCCAAGAAACAATTCTGAGAATTGCTTTCATTTACTTGCCAACTTTGTACCCCCCCCACCACCCTGCTCTGGGAATCTCTATTAAGAAATTTATGAACTTCAAAAATATACTAAATAAAATTTTATCATTTTGAATTATTTTTGACTTTCAGATATTTTTGAATTGTTACTACTATTCAAATGATTTTGAATTATTTGTGGCTTTTCATTAAGTGTCAGTCACGGAAGAGGATTTAGAACTCCTTCTTCATACCAGACACTGTCCCAGGGAGCTGTGTCTGGGTCCATGAGCTCATGTAGCAAATATTCTAGTGACAGACACAGATGAGTAAAGAGTGGTTGTAATATGAGGCTGCAAGAGGCTATATAGGGGATTGTTTTGGGAAATACTTAGGGAAGAAGGTCAGAAATGAATTCCTGGAGGAAGTAATATCAGAATTGGGATGTGTTTACTGGATCAAGAGGTGTGGGAAGAGCTTTAGAGTCTTAGGCACAAGCAGGGTGGAGCCTGGAGTGGAGAGAGAATGGGGACCCCAGCACCCCACTCATGGGGTGGTGTGATGGTGAAGTTGGGATAGGATGCCTTGTCCACCCAGGAACGGGTGCCACATATAGCAGACTTATAGCAGAAATTTACTTTCTCATCATTCTGGAGGCTGGAAGTCTAAGAGCAAGGTGTCAATAGGGTGAGTTTCTTCTGAGGCCTCTCTCCTTGTTCTCAAAAGAGTAGATGGCTATCTGTTCTGTCTTCTCATGTTGTACTGGACTCAATATTTGTGTCTACCAACATTCATAAGTTGAAATCCTGACCTCCACGTGATGGTATTAGGAGATGATTAGATCACGACGGCAGAACTCCCTTTTGGATTTAGTGATCTTACAGAAAGGACCCCGAAGAGCTCCCTCACCCTTTTCTAGAGGACACGAGAGGTTAGTGATCTGCAGACTGAAAGAGGGCTCTCAACAGAATCCCACGCTAGCACCCCATGTCCAACTGCCGTCCTCCAGAACTGGAGAAATACATTTCTGATGTTCGCAAACCAGCATGTCTCTGGTACTTGGTTACAGTGATTGGAATGGATATCACACAGTCTTTCTTCAGAGCCTGCATGCTTTCTACTCTCCTGTTCCCACAAAGACATCAGTTGTAGTGGATTAGAGCCTACTCTTGACCTTGTTTTAATTTAATCACCTCTGAATATCCCTATCTCCAAAGTCACATTCTGGGGTCCTGGACATTAGCTTCCACATATAAATTTGGTGGGGAGGTTGGAAGCAATTCAGCCCTGTACCTAATGGGCAGTGGCTGGATCAAGCAAGATTTGGCAGTGTTAAGGAGTGTGGTGTTCATTTGTGAATTTTGCTCATGTTTGCATCTTACACAGCTCTCACAGCTGTCTGAGCACACTGCTGAGGACAGTAAGGACTCTACGGCAGTTGGAACATTCTCTCAGAAGATCTTGCTGTGGTGGGGACCAAGGAGGTTGAGTCAACAGGACCTGTGATGGGTCTCCTGTGGGAGCAGGGCAGGGAAGACTCAGGGGACCTGGGTTTCTGGTTTGGGCTACCTGGTGCACTGAGGAAATCACTGAGAGTCATGGGGAAGACCTTGGTCTGGGGGAGGGGAAGGCACCAAGTCCCAGGTGGGACAGGGTGGAGGCAAGTCTCTAGTTTTGGAAAGAAAGAAACCCAAGTTGAGACATGTATTTGAGCTTCAGAGTTCTGGATGGTCATCAAAGCCATATGAATGGATGAGAAGTGGTGGGCATGGCGTGGTGGTGGGGGAGTGGTGGTGGGATGGTGGCAGGGTGCACATGGGGAGTGGGGGACTGGTGCTAGCCCTGAGTTTGGATATTCAGAAAGGAACTGAAAACGCCTTATTCAAGCTGAAGATATATGTGCCCAGAATGCCTGCTGATCTGGAAACCCACTTAATTCATTCTGCAGGCTGAGAAGCCACTGGGTGTCTGCGATGAGCAGAGTCTGGGGTCTCCTGGGTGACAGCTTCCTTCCAGGCCTGAGGGCAGTTAATCAGGGTTTGGTGGAGTGAGTCACTAGGCAGTCTCCCAGCTGAGTCAGCACAGGGAACCCTTCTTGGGAAGGAGGTGGGTGAACAGCGCCCCCTGCTGACCAATCAAAGGGGTGGCGAGGTGGAGATGGGGGTCATTTCCCAGGCCAGGCAGGTGCAGTCTCTAGTCCATGGGACACCCACAGAGCCACTTGGCTTGTCATTGCTGAAGCACAATTTGGGGTGTAATAGCAGATATGTCTTAAGATGCCTTTCTTGGGTCACTTTAAAATAATAACAGCTGATATTTATAGAGTCCTCACTAGATTTCAGACAATGTGGGATGTAGTCTCCCTGCATCCACTTAATTCATATACTTAACGAAGAGTGTGGCTCTTCCCTTTGCACTCACCAAAACACCATGACTTGAAGAAGTGAACAAGCACACAGGGGTTGTGCAGTTTGTAGGTGGGGGGTCTGGATGTGAGCCCCCCACAGGCTGATGTCAAGTCACCCACCCACGATTAATCAGGGTGCCACATGGCTGCCACTGAGTGGATCCCAACCAGTCCTTACCTTGTGTGCTTGCTGGCCACATAGTCAAACACATGTGCAGGACTCATTCCCAGTTCCCCCACGGGCTGGGAATTTGCTTACCTCCCTGCATCTGTCTTCTATCTTCCATCAGATGGAACTATAGTGCTTATTAGTATAGGAATTTTGGGGGGAGTTTTCTGATAATGATGCATGATGACCTTGAAACGCTTAGCTCCATGCTTGGAACAGAGTGAGTGTGTGACAGCTGGTGTTCCCCAAGTTGCCACATCAGTACCCCCTTTCATGACTCTTCTTCCCATGTGATGGTGACACACCTTCATTGTCTGTTGGGTTTAGGGGTTTAGAGTCCCTCCTCTTGGACCCGTGTGTACCTTGGTAATCCCCTTGGCCATTGGAGGACGATGGAAATGATGCTGTGTGGCCTCCAGAGGCTCAGTCATAAAAGCGTCCTGGCTCTCTTGCTCCGTCACTTGTGCCGGGGAGCCAGGAGCCAATGTGTATGGTGTCCTGTTACCTGTGCTCACTGTGCTGGGGAGAGTGTGAGGTGAGACCCCTGAAGGGATAGAGTGATGCTAGGAGCCCAGCTCTACCAGCGCCTGCCCTTAGGGTCTTCCCACCTCAGGCACCAGGTAGAGTGAGCAGCTAACAGCCCCATTTTGAGCCACCGCAGTTGAGGCAGAGCAGAGTCAAGCCTGGAGGAGCTGTCCCCAGGAGTCCCGCCCAGATTGCTGATTTGCGAGTGAAAGAATGTTTTTCTTCTATGCTTCTGTGTTCCTGGTGCTTTATTTTGCAGCTCTAGATGGTAAGAACAATGGCCAATAAATGACTTTTGATGTTATTTCTTCTGCCTGGATGTGGCTGTCACTGATTCCAGAGGGAGCTGTGGATCAGAAAGATGAAAATCCAGAAAGTGTGTCGACTCCTGCTGGCGGTCTTGGAGTTAAGCAGTGACAACAAAGGCTAACTGGGTAGTCTGAGAGTGGGAGTTTGGACCTGTGCAAATGGGAGCATTCCCAGGATGACCCCCTGCATGTGGCAGCATAGGGAATGGGTTTCCTCCTTCAACCCTTCTCTGTGGGCCTCTTTGGCTAAGGTAATAACATTTTTGGTGTGTGCATTATTTTGTATTTTCCTCAATACTTCCATATCAACAATATAATTTACATCATACTGTATACTTTCAGGATGGAGTAGGACAGGGTATATTTACCCACGCTCTGGCAGGACAAATTGAGGCACAGCAATGGAACATATAGCTGCTTAGGGGTGTGGACATACAGCTGGTTAAGGGCAAAGCAAAGTAAACTCTCCTTGCCTTTAACACCTACCTCTTGCTGCTGTGTGGCCTTAGCCAAGCTACTTAACTTCTCTGTGCTCAGGTTTATTTATTTATGTATTTATTTTCCATCTATAAATCAGCAATAAAGATAGAACTCCTATAGAGGAGTATGGTGAGAATTAAATCAGATATTCATGACAGTACTTAGGGCAGTCCTAGCTTGTATGAAAAGCTAAGAAGTGGCTGAATTAAGGTTTCAAATCAGGTGGTTTAACCACAAACACCACATGAATAAGTGTAGGTCCTGGAATTTCCACCAAACACCCTAAAAAGTGACTGGACAGCAAAATTCCAGGTACTCTGGGTACCATTCCCATAGAACATGCTAAGTGTTCTTCTCTGTCTACTGTGCCTTGAGCATATGATACCTGAGCTGAAGACACCACCACCTCCTCCTCCTTGATTAATGCAGTCCAAGATGACACTGGTGTGGTTGGCAGTCACATCACACTGTTGACTCATCCTAGGCTGGCAGTCAAATCCTAAGTGTTCCCACCACATGTGCTATCCTCGAGCTGTGTTCCTTCCCTCTAAGACCGGTACAGTTGGAGCTTTAAAAAAAAACCAGCTACAAAATTGTGCGGTTTGTCAGATTTTGTTCATTGTTGCAGCTCCCTAAGAAAGACCTCTGAGGTCTTCCACCTTGGTACCTGGAGACATCCCCTATGCTTATAATATACCATCTCTTTTCCCTGAAGTTAATGTGAGTGTCTTGCTACTGTAACAGAATGAGTAATTGTGGCCTGATTTCTGGGTGGTCCAGATGTAGAAGAAGGAGGTGTGGTGTGGATGTCCCAGTAGATGCAGAGAAAGGGAACACTGGAGCATGTGCCATGACGTGCCAAGTCTGAGCCTGGCACCATTGCAGTTGATAGGAGTCTCTTTTCTGCTGACTCTGGATAAGGCCCAAGTTTGATCAGCTGCCATCTGAACAGGACAGGGCAGAGGACAGAAACTGTGTTCTGAGAGGACACTGGCATAATTAATCAGGCTTCTAGCAGATTGGTTTTTCAGATGCCTCCCAAACTCTCTAAATGTACTACTATCCAGAAGGATAAAATGACATTTTTGTCATATCTAATTTCTTGCTGAATTACAAATTATCTAAGTGGCCACATCACTCGATCTTACTAGTTTAGCAAAACTGTGGATGGTACAAGATGGACATAGGGTAGTCTGTGATTCCCACAAAGGGTGGGGGGCTCAGAGTGGCCCCAGCCCCATCCTGGGTTGATGGGCTTCTTGCATGCTGTTGGTGAGGTGCAGAGGGGGTAGCACCAGGCACCTTAGCACAGGAGACATGGCACTCAGCAAATGGATATGGTGTGTACCCAGTTCTCTGAGTACCTTCTGGACAGTACTAAAGCCCAGTGCTGAGTCAGGTGGGGCCTGAGCTGCATCTAGATACAACTTTAAACTTTGTCTTTGAATCCTCCAAAATATTCTCTATTCTCCACCTACCTGACTCCCCAGCCTAGGGACACTTTCCCATTCTGAGAAGAGAGAGTGTCACCCTACTCCACTTGCATTCTCTCAACTGTATTGATTATGCAAAAGACCTTATTTTCTGTGCCTAAGCTATTGAAGCTCAAAAGTTAATCACTGGCTTCTTTTTTCTTTTTCCACTGTTCCCTGCCCCCCAGAACTACAACAATAAAGGCTATGTTTTTCTTATTTAGACACAACAAGTATGATGCATTCTAAATAGAATGGTCTCAAAGTGCAGTTTCAGTGGCCACAGTTGAGTCTATCAGCAACTCACTCCACTGTGGTTCTTTTGATTACGTCACCCAAAAATAAGGCTGATTTTTATTATTCTATGATACACAGCAGCTATTAGCTTTCAAGAGACACAGGGACCATCGTTTCCCCTCCATTTTTTCTACCATCACTGTTCTGCTTTGCTTTCTGTTACCTTTTCCTCAGGGGAGTAAATGTAGACTGCAGGTTGAACAAAGTGGAATAAGCTCAGGGATAAGGAAGTTCAAGACTTAAAAAATGCACTGGTTCATGTTTTAGACATGGTATCCCACTGCACAAGTAACAGAACTTGCTCAGGCCAGCTGGAGCAAATTCAGGATATTTATTGCGAGAAGGCAGGGGTAGTGATTGCTGGCTGTCACCAACTAGCAGACCAGGAGGGGGACAGAGTCAGGAAACCAGAGGAAGGTGCTCAGCATTTCTCAGTATTCAACCTCAGATTCATTCAATTTAGCATACCTATCCCTTCCTCAGAGATGAAACAACACATATGCTGGCCACTCTTCTCTGCAATACTCTAACTTAGTCTGGTAGCATTACTAGTTAGGGAGTGAGCTGTGACCAGGCTGAAGCTACTAGCCTCTCCCTGGGAGCTGGCCCCTCAAATCTACTGATGGTAAATGGGTTTCTCTCCCTCAATATTTTTTTTTTTTTTTTGCTTAACTTCATCAGAGGCAGTTGTTATGTTACTTAAAGAACTGATACAGTCAGACCCCAGGAACAGAGAATTCCAGACTCCTCAGGCCTTATGGTGACATTGCTACATTGCTAAGGTCTTGAACTTTACAGCTGTAGTTTTGGGGCTTGAATCTCTACTCTGCCACTTCTTAGCTGTTTGATAAGAGGCAAATTCCCTTCTCTATGCCTCAGTTCTGATCTTAAAATGGGAATTAAATGAGTTAAAGCTTGCAAATACTTTTAATACAGTGCATGGTACAAGGGACCACTCAGTAGTTATCATCAGTTATCAACTATCCCAGCAGCTTGTAGAAAGGCATTCGATGCAGTTATACTTCTTTAAACAATGGGGATGGGAAAGGCACACCCATGGAATAAATTGGAGTGACTTAATTGTTTCTTATGGGCTTACTTATGTCATCCCCTCTACTCTGAGGTTGGGAATGGAGGGAAAAAAGATCTGGAATTGTCTAAAGGGGGAATTAAAAAATGAGCTGGTGCCTTTTTGTTTTCCAAGACAATCCAGAAGCCAGTAGTGGCACCTGGTATTCTCTTCTTTTTCTGGGAAAGTTCATGGGTTCTTGGCCCTAAATAAGCTGAGTTCTCTATAGCTTCCAACAAGGAAATTAAATTTTCAGGTCCTGCAAAAAAGTGTAGTTATCGCTAATATGATCATTGGTGCTGTCTCTGTAGGTCTGTAGGAGCAGAGTTCGGGGATGGATGGGGGAAGTGTGGGATTTGATAGCAATGGAAAAATATTCCTTCTCTGACACCTCACCCCCACCCAGATGCAGACACATGTGCCTGAACACACACATACAGGCACACACACCACGTGACACACACCCTCAGTCACATACCACGCAACCACACATGTCTGTGCACACAGACACGGACTTTCTCAGGAGCAGTCATTATCTTGAGTAATTAAAAAAAAATCACCAGTATTTATCTGGTGCCCACTTGGCCTTGCACTGGGGGGCACAGGGAGAAGGGCATGCTATGGCATGATGACAGCCTGGTCCTGCCTTCAAGGAGACTGCAAAGCAGTGTATGGGGGGCGGGGGGCAAGCAACACCTACCTGCACTTAGTGGAAAGTAGACCGGGAAAGGGCTACGTGGGAGGTTAACACCTTGTTAGTGGGGCTTTCATTCTTTCACTTGTTTCTTCACATGATTGCAGACTGGTTGCCTACTCTGTGGACAGGATAGGAATATCACCTACCTGTATGTGTTAAGATTGCCTTTTGCTGCAAGTGACAGAGGTTAGATGGCAACAGTTTGAGCAAATAGCTTATTTTTCCCTTGTAACAAGTAGCTCAGAGGCGGCCAATCCAGGGTTGGAACCATTCATTGTTCAAGGAACTCTTCCGGGACCCAGCTCCTCTGTTTTGCTGGCCAAACCTCCAGGGCCGCAAGGTGTCCTTGCAAAATGGCAAGAGACTGGTGGCATCTGTTCTCTTTTGAAGAGCTTTCTGCAGAACTCTATTAAGGATTCCATCTGACACTTTATCAACTACAACTATGGCAGATGAACAACCTCCCTGAAAAGGAAGCTGGGATATCACCTATTTCAACTGGCTGTGTTATTGCCTCAAATAAAACTAAGCTCCTGTGAAGAAGGAAGAAGGGGAGACCCCAGCAATTTGGGAAAGTTCTGAGAAGGCTCCCTAAGGCAACTCTTGTCAAACTCTTTTTTTTTAAAAGATTTATTTATTTATTTATACAAGCACTATGTACAATCAGAAACGCGGGAGGGTGAGAGAATTCACCAGAGCCAAAGCGGGGAGCAGAACAGGCAGACTGACGGAGTACACTGCTGAGGGGAGCAGCGGGTGGCAGGAGAGGTCTGTCGCACCATGTGGGACCCTTGCCGGTGGCTGTGGATCGAACCGGCACTGCAGAGGCTGCGGGCAGCTTCGCAGCCCAGCGCTCAACCGCTGTGCCACTGGGGAGGCCCAACTCTTATCAAACTCTTAACCAAAAGTCTAATATATGGTAACTCTTATCAGCTAAAACTCTGCCCAAGGTCTTCTCCAAGGACCCCTCAGTGAGGTGACCATGGAGCTCGGTCTCCTCGTTGTCTTCACTTCCCCCCCCTCCCCCTCCCACAACCCTGGCTGTCTGACTCTAACTCATGCTTCCTGTCACAGGCCACCTCAGCTTCTCCAGAAGCCTCCCCTCACCTCTCAGGTCCTCACAGGTGTCACCTGCTCTTTTGAAAACCTGTAGCGGGAAGTGACTGCATTGCTCACTGTAATGTGTCATGTATACCCTGGTATAACTAAACCTTTATCTGTGTGTTTATTTTTTTCTCACCTAGGTTACAGATTTCTTGAGGGCAGGCACAGTGTTTTATTCCCACATTTCTGCATCAAAGCTCTTATCACAAGTTCCTACCTAGTTGATGTCCATGTTGAATAGAGACTACACATTCTGAGGCGGCCATTTTTGGTTTGGTTAGGCTTGCGGGTGTGGATTGCCAAGGATTTGCTCGCATGCATGCAATGATGAACCACACTCTTTAGGGCATTTGTGGTTCTGCCCATGCTGATTTTCAGATCTAAGAAGCCAAGGTGTGGTTCAGTAAACACATGCAGTTGTTGCTCTCCAAACAGGAGAGGTTTGGATTGCCCATCTGGAATCAGGTAATCATTCATTCATTCATTCTGCCAACTGACACCTGATGTGTGCTGGGCACAGTACCTAGGCCTCTTACTCCATTTTGAGACAAATGGTTCCTTTGCTCAGCAGTATTCACTTTCTTCAGGTTTGACTCAAGGGAGCTTCCTTGGGCACCTTAATTTCAACACAAATTCCTAAATCAACTTAGACACTTGCTTTCAAGGGGAGCCCTGGCAAATAATTAAGAAAGAAGAATAAGAAGCAGGGCTAATGTGGGTGGGAAAGCCCCATACATACCTGCTCCCCTGTTTAGCCAGCTCATGTCCTGGTCCCCTTGAGATTCCCAAATGAATTACTTGGACTCTCCTCTCTCCCGGTAGTGGAAAGGAAGTGGTGTTGGTGATTCAAGCAGATTGCATTTCATCCCTTAAAATGAATGAATTCAGCAAATGGTTTCTGAGTTTCTATTTTGTGTAAGGTACTGTGTTACCATGGGTGACAGAAACACAGATATTAAATCAATTAAGTAACCCATTAGATATTTGATTTGACTGTGCTGGCTAATGGCATTCTCTGGATCTCTGTAAGACCAGTAGAGTACTTTTTATGTGCAAGGGCTTATACTTCATTCCTGACATACACTTTCTTCTTGAATCCTCTGAATATTTACATCAACACTTTAAAGAAAGGAGAAGAATAATTATCTTGATTCAGTGTGAGTCTGTGAAGGAGGGGGGATGGTTGGAGATCTAGAGTTAGGATCTAAATTCTGGGTAGAGACTACTTGTTGGTTGGGGTGCTCCGTGACAGAATGGGATAGTTACAGTAGTATGGAAATGGCAGCATTTTTAGGTGGAGAGGGCTGAGCTGTCTCCCTATACCTTGCTCCTGAGTCTGTCTCATACCCAGTGGGTATGTCGCCCAAGTACCTTTATGTGGGAAATGTAGGTAACTATGAAGTTGGTTGGTGCCTGCCATGGGCTCACTCTGTGATTTGAAGGGGCATCATGCAGCATCTTTAGTAAGGATGAGCCAGAGTTGGGGTTCACAGAGGACATAGCAGGTCTCAGGATGAATAGCATCAAGGAGATGCTAAGTCACAGGTAGGAATTGCATTTACTTTGTCACTGTCACATCAGCTGTGGTCACTTTAGGAGTGGATGTGACAGAGAGAAGCCAGGATCCACACTCAGAGGGATGACACAGCTCAGTGGAGGTCAATCAGATCTGGGAGTACATGAATGACAGTTGTTAACCTGGAATAGACAACTTTCCTGTGAAACCTGGAAGGCCCCCTCACCCTCACCTTCTGGGAACTCAGTTGCCCCTTTCTCAGATAGGAAGGTGGGGAGGGAGAAACTTTCAATTCTATTGAATAAATTACATCAAAGAGATAGGCTTTAACTAGAGAAATAATGGTGTTATCTTTTTTAAGGAATATATTTCATTTTAATATTTTTAATTTATAAGTTTTTTCCCTTACATTGTTGTTGTCCGATAGTTCTCTCACCACATCACCCAAGGACTATCACCATATTCCTTGGTGTTCATTCCTCCCTGTTTTGCACCCCCTCCTTTGCTGTGTGCCTCAGTTCTATGATCAGTTTTGTTTTGACTTTTTCTTGATGTTTTTTGTTTGGTTTCTCTGTATTTCACATATAAGTTAGACCAGCCTGTATTTATCTCTTTCCTTCTGACTAATTTCAGATAGCACAATCCCTTCCAACTCCAACTCCATCCATGTGGCCCCCAGTGGCATGAGTTTGGTTTTTTTTTGATCGCTGAGTAATTTCCATTGTATAAATATACCACATCTTTTTGATCCATTAGTCTATTTTGGGGCATTTAGGTTGTTTGTGCTGCAATAAACATAGGAGTGCATGTTTCCTTTCAAATTAGTGTAAAACAATATATTTTAATATTAAATATTAAAATGAATATTGAAAGAATATTAAATTAATTTTAATACTAAATACATTTAAAATTTTTAAAAATAAAAATTTGTCAATTTACCACACTATATAATTTTCAGGAATACAACTTCACACATCTCTATGTGTGTAAATCTCACTTCATCCACTTTCAAAGTCCTAGAGCCATTCTCATTGTTGGGTGCTGCCCTCTATCCTTCTCTCTCACCCCCACCCCCACCCCTTTGGTAGCCACCACATTTTTCAGAGTCTAAGAGTTGTTTTTGCTGTGCTTTACCCTGTTGTTTAGTTTGATTTCATGTCTTGACTGGCTATGAGTAGTACTGCTGTGACATAGGGATACAGATATCTTTTCACATTAGTGTTTTCATATTCTTTGGATAAGTACCTAAGAGAGGTATTGTTGGTTCATATGGTATTTCTACTTTTAGTTTTTAAAGAATCTTCATTCCATTTTCCATAGAGTATGCACCAGTTTATGTTCCCACCAACAGTGAATGAGAATCAGTCATGGCGTTATCTTTATGTAGAAAGAACAAGAGCTTTTTCACCCTCACAGCAACAGTGGCTCCAAAATTATGACTGTGAATTTTATATCCACCAGAGGAGCTTAGATAAAAACATCCTCAAATATTTTCTTTTCTCGTCTTCTGTCTTCTACTTTTTGGCTTCCTTCTCAGAAAGCCTCCGGTAATCTGAGGAGCCTGCCAAGACCCAGGTAGATATTAAACCTCTGAGTAATGGCTGAGGCTTCATCTCTCACTCTATGGTTTCCCTGAGGGAGCATGCTCTCATATTCATTTTTTAATCGATGGAGAGACCAAGGGATGACTCATCCCTCAGAGCTGTCGGGCAGGTCATAATGTCCTTGACCGGAGGCATCTGGTCAAGGTTTGTAGTTTCTTCTAGGTGAGGTCAAGGTAGTGCTAGGATGACTACATGGGGGATGGGGACAAGAGGCCCTGGGAAGAGAGGCAGTGGCTATTTTGGGCAAGGAATGCTTCCTGTCAGGGCTTCCATTATGACCCAGACCCAGGCTGTTGAACTTCCTTCCCAAACACCCAGTCTTGGATTCACACGCTTGCACACGAAACCATCCCTCACTACCACATCTGAGAGCGACTCTGCCTAAAGACCTTTTCCTCCTCCAAAGGTGGGAAGATAAAAGAATTCTGAAAAACAAACAAAAGTCCCTACTCTGTAGTGAGAAATGGCGGGGAGGGGGTGGCAGCTCCACCCCTCCCTAGAAGCAATTCCACCTACTCTTTTACATCAAATGAGGTTGCTGATGAAATCTCAGTGGAGCAGCCCCTGCAGATTGGGTTCAACTTATGGAAACTCAACACAGCGAGTTAACAACCAGACCAGTTAGGAGGTGATTATTCACTTTATTGATGGCTGCTTTGCTTCCACCCAGGATTCCCTTATGTAGTAGTTCCTGAGACATTCAAGAATTTGCTTATAGATCGTGAGTGTTGGAAAAAAGTCAGAGGGAGGCAGGAAGGCAGGAAGGCAGTTAGGAACCCCTGTCTGCTATAGATCCAAAGGGAGTCAAGAAAAAAAGAATTATCTCTGAAATTATGTAAATCAATGGAAAAACAGAATGGATTTCCCAAATCAATGTATACACAACTCTGCGTAACATTATAAAAGACCAGCTTTTACAAACATCTCATGTTTAATGTATTAGATGGTTTACTTACACTAGCATCACCATAGCCATGAGAGTGGATAGATTATCTTCATTATATGGATGAGTAAACTGAGGCCTAAGATGGGAAGAGACTTGTCAGATGTTACAGATGTGTCAACCATAAATCAATATTTATAAATCCAACTCCTCAGTTCCCCCACCCTCTCTCTGCCTCTCTCTCTTGCTCTCTCTCACAGTACAAAGCACAGGGATTACTCAGCATTTACTCCTCTATTTGAAAAATATTCTTTAAAAAGGAAACTATTTTTGGATAGAGAAAATTAAGAGTAAACATGAGTCTCATTGTTGGTTTATTTTCACTGAGTGCACACACCCCTTCAGGATGTGAGCTGGAACTCATTAGAAGTCACTGGGCCTAGGGGAGAAGATAAAGTCTCGATTAAAGACAACTGAGCCCTTCTGGACACTTTATTATCTTGGATTTAATTTTTAATAGGAGACACTAATTTACACAAGAAGTCCCTGGGGCAGGAGAGTGGTGCTGTGTAATTGTCATGGGTCTCTGGAGCGTCCAAGCATGCCCACACTCCTGGCCTGGGCGAGACACCAGTTCTGATGGTGATGCCAGGCTTGTGAATTCCTGGGAACCCCACTCAGCCTGGCATTGTGGGAGGATTTTAATCAAACAGAACATGGATCCAAGTTGTTCCTGATGTGTTGGCTACTTTTTCCTCCATTCATCCTAATGGAAGGGTGAAGGCTCAGCCTCTGAGTTCAGGTTCAAAGCAGGAAGGTTTGCAGCAGAGTGGCAAAGAATAGAGATGCTCTTCTGAAAACCAGATTTCCCAGTGAACTCAGTGGGCAGTAATGTTCCCCAGTGGGTCCCAGTTTCCCTGTCTTCAGAATGAAGAGGTGATGATATGTATTGAAGGTCCTTTTCAAATAGAGCCAGAAAAGCAAAATGGGGCATGGCAAGCTGGAACTCAGTCCCCTGCTTAGTCTATTCCTAGACTGGATGTTGGAGTTATAATGAAAATAGCAGCAAAATAATGTTGGTTATTTACTAAGTGCCAGACATTATGCTAAATATTCTTTTTTTTAAAAGATTTATTTATTTATGCATGCAAGAGCTGGGGTACAGGCCGGAGATGCAGGGAGTGAGAGGCTCACCAGAGACAGAGTGGGGAACAGAACAGGCAGACTGACTGAAATACACTGCTGAGGGGAGCAGTGGATGAGACAGGAGAGCTCTGCTGCACCATGTGGGTTTCTCCCTGGCCGGCTGGGAATCAAACTCATGCTGCAGAGGCTGTGGATTGCTTCATACTGCGGTGCTTAACACCTTGTGCCACCAGGGAGGCCCTATGCTAAATATTCTCAAATGCAACCTATGAAGTAGGCATTTTCATAACCTGCATTTCACAGTTGAGGCTGGTGACTTACCCAAGGCCACATGGATCCAAGTAGTCGAATGTCATTCCACACCTGTACTCCTAACTGCTATAATCTTCACCTATAAACTGGGAATAATGACAAAGTTGTCTCATAGGATTACAACGAGGGTGAAATGACATCATAAATGACAGTACTTAGCTTAGTTCCTGGCACATGGTAATAGCTTGTCAAGTAAATTGGGTTTGTTTAGCTTGGAGAAGTTAATAAGAATAGGAGACTTAATTATTGTCTTCAAATAGATGAAGGAATTTTAATGATTCACTTATGTTTGAAGAATAGTGAACCCCTACAGTCAGACTAAATGCTTTGTCTTATTCTCAAGTCTGTTATCCAGGAAGAGAATTTAATTTAAACAGAGAAATTTAATTAAACAAAAAATAACTTGACCTTCCTACTGGGTATAAAGTTCTAGAATAAATGATTGCAATTAGCTATGAAGGTTGTAACCATGGTGTTTAAATAGAGAATTATTATTTGAACAGCAGCCATAAACAATTGTGCAGGTTGTGTACTGCACAAATCCATGGGCTACCATTTACATCATAGCCTCTATGAATGGCATTCTCTGGAGTTATATTATAAAGCTTCCATTGCCCCTGGTAGCAGTGTTGCTTCTTTATTCTGAAGTGTTTTGGTTGAATTTGGTCCTTTTCTAGCTGTAGGAATGCATGGTTTTGAAAAAAAAAAAAAGTTGAGATGATTATCTGGGAAAGGTAAACATAGGTTTTGCACATTACAACTCACTGTTGAGGATCCATAGCAGTAGTAGATAGTAGACTGGCCTCAGAATCCCTCTCAACATCTCATTCCAAGGAGTTGCTATCAATAAATCAGATCTGTCACTTTAACTAAAATACAGAAGCTGTATAGCACAGGGTCGCCTTGCTCCATGTTCAAGCCAGCAACAGTGTTCTGAGTGCTTCTTACATCCCATCAGTAGCCTGCGTAGTTTGGAGCCTGAATGACTGGGTTCAGATTGGATCTGCTTTTCCTATTGGTGGCTTCATTTTCAGGCTCCCCATGGTGTTCTTTGGCACCTTTAGATCTGCATTTTTCCAGTTCAAACCAGTAGCAAAGAACATGTTTCCCTTCCCACTAGTCCTGGCAGATGTCTCACTGACTGGGTTACATGTCCATCCCTGAAAGAATCACTGTGGCCAGGGGTGGAGTTGGAGTGGAGGTTTCCTCCCTTGGATCATATGAACTGAGAGAGACAGACAGAGAGCTGGTGTGGTAATGGATGCTAGACCATAGAGCAATAGATTGGGGAATCAGTGAATGAATGGATGAATTATATAGGATCAAGTAATAAAATCAGGCATAGAGAAGAATGTGTTTCTTCTAGATGTCCACATCATGATCCCTTGGAACCTATGCATATACTACATTTCATGGCAAAGAGGAATTTAGGTTGTGGATGGAATTAAGGCCCCTAATCAGCCAACTTTAAAATAAGGAGATGATCCTGGGTTGTCTGGGTGGGTGCAATATCATCACAGAGGCAGGGGAGTATATGGGAGTGATGGGATGTGAGAAGCACTCAGAGCACTGTTGCTGGCTTGAAGATGGAGCAAGGCGACCCTGAGACAGGAAGGGAGGCAGCCCCTAAAGCTGGAAAAGGTGAGGAAGTTGATGCTTTTCTAGGACCTCCAGAAAGAAACACAGCCATGCTGACACCTTAATTTTAGCTCAATGAGACCTATTTTGAACTTCTTATCTACAGAATTGTAAGGTATAAATTTCTGTTGTTTTAAGCCACTAAGTTTGTAGTAATTAGTTTTAGCAGCAATGGGAAACTAAGAGTTGAAGCAAAATAATAGTATTATGTGTCCAGTCCAATACACACATGAATGAATAATACCATGTAATGAAATTGCAGTAGAGAGAGAAGTACAAGAGAAGGTTCTTGAGGAAGGCAGCATTGTCCTTGTATACCTTGGGAGTGTAACAAAAGGAAAGGGATTTCTGCCTGAGAAGAGTGGAATGTTCCATGCCATGGTTCCCAATGTCATATTGGGGCCCTCGCGGAAACCATAGGCTGTGGTTGAAGAAAGGTATGAGTTGTGGTCTCACAGGGAAGAAAGGTGCAGTTGAGGGAGGTTCTCAAAGCTGGGACAAGCTGTTTCTACTGTTCCAGTTAGTTAAGAAAAGGCAGTGTTTTTGAGCAGAAACCTTTCATGAGGAAACAGTGGTGCCCAGAAGAATTAGGGTTAGTGGAGGCCAGAGATGGGCCATGCTGTTGGTGTAGAAATGGAGAGGAGGAGCAATGGTGGAACTCTACTGTGGAGTAGAAAGAGGGGCAGGGGTGAGGAGGAAGCAGAGAACCCTGGAAAGTAGGGGGTCTTCACTTGGGATCTCCTCCATCATGACTTAAGGTGGTGAACAAAACACCCTAGATGCAAAATTTGGGGTGTTTGTAAGTTTTTCTGGGAAGGGTATCCACATTAAAAAAAATGAGATTCTCAAAGGGCTCTGTGACTCCAGAAAGGTCAAAGTTGCTGTCAGCTTTAGGTCACTCTATTGAAGAATAATATACATTTAGGAAAGTGCAGTTTTCTGTGTTAGCACATACTGAATACTCCTAGTCCTCAGCATCCAGCTCAAACAGAGGCCCTAACCTTTACCCCAAAGCTGCCTCTCAAGCACTTCCTACCACACTCCTGTCCCTCCTGGCTAAGGTCACTATGACCTTGATTTTAAACTGTGGACTGCATGGGGCCAGTGCCTAAGAATGGAACTACCATGTCTTGAAGCGACTGTAGGCTTGAAAACTACACATTGGACCCCACCCACCAGGGGTTTTCATGTAGAATTGGATGAGAGAACCACTTTAGTGCTTTCTGATTCCCCCTATGTGACTTTACCTCCAAGGAGACCCCCTCCCGGGTTTTCTGACTGTCTGACCTGTGGCCAAGCGGAGCTTTCCCCAGGGCCATCATCTCTGAGCTCTGCTCCATTTGCTGCATTAGTCACTGTAATCCCAGGGGCTGGGCCCTGGGAAGAACAAAATCTAATTTGGGCTTTTCATTTTATGAGTTGATCATTATTTGGTTTCCTTTCCCGGTTCAGAATCAAGGGCCAAGAACACAGGCTCTTAAGTACACAGTTACCATGGCGTGTTTGTGTGCTGCTGCGAATGGCTAACCGCATTGGAGGGTAAGAGGATTAGACAGAGGATGGCGTCTGATAAATATTAATAGGAAGTCGTCCCGCAAGCATGACATAGTGCATTCCAGCAGACCCGAGGCTGAGGGAAACATTGATGGCACACAAGAGTGTTCAGAAATGTCCATGTGCCTTTTCCGACAAAACTCAAATGGATGATGGTAACTGGATTTGAGATTTGGCTCTTGCCTCAACACATAAAAGCAGGGAGCCCAAGCAGAAAGAAATGAGGTGAGGTTTTTTTGTGGCCTTAACAAGAATAATGGATACTGTCAGGGAAAAGAGACCAAAAAGGAAAATTAAATTTCTTCAGAGAAATAGGGAGGGTGGCAGTGGAGGGAGGCACCAGGCCTTCCTAGTTGGGTGCACGTGCCCCACCAACCCCACCCACTACATCCAGCTCATCAGAATCTACAGCCCATTTCCGAGGACTTCCCTAATTCTTGAGTCCTGTTGGGATTTTGTGGTATTGATTTCTGTTGGCCTCGACATCGACTGGGCTTTCAAACTCTTTCAGATTTGGAGAGTGTTTCATTAAGATGGTATTGTTCTCGGGCCTCCCCGGTGGCGCAGCGGTTGAGCGCTGGGTTGCGAAGCTGCCCGCGGCCTCTGCGGCGCCGGTTCGATCCCCGGCTGCTCCCCGGCCACCGGAGGAGGGTCCCAGATGGCGTGCAGACCTCTCCTGCCGCCCGCTGCTCCCTTCAGCAGTGTACTTCAGTCCTTCTGCCTGCTCTGCTCCCCGCTCTGGCTCTGGTGAATTCTCTCACTCTCCCGCGCTTCTGACTGTACCCAGTGCATGTATAAACAAAACAAACAAACAAATAAATAAATAAATAAACATGCCTCTATAAAAAAAAAAAAAAAAAAAAAAAAAGATGGTATTGTTCTCCTGGGAGGGCCCCAGCTGGGAAGGACTGTGGAGTGAGATCTGTTGGGTTTCCCCTCCTCACCTTGTTACAAGTCCTATTTCCCTTTGTATTTTCCCACTCCTGCTCCTCACCCTCATGCTTTTCCTCTTTCTCAAACCTGAGTTGTCCCAATAGGCCAGTGAATCCCAGTCCTTTCCAGCATCTCTGCTGAGTTTTAAAGATTTATTTATTTATGCATACAAGAACTGGGGTACAGGCCAGAGGTGTGGGGGGTGAGAGGATTCACCCAAGACAGAGCGGGGAGCAGAACAGGAGGAATGACTGAAATACACTGCTGAGGGGAGCAGTGGGCGAGTCAGGAGAGGTCTGCTGCGCCATGTGGATAGCTACCTGGCCAGGGATCGAACTTGTGCTGCAGTGGCTACGGACACTACATAGGTTGCATCTTAATCCCTTGCGCTACGAGGGAGACCCCACTGCTGAGTTTTAATATAGGAAAGGCCACACAGGTGAAGACAGCACTTTTTTTTTTAAGAAGTGGGGTACAGGCCAGAGTTGCGGAGGGTGAGAAGATCCACCAGAGAGAATGGGGAGCAGAGCAGGCAGATGTACTGAAACACACTGGTGAGGGGAGCAGCAGGTGAGACAGGAGAGGTCTGCCTCACCATGTAGGTTGCTCCCCAGCTAGCCGGGTATCGAGCTGGGTGCTGCAAAGGTGGCGGACAGCCTCACAGCACTGCGCTGAACCCCCTGCGCCACCAGGGAGGCCCAAAGACAGCACTTTTAATGTCTCCTCTGTTGTTTTGTTTTGTTTTGTTTTTGAAAATATATGACCCAAGTTAATAATATTTCAAAAAAGCTCTTAAAATGTTAATTTTTCCTAATTAACAATAGGAAATAAAATGTATTTATTTGAATACAAAATAAATAACATAAAAAGGTGTTTTAACATAAAAAATAAAGGGCCCTGAAAACTTCCATTTAAATTTGACAGAATGAATAACTCTATTAATTTGGTTTTCTGCCCTAGACGCAACTTAAATGACACTACATAAATGAAGATGGTAAAACCCTTAAAAATAAAGAAAGAGGGAAAATGAGAGAAGTTATCAGTTTAGAGGACTGGGCATAGGAGTGATTAGGGGGCTTTTTAAAGAGCAAGGGAAGCTGAAACTAAGAGCCTATGAGGTGAGGGATGGAGAACTAAAAGAGGGGTGGACTCAACATACAGAACATCTGGAGGTTCAGGAACTAGGCACTAGATTTCCCTGAAAGCCAGGGTGTGGATAGTCCAACACAGGAACTGGGTATAAAGTCTGATAAAGGAGAACCCCCTGGATCTCAGGGGGCCTCTCCAGCCAAGAAAACTCTCCCTGCCTCATCCCAGCTGAAGATAGAAGTTCTGGAAATGTGAGCCTGAGAGATTAGGGCTTGGGGCACAGCTGAGCGTAGTAGGCTGGACTTCATTAAAAATAGGAATTAAGTGAAAGGCTCTCTGTGGACTATGGGGGTCTCACTTGCTGCTATCTCTCAGCTCGCAGAATGTAGCTATCAGCTCACACCTTTACACAGGCAGGGTGAACATTTGTTCTCAGGGTAGTCAAACCAATGCAGAGAACACGCCACAGCTACTACGTCCCTCCTGGTTAGCGCCTCCCTCAAAAGTGAATGAACAGCCAGAGCCACTGCTCAGTTTCTTCAGATGCTATAATAAAATTCCACTTATTGGGTGGCTATAAACAACAGCAATTGATTTCTTATAGTTCTGGAAGCTGAAAGTCCAAGGTCAGGGTGCCTACCTGGTTGATTAAATGCTCTGCTCAGGTTCATAGCTGGTGCCTTTTTGCTGTATGCTCACATGGAAGGGGTCAGGGAGCTCTGTGGAATCTCTATTATAAGAGCATTAGTCTTATTATGAAAGCTCCACCTTCTAATCACTCCCAAAGACTCCACTTCCTAATATTTTCACACTGGACATTAGAGTTTCAACATATGAATTTGAGGGGATGCAAACATTCAGATCATCTCAGCATCTTCTCAGTGTAGCTAGATACTGAGGATGACTTCTAACTTGAAACAGATCCCAAAATAAATTAACTGGGAAGACAAAACACCAAGGGAACAATGATAATGCAGTGATAAAAAGAAGGTTTTAAAAAGTATATTAGTATTATTTTCAGAGAGCTAAGAAATTGTATCTATGAGATAAGAGTAAGATGTTGTAAAAAAGTACTCAGCTTTTTGACAGTTAAAAATATGGCAACAGGAATAAAAGTTTCAATAAAAGACTGTATGATTAAGTCACGGCGGTCTCCCTGAAAATAGATGGGAAAGAGGTAAAAAGAGATAGAAGATAGGGAAAAATATAGAGGGGCTAGTTAGGACGTCCAGCATTTATTTAGTAAGAATTCTAGAAAAGGGGACAAGAAAACTAAGGAGAAAATAAAATCAAAGAAATAGTTTGATAGTTCCTATAACTGAAGGGCCTGAATTTCTAGATGCAATGCACTGACAGCAAAGGGACCCCCACAAAGCATATCCTTGTTAATTTCAAAGCTTCCAGCATGAACAGCTCTTATACGAAGGTGAGAAATCAAATGGGCCGGGACTTCTTCACAGCTACACTGGAAGCTAAAAAGTCAGTGTGTAGCGTGCCTTTACATTGTTGAGGGAAAACAAAGCCCATTCTAGAATTGCTCTTCCCAGACAAATTAAGAATCAAATGTGAGGACTGAAAAAAACGCTTTTTGTTTGTAAGATCTTGAGATTTTTTTACTTCATGTGTCCCACCATGTTGAAGGAGTAAAACGAGAAAGAAATTCATGGGATAGAGGAAATGGGCTGGAGCACAGGTGCATCCTGAAGGGAATTCCTAGGAAGATGGTGAAAGGGGTTCGCCAAACACAACTCCCTAACAGGCTTAGAGAGCACCCAGTTCCTGTTGAAAGTAAGGGGTGGTGTGGGGGGTGCCATAATGGATGTCCCTAAAAAGGTGGAGCTGAGAGACTGCTGACGATTTGGGTATACTGAGAAATTTTGTCTTCTATAGGAGCATTGGGGGAGAAATTAATAACAGGCACATGGAAAACTAAGCAAACAAAGACAGTCACAATCACATAAAATAATCAGGACAACTCCAGGAAGGTAAAAAAGTTGTTCGAGAAAGAACACAAAGTCACAGAGCAGCTGCATCTGTAAGCAGCATATACCTAGTTACAGTGTATACCTAGTTACAGCTTATACCTAGTTACAGAGTATACCTAGTGTATATGCCTAAAGAGTATACCCGGTTACAACATACACCTAGTTACAGAATATACCTAGTTATGGCATATACCTAGTTACAATACTGTATATGCTGGTTAATGACTTAACAAAATCATAATTATAATGCTGTTAGGAGAGTGGAGATTGAGGGACTAAAGGGAGGAGGGGACTCTGTGAGCAGGTCAAGGCCACAGCAGGAAGTCAGTAAAGTCTAATATGTAAGTACTGGCTTGTGAATCTTATTTTAATATGTGGAAGTAAATACTAGGAGTAAATACCAGATATTCTCTTTGGTCCTAGAGTGGGAGACAGAGGTGTAAAGAGTGATAAAGAAGAATCTAGTTTCTCTGATATAAGTCCTGTGGAGGTTTTTAAAATTTTTATACAAATTGCTCTGATAAAATTTAACTTAAATTTGACAAAGAGAGGAAAACGATATCCTCTAATTTCACCTTCTGCACATTAATTATAAATAGTCTTGTGAATATTCTGTTGACCTTTGTCTTCTATGTGTAGTGTAATGATTTAATTTTCCCGTGATTGGATAATTGTCTTCCATTATGAAATGTCTTTCATTTTCTCTTTCCTATGTATATCCTGGACATTCTTCCATCTTAGGGAGAGTAATAGTAATCTTTTAAAATGAATTTGTGCCTTATTAGTCACAATTGCAACTTCCTGCTTATACATTGTGTAAAATCTCCTCCTGCATGTGGGGGAGCACTTGGGGGCCATTTGCTCTGGGCCTCCCTTCAGCTGATTCACCTTGAATCATTTGTCCAAAGTTCTATTCAGGTTTTAACCAATGAGGGCTTAATTAATATCTAGATGGGAATCACAGTTCTTGCAGCCAAGTGAGTGCCTAGTAGCCACGTGCAAAAAACTGGTGAAAGCTGGAATAGAACATATGGCTTAGACTCAAGGCTAATAAGCCCTCTCCTTTCCATTCTGGATCTAAATCTTGGCACCCATGTTGGACAGTCATGTCTATAGGATGTGGGAGACATGCAGCAGACCCAGAGTCCATCTGCCCAGCCAGAGACATCTCAATCATTCAGCAGTGGATGGGCTAGCAGGACCAGCAAGAATGACACTGCACACAGTAAAATGTTAAGAGGTGGTCACTTGGATACGTCTCCCCTTTCTCCATGTGGAAGAGCAGCTAAGGGGAGGGGAGTAGAATGGGATGCAGGAATGTCCTTCCAGAAGGAGATGAGGCAAAGAATTCCTCATAATACGTAAGAGTGGCTGGCACTTACACACATCATTGGCAAATGATCAGAAGCTAATGAGAAGCATAAAAGGAGTTCAGAGGAGGCTTCCTCCAGGAGGGAGCATTCAGAGTCCTCTCTGTGTTGCTGCCCAGTTGAAGGCATAGTCCTTCTGAGATTTTGTGATTAAAACGTTCCCTTAAGTTGCTGTTGATGCACATGCAATGCTATATCCACAAAGTATAATTACCTGTTACCACTTTGACTGGGTGTTGGCTGGAGCTCTTGGATCAATTAGTAAATGTCATTGAAGTTGAATATAAATAAATGATATGATCAAGAAATCCTTAAATCTCATTCCATTAAAATTGCTTCATAAAATTTGGGCCTGCTGAGAGATTATTGACAAAAGGAAAAATACATTTCACTAAAGCTTCCATGGACATTTGATGGACAGCAGAATCATACCCAAAAGTCAGATACCAAATGTGGAGCCTCTCAACCTACATTTCTTACCAATAACTCACTTCTGTAACCAGTCCATACTCACACATGGATTTTGGGTGACTGGTAGCACCACTGAAAAAAACTTGTTTCTTCCCAGGATCAGTAGCAGGAAGGACGAAGGACATTGAGGTGGGAGAACTTTGTATGTGGAAGCCAGTGCAAGGGACATTCAGGGGATACTGAGCACACCCATTTGGCTGATTGGTTAATCTGTTCATTCATCTCTCTGCCTTTCCATCAAAAGGAAGTACTTGACTCTGGAATCCCAGAGAAACTGCCTCCTTTTGGGAAGGTTGGTGATGGAAATTTAGGGGTGCTTAGGAGATATTAACTAAAATTTTTGTACAGCTAAATTTGTGAACTCCCAACATGTGTTCCCTGTATGCCCATGAGAAACCATTTTGAGGTTCACTCACTCACTCCAGGCCTTTGTTAAGAAGCTAGCATTTCAAGCCCTGGGTAGACCCCACTTACCCCATTGGTCAATAGAACTATGCCAGTGACACAGTTCTTTCTCAAAGTGGTTATACCAACCTCCCACATGTGTTGGTGGGGGAGGGCCAGGTTTTGGGTGCTTTAGGATAAAGGAGGCCCTTAGAATCTACACCCTTCTGTGGCCTCATTAATGCAGAATCTCAAGTTTGTCAACACCCACCCACCCCTAACTCACCCACCTCTGTAGAGAGGGCACCTCTTCTGCTGTGCCTGAGTTTCTACCATGTGGTAGAGTGCAAAGGGGGGTGGGCCACAGTCATTGCTTAGCCCACAGTGAACAAATCTAACAACATGGGGAGAAAGACAGAATCTTCCAACTGATTTCAAAAGACTTAGAATGCTGGAAAAAGACTCATTATTCTGTCTCAGGTCCTTGCCCAGTCTTTGTAGTCTCTATCCAGGTATATGAGGATGAGCCACATCCTAACCCTTTCAGAGGGATGGGTAGGGAACTTCAATTGGCAGTCATTGATTTGTTGCTTAATATTTATGCTTGATAAACTCAGGGAAGACTGGAATCACATGGAAAGTGTAATGAGGAGAAAGTAGTGCCAACAGAGGTGTGTGCATGAGAGTAAGGGAACTGGCTGGTAAGGGGACTGCTATACAATGAATCAGAGGAAAGAGAGAGAAGCTAAAGTTCCTACTCTGGGAAAAAAATCAGAAAAAAAATGAGCACTAAGGTTTTGAAGCAGAACTTAGAGAAATTCTGGAGTAGAGGGCAATAACTTCAGAACATTTCTTTAGGGCGCTGGAGACTTTTGATGTAAAGGGAAAGGGAACTCTTAAAGGCACCAACCTGACCTTGACACTGTTGGGAAGTGATCTCAAGAGCCAGTCATTCCCTTTCCTATGTGAAGGTCATTGGATGGGGCCTGGCTGGAAGGACCAGGATACTGGCCCTTGGTGGCCTCTTGATTTTAATTTCTTTTCTCAAAGTAATAAAGTTTCCAGGGTCTCTCACAGTTGTGGGAGATTTCTTTCCCATTTCTGGCAGGAAGGCTACCAGTTTAACTTAAGAAATCTAGTGCTTCTGTTGAAGCCTCAACTAAGTCACTGATTCCAGAAAGGCAGTTTGCATCACAATATGGTGAGTGCAGCTGTAATACCATGCATAAGGAAGGGGGTACTGAATACTTAGAAACAGACGGGAACAAGGAAGTCATGCGGAAGGTTGTATCAACTTAAGGAAAATCTGCTGATTTCATAGACAGAGAAGTAAATTAAAGTGACATTTTCCCTTGACATACCTCCAAGGAAGCTTCTAAGTACGGTCATACATCTCAAAATCATAAGTCTGTTTGCCAGGGATGGCTTCCAAAACTGAATGATCAAGGCTGGATGGAATATTGTGTTAAGAAGGATTCTGAAGCAGCGTCTGAGTCCAAAAAGAAACAGCACCTTATTTGATACAGTGATGCATTCCAGAGCAATAGAAGTGAAATGTGGTGGTATGCATCCCAGGTGTTCAATGTCTTCAAGGACTCAAGCATCCATTCTTGGGGATTTATCTCAGAAAATAATTTCAATGGAAAAAACAAGTACTGTATACACAAAGGTGTTCTCCTTGTTCTTATCTAATATAGCAATAATTTGTTCTGTAGAGGGAGAATGGTCATTTGTCAGAATTAAATTGCCGACCATGAGGATCATATAGAAACACGGGAAAATGTAGGACATAATGTTGAGTAAAAAGAAAACAGTTGGGTTTTCCTCCCTGGATGCCTGAAGACCCCCCGCTGTCATGAATGACTGTGTGAACCAGAAAGTTCATGACTCACTGACTGCTTCAGCAGAAACGAATGGTCGTCAACATGCTTCATCCTGGGAAGGCTACTGTAGTACCTGAGACAGAAAATCACAAAAAAACTAGCTGAAGTATACAAGATCCCCCCTCTCTCCCCTGTTATCTTTGTATTTGGATTCAGAACCCAATTTGGAGGGTGCAAGGCAACTGTCTTTGGCATGGCTTGTAAGTCCTTGGATTAACCAAAGAAAGCTGAACCCAAACACACTTTTTTTTTTAAAGATTTACCCATCCATGCCTCCAAGAACTGGGGTGCAAGCCAGAGGTGCAGGGGGATGAGAGGACTCACCAGAGACAGGGCGGGGAACAGAACAGGTGGATCTACTGAAATACACTGCTGAGGGGAGCAGCGGAAGAGACAGGAGAGGTCTGCTGTGCCATTTTGGTTGACAGAGCTGTCTTTAACCCCTGCACCACCAGGGAGGCCCTGAACCCAAACAGAACTGCAAGGCTTGGCCTGTATGAGAAGAAAAGACCTTGGGCAGACAGTAAGGAGCGCAAGACCTTGGGAAAACAGAAAGGAGCACAAGAACAAAATGAAGGAAGTTGGGGGACTGCAGAAGCCAGAGTAAAGATTTTGTAGTGACTTTATCTGTGGTAATTGTACAGATGTTTTATAAGAGGATTAATAAATTAAAACCTTTTATGTGAAAACAGAGAATATTTTATACACATAATGATTGCAACTAGGTTTGAAAAGAAGACACTCCTGTGTTTTGTGCATGGAAGTGCCATTTCTTTCTTGTTCACTGGTATATGGAGCCCAGTTCCTGTTATACAGTAGGTTTACAATAAATGCTAGTTACCTCTTCTACTGATAGATTTCCATATTTGTACAATAAAAAATAGCTCTCCAAAGAAGTAATACAAGTTAAAAAAAAATCCAGCTGTTTTGTTTCCCCCCCTTGGAAACAGCAGCTTGTTTTGCCTTTTCTAGTCCACTTGCATCAGTCTTACACTCTTTCTAGGACTCCACTGAGCAACTCCAAAGACCCAATCTTCTATTAAATTCCTACAGATATGTCACTTCTGACAAAGACTTTTCTGTTTTCCCTTTGCTTCAAAATGTTCAGGCTTGGGCTTCAGGAACTCTGAAGCACCCTTGTTTATTATCCTTCTGAAGTTGTTGATTTGCCCCAAAGCAAGTTTTTCTTATTTTATGTCTCCAAATAGCTAACTAACTATGAGAATGACTTAATCAGCATCTTTATGGCCAGTTGTAAGGTTTTTATGGAATTCAAATTCAGATCTGAAATCTGTGTATATGGCTATTGGAATGATTGACAGATTGGGGTCAGGTGTCAAACAGACCTCCAGTATTGACAAAACCTCTCCTCCATGTAATGACCTGTAAACATATGGCAAGTGATTAATTATTGTGTAACTTCACTAACTTCAGAAACTCTCCTAATGTTCCCTAATTCCATCAAACAATAATTATTCTTTCTCTCTGAACCACACAAAACACTCATAACCCTCAACTAGGAAATTAAAGTTTATTTTCAATTTCCTTGGGCAAGGCAAAGGCAAGGGTAAATTAACAGTCTGTAGCTTGTCTGGAACTAGAAAAGCATTGCAAATCTGGTGGGGAGTTACAGTGTAGGAAAATCGTCCAAAGACAATGCAATATTTAGCTGATGGCAATCTCAGAAGATATACTTGGAGGACAGAAGCTGTTGGATGAGCAGGCATTATCTCTGGAAGCAAAGCTAAAGTGGAGGGGGAGGCAGTTATTGCAATGATTTAGACCAAGAAAAAAGCCATAGTTTATCTGTCTCTACCAATCTAATATACTAGACAACACAGTGTCAATCCATTTGACTGGGTTCAAAATTGTCAATTCACTGTCACACAAACTCACTTATTATAAAGGAATAGTTTTCTCTCTTTACTTCTCACCTGAATATCTCCTGTTCCTAGCCTTTTCTTTTTGATAACATCATTTTTTATTACAACAATAATTCTTGTATGCATCTATTCAACAGATTTTATTGATTTTCTACCATGAGCAGACACTATGTGAGCATAAGGGATAGAGCATGGGCTATAAAAATTGTTCAGGGAGACAGGTAAATTCAGAGAGAATTACAATTTGGTGTTATGATACAAGGATGTATTAGGTGATCTTTTAGCCCAAAGGGGGGCCCTTAACGCAGGTTGTGGAGGGCTTTCTGGAGGAGGTAACAGTTCTGAAGTTAAATGGTTTCAGTGGTAGAGAAAGGATCCTATATCACCTGTAATCCTTCTTTAGCATTTATGTAGGTTTTTTCCTCAGTAACTTTTTTCTATACACAAACAGATAGATACAGACAAGTAGAGAGGTAGGTAATAATGGTTATATACATAGATTTGTAAAACTGTGATCATAATATCTATATATCTTTCAATGATGTCTTATGCATGTCTTTATATATGTATTGAAAACTGGAGTCTTGATTGAAACTAGTATTATATTGAAGCAACATTTCTTAATGTATTTGATGCTTCTCTTTGTGTCTTTCAGAGTTTTTTTTGGCAAGTCACAAAAACTAAACCTGGCTAGTTCAATGGAAGAGGACTTTACTGGAATAATAATAGGTACTTCTCGACTCCATGGGAGGACTGCAAAAACAGGCGAGAAAGGGCAGGATCAGATGTGCTCAGGGGTGGGAAACCTATTTAGTGCCAGTCATAGAAACAATTCATTTTTGGCCTTCTGCTTTTGACTTAGATTTAATATTCTGAGAAGGAGCATCTAGCTGGCCAAGCCTAGAAAATGTGTCCCTCCCTACCCACAACAGGACAGACTTTTTTTTTTTCAAAGATTTATTTATTTATTTATACAAGCACTGGGTACAGTCAGAAGGGCAGGAGGGTGAGAGAATTCACCAGAGCCAGAGCGGGGAACAGAACAGGCAGACTGACGAAATATACTGCTGAGGGGAGCGGCGGGCATGGCAGGAGAGGTCTGAGTGCCATGCAAGACCCTCACCGGCGGCCGGGGATCGAACTGGTGCTGCAGAGGCTGCGGGCAGCTTTGCAGCCCAGCGCTCAACCACTGCACCACCAGGGGAGGCCCAACAGGACAGACTTTTGCAGTGAGAAGTGGGGCCTTGATTCCCATTGAGACTCTCCCAAGAGGACCTTCTCCCAAGCAGGAAGAGCATTGGGGTATTCCTAGGAGAAAGCACCCAGGAATATCTATTCCTCTAATTGTTAGAAGTTTAGATGACTTCTTTTATATTATGAAATGATTGGACATTCTTCTGCCAAATCTTTTGAGCATTTCTCTGATAATCTGAATATAAATGCCTGAGAAATGAAATTTCTGGATTAAAAAATGTGAACATTTTAAATTCTCTTCATACATACTGCCAAGTGGCATTTCAAAAGTTACATCAGTTGAAGCTTCCTCTTGGAGGTTGTTTTGGTCATGACCCATGTTGGACATCACCATTTTTGGAAATCTTACGTCCACTCCTGTGTAACCTGTGCCACTCATGTAAATTATACTTCTTTGAAGTCAAAGCACCTAGTGGCAGAGCAAACAATTGGGAAATAAGTTGTTTATTTTCCTATTTGTGATAATTACCTTTATTGATTTTCTTCCACATTAATTAGATTAATTCTGGGACTGCTTCTTTTAACATGCAGTGGAGAAGCCAATTGGTTCCCCCCCCCCCTTGAAAAAATACTCTCCTTGAAAGGGAGTATTAACAAAGCAGCATGACCAGCTGAAATAATAGAGGCTTTGAATTCTGGAAGTGAGGGTCTGCGCAGAGGTCTCTAATCAGATCTTGTCGGACTGTCTTGCATAGTCCTTCTGAAGGCAGGGACAGAGCACATCTGCAGAAGTGGGTCCTTTCAATAAAACATAGCAGAGAAACAAGTCCAGCAGTCCCAGATTGTGATGAACACGATATCCAGAGAGATGACCAAATATTTCATGACTTTTCAATTTACTTAGAAGAACATCTTTTTAGTAAGAAGCTGGGGCCTCCGTGGTGGTGCAGGCAGTTGAGCGCTGCACTATGAAGCTGTCCGCAGCCTCTGTAGCATGGGTTTGATCCTGGCCGGCAGGCGAGAATCCCACATGGCACAGAAGACCTTTCTTGTCTCGCCTGCTGCTCTCCTCAGCAGTGTATTTCGTCAGTCTGCCTGTATTTCGTCAGTCTGCCTGTATTTCGTCTGTTCTGTTCCCCACTCTGTCTCTGGTGAATCCTCTCACCCTCCCACACATCTGGCCTGTTCCCCAGTTCTTGTATAAATAAATCTTAAAAAAAAAAAGAGAAGAAGCTGAAAGGCATGAAGAATGTTAGGTTAGTTCTAGGCTTCCATCAGGAGGGTTCAAGTGGGAGCCAGGAAGGAGCTTTTGATGAGAAATCTGGCTCAGAATGCTGGTCTTGCTTTGCCATTAACTAGGTGTGTGGCCTTGGAGAAGGCTCTTCACCTGTCTGGATTTCAACAGGGCCTGGGCCACATGATCTTTAAGGGAACTTCTTTTTCTGATAATTAAGGTTTCTAGGATCCCTAACTTTGGATTTTTTAACAGTGTCCTGACTTCCAGTGTAGTAGTGATCAAATCACTTTTCGCTTTGCTGTCAGCTGAGAAATAATCTATTGATTGAAGATATACCTTATCCTCTTGGCCTAGTGATCAGAAGTCTCTGTGGTAAAAGCAAGACCTCAGCAAAAGGCAGGCAGAAGGCAAGCTGAATTCTTCAAAAAGAAAGCCACTCCCTTCCATTTGCATAATTTGATTCTAATGTTCTGCCCTTGTCAAGTTCTCTCCTACTTGTAGACATTTATGCAATGGGTTATAACCATATTATTTTATTGCTGGTCATTAACCCTGTACGAGACACCTTGTTAATAGGCTTATTAGGTATTCTATTCATGAGGACTAGAAATGAATTTGATTCTGGATCACTTGCACTTGCACCTGTCTCTGCTTGGCAGGTGGCCAGGTGGGTACCAAGACCTGATTGCTTGCTTCCTCTTGTGGCCACCTGGCTTCATGTCCAGGTGCATTCCTGGGATGGTGGGCACTGCCAACCTCTCTGGTTGTGAAGGAATATCAAGCTCATTGAAAAGTTTATAAGCACAGAATCATTTTCAGTTCTCTGAGTAAATATCTGGCAAGGCTCAGATTGGAACAGATCCAATTCTATGGATAAAATGCCCCCAAACACATTTTCCCCTGAGAAAGGCTGAAAATATATGCACATTTATATGTGTCTAATTTGAACAAATCTCATTAATGTGAATGATGTAGAAAAATGTACAGTGACGGAGTGGTTCGTATTCTCATGCTAGTCTGGGAGAGAATTCATCATGGCCTGGCAGGAGGTTAGCATTTGCTGAGGCTCTTTCTACATGAGGTGTTTACAATAACAAGGTCCCAGGCCAGGGATGCAAATACTTGGCGCCTGTGCCTTACCGCCCCTCCCACATCCTGAGCAGGCATCACTAATGGTAGGTGATGTTCTTTCCTCCTGTCACACCCTCAGACATCCAAACAGGGACTTAATCACTCTGCCCTAAGGTGTCAACCAGCTTGTCACCTGTTCCTGGAGAAGAAAGGAGACCCTGCTACTTGTTGGAGATGATTGATGGAATAAAATTGAGTGCTTTAAAGCTCATGAACTAAAGTACCAGGATGTTAAATTGACTTTCATTGTCTTCTCAGAGGCTTAATTAAGTTTCCAGTGTTGAGGGAAATGTGTGATAAGTATCCCCATCTGAAAAAAAAAAAAAGGTGCTAGACACTAAACACATCCGTGGAGAGTTCCTGGGAGCAAAAGTGGTCTTCCCTCCAGCCTGTAAAAGAGGAATACCAGGATTTTGAGGAAATGTGATTGCATGAAGCAATGTCTCAGGAGCATGAAGCATTTTGAATTCCACCAACCACTATTTTCCAGGAAATAAGAAAGGTCCAAGAATGAATATGTACGAAAGTACATCTCCTTGCCCCGAAGACTCTGAAGGTTGGAGTCTGGAACTGCCTGTGGTGGTAGAACCTGGACACAGGGCAGCAGTGGGGGCACCAATCCTCTTACATTTGTAGGGCAGGATGAATGTGCTTCCCATAGCTGAGTGGGCACAGTGGAGGGGAGCCAGACTTCAGCTCCTCTGAAAGGTTCTCTACCTCAGCCTCCCTGCTGCTCCTTTCGTACAAGTGTGGGTTCAAATGTTGCATCCTCAGAGATGCCATCTTTGAGCACATAGGCTCAAACAGTGACCCCTATAGGCCCCCCTTAGTACACCACCTGGTCTATTTTGTTGGCAGTAGTACTTACCATATGAATTTACTTTGTTTTCATTCTTCATTATTTATTGTCTGGTACCTGCCCAAATTTTGGGGAGAGTAGGGGTGTGGAAGTGAGGGCTTGGGAAAGGCATCTCAAAGTGACCACATTTTAAAGTGTAAAAAAGCTTATTGAATGTAAATTCCAGGAGGGCAGAGACCACTTTCATCTTCTGCACCACTCTTCCCAGTGCTCATTACAGAATCTGGCACATAGTAGCTGCTCAATAAAAGTATATGTATAAGTAAATCTCTGCCATTCATGAGCCCTAAGAAGTCAATAGACATCAGATGGTTCTGAAAAAGACAATTTCTCAAGTCCCTGGCATGGCATCAGTATCTGCATCCAAAGGGTTTAGTGGGAGAGCAGAGTAAGAGCCAAAGGCTGGAATAAAATTGGCCCCTGCTGGTTTCTGTTGTTCTGCTGCACTGCCTTGACACCTGGGAAGCAACTCTTCAGTCAGGCGCTTTCTTCACATCCTGATCTCTCCCGATCCAGAAAGTTTCCCCCGGCAACTCATATGGGTTCTCCCTTAGTTTTGATCGATGCACTGGCCATTGAGGGGCTTGCATTTGTGTACATCTAGGCTTCAGGAAAAATGGAGCACCTGCCCGGGTGCTTGGAGACAACCTGCAAATCTGGAAATACATGAGTGTTGTGTATTTACCACTGTTGTCCTGGCTTTCTGCACAGCCTCCTGAGTGATGTGAAATTAAAATCATGAACCTTAAGCAAATATGCGCTACAGTGATAACGACCCCAAGTAAACACATTTATGAAAAGAACACCGGGAAAGCAGGTATTTCATGTGTCATTTGTTCCCTAGGCTTCTTATTAGAATCACAAGTGAAATCTCCACCATGCTGGTCATTCAGTTATATGGGAAATCATAGCCCTTCCATATAGAGAATCACTTTTTTTTTTAAAAAGATTTATTTATTTATACAAGCACTGGGTATAGTCAGAAGCGCAGGAGGGTGAGAGAAATCATCAGAGCCAGAGCGGGGAGCAGAGCAGGCAGAAGGACCGAAGTACACTGCTGAGGGGAGCAGCGGGCGGCAGGAGAGGTCTGCGCGCCATGTGGGACCCTCCTCGGGTGGCCGGGGAGCAGCCGGGTATCGAACCGGTGCTGCAGAGGCTGCGGGCAGCTTTGCAACCCAGCGCTCAACCGCTGCACCACCAGGGAGGCCCGAGAATCGCTTTTTTTTAAAGGTAGAAATAAAAATCTCTTCTTTGAGTAGTACTGCAATTTAAAAACACATCTATTTATACTAAATCAATTGACTACAATAAAAGGTAAATTTTAAATCCCCCATGAGGTTGGAGAATCCCCTGGGTTTTGGAGAATAAATGAATGCCTGTTTAAGCGCAGTGTTGAACAGCACCATGATGGCATGTTCCCTTTAGGATTAGATGTCAGTTTGACTTTGAATGACATCACATTAAAAAAAAAAAGTTGGTAAAGCTGTTGAGGACTAAGGAGTCCCAAATGGTCTTACCAGGTCTGCATCTAAGATTTGTGTGGCCTAGGTAAGAGTACTTACAAACGCAGACCCACTTACATATGCATGAATATTTTATTTATTTTTTTTGCAGTCAACATAGAAACATTTTTATTAGCTTGTTTATTAATTAGCATGTTCTTGTACTAGGAAAGTACTTTACTGCATTGAACTGTCTATTGTAATAATGGTTTCTTGTTATTTTGTTATTTTACTTAATCTGTTGGGAAACAGATATTAATATGAAGAGATATGCTTTTTTGCTTACAGATGGATGTTGATTTTATTTTTTAAAATTTTATATTTTTTTACATCATTTTTCATTTTTGTACAATGTTTGCATTTTCATCTCCATTATAGTCCCCATACAATTCCCACTCCCCTTGTTTTGATCCTACTCCCTTTTCCCCCACCACTCCCCTCCCCAGGGTCCCCATAGTGTTTCTCTGGTTTATAGTTGTTTGTTGATTTTGATTTTTACTTTATTATGGTTAGTATTTTTTGTGGTCCCTTATTTAGGTTTTCTGAATTCCTGTTATGAGTGAGGCCATCCGGGATTTTTCTTTTTCTTTCTGGCTTATTTCACTGAGCATGATCCCTTCCAGCTCCATCCATGTTGCTGCAAATTGCATGAGTTTATCTTTTTTGATAGATGAGTAATATTCCATTGTGAATATATATACCACATCTTCTTGATCCAGTCATCTGTTTTTGGGCATATGCATGAATATTTTAAATGTGTCAATCAAGTCAATGAACTGTTAACTAAATATATTTCACCCTCTTCCCATGGGTAATGTTCTTGTTTGAAATGAGGGTTCTTGGACCCCTCAGAGTTTCCTTGTAGACTGTGGGGGGTAAGGAGATTCTAACTTGGGTGCCTCCCATTCCTCTTTCCACTCCTGGCTCCATCCTGCAATCCATGGGGTTTGAGTGGAGGTGAATGCACCCTTAGTTGCATACCCACTCTCCTTCCATGTGCCCTCACCTTTCTGCATGGTTTTAGAAAGAAACTCAGGGCCAGGTAGGATATTCAGGGCTCATGGTATGTTTGTCATAGCGTGAAAAAGGTGAATGCAGTCACCAGGTGGATTTGCTCATTGACCCCCTTGGGGTCCTTACCATATGGCTGTAGTCAGAGGAGAAGATAGAACTCTTCAAAGTGCAGGGGACCTAGGCAGGGCACCTCCTCTTGCCTGAACTAAAGGGGGACTAAATGCAACCATAGTTGGAATGAAACTGAGTGGTGTTTGAACCTCAACTTTTATCTTAGTAGTCCTTTAAGTAAAACACTTGTAAATGTTTTAATACCTACAGTTGCATTTATCAGTAACCTGTCTGAAATGAAAATCAGTTTAGTTTTGGTATGGAGTATATAACAGTTAACAAGTGAACCAAAATTAAAAGTGAAAACTAGCAAGAGAAAGCATGCTGGATCTACTTTACACAGATGAATTTAAAGATCAGTAGTCACACTAAAAATTCCTTTAATATGAAAATTCTTTGTTTCCAAAGTTCTTTCACTTACAGATGTATCATTGAATCTTTATAAAAATAAGCATAAGTTCTTCGAAGTTTGAAAGATGTATACTCCAGGCAAATAAAAAGGGAAACTTATTTGATACTTTGAGGAGTATGTTTATAGAGTCTACTAGCCTGAGGGAGCAATGTAGAAGGAGAATCAAACATGCCAAACAGACTCTGACTTTGGAACAGTTCTGTTCTGTAGATAGTGGCTGCCTGAAGCACTTGATTCAAAGGGTCTCAGGCCATACCCACTTATGGTGGTTGGTGATACATTAGTCATGTCTGTCATGGTCAAGGGAGTGGCAGTGATGGCATGGTGTGCCTTGAAGGTGCTACCTTTGAACTTGAAGAACACATGGGAAAGATAGTAAGGGCAAACAAGATATTTGGAGTCCTTCTTAATCTCTTGAAATTGTTGAGCATGGAGAAAAATGAATCCAAATTCTTAACTAGAATTTTCATGTTCTTGAATATTTCTTCCCTAAGCCAAAAATGATCCATTTTAGGTCTCTTTGAGAAAGATGCTAGTTTCTTTTGTTTTCCTGGTTTAGAAAAAGGTTGGGTAGGCATTTGCTAGGGTGTTAATTGGTGATAACTGGATTAATATGAGTCATGGATTCTCTTCTCATCTCTGTCATTAACTAGCTTTGTGACCTTGAGCAAATCCTTTAACTCTCCTG
Source organism: Talpa occidentalis (assembly GCF_014898055.3). NCBI lineage: Eukaryota > Metazoa > Chordata > Mammalia > Eulipotyphla > Talpidae > Talpa > Talpa occidentalis. Next base: position 84,682,490 of record NW_023605305.1, read on the forward strand.
GGTTTCTTATTTCCTTATCTCCAGAATAAATAGACTATCTGGGTGATCCCTCAGAATTTTGTGAGGCTTAAAGGAGATCATAGCAAAGCAAGCACTTGAAATAGGAAAAAAAAAAAAAAACATTGTAGAGATGTAAATCACTATGATTCCACTGGGGAAAAAAAAATGCAAATTCAACTAGAGTAGCATTTCTCAAAGTGTGTTCCCTTGGAACTTTAGTTCCAGGTAGTGTTAATGGGTGTGACTTAGGCCAACAAACAAGCAAAATGTGTTTTTCTGTCCAAATAATAAATAGAGAACTCTGGCCTGAACAAACATTTCTACCTTAGCAGTTATCACAGTCATTACTTTCTACTGTTCATTAAAATTGGGAAATAGCATACATGTCCACACACTTATTGGACAGAAGACTTTTCTTTTCTCCAAATATGAGTCCCTCAGAACATGGTCCTTTGAAGTCACTGAATGATGTGACCTCTAATTTCCATCCCAGCTTGAATGCTTCCTGATTCTATAGTTGACAAATGTCTATAAAGCTCCTATTGATTGCAGACACTGTTCAATGTGCAAAATACATTGGTACACAAATGGAGAGGCAAAATCTTTGCTTTCATGGAGCAGAATTTGATATAGTCACCCAAAAGGTGCTTGTGCCTAGAGATGTGACCACTATCCCCTTACACCAAGAAATGAAACTCTAAAGTAACATGCTTAAAAACGGAGCCAGCGTCATGGGAAGGATAGTGTGTGGACAAATATAAAAGACCACTCTTAATTGTATTGCTGTAACTCAGCCTCTGTGTTGAGTTAAACTTTGGACATGGCTCTGAAAAAGCAGATTGATTCTGAATACTAGCTGTATAAGTTCTCCCTCACTCACTCAGTCACTTATACATTCAAATACTTAAGGGCATGATAAGTGTCATTAATGGAAGCTGATTAGACTATATCTGTACTTTCAGAGTTGACTGTCAGGAGGTAGGTCAATGTGGATAATAGGTGGCTGCAGCTCTGTGTGTTCTATGTCCCATAGTGGGGAGTACAGGGTGGTGTGAGAAGACGTTAGCAGGGAACGCCACCCCATACTTCGGAGAAGGCATTTCAATAAAGGTGATATTTAAACTGAATATTCCAGAGGTTGATAGTTTGTCTAGCAATCTGGCTTGGGCAAGCGGGGGAAATGGGAATAGGAAAACATCTTTAATCACAAAAATACCATGCCTTCCCACTGCTCTTGTACTTGTGGAATTGGCAGGGAAAGTTATATTTATATGTTAGGATTCTGTGTATTATTTTCTTTGAAAAAGTGACTGATGCTGAAATAAAACCTGAAAATCTTTGAGGACTTCTGAAATGACATTTTGGAGCTTCTGTCATCTTTATCACTCCCAGATTCTACCCATTCTATCAGACTTCCTCTGAAAAGCATTTGCATTTTCATGGAGAATTTTGGCAGATTGGGAGTTCTCTCAGTTCTCAAGCCCAAAGGAGCATATTGCTACTGGTAAATATATTTGCTAGAAGTCTTTTGGTGATAAATGACAGAAAACAGAATGCAAGATGGCTTTAGTGAAATAGGGAATTAATTATCTTACAGACCAAGAAAGTTTGATCCAGAGCCTCCAGATCCAGTCTCTCTTCATCTCTTAGTTCCTCTGGCCTCCAAGTAATCTTCATTCTCAGCTTTAACATGGTGGCAGTATGGCTGCTAGCATATGCTTCTTGACATCTTCCATGTCCAAGTCTGGTGGAGGGGTGGGCTGTCTTCCCAAAACTACTGATAAGCCAGAGTGGAGACTTATCAAAACTAGGTGACTGGAAGTGGTTTCCTGGAGAAATTGGGGAGGGGTTATTATTAGCAGAAAAATAGGGGTGACCACTGATTGGGAAAAAATCTTGATCACAAAGATATAGAAAGAATTCACACGACTCAACAAAAACAAAATAAACAATCCAGGCAAGAAATGGGCAGAAGAACTTAAAAGACATTTCTCCAAAGAGGAAATGCAAATGGCCAACAGGCATATAAAAAAAATGTCCAACATCCCTTATAATAGGGACATGCAAATTAAAACCACATTGAGCTACCACCTTACACCAGTAAGAATGGTACATATCAAAAAAAACAAGCAACAACAAATGTTGGCGAGGATGTGGTGAAAAAGGAACTCTTCTACATTGCTGGTGGGAGTGCAAACTAGTCCAGCCACTATGGAAAGCTGTGTGGAGATTCCTCAACCTGCTAAAAATGGAGCTACCATACAATCCGGCAATTCCACTCCTAGGAATCTACCTAAAGGACAGAAAAACATTGATTCAAAGAACACCTGTACCCCTATGTTTATTGCAGCACTATTTACAATAGGTAAAACCTGGAAACAACCCAAATGCCCAAAAATAGGTGACTGGATCAAGAAGATGTGGCGTATATACACAATGGAATATTATCCAGCAATCAAAAAGATAAACTCATGCCATTTGCAGCAATGTGGATGGGGCTAGGAGGATTTATGCTCAGTGAAATAAGCCAGAAGGAAAAAGAAAAATATCGGATGGTTTTGCTTATAGCAGGAATATAGGGGGAACCAAATAAGACATCAGTGTAAAAAAATAACGGTACAAAAAGCAACAAAGCAAAAACGGACAATTATAAATCAGACATACTGCAGGGGAGGAGGAGGAGGAGGAAGAGGAAGAGGGATAGAGGGAGGGAGGAAGGAGCACAGGGGACTGAGGTGATGGTGCATGGCTACATTGGTGAAGGAAACTCTATGGGAACTACACCTGAGGGGGCGGGAGGAAGCAAATATTTAAAAATGAACAATGATGTAAAAAAATAAAAAATACATTAAAAAATAAAAATTGAGATGTTAAAAAAAGAAAAATAGGGGTGAGAGAAGGGAGATGAAGGGAGAATGGGAAGGAAGGAGGGAGATATGAAGGAAGACCAAAGAAAATGAAAAGGGAAAGATCTTTTATTTCCCTTTAACAAATGCAAAAAATAAATCTGTGCCACTGAGCACTTATGGCTGTGAGAAATGGAGGAGAAAATAGGAAGAAGAGGAAGAAAATGAAATAGGAAGAAGAATCACCTTGGTTTGATGTGGATATTCCTGAGTCTGTCATTCATCACATACCCATCAAATCTTTAGGTAGAAAAGGAATTTCAGGATTGAGAACTGAATGCTTGAACCTCCTTCAGCCAACATAACCCGATTTCCCCCACTATCCAAAAGTAGAATGTTCCCATTCAGTATGATTTGCTAGATTATTTTTTGGGTCTGGAAATGCTATTGCCAGTAATTTATAGGAAACAAATTTTTAGTATTCCCAGACCTAAAATAATCACCTACCAAATTATTCCAAATAGGAATGTTTTACTTTCAGATAGTGGGGGAGGGGGGGAACCAGCAATCAATGAACCCTTGTATACCCCCAATCAGAGGTAAACTCCTTCCTCCTGTAGTGAATTGTGTCATTGTGGACTTCTCCACTATTGACTTGTCAGTCCTTACAGTGATCTTGAAGCCCTCCTCTTTGTAACTTGTCCATAAAGAGAAAGTTTAATTTACTGGAGGCTAATACACAGACTGTGATCAAATCTGGTCCAAGAAAGATCCAGGCCCAGTGTAGTGTTTAAATACAGTTGCATGTAGGTGTGTACAGTGCACCTTTCCTGTGGTCTCCACAACTCCTCAACATCAGTTTCCCTGGGAGCATCCTATGTTTATGCTGTGTGCCTGGACTGGGAAGGGATTTTGCAGTTCTGGTCTAATTCTTTCATGTGGTAGTTGATCAGGTGCTTGAAGACTGTAACATGATAGATTAAAAAAAGGAAGGAGAAAAAGAAAAAGAAAAAAAGAATGGGGCTTAAGCTTACACAGCCTAGTGAATTCTTCTCTTTCAAAGCATCACCTTGGGGGTGATGTACATTTTCTCCAATGATATTGCTTTTGCTCAAAAGGATTTTCAAACTACTCTTGGAATTATTTTTAGAGCCTGAAGCAAATTCTTTGACTATCCTCACTGGTGGCAAATCCTCATTCTTTGAAAGTGGTTCTGACTTTTGGAAGGAGCCAAAAGTCATTGAGAGTCGAGTGTTGATGAGCAGATTTGCGGGCACAGCTGCCTGCCTCACCTTTTTTCTGCATCCAGAGCAAAGTGCAATTATGTAATCATGAGGTTGAACGTCTCATAGGCATCTTTTAAAGTTTTTGTTTTATTTAGTTATTATTTCTTTTTAAATTTTATTAATTTAGTAACCAGCCCATTCATAAGGTTCAAAAGTCAAGGGGCACAAAAGCAAAAATGGTGAAAAGTGCCTTTATTGTCCTTGAGTTCCAGCTAAATGAAGCTAACCGGTTTCCCTCAGGTTTGGTAGATACCCTTGTAGAGACTCTATCCATATCCCTTAAATGCCTTGAAGAAAGCCCAGTATAAACACTGGAGGCAGATCTTGAAGGCTGGCCTTTTATGATCATGACATTGTGTATAAATTCTGGTAGGTTTGTGCCAAACATAGGTCTCATGACTTTATAGTTCCCCCAACTTTTGGGATAAATAGCTCCTTCACTCACAGAATTGAAACCCTGAGCAGTCTCTGTAAGGGGAAGTGATTTTGAGAGCAAAAATGGAGCAAAATAACTTTTCCAAAGAGGCAGGAATTTTGTCTCAAGACTGTGACATTGAAACCCAGCCCGCGTTCCATCATGCTGGCCTGCTTTATGGATTTCAAATTGCAGATCGAAACATTCACTCTTCCTTGAGCTTCCAACCTGCTAGACTGTCCTACAGGTTTTGGACTTACCAGCCCCCAAAATTGTCTAAAATTGTGTGAGCCAGTGAGACATTCTTTAGAAGAAATCTCTGTGTATGTGTATACTCTGCGCATATGTATCCTCTGTTTCTCTGGAGAATCCTGAGTGAATCAGAGGGAGAAAATTGTGCATATTTGGGCATGGGATAGGAGGATAGATGGGGTTTCTAAGAAAAGCCCAGGTTTTAGTTCTGGCTCTTCCCCCGACCAGCTGAGCAGCAGGGAGAGATGCCTTGTTCTACCACACTGAGCACTGTGCTACCAGTTTCTCCAGCTGCTTAAGGGCACTGCTGCCTGCCGGAAGTGGATACTGTGAAGATACTACCATTTCCATATAGTGATTATTGCCTGGTCTGTCTTCCTTTGAACCGTCACTTATCTTTAGAGCCGATCTGTGGTGACTCCCCGACTTATATCTCTCAGCAGACATCTCCTTCCAAGGCTTGTTTCTTGTCTCTGTCTCTGGCTATGGGGCCCACCCTCAGGGACGGAAGTCCAGTCCTCCTGCAGGTAGTTGCCAAGAGGATTGGAGGGGCCCCCAGGCTTCAAGAGGACTCTATACCAACTGCCTTGGGGAAGTGGAGAGAGGTAGGAGCAGGGTGGAGGGAGCCTGGGGAGGAAGGGACCATATGCTAGGATGGGCTCCCAGGGGTCCAGGGCTGATTTACTGGGTGGCTGGGTCCACACTTCAGATTGCAGGCTGATTGTGGCAAATTAGCCAGGACTTAGAAGGGCCTCATCAGAGCAGGTAGAGGCGGTGCTGAATGTCCTATTTATCTGGTTCCTGGGACAGAGCCAATCAAGCAGGAGAGGGCTGGGGGAGAAGCTCTATGAATAACCTGCCTCCGTCACCCCCTACAGGGCTTCAAAAACACCATTCATTCCATTTTCACTTGTCTTTTCCTTCTGCTGTGACCTCAAGGACCAGCACTCCAGACAGATGAACTTTCTATAGTGTCTAAGATCTCCTTATTGCTGCCCATCCCATCCTGAAGTTCCTTACTGGTCACTCAACTCTTCTCTTCCATGCTACTTTTCCACAACTGAAATTATCTGACAAAATATTACGAGAAAGCACTCTCTGCACTAGAATGGGCACTGCGATCAGGAACTTATGTATCTTGCTAACCCCTGCAACCTCAGCGGGCCATGATCATGCTAACAAATGTTTACTAAGGAATGGGAGGGATGCAGACATTTAAAACACTCTCTGTGCTAGGCAGGGAGCCTCACCTCACAGGATTTCTCATCTTCTTTTAGTGACAACTCTGTGAAGGGAGTTGATCATCTGTATTTCACTGGTAAGTACAACTACAGCTCAGGTTGGTTAAGTAACGTGTCCATGGTCAAACATTCAGAGCTGAGATTCTGATTTAGCTCTCACTGATCCCAGAGTGTATGCTCTTAATCACTATAAATGGCATAAGATGAATTGGCAGTCATTGTCAAGACTCCTTAGCTGAGAAGAACAGTGAGGCATTTCCTGCCTTAGTGGAAGACATGCTGAAATCAATTAGTTATGTCTGCAAGAGGTGAGGTACGATGTCTAATGGTGCATGTGTCCTCTATTTTGTCATCTCATGCTATATTGTATTGCCCCCCTAAAGATATGCAATCAAGGTAAAGAGGAAAAAAAAGGAGAAACTAAGAGGCGGTAGTGTCTGGCTTCTGTGCTACTTTTCATTCCCTTTTGCTGCAATTGTCTTTCCTTTGCAGTGAGAACTTATCTCCCTTTGGGCTTATTTGGAGGCTAGGGTGCAATCAGAGATAGGAACCAGCTTTGAAGAGTCTTGCAAGCAGAGGTTGGGATATTATTTCTTGAGCTGACTTCATGAGGACTGCAGGTCATTATTTTTTGTGGGATTCCAATACTTGTGTACCACGGTGCTATTATTATTCCCCAAAGGCCCCTCAGTGACAGAAGGAATAGGGAGTGGGGGGAGGTGGTAGATTGGAAGGATTGGATCCTGGCTGCAGGTAAATCTTCACAATTCATTGGCCCACAGGATAATCGCCCTACATTTACTCTGCCGAAGGAAACCCGGAAGGTGGAACAATACATTGCCTAGAGAGTTTTGGTCCCAGTTTTGCCACTTAACTGTGTAATCTTGGGTAGGTTATTTAACTTCTTTGTGGCTTAGATGCTTAATGAAAATACCTTCTGCTTCGAGGTCAGTTGTGAGAATTAAATGAGACTGTGTGGGAGGAAACAATTGGGCTCTGGTATACAGCAAATGCTCAAAGCCTGTTAGTCTGTGAGAAACCAACATGCATATGTGGAAACTGGAAAATCGGCACAAATATCTGACTCTATTTCTGTTGCCCCAAAGCAGATAATTGGTGGCACTTTGTTTTATTTGTTTTATTTTTCTGTTATTTTCTTCTCATTTGCATCTGGATGTTTTAAACACCTACTCTGGTATTTTTAGAACCAGGAAAGAGAAGGAAAGGGTTGTTCAAACCTGTTCCTCTTCTTGAAATACAAAGTATGGTCCTTGTTGCTGCTGTTAGATCTCTCTTTAACTAAACAAGGGGAAAGGCCACCCTCTGAGGGTTAAAAATTGAATTTTGAGAATGTGAAGTTGGGCTTTTGCCACAGACCAGCTCTCGGCAAAATGTCGTGTCAGGAGTCCCTGAATGGACGAGACGGCCTAGGTGAAGCAAAAGGGGCTAAGGGGAAGGGGATGAGGTAGTGAGACACTGACACTGGATGAGGTGCAAGTAGCTTCTACTGAGGGACTCAGCAGGTCTTTATTCATTTTTTGCAAGCAGTGAGATGACATCATCATATGCATAGAAGCAAAGCAGAAACAATCAGTGCATTCTTTTCCCATAGACTTTTGGCTACTACGTGTTCTCAGCAAGAAGGCAACCTTCAAGGTTAATGGATAAAAAACTAAGCCTTACACTAAAACTCATTATTTCAGCTAGATAATTACCTAAGACAGTTGATAGCCACCAGTACACCCCTATCAGCGAAAGCCTAAGCATCCAAATACTCTTCTATTCATATGGCCTTCAGCTGGAGACCAGCTGCTTCTCAGCTATCAGAACTTTTTCTACCTAGAAACTCCTTAACACAATTAACTTCATTTAAAAACTTTCCTAAGAAATTCTAAAAAAGCAAAAGAAGGACTTATTATAATCGTTGTCCTGGATTGCTTGTCAGGCATGTTCATGTATAGCAAACTCTTTCCCATTGTCAGGCAGGCCAAATTTACAGTGTTTAATTTTTAAGCAGGTATTTCTCCGTGCCATGTGCTTATAATATTCTTATACATATACTTTATTGCTCAATGTATTTCCTGAGAAGTTTTTTTCTTATATGACCAAAAACAAAAAACAAAGGGATGTTAAATCTTCAGCCTCACAGTGTGAGGCACAAGGAATCTTCAGCCCCACGGTGTGAGGCCCTTTTTCTTCAGCCCCACAGTGTGAGGCTCTTTGAGCTTCGCCCCATGGTGTGAGGCCCTTTTTCTTAGCTGCTTGCCAGTGTCTTACCTGGCTGGGGTAGCAATGCCCCCTGCAGCAGGCTTTGCTCCACTTGCCAGCAATGAATCCATTGGTTGAGAGCAATCCTCTTTACCCTTGTCTTCTATAAGAAACAGCTTAGCTCAGCATCACCCGGGGTGAGGACTGCCATTCATGGCTCACTAGCCATGTGCTCAAAATTATGTACTCAACTGCCCTATGATACCCATTCCAGTTTTGCAGCCCACTAGGCTAAAGTCATTGCCCAGAGCAGAGAAGGGCAGAACTAGGCTTGAAACCTAGGTTAGCCAGCCTCTGCATCTCCATGCTGACTGCTAAGCCTTATCATCCTCTCTACTGTCCTTTGGTTTCATGAGGAAGTCTATCTTGCATGGGCCTGTGGAGGGCCAGAGCCCTGGTTCTCGCTCTCTGGGTACACAGCTTTCTCCTGAGGGGCATTGGTGGAAATAGAGATGCCTGGTCCTGACCTTCTGAGATTTTGAGGCTGTTGATCCAGGATGGATCTAAAGCTTCCCAGGTGATTCTGTGAGGCTTCCTTCCTAGCTTTATGGCACTGGAGTAGGAGGTCAGGAGGGAGTTGCCAAATTCCTTGTGGTTACAAACTGTTTCCTCCTTTCTTGGAAGAGCTGAATCACATTCCAAGTGATGCACCTTCATCTTGACGTCTCCACCAGCAGCATGTGGGCAGGGAGCTGGGTAGACAGACAGCTTGGAAAGTGCCATTTAAATGGGAAGCATCAGGCTGAAGTGTTCCTGGGGTTTTGGGGTAACCCCATTTCAGTTTCAATGTGGGTGCTCCGGGCTGCATCTCCAGCATTTCTGGATTGTCACTAACCACTGGGCAGCAGGCGGTTGGTGCCAGGGGCCCAGGGTGCCAGGCATCTGCATGCACAGCCTGTGGTGACTGGGGAACTCAGATTGCCCCAGCCTTTGGCTGAGAAACAAATGTGAGCCAGCGCATAATTAGAACCATTAACTGGTTCTCAATATGGAGAATAAGATTTGTGGCTCCCTCTCACAAAGGAAATATGAAGCAGTCAACATACTTCCAGTTACAGATGGAGCTAACACACCATTAAACCTAATGCTAATGGCTGTATCCTGCTCCCTTCGAACATTTCACCGTGGCAACCAGCAGGTGCCCTTTCAAGTCTTCTCTTTCATCTTCCCACAATTCTCTTCTGCCATAGCTTTTTAGATGATAATGGACACATGCCTAAAATAGTAGCTATAAAAAAGAATTCAAAATTTTTTTGAAAAAGCAAATTAGATTGGGGTAGATTTCTAGCTCCTCAAGCTATTTGTTTGTAGTATGTAGCCATCTCAGCTACTGAGAAGAGGCCACGGCAGATGAACATCTTTAATTGATGTGAGTTTTTAGAATCTGCCTACTAATGCCGTGAACACTGGCCTGATTTTCCAGTTCAGTCACTAAATTGTGGGAATAGCATAACATACAGCTTAAGACTATATTGACCCTCTTGTGTATAAATCCTTTTCGCTTGCCTAAAAGCCATGTGACCTAGGGTGAGTAACTTTCCTTCTCTGTGCGTTTCCTCATGTGTGAATTGGGGATACTAACAACCACTACTTCATATCAACAGTACTATTGTGGGATGATGGGGGAGTGGAGTGGCATAGGGGCTGGACTGATTAATGAAAAATGATATAAAGCTTTAAGTATAGTGCCTGGCACATAGTAGGTGCTGCTGAAGATGCTGATTATTAACTTGCTGGGTGACTTGAAACTAATAACTTCTCTAAGCATCAGATTCTTCATCTGTGGAAGACAAGTGAATAGCAGTACTTCACTAATTTTTGTAAAGTTCTAAAGGATCGGGTGGTGAAAAGTCTTTGGTGCAGGACTTACTGAATGAATGGTGAAAACAGGCAAATACTTGGTAGGTGGGTTGAAGCAGCCCAATCATGAGACCCAAAAGGTTCAGAAGTAGACATGGAGGGGGAAAATGACACACGGCCCTGGATTCTGTCAGTTATATTTTGTAGCAGTTCCAGACCATCGATCCTGGTGCTGAAATTGCACAGCTGGGGGAGTGTCACCATCTGTGGTTATTCACCTGTGCCCTCACAATTGCCAGACATCACTTAGGCTTAGAGTGAAACAACAGGGGAAACAAAGGGGAAATTGGGAGAAAGAAAAGCATTTCTAAGGTCACAAATGGCTGGCTTTTCTATCCTCAATAATAGCCACAGTGTCTAGTCCTCCAAACCAAAGACTATCTGTGCGAGATACTGTTGTCCCTTTAATGAGAGTGTGGAGCTGGTAGTACACTGATAAATGGTGGACCACGACCCAACGTAAGGTGGCAGCTGGGGGTAGTCATAGGTGGTGCTGCTGAGGTAGCAATGGAATGCAGCAGTACCAGGAGGTGGTGCTGGATGTGCTGTAGGAGGGGCAGCGGTCAGGCAGTGGTGCCGGAGGATCAGAAGTGGTGGGCAGCTCTTAGAGATGGCCAGACACAGGTGAGTAGTGCTGGTCACATGTCAGCAGAGCCATTCAGCACCAGTCAGAGGATGGTGAGGATCAGGCACATGTGTTACAACTCTTAGAGATGCACAGCACAAACCATCATCAGATAGCTCTTTTAGAAGCAGTTCCTGGGAACCAGGCACCTGTGTACAGCTCTTTCAGAGACACCAGGCACAGGCCAATAGTGCCAGTTAGCAGGTGATGTCAGAGGCAGGGCCAGAGGCAGGAGCAGTGGTCAGGTGGTGGTTTGAAGAAGAGATGAAATGCAAGGGTCTTGAAGGTCTGTCAGGTGAGTTTCTCAGAGAAGTTGGATGAGAGTTGAAGGTGTGCAAAAGTCTTGGATGTCTGTGTCAAAGATCTTTCTGGGAGAGAATCCAGACAAGTCTGTGTCTTAAGCTATCTGAAGCCTCTCTTATATCCTCCTTCATGGTACTCAGCTTTCAAACCTGATTGGTCTATTTTTAATACCGGTTCTGTTTTCAGAATGTGATTGGCCTCAAACTTGATCAGTCTGTTTACTAAACCCTACTGGTTTCAAAACAGAAATCCTACCAGCCAGTGAAGCCTGACCTATACTGGGGTTGGGTAGTCTTGCACTGGTGGTGGGCCCCACAACAGAGCTGGGGAGGCGAGTTCCATTGCATCTGAATGCATGTTCCTGGCCAGCACATATCCCAAACTGCCATGCTTTAAAACAAAACCAAAAACCCAAACTCTGCTGCCCCCAGCTTGACCAACAAACAAGGTTCATGCTGGGTGTCATGGCAGATGCAGGGTTCCCACTTCCCCTATATCCTGCCCCTCTCCCCCAGTGGAGCCAGTCATGCCCCACTGCAACCAGCTGCTGCTGAGGCAGGTCTCAGTGGGCTAGGCATGGCCTGCTGCACTCAGTTGCTAAAGAGGCCCTGAAGCTCCACTGCATCACTGGTCCAGGAGCTGTGGGGTGGTGGGGCTCCTCTTACAGTTCTGTGCTGGAAGAGAGAGTGCTGAAACACATAAATGAGAGCCCTCTACTACCCAGCAAGGCCTCCTACTGGAAGGACCATAAATTCTAACACTGCCTTCCCACATTCGCTCAGCCAGGGAAGCGAACTGGGTTCCCAACCTGGCCTTTCTAATGTCCTGGGTCCCTACCTTGGATCCATGAGCCTCCTTCCATTTAAAGCCTCCTCCAGGGCACTGATTCACATAGGCATTACCTCTGCCAACTTCAGCTCATCTCGAGTCCTCCCAGTTCTCCTAGGGTGGGGGGGTGGAGGGGTGGGGTGTTAGCAGCCAGTTTCCAGAGACAGGCTGAGCACTTAGGCAGCCACTCTCTTGGGCATGATTGGAACTCCTTAGAAACAGTACTGATGGCTTTACTGTTAATTATGAAAGTGATACATGTTTATTTTAGAAAATTTGGGGGAAAAGCAAGCACACAGAAGAAAATAAAAATCTTGAGTTCCTGATGTCATCCCAGACTAGTTAAATGAGAACTTCTGTGTTGGGGTACTCCATCAGCATTGTTTTTCAATTCCAGAGGTGGATTCCAGTGTGCAGGCAAATTGCACGTTCAATTTAGAGATAATGACCAGTAACATTTTGAAGTATTACTTTTTATTTTTTGATCATACTTTCCATACCATTTGAGACCTGATTTTGTCACCTTTAGCTTAGCAATATATTATGGACATCTTTCCACATCATTAACTATCCTTCTTAAACATGATATTTATTTATTTATTTATTAAAGGTTAACAAACGTTTATTTACAAAGGAAAGGGAATGAGGAAATGTACAACTCAGGGAGAAAAGAGGGAGATAAATTCTTAAATGTGTCCTACCTGTTCCGCCAACCTGGAATCCCAAATGACCTGCTGAGACCAAACCTGCTGGCCAAGAACAGGAGCCAGGTCCCCCAGACCCCACTAACATGGCTGGTTTTTATTTACAAACAGAGAAAATGGCTGCTTAACTTACCCTTAGATCCTCGCCACTTCCCTTTGGGGATCCTGGGATTTGTAGTTGTAGTTCCTGGTGTCTTGATGGAGTGTGGGTGGCATCCACAAAGCCTGTATGGAATTAGCTTCACTTTTTGCCATCATTTCTATGGTGTTGAACATCAAATGTATGGATGCTGGGGTACAGTCTCAGATGAAAATTTTTCTCAGGGTTCCCATTGCAAAGCAAATCAGTCTCTCCAGGTATTGTCTATTGTGGAAAGCAAAAGTCCTCCATTCCTGGGAAATAGTTAAACATGATTTTTAAAAGTAGTCATGTTATTTTCATGTGGTTGCACCATAATTGTTTTTGCCAATTACCTATCACTGGACCTTTTTTGCCTAAAATTTTTCTGATTGAGATAGTACTGAGATGCAGTTCTATTCCTATTTCTGATCACTTAGCCAACACATGTAGCAGGTGACCATATGTTGGGTACTGTACCAGGTATTTTTATGTTTCACGTAATCCTTAAAACTGGCCTATCAGGTTGGCACTATTATTACCCCCCTTTTAAAGATGAGAAAATTGAGACTCAGGTGCTAAATCACATGACTGATTTGTGGCGCCCAACCTCGCTCCAGAGTCCATACTCTGGAAAGAAAATTGCTGGTTCAAAAAAATAAAACATTTTCAAGGCTTTTGAAACATTGCCAAATGGCCCATCAGAAAGGTTATATTTCTTTCTTCATCAGCAGCATAGGTGAGACAGCGCAGGGGTCCTTGAGTTTGAAAAGAATTGTCACCCAGTGGACTCCATCAATGTAAATCTTTCCTTACTGCCATCCTATTAGGCTTGTAAAAAACATCTTTTAGAGTAGGAAATTAAAAAATGATGTCTAACAGCTGTTCAGTGTAGCTTTGTAGCCTGTATGAGCTGGTAGTACTTTGCAGAGGAAGGAAAGGGGGGCTGCCCACTTTGTGGCCAGCTCAGTGGGCTGGCTGCTGAGGCTGCGCCCAAGTGTTCCTCCCCACTCCATTCTTTTTCTTTTTCTACTCTTCTGTTTGGGGAGAGTGTTTTTGGTAAAACACTTGCACATGCAGTAGCTCCCAGAAGACATCCTGGGAGAGGAAAGATGGATTGCCATTTATTGAAAATTTTGTTGCATTTCCGATGTTTTGCTGAAGAGCCCAAGGCCCCCTCTTTGGGGGGTTATGATTGAACTCCCTCCAGCTATTTGAGGAGTGAATGGAACTGGGTTTCTGGGAGCCCTGGAAGGGGGGCAGAAGGGCCCTCAAGGTGAAGAGGATAAGGGAGTCCCAGGAAAGAGGGGAGGAGATGGGCAAGACAGGAACTTCTGGAAGCCTGCTGTGTGTGCTGATGCACGCCAGTGGAAAACATAAAGCTCGGTGCACCCCTTGCCCCTGGCCTCTGCGTATATTTGTCCAAGCCAGTGGTTTGCTTGGCTTTGATTATTTTTTTTTTGAAAGAGCATTGTAACTACTCAATGCTCTTATGTCATTCCCTCCCCTTCCAGATAGACATTCATGTCAGCCGTATGTCTGAGGGATTTCCTACTTACGGCAGGAGAGCAAAACAAACTCCTGTAACTGAACTCCTGAGAACAGGGGCCATGTCTTCTTTTTTTTAAATCATATTCATTCTCAGTGGCTTTGGCAGGTCACAATTTTCCCATCTGTGCATAAATCCCCTTGTCCTATTTTTTTTTAAGATTTATTTATTCATTTTACACAACAACTGTGGTACAGACCAGGTGTGCGGGAGGGTGAGAGGATTCACCAGAGACAGAGCGGGGAACAGAACAGGCAGACTGTTGAAATACACTGCTGAGGGGAGCAGCAGGCGAGACAGGAGAGGTCTGCTGCACCATGTGGGACCCTTGCCGGCCAGCCGGGATTGAACCAGCGCTGCAGAGGCTGTGGACAGCTTCACAGCGCGGTGCTCAACTGCCTGCGCCACCAGGGGAGGCCCCACCTTGTCCTATTGATTGAGGCTGTGATGGTAGTTAGGTACTAGTGAGCTCTAGTTTGGTTGCCAGACACAGAAGCCCAACACAAACTCTCCCAATTAAAAAAAAAAAAAAGAGAGAGATGAGTCTGTGATGGAGAGGAGCTATGGCTGGATTCAGAGTTTTGAAGTATGTTCTCCCCCTCATCCCTCTTCCCCCTCCCCATGCTCCTCCTCCATACTCCTTTCTATTTCTTTCTTCTCTGGCTGCCCTCATTGGCTCCTGCTTGGTAATGGATTCCCTTCACATTACCAAGATGTTTCTTGGAGATGTTTCTCTTGGATTTTACCTGTGAGTACAGGGAGAGCACCCTTAGCACCGCTCTTTTGCCTTGGGCATTGCCAGTCTGGGTCGATGAAGCCTGGAGCCTTGTGCCTTCCTCCTGCTGTGTGACTCCAGCTTAACCTAGGGAGAGAGAGCACTGCTCTCTCTTAGCATCCCCATGTTGGTCCAGGAGAGGGCTGCCTGGCTAGGCTTCAGTCACATCAGGGCAATAAATAACTGCATCCAGTGGAGGAAGGTGTGACCAGGGGCCAGATCATTTACATGCACCCTGTGTGGTTGGAGAGTGAGGCCATCACCCAAAGGAGAGGGTAAGAAAATAATGTGTCAGGAAGACAAACCAACAAAGAACAATATTGATTCAGATCTCATTTTTTCCTAGGATTTCAGTTGGTCAAGTTAATTTCTGGTTTCCATCATTAATGGCAGGTTCTTTCTAGTACTTCACCATCTGTAAATTAGGTAGAAACTCATTTTCATTAAAATCTGATTTTTTGAAACCTTCTTCTTCAGTATTGCTTCCCTCTAATTATAAACTCTGCAGCTGTCCTCACATTTATTGATAGTGAATGAGTCAGTCTACCCACCTGTGACATTTCCATTTCTCTACTAGCTACTTGCTGTGAACCCTTTGCCTAACACCCTCCTCCTCTGATGAAGCAGCCTCCACAGGCCACTAGTGTCCATGGTTGCTGAATCCCTGGCCTTTCCTGGCCGAGTTCTCCTGGACCCTCTGGCATTCCATGATGTGCAGTCTTACTTTCCAGCTCCATCTCCATTTGTGGAACAAGGAATGTCCTCATGAAGGACCTTGAAAAACTGTTCCCTTCTCGGCTCTTCTGCTCTTTTGGGCTGCCTGGTTTTGTTCCCTGTCTATAAATAAAGGGGAGACTCATCGTTAACCTCTCCCCCTTTCAGCTGGGCTATATTTTGCCTTTGGCTGGCAGAAGAAACTTGTGGAAAGAGCATGCTTTGGAATCAGACACACTGGGTTCACATCCCAGCTTCTTGCTGTGGGGCCTTTGGGAACATTATTTTTTAAAAAATACCTTTAAGCATCAGTTCTTTCTCCCGTAGATCGAGGGAAACAATAGAGCCTGTTTGGAGGATGGACAGCAGCTTCATGAGTAATGTAGAAGCACCAAAGACCAGCCCTCAGTGGACATTCAATAGATGTGAACCCCCTCCCGTCAACCACCACCAAAGGGATTTAGCTAGTCCCCTGCCACCGTGAGTACTAGCTCTGCACTGACCACCACATCTATATCTATTCTGTAAGAGCTGCCAGTCTGTTAAATGTTTTTGAATAACATAATCTCCACATTCTAAGGAAGCTGGTCTGTTAGAAACAATCCTAAAGCTAACTGCTTTTTGGCAAAGGTCTTCCTGACTTTTTCTACTGTGTGGCAATAGCTTTTCCTTTTTTTTCCTTTCATTGTAACAGAAATCTGTCCCCTGCCCCACCCCTCCATCCCATCCAGTATAGGTGCCATTTCCCATGGAGTCTCCTCCACTTTCACAATCTCTGGTTCTGGAGGCTGAGGGATATCATGTGACCATGGCTCAATCAATCATCATTGTCTCTCATTCCCTTGCCACAGTGATTGGCTCTGTAGTAGCCACGTGACCCAAGTTTGGTTTATAGATGCCCTTGCCTTGAATTTCTTAGGTGGCTTCTCGGAGACAAAAATTCTCTCTCTTTTTTTCTCCTTGAGTGCTGCTAGTTTGGGCTGATGAAGCTTGGAGCTGCCTGTTCCATGTCTCCTGCTGAGTGGATAAAGTTCTTCTATCTTGGGGAAGGATGATACCCATACATGAAGAGAAGCAGAGAGCTAAGATATGGGCAGGAAGGGAGGAGGGCACAAGGAGGGGAGAAGCATGATAGCATCATTTGATTTCCTGAGGACAGCTCTAGTCCTGGCCTTTCGAAGATAGGAGCTAGTGAATTCTGATTTTTCCTTAAGCCATTTGGGTTCATTTTCTGTTCCTTGAAGTCAAGGATCCTAATAAATGTGACATTTTTTTTGAAGTTAGAGCTACTTTTAAAATGAGAGTTATGTTTATGTTACAACAAAATCCTGATAGCTAGTCTAAGTTGTTAATAAGGAATGGTCATACATTGAATTCCTGTGAGGGGCAAAAAGATCTGAGTAAAAAAAATGCAAAACCCTTCTGAGTTTGTAACCCTGCAACCTCATCTATTCCCTGGCACATTGAAGGTATCTGTGGTTATTCAAGAATTAAGCAAGGCATGAGAGAATTAAGTTTGGCATGGTTGGTTCTGTTGGTCAGTCACCAACTGATCCAGGAAGCCCCACTATCTGTGGGTCAGGCCAGCTGTGGGTAAGGATCCATGGGCCAGAAAATAACTTCTTTTATATAACTTCTTTAAAATAACTTCTTTAATTCAACCATGGGCATGGCTGGTTCTCTGAGTCTCACAAGGCGGACAGTACTTAGTGTCGCTTGTCCAGGCCATTTGAGTCCTCAGTGAAGGGCTTAGAGAATTGTTGGGGGAGCTCCAGGAAAAGCCAAGCTGCTCCTATCCTGCTGAGGGTCACCCTTTAAACTTCCCTCCCAGAGGAGAACAGTGACTCCAGACAAATCGGGGGATTCTGGGAAGCCACAGGAGCCTGAGCAGCTGCCAGAGAACTCCAAAGGGGCCCGCAGAGACCCACTGGTGAGAAACAGGCCCACGTTGTGGAGGGGCTACCTGTGACTCACAGCCTCTGCTGGGGTGAGAGCCTGGGCTGCAGTAATGTTCCTAAGTCCCCAGGCCTTATTCTCATGTAAGCTGACACTGCGGGGAGAGTCTCTTACCTCCTCCTTGAGGGGTCAAGAGGGCTGGGGTTAGTGTCTCCTCTCAGACACTGAACTGCTGCTGCATGTGGTGGCTGCAGTGAGTGAGGAGAGCAAACCAAGCAGATGGGCCTGGCAGGAGGTCTGGGCCAAGGCATCTTCAGGGAACCTGGCTTTGGGAGGTTGGCATTTGAGGTTGATTTTAATCTTGGCTCTGTCTACACAGCACCAGAGTTAAGTGGGGTGCAGTGAGGCTGTAGTTGGTGGAGGAGTCCAGGATAGGTGTCTGGAGACTTGGGGATGAACCTCCCTCCCCAGTTCTCTAAACCTTTGTCTAATCAGGACCAAGCCCTTCATTTCTCTGTGCCTCAGTCTCCTCACTGGTAGATTGGATTCCTCATGGTAAGTCATCTGCACTTCCTGTCAAATGATTGTCTGAACTCACTTGCTCAATCAATTTAACTAATATGGAAAAAGTGGGTTTCAAAGTTAACTTTCTTTCTAAACAGAACGACAGTAGTATATTAATGATAATAGTAACAATAATAAAAAAAACTTAAAATTCTGTGAGTCAGGCACTCTATTAATGCCTTTTATGAACATTATTTTATGGCACATTAAGTTATCTAATTCTCCACAACACTCCTCTGGGGTAGATCTCTTGTTTAATTGAGACTCAGAGAGGCTAAGTGCCTTGCCCAGTATGTCTCTGTTAAAAAGGAGGTAAAGTTCAAATTTGAACTCAGGTTCTGCTTGATTCTAAAGCCCACGTTCTTATCTACTCTTCATTAAGTGGGTGAGTGGGGCCTCCACGTTCAGATGCACAGAGTGGTGTTGCTCAGTGCCCAAATGGGAAGGCAGGGAGATTGTTCCTCAGTCCTGGGGGTGACATAGGAAGCCCTCAACAATGTGGATCCAGATTTCTGTTTGCAACTTCTTCACTTACCTTTTCACCATCACCCCATCACACTGATGCTCCATGTGATACACTCCTTCCCTGCTCATTATTTTCTCACTAGGCCATGCTTCTCCATGCCCCTGGACCAGCCTCTGCTGGTCCTTATTCTTAAACTCCTGATCCTTTCTCAGGCTACTGACACATTCCTGCTCAGGCAAAGTTCAGATGCCATTCCACTTTGAGAGTGTTCTCTGATTTCAAACAATGAGCCACAATGCCCTTTTGCTTCTGTCATAGCTTGTATCATATTCTGTAGGGTGTTGCAATCAGCAGTCACTCAACAAGTTTCTCCCCAGCGGCTCCAGTGCTATGGATCGATGCCTGGCCAATGGTCCCTGCCTCCCAGGCCCCCACCTGCAGTCAAACTCATGGTTTTTGTTTGTTATTTCCCCACAGAGAAGTGACTCAGTGAATCCCAAGTCACTGATCAAGCCTGGTACATCGAAGATACTCAGTTGCTACTTGATTAGCAAATGCATGACCCAGAACATATCCCACTTCTGAATAACAGTTTCTTCCTCACACCCCCGCCCTCCCCCACCAGATTTGTAGTCACTGTGAATGGGAGCTGGGTTGTGTTTTGCTTTTGTCTCCATTGCTTGGTGCAGATGAGGAATTTAACACCTGTTTGTTGAATGAATGTTTGGTGAGAAGTGTGAGTGCTAGGAATGAACATGCTAACTCTGAAGGGGTGATCATATACCCACCCTGCATCCATGCATGCTCACCAACACCATTGCCTGAGTGTGCACCATGAAGAGGCAGCACCATACAGATCTTTTGTCCTTGGGGATCCTGAGTGTTCACTGTGCATAAAGTAACACAGCAAAGAGCCAGCTGAGGGGGTGCCAGGCACTCATGGGACACCATCCTGTCCAGAATCATTGTCATTGGCCTCCCCAGTGGCACAGCGGTTGAGCGCTGGGCTGTGAAGCTGCCCGCAGCCTCTGCAGTGCCAGTTCGATCCCCGGCCACCGGCGAGGGTCCCACATGGTGTGTAGACCTCTCCTGCCACGCCCGCTGCTCCCCTCAGCAGTGTACTTAGCCAGTCTGCCTGTTCTGCTCCCCGCTCTGGCTGGTGAATTCTCTCACCCTCCCGCGCTTCTGACTGTACCCAGTGCTTGTATAAATAAATAAATAAATCTTTAAAAAAAAATCACCAGAATCGTTGTGTCCTCACCCCATCAGTGCCTCCCTTCCCACAGCTTTCTGCCTATGGAAGGCCATTAGGTAAGTAGATATGACCTGTGAAAGAGCTCCGAGTTATGGCAAAGATGATCATCCTTCTAATTCAACATGAACTTAAGTGAAATGATGTAAAAATATATAAAATTAAAAAATAACAATAAAATAAAATAAATTAATTAAAAAAAAGATAATCTTCCTGAACCAGAATCATTGCTCTTGTTCCTGAAGGTGCCACCGCAGGTCATCTGCCTTGTTCTGATCTCTCTGCAGAAACCATTATAATAGGGTGGAATTGTATGTTAGCATCTAGGGGTGACAGTCTCTGAGGAGAACTGTCTTGAGGCCTTTGAGAGCAAAGATGGTGGGAGGCAAAGTGATGTAGAAAGAACTGGTGTCTTTTTTTTTTTTTTAATAGAAGATGACTTTATTTTTTTTTAAAGATTTATTTATTTTTTAAAATAATAAATTTTATTTTTATATTCCCCCATACAATTGCAAAAGCCCCATTCTGACCCCAATCCTTCCCTTCCCGCCCCCCACCCCCCAAAAAGTGTCTCTGGTTCATAGTTTTTTGTTGATTTTGATTTTCACTTTCTTATATTCATTTTCCTGGTCCCTTATTTAAGTTTTCTAGATTCCTGCTATGAGTGAGACCATCCGGTATTTTTCTTTTTCTTTTTGGCTTATTTCACTGAGCATGATCCCTTCCAGCGCCATCCATGTTGCTGCAAATTGCATGTGTTTATCTTTTTTGAATGCTGAGTAATATTCCATGGTATATATGTACCACATCTTCTTGATCCAGTCATCTATTTTTGGGCATTTGGGTTGTTTCCAAAGCTTAGCTATTGTAAACAGTGCTGCTATAAACATAGGGGTGCAGGTGTTCTTTGGAATTGATGTTTCTGTGTCCTTTGGGTAAATACCTAGGAGTGGAATTGCTGGATCATATGGAATCTCTATGTTTAGTAGGTCCAGAAATCTCCACACAGCTCTCCATAGTGGTTGGACCAGTTTGCACTCCCACCAACAGTGCAGAAGAGTTCCTTTTTCTCCACACCCTCGCCAACATTTGTTGTTGCTAGTGTCTTTTACATAAAAATAAACAGAGATTTTAGGTGAGGAGATTTCAAGGAGAGGAAATAGAGGAGATGACAACCCAGAACTTGAAATTTGCATTAGTGGAACTTTTTAAGATGGGACAATTTTTTTTTTTTTAAGATTTTTTTCATTTATTTTATACAAAAACTGGGGTACAGGCCAGATGCGCGAGAGGGTGAGAGGATTCACTAGAGACAGAGCGGGGAACAGAACAGGCAGACTGACGAAATACACTGCTGAGGGGAGCAGCGGGTGTGACAGGAGAGGTCTGCTCGCCATGTGGGACCCTCACCGACCCTCATTGTCCAGCACAGGCTGTGGACAGCTTCACAGCGCGGCGCTCAACTGCCTGCAGCACCAGGGGAGACGAAGATGGGACAATTCTTGATTGTACCTTTGTGTGTGTGTGAATGCTAAGCCTTTCTCTTCAAGAAAGACTACAACACACATGTGTGTACACACCAACACACATGCACACCCCTGTATTAGTGGTTGGGGGGAGAAGAAAAGAAATTACAGCAAAGGTGCGAAATCCCTTGTTTGTGTTGGTCTAGCCAGCCCTCACAGGAGGGTGAGAGCATCTGTAAGTGAAAATAACTCAATGGAAGCAGGTGATTAGGAAGGGAAAGGAAAGTAGGGGGAGGGAAAGAGGGGCAGCAATGAGGGTCCTCTTGTTACTTCGTGTGGGGTCTCAAACCAATTTTTATTTGACCTTCACAGAAGAGGGCTATTCACTGGGGTTTTTGCTTATGAGATGGAAGTGGACTCTGTCTAAAATCCAACTACAGGCAGCAACAAGGAGGCAGATTCTGGGTGGCTTGCAGAATCAGCGGGTAGGTGCAGCAATCATGTCCCCATGAACAGGAACTCGTGGACATTCCATCGGGACCTTCTGCCATGCTGGGGATGCTCCCTCCAAGGTTGGCCTGCAGGGGAAGTTAGTTTAATGGAGGCTGGTCACATGTGTCCTCCTCTTGTCCCTCACAATTGGCTAGAGCAACATGGAGTAGGGGTGTCACATTAGCCATGTTCTGAGGACCACAGGAGAGATTTAGGGGAACCCTTCAGAGGAAGGAAAGGGAGCACTTTTGCTAAAACTCAGAAGAAGGGTTCTGGGCAAGCAGAAGCAACGAATGTCCACTCTCACAGGGCCTCAGCTGTGAGATGTGGCTGCTAATGAACAAAGGTGGGATGGATTCTGTCACCTGAAATTTATTTGCCAGCAGGCCTGGAGTTAGGGCTGAGCAGTCGAACAGTTCAGCCAAGTGGAGATGGAGAACCGAGTCTCATCTTCCTGGGTTGGGTCCTTTCCTTCCCCCCCAGGTGTTTCCCTGGCACCTCACACCTCCAAACTTTTGCCTGAGCTGTTCCTTCCATCTGGAATCCCTTTCCCTTTCTTTGCTAACTGTTACTTCATTTTGTCCTTGAAAACTCAAGAGTATCATCTGAAAGAAATCTTTTCTAAGGATAGGTGTCTCTCCTCTATCTTTATCTCTATTTTATTTCATCTGTAAAGTGTGCATTGTTGGGCCTCCCCTGGTGGCGCAGGTGGTTGAGCGCAGCGCTGTGGAGCTGTCTGCAGCCTCTGCAGCACCAGTGATCCCGGCCGAGGGTCCCACGAGGCACAGCAGACCTCTGCTGTCTCGCCCGCTGCTCCCCTCAGCAGTGTATTTTGTCAGTCTCCCTGTTCTGTTCCACGCTCTGTCTCTGGTGAATCCTTTCACCCTCCCACACATTCTCTCACCCTCTCACGCATCACCCTCCCACGCCTCTGGCCTGTACCCTGGTTCTTGTATAAATAAATAAATAAATCTTTTTTTTTTTTTAAAGTGTGCATTGTTGGTAAAAGTAGTTAGCATAAGGTAAAAAGCTCAACCATGAGAGAGAGAAGGAAAAATGTTGGGCTTCCTTTTCCCTATGGGTCAGTTTGCCAGAGGCCACCACTTTGCTGTGTCTCCTTTCAGGACACACACATACACACAACCTACCCATACAGGCACACTCACACCCACACACTACATTCACATACACTCACATACTAGCATGCACACATCCACATGCTCACACATTGGTGTGCACACACCCACACATGTGCACACACTCATATGCATACATGATATCCACTGTGGCTGTAAGAGTGTGCCTCTCCAGACCAGAATTGTAACAGCAGCTGGGACCTCCTGACTCCTGCAGAAGTTAAGAGCCATCTTTTTGCAGAAGCACAGTGGAATTGGGAGGGAATGGGGGTGGATTCCACCTGAGATCACTTGGTGCCGCGCTCTGTGATCTATGAGTTGCTTTTAATTTCCTGTGCTGGCTGCCCAGCAGCCTGATGAAATGAGGTAGATAGCAGGCTTCAGATCTGGCCCCGCAGGCCTGGGGCTTGTCTGCTCCATACAGGGCCAGGATCTCCAGACCCAGAAGGGAGGAGAACCCAGCACACCCCACCCCCTAGCTTCTTTCTGGCCATGAGGCAAAATGGGGCTGCTCAGTGCCCACCAGCTGCCTGTGAGGCCATGTGAGTTCACTTCTCTTGGCCTGGAGGTCAAGCAGAAATGTTTGAGGTCTTGCCTCTGCTGCCTTGTGGTTGGTCACCTCATAGTCTCTATTCTTTGAGCCTTAGTTTCCTCTGTCATGAATGGAGGATTTTAGAACCTATGGACTGAGTCCTTAAGAGCATTCAGAAGGAGTGAGGGAAGATGCTAGAACTTGGCACATGCTGCCTGGTAGCCCATGTGGTCATTTTTCCGTTTACTACACGGTCACCAGGATCAGCTCTCAGCTAATTGGTTCATTGAATGGCTTTGTCTTCTGTCTCTCTCCTCTCTTTTGAGTGCCCCCTTACCTCTCAGGCACCACATGGTTTTATCTTTCCTCATCTTTTCAGGTATGGACACTAACTCTTCCTCACTGGCTACCACTGCCCTTCCTACCACCATCACCACCTCCCACTGACTCATTGGGATTTGGTGCCAGATTTTGTGCCTTTGAACTGGGATCTGTCATCTCATCTTTACAATACTCGTCATTCCCACTCTAAGGCAGAGAAAATGGAGTCACGGAGAGTCAAGGTGATTTCCTCTAGACTGAGTGAAGCATTAAAACCATTGCTGTGATGCTCATTTGTAGTAGGATGAAGAGATTTAATGGATTATTTCCACTTTGACTTTCCATCTTCAAAGTCGTTTTCAAAAAGGAGTTTGGCGCTTAATCTAGAGGGATGAACTGACAATGGGAGCAGGTGATGCATCCTTGACAGACTTGGGGAAGAGAGGATTTTGTTGGGGGAGTAACAATGCCTTTCTCCCGTTCTTAAAGAAATAAAACACAAGTTGCTGCTCAGTCCATCTGAAATGAAGATCAACCCTGAACCTTTCCACAAGAGAACAGTGCAAAAATTCTGATTACTTTGCATAGCGTGGCTGTTTCCTGAGAATTCTATTCACTAGCCATGAACTTGTTTAACAAACACAAACTCTTCCCCAGATTCAAGATCTAAAGAAAACAAAAACTCTTGTCCTGCTTCAATGAAGTCTCACTGTTGGATGCTGAGCCCTCAGCCTGAGTAGATGCAGGACTATCCATCACCCACAGGTGTTTCTGGTGGCTTCTCACCCACCAGGTGCTTGGCAGGTGACAGCAACAGGAGAACTAGACATTGGCCTCAAACATGACACATCTTCTAGCTCCATGGGCTCCTTAGTGGTGATACAGATAAACCCTTAAAGAGAGGACACCCAAGAATGGAAGTGACTGCACATAGGTCCATAGCCATAGCCAGGGAGTGACTTGCTAGAATTCGGCACTGGAAGAAGTGTCTTGGTGGGAATAATCAGAGTGTGGGCATCAGTGGCCTGCACCACCTTCTTCCTTGCCTCCTTCCCTGACTCCCTTTCCTTGTGTGTTTCCCCCTTACTCTCTCCTACCTCCCCCTCCCAAACTTGTGCATTTTCAATCTTTTAAAGAGTAGAGAGGACATCAGTACGTGGCGTCACACCAAGGAGAGTGGCAGAGGAGGGACTGACACCAAGTGCCACCACCTGCTGTAGCAGTAGGGGCAGTCCTGTTACTAATTAGCTGTGAGTCGAGGAGTAGATTTCTTTATCTCTCAAATTCTGTTTCCTTGTCTAGAAACCGAACAGTAATGGCAGTTATCTCAAGGAGTGGCTATGTGAATAATGGAAGTATTTAGGGTGTTTATCCGAGTACCTGGTACTTAGTAAGTGCTCAGTAAGTATCACCTTCATGGTTTGCTTCCCAGCACTCCCCAACATCTTTATCATGAGATTGTATGTACTCGGACATTATGTGTCAGACTTGAGCTTATGTTTTGCTTTGCAGTATCAAAGATTGATGTAATGCTAGATAAATGTAGTCCATTTTTTCACTTGGCAAGTATGTTAGTACCCAGCAAAGTGCTAATGTCTAAAGGGTGACAAGAAGTGACCTTGTAGGGGTTTGGACAAAGCAGTAAGCATTCTTCAGCCAGTGGCATTAAAGCAAAGGAAAGAGAGAAATAATGACTTTTCCTTTTGTGGTCTAGTGGAACAAGAGTTCAGACCAGTGTCGGCTGAAATGGAAGAGTGACCCCTGAAAACTGGAGCTCTTATATGAAACCACCTGTAAGCTCACAAGTCCATACCTATGTTGTTGACTCCATTCCAACTATTGAGTCCACTGCAATTGGCTCCATCTGTGCTCAACCCCCAAACTGAGGAGGCAGTTTCTTCATTTTCTTTACCCCTATCTGACAGGTCCTGTGTTAATTGCCTCCACTGTGCATCACAATCACTCCACCCTCCTCGTCACATGTGATTGCTCTCCTTTCTTCTACACAAACCTCTGTGAATCTGACTCCATGCTTCAGGAAGTGAGTTGAGTGATTCAAGAGGGTCTTTAAAAATATTAATCAGATTGTACTACCTTCACAGTTAAAATCCTCATCCGTAAGACAAAGATGATGAACACACCTCCTTCCTAGGGTTGATGTAAGCAATGCAGCAGCAAGAGACCACAGCTGAAAGTGTCAGCCTGGGACATGTGCTCTGGAATGGTTGCTCTTCTTTTTTAAAAAATTATTTTTCTTATATCATTGTTAATTTTTGGACAGTATTTGATTTCTTCCCTCAGGTGTAGTTCCCGTTGTTCTCCTACCACCATAACCCCCTGTGATCCACACCATAGTCCCTTTTGCTCTTCCCTCCCTTTTTGACTCATCCATCCTTCCTTCCTGTATGCCTCAGATCTATGGTCAGCTTGCAAGTTTTGTCTTTTTCCTAACTCTTTGTTGGGCTTCTCTATATCCCATATATAAATGAAATCATCTGATTTTTACCTTTCTCCTTCTGACTTATTTCACTTAACAACATCCCTTCCAGCTCCATCCATGTTGCCATAAATGGCATGAATTTATCTTTTTTGAATGCTGAGCAGTATTCCATTGTGTATCTATACCAAATCTTCTTGATCCATTCATCTGTTTGGGGTCATGTAAGTTGTTTCTATTTCTTGGCAGAATGATAACTCTTCTTAAAGAGGTGTGATGTTCCTCCCACCTTGGGCCAGATTTCTTAGATATTCCTTTGACACTGACTTGCAGAGCAGAGACCTGTCCTCTTAGATCCATAGTCCTGGGTAAGTCACTTAGAATCTTCTGAGCCTGTGTTTTGTTGCAAGCAATGGGAGTAATACGCCTCTTCTATTAACATGCTGCTCTGAATATTGAGATAGTACATAAAGCACTTGGTGTGATGCCTGTCACACAGCTGTGCTGAACAAATGGTAGCTGTTAGTTCCTGTTACAATGGTCACATCTTGCTGCCTCTCTGCCTCTGGGAGGGGCCTAACTCCCACCAACCACTGTCATGATTGCTGGGGTTTACCTGCTGCAGGGGTAAGGACTAGACTCTAGTACCTTGCATCTGTCAAATCCAATGAAGGTGGATATACTGAGAGAATTTCTTCTTGCTTCTGCTTTGGCTCTTTGCTCTTTCGGGGCTGTGTGCTTTTGCGGACAAGGTCATTGTCATAGCACATCTAGTCACCATGCAGTGTGACCTGCTCTAGATTCTCCACCCCATTATTGACTTTGACTTTGAGGACTTTGGAGGAGGGCTGCCATAGTTGCTTCCTTCAGAGCAGAAAAGAGAAGAGAAAACAGAATGTTCTTGCCAATTTCCTTAAGTTCCAAGGGAAAGAAACAGAAACCAGTAACATGAGTTGACAAAGCAAAACTGAGATTGGAAGTATGTTGGAATGAACTCAGAGCCTTAGGGCATGTTCAGGAGCAATCACTATTACTGTTTGACTGCTCAGAGTTTTTATGATGCTTGGTGTAGTACTCTAACTGAGGACGTAGAATTTCACAATGGCTGAGAGGAGATGGAGACAGGAGTCCTGGTGTCAGGTGCCAGGGATTGATTGTGGAGAGACTGAAAAGAGAAAACAGTGATGTCTCTGGTAGATTGGCCCTTCTCCTGGGGGCGGGGGAGAGAGAGAGAGCAAGAGAGAGCCTTTTCTCTAGTCTCCAGCTCCACTTCCCATGATACCTGCATTAATCTCCAGTGGGAGGATGTAAGATCAAGGTTGGCGTTAAGCAATAGCAGAGGAATCAAAGGGAACTCTGCACATATTGATCACCATTGTATACAAATGCAGTGCCTGATTATATAGATCTTTCCATCTACCTGAAATAAAAAATGAATCATACAGAAAGCACTCAGATACTGAAGTAGTGTGATTTAATATGAAAAAGTGGTTGGCATATACCTCTCCTCTTCCTGTTCTTGCCCCCTAGGATAGAGAGACCAACCTTCTAATAACTAAATTCAAATTGCGGGAGATTACATGGGACTTTTCAAAAAGGAGAGGGGGAGAAAACAAGTATTCCTTAATACCAGAGAGAGACAGAAGAAGCTGTTGATGTCTCAGGCTCATGTTCTTTGATCTACTGCTTCTTAAGGAAACATCCCCAAACTTGGTGGCTTAGAACAACAGGGTTTATTTTGTTCATAAATTGGCCAGGCTTCTGTGGGAACAGTGTGTCTCTCTCTCTCCACTCAGCTGGGGTGCCTGTAAGGTTGGAGCTGGAATCCTTTCAAGGTTTGCTCACTCACATACCTGGCAATGAATGCTGGCTATGAGTAGGGGCCTTCGCCTGGGCTGCTGGCTGGAACACCTACACCTGTTCATGTGGCCTGGAACCACACCACATGGCTGGGTCCCAAGGGAGAGAGCCAGGCAGAAGGGGGTGGCCTTCTCGCATCTAGACTGCAAGTCATGCAGCCTCATGTTGACTGAGTCTACTCAAGAGAAGTGAGGCACAGATTGTGTTCATTTGCCTGTGTAGCTGTAATGAAGTACCACACACTGGGAGACTGACACACCATAAATGTGTTTCTCAGTTCTGGGGACTGGAAGTCCAAGCTCAAGCTGTCAGCAAGGTAGTCCCTGTCATCACTGTGTCTTCACATGGTCTTCCCTCTGTGCGCACTTTGTGCATGTGTGTGCATCTATGTCCAAATCTCCCCTTCTTATAAGCACACTAGTCAGATTGGGCTATGAACCCACCCTGAATGCCTCATTTTAATCTATTTACTGCTTTAAAACTCTCTCCCTAATAGTCACATTTTGAGGCACTGGGAGGGGGAGTGTTAGAGCCTCGACATATGAATATTTGGGTGGAAGTACCATCCAAAATACCAAGGCCAGGCGATACTCAGAGTGGGGAATTAGATTTAACTTTGTGATAGTAGGGGGTCAGAAAATTTCTAATGTGTTTTAAAACCACCATAGCTGGGTCGGGACAGAAGCGTGGCAAATTCTGGAGCTGGCAGGGCTCCACGCTCCACCTCCACCCAGCACCCTGAAAAGCTATGGAATCTCAGAGAACAGGTAGACCTTGACTTTCAGGAAAGATCAGTGCCCACAGGTGTGAGCGGATGGCAGTGCTGTTCACCATCACATGGCCCTTGGGTTTCCAGAAATCACATTTCAGCAGTGAGGCAGCTCAAGAAGCCTCTGCAAGTGTGTGCGTTTAGGGAGTGCACAGAATCTCAAATCACAACTCACGCTGAATTTCCCATCAACCTGGTGGGTGAGGGCTAAAAAGGGGGATTTAGTTTGACTTGAAGTCATGAGATGTTCCTTTGAACCAAGCTATGAAGCAACATTCCTATCTGCTCCTTGGGGACCAGGTATCTATGATCCCCAATTCACGTAAAGCAGGAAGTGAATTTCCTATGCTTCTCACTTTGGATGACTGTTGCTTCCGCTCTGCTCACCCAAAGCAGTATGTGGAGAGGCTTCGCAGGTCTCCATCTCCATTTTGACGGGACATCTGTCATTCCAAATGGCTGTTTTGTGCATTCCCTTCTCTCCCTCACTGACAGCTGCTGCCATGGGTGGTTAAAAAAATATAAAAGGTCATTTCTAGACTGGGGATGGCTTAGGAAGTGGAGGGATGGGAGGGCTGAGTCTGGGCAGACCCCAGGTACCACCCATCTCTGGTACTTTGCCCACAGCATCCTTTCCCTAATCTGAACATTTTCATCTCCTATATTACTTTTCTTGAAATACCACCAATAAGAAATTCAATTAAGTTGAATAAGGGATGATTGGTGGTGCATTAATTTGTAGCTGCACACTTTGGTTGAATCAGGGACTTGAGTCTTACTTCTCCATTTGTAATAAGGGGCCATGGTTTCTATTAGGGACAGATGGATGAACTGTTTGTATGTATATAGTTAGGGGCATAGGGGACCCCTAGGAGGAAAAAAGCGAAAACTTCAACATAATCTCTGGAGGCTGTTATGAAATTTGCTGATGACCTGCAGTGACCTCGCCATGGTCAGACTGTAGAAAGGATGATGTGATTACAGAAGAAGAAGTGTATGTGAGGATGAAGGAGATGATGTGGTGTCTTTTGACCAAAGGCAGCACAAAGAGGGGTGCTGCTTGGGTCTGGGAGAGTGTTGGAGTCAGCACCAGTCCTGGCACTGAGTAAAGGACCCCTCCCCCACATCTACCACCCACCCTGTGCCAACTCCAAGTCTCTGGCTTCAGAAAGGACAAACTGGGCAAGCAAATGCCATCTGAAGTGGGTAACTCATTGCCTATTCTTCCCTCATCATACCCATCTCCATGAAGCAAAAAATTAATAAATTCGACTACATAAAAATTAAAATGTCTTTATGGAAGCAAATTCCACCAAGTGACAAGACAAATGATAAACTGGTATACAATATTTGCAACACATACAAAAGACAGAGATAATTTCCTTATTTTACAAAGAGCTCATACAAATCAATGAGAATAAATATGAACAAAGCAACCAAAAAATGGGGAGAGGATATGAAAGGTAGCTCACAGAAAAAAATATGCAAATAACCAATAAATGTATGAAAAGATGTTCTACTCTCTTCAAATTAAAAACACACAAATCTAAACAACAATGAGATGCCATTTTCACTCATCAGATTAGCAAAAATTAAAAAAAGTTTAATAATACTCAGTGTTGAGTGAATGAGGAACTAGGGATTCTCATTCACATTCAATGAGTATATTACTCAAGGTAATATTTCAGCTGGACATTTTGGCAATACCAATTAAAATTATAAATGTATATACCCTTTGATCCATGGACAAGAGTTTAATACATATATTCACACAAGTACCATATTTTAGATACAAAAATTGTCATTACAACCTTGCTTGTAAAATGGGGAAATGCAAAGGGTCATAATGAGAGTTGGGTATTCCAGTTACAGCATATCTATAATATTTGGTGAAATATTAGGCAGTCATTAAAAAGAATGTTCTAAACTATATCCATGCTGTTAAAGGAGAAAAGCAAAGTGTAGAACAGTATGCATAAAATGGCTCCATTTTTGTGAATAAAGAAGAATGTACATGCTAATGTATACATAAAACATTTATGGAAAAATTCACATGCTAGGGGACAACTAGGAGGGCCTGGAGCCACCACTGGATGATGGGGTATGGTATTATTGAACCCCAGGGCTGTCCATAGTTCTTTAGGATGACAACTTGGGCTGCCTTCCTGCGTGACTCTTTTTTTGCCCAGGGGTTGGAATCTCTTGAGTGAGTTTTCCTAGTCCTTCACTGGAGACTCTTAGCAGGACTCTAATATCATCTAGCCACAGGTTCATATGTAACACTTCCCGTTGGAATTAAAGAATAAGACTCACAGAACAGAGACTATTTTAGTTATTCTTCTCTAAGTATTTACTGAACCCTTTTTTTTTTGTTATCCATTATTGACAACATGCCACTCCAATCTTTAATGGTTTAAAGCAACAATTGATTATTTCTAAAGTTCTATGGGTTGGCTAGGAGCTGCTTCTGCGTCACATGGTGTTGTGAGGCACTCCAATGCTAATAGGTAACCAGGTGCCCTGTTTTCCCTTTATGTGTGCCATAATTGGCTGCTTAGGTTTCCTCAGGAGACAAGCTAGAGTCCACAATGGAACTGTCTCAGTGGCCAAGGCACAGAAGCTGTAGGCCAGGAATTACAGAGGGGCATATCTGCAGTATTGTCAACAGTATGCCTAAAATGCCAACAATTCATGGGGCCAGACCAGATTCAAAGGGAGGTGAAATAAGCTCCATCTTTTGATGATGAGTTGCAAATAGTTTATGGCCATCTTCACTCCACTAAGCCAACTATGTGCCAGATAGAGTGATAGGTTCATGGAGATATTAATGGTGAGCAAAATATGACATAAGCCTTGTTCTCCTGAGCTAGTTGTGGGAGAAAGAAATAATTAGGCATAAACACTTATGTTAGTAGAAGTACTATGAAGAGAGGTGCTTAATGGTATAAGAGCGTAAAAACTAAAAACAGGGAACCAAGTCATAACTATGAAGATCAGAGAAGATTTACCTTATAAATTAACACTGAAACTGAGATCTGAATCAGTAGGTTTATTTATAAGGCTTATTTGTGGTATATCCTCAACTAATACTTGCAGAATGAATAAATGAATGAATGAATGATGGGTGTGTGTCTGGAAAGCCAGTATGACTAGAAAGCAGAAAGGATGGAGGGTTGTGGTATGAGAACCCAGGAGAAGACAGACCTTTGTAGACTTTTTTTTATAAAGATTTATTTATTTATTTATACAAGCACTGGGTACAGTCAGAAGCACCATGGGAGAGTGAGAGAATTCACCAGAGCCAGAGCAGGGAACAGAACAGGCAGAGTGATGAAATACACTGCTGAGGGGAGCAGCGGGTACAGCACGAGAGGTCTGTCGTGCCATGTGGGACCCTCGCTGGTGATCGAATCGGCGGGGATCAAACCGGCGCTGCAGAGCCTGGAGGCAGCTTTGCAGCCCAGCGTTCAACCACTGCGCCACCAGGGGAGGCCCCCTTTGTAGACTCTTGAAGCTGTATTAAGGATTTGGGACTTCAGCTTAGGGTAATTGGTTTGAAGCCAGGGTAAGTGGGTCTAATAAGGTTTGGACTTTGAGAAGTTCTCCCCAACTGTACTATGGTGAATCAAAAAGTTTAGAGGGATAAGAGAAGAGAGGTGGAGGATGGTTAGGATGCTATGTGGGACCAGTTCAGGCAGCTGGGTAGTGCTGTGACCAAGTGATGTCTACATAGAAAACCGAGCAGCTGTAAAGACTGTGGGAAGAAGTGGTTCTTGGTGGCTGTTCCCTGGGATCCCTGGAAGCTTTTGTGCTGTGTAGGTGATCTGGAGCAAGCAGAAGGGGTCTGAACCTTGAAGGGCCTGTGGCATTATCCAGAAAGTCACCGGTAAGGCAAACACAACCTGCTTTCCCCACTCAGAGCCACAGAGGTATTGATTTCTGCAGCTGAGAATGTAATTTAGAAACTTGCTTTCAAGCCTCTCCAGGGGGCTGTGCTCACCGGGGAGATGAGCGGCTGTGACCAGGTTGGAGGAGATCAGTTTCTTCATTCAAGCCTGTGCTGTTCTCAGGTGAAGCACACGTCACTGTTAGCTCCCTGGAACACAGGAGCCACAGAAAGTACACATGTAGGAGTCTCCAAGAGAATGTTTTCTATCCATGAGAGTTTTGATTTTAATGTTTTATTATGGAGGATTTCAAACTCATTTAAAAGAATAATATGAATCCTACCATAAGCTCTGGCAGTGATCAGCATATGACCAATTTTGTTATCTCTCTAACCCCGAACTCTCTCCCTACGTTATTTTGAAGCAAGTCCTAAATATCTTGTATGATTCTCTGAAAGATAGAGGCTCTTTAATTATATAAAAAGCCCATTATCACTATTTTAAATGTCAACAGTTAGTAGTACCTTCCCATTTATATATGTTATCATGCATTTGGATGATTATTTGATATCATGGAATCATATAATGATGTTTGTGTACTTTACCCTAGTTGTCTTATTTTAAAATGTTCTGTTGTTATTATTGTTTAGTTTGTTCATTTGAATCAGAATCCACATAAGGCCCATCATTGTAATTGATAACTATGCCTCTAGGTCCCTTGTATTCCATGGGTTCTCCCTTCATCTCTCTCTAAAACTTTTCCTTGTAGCATTTGTAGAAGAAATTGGGTAGGTTGCCTTATAGAGTTTCCCATACCTCGATCTTACTGAGGACATCTCTGTGGTGACATTTCAGAGTCTCTGTCCTTTGTGTTAACTGTAAATCAGTAGTTGGATGTTGAATTTTGATTAAATTCACAATCAATAATTTTTTTGGTAAGGCTGCCTGATAGGTGGTGTTCTGTTCTTCCACCAGAAGGTACATGGTGTTTGTCTCTGCAACCTGAGTGGTCATTGATCATGGCTTAGATTCATTAATTCATATTGCAAAATGGTGATGGAAAAATCCCCCATTTTACCTTTTATTATTTTTTTAAATTAGCTAGCCTACTTCTCTACAAGAAACTTACTCTTATGAACAGTTTGGTTATGCTGAGAACAGAATTACTGTTCATTTCTTTTTCTCTAAATAACATGTTGTTCCACAGCAATCTCTAAAGGTGATTAATGAATATCCTTAAGTATGTGGCATTTATACATTAGACATGATTTGCAGATTAGATGTGCAAATGAGTCCAACTTTGACGAAGGGGAATCTCAAGATTCTAGAGTCATCTTGACACACTCCTCAAAATCTTTGATAGCTTCTTTACTTTCTAGTATAACATGTTTTTGCACATTTCCTGCCCCAGACTTCAAATCTTCATTTCTCCAAGGACCCCTGGTTTCTTTTTAGTGAGAAAAAGGATTTAGAGATGATTATCTAGGCACAAGGAGTGGTTAGTGTTTCTGGACTATTCTTTCTAGACCTTTTTTTGTGGATAAACTAGGAAATACATATTATACATATATACCCTGCAGATAGTTTTTATTCAGATTCAGGATTACAGGGTTTTTACTAATCATCATCTATCTTAAATCTGTATTTCTTTTCACCCATGTTGAAAATCCTGGTTTTCTTTGACACCCATGGAACAGTTTATTTGTTCCATCCCTCACTACTTTCATAACAGCCTTGGAATAAAAATACCAGTGCTATATCTTAGACTATATCTGAGGTAGGTATAGACCGTTTGAATAGCTGGATCACAGAAAAACTGGGTTCAAATCCTACCTATGCCATTGCTATAACCTTGAGCATGTATCTTAATCTCTCTGAGTCTGTTTTCTCATCTGTAATATCAGAGCAATAATACCCACCTCCTAGGTGGAAGTGATGTGTGCAAGCAAGTAGGTAGCACATAGTAGGTGCTCAATGCATAGTAGCTCTAATGGTTTCATAGTTGTTATAATACTTGGTAATTTTCATGCACTTCCCATTTGATGAGACCCTGTCATTCCCTGTCAATGTCCCACAGAGAAACTTAAGAGTAGTGGTGGGCAATTTGGGAGTCATTGAATACAAACTCAAAGAATAGGAACTGAAATGCTGGCAAGATCCCTATTCTGCTATTCACAGCTGTTTTGCTTATTGAACAGGAAGAGACAGAGACCCTAGGAGACTAAGTGATTTTTCCAAAGCCACAAACCAGGCTGGGAAAAGTCTGCCTGGTGAGGCCCAGTCCAATCTTCAAGGTAACTTTTCTCTAATGCAAAATTCATCCTCTGCAGTTGGTAGATATTTCTTTGCACATTCCTACATTTTCTCTGTGCTAAAGGAGAAACCGGGTGAGGGATGGGTCAGGGAAACTATGCCTTGAAGACAAGTTTCTTTCTTCCCTTGGTATGTAAACATAGTAACAGAGACGGGGGCTGGGAGCAAGGGCTTATGAATCCATCCATTTGGAGATTGTGGCCACGGTAAGGGAGTTCAAACAATAGTCCCTTACCCTCAGGGGCTTTAAAACAATTAAACAACTTCAAGCTCATTTAAAAACCAATCATGGCTGTAACAATGTGCTTAAAATAATTATGCATTTTAATGGCACAATTTTATTTTTGTTAGAGCAAACTTTGGAGATGGTTATTATTATTACTTCTGTTTCATTTATAGAAGGAAATGCAAGTTGAAGTGGGTTGTGTGACTTTCCCAGTGGTATATTGCTGATGAGCAGAGATATAGAGGTTTTATTGGTTTGATTTTTGGTATTATTTTTTTAATTGAGGTAATGCTGGCCTACAACACTGTATGATTCTGAGGTGCAGGTTCACACTTCTTTACATGCATGTTAGCACGCCACACCCACCACCAAAGCACCGCGGTCTGCTAGGCTTCCTCCTCTCTTTGATCCTAAGCCCCACCTTTCCCCTTTGGTAGCCTCAATTCTGCAGTCAGATTTCTAGGGTTCATTTTGGCTTAGCTTTATCTGTTCCTTTGTTTTGTTATTTTATATTCCACAGATTAGTGGGATCATCTGGTATTTGTCTTCTCCTTCTGACTTATTTTGCTTAGCATAAAATGCTCTAGTTCCATCTATGTTGTCACAGATGGCAAGGATTCATTTTATATATATATATATATATATATATACATATACATATACATATAGCTGAGTAGTATTCCATTGAATTCAGGGCTGAGACTCTTAGTCAAATGCTCACAGAGTGGAATTGTTACAGAGTGGAATTGTTAGAGAGTTATCTCCATAAAAAGGGGAGGTTCTGGGGTCCCTGCTCCACCTAATGAAAGGTGGGCTAAGTGGGGAGGGGAACCTGAAAAAAACTTAGAGGAGACTTGGAAGAATGAACGGAAGCCGAAAGAAGAAGAGAAGCAGACAGAACGCCAGAGAGTCCAGATAGAGTGAAGATTTGCTGTGATGTGAACCCTTGAACCTTATTTTCTCACGTGTAAAAGGAGGAGCTTTGTGATCTTTCAAAATCCTACCTCACAGTTGGACTATTTTGAGGTAGTTTTCAAACTTCCTCTCCTCATCACTGTAGGGTAAGGAAAAAGTATCAACCTTTTCTGCCCTCCCGCCATTAGGATAGATGAGGGAACCCTGTGGTCCTGAATGCATGCCTGATGGCGGGCACCTGAAGTGGGTCCACCTGGACTGAAAGACTGAGTTCATAAGGATGTCATCACAGGGATGCCAGCAGAAGCCAAGAACGAACGGAAGCCGAGAGAAGAAGAGAAGCAGAGAGAACGCCAGAGAGCCCAGATAGAGTGAGGATTTGCTGGGGGCTGGGAGGACTGTGTAGAGTCAGAAATGGTCACTGAGCAGGTTTTCTGACCCAGCAAACCGGGTAAAGGAGGAGTCAGAGTCCTCAGTGGTTTTTGCAGGTCTTTTATTAGGATTTACCCGGTACACAGCAGGCAGGGATGCTGGGGGGCCGGGAGGCTGGCAGGCCTCCCAGCCCCCAGCAAATCCTTACTCTATTTGGGCTCTCTGGTGATCTCTGCTTCTGCTTCTTTGCTTCTCTCTCGGCTTCTCTTTGGCTTCTATTGGTGTCCCCATGATGCTGCCCTGAAAAGCCCAGTCTTAGCCCAGGTGAATCCCATCTACCTATGCCCACACCCTACTCCAGGTGCCCGCCATCAGGCATGCATTCAGGACCACAAAGATCCATCATCTATCCTGATGGCGGGAGGGCAGAAAAGCCTGACATTTTTCCTTACCCTACAACTGCCAGCCTCCTGGCCCCCCAGAATCCCTGCCTGCCATATGCCTGGTAAATCTAAATAAAAGACCTGCAGAAACCACTGAGGACTCTGACTCCTCCTTTACCCGGTCTGCTGGATCAGAAAACCTGCCCTGTGTCATTCCTGTCCCTACAAATATGGAAATTGATCTTAACAGTATAGTCTTTATAGCTATGTCTGGGTTCGAATGAGATGTTGGGGTTCAGTGAGTGGGGTCCTGATTCCCCCTGAGAAAGTTTTCAGCAGAGTTTTCCCATTCAGTGGCACAACAGAAGTTTACTAGGGAAAAAGATGTTTGCGTAGACATCAACATTTCCTAGGCAGGTGTAAGAAAAAGAAAAAAGAAAAAAGAGGTGTCTGCCTAGACACATGCAGGCAGTCTTGGGACAGGTCCTGCCTTTTGCCAGGGCAAGGGGTTATCATTATATAGTGTTCTTTGGGGGATTCATTCCTTTGTGGAATTTTCATTGTTCTTAGTTTGCTGAAAAAATCACTAACTTTTTCTATGCCTGCTCCAGTTCCTGATTTTGTGAGGCTTTGCACAGCCAGTTTAATGACTGTGAATCATCCCTATCCCTACCTCCACCTCCGTGCTAGTCTAGGAAACAGGCAATCTAGGGATGAGGAAGTCAAGGTGTTTTTGTCTTTCCCAGCAGGGTAATCCCTTCAGCAATCAGCTGCTTCTGATGCCACTACCAATCCTGAAAATTTCATTAGGGATGAAGCACAATCAGCTGTCAAGTTTCTAGGGATGCAGTTGGAGCCAGTTAATGGTTCATCTTAAAGAGATCATACAATTCAGTGGTCAGTTTAATTTTGCTTATTTCTAAATTTTCTTTCTAAGCTTCTATCAGCTGCAAACGCTCTAAAAAAAATCCTGTATCACTCTTAACACTTAATGAAAGCGAGGCTGATGCTGTTACTACACATGTATCTCAAAGTGTCCTCAGATCACCCATCTCAGCCCACCTGGGCTGCTGTTAAAAATATAAATGCTTGGACCTCAGCCAAGACCTATGAATCAGACTTCCGAAGGTGGGAGCTGGATAACTACCTGTCTCATTAGGAGTCTGGGTGGTTTCTGTGGCAAGCTATGCTTGAAAACCATTGCAGAATTAAAGAGAAAAAGGAGGTCAACTTTGAGTCAGATAGACTAGGTGGGATTCTAAAACTTGAACTTGCACAAATGTCATTTGAGGATCATGTTAAAATTCAGATAAAGATTTGGGAGGGCTGAGGTGGTGCCAGAGAATCTGCATTTTTAACCAACTCTAAGTGATGCTGGAGCTGCTTCCTAGCTCCACCCATAAATGGGGTAATCCTGGGAAAAGTAGTTAATTTCCCTCTGTCCTAGGTTTTTTATAAAGAGGATGACATGCAGTGCTTAGGACATAGGATAGGTGGTTGGATTAAACATGCAAACAAAAAGCTACTTGCCCCTGTAGGCAGCTACAAGAGACGCACTGATATCTTCCACTACAACCAAGTTTCCATTGACTCAGATTCTCTGGGGTTGGGGTGCTGGGAGCATGAATCTAACTGCAATCTGTAAGTGACTCTTGCACAAGAAAGTTGATAACCCTGCCCTCTGTCTGTCAAGGACAGGAAAAATCCCCAAACTAATTCTAGTCCTCTAAATCCCATAGGAATCCAGTCTGAAAATGCTTGATTGAGGAATGATATACAATGATGCCTTCAGAAAACTTGCTCCCCAAACAGCACAGGTGATGAGGGTTTTGTGAGGCAGCTTTCAATGCTTCTGGCAAATGTATATCTTGAGGTTCATATTTTCCTGCAGGGTGTCAGAAAAGGACCCAAGTCATCAAATACATGAGGATGGCACTCTAACTCTACTATCAGAGAGAAATGGGATAGGTTCCTGGCATGGGAGGCTCAGTACTCTTGATGGAGATGGAGAGTCCTGAGGGAGAGAAAACCACTTATACAACAAACCATTTCCTTTTTTTCTGTGGGGCCTCTGGCTGCAACCTGCCCTTGGTTTAGATTCTGAAGTTTTCATTTATTAAGTTTGGGCAATGCAATTCAACAAATCTTTGTTGAGCATCCATCATGCCAGGCGGCATGCTGATGCAGAGACAGGAGAACAGCAAGACAGTTAACATTCCTGGGAGGGACAGCAACAGGTAATAAGTACATAACCTAACAGATGAATGAGAACATTTTAGATTCCTGTGAAGGTTAGGGAGGAAATAAGCAAAGAAATATAATAGAAAGAGATGTAGTGAAGTTGTCTTTTGAAGAGGGTTGGGAAAGTGCTCTTTGATGAAGAAGTCATTTAGGTGAGGCTGGAAGCATGAATTGGCTCTTCAAAGATGGAGGAAGAGCATCCCAGGAAAAGAGGAACAGCATGTGGAAGACTCTGAAGAGGGAAAGAGCTTGGTTTGTTGGAATAAATGGGAGAAAACCAACAATGGGTGGGGAGTATGTTTCTTTGTATCTGTGTTTGGTGGGGAGGTGGCTCAAAGGAGTTTGAAGAGATGACTAATAATACTTCCTGAGGACCTTTGGAGCCAGGCGCTGCTCCAAGTGCTTACCCTGCAAGAATTCTTATAATGCTCACAATAACTCTTATAACTCCATTTTACAGGTGGTAAAATGAGGCACAGAGGGTCAGCCTGGTAGGACCTAATCTACTAACAATTTACAGTGTCTGGTCTTTGTAAAATTTGAGCTCAGAAAGCTTGCTTTGGGGCCCCATACCTTGCTTCTTCTGGGCTCCTCACACTTTCGGCGGCATTACTTTCTCACTCCTCTCCTCCTTCACCCCTGTTACACAGAATATTAGAAAGGAGAAGTCAAAATGCTGATAACTATGGAGGTGGGATTATTCTGCTTGTTGGACTACATGTACAGTCAGCTAAGTATTGTTAATAATTTTTCCTCTCTGTTTTCTTTTTTTTTTTTTTAGATTTATTTATTTATTTATACAAGCACTGGGTACATTCAGAAGCATGGGAGGGTGAGAGAATTCACCAGAGCCAGAGCGGGGAACAGAACAGGCAGACTGACGAAATACACTGCTGAGGGGAGCAGCGGGAGCGGCAGGAGAGGTCTGTCACACCATGTGGGACCCTCGCTGGCAGCCGGGGATCGAACTGGCGCTGCAGAGGCTGCGGGCAGCTTTGCAGCCCAGCACTCAAACGCTGCGCCACCAGGGGAGGCCCTTTTCTCTCTGTTTCTAACAATATTTAATAAACATTGATTAAGTGTAATGTGATATAGTGGTTAGTGTTAAGGAATCAGATGGAACAGGTTGGAATGTCAGCTCCTCCATTCTTCATGTATCCTAGAGTCTAGGAAGCCATCAGGTAGAAGATTCACCATTAGGGTAATAAGCATGGGTCAGGGTGAAATACTGCATTAAAAATACTCTGTTGACCCTTGAACAGTAAGGCTTAAATGGCACAGGTCCACTTACACTTTGTTGTTTTTCCTTTAATAAACAGTTGACCCCTGAGCCCCATGCTGTCAAAAATGGATGTATTTTCTCTTATGATTTTCTTAATATTTTTTACTTTAGAATACAGTATAAAACATGCAATATAGGTGTTAATCAGATGTTTGTGATATTGGTAAGGATTCTAGTCAGCAGTGGGCTACTAGTAGTTAAGTTTGTAGGAATTCAAAAATTATATGCAGATTTTCAACTGTGTCGATGTTAGAGCCCCCTACCCCTCTGCCCTTCAGGGGTCAACTGAGCAACATCCATGGTGAGGTTATCTTTATTGCAGAGGTGTTAAAATGTGAGACAGAATAAACATGTTTTGGAATCGTGTGGCAGTGGGATGATTTCTCTGAACCTCAGTTTTTATCTGCAAAATGTGCCATGGTCTTATCTCACTGGCTTATCACTAACAGGTCTAGATTTTTGAGTGCAAGCAGACTAAGTATGTGCCCCAAATACCAGCAAAGAAGGAAAAGAAATGTAAGAAGTTCAACTTTGATGAACGAATTCTGGATTTTGCAAGGATACATGTAGATAGAAGCTATTTTAATTTCAAAATGCAGGCAGGCTTTTAAATTAAATTTTCCATGCATGCTTGTGTGCATGTTGATTATGGTTGGAGGTTTACAATACCCTTTTCTGTGGCCAAGTCTTCTGGAAATTGTATCATGCTCTGGTGAGAGGAGTGAATGAAATAGCACACAAGTGATGTGCATAGTGAGAACTGCAAATGCACTTTTCCTCATCATCACTCCACAGTGGACCTTGGGATCTTTGCTGGGGAGACATGGAAAGCCATGACTGGGGTGACCTTGTCACCCAAATTTGTACAATTGTGAGAGTTATTATTAATTAAGCAGTAAAGATGTACAATAAACATGCAAGCCAGAGCCTGTGGTTTCTGTAACCCCAAAGCCTAGGTCCTGTGGTCTAGGAATTTACTGGCTAATGGAGAGCTTATTATTGAACCTGCTTGCCCCCGCATTGAGTTCGAAGCCTCTCCAAGGCATGTATAGTAATCTACCTATTTAAGAATCCTTTTTTACTAAAGTCAGAACTTCACCCTACAGAAGATTTTTGGTTTGAACATGTTGATTTTATTATAATAGAATTTTTCCTTGCAAAAGCTTCAGCAGGCTGTGGGGATACCATTCCATTTAATGTAACAGTGAAATTCCTCTCCCATCGAGGGAGGAAAGACTTAATCTAAATTACAGTGTCACAAGAGAAGAAAGCAAATTAATTTCAGACTCCACTAACCTGGGATATCTATTAACTTAGGTAGAGGCTGGGACTGATAGTCACTTTTGCTGTAGCTATTGGTAAGTGAATTTATAAAAATGCATTTCTTTTCAATGTTCATGAAGAGGGGTCTAGAGGAGTTAAAACTACATGAAAATAATGACTAATATATTTTGAATGATTATAATGTCTCAGGGATTAGACTAAGCTTTTCTTGTGTATTAATTTATCAATTTCTCATTTTGTCTCTATAAAAGCAGTATGAGAGGAAGAAAGTCATGAGGCCTAGAGAAATTTGCTTAATTTTGCAGTTATTAAGAAAATTATGGAACCAAGAAACAAATTACTAGTCTCTACTATCAAGAAAATAAAACCACATTACTTATAGGTTATTGATATTAGAGATTAGGAGATGCAAAAGATATAAAGCAAAATGTAGCTCAAATTTTACCTTCACTGTGAAGCCTTCACAGAACCTTACACATATAGTTTATATTCTGTCAATAATTACAAATGTTCATTTTCTCTTCCCTTTGGGCTTTGAGCACGATCTCTACAGATCTGCCATATTTGGTGTCTAGCACAATTCCTGGTACTCTTATCAGTTCTCACTCATTATATTGATTGAGTTAACAAATATTTGTTGTAGGCTCTCTGCATGTCAGGCATTCTGCTAGATGGGCAATAAGCAGTGAAGAGTGACCCCTTGACTCTTAGCCTCATGGATTTCATCTCCCCATTGCCCTGATGCATCATCATTCAATGGAGACTCAAAGGAAGGACAAAGTGAGCTACCAAGCTGGAGAGTCTGAAATGCCCTCTAATTTGTCTCATTGTCTCAGGCAGTGCTGAACCTTTAGGTCAAGGAAAAAGGGAAAGGTGGGCTGTAGGCAGTTTTTCCCGAATCCCGAGGGTGTACCAGTTGTTTCAGACGTTTTCCTGTTGAGTAGGATTTAGTGGGTGCAGAGCTCTCCAGATAATTGACTCATTTATTCAACAAATGTTGATTGAGAATGTACTATATGCTGCACATTGTTTTGGGGTTCAGGAGTTAATAAGCTAAACATGTCCTTAAACTAAGCGTTTACAGTCCAGTGGGGAAGATAAAGGTGACTAGATAAGAAGATAAAGGTGACTAAAGTTCCAAATTGGGACTGGGAAGAGTGCTATGAAGAGGACGATGGCCTTCAGGGAGGGGTAAGGAGCTACTTTATATCGATGTTCAGGGGTGACTCTGTGAAGAATTGATACTTGAGTTGACTC
This sequence comes from Talpa occidentalis, assembly GCF_014898055.3. Classification (NCBI taxonomy): domain Eukaryota; kingdom Metazoa; phylum Chordata; class Mammalia; order Eulipotyphla; family Talpidae; genus Talpa; species Talpa occidentalis. Next base: position 84,725,625 of record NW_023605305.1, read on the forward strand.
TTGAAACAGTCTCGCAAAGAGCTAGAGAAGAGGGTTAGGAAGAGGTTCTGAGGGACTGCCATACTCAAGAAATATAAAGGAACCCGTATTGGAATAAAGTAAGCTACCAGATAAGGTCAGAGAGATAGAGAGGGGCCAGATCATATAAAGACTTGATGGCCATGATAAATAGTTTGGACTTTATCCTTGGAGAAATTCTGAAACCTTAGAAAATGTTGAAGCAATAGAGAGCCATCATCCTTAGACTATACTTAGAGAACACTGTTAGTTTTGGCCTCAACCAAAGTTATAGCCTCCCAGGAATCTCACTGTATTTTCTCTCCACCCTGTCCTTGTTATTTGCTCTCCTGAGAGGTGTCGTCAGGAACACCGGCAGCCATTTCTCCCTGACACTGTCATTATCTGAGAGCTAAGGGCACAAGTTAAGGTGAAGAACTGTGACAGACAGTTGACACAATGACCTCATAAATTGGTTGTAGCTGACTAAGTAAGGGGTATAACACTCCTTGAGAACTCCTGGAATCCCGAGGAGAGAAAGAATAGTCATTTCATCTGCTTTCATTTAGGACTTAAGCCTTCTTCATATTGAAGCACTTCCATAGACAAAACCAGAGATTACTGTGTGTTCCCACAAAAATTGTTTGTGCAACTGAAAGGCTTCTCTATGGAAGGAAGCTCTTGGTATTGGAGAATGGCATGACAAATGTTCTATCTATCTTGGCCTGGAGGGCCAGATGGCCAGGGCAGAGTCTCAAACTGAATGAGATTGTCCTTCCTGGATTAATTTTGTTTTGAAGATAAATCCTGGACTTGACAAAAGGATCATGACAATGTCAGATTCCCAGTTTCTGCCCCAGTCTTCTGGTCTAGTGCTGGATTTATCCTGCATGATGTCTCCTCTCCTCTTTTGGCAGCTAGGCTCTCTGTTGAGTTAGGACTGTTTGCTTGGCTGATCTCCCTGAGGTGGCAGCATGCTGTTCTTCTTGGGTTGTTCTTGTCTTAGGGAGCTTTTAAATGCCCCAAATGCAAGATTATTGAGAACTTCTGGAACTTTGCAGAGAATTCAGTGACACTAGATATTTATTCCTAGTAAGTCCTCTGTAAACATTGTGTAATATATTTTGGACTAGGGCCTCCCCGGTGGCGCAGTGGTTGAGCGCTGGGTTGCGAAGCTGCCCGCAGCCTCTGCAGTGCCAGTTCTATCCCTGGCTGCTCCTCAGCCACCAGAGGAGGGTCCCGCATGGCACGCAGACCTCTCCTGCTGCCCGCTGCTCCCCTCAGCAGTGTACTTCGGTCCTTCTGCCTGCTCTGCTCCCTGCTCTGGATCTGGTGAATTCTCTCACCCTCCCGTGCTTCTGACTGTACCCAGTGCTTGTATAAATAAATAAATAAATCTTTAAAAATATATATATATATTTTGGACTAAAGCTAGCCCTTTGTCTTCTTTGAGAACTGCAGTCCTCTTGGCTGCCATGTTTAAGGATGTGTTCTTTGCCTTCCTGATCAAATTGACTGCATAAGACATGGACACTTTACTCGATGTGGCCAATCAGATTCTCTGTCCTGAAAGGTTGAAATGGGGATTTAGATTTGCTTGCCATTCCTTGCTAGTTACTAGAATCAAAGATATTTGAAGTCTAGGTCCATGGCTGTCCAGCTTAGTAGCCACTAAATACCGAGCATTTGTAATGTGGCCAATACAAATCAAGATATTGTGTAACTGGAAATTATACAATTTCACAAGTATCAAGATATTGTGTAACTGGAAATTATACATTGGATTTCAAACATTTAGTAAGAAAATAACACATAGAATGTCTCATTAAAATTTTTATAGTGAGTACATGTTAAATTATATTTTGAATATATTGATTAAAAGTATATTTTAAAAATTAAATTTACTTTTTTCTTACATTTTGAAAATTGAATCCACAAAAATTTTAAAAATTACATTTGTGGCTCATATTGTATTTCTGTTGGAAAGCCACTCTCAATCTTGTCACATGCATCTGGCTAAAGAGAAAAAGCTGATGCACAGGAAGAAACGAGAGAAGATCATGCTGAGAGGGAGAGAGATAGAGAAACAGAGCATGTAAGTACTTGCTTGTAATGAAAAGATGTTTGTGAGACTTGCTGACCTATGAATTGCAGAAATATGAGACTACGGTTAAGGAGCATAAGTATTATGACACAGCCCAAGGATGGCAATATCTGCCACGTTTGCTATCCCAGGATTTGTCAGATACTGCTAATCAATCACAACCCAACGTATGACCTGGGACTCCTTTTCGTTGCTAGATCTTTGATCAGCCACCACCAGTAGACTAGAAATGACATGTGAGGAAAATCCTATTTGTTTTTCTTGGGGAAAATCAATGAAGTAGAAATCAAAGGGGACTCAAATTTTTGGTCCAACTGAAATGTGAACTTGGTTTTTTTTTTCTTTAGTCAATAATTTCCTTTTTCTGAGCTTCCGTTGCCTTGTCTGTAAAATGGCAATAATGATTGTACCTGCCCACATGGTTGTTGTGAGAAATGGGAATAGTAATAGCAATGAAAGCCCCTGGGAAGTGTAAACACAGATGCTGTTCTGAGCAAGGCCCTCAGAATTCAGGGCCAATCCAGGTCACTCCTCCACTGCCCTCAGCCTCAGCACAGCTCTGTAGTGGAGGGGTACCATCATATGAACCTAGGCTGTGGAAACACTTCTCAATAACCATAATAAATGACATGGAGTTGTGTTAGAAGCCAGCTGGGCCAATCAATTTCATGTCTTCTTATTTTATTTTATTTTTTGCTCAAGAAGTTGGCACTAAGAGGCAGTACTGACAAAGGAGATTTTGGAAAATGACTCATCTGGAATTTGTTGGAGGAATCTGTAATTGGTGGAACTTAAGCTTTTGAAAGAAAAAAGGAGGTGTGTGTGTGTGTGTGGTACGGTGTCCCTAAATGCTCTTCTGTCCCTGAAGCATATAGGAGCAGTTCTCAGAGAGCAGGGGGCATCATCTGACCAGGTCTAATGCAAGTGGTGTTCCTTCTTGGACTATTAGAGTGTTTGTTCAAGAGATAAGAATATGGATTTGACAAATGAAATCTACCTATATTTACGGCAAAAATACAATACAGTCTTTATTTCAAATGATCTTTCCTACTTTCCTAATGGATGTCATCAATTGGTGAAACCACATGGTCTAAATTGGGGTTCCAAAAATATGTCCACTATACCTGTAATACATTGCTTTGCTTCTTGAAGCTCAAAGGAGATTGTCATCGTGGCAACTTCTGAATAATACATATTGTCAAGAGGATGTTTTTATCAAACACTGTCCATCTTCCCATGTCCTGGGTTCAAAAGCCCATTATCCTAATAGTTAGGAAAAAAAGGGCAATGAATAATTTTGATAATAATCAACAGTTATGTTGAACTTAAAATTTGCTTCACTCTGTTCTTTTTACATATATTCATCCTTGCAAAACACACCTATTCATCTCATTTAATCCTTGCAAAAACCGAAAGAAAGACACTTATTATCCTATTTCATCGATATGAAAACTGACACAAACAAAGATGGGGCAGTTTGCCCAAGATCCCATAGCTGATAAATGGAAAAGGTCACACTCTGAATAACTGTGAAGATCTAGGCCACTAGACAGGGAGACGTGAATTCCAGAGCTATTGGGAAGGAAGCATCAGTTATACTCATCTCCCGAAATAGCAGCATAGAATGTCAGAACGGAACAGGAAGTCAGTGACCACAGAGACCTCCTGGCTTATTTTAGAAATGAGGAAACTCAGGTCCAGGAAGGTTAAGTGATTTGCCCAAGATCATGTAGAGAGTTAGTGGCAGAGTCAGGGAGAGAATTCACGTTTCCTGACTCCTGTTGCTGCTCATGATTCCCTCACTAGTGTAGGGTCTGAGAAGTATTGTCAATGGCTGCTCATGGGCTTTTGACTTAGATCTCCTAGGATGCTTCCTGTTCCTCTGTTTTAGCTCATCTTTCCTGCAAAGGGAGAATTGAGCTCAGTCTTGGAATTTAAATGCCATTTCTGGGTCCCCTTTCTTGTCTAGCTTGTCATCATCAGCCACCCCCTCACATTTCCATTATGTCCCCATTCCATGTTTTCTTGAAAACTTGATAAATTATCACTGCTCTGCTCCAGGGCTCCAGCAAGCCTCATCTCCTCTGGGAGGTGACAGTGCAGGGGACCACAGTCCTGGCCATAGGGAGTGGTCCAGGGCTGTGCAAGTGGCCTCAGCTTAGTCAGAGACACTCAATTCTGAAAATTGACAGGGTTATTCTTTCCTAAGGGTCTGCGAAGCTCATAGGTTATAAGTCTGATAGTCAATCTGAGATGCTACCTGAAAACAAAGCAATATAGTGGAAGAAGGAGGGCCAGGATTCCCAGTGACACTGAACAACCCATGGACTTCTTTATTACATCCATCAGTACTTTCATTTTTTTACTGAAACCAATTTGAGTTGTATTTCTGAGCATTTACAACCAAGCAGTTCTTTTAACACCCACTTTTCTCAAAACAAAGGAATAGCATGATGTTACCTGATTATCCATTAATTAGATACATATAGAAAATATAAAGGGAGTATAGCTAACAAAGATTGATAAAGATGAGTGGGACAGAGTCTTTGCACTGGAGGATTTAATGGTCCAGCTGGGGAGCCAAGAATGATACATAATTGGTTATCATACAAAATAGACATAAGAAATGGACTGAGAGAGGTGCAAACAGAATGCTGTGGAGGTATAAAGAAGAAAGAGTCCTCCATTCACTTGCAGAGCAAAATAAGACATTTCTTACAGTATACATTATTTGTGGCAGATTTTGAAGATTGGGGAAGAATAAGAAGAATTCCAGGCAAAGAAACCAACATAAACTAAAATGTAGAGAAGCAAGCTTTCTAGGCACAAAAAATGCAATAAATAGATTGTCCATTTGATTTAGAGCATACACTTCAAGGGGAAGAGTGGCAGGAAATTCAATTCATTGGGTCAAGTGAGATACAATATGGTCATGTTAATGTTATATTAACACTGTTCCAGCTGGAATGGATTAGGATCATGTCTGATGTTGTGTATTTCAACACATTAAATGTTTTTTGATTGAGTGAATGAATGTTACCTCTTCCCCCTATTATATAGAAGCTTCATGAAGTCAGGTAACATGTTTGTCTTAGTATCCATTTTATCCCCAGTTCCTGAGTGTCTGGCATAGAGTGGGTGCTTAATAATTTTCTGTTGAATAAATGAATATTATGGACAGTTTTCAATGTCAAACCACGGGCTTTGTACCCAACTGAACAGATACAGTGGAGGGCTTTGGAAATTTTCAGGAGAACCCAATATTTATTTATTTTTATATTTCTCTTTGTAATTTTTTTTAGCTGTATAATACTTTTTTTTACATCATTGTTCATTTTTAAACAATATTTACTCCCCCCTACTCAGATGTATTTCCCACAGACTTCACTTCACCAATGCACCCATGCACCATCACCACAGTCCCCTGTGCTCCTCCCTCCCTCCATCTCCCTCCTCCTCCCCTGCAGGATGTCTCTGATTTATAATTGTCTGTTTTTGTTTTGTTGTGTTTTGTACTGTTGTTATTTTTTTACACTGATGTATTATTTGGTTTCCTTATATTCCTCTTATAAGTGAAACCATCTGATATTTTTCTTTTTCCTTCTGACTTATTTCACTGAGCATAATTCCTTCTAGCTCCATCCACGTTGCTGTGAATGGCATGTGTTTATCTTTTTTGATTGCTGAATAGTATTCCATTGTGTATATATGCCACATCTTCTTGATCCAGTCACCTATTTTTGGGTATTTGGGTTGTTTCCAGGTTTTACCTATTATAAATAGTGTTATAATAAACAAAGGGGTGTAGGTGTTCTTTTGAATCAATGTTTCTGCTGGGTCATATGGTAGCTCCATTTTTAGTAGACCGAGGAACCTCCATACAGTGGAAAACCAACACAATATTTAAAGATTGCCTATTATGTGCCATCCCCTCTTCAGATGTAGCAGATGACCGGGGTTGTGCTGCAGGAAGAGAAATTGGAGTAGAGAGTCAGCTAGTATCACTATTAACCCATATTGATTCAAGTTGAACCTGATCTTGAAGAGGGTGTTATAAGACTAGAAATCAGAGGACAGATGTGAGTACAGTGACACAGTTTGGTTTCCTTCACTGAAAAGAAGCCAGGAGAAGAATATGAAGGATGGTATGACAAATTATATATGGCCACAATAGGATTTGAATATCTTCTTCCCCACCACATCAGAAAATAAGTGTGGTCTCTCAGTTCTTATATCTGAGTGGCTCATTATTTGCTTGTAACCAAGAGAATATGGTGGAAGTGAACTTCGTAACTTCAGATGGTGAGTCATAAAAAGTGACTAAACTTCTACCTTGCTGTCTGGAGTAATTTCACCCTTGATGTCTCAGTTAATATGTGAATGGCTTGACTACCTGGAGAGTACCATGCTGTAAGCAAGCCCAAAAATAGCCCTATGGAGAGACTGCAAAGAGAAACATTAAGATCACACTTGGGAAGAGGAAGAGGCATGCTTCAGTGGATCCACAGAGTATAGATCCATACTGTTTCAGAGTCATTAAGAGACCCCCAGGGAGGAACCATCCAGCTGAGCCCTTCCTGAATTCCTGGCTCACAGAGATTATAAGAGATAGTAGATGCTTTCAGTGCCAGTCATGTTGAGCTGAGGCATATAGACAGGTCCAGCAAACATGCTATCCAGCTGTCTGTTGGGAATATGGCCCTTGCACTTACAAATGAAGGCCTAACTAGGGAGGTAGATGTGAAGACACATGTTCCTTGAAGCCATGGAAATGCATGACATCATTAAGTGAAAGAATGTGACCAAACTAGGAGAGAGATCATGGGCCACACTTGGTTGGGTGGTGAAGAGGAATTGGTGCAGAATGAAGGTGTATTACTAAATAATCACCTATTTATCACTTAGTCACATTGTTGTCTGGGTCCTCCAATTAGTTTATTAGGTCCTTAAGAGCAAGAATCGAATCCATTTTTTTGCTGCATTTGTGAGTGCATCAGTGGAAAACCAACACAATATTTAAAGATTGCCTATTATGTGCCATCCCCTCTTCAGATGTAGCAGATGACCGGGGTTGTGCTGCAGGAAGAGAAATTGCTGCACAGTGCATCCATAATCTCAGTGGATTTCCGCAGCAAAAGATTGCCCTATCCCTGTAACTCTCCTGCTTCACTGTAGGTCAGCAGTGGCTCTGTTCCAGGCAGCCTTCTGCTCCATCTATCTTCTCATTCCAGTTCTCCAGTAGAGAGAACTGTCTCTATCTGGGACATGCTGTTATCAGAAAGGAAAGGAGAAGCAAGAGGTCTGCAGAAACTGGCAAGACCTCTAGAAGCTTCTGCCTGCATGTGTGTATGTCCTGCTGCTCCAATCCATGGGCCAGAGTGTGACTCATGGCCAAGCCCAGAGTAACCCACAGAAAGCACAGAAGTCATATGACACTGGGCCAATGTGTAACCTTCTTCCAGAGATGTGGGTGGGAGTGAATTATTGCAAACAATAACTTACTCCTCTTACCAAAGTAACTGTCGTGTTAAGCACAACCACTTGCACTTAGGTGCTCAGAAATATTTGTTGAATGAATGAATGAATGTGGTCAAGTAAGTAGCAGAAGCTCAAGTGTTCAAGAACCCAAGAAAGATTTGACCACAATTCCAAAAAAATCTGAGTGCTGGTGACAGTAGACTATGAACCCAATGAAGTCATATAAGTAGGTTGTACAGTATTTTTAGTCTTTTTTCATGGGAAATTTTGCAGACACCTGACTCAGGTGTAGTTCTGCCAGAGAAGCAATTTTTCCCAAAGTCCTAAGAAACCCCAACTTCGCCTCATTCCTGCACCCAACCCCCTACTTGCTTACAAGTTCCATTTAGATCTCCTAGAAATGGCAGCTGTTTGGCATGCCACTAGGATACAAATGTTCATTGCCCGGCACCTAGTAAATCAAAGAACTATGAGATAGGAAACAAGCCATTCTCCACCTCTCTCACTTGGATTTAGGTCAGATCAAACTCTCTCAGGGCACAGAGATGGCACTGCAAAATGGGCTGTGGGTGTAGAGGAGTTTCAGCCTGGCAGAGAAAAGGGAGTGGGGTGGGCCATGGAAACAATAAAATGAATGAGAATGCTGGTATGTTTTAATTTTGAAAAATTCATGCTAGTCTTATTTGTTAGCTTTTTAAAAAAAATTCAAACTAATGAAAAATTGAGAGGAAATGAGATGTTCTGTGAGATTTAGCCACACACTGAACAGGTCTGGTGGTATCTGACTGCATAATTAGTTGTGGATGGTTTTTTGGCAAGAGCCGTTACTGAGATGAGCACACTGTCCACCTGTTTCTGAAAGGTGAGGATGATATATACTCTGATGGACTCTAGCAATGTCCCCTGTTTTTGTCCTGTTTGTAATTACCTAGGAGATGAAATTTGAGCTGTGCTACGGAACCAAAGATCAAACAGTAAAAGCAAAAACGTTTAAGTTACATTCTAAAATTATTTGTGTGTTTTTGTAGTGTGTGTGCTGCTGTTGCTATTTATCTATATATGGATGGCATAGAGATGCACAATTTGTGAATTAAAGACCACAAGAAAAGCAACCACTGAATGGTTGTGATTATTCTCTTGTATGAAGCTGAGCATTTGATGTGAACTTTCTGGCTTCAATATATGAAACTGTTTTGGGTAATGAACACCGATCTTGAGTGTCTGGATGTGACCTCACCTTGGTTCCTCTGGTTGAGCAGAAGGGAGACGTGAGCTTAGTATTCTCTTCCTTCTAGCTGATAGGTAGTTTAGTAGAAATTAATGCAATTTCAGCAAGAGCCCGTGGGTCAAATCCAGTTAGTTTGTTTGTCATTCAGATTTCATACATCATTCCAGCTTGCCATTTTGAAAATGGGGTGGACAGGTGTACACAGACTTATTCCCAAATGCTTGAAAGCCTTAGTGCACCCAGTTGTAGCCACACTGAATTTCTCTCAGTTCCAGTGAGCATCCAAGATCCTCTGGGCTCAGTGGTTTTGCCAGGCTATTCCTTTGGCCCAGAATGTTTATTTTTTCTCTCCTCTCTTTTCCTGGCTAGCTTCTCATGTCCTGCTTAGGAGAGGGTATCCATATTCCTGCTCCTCCCTACACACCACACTATGTGTCTCCTCCATGGGCTTTCTAAAGTATGCTCCTCTTTTACCATTTATGGTTATCTCTTTGTTTTGTTTCTCCTGTTTTCCCCTAAAACTACGTGGTTGGGGGCAGTATCAGGCCTATCCCTGCTTCCCTGCACCTGGCAGAGTTCCTGGTCCGTAGATGCTCAGTAAATAGTTACTGAGTGAATTAAAGTTCTGCTAATGTTAGGTGCATCATATCTAGAGATAAGTCATCACTTTAGAGATGGAAAGAGCTTAGTGGTTACAGGGCCCTGACTCTTAAAGACACACAGATCCATGTAAACTGATCACATTTAATTATTTTCACTCTGTCCTGTCAGTGTGGCATAGCTTATTTATTCTGGAAATTGGTATTTGGTTTGTTTCCACTTTCTTGCCACAATAAACAATGCAGCTATCAGTGTTCACCTAAAACGGGCTAAATATATGATGATGGATAGAAACTAGAATTCTGGTAGCAAGCATAATGTAGTACATACACATATTGATTTATAAGACTATACGTCTGAAACCTATATAATGGTATAAACAAATGTACTTCAATAACAATAAATTTAAAAAGCATTGAAAAATTTCATACATAGGTTGCATTGTGCATATTTGCAACAATTTCCCTAGAGCCTGTGCCTGGGAATAGAATTGCTAGGTAACAGGATATGCCTGTCCTAACATGACAACACCATTTCTTTTCTAGAGTGACTGTTAATCATCACTCCCAGCAACTGTGCCTGAGTGTTCTCGTTGCTCCACTTCCCTGACAACATTTGATTTCAACATATTTCTTAGCATTTGCTAATCTTGTGGGTGCAAAATGGTGATTTCAATTTTTGTGAGACCAATCTGTTTTGGCCAGAGATTGCAAACCAGCTGTGCATGGCTGACTGGTGCCTGCAGCCCGGATGTCGTCCACAGATGTGTGTTGTTTGACCAAAGGGTGTTTTTTGAATCAAGAAATTGAATTAGTTGCAAACATTTGGAAATTGGAGGCTTTCACTGTAGAATCTGGATTTCTGAGGATTTTTTTTCTTCCCCTTGGGGAGGAACTAGGGACAGCATCACTGCACAGGGTCCATAGTCACATACAACAACAGCTGGCTGTGGTTGAGAAGCAGATGCCTGTGCTTGTAGGGCAGGGCTTTGCCATTGGTCATAGCCTTGCAGCTAGCCTGCTCCCCAGCAAAAGCCCACAGTAAGCACTCAACTGATTTGTGTCATTTGAAAGAAAGTGAATGTGACCCTCTCTCCCCCACAGGCTCTGTCAGATCTTTAAAGACAATGACAGGGTCCCAGGGCTTAGCCCAATGCTTGCATCTGAGCTCTTGGTAAATGTTTGTTGAAATGAATGAATGAAACTTCCATGGCTAAGTCATCACTTTCAAGTACTGTGAAGCACCAAAAATAAACAAGCACTAAAATGTCAAACCTCAAGGAATTTTCAGCAAAAAAAGACAAGTGGTGAGTACACAATTGAAACACCTGGGTGGGAAAAAAAAATAATAGGTTGCACATAGGAAGAAGTTCAGGGTCAGAGAAGGTCACCCCAGAGGGCAAGGGAATGGAGGACGGCACAGGAAGATGCAGGGGAGAGGCTTTAGGGAGGAAATGGACTCAGGGTCCATTTTAGTCCATCTGGAAACCATGTGTCCAGGGCTACTCCTGGTCAAACTTGGGGAGGAGGCCTACCATCTACCACCACCGTGCTTCCCAGGCCTTTCTTTTCTGACAGCTCAAAACAGGGCAGAGAGTTTAAAAGCCTACAGGGCAGGAACCTAAGATAACCAAAAGATTATCCTAAGATAACCACAAGACCCTTGCCTCATGGAGCTCACAGACTAATGAGGAGCTAGGTGTGCAGTTGCCTGTGACTCAAGAAGTTGCCTGTGACCTAGTCTAGAGTTGGGTGTGGGAATGCAGGTGAGATTGAGTTGAGATTTGAAGGATGATTAGAAGCCAACCGGATGAAGGAGGCAGGTGGAGAGGAATATGTATTCCACGTCCATACAAGAGAGTTTGATGGTGAAGGCCTGATGTGGAGGGAGGAGTCCAAGCTCACAGACAGGAGGCAGAGTCAGGTGGGCAGAGTCTTGAGTGTTAGGGAGGGGGAGTGGGAGATGAGGCTAGATTTGGAGTTTAGGACCAGACCCCAAAGAGAAGTGAGTGCAATCAAACATAGAGGCGCATACAGTTAAGACACTCAGTTGTTGACTGAATTAATGCATAGGAAAGTGAACACATGGCTATTCTAGAAACTTTATGTCTAATAGACAGGTTGTTGATATTTAATCAGGAAGGGACAGAATGAATTTGAGTATTTCAAAGACCTGCAAACTCTGCTCTTGTTAAAAGAAGAATCCTGTAGGCCTGGGGATTTATTTATTAAAGATTTATTTATTTATGCATACAAGAACTGGGGTGCAGAGCAGAGGTACAGGGAGTGAGAGGATTCACCATAGAGAGTGGGGAGCAGAACAAGTAGATCTACTGAAATACACTGCTGAGGGGAGCAACAGGTGAGACAGGAGAGGTCTGCTGCACCAAGTGGGTTGCTCCCTGGCCAGCCGGGATTGAATTCATGCTGCAATGGCTAGCGATAGCTTGATAGCACTGTGACTTTAACCCCTGCGCCACCAGGGAGGTCCAGGCATGGAGATTAATTATTAAAGATGCATGGCTCTTCACCCTCACATCTGACTGGAAAAGGAATGCCCTTCCAGGGCTTCCATAGACCCTGAAAAGAGAATTGTTGCCTGAGGAGGATTAGCTGAAACAAGGCCATAATGAGCCAACCCTAAGTCATTGGCAGCACTTGGCACTTAAGTTTAAGGAGCAAGTCTTATTTCTTAAACTCTTGCCTTGCTAGTGTACCTCAGGGATTCTGAGGCGAACCATCCAAATAAGCAGGTTATTTTGTCTCATTTGACAACTTCCTACTACTGAACTGATATTCTCGGCCTCATGGGTGGCCAGACTTTATGGGGCACACAATTGAAATCTAAAGCATCCTTGGAGAAAGCTGGCCTTTGACCCACTGCCACTTCTAGAAGTGGAGGAACTTTTTTTTCATAGGCTTTATTATAGTTGATTTCCTGAAAATTATAGCTAGGAAATATAAGGCTCTGCTCCCCTGTGGATGGGTTTTTTGTTTGTTGTTGCTAATTTACCTGGCATTGGCAAAAGGAGCCTCCTGTCATTCTGATGCTGGTGCCATCTCCATTGCTCTGCAATACTCTATCTGCCTGCTGCGGGCTGTGTCTTTCTTCTAAAGAGCCTTGTCTTCCATGGGAACTTCCTCTCACCAGTTACTCTGTACATTATTGTATTTGATTATGTATTTTTTATTCATGTGCTTTAGAAATTTGTATGTGGGGCCTCCCCGGTGGCATAGCGGTTGAGCGCTCGGTTGCAAGGCTGCCCGCGGCCTCTGCGGTGCCGGTTCGATCCCCGGCTGCTCCCCGGCCACCAGAGGAGGGTCCCACATGGCGCGCAGACCTCTCCTGCCGCCCACTGCTCCCCTAGGCAGTGTGCTTCGGTCCTTCTGCCTGCTCTGCTCCCCGCTCTGGCTCTGGTGAATTCTCTCACCCTCCCGCGCTTCTGACTGTGCCCAGTGCATGTATAAACAAAACAAACAAACAAACAAACAAACAAACAAATAAATAAATAAATAAAAAAACATGCCTCTATAAAAAAAAAAAGAAAAGAAATTTGTATGTGTCTTGGTTCTTCCACAAGATTACATCTTGGTAGTAGGCCAATCAGCATTTGCTGAATGTATTCATGACATTTAAAACTGAGTTAAATTCTTCTTTGCTTACCTATCTACTGGTAGGATCATAAGAAATAATCAGTAGATATTCAGAAGTTACACTGAAACGCAGTGTATCTCAGTGGTTAAGAGCCTGACCTATGGAATTAGGTAGCTCTAAGTTCCCAGCTAAGCACTTGGACAAATTCAGTAGTTTCTTTTTACCTCAGTCTCTCCATTTGTGAAGGAGTGGCTATTGTGGTGTGCCCACCTAGCAATTATCACTGGAGATTGAATAAGATAATGTATTAACATAAAGCTAACCAGCAGCTAAAACAGACTGCAAATGAGACTGTGAACAACTTAACTGTGTAGGAAAGTTGAGGATTTGAATAGAGCTTCCAGGTTGCAAAAGGAAACAAATAAGTAGCTTTGTTGGAAGTTAGGATCAACCTGAAAATACAAAAGACCTTCGGGAACCATTCCAAGGTGAGTGGCAGGTGAAAGATAGTAGAGCAACTCCAGAAAGCAAAACAGGGCAGTATGGAGCAGGTTGGTGTCCCAAATTCACACCGCTCATATCAAGTCAACACGCTCATTCTCTTTCTGTTGTTTTTTCATCCTCAAAGGGAAAAGTTTGATGGAGTTTTCATTTTTATAAAATCCTAGTGTGGTGGTTCTTGCTCAGCCCCCCTTGAGCCCTTTCTAATCTTTTTTTTTCTTTTTTTTTTGTGGAAAGAGCCTTCACCTTAGATTGTAATCCTTTGCTAGACCTTTGCATATTTTAACTAGAATTCAATATCATTTTTTGAATTTATTTATTTTTATGACTATCATTTATTTAAAGTAAGGAATTACTATTAATAGTAATATAAAATTTCCTTTTACATTTAATTTTAGCAAAAGAAAGAGATCATAAAAGTATTAGTATAGGAGGTCCATGGTTAAATAAAATAACATGAAGGTGGAACACAAATTACTGACTAGAAAATGCCAGGGCTGATGGTTAGAAGGTCCAAGTTCTGTCCTAGCTCTGTCCTCCAGGGGTAGGCAATGCGGAAATTCATTTCACTTGTGCTAGCCTTCCATTTTCTAATCTTTAAGGTGAATGGATTAGACACAAGAGAGAATGGTCATGATTCTGTCTAGTTTGTATTATAGCATTTGGTTAGAGAAGGTGTTAGAAAATCCTCCTTTATGGTAGACAGGTGACTTGGTTGGAAAGGATGAACTTTGCAGAGAAGTGGGAATAGTGAGGCCAAACAGAATCTCCAGGCCAGGGACATAGAGGGTTTCTTTATGGCAAGGCTATATTTATTCATGTTCACCAGCCCCAAGTTGCTACCCTTATTTTAAGAATGAAAGATAGCCAAACCTGGATTTAGCTAGTAAATTAACACCAACTTGTGGTCAATTTAGTCAGATTCTTATTTCCCTAGATTTCCTTTCCTTGTGACCTTGGGTAAATGTTTTCATCCCTCTTAAAGAAAATACTCTATGTGTGTCCCGTTCTCTATTTTCTGCCTGTTATGACCATAGTGATCACTTATCAAGCTTTTAGTATGTACCAAGCACTCTGCAAAGCTCTTCAAGCATATTATATTGCTTCATCTTGTAACAATTTGAAGGGAAAGGTAGTACCATAATTCCATTTACAATGAAGAAACTGGGACTCCATGAGCTTAAGTGACTTGCTCAAGGTCACATAGCTTGTAAGAGGTAGGAATGGAACTTTAAAGTCTGTTGTTTTCCAAAATGCATGATATGAAACCATTAAATTATACTTCATTAGTATTTTCATAAGAGTGTTTTATAAATCTTACAGTAACAACCAAGAAATTGAGGATCTGAAATTGAGGGTTTCTTCCTTGTTCTTTTTTTTTTAACTTAAATGCATTCAAGATGTGTTAACAAACCAGAATACTATCAAGATATTAAAATCACAAGTGTGTGGACCATGCAGTGCAAGAAAACAATTGTGAGAAATACCACTTGATACCAGCACCCCTACGTTTATTATAGCACTATTTATAATAGGTAAGATATGGAAACAACCCAAATGCCCCAAAATAGATGACTGGATCGAGAAGATGTGGAATATATGCACAATGGAATATTATTCAGCAAGCAAAAAAAAAAAAAACATAAACTCATGCCATTCGCAGCAACATGGATGGAGCGAGAAGGGATTATGCTCAGTGAAATAAGTCAGAAGGAAAATAAAAATGTCAGATGATTTCACTTACAGGAGGAATATAGGGGAATAAAATAAGGGATAGGAAAAATAGTAACAAAAAAAAATTGGCAGGCAACTATAAATCGAAGACATTCTGGGGGGGAGGGGAAGGGAAAAGGATCAAAACATGAGGGAAAAGCACTAGGGACTATGGTGATGGTGCACGGGTGAGTTGGTGGTAGGAATTCTATGAGGACTACACATGAAAGGAGAAAGCAAGCATTGTACGAAGATGAACAATGATATAAAATATATATAAATAAATAAATTATATTTTTAAAAATAGGAAAAAACGGGCCTCCCCTGGTGGCACAGGCAGTTGAGCGCAGCACTGTGAAGCTGTCCGCAACCTCTGCAGTGCAGGTTCGATCCCGGCTGGTCGGCCGGTGAGAATCCCACATGGCGTGGCAGACTTCTGCTGTTGCGCCCTCTGTTCCCCTCAGCAGTGTATTTAGTCAGTCTGCCTGTTCTGTTCCCTGCCCTGTCTCTGGTGAATCCTCTCACCCTCCTGCACATCTGGCCTGTACCCCAGTTCTTGTATGCATCAATAAATAAATCTTAAAAAAAAGAAAACATTTTAAAAAAATAGGAAAAAATAAGACCTCCCTGGCGGGGCAGCGGTTGAGCGCTGGGTTGCAAAGCTGCCCACAGCCTCTGCAGCGCCAGTTTGATCCCCGGCCGCTGGCAAGGGCCCCACATGGCACGCAGACCTCTCCTGTTGCCCGCTGCTCCCCTCAGCAGTGTACTTCTTTGTCAGTCTGCCTGTTTTGCTCCCCGCTCTGCCTCTGGTGAATTCTCCCACTCTCCTGCGCTTCTGACTGTACCCAGTGCTTATATAAATAAATAAATCTTTTTTTTTTTTTTACCATTCACATCCACATTTATTAAAAATCAAATACAATGAATTTTACAGCCCCCATTTCTTTTCCTTTTTTAAATTTTATTTTTATATTCCCCATACAATTACAACCCCCTTATTTTGACCCCAAGCCCTCCTTTCCCCACCCCTCACCCCCATAGAGTGTCTCTGGTTCATAGTTGTTTGTTGATTTTGATATTTTCTTTCTTATAGTTATTCATTTTCCTGGTCCCTTATTTAAGTTTTCTAGATTCCTGCTATGAGTGAGACCATCCGGTATTTTTCTTTGTCTTTCTGGCTTATTTCGCCAAGCATGATCCCTTCCAGCTCCATCCATGTTGCTGCAAATTGCATGTGTTTATCTTTTTTGAATGCTGAGTAATATTCCATGGTATATATGTACCACATCTTCTTGATCCAGTCATGTATTTTTGGGCATTAGGGTTGTTTCCAAAGCTTAGCTATTGTAAATAGTGCTACTATAAACATAGTGGTGCAGGTGCTCTTTGGAATTGATGTTTCTGTGTCCTTTGGGTAAATACCTAGGAGTGGAATTGCTGGATCATATGGAATCTCTATGTTTAGTAGGTCAAGAAATCTCCACACAGCTCTCCATAGTGGTTGGACCAGTTTGCATTCCCACCAGCAGTGCAGGAGAGTTCCTTTTTCTTCACAACCTCGCCAACATTTGTTGTTGCTAGTTTTTTAAATATGTGCCATTCTCACTGGTGTAAGATGGTATCTCATGGTAGTTTTGATTTGCATTTCCCTGATGACAAGTGATGTTGAACATTTTTTCATATGCCTGTTGGCCATTTGCATTTCCTCTTCACAGAAGTTTCTTTTTAGCTCTTCTGCCCATTTTTTGACTGGATTATTTTCTTTGTTTTTGTTGAGTTTCATCAGCTCTTTGTAGATTTTTGTGATCAGTCCTTTATCATTAGTGTTGTGTGCAAAAATGTTTTCCCAGTCGGCAGGGTTTCTCTTTGTTTTTGTTATTGTCTCTTTTGCTGTGCAGAAGCTCTTTAATTTGATGTAGTCCCAGCTGTTTATCTTTGCCTTCACTATCACTGCTTTGGGTGATGTGTCTGTAAAGATGTCTTTGATGTGCATATCATATAGTGTTTCGCCTATATTTCCTTCTATGTATTTTATGGTTTCATGTTACTTATGTCTAGTTCTTTAATCCATTTTGAGTTGGTTTTTGTGCATGGTGTTAGGTAGTAGTCAAGCTTCATTCTTTTGCATGTAGCGACCCATTTTTCCCAGCACCATTTATTGAACAAACTTTCTTTGCTCCAATGCATATTCTTTTATCCTTTGTCAAAGATTAGTTGACCATAAATCTGTGTGTTTATTTCTGGATTTTCTATTCAATTCCATTGGTCTGTGTGTCTGTTCTTGTTCCAATACCATGCAGTTTTAATGATTATGGCTTTGTAGTATAGTTTGAAGTCTGGGAGTGTGATACCTCCATTCTCTTCTTTTTTTTTTTCAGGAGAGCTTTGGCTATTTGGGGTTTTTGGTGATTCCATATGAATTTCATCAATAATTGTTCTATTTCTTTGAAGAATGACATTGAAATTTTCGTTGGAATTGCATTGAATCTGTATATTGCTTTTGGTAGGATGGCCATTTTAATAATGTTTATTCTTCCAATCCATGAGCAGGGGATATCTTTCTATTTCTTTGTGTCTTCTTCTATTTCTTTTAGCAGTATTTTATAGTTTTCTTTGTATAGGTCCTTTACCTCTTTTGTTAGATTTATTCCCAAGTATTTGATTTTTTTTTGTTTTGATAATAAAAAGGATGGTTTTTTTTTATTTCTTCTTCTTCAGATTTATTGTTTGTGTATAGGAAGGCTACTGATTTTTGTGTGTTGATTTTGTATCCTGCCACTTTACTGAACTGATTGATTAGTTGAATTAGTTTTTCTGTGGAGTTTTTGGGGTTCTTTATGTATATTGTCATATCATCTGCAAATAGTGATAGTTTGACTTCTTCTTTTCCTATTTGGATTCCTTGTATGTCTTTCTCTTGTCTTATTGCTCTGGCTAGGACTTTAAGTATTATATTGAAAAGCAGTGGTGAGAGTGGACATCCCTGTCTTATTCCAGATCTTAATGGGAATGCTTTTAGCTTTTCGCCATTGAGAATGATACTGGCTTTTGGCTTGTCATATATGGCCTTTATGATGTTGAGGTATGTTCCTTGTATCCCAAGAATTTCAAGGGCTTTTATCATGAATGGGTGTTGCACTTTGTCGAAAGCTTTCTTGGCATCTATTGATATTATCATATGGTTTTTATATTTCTTTTTGTTGATGTGTTGGATAACGTTGATTGATTTTCGGATGCTGAACCATCCTTGTGTTCCTGGAATGAATCCTACTTGGTCGTGGTGAATTATCTTATGGATACACTGTTGGATTCTGATAGCTAAAATTTTATTGAGGATTTTTGCATCAGTGTTCATTAGGGGGATTGGCTTGTAGTTTTCTTTTTTTGTACTGTCCTTGTTCGGTTTTGGTATTAGTGTAATGTTGGCTTCATAGAACGTGTTTGGTATATCCCTTCTTTCTCAATTTTTTGGAAGAGTTTGTGAAGGATAGGCACTAATTCGTCTCTGAACATTTGGTAGAATTCATTTGTAAATCCATCAGGTCCTGGGCTTTTGTTTTTGAAGAGGTTTTTGATTACCATTTCAATTTCGCTGCTTGTAATTGGTCTGTTTAGGTGTTCTATTTCTTCTTTATCTAGCTTTGGGTGATTGTAGAGTTGTAGGAGTTTGTCCATCTCCTCTAGATTGTTGAACTTGTTTCCATATAACTGTTCATAGTAGTTTCTGATTATTCTTTTGATTTCTGCTGTGTCTGTTGTGATTTCTCCTCTTTCATTTATGATCCTGTTTATTTGTGCTTTCTCCCTTTTTTCCTTTGTGAGCCTGGCTAGGGGTTTGTCTATTTTATTTATTTTTTACAAAGAACCAGCTCTTGGTTTCATTGATCTTTTGGATTGTTTTTTTAGTTTCAATTTCATTTATTTCTTCTTTGTTTTTTGTTATTTCTTTTCTTCTACTGGTTTTGGGTTTTTTTGTTGTTCTTTTTCTAGATCATTGAGCTTCGAGATTAGGTTGTTTCTTTGAGTTCTTTCTTCTTTCTTGACGTGAGCCTCTATTGCTGTCTGTTTTCCTCTTATTACTGCTTTTGCTGCATCCCATACATTTAAGAAATTGGTGTCTTCCTTGTCTTTCAATTCAAAGAATTTTTTAATTTCTTCTTTGATCTCCTCATTAGTCCAGTGGTCTTCTGGTAGTGTGGGTTTCAATCTCCATGAGGTAGGAGATTTCCTTACCTACTTTTTATGGTTTATTTCTAGTTTGATACCTTCGTAGTCAGAAAAGATGGTTAGTATGATTTCAATCTTGGTGTATCTGTTGATGTTTGTCTTGGGTCCCAGTACGTGATTGATCCTGGAGAATGATCCTTGTGCGCTTGAGAAAAATGTGAACTCAGATTTTTTTGGGTTTAGTGTTCTATAGATGTCTGTTAAGCCCAAGCTCTCTAGTTCCTTATTTAGAGCTTTAGTGTCTTTACTTATTTTTTGTCTCATTGATCTATCCATTGTTGATAGTGGTTTGTTGAAGTCTCCCACAACATATGTGTTTTCTCTGATGTCTGTTTTCAAAGATGATAATAGTTATCTGATATATTTTGGTGCTCCTTCGTTTGGTGAATATATGTTAATGAGTGTTATTTCTTCTTGAAGTATTGTCCCCTTGATCATAATGTAGTGACCATTGGGGTCTCTTTTTACCCTTTTGAGTTTGAAATCTGTTTTATCTGATATGAGTATACTCGTTCCTGCTTTCTTTTTTGGTCCATTTGCTTGTAGGATTGTTTTCCCTTTGACTTTGAGTCTATTTTTATCTTTTGTAGCTAAATGTGTTTCCTGGAGACAGCAAAATGTTGGGTTTTGTTTCTTAATCCAGCCTGCGACTCTCTATCTTTTTATTGAAGAGTTTAATCCATTTACATTTAGAGTTAATATTGATACGTTAGCATCTGTATTTGCCATTGTGTTTGTCTTTCCTTTGATTTTATTTATTTATTCTTTTAATAACTTTTTTTTTGGCCTTCTTTCTTTGTTATTCATCCCTCTGAGGTTCTGGCTTTAGGACTCCTGGTAGTATTTTTTGGAGTGGGGGTTTAGTCGTAATGAATTCCAGAGTTTCTGTTTGTCTGGGATGGTGCTTAGTCTTTCTTCATAGAGGAAGGAGAGCTTTGCGGGATAGAGTATTTTTCATTGGCATCTGTTTTCTTGGAGTCTGTTGACTATGTCCCTCCACTCTCTCCTTCCCCGTAGTGTTTCTTTGGAGAAGTCTGATGTCAGTCTGATTGGTTTTCCTTTGAATGGTATCTGTTTCTTCCCTCTTGTCAGCTTCATTATTTTTCCTTTGTCTTGGATTCTTGGGAGCTTTAGAATTATGTGTCTTGCTGTATTTTTCCATTCATCATGGAAGTTTGGTGTTCTTCTTGCTTCTTGTATATCAATTTTCAGCTCCTTCTTCACGTTTGGGAAGTTCTCTTCAATTATTTCCTTGAGTTTTTTCTCTGTTCCTACATCTCTCTCCTCTCTTTCTGGGATTCCTGTAACTCTTATATTTCCTTTCCTCATGGAGTCAGATAGTTCCCGAAGTCTTTCTTTGGTCTTTTTCCCTCGTACTTCTCTTTCCTTTTCTGTTTTGGTTCTTTTTATTTTTGTGTCTTCAAGAGTACTGATTCGTTCTTCCGTTTCATCTATTCTGCTTTCATTGCTTTTCCCAGAGTTCTTTAGCACCTCCATAAATTCTTTGATCTCCTGCATTTCTTCTATTTCCCTCTTTAGGGACTCAATTTCATTCTTCTGAGCATTGTTTTCCTTAATGACTTCCATCAGTTTTTTCATCATGGCAATTTTAAATTCTTTTTCTGGAAGGCTCAGAAGTTCTTCCAAGTCACCGTAGTTGCAAGCTGGTGGGTGGGTTTTTGTTTTGTTTGTTTTTTTGTGGTGTGTCTTTTTTCTGAGGCATTGCTACTTTGCTTGTAGTTTTTCTTTTCCCTGCTGCCTGTCTTCTAATTTGCCTTATGCGTTGGGATACTGTGCCGCTGGTACTGGCTGGCATCTTTTTGGTGTGTTCTTTCAGGAGTTTCAGAAACTGGCAATCCAAACGAGTCAAAAACTGTAATGCCAGAAGTCTAGTGGGGCAGTGGTACTTTGAGTATGTTAATGGTCACTGTCACAGAATCTCTCCCCCTTCTGTGTTTAGTTACAAATGTGCGTCTTGAAGTCCCACAGACTTCCCTGGAGGTGGGGCAGCTGGATTGCACTCTGGGCTCCAAATCTCTGGGTCCTTCTCTGGGCTGACTTCCTGCCAGGTGGGACTGGGCTTGTGGGGGCCTTCTGCTCACCTCTGACTGTGCAGGGAACCTTCTCCCTCTGGCTCCACGGGGAGCCTTCTGCCAGATTCAAGCAGTCTTTATTAAAGAAAGGTCCCTGTTCTAAAATGGTGCTTTGTAGACAGGCACACTCTTCCACGTGCCCGGTCTGCCCTGGCCGTGGGTGCCCGCTCCCCCTCTGGGTTCGGACTGCTGGCTTGAAGGGGCCTGGCATGGGCAAACTTCCCAGCTCACCTCTGGCTCCTCTGGGAGCCTTCTGCCGGTTTCAAGCAGACTTTATTGAAGAGAGGTCCCTGTTCTAAAAAGGCGATGCAGGTACGCACTCCCCTGCACGCTTGGTCTGCCCCAGCCTTGGGTGCCCGCTCCCACTCTGGGCTCGGACTGCTGGCCAGAAGGGGCCTGGCCTGAGCGAACTTCCCAGCTCACCTCTGGCTCCTCCAGGAGCCTTCTCCCGGTTTCAAGCAGTCTTTACTGAAGAAAGGTCCCTATTCTAAAATGGCGATTCGGATACAGGCACACTCTTCCACACTCCCGGTCTGCCCCGGCCCTGGGTGCCCGCTCCCCCTCTGGGTTCAGACTGTTGGTCAGAATGGGCCTGGCCTGGGCCAACTGACTAGCTCACCTCTGACTCCTCTGGGAGCCTTCTGCCAGTTTCAAGCAGTCTTTACTGAAGAAAGGTCCCTATTCTATGGGGTGTTGGTGATTTTTTTTTCTGGTCGCTAGGTGGCACTAGAGATCTCTCCTAGTGTCCTTGGGGAGCTGTTTTTTTTTACCCCATGGGTCAGGGAAACAGAGTGGAAGTGATGGGGAAAGCCTCAACGGCTTTGGGGTGCTGTGTCTGCCTTGTGCCCCACCATTGTGGGGATCCCATGCCCCGAATTTCGTGCCCCGGGACTCAGTTCCAAAGCCCTCATGTCCAGGACGTGGGCTGTAGCCCACCCAGTTCAGTGTCTACAGAAATGGCGCCTTTTGCACCCCGCTCCCGTGTCTGGGTGTCTGGTTTCTGATTACTCAGTGAGGGACATTCACCTCAGTGAGGGCCCCCTCGTGTCTCCCCACAAGCCTAGGTCGCAGGCGCAGGGACCTGGGCAGCCACGATCTGCGTATCCTTTTCAAGCGCCGCTTTTCCGCACAAGCTTGCCGGCTGGCCTGGGGCTGTTTGTAGGTCTCCAGGAGTCTTTGTTTTTCTCTAATGGGGCCTGGAGCCATTCCTTACCTCCGTGGAGAATCCTGCAGGGTTCTCCACAGCTCCAGTTCACCAGGTGTGGTGGCTGAAATAGTTCCTTTCCACTCACAGTCCCGCTTGATGCGTAGTTTGTTCTTGTTGGTTGTTTTAGTTTTTTTGTTTTTTCCTCCTTTCTGTTGGTCAGAGAGTGCCAACTTTGTGGGTGGGGGAGGGTAGCAGGGTTCTGAGCTTTCCTCCCTTCTAGTCCTCTTTTATGGCAACTTTCTTCTTCAGGTAGTTTGCTGGAGTCGCCCATTTATCTTCCGTGTCCCAGTTCTCACTGGGACCTGCCGCTTTTCCTCCCTATTAACTTTTTTTTAATGGGAGATCTTACTTGCAGCATTTCCTTGCCACCATGTTGATCCGCCCTAATAAATAAATCTTAAAAAAAAAATAGGAAAAAATATTCATAATGTAAAAAAAAAAAAAAAAACTTGAGAAAAACCATGCAAGGGGGAATTCAGATTGCATCTCTGCTGAAACATCCTTTATATGCATTGGCCCAGAATATATAGAATTTGAGAATTTTAGACTTTAGGCTACTTGACTCCAAAACTTACAAATGTATATAAAATAGTAAGGAAGTGTTTTGAAAGTAACCCACGAGTTATTGCTAAAGGAGTCCAACTGTGGCTAGGCCTCTGGATTCATACATTATGGGCACACCTGAAGTATTCAATGAGCAGGCGATTCCTGTTTGGAGACTGGATTAAAAATCACTTCTGATAACCCAGTCCTTCATCATGCAGAGTCAACTTTATTGATTAGAATTTAAAGAGAATCTTCCTCTTCTCAGAACTTCATATATATTTTGAATAACCAAACTTCCAAAAATGCATGTGTGCACATAGGTTTAAATGTTTGGCAGAGGATTTCAGTGGACTCAAGATTTCTGGTAAAACAGCTTTTAAAACATTTTTTTCTGATGTCCCAGTGAGGGTGGTTGGGACAAAGTTGGAGTACACTTGGTTTTATCAAGGACTTTCAGGACTATCTCTTCTCAAAACTACCTTCTAGGCTGGATGGAACAACCATTGCTATAACTTTTTAGAGTACAGACTTGGGAGTTAGCTGCTGGGATTAAAATGTCAACTGTGTTACAGGTACACCTGGGAGCTATCATGGGTTCTGGTTTAGACTGCTGCCATAAGGTCAATATTACAATAAAGCAAGTCACACTTTTCTTTGTTTTGGTTTCATGATGCGTATAAAAGTCTACTATAGTCTACTAAGTGTGCAGTTGCATCATATATAAGAAAACAATGTGCACACCCAAATTTATTTTTTAAAGATTTATTTATTTATGCATAGAAGAACTGGAGTGTAGGCCAGAGTTGCTTTATATCATGGTAGTGAATTTTTAAAAAAGACTTCTTTTTATTTATGCAGACAAGTACTGGGGTGTAGGCAGGAGGTGCAGGGAGGGGTGTAAGAGGATTCACCAGAAAGAGTAGGGAGCAGAACGGGCAGATCCACTGAAATACATTGCTGAAGGGAGCAGCAGGAAAGACAGAAGAGGTCTGCTGTGACATGTGTATTGCTCCCTGGTGGGCTGGGGATCAAACTTCTGCTGCAGGGGCTGGGGATAGCTTGATAGAGCTGAGTCTTTAACCCCTATGCCACCAGAGAGGCCCCACGCCCAAATTAAATATGACACAGAGACATGGACAAATGCACATGTTTTTGGAAAAATGACTCTGATAGACTTGCTACATGTAGGATGGCCACAAACTTCGACCTGTAAAACACCCACTATCTGCAAACACAATAAAGGGAAATGTGATAAAAAGAGGTATATCTGTATTTATAGAAGTGAACACATTACTCAATTTTTCTAAGCTGCTAACTAAAGTGGAGATGATGATTTTATGACAAGGAAGATGCTGAATAGCTCATTGGGTGGCTTGAAAATTCAATGATAAATGTAATGTAAGCACTAAACACAGGGGTTGGCACAGAGAACATCTCAAGTAAATGACTTTCATATGACAAGTCTAGCAAGGAGGAGGGTTAACACTCTATCCCATATTGCTCATCAATTCCAAGTCCCACATCCTTATAACTTCTTATAAATCACAATGTATTTGTTCATTTCCTGTTATCTTTTTATTGTATTTAACTATGTGGCTATATACAGGTATACATACACACATCTTATTTGTTATCTTCCACGTGAGTGAAATCATGTGTTATTTACAGTATTTGTCTTTCTCTGACTTATTTCACTAAACATAATGCCTTCAAGGTCTATCCATGTTGTCACAGATGGCCAAACTTTCATCATTTTTCATAGCTCAGTAGTATTCCATTGTATCTGTATATGACAGCTTCTTATCCATTCACTAGTCAATGGGCATTTAGGTTATTTCATGTCTTGACTATTGAGAATCATGTTGCATTGAAAATATTGTCATTTAAATCAAAGATGTCACTAGATAAAGCTTGCTAATAATTTGCATGAAATTCTAAGTGATTAATCTAGCCCCGTCTCTGGTATGCTACCCTCCTTCTTGTTCTCTTCTCCAGAGCTACCTTTTTGCCTTCCCCATGGATGTCCCACACATAGCCTATGGTGTGACCTCCATGCCCTCAACTTCTTAGTTCAGAGATTACTTCTTCAATCTTTCCTAACTCCACCACCCATCCTGACTTATTAGTTCCTTTGCTTAAAATTATCCTTTATTGTATTTATCTCCATTTCTAACTAATTTGAGTGATTATTCGACTCATACCTGTTTCTCCAGCAGACTATACCTGACAGGAAAGCAGGGCCTGTATATTAAATTCTCATTCTTAGGCCTACCTTTTGTCAAATAAACAAATAATTACATATGGGAAATGCTCTGAACTTGTCCTAGAACAGCACTGGAAATCCCCCTCAATCTCACAGCAAACTTTCTAGCAGGTAGCATTTTAATCATTTTATACCCTAAAGAAATTGGAAGGTCAGAAATGTAAATAACTGACTTAAGATTACAGAGAAGGTAAATGACAGAGGCCCCACAGCTTTTGGTGATTTCCAGTGGCCCAGAGAGCCTCAGGGTATGAGAGGCAGGAAGCAGAATTAGGGGAGTTTTCTAACATCCCAGAGAGTTACATACCCGCTAGTCAACGAGAAGAGTAGTCATTGGAAACCACGTGTCCTGACTGATGCGGTGCCTTAAATTGATATACCACTTACAATCTTTTTCCTTATAAACTATCTGGATCAAAATTCCAAGGTATATAGCAATAATTTTCATTTTTCTGGGGATATCTAAACACTTGGATGTTAAAATACTTGTCATCAGAGAGAAAGTTAAAATGGGTTTCAGTATTAATTTCTTAATGATTTTTGAAATATGCAAATCCTGTTGGAGCAGATGTGCCAGAAATGGATGGCTTCCAATGTCCTGTTAAAATCTGGGATGCCTCAGAGGCTATAAAAATAAAATTCTAAATGCAATTTCATTTTGGCAGAGGCTGGGTAACCATTCTGGATTGGACCAAAATATCTAATTGGCTGGGGCACAGAGGATCGATGGCATACTCCAATCTATGAACTTCCTATGTGGAGATTAAATGGAATCATGGGATTTTAATTAGTCTTAATTACAGCCATGGTTCCTTCTGTCTTTGTCTCTTTGCGATGGCAATCGCCTATGATAGCTTTTGAATAACTTGTTCCTTAGCCTGAGAAGGGCTCTTATAAAGAGTTTTCCATTCAACTCTCAAATATCCTACTTAAATTCAGGACAAAAATGAGTTATTCATTTCAAAGATTTCTTATTTCTTCTCCCTGAAATTGAAGCACTGTATTGGGGAAGCATCCAGGTCGGCTATAAGATGCAAACCAACTTCATTGTCCATGGTGGGACGTGATGCTAATGGTACATTCCCTCCAGAAGGCCAGGAATGAGCAGATGCTCCTTACACCCAAGCCCCCTTACATGGCCCATTTTCTTTTCCAGCTGTGGGGTGTTCATGGGAAGTAATTTACTATCAGCATGTCTGGAGTGGAAACTGTGTGGGATACTGATTCTTTTCTTCCATCTCCATTGTTTTGCTCAGTTATTTCCCCCACTCAGTAAAAGAATTGCTTGGTGAAATAACCATCACTTTATTTCTTTTGTGAGCCCATTCTTTAAAGAGATATACAGTAACATGGACACTGCCACACAGGCCTGTGTAGAGAAAATTCTAGAACTGCCTTCCCCTAAGCAGATGGACACTTTTTGCCTGATTCTAGATCTGTTGAGGTCTGCAAACATACAAGCCAGGGTCAGAGTATATTTACGTCTTATCTTGGAACACTCTAGAAGGAAGGTCTGTTTTATGAGATTTTCATTCCTCAGATGTAATAAGAATAAATAACAGCAATTATACAGTGATCACTCCATTGAATCAATCAACAGATCTTTACTGCCTGCATGCTAAGTTGCCAGCACTGTTGGAGCCCTAGGAATAAATCAAGGGAAACATTGCTGACCCAATCCTTACCCTGTGATGCTTGCATTGCAGGGGCGTGAAGGGCTGCATGTTTGAAGCCCATATTTGCTGTTCTGCACAGAGAAAAAGTATTAGATGTGCTCAGTTTCTGGAAATCAGAGAAGAGGAAGTGGCAGTAAGTGAACAGGGAGGCGGAACCAGTTAGGCCCCTGGTTCTCAAGTTTGGTCCTGGACCAGCAGCCTCGGCAACCCCAGAGAACTTTTCCCAGGTGCAAATTTTCAGTCCCCAACCCAGACCTGAGTTAAACTTGGGGAGGGGTCCAACAAGCTGGTTTCACAAACCCACTGCCAATTCTGATATGGTCTAAATTTTCAGGAAAATTCCACATGAAGAAGATTGCTGTGTACAGTGGAACCTTCCAGCAGCCTGCAGGGCTGCTGGTGGAGTAGAATCCCTATCACTGGATTTATGGAAGCAGGATTACATGAAGAAGGAACGAAGGGATTGGACAGTTGTGTTTCCCAAGCTTATTTAATGATGAAATAATTTTATAATTATTTATGAGATACTGACAGGACACTAATGGGACTTGTAAAAATATGCTCAAGTGCATTAAATAGATTGTACAAAATGCTTCCAAATGAAATAATTGCTGTCAGAAATTGTCAAACATTGTTTTCCATACTTTATAATGTAAAACAACCCAATTAGAGAAATAAAATCTTTTTAGGTTGTTAGTGTGTTAATGTGAATATTGCTAACATAGGCATCCCCCCATTCAAACACCTGGCACTACATCAAAGATGGGAAAATGAAATGTTCTAGTGTTCCTTCCAATCCTGGAAAACATATTCTAGAAAAAATAGATAGTAGCGGAAATTTTACTTGAAACTTCTCTGTCCTGTCCCATGATTTTTACAACTCCCCGCCACTCTCCTCCTTTCTTCTTTTTTCCTGGCAATCCTTAACCCTTCCTCAAAAACCTTAGGACCCAGGTGCTGGCTCCATTCCCCTCCTCTAGCCCCAGTCTCCCCAATCTTTTCCAGTGTTCTTGCTTCCCTGAGGTGCCTGTTCAGTTCTTCCTAGCCTCACAGCCCTATTCTAATCTGTGCCAATGGAGTTCCAGTTGCTGGTCAATTGTTGCTTCACCTTTGTTAACTGGAGCCTTCTGGAGCCAATGCTTGTTAGGGGGAGAGTTTCTGGAGTCTGCGTGGAGGAGGGGCACATCATGGAGAGAATTTCTCAAAGTTCATTCCCTAGTATAAAGACTTACATCAGATTTACTCATTTTTGTTACGAGTAAAATCTCAGCTTTTATCCTAGATGTGCTGAATCTGAAATGGGCCCTGGGATCTTCCTTTTAACAGTGTTCTTGCAGAGTTGTGTGTTCACTCAAATTTGGGGGTCCCGGGTACACAGCCCCATGCCCCCCAGGCATCTGAGGACTATTTGTCTATGCTCAGTCAAATCCAAACCTGACCTTGCAGTAATATTTTCAGTTCCTGCCTCAGGAACTGAAATTGAAGGTGAAATAAAACCACTGACTTGGCCTGAATTTGATATGGGCTGTGGAGGAGACAGGCTATTCCTATGCAATCCTGTTACCCAAGCAAAGTCTCAGTCAGTTCCCTCCTTGGGGTTATTAGTCTGTTTGCTTTTTTTCCTCAGCTGATCTGAGGATGGGGTGGGGATAGGGGTCATAAGATGAAGACAAGGAGACAGAACCACTCTACTCTGCTTTTCCCACAACTACTGCATGTGAAAGGAGACCTGTTTGCGGTCACTGATTGTCTCCCCTATGATATTTGGCCCTCATTTGCAGTGGGGATTAACATGATCTACCCGCAGCCTTCTGGGTTGTTTTGTGATAATCTAAAAATAAACAAAGCCCAAAGGATCTATTTCTTCTTCCCATTAATTTGAAGGAAGGCAGATGGTGCCCAATAACCTGATTTAAATTGCCAGTAAAGCACATCATTTTTTTGCTAAGCACTTGCCGTTAAATTATAAGGGATGGTGTCAGGTGGCATGGCATGAGCTCTGAAAGGTAACTTGGCCCTGAGGATAGGAAAGCAGAGCAAGGGAGTGAGTCTACCTCCACCAAACTCTCTGAGAAGGAGGGATTTGGAGAGACGAGAAAAAGTAGGAAAGACTCTGGGCTATGGAGACTGAGGGGGAATGTGTAGCAGAAAAGCGGCATTTCCCAAGAAACTGGAGGACATGTGGTTGTGAGTGTGAGGATACCAACTGCATTTCATCTTTGGCTGACATCCCACCATCCTGACCCGCCTTGACATCCCACTCTGTTGACCATGCTCAGTGGGTGGCCAGTGAATGCCTGAGGGAGCTGAAGGAGCGAGGCCAAGCCTTGAATGATGGAATCTAGAATGAGAAGAAAGAAGACAGCAGAGGGAGGGAGGAGTGGGAGCCCATGAAGAACTGCAGATGAAAGAAAGAGTCCTACTGTGGGGTCCTGAGTTCTAGTTCCTACTCTGACGCTATGTCACCAGGTGGAGAAGGTGAAAACCACATGCTTGAGTGACCTGTCTCCTTCATCTGGGACTAGAATCTAAGACTCCGAAGCACCCCTGCACTGGCCCCGGACCCTGTTACTGAATGAAAAAATTATATTTGGAGCCGTTTCCACAATGTCAACAAGCCTGCTCCTCACTCACAAGTTCAATGAATTGATTTTTATAACTCAAAATGGTTAATTCTGCTGATTTTTTAAAATGTCAAAATTAAGTGGCTGGACCGGAAGATCGATAAGTTCTTTCTCAACCCTAAAATTCTGTAGTATTTTTGGATATATTTGTAAAGAGCCAAGTTTGTTCTGTTTTGTTTGTTAGAACACAAAATACTAGGGCAACCAAACCAGACTGACTCCATTATGGGTATGGGAAAGCGCTGAAGGACCATCTTCTCTAGAGAAGGCCTGATAGTGGCCTGGCCACCTCTGCCCCAGGAGCCAGACATTTTGCTCTAAAGATGGGCTTTGGTGGCCTCTACATGCCTATAATCCATTCTGGTTTGAATTCTGGTTACCAGCTGTGTGACCTCTATTTGACTGCTTTGTGTCTCAGTTTTTACATCTGTAAAATGGGATTAATGTTGCTATTTAATTCCGGTTTTTTTTAAATAATAATTGAAATAATGAATGCAGAGGAGATAAGTAATACTGGCTAATTTTATCATGACCATTTCCCCCTTTTCTTACTACGGTAATGTTTTTCTCTTGTGCTTCACACACATATCACCTACACCCCTTTACTGGGCCCTGACCCTGTTCCTGAAGAAAAAATTAGACTTGGAGAGAGGCCCTCCCAGTCTTTTTACTTAAGCTAATCCCCTCCCCAACTCTGCCAGGCAGGTCCCCCAGCTAATGAGGAGCAGAGGTGCTTGCTTTGTGCTATGGGGACTCCTTTCTCATGCTGATAGCCTATGTTTTGGGGAAATACATGAAACTTCAAGGTGACATTTGCAAAGTGTCAGAGCCCTGAGCATTTCCTTTCCAGGTTCCAACGTATTAAGAAAATTATGAATAAGCTGCCATCTTTGGCCTTAAGTCATGCTGATGGATGTAGCGTTTGATTCCTGTCTGCTAGATCTGTGTAGGTATTGAACATTCTTGGAGCTGTTCAATACAGCCTTTCAAGTAAAAAAAAAATCTTGCAAACCTCATAATGAGAAAATAACTGCAGAAGTAAGATGGCTGTTGAACTATGTTTTAAAAGTGTTGGAAGAGTTTTAAGGAACTCTAAACATGAGATACAAGTTGGGCCTCATCTTCCTCAGCTATTGCCTGAAAAGACAATCTATAGTGTTTCTTTCAACCTTGATTATTTAAGACTTTTAGATTCCAGATTCTATAGTGTTATCCAAAATTGCTTCTCTTAGGAAGTCTCTCTATTCCTCTGAATTTTCAATAGTGGGAAGCAGGATGGGTGACATCTGCAGTTGAAACCAGGCCATGTTGTTGAACAGTTGGCAAATCTAAGTTATTCTCTTCTCTCTAGAAGGGTGCAGGGTTGCATATTAATTTGCAATTACTCATAAAGTAGAAGGCAGAACCTTCTCTTTCGTCAGCCCTTGGACATACAAATTAGGTAATATTGAATGGGCAATGAATATTTCATTTCCACCTTGCCTCATGGTGCCAATCACCTTAAATGAGACTAGATTAACATCAGGAGTGACTCACACTTGGTTAGGTCTCCAAGTCTGGCTCCCTCAGACTTGCTATATTTTGGCCTCAATTTGTCAGCTGAATTTTGTTACTGACTCTGCAAGCATAGAAGCAGAACCTTCTTAGCTTGTCTCCAGTTTACGCTGGGTATGGGTTTCAGTTTTTTAAAGTGATCTTTAGTTCTGACAATGGAGCGAATTCATAGGATATCTGAATTAAAAACAGAAATAGAACTTTATAAAATAAACTTTTCTGTCATGAAAGACAGAAAAATCCCCAGGTACAAAAAATGAAGAGGGAAATCAAAGCCAGGACAGAAATGAAGAACAAGCATTTCAGCAAAATTTCTGACCCAGATATGGACCATAAGAGTTGAAGGCTGGGGATTGGACCCCCATTAGGATATAGGAACGGTTACCTCAAACCTTGGCCAGGTAGGGAAACTAGAATTGAGCTACAGCATAAAGTTGTGAGACTTGACAAGTTGCACTGCCCATGAAATGGCAGCTACAGTAACTCCACCTCTGAGTCTAGAAAAAAATCAGAAAGCATGACACCTGTCTAGGGTCCTGGTTAAAAAGGAAAAAAAAAAGAAGTATGGTCCAAGAAAACCAAACTAGATCTGTGCCACATATGGGGATGGTTCCAGATGTATACTAGTGTGTGTTAACACAAACCACTCAGATGCATTTGAAGCCATGGGCTATAATAGAAGAAAATGTAAAATTGTTTTATGGGGACATTTTTACAACTCAAGGCATAAAGGACTTGCACAAGGAAATTCACCACCATGAGAGACAGTCCACAGGTACAGCAAAAGAATAATTAGCACCCCAAGAATCAGAAATAATAGCACTCTTTAAGATACTATACAATAAGAATAACTGAAATTATAGAAGATATAAGAGAAGGAACAGAATTATAAAAGAAGCATTAGGTCTTAAAGAAATACACAAGTAGAACTCACACACTAGGTAACCAGTTATGTTACTTTTCCCAGGACTGAGGGATTACCCAGGACAGGAGATTTTCAGCACTAAAACAGGGAGAGTAAACCAGGGGTAAACCAGGTTGGCTGACCACTCTATTTCAACTAGGTAATTGAAGAGATTTTAATAAAGTGGCTATTTACAAATTTATGGATAGGTTTTGGGAACCCAGCAAGGAATACAGCCCCTGGGACCAACAACAATGGAGAGTCATTACCACATTTAAGCCTGAAGAGATGTGTTTACTGAAACCCAGAGAAATAAGCTCCAGGAGTATAGTACCTGATAGCAGCTGCTAGTGGAGGGAAAAGTAGCAGGTCCTCAAACAACATCATTTCTATCAGTTATTTTGTTTAAACATTGATGAGAAAAAAACAATGAATTCCCACCAAGGCCACCATCTGCAGGGGTTTTGGTCAGCTGCCCTGGTTTCCTCTCATATCCCAAAGATATGCACATGAGGTTCATAGACATGCCTCGGCTGTTCTAGTCAGAGTGAATGTGGGTGTGGGTGTGATGCCCCCTGAGGTGGAAGGGCATCCTTTCCAGATTTGGGTGCTGCCTTGAGCTGCCAGCATAGGATCCAGCCACCTGTGACCCTGAAATGGAATAAATGAGTTGGAAAATGAATGAAAGAATGAATGAAGACAAAGGATTGTTGAATATTATAAGTGTTTGGAGTCCTTATAAGTTTGGTGATTTTTTGTAACATAAATAGGCCATACAAATTTAACTCTTGTTTATATCAATTAATCCATGTTCAAACTGGTTTCATTATGTACTGTTTTGTTTAAAGTTGAAGTTTCCAAGAACTTAACTGTATACACATTTCCTCCTACATTCCTTCTGCAGCCCTACTTTGCCCTCTTATTGGCTAATTTCAGCTGAAAGTGTGAGGTCAAAGTAGCCTGTTGACCTGGGTCATAGAGATCAGCCTCCTGAGATACACCATAAAGAAGGAACTAGATTGTGAGGATGTAGAGGAAAAGAAACCATCATACACTGTTAGTGGGGATGTAGACTGTTTAACCCCTGTGAAAAATAGTATGGAGTTTTCTTAAAATATTAAAAATAGATATGCCATTTGACCCAGCAATTCCACTCCTAGGTATCTACCAAAGAATACAAAATATCTTATTCAAAGTGATATATGCTTTCCTATGTTCATTGCAGCACTATTTACACATTATTGAAACCTAAGTGGCCATTGACAGAGCAGAGGCTTAAGAACATGTTGTATACATACAGAATGGAATGCTGTTTAGCTATAAAAAGATGAACTCTTGCCATTTGTGACAACGTAGATATAGTTAAAGGGGAATAAGCTAAATGAAATCATCAGGAGGAGAAAGATAAATGCCAAATTATTTCACTTGTGGACTATAGAGGAAAAAAACCACAAAGGAACTGACAAAACTAAACCAAAACAAACCCTAGAGATATACCTGCAGAACTGAGGCTACTGGAAGGGGAGAGCAGTGGGGGTGGGAACAGAGGAGTAAAGGGGCCCAATAGCCGATGGTAAAGGACTGTGGGTGCTTTGATGGTGGGAGTGGTGTGGTAACATACGCCTGAGAAGCTGTGACCCTATTCTCCTAAATCACATCAGTGTTGTAAACCAATGTTACCTCAATAAAGCAGAAAAAAAGAATGAATCTCATGAATCTTGAGGGACAAATGTAAGATAACCAGGACAGACACACAAAATAATCGATCATCCGAATACCCATATCTAAATCCTCCCTTGTTAAAGCAGGCTGTATGATATCAGAATGAGGAGAAAGATTCTGAGATAAGAGTTGGGAGGGCTGGACTCTGATGACAGATGTATCAGGTATTCACAATCACTGAGACTTTGAGAATGTTTCTTGCTTTATATCATGGTACTGAATTTCTTAAAAAGATTTTATTTATGTAGACAAGAGCTGGGGTGCAGGCAGGAGGTACGGGGCGGGGAGGTGAGAGGATTCACCAGAGACAGAGTGGGGAGCAGAACAGGTGGATTTACTGAAATCATAATACTACTTAGGGGACCAGCAGGTATGATAGAAAGGTCTGCTGTGTCATATGTGAGTCAGCTTCCTGGCTAGAGTTCAAACTGAGACCTCAGCGGTGGTAATGCTGAGACTTAACCCCTATGTCACTAGGGAGGTCCCACTACTTAATTATTAACTAATTATGCAATATTTCTAGAACAGAAATCTCTATCTGGATGCCCACGGATCAGATCTTATTACAGATCTGTATTGTTTGGCCATATAATATTTTTAGATAAATCTGAATGACCCACCAATTTTGAGAAACCCATGAGAATTCACATGAAAACCTGAATTTGAAGTTTCCTTTGTGTTTCTGTGTGGCAACAATTGCCTAAAAGACCCACTTTAGGCAGGACACTGCACTCCACAGCCCCACCTGCCTCACTTCATGTATTTTATGTCACCTCCCTGCTCCCCATAGGAATCTGAATTTTCCACCCTTGAATGAGCTCTTTCAGCTTCCAGCTTTAACAGTCTGTGAAATTTATGTATTTTTTTGCATATGAACATACGCTCTTTGAATTTTTTAGTCTGGATGGATTGGGAAACTAGCAGGTGTTTGTTTTTGCATACCTTCCTTTACGTCTGAAATATAGCACACATGCGGTTTTATGAAGCATATGGTTTTCCATGTGCGTAACTATACTTTGTTGACTTTTCCTTCTCCTAAGTTCTCCAAAAGCCCAGTAGAATAAACACAAGCTGCCACTTGGAAAATGATTCTGAGGAAGAGCCCAGCTGGGTCCAGAAAATTAAGGGGATCCAAAAAATTGCAAAGTGGCCATAGTTCGGGTACAAGTATCTATGGTTCATGAAGACCACAATTTTTCCCCACTCCTACCCTCACCCCCTTTGCATGGCTTATGGTAAACATGGGTGTGAAACAGCTAATGGGTGGACTAGCCATTGCTTTTCTGATATGGTGGAGAATGGATCAAAAAGGAGAATTTGGCCTCTCTGTAGCAGACTTTGATTGGAAGCACGGAAACATTTTACTGAGTTATGGGTGCTGGGTTTTACATCGTCTACCAACAGCTAGGGCAGGAGGTCACAACAAGAAGGAAAATCCTTCCAGGCTCAGGGGGATGATAAATCTGCAAAGGAGTTTTTCTCCCTACACCAGTCCTGCTTAAGTGAGCTATTCAGGCCTGGGAACCTTGAGTTAGGCATTAGTGGGAATTGCACTAACATTCCCAGAGGGACTGTGAAAGTGGTTCTGTCTCGCCAGTGTTTTGTACTGAAACCAGGTCCTGCTCAGGGATCATGAAGGATTTCCTCTTCAGCCCTTGCTCAGCCCTCTGCTCTGTCTCAGCCACTTCTGGGAGATGATTAGTTCAAAGGATTAAAGTGTTGAAAGTTCCTAACTCCTTTTCTAGAGTAAACAAGGATTTGGAGTTGAATCTAAATTGTGAGCATGTATTCATTTTCCTGTGGACAAGTTTGGCACTAATCACCTGGAGAGCAAGTGAAAGTTTTGAATGTTGCAGGATGAACTGGCACCTGACAGAATTAAGGAGCAAAGTTTGTCTTCATGTCTCCTGTCCCTTTTCTGGAACCTCTTCCTTTGTCCACCACTTGCCTTTCCTAGGCCACCCTGCATACCCGGTAACTCCTATTGACTTTATGTACATGTCTCACCTGACCATCAGTCCCCACCACAACTTACCCCCTTTCCTATGCCACTATGTCAGTGAGTTTCCTGCTGGTAGATTTAGTGTCCGAAGAGGGGTACTTTTAATAGTTAAAGACTGCTATTAATAATTCCTCTGACCTGACAACATTTTATCCACCCCAGAAAATATATTTGTATTTCCATAGGGGAACTTCTAGCTGTATTTTGTCTTGACCCAACAAGAAACTCTAAGGTTGGGGTTTCTGATATTTTGACATAGTAGCAAATGAATTTAATGATTTGGGGGTAGTTAGGATTTTTGTAGCAGCTTAAATCAAACCATGAGTATCTAGAGAGTCTCATTTGGAAATAAATAAATCTGATGCTTACCCTTAGAAACTTTTAAGTTAATTTGGGAAGTAAGAAGTGATAGGGATGAAAAAGTGCTTGAGATAGGTGATGTGTATTACTTTTTAATGAAAGTAATTTTTAACCCTGCATCCCCTACAACTCCCAATAAGGAAAAACAAAATACTGAACTACTGCTGGTTGACAGAAAGAAGTAACTAGACCACAAAATAATAGGAATTATTAATAAGATATTAGTACTAAAACAAACTAGGGCCAGAGGTGATCAACCACGATCACATTTTGGGTGTGACCAAGGAAGACCTCTTGGAGGAGGTAGCATTTTTCTGAGACTTGAAGTATAGGAATGGCCCAGCTATATGAAAGTTTGGGGGAGAATACTCAGAATGTGCTAGGACCTGCATTGCTAGGGCATGCTTGTGGTCCTGAATGAAGCTGACCCATCTGGATGATGGGAATGGAGAGGCAGTGTGGAACATGATAAACTGGAGGAGCAGATAGGTATCTTGAAGGCATATAGGAGTCTGATTTTTATTTTAAGTGGAATGAGAATTGCTTGAAGTTTGTAAAGTTTACATAACACTGAAATGTTTAGAACTTAAGTATATTATTCTACCCTGTAACAAATTCCCTTGTCACTATATAGACTATTTCCACCCCTGCCCCAAAATTCCCTCATGCCCCCTTCCAATCAGTTAAAACCTCTAATAAATGCCCACAACACATTTGTTTCCCTTATTTTTAACTTTATACAAACAGTATCATACAGTATTTATTTTGTATCTAGCTTTTTTTCCTCATGTTTTTAAGATTCATCCAAGGTATTGATTCTTTTGTGTTGCTAAATAGTATTTTATTGTATGAATATACCATCATTAGCTTATCCTTTCTCTTGTTGAAGGATCTTTTCTTTCAGTTTTTGGCTATTATGAGTTAAACTGCTATATACATTTTTTACAAGTCTTTTTAAGGGCATGTGTTTTCACTTCTTTTGGATAAATATTTAGGAGTGGAATGCTGAGTCGTAAGTAGGATTATAGTTATTTTTCTTTTGTGTTTTGAATTAATCAGCTTTATGGTAGTGTAATTTACTCATAACAAAATTCACCTATTTTAAATAAATTATTTCTTGAATTTTGACAAATAAATACAGTACATCTACAATCATAATCACAATCACAATCATCCCCTTTGCAGTCAGAGTCCCCTACCCATTGCTTTTGGCAAACATTGATCTGTCTTCTGATACTATAGCCTTGCCTTTTCTAGACCTTCATAGATGAATGAAATCATATGTTAGATGGTCTTTTATGCCTCATTTCTTTCACTCAGGGTAATACATTTGAGAGTCATCCATGTTGATACATTCATCAGTAGGTCATTCCTTTATATTGTTAAATAGCATTTCATTGTATGGATTTGCCACATTTGCTTATTTGCCACATCAGTTGATGAACATTTAGGTTGTTTACAGTTTAGAGTGTCTGTGAAAAAGAAAACAATACTATAAACACTCAAATATAAGTGTTTTTGAGGCTGTATGTTTTCATTTTCCACAGATACATACTTAAGAGTGGAGTTGATAGGTTATGGTAGGCTATGTTTTAGTTTACATGAAAGTGAAAAATGTATTCCAAAATATCCTGAACCACTTTATATTTCCACCAGAGATGCACAAGAATTTCAGGGACCTCATGCCTTGTCTTTTAATTTTAGCCATTCTAGTTAGTATGTAGTAGAATGTCGTTTGGTTTTAATTTCAACAGTTTAATTATGATGGGTCTAGGTGTGGCTTTCTTTTAGTTTATCGTAACTAGAATTTATTGAACTTCTTGGATATGTAAGATAAAGCTTTTTACCGAATTTGGGAAGATTTTGGCCTTTTTTTCTTGAAATATTTTTCTGCCCCTTGCTACCACCTACGACTCCTATTATGCATCTGCTGTGGCTCTGTTAATTTTTCATTATTTTTCTTTCTTTTATTCATATTGGATAATCCCCATTGACCTATTTTCATATTTTCTAATTCTTTCCTCAGTCAGTTCAAATATCATTTTGAGTGGAATTGCTGGGTTATATCCCAAAGGTCGCAAAAACATTAATTTGAAAGGAAACCTGCACCCCTATGTTTATTGCAGCACTATTTACAATAGCTAGGATATGGAAACAATCTAAATGCCCCAAAACAGATGACCAGATCAAAAAAATGAGGTATATACGCACAATGGAGTACTATTCAGCAATGAAAAAAAAGATAAACTCATGACATTTGCAGCAACATAGATGGAGCTGGAACAGATTATGCTCAGTGAAATAAATCAGAAGGAAAGAGAAAAATATCAGATGGTTTCACTTATAGGGGGAACATAGAGAAACCAAACAAGGGATCAGGAACAAAAAATAAGACAAAATTAGCAGGCAAACTATAAACTGGGGACATTCAGCTGGGGAGGGGGAGGGAGAGGAATCAAAACAGGGGAGGGGGAGGGAAGAGCATAAGAGACTATGGTGATGGTTCAGAGGTGTCTTGGTAGTGGGAATTTTATGGGGAATGAACAATGATATAAAACATAAATTAAAAATTTTTTAAAATATATGATTTTGAGCCTTTCTAGGGAATTTTGTCTTTTCTGTTCTTCTTTGTATAAAATAATTAAGAGAGTATTAAGATTTACTCTCTTAACAAGTTTCACATATGCAATAGAGTAGTATTAAACTACAACCACATGCTAGCCCTGCATCCCCATTACTTGGTTATTTTGTAACTGGACAATTGTACTTTAACCCATTTTGCTTCGTTCCCCCAACAATCTTGCTTTCTGTGTTAGTGAGCTTTTTTCAAATTCCCATGTAAATAGGAACACTTGAAATAAGTTTCTGTCTGACTTAATTCACTTAACATAATGCCCTCAACTTCCTTTCTTCAATCATCCATCAAAAAACACTTAAGTTATGTTCATATTTTGGCTGTTATAAATAACGCTACAATGAACATGAGTTACACATATCTTTTTGTTAAATTCTTTTTTTATATAAGATTTTTTTTTAATAGAGGCATTTTTTTTTTATTTATTTGTTTGTTTTGTTTACACATGTGCTGGGTACAGCCAGAAGCGCGGGAGGGTGAGAGAATTTACCAGGGCCAGAGCAGGGAGCAGAGTAGGCAGAAGGACTGAAGTACACTGCTGAGGGGAGCAGCGGGCAGCAGGAGAGGTCTGCACGCCATGTGGGACCCTCCTCAGGTGGCCGGGGAGCAGCCAGGGATTGAACCGGCACTGCAGAGGTTGCCGGCAGCTTCACAACCCAGCGCTCAACCGCTGCGCCACCAGGGAGGCCCACACCTATCTTTTTGATTTAGTGTTTTTGTGTTCTTTGGATAAACACTCAGAAGTGAAATTACCTGAAAATATGGTAATTCCATTTTTAATTTTTTGTAGAACCTCCATACGGTTTTTCATAATGGCTGCACAATTTACATTTCCAGCAACAGTGCACAAGTATTCCCTTTTTGTCACATCCTCACCAACACTTGTTTTTTCCTTGTCTTTTTGATAATAGCCATTCTAAAAGGTTGAGATGAATTTTCACTTTAATTATTGTACATTTCAACTACTGAATTTCTATTGATTTTATATATACTTTTGTAAATTCATATTATCTTGGTGAGACATTATTCTCATAGTTTTTTCAGTTCTCTAAACATAGCATACTTTCTATCTTTGGACATATTTAAAGCAATGGGTTTAGATTCTTTGTCAATTAAGATCAATATTTGTGCTTTCTCAGCAATATTTTCTACTGACTGCCTTTTCCCTTGTCTATAGTGTATGGGCCGTACTTTCCTTCTTCCAAAGCCCATATTTTTTTTTGGGGGGGGGGGTTA
Source organism: Talpa occidentalis (assembly GCF_014898055.3). Classification (NCBI taxonomy): domain Eukaryota; kingdom Metazoa; phylum Chordata; class Mammalia; order Eulipotyphla; family Talpidae; genus Talpa; species Talpa occidentalis. The sequence continues at coordinate 84,765,889 of NW_023605305.1, forward strand.
ACACTAAAAGTTTTAAGTAATAGTGTGGCAAGTCTGGAAATCAGATTTTCTCCCCTCCCTGGGATCTGTTATTGTTGCTCTTTGCAGTTACTGTGACCTTTCTGATTCAATTCTACAAATCTGTATTCTTTGTTGAGTGTGGCCATTGAAGTCACTGCTTAATTAGCTTATTGATAAGCTAATGATTAAACAAGGATTGCCTTAAAATGCCTGGAACCAGTACAACCAGTATAACTCCCAGTCTTTGCAAAAGGGCTCTTGTGAATGTTGAAGCTTGCCTTGAACACTCAGGCAGTTGACAACTCTCCCTTAACCCTCACTTCCAGTTGGTGCAGAGGCTCAATCAGCCAGAGGTGAGAACTTGGGATTTTCTTAGGTCTTTCCTGTGCCTACACAGTCCCATGCATGCACATGACCTTTAAGATTCTCAGGAATATGTCAGACCTTTTCAAAGCTTTAATGGATATCTCTTTCCCCAGTTCTTCTCAAGCTTTTTGATTAGTTTGTTGCTTGCCCCATCTGTTGCCCACCATCTCAGACAACCAAAAAATTAAATAATTGCCTGTAACTGTTAACAACAAATTTGAAGAGGGAGGCACTGGCTGAGTTCTGACTCAGGTCAAATAAATACCACCTTGCAAGAGAGCTCTTTAAATGAAGCACCAGAAATATAAACTAGCAACAATTCCATAAGGAATGGGGTCTGAAGTAGCATCAATCCCATTCTACTTCTCTGGTAGCTGTCAGATTGCTATTTCCACCATGATTTTGGGCTGTTAGTTTTGAAGTCCACTGTGGAATTGGAGAATGGGGAAGACATTAGGGCAAGTGAAATACCACAAAGCTTGTGTTCTTACTGAAACTCAGCTGTTTTACTTGAAGAAATTATCCCCAGATTATTACAAGACTAATTTCCAGAGTTCTGGAAAAGTTGCTTCTAAACATTTTTACCAAATTTTTTCATTGCTTTTATGGAAGAGAGAATTTTCAGAGGTCCTTATTTTGCCATTTTCTCCGTTTGGTTTTAATTCTCATTTCCATAATGACAAATAGTATTGATCATCTTTTTATGTGTTTATGTGCCAATCTTAGCTTGTTTGAAGAAACAAAACTTTTCCCATTAAAAAGTAGGTTATTTTCTTTTAGTGAGTTTTAAGAATTTATATATTTTTCATACAAATTGTTTATCAGATATATGTTTAGTCAATATTTTTTCCCAATCTGCAGCATGTTTTCAATTCCAAAATGATATTCTTTAAAAGCAATCTTTAAACTTAGAGGAAGTAAAAATTTATACTTTTTTCTTTGAAGGTTCATGGTTTTATTCTAAAAGTCTTATATCAGTCTATGTTTATATTTATGATCCATTTTTCTGTCTTTTTTGCCTATGTGTATCCACTTGTTATTGCATCATTTGTTGAAAAACTATCCTGACTCTCAAAAATCAGTTTACCATTTCAGTTTACTATTTCTGTATTGTCTATTCTGTCCATTGTTCTCTATGTCTACCCCAGTATCATTATCACATGGTTTGATTACAATAGCGTTACAATAAGCCTTGAAATTACATAGTGTCTGTTCCCTAATTTTCTTCTTTGGATAGGTGTTTATTTAATTTTATAAACTGCCCTCAATACTTGGCCTCTAAACAGCAATTCATTAGATAGAGTTACAGTTGTGACACAAACTTGATAACCTTCTATGTTATTTATCCATTTGAATTTTAGCCTGTGCGTATGAAATGGTATTTCATCGTAATTTTAATTTACTTTTATTTGATAAGTAATGAATTAGAGTGCCTTTCTGTTTGTTTATTGGCCAGTCATATGTCTCCTTTTGTGAAGTTTCTTTAACTATTTGTCTTTTTATTATTGATTTCTACCATATACACATCAAACATTTTCTCATAGTCTAGGGTTTTTTCCCCATTTTCTTAATTGTGTCTTTTGAGCAGCATTACTTTTTGAGCAGCATTTTTAGCTTTGTGTCTTTTGAGCAGCATTTTTAGCTTTGATGAATTCCATTTACTATTTTTCTTCTATGGTTAATGTTTTTTATTTATATCTAAAAAGACTTTGCCTTTCCCAAGGTTGTGAATTATTTTCCTAAGTTTTCTTCTAGAAACTATATTGTTTTAGTTTTTATGTTTACATCTATGCTTTACCTTGAGTTATATTTTTGATCATGTGGGGTTAGATCTTTCCCAGATTTATGCAGTTGTTTCAGTGCCAGTTCCTCCCTACTTGAATGGCCTTTGTGATTCTTTGAAGGGTAGTAAGCAGAGAAGTAATGTGATTTATTTGCTGATGTGGGACAAGTGGATGGGAGGTGGTAGAGAAAGCAGCAGGCAGTCTGGATTTGATGTGATAGTGGCCACACCAAGGCAGCAGAAATAGGGATGGAGAGAAGAGGAAGTATAATTGTTTGTCTAGATTGATGGAGATGATATGTACTAGTCCTGTACTCTTTCCGTGTTTGCTTGTCTCCACAGGTTCACCATACAGAAAGCATCAGCATAATATGAATGATGAGTCAGGTGTCAAGGGTTTTAGCACAGATTGTTCCATTGAATCTTAAGTAATCTGTGAAGAATTTTTTTTCCTTGTAAAAAATTAGGTTGTCAATGACATACTTTTCTACCCTAAAATTATGACTCTATGCTGTTCTTTGAATGTTCCAGGAATGATGAGTGTCTGATGCCAGTAAACTCTCTTGTGTCTTTACTTTACCTGACCTCCCTATAAACCTCTTTGACCACTCCTTTCTTCTCGACAGTTTAATTTTCCTGCCTCACATGATTCCACTCTCTCCTGACTTTCCAATTTCTTTTTTGGCCAGTTTTTCCCAATCTCCCTCTCTACCTTTTGTCCCTTCACACAATTTCTAAACATTGGCATCACCAAGACCTTGCCATGGTCTCCTTCTTAATCTAATATCTTCTAGCATCTTATTCATGTCCATTATTGCAAGTATTTAGATACTATTGCTCTCACATTTCTATCTCCAGGTGAGGTCTTTCTTGAATTCTAAATTTATATGTTAATAGTTAACTCTTATGTGGTCCTCTGCACCAAGCTATCATCTCTCAAGGCCAAGACTTCATACACTAACATCTCCCCACTAACCTCCTCCCCAACTTGATTCTCTGCTTTGATGACTCGTACTACCTCCTAACCTGCCTCCCAAGATGTTTGAGAGTCATCCTGTAGACCTCTTTCCTTCACTCTCCACACATTCTCCTAAATCCTTTCTTTCTCTTTCCTGAGTGTTTTTCATGTTTTATCCAAGCTAGAATGCTTTTGAGAATGAAGGGGACACCATTAGTAGCTATATCATGACAACAGGTGAAAACCGGGACTGCTCTGGACACAAGGAATGTATGATAAGACTGAAGATGAGAAACAGAAAGAATTCCAGAGGGAATTCCAGAAGGAAAGCATATCACTTCTGATGATGGAGGGAATTCCAATCTGGTTAGTTGTGTGTGTGTGTGTGTGTGTGTGTGTGTGTGTGTGTGTGTGTGTGTGTTGGGGGAAGAGTACTAAGAGATGAAGCTGCAAAGGTAATTGCAGTGTTAGATTTAGATTCTGCATGTGTAAAATGTTTATAGAATTAATCATAAATGGTAGACATTGTTGGGAACCTGTTTAGCATTCATTTCTTTTCCTTTCTATCAAAAGCCATCCCAGAGTAATGCACTCACTGCCCCCTCACCCCCCTGAGACAGTGGTGGGTCTAGTTGGTGTAAGGGTCATCTCTTTTTCTCTGCCAGGATGTGTTTCAAAGGCCACATGATCTAACACCAGTCATTGGCATACTAGGGAATCTCTTGGAGGGTTTCCCAGGAAAGTTTCCTAATTCCTAACAGATAACCACAGCAGGGATGCTCATGTCTCAATGTCATGCCTGTAATTGCTCTAGTCATTTAAATTCATGTCTGAGGTTGAAGCAAATCACAGATGGCAGAGGAAAGAGAAGGAAAAAAAGCAGGATTTGGGATGACTTCATGATCTGCTAAGCAACCAATCCTTGTCTTATTTCTCAACTTTGTTAAATATAAAATGATATACTTTTTCTATTGAATTTTCTTGAGTTGGAATGTTCTGTTATTTGGGCCAATAACACTCTGATGTACCATGAAAGTTAAGAATGTGAAGTAATGGCCTTGACTTTGTAAGAAATTGGGGAGTATAACCCCCATGCTACTCTCAGTCACTCTCAGTTATTTGACAAGTACAGCTGTTTTTTTTAAATTTTACTTTGTATTGTTGTTTATATGTCTATAATTAGTTTGAATATCCAACTAGTCTGGAAACTTTTTCAATCCAGGACCAAGATAAACCTTTTATTTCTTCATAACTCTATAACCCTTTACATAACTCACATTTTTGTCAACTATCAACCCCCTCTTTATTCCACCCACACAAATTATTTCAGAAGATGACCAGAATGCTATCTCTATTTGGAGATAATAACTAGTCTGTCTTCACTGACTTCCTTTTGAATATGGAGGGAATTATTGGGTGAATGAATAGGAACATGGTGGCCATGTGGCCTGTTGCCCCTGAGTACTACTTGGAGACCAGCCTGGCATGGAAATGACCAGATGTTTGAAGCTGAGCCAGTGGCGAGTGAAGTAAATAAGCTTGCTGTCATACTTCCCATCTGCATGCACAGTTTCTGCATTGCAAAACCATTAATCTATAATCTCACATGGTAGCAATGGATCTCTTAACGCCTTTCTAAACTTGGAATAGGAAGGCACTGGAAGATCAGTTAGATTGCTACTGTCCATCTGCTATGGGTGTTCCTGGAAGTGGTGGCTCAACTCAAGCCATGGCCCAGGTACACAGGTGTTCCTGTACCTGATGGAGTCACATGTAGAACAAGAGGAATGGCTAGGTGAGGGCAGTAAGAAGAAAGTAAAGGGGTTTACTAGGCAGCTCTGAACAAGCAGAGGAAAGATGATGGTCTAAAGTAGGAGGTGTACCAAAAATGGGCTAATCTTACAGTTTATATGAAGACAGGAGCAAGGTATCTTTGTCTTTTTCCTTCTTTCCCTTTCTTGCCCCCCTTCTTCTTCTCCCCCTCTTGTAACATTGATTATTTTTATGAGTCTACTCTTTGTGAGAGATAAGAGAAATGGGGGAATATGTAAGAAAACAAAAATCAATCTCCTAATATTTTAGTATGTATCCACATGGTCTTTTTTCTAGTTGTGTCATCATTTATTCAATCAACATTTCCACCAATATTTAATGTGCTCTGTGTCAGCTACCTTTCTAAGCACTAGGAATATAGTAGTGATTAAGAAATATGCAAAATCTTTCACCTCATGATACTTTGGGTTGAGCATAACTAACATATAAACACATAACTGCATTAAGAAATATTTAATCTCCTATTTAGCTAACTCTATAAAGGACAAGACAGTCTTTTAGAGAGAATGGCAGTCTTAACCTAGTCTGAAAACATCAGTACCTGAGTGTGAGGAAAGGACCCTGAAACAGAGATCGGAATGATGAGAAGTTTACTGCCAGAAAGGGAGGGGGTCATGTGTTGGGCCAAAGGAGTAAGTGTAAGGGGCAGTTGAGAACGGAGGGAATGGGAAAATCAGTAGAGGGAACAGCTCTCTTGAGGTTCTGATGGGGAGAATTACCAGTCAGGGCTTTGTAGAAGTTGGAGAGGAAAATGGGAGGCCAGATGCTTCAGAGCAAGTGTAGCAAACTACAGCCAAATCCAGTGTGCCACTGGTTTTTTTTTTTAAATAAAGTTTTATTGGAATAGAGCCACGCCTACTCATTTATGTAATGTCCATGGTTGTTTTTATGCTCTGATGCAGAAAATGAGTGGCTGCTACAAAGACTCTGTTCTGCAAAGAATTAGATGTTTACCATTTCTCCCTCACTGACTTTTTACAGAAAGGTTTGCTGACCCAGCCACAGGGTCTTACAACCCAGCAAGTGGTGGACTTGTTTATCCACAGGGTCCATGTGGAGACTTTGAGAGGAAAGAAAGCCAGGGACCTATCTGGGTTCTGACCACAGGAAGGAAGACAGATTAGAAATGGGGACTCTGGGTGGAAATGGGGAGCCTTTGAGTATCTAGGAGAGAAGAATTGAACCCGGGCTTTGTCTGGTGGACACAGAGAGAAGTAGATGGATTTGATATCTCTTTAGGAGTGTCAAGGGTTGGGACTTGGTGACTGGGCAGGGGAAGCAAGGAGAGAGAAATACCCAGGAGCTGTACCAGCTGTACCTGTGGCACCTGGATGGATAATCCAGATCACCTTCTGGATGGGCAGCATGAAGAAAAGCAGGATAGACAGGGAAGGTCATGAGCTTCGAAGTACCTGCCTCATTTACACAGTGGGTTACTACACACATCCCCTATTATTAGACATAAAGATGGTTTTTGTTGTTTCTCTTTAAAAAAATAATGCTGCGATAATCTCTTTTGTTTATAGCTCTGGCTGTTTCCTTAGGGTAATACCCGGGAAGCAGAATGTTTGGATAAAAGGCACATTTTTAAGTTCTTTGATCCATGTTGCTAAATTGCCCTCCAGAAATGTTATTTCAATTTTGCCTATGCCAGTATATATTTCTGAGGCCAAGTTTAGTTCAATAGGCACCAAATTGCCCCAGAGTTGGGTGTCAGAATCTGTCCTGTGACTTAAAAAAAAATACACCCGGAAAACCATTGCTTTCAGCTCAAGATATTTACTGATTGAAAATTTTCCATGTTTGAAAAGATTTTGTGGTGTATAAATTGACATTTTGGTGGCAGAATAAGAGCATTCTTCACAAGTGTGGTTGACCAAAAAGCAGGAATCCTGGCTCAGAGCTGTCCTATCCCACCTCTCCTTGGGGAGGGCGAGCAAAGATAACAGACAACCTGAGTCACTTTGAACCCTAATATAGGTAAGCAGGTGTTCTTTGCCACATCTATGCTCTTTCTCCAGACTCTCATCTTATATGGCACATCCTCCCCCGCCAAACCCAACAGCCATCTCTTGAGCCTGGCAGTTTTGCTACCACCTGGTAGTGATCTGACGAGTGAAAATTTGTGGTGCAGGGAGCAGGTTCGTGACATCAAGGGAGCTCCCTGGGGTCACAGCATGGTGAAGCCTGCCCTCTGGATAGGGAGCCAGGACCCTGTACAGGCCCCGGATCCACCTGTTACAATCTTAAGAGACCATGCGACTGTTCTCACTGTCTCATCTGTAAAGTGCGAGTTATGTAGCTCTTATATTTTGGGGAGGAAAAGCAATAAAACCTGTACTTGGGTACTGAGTCCATCCTGGGCTCTGAGTCAGTGTGGAATGAAAAGTGCTTTATGAAAAGATAAAGCAGGAATAGTGGGGTATATGGGGTTTGGGGCTCTGAGACCCCAGAGTCTCTCAGCATGCCCAATTGATCACAACTGGAGGAAGGCTGCCTAGAAAGGCAGAAATGAAGATTAAGGCTTATCCTTCAATCCTGTTTCAGGTGGTCAGCTCTCAAACAGAGGTAAGATAATCATGGATGTGATGCTAAGCAGAACCCTCTCACCACCTGACATTTCCATTGTGTATTCAGGTTAAAAGAGAGTTGTCTTCTAGGGAGTTTGCACAGGCCTTGGAGTCAAGTGAATGGGAAGGCTATATCCTAGCTCCACTGCTTATTAGTGGTGTGACTTGGGCGAGAGACTTCATGCCTCTGTGCCTCAATTCCTTCGTCTGTACAATGGGACTAAAATAGGGTTTGAGGAGGAGTAAATGAGATAATGCCTGGGACATAAGGACTCCATAAAAGTTAGCTATTGTTAGTAGCTAATCTTGAGAAGAAGGGGTGGGTGGTGACATGACTCCACTGGGAATAAATTTGAGCTACTTTCTCATGTGGGTGAGTCCACATAAGTCTTGAAAAATTGGCACTGTTTATCATTCCTGTTTCATTAATGGAGGCAACTATGTCTTGGAGACATGAATTGGTCCTGACTCACACAGCTCCATTAGAATGCCCTCAAGGAACATGGCCTAAAGACCACCCCACGTCAGCAGTGGCTGTAATAACTCTTGCAAATAACTACTGTGCCTTCCCAAGAGAGGTTCGTGGTGATAGCCCTTGAAATGCACTTGTGCCTGCTGCTCCCCAAGACAATACCAGAGAGTTCCCAAATATTCTACCTTTTGTTGTACACAGGTGGAAGCACCAGGAAGGCACAGAGGAGTTTCTCTATGATCTGGGCAGACTGGTAAAGGAGAGTCCTGGAGCCTTCAGTGGCTTTTTCAGGCTTTTAATGATCTTTCTATGCCATTTGTAGTGAGGCAAGCAGGGCAGGCAGGGGTGCCGGCGGGCCAGGAGGCTGGCAGGCCTCTTAGCCCCCTGCGAATCTTCACTCTTTCTGGGCTCTCTGGCATTTGTGTTCTCACATGATCTCTCCGCTGGACTTTACTGCTCTCTGCCATATGGCCCTCTGTCACTATGCTGTTATATGCTCAGACTCCATGCTCAGCTGTGCCCACTCATGCACACCCACACCATCTCCAGGTGCCACCAACAGGCACGCATGTAAGACAACAGGTGTTGATCACTGATGCTGATGGTGGGAGGGCAGAAGAAACCTGATCACTTCCTTTTACCCTAAAAACAGGGGTCTGGGTTTGGAGGACAGCTTAAAGAGGCAAGGCCAGATCCTAAACCCAGAGGCCACAGAGATTTTACACCCCAGCTCCTGTGGCCATGATTCAGCATTTAGAGACGGAAACTCCAAGATAACATAGGTGACTTATTTACAGACAAATGATCCCTGGCCTCACTCCTAGTGACATGGAAAAATACCAGGACTACTATGTCTGCCCGGCATTCCTGGGGGAAGTGAGTCAACAGTCTGTCGATACTATGGATTAGGTGTCTTCATGTGGGTTCTGGTGTGAACATTTTATAATGCTTTACACACTCCCACCCCCACCAGCTACAATTATGACACCAAACCCAAACCCAGAGGCCAGACACACAAGTCCTTATTTGTCTCCAGCTCTGCAGTTTCTGTCTTCTACAGTCAGAGAATCCTATTTCATTCAATGAATAGTTAGCAAGTACCTACTCTCTGCCTGGGTGGTCCCAGAATAGAAGGGAAGTCTCTAGAAATTTGGTATAATCTGATGAAACTGAACTCAGATAATAAAATTCTAATAATGTTTTATATTGATGCATTTGCTACATGCCAGCCACTGCCAGAAATATTATGATTCATTCTCCCCAAAGCCCTCAGTTGTTCATCCTATTACTATTCTCATTTTGTTCTAAATGAAAATAAAAACAGAGAAGTTAAGAAGTTTGCCCAGGATGGCATCATGAAGCAAATGTGGAGTTGGATTTCAAACCCTTATACAATCAATTCTTGTTATTCATGTAGGTATATTCTATCAAATCTTCACAAAGGCTGAGTTAGTGACTACTGGCTTGTTCCCTTAGGCCAGGCTGGCAGATGGTTCCTGAGAGAGCCTTAGAAGAACTCTGGACAAACCCTTGCAGCCTCCTAGGGTGTGTGTATGTAGTATATGTAGGGGTATGTATGGTGTTGGGGGACTGTGCGTACATCTGGGTGTGTGACAGGTGTTTTGTGAGGCATGTATGGTGTGTGTATGAGATTTAGAATGTGTGTGAGTTTGTAGGGCTGTCTTTGGGGATGTGGGAAGTGTCAGGGGTTGTATAGTGGGTTTGTGTGTATATATTGAGCATGTGGGATGGTGTGTGTGTGTGTGTGTGTTTGTGTGTGTCTGTCTGTCTGTCTGTGCATGCACATGTAAGTGCCAGTGTGTTCCTGTATAATGTCAGGAATGCACAAGGCAGCTCAAATGGCACATTTGTCCTCAATATTCAGTGTCTTTTCCTGGGCCTTCTCTTCCTGTATAAAAGACCCTCTTGAGGGCTTCCCCAGTGGCGCAGGGGTTAAAGTCTCAGTGCTATCAAGCTATCACTAGCCACTGCAGCATGAATTCAATTCCCAGTCAGGGAGCTAACCTACATGGTGCAGCAGACCTCTCCTGTCTTGCCTGCTGCTCTCCTCAGCAGTGTATTTCAGTAGATCCACCTGTTCTGCTCCCCACTCTGTCTCTGGTGAATCCTCTCACCCCTTGTACCTCTGGCCGATACACCAATTCCTGTATGCATAAATAAACTATAAAATAATTATAAAAATTATTTTTTTATAATAAATCTTTATAAAAAAAGACCCTCTTGCAACCCACTGAGGAAGGGACTGGCAAACTCTGAAGAGAACTAGATAGTAAAATATCTTGGGCTCCGTGAGCCACCTGGTATCTATTGCAACTACTCAGCTCTGCCACTGTGGCTTGAAAGCAGCCCTAGAAGGTGTGTACCCACGTAGGCAGGGCAGTTTTCCAACAGAACTTTATCCACACAGGGTTGCAGACTGGGTAGTGTGCAAAGTCTCCAGAGCTCCCTCTGTCCCTGCCCAGCACCGTCCATGGACTCACCCATTATTTCACCAAGTTCTTGGGTTCCAAGCCCAAGGGCTCTGTCAGCAACCCCTGCTCTCAGTTGACTTGGGACCTCTATGTGGTTGTCCTGCTCATGCCGAGCAAGGTGCCAGATGTCCTTCACACAGCACTCCTCACTGGCACCCAGCTAGGTAGTCTCCTGTGTCCCAGATAAGTTGTCCAAGGCTTAAAGAGCTGAGCCATTTGTCCATGGTAACTATAACTACTTAGTGATGGATTTGGACCTGGCTTTCCTGATTTATAAATCCCAAACTCTTAATAAGTTCTCTGCCATCTCCTAATAGATGGTTTTAAATGAGTACAATGAGAAAATCATCAAAATGAAAAATACCATAAAATATCCCTTTGACCCGTTGGTCACAAATGTGGACTTCAAGGTTACAAAAATCAGTAGGCCAGCAAGTACAGGAAAGGTAAAGATAACCATCCTGGAGAGGCAGTAAATACATGCATCCCCAGGTCTAGCCCTCAGAGACTGATTTCATAGACACGTGATGGGGCCCAAGAATTTGCATTTAGACCAGTACCTAAGGTTTCTGGCCAAGGTGTCCTAGGGCCAGTGGGGGAGGAACCATAATTTCTGACACCCTGCTAGAAAACCCTACTGTCAAAAAGTGTAATGAAGATGCTTTGGGTTACCCACCTCCTACCTGCAGGCTCCTGTCCTCCTGGGTGACTTCGTTGTACCATAAGTCTTACTGATGCAGTGCTGATAATGATAACACCCTGCTTCTTTGCCCAACTGATTCTCTCCGGGGCTAGCCCCAGAACGATGAGAAACGAGAGCTCTGCAGTTTTCTTTTTCATTGCCTGTCTTCCAATCCAATTCCCAGCATGTGCTTGCATACCTAATGAGTGCATTTTTATCAGAAACCTTTAATTCTTTAATGTGGACATTTCTAGCTCCATTGGGGTTTTAGAGGGGGAAGAAAGGAGGTGATTAGAATTTGAACCTTCAACATCACTAATGCAAATAAGAAATGAACAACTCTACTTAATACACACAGCGCTGGCATTTGTGGGAAGGAGAAGGTTAATGCAGATTGTGCACAAATGACTTTTGTTCTGCTTGGTGATTTAGGGCCTCACATCTCCTCCCTCCTCCCCCACCCCCCCGCCCCTCTCTGCAGCAGGATCTCAGTCTCAGCTTGGGAGGCAGTGAGAACTGTTTCAGAAGGTGGGCCTATACTTTCAAGTTGACAACTTGCTTGCTTTGTGGTCAATCCCCAGTCGCCTGCTACAGACCCAGGGCCCACTCTCGGCATGAATGAGAAATGAACACGCCACTGCAGTCTTGCAGGTGCAATGCATCACTCCGAGCCAGAGCCGGGCTTCTCAGTTTATGCTCCACATGCTGTGAATGCTCAATTGGGACCACCGGGCTTCTCCAGACTGACTTCTCATCTAGCGGATATTGTTTGTGCGGGGGTGGTGGAAAGTGAGTGATGCCTTGTAATTTCACGAAGATACTTGTTCCAATCAAATATTTCAAGGTCCAGTATTCCAAATCTCATTACACTGTGTGCTATGGGAAGAAATGGTGTGTGTCTATGTGTGTGTATGGGTGTGTGGGTGTGTGAACAGACCAGGTTTACTTCCTTGCTGGTTAGAATAACAGAAAATACAATTCAGCAAGACAGAAAACAGCAACCCTCTCTGACTTAGAATGTTTCATATACTGACTTTAAGCCCAAATAACACCCCAGCACACAGTTGCTAGAGTAAATCTTGGTTCCCCATTCTCTGGATCTGTGGCTTTGGGCACCTTCTATAACCTTTCTCTCAGTCACTTCATCTGTGCAATGAAAGACACTTCCCTCATGGGGTTATTGCAAAGAAGAAATGAAATCAGGCAGGCAAAAGTGCTTACCTGCCTAACATGTAGTAGGTGACTTTTATGCACCAAGCCCTGTTTTTAAGTGCTAAGAATAAAACAGTGAGCAAAGACAGGAATCCCTTGTCTGTAAGCCTGAAAGCGTCGAACAAGTAAAATGTAACTTACATAGGGCAAGTGCTATGGCTCAAGATAAATCAGGAGAGGGTGCTGGACCTTGCAGGTGGGGCTGGGTCATTTTCCCATGTAAGGATCACAGTGTGGAATGTGAATGCCATGTGGTCCTGGGCAGTTTGGCAACTGGAGTAATATGGGGTTAGTGGTGTAAAGAGTTCAGTCCTGACCTAATGGTATTGAAAGGTAGGGTATCAGGGTGAGGTGGGGGTGGGTTCTTTCAGGAATGTATAGAATCTTGGCATCCCCCCTTTTTCTTGGTAGTGGTTAGTGGAGGCTGGGAAGGGCATTATTAGTTGGTGGAGGCTGTATGAGACATTATTTTTGCTATAAAAGCTTCTCTAGCTTGGGATCAATGATGGGATGAAGAGCACTTCCAGAGCTCTATAATTTTTATACCAAATTAACATAAGTGTGTGTAGGGAGAAAATTAATAAATTTCATCCTGTACCCAGAGAAATCCATGATCCAAATGGGAATGCTTGTCTCCATGGCTCATAAGAAGGGTGTCCACCCCTGCTAGTGCCAGCTGTTGCTTGTTGCCCTCAAATGACAAGCAGTAGTGCTCACTTTCACCCTCCAACTTGTCTAGATGACTTTATGATCACCCCCTGCTGTATGGCCCTTCTTATTTCATCTGGTATCTATCTACCTCTCTTAAAAGACCTTCAGCTCTGGATTAAGAAGAGCCTGGAGCTCTGTTCTAACTGCTTAGGATGATCTTCCCTGATGTCATCTGACTGCAGAGGAAGGGACAGAAGTGTTTCTACTTTTGGAATCAGGGATAAGATTTCAGTGAATTCCTTCCACTGTGATACAGCGTGTGTTTCTTCTCTTAAGTCCCCTTTCCCGGGCTTCCTCATTCCCCAAACTGACATTTTGACATTGTGCCAATTTGGGCAGTAGGGAGAAGAAGGAAAAAAGAAAAAGCACCTGGATAACCAGCAAGATAGATGATAAGAGCTGACAGTGTCTAACACCGGGACTTAGGTGGCAAAATGCTCAGTCTGCTTGCATTGAAAGGAGATTGAGTTACATGTCTGCATGTCCTAGGGGCTGATGACCAGAATATCCTTCCCTTCTGGGTACTTTCAGTGTCTGGATTTTGCTTGCTTATCAGCAAAACAAACAGGTAAATGGATGTAACTAAGTGTAAAGCAGCATGAAGAGCCCATAGAAAAAAAATATAGATGGGAGACCTAATTTTAGAATGCTCACTTCCTGTCTTTCTCCCTTTTTCTTTCTTTCTTTCCTTTTTTTTTAGCTTTGATCTCCCTAGGAGTTAACTTACTCTGCATAAGAAAGACTTTGGTTAATGACTTTGGACTCTTTTGGGTCTTCTAGTCTCAGAGAACCATGGGAAAATGTTGGGTCTAGGATTGAGGGAAAGAAAGAAGATGAGAGTGAGAAATTGGGAATCATACTGTCCATGGGCATACATACTTCTGAGCCAGTTATCATTGCCATTTGGGAGAGCTTTGGTTTGGAATTCAAAGGCCTTCAGGGGATTGTGTTACATTTGCTTTCTTTATGTGAGTTTGATAGAATAATTAGAAACCCAGCAGATGTAGTTTTTCTGAATGACTCCTATTATTATAACATTATCAAACATAAGAAAAGATTATTCACAATAAAACTGTCTGATATGTTTAAATCAAACATTTCTATTCAGAAATACCACCCATATGCACCCCATAAGTACCCCCAGCCTTTACACAGGGGATGTGATTCCAGGTGAGTGTGGATTGAAGCTCTGGATGTTCTATCCCAGGGCCACCTACCCTGGACTGGGTATTGAATCTAGGATGATCTCCCAAGTCCCCAGGCAGAGGCACTGGGAGAGCATGAGCTGACAGGTGAGGAATCATGGTGCTGTGGAAGATGAGGTCCATTGCTTGGTGAGCCCCACTTGTCTAACTAGCATGCATGCTGGCTCTGCTACTTCCTCCTTTTAGGCTATAAGCTGAATAATTTATATATAAGCAAATAAGGTAGCCCTAGCATGTTGATCCTGCTATTCCATATATGTGACTCCTGGTACGACATGGTGGCCCTTGCTGGGACACAGGCATCACTAGTGGGTTGATATGATCAAGTAATATGGAACTCACAGTCATTATTTGATATATACTCCATACTGTGCTAAGGCCATGCTTCAAATTGAGTCCATAAGTGTAATTTTCAGATGCAGTTGAGTTGTTTTTGCCCTGACAACTTTTGCTTTTGTTTTTATTTTGAACACTGACATTTTAAAACAGTGAGATTTCACATGACAATCTGATGTCTATTTTTGTTTGTTTCTTTTATCAGAGGATCAGTTTTCCCTGAGTCCTCTTACTGCATGCCAAACAGGAGCAGCCATTTGCTCTCCTGTTGGCCTCAGTTTCTGCCTAGCACACTTCTCTGTCCCTGTGGACTTGTCACACTTCCACCTTGATTTGGAAGCTCAGTAAACTTGTTGGCCCTTAAGTGCCCTTCTATAGTGTCAGGTCCAGAATGATGATGTCCAAGCCTCCATCCAAGGAAGAACCTTCTCAACAACCACCTCTGCCCTTTCTAGCCAGTAGATCTGCCTTGGTGACTGCCACCTGTGGGACCAGGCACAGTGTGGGCCCACTGTGACGGCTGCTCACACTGAGAGGTGTGGAGAGGTGTAGCACTCTCAGACCAGGGCATGGGAAAATCGCTGACCCTCATGAGTAAAGGGGACAATGGGCTTTACCTTGCATACCTCGAAAGACTGGACAGTTTTCTCATCTAACCTCTTCAATTTATACATGAGGAACCACAAATCCAAAGAAGATCTTTGATTATTCCAAAGTCCCACATTTCATCAGAGGATAGCCAGGTCTTTTGATCTGTGGCCTAGACCATTCCCTTGCTGTTTTATCTTTTGTCATCTTTTTCTTGAGCATGAAGTCATCATTGTGTCTGCTTCTTCTGCTCCCAGTGAAGACCCTTCATTTGTTTTTGTCCTCCCTCTGAGTCAGTGGTCTTGAATTTCACAAGTACTGCAAGTGTGAATTGCCTGGGTTACAGCTCCTGGTTGGAGTCCATGGCAGTCAATATTTTCCCAAGATGGTATCTCTCAACAAGACTGAAGCCAATAAGTGGCAAGCAGACAATCAACAAGTACATATTAGTTCCCCAATCTTTGTGCAGGTTTCTGAAGCTGTATTACTTTTAATTCTTCCTAAAATAAGTGACAGACATCCCTGTCAAAGTTACTTAAGTAAAATGGGAATTTATTGGCCCCAGAATATAAGCATGAATACCAAGTCATGGGCAAGGCAGGGTCACAGCTGGGCTTGGGAACACTGGCAGCAGAAACTCAGCCATATTAGGACTCTCAGACTACCCACAATGTCCTGTACCAGCCTCATTCTCCACAGGGTAGGAAAATGTCCACCTGTATTTGCTGACTTTACTCTTTCTGCTTCTGCCATTGTAGAGAGAATGACTTCCTCCTTATGGGTCCTCTGAAGCCTATAGACATTCTCTGATTGGTCTGTACTAGGAAAGGTGCCTGTTCCTAGACCAATCAGCTATGGCTTGTGTGGGGAGTAAGGGAGGCACTCACATAAAGTGGAATAAAGTGTGACCTGGGGTGACTTATGTTGTACCTAGAGGACAACATCTTCTGTAGGTTCATGGAAGGGGATAAAGGTAGACAGGGCAGTCCCAGGAAAAGGTGTAGAGGAGAGGCCTAGGAGGACTGCAGTAGTTTCTTAGAGCTACCTTAACAAAGTACTATAGACTGAGTGACTTAAACAATAGACATTTATTGTTCACCATTCTTGAGACTAGAGTCTGAGGTCAAGGTGCTAGTATGGTTGGCCTCTGGAGAGCACTCTCTTTCTGGCTTGCAGATGACTGCCTCTGGTTGTGTTCTCCCATGATCTGTGAGAGCACAGAGGGGAGAGAAAGAATACTCTCTTATGTCTCTTCTTACAAAGGCACTAATCCCATTATGAGGGCCCCACCCTTATGACTTCATTTAATTACCTCCCAAAGGCCCATTTCCAAATATTCTCACAATTATATTCAGGTCTTTAACATATGAAGCGGGAGGGAACATGACACAAACATCCAGTCTGTAATTAAGCATATATATATATATATAAGAGCAGCAGCATGATAAAACACTATATGTCACTGATCATTTTGGAGTCTTTCCAAAAGGACTAGTATAATTGAGGCTGATATGTCACAGAGCTTGCCTTTGCAAATTGGGATTCTGGAGTAGAAGGAACTTGAATCGAACATGATTCATTTTTCCAGAAGCCTCAATTTTGATCAAAATCAAGGAATGGGAAGAATCCATTAAAACCAACACAAAACACAAATATCTTTTGGAATATAATATAAAATTTTTATAACTTCAAATAATAGAACAATTAAAAATAAAAGGAAATCTAGTATGTTAATAAAACTCTGGTGAAGAAGTTTAAAAAGCCTGGAGGGTAGTTAGGTGTTCATGAACATTCCCTTTCAACAGGTGTGGTTTTGGAGTACTTAATAACTTTTCTGGGCTAAATGGGTTTGAGGGGGGTGGGAAGGGATGAGACAGACTGTTAAAGAAGATCCCAGAACTCCTGTTAGTAATACTATTATATAGGTTTTGTTTGTTTTCTGTTGGAAAGAAAGATTTCAGCAATGGCACACAAACCAGATGAGGTGTCATTAGTTTACACAGTGAGCCTCACTCTACATTACTGAAAGTGCTAAAAAAACAAAATCCACTCCAATAATTTCAGACATCTAATTGACTTTATTCAACAATGCATTAATTGAGCTGTATGCCATTATCAGGGATCATCCTGTACCCCTCTAGGTTCTTTGCAGGCTGGATGAGTAATTAAATAGCATCAGAGATTAGTAAAAGGAAAAACAACCAATTTAATGACATGTAACATACATATAGAGAATTTACATGGTTGGAATTTGTCAAGAATAATGTGTTGGAGTGGCTGCTAATTCTAAGCCCTGCATTCCCTGGGCCCTTGGAGAAGATGTCTTGCCCTCCTGGAGTGGGTGCAAACCCCTTGAAGGGTCAAATTCCTTCCCTTGATGTCTGGACTCTGTCCAAACCATAGGTGATGATGCTTTCACAGTGCTGTGGTCTGAACTCTGCTCCTGATGTCTTAAGTTAGGGAGTTGTTGAGAAGGGGTAGAGCTGCGTGGCCATTCTGGGAGTCTTTGATAGGGAGTGATGCATGTGGGCTCACTCTCTTTTTCACTGGAGCTGCAAGCCCTGCTGGCTAGGCAGCAGGCTTTTGCCCACCCCTCTGGGGTTGACAACCCCCACCCCCTGATGGGGAGCCCCCAGTCTCTGCTGCAGCAGGCCTCTGCCACACCTTGTCACCAAGTGGTGGTGGCAGGACTTGATAAATCTGCTTCAGGATGTTACAGGTCTGGGCTCCAGATATTGTGACCTTGGCGTGAAGAAATCTATTCTGGACTTGTTTCTTTATTTTTAGCAATAAGTTCTTGGAAACTGCAACTTTTAGTGAAACAACATAAAATGAAACCAGTTTGACCATAAGCTAAATGATATAAATAATAGTTAAGCTTCCAAGGCAGATTTCTGGCCATAAAAACAACCAAATTTCTTAACAAATACTCAAAACAATTCTAATATGACATAATCATTTTTTTCATTCATTTCTTCATTTTCTACCCCCATTTATTCTAGTTCAGATGCTTGCTCCAATGGGAACCTGTTCTGGAAGCTCAGTTGGGGTCCTGTTGGGGGGAAAGGATGTCTCGAACAAACTCCACAAACATAGGTTTTATGGACCCCACCCCACCCCTAGACCAAAGAGATCCAAGATACCAAGGACTACAAAGGGAGGATTGCTGGGAACTGAGGGTGGAGTTAAGCAGCCAGGTTTTGTATATAACCAGACACGTGGGCCTTGAGGTGGGGGGGGGGGGTTCTCTTGGCTTTTCACTGGCTCTCAGTGTGCTTTTGGGGTTCCCGCTCAGCAGAACTGGTAGGACGCATTCACTAATTTATCTCTCTTTCTATCTCCCTAAATTATTCATTTCTTCATTTCCCCTTCTTTTATAAATAAACCCTTTATTAACCTGTGTGTGTGCTTACAGTTGAGTACTATTGTAAGTCCCTTATAAGCGCACAGGTGAGGATCCACAGTCAGGCAACCCATTTCATATCAGGGTTGCCCAGTAACAGTTTGGTGCCCAATGTGGTTGACCATATTATACCCATAGTTCCACTTTGGATAGTTGCCCTTCCATCATCAGGCACATAACATGTACCTCCATACTCATTCTGACTGGGACAATTGAGACAGGGCATCATTGGCATGTGGGAGGAAATCAGAGTACCTGGAGAAGACCCACGCAGTCATGAGAACTGTTAGTGGGCTGACCAAGGGGCACAATGGGACCCCCAAACCTTGCACACTCAAAATGGGTCCTCTACTGCATAAAGACATAACATACTCTCAGTGTGTAAAACCTTCAATAGAAAAGAATTTTAATAGAATTGGTGTAGAGTAGGGAGATGAGAAGAGAAAGACTACAGTTTCCCAATGAAACACCTAGAGTTACCCACCCCTTAGAGGGTAAATGCCAGAGGATTGGCCCAATATGGGGGCCACTGAGGCCCAAAAGCATCCCACAAGTCTAAGACACCTTCTGATAGGGAACCATAGGAAAGAGGCAGAAGGGGCCAGACAAGTCTGGAAGGAAAAGTACAAGTCGAGATAAAGGCCATGGTTAGCTTCCCCGTAGGACTCCCTCACCATGTCTCTTTCAAATGTCTCCTTCCATGTTGCCAAAGTCCCTGGTATAAATCCAAGGCTAAGAAGCAACCACAGCTTTTTCTTCACATGTTTCTGCTCCACTTGCCTCCTTCAAGTCTTGTCTTTCCATCCTTCACCCCCAAGTCCTTTTCAGATTCTCCTCACTGCTCAGCTCCACCCTTCCTTATGTGGGGCAGGGAACCTGCAACCTCCCCTTTCTATGGGGATTAACTGTTACAGAACCTGTAAACCACATGGTATCTCCAGCCTTGGCCAGGAATCCATTATTTTTTTTTTTCAGTCTTTGTTAAAACAAAGTGAAGTTGAAAGTGAACTTGCTGTGTAGTTCTTTACCCTCAGTTCTAGGATCTCTAGACTCTCCTTATAATATGGATGTCACTTTGATAGGTAAATGCTGATTAAGTAATGCAAATGAGTGGAACTGCTTTGCTAATTAGAGGGATTGGATTGAAGGGCATCAGGCCATAAACAAGAGACTAAAAAAGAGACTAAAGAGAGAGTTGGAGATGAGGTAGGTGGAGGTGGGAGGTGAGTGGGTAGCTTTTGGGTAGCTGCCTAAGGTCTATTTAGCTTAGAGAGAATTAGGTTCAGGGACCTCCCTAGTGTCACGAGGGCTTAAGCACAGCACTCTGAAGCTATCCACAGCCTCTGCAGCACGAGTTTGATCTCCGTCCGGCCAGGGAGCTACCCACGTGGTGCAGCAGACCTCTCCTGACTAGCCCACTGCTCCCCTCACCAGTGTATTTCAGTCAGTCTGCCTGTTCTGCTCCCCACTCTATCTCTGATGAGTCCACTCACTCCCCACAACTCTGGCCTGTACCCCAGTTCTTGTATGCATAAATAGGTGAATCTTTAAAAAAAAAAAAAGAATTAGGTTCAGAAATAGGAAGATGATCTTCTCCCTGGGTTAGCTCAGCAGCATCTACTTAGTGCCAGATCATTTTTTACCAATGGAATTTCCAACAGAAGATACACTCCTCTTTTCTGAGGCATACTTCTCCACTTGTGTTCGAACACTTTCTTCCTTCCTGATCTTGATCAGTAGATTTCTATCAATTATCACTTCTCCTGTATGTTTTTAGCCTTCTCTCCCTGCTAACATCTTTCATTTGCATTTTAGATGCCAAGCCCCTTCCCATATTAAACCCAGTCAAAGTGCCACTCAGTTGAAGTCATGCTCCCTCTAGTGGGATTCTGCCTACCATCTCCTGCTTTTGATGGCCATGCTTCTTGAGGTGTCAGTACATTGTCTTTCCTTCCTTCCCTTCCATTCAGTGATCTACTCACAACAACCAAGCAAGCATTCATTTGCTCTCCTTGGTAGACACTTTCTCCGAGGTGACCAAAAACATCCTTGTATCCAAGCCCAGTGATCCTAGCTCACTTGGCTTCTAGGCAGCCAGTTTGACTTCTTGAACTGACTCCTGGAAATTCCCAGATAAAAGAAATTTCAGGCCATTAAGATTAGAGTTGTCCCAAGTCCTGCTTTAACACGTGGAATAAATCATGGACTGGTGAATCCTGTCCCAATATCCTGTCCAGTCAGTTTGGCTCACTGCACTAACCGTATACCATGTTAGACAAAAAAATATTACGTCCTGACTAATGATTATCTCACAATTTCCTGGCAGGGGAAGGCTGAGAGCCCTGTGCACAGTTGGAATGTAACCTGTCTGCACATGCCCTGGCATAGCACACCCCAGAACAAGCTAGGATGCTGTTCTCTAACCTCACCTCTTGGACTTACCCTTTAAATATCTCTTCCTAATTTCCTTCAGGGAACCACACTAAATTCTACTTTCCAGCACTCATTCCCTCATGCACAAGCCTCTAGTAAAGCCTTGCCAGGGATTGTGTCTGTAACATTTCTTAGAAATATTTGATGTCTGTAACACTCTATTCTGAGATTTTGTGCACCTACTTCTTTCTCTTCTTGACATCCTTTCTTTCTACTCAGTTCTGTGCTTTCTCTTATATCATCATTTTTTCCCTCTACTGGGTCATTCCCATCAGCTTACAGAGAGGCTGTTATTTCTCACATGGACTTTCCACCACTCCTCTCTTGCCTTTACAGAACACTCCTTGAACTAGTTGTTTGCACATATTCTTGCCATCCTTCTTCTCCGTTCTCTCCAGGCACCACACTCATCAAATCTTTGCTCCTAATACTCTATCAAAATGGTTCATTTCAAATTGCCAATGCTTAAAAGACTCACTTTATTCCATACCTACCTGCTGCTCCTACACCTCAAAACTGTTCTGGCATCAGTCTCCCATAATTCAGGGATAATGTTGCTGAGAAAACAAGGGTGCTTCTACCAATGTGCATAAATGCTGCCTCCCCTACCCCCAAATAGCCACCAGGGTTTGGAAAAGGAAAGGACTTTAATGAAAAGTTAGCTCAACTTCAGACAGGAACCCCAGATCTGTCTCCCAGGAAGGCTGAAACAGTGGACTTTTATCACATTTTGGGAAGCAGGGCTTAGGAGAACAAAAGAGTTGAATTTCATTGACTGGGGAATGGGCTAGGCACACAGGAATTTGGCTTTGACAGGAGGTTACTGGTTGAAGCAGACAAGGGGATCAGGAATAGAGTTGGTCTGAAGGTCACTGGCGGTGAGGTGCCCTTGTCTGTATATAAGCTGGTGGTTAAATCCTTCCAATGCATGAATACCTTGTGGACAAGGGCAATACCTGGGTTGCTAGGTTTTCTTTCTTTTTTTTTTTTTTTAAAGATTCATTTATTTATACAAGCACTGGGCACAGTCAGAAGTGTGGGAGAGTAAGAGAATTCACCAGAGCCAGAGAAGGGAGCAGAACAGGCAGACTGACAAAGTACACTGCTGAGGGGAGCAGTGGGCACAGCAGGAGAGGTCTGCTTGCCATGTGGGACCCTCGCCAGCAGCCAGGGATCGAACTGGCTCTGCAGAGGCTGTGGGCAGCTTCACAGCCCAGCACTCAACCACTGCACCACCGGGGAGGCTTTTCTTTATCTGAAAAGCTAGGTTTTCTTTATCTGAAAAAGCAGAATTGCTTGAGAAGAACTAGTTAGAACAGGGAATTATACATTATCTGATATAAATGACCAGGCTGAACAACAACAAAATCAAATTAGAATTGACTAGTAACTAAGTTATAGACAATTATAGGACTAGCTTCAGGCTGGTTTTTAGCTTTTGGGGGACGGGTTTCTATTGCAGTCCCTTTCTTTACTTAAGACTCCAAAACCTTGGAGTCTTGCTTGACTCCTGTCTGACACCCTGCACTCAAAGTCAACATATATTACTGATTGCTATGAAATGAATGTGTGTGTGTGTCCATCCCCCAGATTTATATGTTGATGTCCTAATCCTCTGTGGTAGTATTAGGGGTGGCACCTTTGGAAGGTAATGAGATTTATATAAGGTCTTAGGGTGGAGCCCCATGATGGGATTGGTGCTCTTATAAGGAGATTAAGAGATCAGAGCTCTTTTATCTCTACCAAGAGAGGATACAGCAAGAGGCATTAATCTGAAAACTGAAGAGAGGGCTTTCACTAGGAGCTAAAAGGGCTATCACTTTGATCATGAATTTCTCAGCCTCAGAAATGTAAGGAATAAAATTCTGTTCTTCAATCCACCCAATGAATGATATTTTTGTTACAGCAGCACAAATGGACTTATGTACTCTATCTTCAATTATGCATAGATTCCTACACCTCCTCTTCTCTTCCATGGTCACCACCCTAGTGTCACCCTCTGACATCTCTCAGCTCTATCAATGTCATAGCCACCTAATGCTCTTTAACCTTGTAATATCATCTCATCAAAACCAGAAGATCCTATTGAGGTGTAATTTGGACCAACTCACTTCTGTGCTCAACACCCTCTGATGACTTTCATCCAGTCAACTTACTGTGATCACAGGGTCCTACATGATTTGCACAATCTGCTCATCCCTGACCCATTTCTATCCTTGTTCATTCCTCTCCAGTCACTCCAGCCTCCTTGCTTCCAGGCTTTCTCCTGCTTCATGGTCCTTGAACTTCTGTTTCCTCTTGCTACAATGCTTTTCACCCAAGTACCCACAAACTTTATTTCTCTCCTTCAAGATTTTGTTCAATTTTGCTCAAGATTTTGCTCAGTCTTCTTGAGGAGCTCTTCCTTGGCCTTGAGACCTGAAATTAAAGCTTCCTTCCCCAAACTTATTTGTATTCCTGCTTTTTAATCTCCTTTGCATTTATTACTATATGCTGTACTATTTATATTTTTTATTTATCTACTAATTTATCTTCATTATTCTCTACTCCCCCACGGGAATATAAGCCACATGAAGTCAGGAATTTTTTTTAATCTTTTGTTTCCTGGTTGATTTCCAGACCTGGTATATAATAGGCACTCTGTAAATATTTGTTAAATGTATGGATTTAGTTATTTGAATAACTAATTTAGTTATTTGACTATAAACCTCTATAGTTTTTGTAATAATTTTTATTTTAGGTGACTCAACATTTAAATTCAAATTCCTTATAAGGAAACGTTATATTACTGTTATTAATGGAAAACAATATCATTTTCTGTAAATAAAAGTTATGCCTCAATGCATTCATAATAAATATTTAACTATTAAATAAACAGAATTTGACTTCTGCATCACCTAAATTCAAATTAGAATCAATGATACTAAAGTGACAAATTTGGGGGAACATTTTGTTAAATGCCCCTATTTCTTGAGGTTCTGCCCTAGATGTTTTTTTCTGTACAGTCATGTGTCACTTAGTAACATTTTGGTCAATGATGAATCACATATGCTATGGTGGTCCCAATAGACTATATCTACCACATAGCCTAGGTGTGTAGCAGACTGTTACCAACAAGGTTTGTGTAATTACACTATGACATTTGCACAATGATGAAATCACCTAATGAAACATTTCTCAGAATGTATCCCAGTTGTTAAATGATGCTTGACTGCATACTCTCCATGGACAGACTCAATAGCAACAAATAGTCTCAATTTCCATACTATTCAGGCAACAATTTTCTCACACCAACTGAGATACTGCAATTTAATTCAATTCTGAGCCTAATTACCTGGAGTTAGTGCAGACCCCTAAAGTTAAAGGCAAAGTCACTTACAAGATTGCCCCCACTTCAGATATCAACCACAAGTATGAGGGACCACCCACAACTTCTGAGTAAGTGACTGTGTAAACAGGGGTTCCCATAACCCCTTCAGATTTGATGATTGACTAGGACAACTCACAGAACTCACTAAAAAATGCTATAGTCATGTAGAGATACATAAGGCAAGATTTGAGGTGTGAAAGGGACTTCTATGTCCTCTCCTCATGGAATCTAACACATCACTCTCACTACATCCATATGCTTACCAATCAGAAAGCTCCTCTAAACCTTGGTGCCCAAAGTTTGTATTGGGGTCTATTAATGTTGTTACAGTTGACTAAATCATTGATCACATGATTGAACTCAGTCTCCAGCACCCCATCCATCACTGGAGGTTGGCCTACCCTCTCATCATGTGGTTGGTCTTTCTGGTGACCAGTAACCATCCTGAAGCTATCTAGTGAGTCACCTCATTACATAACAAAATTACTTTTGTCACTTGGGAAATTCCAAGGTCTTGAAGCTTTGTTCCAGGAACTAGGGACAAATATCAGATATATTCATAGTTATAGCATGCGCATTCATTCAGATGAATCACAAATTTATTATTTCAATTCTATCTCTCTCAGATCCAACTGCCACTTGGGATCTTTTATATAAGGTATCTTGTTACCTCCAATCCATCAGTATCCAAAAGTAAACCTCTATCCCCACTCCACCACCCAATTAAATAAATATACTCTTTTTTTCTGTATTTCTTCTTAGCAAATAATTACATCAGCATGTACCCAAGTGCCCAAATATGAAACCTGGATTTTACCCTTAATTTTTCTTGCTCGCATACGGTTTCATTCTCTTTTAATGTCACTTTCCAGCCTCCCCTTCCCTTTTTACTTATTGCTTAGGTCCCAGCATAAAAGTTATGGTGCCCAGGAAGTCTTTGCTGGTCACCCAAGACTGGCTAGTTGCCCTCACCTTCCATAGCCATAGTGTGATGACCTCCTACTTATCTCTCTTGTCCCCTAGCTTGGTGAGCAAGTAATTGTGTCTGTCTTACTCTTTTGTGTGTCCTTATACCTGGCATATAGTTGGCACTTAATAAAAATACTCTGAATGAAACAGTTAAAATACTCCAAAATTGGAGCATTTCAAATAAGACTTCCATATAGATAATTTCTATACCAATAATTACCAACTTATTCATAGACAATGTTCCGGTGTAATCTTATTTTGAGAATTAAATAAATGATGTATGTTTCTAATACCTGACTTGTAAATCACATATCACTCAATGACAGGGATCCATCCTGAGAAATATGTTATTAGGTGATTTTGTCACTGTGTGAACATCAGAGTGTGTTTACACAAACCTAGATGGTAGAGCCTACCACACACTTAGGCCATAGGAAACAGCCCATTGGGACCATTGTCATATATGCGACCCATTGTTGACCAAAGCATCAGTAAGTGAAGCATGACTGTATCTTCATTCATGAATCTATTACTTGAGTATTAATTGAATATCTGCTAATGTAATAAACTGTGCTCTGGTTCCTAGGGCTGGGGATGGTGGTGACCCAACTTACTGGGACAATTTATATATATATATATATATATATATATATATATATATATATATATACACATACACACACACATACATCCATATATTACAGGGACAATAATATGCATACATGCACGCATACATACACACATGCAATCACAATAAAATATGGTAGGTTCTATAAAAGAGGGATGAGCAAAATCCTGTGGGGAATACTGAGTTTGGTAGATTGGACAATTGCTCCCAAGTCTTTATTCCTTGTTATAAAGAATATCCACCTATGCCCTCTGCCATATACCTTCCAGAGCCTATCACAAGAGTAGGAAGAATATGCATCTCTATCCCGTTCACTTGGTATTTGACTGTATGACTTGCTATGCGTGAATAATTTAGGTAGAAGTGAAGTGACAATTCTGTGTCAGTTCGGAGTGTTTTCAGAAGGATAACAAATTTCTATCAGCATCTCATCCTTTCATCTTTTTGCACAAGGAGTATATCCCAGGTAACTATTGGTCTCTTAGCTTGAATCCTGGAGAAAAGACACATGGGGCAACTTTAAATGTAAACTATATTTGTTGTTGCTAATTTTTTTAGTATGTGCCATTCTCACTGGTGTAAGATGGTATCTCATTGTAGTTTTGGTTTGCGTTTCCCTGATTACAAGTGATGTTGAACATTTTTTCATATGCCTGTTGGCCATTTGCATTTCCTCTTTGGAGAAGTTTCTGTTTAGCTCTTCTGCCCATTTCCTTTTTTTAAAGATTCGTTTATTTATTTATACAAGAACCGGGGTACAGACCAGATGCGCGGGAGGGTGAGAGGATTCACCAGAGACAGAGCAGGGAACAGAACAGGCAGACTGATGAAATACACTGCTGAGGGGAGCAGTGTGAGCGAAAGGAGAGGTCTGCCGCACCATGTGGGACCCTCTCCAGCCGGCCGGGATTGAAATGGCACTGCAGAGGCTGCAGACAGCTTCACAGCACTGTGCTCAATAGCCTGCGCCACCAGGGGAGGCCCTCTTCTGCCCATTTTTTGACTGGATTATTTATTTTATTTTTGTTGAGTCTCGTCAGCTCTTTGTAGATTTTTGTGATCAGTCATTTATCATTAGTGATGTGTGCAAGTATTTTCTTCCAATCGATGGGTGCCTCTTTGTTTGGGTTACTGTCTCTTTTGTTGTATAGAAGCTCTTTAATTTGATGTAGTCCCAGCTGTTTATCTTTACCTTCACTATCACTACTTTGGGTGATGTGTCTTTAAAGATGTTACTGAGGTTGGTGAGGATGTGGAGAAAAAGGAACTCTCCTGCACTGCTGGTGGGAGTGCAAACTGGTCCAACCACTGTGGAAAGCTGTGTGGAGATTCCTCAACCTGCTGAAGATGAAGCTTCCATATGATCCAGCAATTCCACTCCTAGGTATTCACCCAAAGGACACAGAAACATTAATTCAAAAGGGCGCCAGCACCCCTATGTTTATAGCAGCACTATTTACAATAACTAAGCTATGGAAACAACTCAAATGCTCAAAAATAGATGATTGGATCAAGAAGATGTGGTTCATATACACAATGGAATATTATTCAGCAATCAAAAAAGATAAACTCATGCCATTTGCAGCAACATGGATGGAGCTGGAAGGGATCATGCTCAGCAAAATAAGCCAGAAAGAAAAAGAAAAATAATAGATGGTCTCACTCATAGCAGGAATTTAGAAAACCTAAATAAGGGACCAGGAAAAAGACTAATTGTAATAAAGTAAAAATCAAAATCAACAAGCAACTATAAGCCAGAGACACACTACGGGGTGGGGGGTGGGGGAAAGAGGGAGTAGGATCAAAACAAGGGGGTGGGGAATTGTATGGGGATTATAACCAAGATGAAAATGCATACATTGTACAAAAATGAAAAATGATGTAAAAAATATATAAAATTTAAAAAAATAAATTAAAAAAGGTAAACTATAGATTGGAGGCTAACCTAGCCAAACTGATTCATGTCAACTCACAGCAAACTACATTCCCATATACATGAAATAGATACTTCTTTCGTAAGCTATTCAGATTGGAGTGGAGAAGTGTGTGGCTTGTCATACAACATCACAGTTGAAATATCACTAATACACTGAGTGTCCACGTAATTACTTTGATGGCATATGAGACATAAGGAAAAGGTCACATGGCTGTGACTATTTCCCAGCACACAGAATGCCCCAATTCTCTGCTGGATACAGATTCTTCAAGAAAATATCTATGCATGAATTCAGAGTTTTGTGCCATATGCCATGCATCTCAGGAGCCAGACATAGCAAAAGATGAACATGAGGTTCCTTTTTTGTAATAAACTGTGCTCTACTTCCTAGGGCTGGGGATGGTGGTGACCCATCTTACTGGGACAATTATACATATATGTGTGTGTGTATCTATATATACACACATACACATTGTATGGGTCACGAAGACACGGTGCAGGTTTTCTGATCCAGCAGACCAGGTAAAGGAGGAGTCAGAGTCGTTAGTGGCTTTTTGCAGCTCTTTTTATTGGGATTTACCCGATACACAGCAGGCAGGGGTGCTGGGGGGCTGGGAGGCTGGCAATCCTCCCAGTCCCCAGCAAGCCTTCACTCTATCTGGGCTCCTGGTGATCTCGGCTTCTGCTTCTTTGCTTCTCTCTCAGCTTCTCTTCGGCTTCTGCTGGCGTCCCCGTGACGCCGCCCTTAAAAGCCCAGTCTCAGCCCAGGTGAATCCCATCTACCTATACCCACAGCCTACTCCAGGTGCCCGCCATCAGGCATGCATTCAGGACCGCAAGGATCCATCATCTATCCTGATGGCGGGAGGGCAGAAAAGCCTGACATTTTTCCTTACCCTACATACATACATTACAGGGACAATCATATACATGCATGCATGCATACACACATGCAAAGGATCTGATCTGTTTGTCCTGGACCTGACCTATTTGTCCTGGATCTGACCTATTTGTCCTGGAAAATCTATCAGACTGTATTTACAGATATTCTCACACAGCTTGAGTTTTCATGATGCAAACTAAATGCCATGGTGTCGATGAGTTAGAACACACGCTGTAACTATGCAGAGCATTAGGATTCTGATAAAACTTCAGAGGAATTGGCAGCACTTGAAGGAGAGAAGCTGGCCTCCCAAGCACATTGATACCTGTTTGGTAATTAGCTTTTTTTTTTTTTTTTTTTTTTTTTATAGAGGCATGTTTTTATTTATTTATTTGTTTGTTTGTTTGTTCGTTCGTTTTTTTGTTTATACATGCACTGGGTACAGTCAGAAGCGCGGGAGGGTGAGAGAATTCACCAGAGCCAGAGCAGGGAGCAGAGCAGGCAGAAGGACTGAAGTACACTGCTGAGGGGAGCAGCGGGCGGCAGGAGAGGTCTGCGCGCCATGTGGGACCCTCCTCCGGTGGCCGGGGAGCAGCCGGGGATCGAACCGGCGCCGCAGAGGTCGCCGGCAGCTTTGCAACCCAGCGCTCAACCGCTGCGCCACCGGGGAGGCCCCGGTAATTAGCTTTTCAAGGTGGTTTATATCTTGTTGACCACTCATGGTCAAGAACTCCACTACAATTTATTTTATTTTGTGCTAACAGTGGATGGTAAAGGTTATTAAACTGTTAAAAGAAACTCTCTAGCTCCTACTCTCTTTTTCTCCAAAGCTATAATTTCTTGTGTGTTTGTTTTAAATAGGAAGCAAGAGTACTGAAACATTGATGTATGTTCTCATCTCAGTTTCTTCATTTGTAAGTTGAGGATAATAATAGTGCTTGATTTCATAGGGTTATGAAGAGTCAGTGAAATAATCTTGTGTGGCTTTAGCACAATGCCTAGCAGACAATAGCAATTGTCAGTACATTTTAATTATGTACCATTGTTTTACATCCTTGTTAATATTTTGACAGTATTGGATTTCTCCCCTCAGGTATTGTCACAGTAACTCTGCACCACCAAAGCACCTATAGTCCTCCACTAAAGTTCATTGTGCTCTCCCTCCTGCTCCCCTTTTTATTCTACCCCCTCCCCTCCTCCCACCTTGGATGTCTCAGATCTATGATCAGCTTTCAAGGATTCATTTTAAAGTTTGTCTTTGACCCCTAGTTTGGCTTCTCTATATTTCATGATAGAAATTTTTATAGGCATATTTTGCTAATGCTACTTCTTTAGGAAAGCAGCTGTTCATTCTAGAAAGACAGGCTGTGTCATGACATTCATTTTGACCTTTTCACAGTGGCGTGGGAGCTGTGGTGAGGGAGAAAAAACCTCAGAGCCCAAATCTTAATGAATTTATATGCTATGTTTATGAACAGCTATGCTTTATCCAGTTTGGTTCTTTGAGAGGAATAAGGGTCAGTACCACTGCAAAATGGACCCTTCCTGAACCTTTATTTGGTGTAGATCAAGTAGACTTGCCTCTCAGGTAATGAACTGTGGGAAGGTTTCCAGGCAAACACGTAGTGCCCTTAGATGCCTCTACACATCCCAGGCTGGAGTGGCAGCAATAGTGCTGGGAAGCTGCCCAGGTGAGATGTTTCTCCAGCAAATTTGCCAACACTTAATGTGAGTTGCCTAACTGACCTCATTCTTAGATCTACTCTTTTCTGAACTACAGAGAGCACCAGTGTGGATAGCCCAGAGTTTATGAAAATGTAGGTGCCAAAGAAAGTTAATTCCCTTCAGAAACCACACAAGTTCCTAATGGTTCTGATTTACAGGAAATAATTTGTCATAATACAGTTGACTGTTTACTCTGAATGAGTGTGTGTACATGCATAGCAGGTGCTTTTTGTTGGAAATGAGTAAGCAATTTGAAATTTGCCTCAAATTTTCTCCCCTGGAGAAGTAGAATTCTTTTATAGTACTCAGTCATTTTGTTCCCTTGACTGTTCACTTTCTCTTTGGTATGCATTGAACTTATAGATGAAACAAGGGAGGCTTGCAGTTTTATTTTCTGCTAATACAGAGCCTGGGAAAATATATACACACTCAGAAAAGAAACAGTTAACTTAATCTGTCATGAATGGTATATGAATCACATGAAAATTAATGAAGGGTCATATAGTAAAATTGAACTTTATTTTTTTACTTTATTTTTTTAATAAAATATATTTCCCCCTCTGAGAAAGAAAAAAATTGGGGATGTATATATCATTATTCAATAAATAGAATAAATAAGAAAAAATGCACTCGGTGAGCATATCTTGTGGAACAGAGGGAGAGAAAAAGTAAAGAGGGACAGAAAAAAAGAAAGAAAATTGGAAGGAAAGAGGCACAGGGAAAAAGTGAAAGTAAAAATGGGAGCGATCCAGACAGTACAAGTGCGACTCTGGGCATAGTCCAAGGTTGGAGTTAGTGTCGATTACTATTTCAAGGCAGTCACATTTTCCAGCTCTAGGCTCTAATTTAGTCTCAGGCTCCTGCTTTGTGGGCCAGTGACATGCAGACAATGACCAGCCTCAGCTCATGGTCTGTAGCTCATGGCAAAGACTGTTTTGCCAGAACTGTAGGTCTGAGGGCAGCTTGGGTCTCTTTTTCAAGAGACAAGTGAGATGAGATTTTCTTTTTCTATAACCGTGTTACTTTATTGGTTACAAAAACCAGGAATTTATTTGAAAAAAAAAAACAAATCTATAAAATAAAGCAAAAGCATTTTGCACATACACACACATGAAGAGACAGAGAAGTATACATGAAAGGGACTAAGAATGTAAGAAGGAATGTCTAGGTAGAGGTAGTAGGAAATCCAGAAAGTGTTCCTTAGAGGTCAGGGGAATAGTTTCCCCACAGTTAGGTATAAAATTTATACCTCACAGCTTGAGTGTAAAATGTGTATATTTTGAGTGTAAGTTCCATGTCTTTTGTACAAATGGATATCTATATGACTATTACCAAAATCAAGAAAAGGAATATTTTCATCTCCCCAGAAAATTATCTCTTGGGTCTTTGTCCCTCCTGTTTGCCCCCACAGCAGTACAGTATTCTAAAATCTGTCTCTATAGGACAGTTTCCTCTGTTCTTAAACTTATCAACCTTATCTGCTCCTTTGTGCTTGACTTCTTTTGTTCATTTTAAAAAATTCATCCATGTGTCAGTAGTGCATTCCTTTTGCTGGATAAAATTCCATTGTTGAATAGACAACATTATTCATCTGTTCTCTTTTTAAGGGACATTTGAGACTATGATGGGTAAATGTGCTATGAACATTCTTTTACATCTTTCGTTTAATGCCCACTCGTTTCTCTTGAACATATGCTAAGTATATAATTGCTGAATCATAGAGCTAGAAGAGTATGTTTAGCTTTATTAGAAACTGAGTTTTCCAAAGTGTTATTTTATATTCCCATTAGCAATTTATGAGCATACCAGGTGCTCCACAGCCTTACTAACATTTGGATCTCTTTAAATCTGAGTCATTCTAATGCAAGTGTGTAGTGATCGCTCGTTGTGGTTTTAATTTGTATTTCTTTGATGATTAATATCGAGGGTCACCCTTTCACATGCTTATTGGTGATTCACATTTCTTTTGTGAAATGCCGGCTAAAGTTTTTTTTTTTTTATATTTTATTTTATATAATTTTTACATCTTTTTTCATCTTTGCACAATGTATGCATTTTCATTTTGGTTATATTCCCCATACAATTGCAACCCCCTCCCCCTTATTTTTACTGTAGTCCTTCCTTTCCCCGCCCCTCCCTCCCCCGCTGGCTAAAGTTTTTTCCTATTTTAAAAATTGTGTTTTGATTTTTAAATTCCCGATTTGTAGGAATGTTTAATATGTTTACATTTAATATTATTACCAATAATTTCCTGTCTTTCTCTTTGTTCATCTATTTTTCCTTCCTTCTTTTGGATTAGTCAAGTATTTTCTGTTTTTCTTCTCTAGAGGCTATTACTTCTTTGTATTATTTTTGGTAGTTACTCATCTAGTGATTACAATATTCATCTTTTAATTTATCACATTCTACCCTAAATAATTGTACTAGCTCGGCAATATCAGAACCTTACAAAAGTATACTGATTATCCCTCTTTCATCATTTGTGCTATTTGTCATATTTTACTTTGAACATAGTAGAAACCTGAGGATATTGTGTTCTATACGTTTGAAACAGTTCATAGTCTTATAAAGAAAAAATTTTAAATTTTGTATGTTTATGCACAAATTTACCTTTCAAGTTCTTTTTGTTCTCTCTACAACTGTGGATTTACATCTTTCCCCTTCCGCATGAAGAATTTTTCTCAGTTTTTTGTAGTACAGATCTGCTGATCATATATTCTGTTTTTGATAGCCTGAAAATGTCTGAATTTTGCCTTCATTTTTGGAGAATATTTTCTCTGAGTAGAACATTTTAATTTGATAGTTTTCTGTTTCTTTCAGCACATTCAAGATGTCCTGGTTTCTTCAATGAGAAATCAGTTGTAATTCTTACTGTTGTTCCCATATATGTAATGTTTTTTTTCCCTTTCACTGATTTTAAGATTTTCTACTTATCTCAGAATTTTAGTAGTTTGACTATAATGTGCCTAAGTTTTATTATTATTATCATTATTTATTATTATTCTGTCTTCTGTTTGCTGCACTTTTGTAGCTTTTCATCTGTTTTGGAAAATTTGGAGTCATCATCTCTTCAAATATTTCTTCTTTATTTCAGCGATTCTAGTTACACCTGTTAGTTGAGTTTATCTTGTTCCACAGATCTTTGATATTGTTATTTTTTCGATTTATTGCTCTTTCAGTGCTTCAGTTGAATAATTTTTGTAGCTCACTTCCAGTTCACTAATCCTTGTTCTGCCCTGTGCATTCTGCTGTTAAGTCCATCCAATAATTTAAATTTTTTAGAGGTATAGTATATTTTAATCACAGCATTTCTACTCTGTTCATACTGTTTTCATTTATTTGATGAGATTCTCCGTATTTAACCCCATTTATGCCTTCCTTTCCTCTAAATTCTTCAACAAAGATATCATAATTATAAATAAGTCTTTTCTGAAAATTTCATCCTGTGGATCATCAGTGGGTTTAAGTCTACTGACAAGTTTTTATGTCTATTAACTGTGGACTTTGTTTTCCTCCTTCTTCTCAGGTCACAATATTTTTTTTTTAAAGATTTATTTATTTATTTATTTATTTATTTATTTATTTATTTATTTATACAAGCACTGGGTACAGAGAGAAGTGCGGGAGGGTGAGAGAATTCACCAGAGCCAGAGCGGGGAGCAGAGCAGGCAGAAGAACCGAAGTACGCTGCTGAGGGGAGCAGTGGGCGGCAGGAGAGGTCTGCGCGCCATGTGGGACCCTCCTCCGGTGGCCGGGGAGCAGCCGGGGATCGAACCGGCGCTGCAGAGGCTGCGGGCAGCTTTGCAACCCAGCGCTTAACCGCTGCGCCACCGGGGAGGCCCTCAGGTCACAATTTTTAAATCCTATTTCAGATAGTGTGTGTAAAAGACTACTAGAGACTGGAGTAGATGATCATTTCCTCCAGAGAGGGCTCACCCTTTAGTCTGACATGCACCTATTATGAGGGGCTGAACTCATCAATGTAAAAAGGCAGTAGAGCTGAGTTGGAGCAGAAAGGCTGTGGAGCAAGTTTCATGTTCCACCAGTTTACCTCTGGCTCAAATATCTTTAAGAAGATCGGCCTCTCCATCCAGGAGAGGGATCTAAGCCCCACATGACTAAGAAGGCCCTCTCTGCTTTGCACACCTGATCCCAGACTTTCTGATGATTCCACTTCTCTCTCTCTGGATTTCAGAAATCTAAGTAGATTTTCTTTTTTTCTTTTGAGCCATAGACCTCAAAGGCTTTAAAGAGAAATATAATTATTTTTAGTTGGTTTACCTTACTATTGTTTTTATGGAGTGATGGTAGAACTCTTGAATTTGATTCTGATGAATTAAATAGTAGATCCCTTCAAGAACTCATTTTATTTTAAAAAAATGAGATGACTCATTATTTATCATATTATGAATTTGCAGATAATTTTTCCCATCTGTAGTGTCCTTAGCCAACTAACCTTCAGGACCGTGCTTCTGCTGCCTTGAAAGGTTGCCATGGAGAAGATAAGAAATATCTAATTTATAGAATGGAAAAGAAGGGCAACGAATATTTATTAAGTTCTAGGTTGTAGTACATTCCTAAGAGCTCTGCTTAGCCCTTTACATACATACATACATGCATACATGCATACATACATACATTTATTTATTTAAAAAATGTTTATTGGACATTTACTCTGGTATGGAGGAAACTTGCAGAGATGGAGGTCACATAGGAACTGTGGGGTCAAGCACCCATCAAGGAGTAGGAATAAAGAGGAGGAGTAAGTCTTTCTGAGAGCAGAGGGAGCTGAGCAGTTAAGGTGCTGGACTTAGAAATGGACATATTTGTTCCTACCAAGAACCAGAAAATGAAGCATCTGGACCCCACATCTTTATTCCTGATCAATGTGTCAATAGAAATACTTTGGAATAAAAAATAATAGAAAATCTAATTAGCAATGACTAAATCTTAGGTAGATTTATTTCTCATTGAAAGAAAGCAGGAGCCCTAAGGATGGCTGGTAACTCAACAAAATCACCAGAACCTAGACCCTCCATCTTTAATGTTATAGTTATTCATCCTCATCCTGGGGGCCTCATGATTGCAAAGTGGCTGCCTAAGCTGCAGCATCACATCATCTCCTGACCATGTGCAAGGATGGAAACGAAGCAGTCAAAATTCTAAGAAATTTCTCAGCACTCTTCCATTTCACAGACAAGTACTCCATCACATGGTCACTTGTGACTACAAGGAGAGGCTAGAAAGGTGAGTATCTGACAAAAAGTGACTGAGTTTGTTGTGATCGAATTAGCAGAGCAATGATGATTCATCTCTCAGAGCAGTCCAAACAAAATCAAGGTTCTGTGAGTGCCATAGTGTGTGTGGGTAATTTGCTTTAAAATACTTCAGTATAAGTGCAGTGATGTGTATGTGTGCAAGTTAATACTAATCAACACTCTAGGAAGGAGTGGGTAATTAGTATATAAAGAGTCCTTATCTCAATCAATATCTTTGGGTTAGTTAATTAGTATAATGAGTGTTAGGAATAATTGTTTATTGGTGAAATGAATAGTGGGGTAGCAGGACCCATGGGCTGTGCATGAATAAAATGGGTCATGAGCATGCTTTCTGTCAAAATCTGAGGTGGAAGTGCTGGAGCCCCTTGGCCCTGAATGGACCCATGAAGAGTCCCACCAGCTGATGAGGCCTCTGATAATGCTTTAAGTTAATCTGTCTCTGAAGTTGCTGCTCCTGGAGGGGCTTTCCAGAGAATCTGAAGCTTAGGAGTCTCTCCTGAGCACAGGGAAATTGTTTGATGCTTGCTTATGAACCTCTGTATATTTGGTGAATTTTGCTCGAGACTTGGTTTTACCTTAACATACTACCTTGGAGTAAGGTTACAGAAATAGGGACTATATTACCTCTTTCTGCCTTTAACCACCGATATGACTAGGCTACGCCAAGAAGAATCTAATACTTGGCCAAAGAGCCAAATTAGCTCATGTCTGTTCTCTCCAGTTAGTGAAGGAGTAAAGGGGGATAGTTGTTGGGGAGACCACCGCACCAATATATCCCGTAATGAGATGTTAGTTTGAAAGAATTTCAAGGGAAGCTTCATGATGTAATGGACATAAAACTCCAAAGCAGGTGATAAACCAAAATACAAGTAAAATAAAATAACCAATTTCAGGGCGCTGAATGATCAAGAGTAGATTTTGGAAAAAAAAAAAAAAAAGAGTTTTCTGTAAACTGTCTTTAAATTGATTGGTTGCTATCTTATGAGTCTTTTCTCCCAGGTGGGAGTGCTAGCGATGTTCTATCCTCACCTCAAGTGTAAGGGGATACAGCATATTGATACATGTCCCTTGGAGATGGAGGTGGATGTGACAGACTAGTATTTGATACACACTTGAGGAATCTGAAGGACTTCAATTATAGGTGGCGAGGTAGAGGGAATGAAATTGCTGCACTGTGGAGAGAAACTGCTTTAGCCTCCACTGGCCGGTGAAGAAAGTTCAAGGATAATGGTGCTAGAGTTAAGGTGCTTGATAGGATTGTTAGCATGGGGCTGTTTTAAAAGGGATCCTGGGCCTCCCCGGTGGCGCAGCGGTTGAGTGCTGGGTTGCGAAGCTGCCCACAGCCTCTGCAGCACGCCGGTTCGGTCCCTGGCTGCTCCCCAGCCACCAGAGGAGGGTCCCACATGGCGCGCAGATCTCTCCTGCCGCCCGCTGCTCCCCTCAGCAGTGTACTTCGGTCCTTCTGCCTGCTCTGCTCCCAGCTCTGCTCTGGTGAATTCTCTCACCCTCCCGCGCTTCTGACTGTACCCAGTACTTGTATGTATAAATAAATGAATGAATGAATGAATGAATGAATGGGATCCTGCCTCAAAAGGCTACTTCCAGAAGGCAAATTACCCCAACGGAGGGACTGTATGACCCTTCAGAAAATAAACTGAAGTTGAGGAGGGAAATAGGGAGCACTGCTACAAAGAAGAAATTTTAGGGCCTCCCCGGTGGCGCAGCGGTTGAGCGCTGGGTTGCGAAGCTGCCTGCGGCATCTGCGGCGCCGGTTCGATCCCCGGCTGCTCCCCGGCTGCTCCCCGGCCACCGGAGGAGGGTCCCACATGGCGCGCAGACCTCTCCTGCCGCCCGCTGCTCCCCTCAGCAGTGTCCTTCGGTCCTTCTGCCTGCTCTGCACCCCGCTCTGGCTCTGGTGAATTCTCTCACCCTCCCGCGCTTCTGACTGTACCCAGTGCATGTATAAACAAAACAAACAAACAAACAAATAAATAAATAAATAAAAACATGCCTCTATTAAAAAAAAAAAAAAAAAGAAAGAAATTTTACCTGCATTACAGGAAGAGTGGGCAGAGGGATCCAGCTGGACAACCACCAAAGGATCCCGACTGAGCTTAGAAATAAAATACTGGTTCAAGCCCCTGCTAGACCCACAGCGCCCAAAGTCATCATAAATGCGGGACAGATGAAAAAGCTCTTTCCTTCTTCTCTTCCATCCATCCATCCTGTGATGGAGAAAACAGAAGCCACAATTAGTAGGCTGAAGAAAGAGAAGTAAAGAAAGGAATGAAAAGCTGACCCTATGGCCTGTGTCTGGCCCTACCAGAAGGAAAGGGGAATGAGAAACCCCATTTTTGATGATCATAAGGAACTAAGCATTATAAGCATCAAAATGAGACTAGTTGGCTGTTTAGAGTGGTGGCAGAATTTTCTGTTCCCCAAGAGTGATCCCAAAGTCATGGACCTACTGGCTTTTCCATCTGCAAATCAAAGCCACAGTGAGGTATCCCCATGACTCACTATGCCATCTATTAATTATAGCATAATTAATTACTAAGAATTATTACTCCCCCTCTGTGTTTAATGATGCTTACTAGTCTTTAGTGAAGACCTAAGGTCACACAACTAAGACACAGGGCAGCAGACTTAAAACTCAGGCTGTCTGACCCTGTGCCCATATGCAGCCTGGACCCTTTACTTTGTTCCAACTTGGCTCCAGGAGGATGAGCACCCATCTTTCCTGTGCACTCCCACATCTCCAGCACCTAGCACATAGTAGCCACTCAAAAATGCTCATTGAATGAAAGCCAGCCAGTGCACAATGGAGCTCGGTCAGCACTTTCCTGCCTTTGTGAACCTCTGTGAATGGGTGAGTCACCCCCTCTTTGGTTTGGGATGACCTTTTATGATAGCTTTTTTTGGTCTCAGAAAACTCTGCAGTGAGTCTCAGGTGGGCCTGCTCCACCGGCCTCTTCTTCCTCTCCCCTTTCTTCTCTCTCTTCTTTTCCTTGTTGCCAGTGCATTGGTGTGACCTTACCTGCCTTGTCCAGTGGGAGAGGACTCTCGGTTATGCTGACACCAGGGCCACTGGCCTGGCTTACCAGAAAGGTGCCCTCAGGGACTGTGTTGACCCCTGAGCCTGCATGGTCAGCTTTTGTGAGCCTTCCCTGCCTGCACTGTGAGGGCTGCTCACTGGTGCCTTCCTTTCTGGCTTGAGGAAAGTTTGTCAAGTAGCAGCCCATTCCAGGAGGGTCCAGAGAGTCTAATCGTCCCTGTGGCAGAGGGAGGCAGCAGGAATCCAGGTCAAGAAGGACTTGGCACCATGGTGTAGCTCAGGGTAGGGGAGCCAGGACAACAGTTAGCTTCCCTTTTTTTGCTACAAAGGGAGGATGGGCAGGAAGCTGGATTTGCTTTCAGTGCTTGAATCAACAGTGAACCCACTGTGTCTGCCAGCCCATATGGTTTGCAGAGGCAGCCTCAGACTGCATTTTGGCAGATGGAGGGAAGCTATGCTGAAAATGACAGTCTAGCAAGTGGGAAGGCAAAGAGCGAGCAGGTGAGAACCTGAGGCGGAGGCTGGTAGAGAACAGGGGGAGCCCCTAAGGAAGAAACAGAGTCAAAGCAAAAGGAATATCATTTCTGTAACCACTTCCTCTTCCCCCCACCCACCCCTCACATTTGGACAGCTGGGTGCCAACCTCACCGCTTCAGGAGTGTGTACACAAGTCAGTCTTGGTTTCACTACAGGGCGAAGCAGAGAGGCTTATAATGGGATGAAGGATCTGCGTGGGAAATAACCAGAGACTGAGGACAACAGGGTCCTCTCAAGTCTGTGCAAGATCCCTGAAGCTCAGACACAATGGAGGGGAGGCTAAGGGAGGAGGGTGAGGTGGGCTTGACTGATACTACCAGCAGCAGCGGTGTAGGATGTATATTGGAAGGCGGGTTGTAAGGAGGGACCCTGAATACCAATGGAATTCAGTTTAGAAAACCCAAAGTGGCGTTTTTTCTGTGCTCCAAGGTTGAGCACAGAGATAAGTACCTGCTGCAAGAATATGGCTTTTTTATTCCCAGAAGGGGAAAAAAAAAACCTCAGACTTGACTTGCATATTTGAGCTGTTTTTTTGTTTGTTTTGGTAAATGTATTGAAGTGTAACATACATCCAAATAAAAAGTATACAATTCAATTAATATTCACAAAGTAAATTCACTGCTCTAGCAGAGCCCATAACTGAATATAATAGGCACTGGGGAGGCTTCATGCACCCCATACAATCATATCAATCCTCCCTAAAGAATGACCACTCTCCCGGCTTCCAATGGATTTATGTAGATGGTTTTTAAAGTTATGTAACTGGGGTCAATTGAACTATACTCTTCCGTGTCTTGCTTTGCTCAGTGTGTTTGTGAGATTTGTCCATGATGTTGTGTGTAGCTGTAGTTCATTTCCTTCTATACCTGTAAGGTGCCTCATGGTGCGACTCTAACAGGATTTATGTACATGCACTCTGTTTGAGGCAAGTGTTCATGCTGTTTCCAGCTTTTAGCTATTGCATGGAGTGCTGCTATGGACTCCCTTGTATGTCTTTTGGTGAATATAGTGGGCATTTCTGTAGGGGATAATCTGAGAAATAGACTTGCTGGGTCATAGTATGTGTATGACTAAGCTTTAGTAGATCCTGCCAAAGGGTTTTCCAATCTGGCTGTAGTAATAACACTGTCACCGGCAGTGCACAGAGTGCCCATCCCTCCTCATCCTGCCCAATGCTCAGAGATGATTCTTTTTCACTGTAGTCATTCTAGTTTATGTGAGTCTTCATTCAGCTACTTTCTTGCTCATGAGGCCTTGCCCTAATCTCTTCCTATTGTAGGTGATCCTGTTCTCTCTCCCAGCACCTCTGCTAGGGAGTTGGGAGAAGTAGGGACGGCTTTGTTTTCACCATCATAGTGTGTTAGAACTGAAGAGGTGACCTTCAAGATCACCTGTCTGTCCTCTTTGTTATACAAATGAGAAAGCTAATCAAATGGGGAGTTGAGGCACAGATGAGTTTTTCAGAGTCTTCCAGGCTGCAAATATCTGAGGCAAGACTAGCACTTGAACTCCTTGATCATGAATCTGCAACAGGGTGGTCCCCAGGAAAGGGGGAGGTTCCCTGCCCCACCCAAGGGAGGGTGGAGCTGAGCAGGAAGAGGAGAAGCTGCAGAAGAGACTGAGGAAGGAAGCAGGATGGAGCCAGGAGACCTGGAGGAGGCGCATGGAGCCTAGAGACACGTAAAAAAACTGCGCTTGTCTTTTGGTCGTGGACTGGGTGACACAGATGTGGGTGAGACCCGTGGGGAGGTGACCATGGCAGCTTTTATCTTGATGTTGATTTTGCTCTTTTCCTTCCGGACTTGTCCGGTTGTTTGTGACCCTTTTTTGTGGGTCCCCACTGGAAGATGCTTTAGACTTGTGGCAGGCTTTGGGGCCTTGCTCTGGGCCGATCCCATATGGATGGAGTTTTACCCACGAGGGGATGGGTAACTTTGGGTGCTTCATTTAGAAACTAGACTCTTTGCCTTACCTGTATTGTTTCCTAGTTTTATTAAAGATCCTTCCCATTAAAGTCTCCTATGTTTTGTGTTAATACGGCGGATGGCAGAACCCATTTAGAATAGGCAGGTTTGCGGGGTTTGGGCTGCCCCTCTCCCTGTCCTATAACAAATCCACTGCTTTTTCTGCCTCCCTGAGCCGTTTCTTTATTATGACTTTTTAATTTTACTACCAAACTTGAGCGTCAAGGATGTTCCTTGGAGCCAATAATAAACGCATTTCAGCTGTTGTCTGGGCAGCTAATCCACCCCTGCAGCCCATCCCTTTGGGTGGCAAGAATAGTCAGAGCAAGGGTTTCTCGACAGAGTAGATAAGCTACAAATCCCTAGCCTTGTCATCTACCTGGGGATTGAGGTGAGATTGCATTTCAAAGCTTTTGGAAGCCTCCCTAATCCTTATTTCTCATGGGCTTCCATCTGCCCTCAAACAGTTAGGGTGGAATGTAGTGATCATACTTCCTCTTCCCCCTCCCATTATGTATCTCCTTATGTCGATA
Organism: Talpa occidentalis; assembly: GCF_014898055.3. NCBI lineage: Eukaryota > Metazoa > Chordata > Mammalia > Eulipotyphla > Talpidae > Talpa > Talpa occidentalis. The sequence goes on from NW_023605305.1 coordinate 84,807,812, forward strand.
AGCTGTTCTCATCACTTTTTCTTATGTGAGGGCAATACCAATACTGAGTACTTGCTATGCATTAGGCAACCTATCATTCGTAACACCCCTAGGAGACCCGTATCATCATCTCCCTATTTTACAGATGAAGCTTGGGATCTTAGAGCTATCAACTTGTCTGAAGGCCCACCATGAAGTGGATGAGCCAGGACTTGGACCCAAGAATTCAAGGTCATCCTCTCAACCATGGCTCTGTAGCCTCCATCTCTTCGAATCAATATCATGGGATCGAGGAGGGAGAAAATGCTGGCTCAGGGCGTCCCCTTCCCTAAGACAACCATATAAAGGAAAATCTGAAACGATAAAGCAGATGTGTTTCCTCGCAGAAGGAACACAGTGTTGTTTAAATCCAGCTCTCTAGCGGGAGCATTTAAAGTGTTTGTTTTCACAGAATTTACTACTTGACTCAGGGGCTTGGCAGAGTCAAAGAAACTCAACCAGAGTGTTAGAGAACTTCTAGCCTCGAGTGGTCATTGGGAAATTAAGAGAAAGCATCTCTTCTTCAAATAGGGGCAGTGGAGCTCAGGGTGGAGGACAGTGTGGGGAGCTGGCAGAGGAGCATTGTATAACCTAGATTCTGAGGCACTTCATAGGAAGAAATATACCTGTAGATGATAAAGGTCATAAGCAAAGAAATTTGAATCACACAGGACAAATTCAAAACACTTCCTTCACAAAAATGTAGGTATAACTGCCATTCTTTTTCTGAGAGTAGAGAGGAAACTCTCACAATGTTAAGGTGGAGTGTTCAACCGGGAGAAGTCAAATATGCATCTTGCCAGATGGTGGAATAGAGAACAGTTAGTCATATATACTTGCATTGGGGAGAAGGATGTTTAGGAAATAATCACAATTTATAAAAATCTGTGTGGACTCTTGATTGAGAGCAGAGATCAATGTTGGAAATTTTTATTTTAAACTTTTGAAGGCCACTTTCCATCGTCCTCCACATGTCCCTCTGCCCACTATTCTGTCTAAAGCCTCCCAGTGGTCTCCCACTACATTTAGAATAAAATCCAAATCCACACCAGATTGACAAATTGCTACCTGAGCTGGCTCCTGCTTGCTTTCCCAGTTTCTTTTCATCCCACCCTCCTCTTTACTCCACCAGCTAGACACTAGCTTTGTTTTGCTCCTGGAACATGTCACATTGTTTCTGACCCAGGTGCTTTGTATTCCACTGGTTTCTCTCCTTGTAATGCTCTTTCTTGACTTTTGCATCACTGGGTGCTTCTCATCTTTCCAATTTCAGCTCCTGTTCACCTCCTTAGAGAGCCTCTCATCAGCCGATCCTTCTTCCTTCATAACACTTACCGTAATCTCTACTTACCTTGTTTATGAATCTCTACTTGTTTATTACCTGACTTCACTCACTAGATTTCAAACTCCAGGAGTGAAAAGAGCTTGGATGTGCTTTTGCTTTTTTTAATTGAGTGTCATCAGCATTTATAACAGTGCTAGGGATTACTAACTGTTATTAATTGGATGAATGAATAAACTAGATATCTTAATACCCATGCAAGAAATATTCAGACTCCTAGTTCCAATTAATAAACACCAATTTTAGAACACAATAGAATTAGTTTTCTTTGAAAACCAGCCTAAGCCTTCTCTAATGATTAGATATACCTGTGGCACAGATATAAACCCATCAAATACAAAGGTCTGAAATGCAGACAAGGAGATTGATTTTCAGAATGGCAGTGTAAGGAGCTTTGTGAACCCACTATTCAGTGAAAATTACTTAAAACAACCATTTAAAAACACTGGAAATGGTTCTAGGTTATATAGCAAATGAAGAATCATCTAGTCACTAAAATCTATGTAATTATATTAAAAAAAATGCAAGCTCCCTCTATCTCCATGTCAAATTCAGTGTGACTTTACTACAGACAGGTGCAGCCAAGAACACAGGAATCCTTGTACCCCAGCTTCCCATTGCAAGATTTTCTTTCCAGGGGAACAAGTATGTCAAAATTTCTTGATTTCCTCCTTCCTTCCTTCCTTCCTCCTTCCTTCCTTCCTTCCTTCCTTCCTTCCTTCCTTCCTCCCTTCCTTCCTTCCTTCCTTCCTCCCTCCCTCCCTCCCTCCCTCCCTCCCCTCCCCTCCCTCCCTCCCTCCCTCCTCCCTCCCTCCCTCTCTCCCTCCCTCCCTCCCTCCCTCCGCAAGAATGTGGCTTTTTTATTCTCTCTCTCTCTCTCTCTCTCTCTCTCTCTCTCTCTCTCTCTCTTTCTCTCTCCCTCTCTCTCTTTTACATAGAAGAACTGGGATGTAGGCCAGAGATGTGGGGGCTGAAGGAATTCACTAGAGACAGAGTAGGGAACAGAACAGGTGGATTTACTGAAAAACACTGCTAAGGGTAGCAACTGGCAAAACAGGAGAGGTCTACTCTGCTGTATGTGGGTTAGCTCCCTGTCAGGGATTGAACTCAGGCTGTAGTAGTGATAACACTGAGACTTAACCCCTAGGCTACCATGGAGGCCCCAACATCAACATTTCTTATCTTTTCTGCAGTCAACTATTGCTGAAGCAAAATCCCATCAGAGTGGTCTAGAGATGGAGACTCCTTTCTGCCCATCCCTCTTGGAATGAAGCAGTAACTTGGGCATGGTATGCTGAGAATACTAGGTCCCTCTTGGCCATCCTGGGGCTCATAAATTGGGAGTTTCATGTCAGTCCCTAAAATGGGGTGCTACTCAGAAAGAGGCATGCCATTGTCTCCATTACCAGCTGTAGATCCCTGCTTCCAAGATTCTGCCTGGGGGGAGAAACACACCATAAAACAGCATCCAATATCTTCCCAGAGGAATCAGCTTTGTTTGCAACAAAGTGTAGAGAAGTTCAAGCCTAAGGATGGTCTCAAAAACAGTGGAGGTAGTTGTGGAATAAGGGAGGAGATTGCTAGATTCAAAGATGTAAGTTAAACTGTACAGTGGCTACTTTATGGGTGAGAACTAGGAAAGGAGACAGTTGGAAGGGAGCTTTCCTGGTGTCAGAACAGATATCAAATACTGAGCTCAGGGAATGTGCCTTCAAGGTAGCCCAAATTTGTTTGGATTAGTCTTTAGGGCATTTTATGCCTCAGGGCATTATTGAAAACAACAGAGCAATTAGCTAACAATTAGTAAAGCCTAACAGTTGGATATGGCCAGTGAACCAGATAAAGAGCACTGTGACAAACTGTCATCCAGGGTGACTGTGGATACACACAAAACTGTGCCTCCTAAATTGCAACATCAGAGCTTTTACACTATGAGAAAGTAGAGGTGCAAGGAAATGGACTTCACTAAAAGTGAATGGACTTCACTAAAAGTAAATACATGCAATGTATATGTATAAATAATACCACAAAAAGAGGAAAAGGGGAATAGAACTATAGAGGAGAAACATTTTTATGTATCACCAGCATTCAGCTGGTATATCTAAAACTGATTTTCATAAGTTAATATATATGGTACTTCCTCATGTAACCACTAAAAAATTCTTAAAAAATAGGGAAAAAACCATGAAAGAAATTTGAGTGCTTTATTTGAATTTATTTAATGTAAAAGAAAGATGTGAAGGAAGAATAAAGAACAGTATACACACACACACAAAAGAATAGAAGAACAAAAAGACATGAGACATATAAAAAAATAAAGAGTAACATGGCATATACATATCCAGTTATCAGTAATCACTAAGTGTGAATGGATTGCACAAGCCAACTAAAAGGAAGACATTGTTAACTGGGTGAAAAAGAAACAAGATCAAATTGTATGCTATTTGTATGAGGCATACTAAAGATTCAAAAGCAAATACACTGAAAATAAAAGGATGGAAAAAGATATATCAAAGAAATAGCAAACAAAAGAAAGTTTGAGTGTCTATATCAATATCAGACAAAATAGACTTTGAGACAACAAAATTTACTAGAGATAAGGAGGGATAATTTATAACAATAAAAGAGAATCTAGCAGGGAAATATAATAGTCGTAAACATTGTCTATAACAGGCACCAAATACATGCAGCAAAAACTGATGAAAACAGAGGGAGAAATAGGGCCTCCCCTGGTGGCGCAGGGGTTGAGTGCTGGACTGCGAAGCTGCCCGCAGCCTCTGCAGCGCCGGTTCGATACCCGGCTGCCGGTGAGGGTCCCACATGGCAGGCAGACCTCACCTGTCACCCACTGCTCCACCCACTGCTCCCCTCAGCAGTGTATTTCGTTGCCTGTCTGTTCTGTTCCCTGCTCTGGCTCTGGTGAATTCTCTCACCCTCCCGCGCTTCTGACTGTACCCAGTGCTTGTATAAATAAATAAATAAATCTTAAAAAAAAGGGAGAAATATAATTACCCCATATTTTATAATGGATAGAATTAGGTAAAAGATTGACAAGGAAATAGAAATTGTACTACACTATGAACCAACTAGACTACATTTAGAGAATATTCCATTCAACACAGAATGCACATTTTTCTGAAATGTACAGGGAAAATTTTCCCAGATAGATCATATGCCATAAAAAATTAGAAAAAAGTGACAGAAAAAAATTGGGGGGTACACAACTATGTGGAAATTAAACAACACACTCCAGAATATACAGCAGTTCAGAAGGAAAATATTAGAAATTACTTTGAGATGAGTAAAAATAAAGATACAACTCATCAAAACTTATAAGAGCAGCTAAAGCAAAGCTTAGAGGGAATTTTATAACTATAAATGCCTATACTAAGAAAGAAGACAATTCTTTTTTTTTTTTTTAATTTATTTACTTATTTATATAAGCACTGGGTACAGTCAGAAGCGCAGGAGGGTGAGAGAATTCACCAGAGTCAGAGCGGGGAGCAGAATAGGCAGAAGGACCAAAGTACACTGCTGAGAGGAGCAGCGGGCCCAGCAAGAGAGGTCTGTCGCACCATGTGGGACCCTCGCCGGCAGCCGGGTATCGAACCAGCGCTGCAGAGGCTGCGGGCAGCTTCGCAGCCCAGCGCTCAGCCACTGCGCCACTGGGGAGGCCCAAGAAGACAATTCTTAAATCAATAACCTAATCTCCCACCTTCAGACACTAAAAATAAGAACAAAATTAAACCTAAAGAAACAGCAGTGAATATTAAAGACTAGAGCACAACAGAAAAACAATAGAGGAAAGTCAATGTAACCAAAAGCTTCTTCTTTGTAAACATTGACAAAATTGACAAAGCTTTAATTTTCAATAATATTCAGATTACTAAAATCAGAAATGAAAGAGAGGATATCACTACCAACCTTACAAAAATAAGAGGAATTATAAAGGAATACTATGAATAATTGCTTGTCAACAGATTAGATAACTTACAACTTGTAGACAGAAATATGCAGATGACTGAAACTGACTCAAGAAGAAATAATTTGAATAGACCTACAACAAGTTGAAAACACTGAATTAATAATTTAAAATTAGAAGAAAAAAAAACTGACAAAGATGAGCTTATGTGCACTTACTCTGCTGCTGAATTTTACCAAACATTTAAAGAAGAGTTAGTACCAACTCTTCCACACAAAAAAAAAGGAAGAAAAGGAATAACTTTCCAACTTTCTTTCTTTCTTTTTTTTTTTTTTTTTTGTGGGACCCTTGCCAGCAGCCGGGGAATGAACCGGCACTGCAGAGGCCTCAGGCAGCCTCACAGCCCAGCGCTCAACTGCTGTACCAACAGGGGAGGCCCAACTTTCCAACTTATTTTAGGAGGCTAGTAAATTCCTGATACTGAAAGCATGCAATAACAGCACAAGGAAACAAGAGACCAATACACCTTATGAATATGAGGTATAAAAATCCTCAACAAAACACTAGTAAACTAAATCAATCAACATATGAAGTAAACTAAACATATTTAGTAAACTAAATCAATCAACATATCAACAACTTCTCCTGGGGGAGAAGTTCTCCCTGCAAGTGTTCATGCAGTTTGAGAAGTCAGTCAGCTGTGTGGAAAGGAACTGGTTGAAGTGAAAATCCCACTGAAAAATTCTTGAAAAGGGCCATTACAATGCACACATTACTTTGCATGGTAGCCCCTGGCCTCAAAGTCATAAAGAAAATTCATTTTACTTGATTTTTGAGACTTTCTTGGAAAATACAATATGTCTTTCCTTATATCTATGCATGTCAAATATTCCTAGGCTCTCCCCAAAACTTGGTCCAGAATTCAGGCACTCCAATTAGTATTCTGTCACGACTTTGGCTTGCTAAGAATTTCTAGAGCAAAGTAAAAATAATTTGTACTCTTGATGCAGTTACTGCTGTATTAAGTAGGAAGCTTTTGCCCATATTTAACAGAATACCAAGTCAACAGTGACTGAGACAATACAGGCCATTTACTACCTCACCTAACAAGAAAGCTGAGCTATTTCATCAGGTCAACAATGCCATTAAAGATGTAGTCTCCTTATGTTTATTTCATCAACTTTAACAATCAGCATCGTGTCTTCCGGCTTGCTGCCTCGTTCTCACACACCGGAAGCTATGCCGTAGACACCACATCTGTGCTTAAAGCAGGAAAGAAGGGATTACACCAAAAAACTCTTCATTTACTTTTATCTTTGATATAAAAAAAAACAAACTCTTTCCTAGAAGTCCCTCAGCAGACTTTCTCACATACATATTGAGCAGAGCTGAGACTCATGGCTACCCTTAAATGCAAGTGAAGCTGGGAGAAGACTGATTAGTGAAAGTGAAAGTGCCAAGATTGGCTTAAAATATCCATAATCTATTTCTTGAGCCTGGAAAAAGTGCTTCCGTGAACAAAATCAAGAATTTTTAGCAGGGAGGAAATGGCTGTTGGGTGGGCTCCCCATAGCATCTGCTACAAATGCCATGCAATGTTCTTTGCCCAAGCCCCCTTCCTTTCACCTCCTGTCTCATCCTTACAACCTCCCAGGGACTCAGGGAGGCTCTGTGTACTAGAGAGAAGTCAAGTTAAACCCTGGCAGGTGAGTGGCTCAGAGTGCTCTGAAGAGCTTTCTGAGATATGTTTCTCAGAATGAAAACTGAATTCTGTGGTCAAAAATCATTTGGAGGAAATTTTTATTTAAAAAATAGCACTGGCTACCAGCAAAAGTAGTGTGCAACATACCTTTGATATACTATCTCATTTAATCCTCACAGCAACCCTGTGCTGTGGCTCTGTCAGATCCATCTTGCTTTTACAGGTAAGTAATCCAAGTTTTTGACAAGTTAAATCACTTTTTTAAATCACATACCACTTGGTCAGTGATCAAATCAAGATTCAGATCAAGGGAGTCTATTTCCAAAGCCTTCAGTGTTTATGAAAGAGAGCCACAGAGCTGAACAGATTGCCTTGTCCCATGACTTCTCAGGGCCTTTCCTGAACTAGAATATATTGTTAAACAGAATGTATCAGAACCTCCCAAAGAAGGAGCTAAATCATTGACCACCAAACTCTTCACCAAATATTTAGCAGGATTTGGTAAAACTAGTGTCCTCAGAAACAGACTTCTGAAAACACTGGTTTAGTGGGGGGAACACAAGGAACCGTGTGGAATTTGTTGTTCCCTCTGCTGTTCTCCAACCCTGCAGCCCTTCTAGTTAATTCGTATTTCCCTTTCAAAACGTAAGCATCCCGTGCTGCAATAGCTTTTCCAGGTAGCTCTTTTGAATCTACACGTCAGACCTGGATGTCCCCTTTGTGATTTTGTACTGCTCTCTGCAGTAATTCCCAACAGCAGGCAATTTTGCCCCTCCCCAGGGGACATTCAGTAATGAATAGAAACATTTTTGGTTGTCACCACTGGTGTGATTGGCATTTAATGATTAGAGGTCAAGGACACTTTGAACATTATACAGTTCACAGGAAAACTATACAGCTGTCCCTTCGTCAAGAATTTGCCAGCCCTAGGTGTCAAGAGTTGCAGGATTGAGAGACCCTGCTCTGTGATGACTTCAATCATACACTTACCAGCCTACCTATCTTGTATTTACCTGTCTGTGTTGCTCCCTCACCCAACTGTCAGCTTCCTGAAATCTGGGGTTCTCACAATTTTCCAATGAAGGAATTAGTGATGGTTTGTAGTAAGTGCATTTGGGATGTCCACCTAGCCTGTGTTCCCCCATTATTGAGTACTGTTCATGAAAGAGGTCCTGGCCATATATTTGCACCGCATACACTGTATCTTTGTTCTAGCCATTGAACCAGAACTGGACACCAATCCCCACCTCAGCCCATCATATTTCCTCTTCAGGGAATTTAGAATTGATACCAAGTGCCACTATTCTGTCTTTGCTTGAACTTGAGGGCTATTTTATAGCTGTCTTTGGATCTGGCATATGGAAAAGTCTCATCAGAGGAGAAGGATGAGTACATTGCTAACAGGTGGAGACTGTGACATGCCAGAGACAGTGGTTGCCAATGGCATTTGACTTGCGGGTTCCACATTCCTGCACTCCTATAATGAACTCTTTCCATTTTATTTTGTTCTGAGTGGGTTTTTGTTTATACCAAATCAAAGAATCTTGGTGAAGATGCAAGTCAGGAAAGTTGTCCCTTACCCTGTATGTGAGAGTTAGGAGGAGAAAAAAAAAAATAGTGTCAGAGAATCTGTAAAATGGACCTCAGGAGATACCTCTGTGGTCCCATTTTCAATAGCTTACAAAGGGTAGCTTATTTTTAGATTATTATCCAAAAAGAGTGACTAAATGCTTTGGGGGTGGGGATTGCTTTAGATTCTAAACTATATATTATATTATATAATATATAATATATATATATTATATATTATATATAATATATATATTATATATATATAGTGGTGCAGAGCTATATAGTGTTGCAGAGTTCCCCTGTGTAAATGAAAGGCATTAGCAATCCTCTTCAGTTTCAATACATCAAAAGAGGCTAGTGGAGACAATTATTTCCTGAAGGGCCACATGACCTTATTGGACCTGACATTTATTTTATCTTCCTCTGAAAACAGTTAAAATTACACAATTGATATTTTTGCACTTCTCATTTTCTGCTTCTTGATGATTACCACAAAAAATTATAATACGTGATTAAATCTGCCTGTTAGCTTGGAAGAGACTTGGGAAAAAAACTTTAAGAGAAAACAGACAAATAGAAGACTTTTCTAGCTGTACAAAGGTGGCAGAGATATGACCCCGCCAGCGTGTACTCCTGGTCGCTTCTAGCTGTTATGGCTGGAGAAACACAGGGAGCCGCACCTACATTTGCTAGTGTAAACCCAGCCGCAAGTCTCACTTCTGAGGCTGGCCCCAAGTTTGGCGTGAGAAAACAATCTGTCAATGGTGTGTTTTCCAGTGCAGGGCTGACCATTTCCCTGAAGTGGGCCTACCCTCTGCTTGTTCCTTGACCTCCTCCCACAAATCTGGGATAGTTTTCTAAAGAAATAACTGTTATATTTCCCCACCTATTTTGTCCTTGATTTACCCAGCATGAATGCCAAGTAACATTTACATGATGGGCTGAGGACCCTCTGAGGTCATCCCTTCTCTACTGCAGACTGATTTGCAAGAGCTTGATGATACTCTTGTCAACAATCAAGCATTTGTTCTTTTTCTTTACCTACCAAATTCCGCCCTGTTTGTTTTGTTTTGTTTTTCTTTCCTGGGTCTACTCATCCCTTCTCTACTGCAGACTGATTTGCAAGAGCTTGATGATACTCTTGTCAACAATCAAGCATTTGTTCTTTTTCTTTACCTACCAAATTCCGCCCTGTTTGTTTTGTTTTGTTTTTCTTTCCTGGGTCTACTCATTACTGTTTCCAAATCTCAAAGTAATTTTTCCCTAATCTATTTTCTTTGGTGATTCCCAATTCCAAACACCTTTCCTTTTGGTGCTGTTTGAATTAAAAAAAAATAAATAATGCTGTTTTATTACAGCCATTATTTTAGGTTGTAGATCTTTATTGATGGAAAGTCCCATCCATGATGTGACAAGTCTTTGCTTTCTACTCCCCAAAACTCTGGTGTCAGAAATGGCTGTGGCATCAAGTTTAAAGCACTAACTTGGTTAATGAGACTAGTGGTCAGGTTACTGAATTGAGAGTCAGTCTTCTCAGATTCAGAAAATGTTCTCTCTGCATAGAAGGATTTTATACATTGATGAAAAAGAAAGAATAGGCAGAAAAAAAAATGATTCCTTAGATATAAGGGCAATAGTAAAAGCTGAATTTCTTTGACTCTGGAGAGAAATCCCATGCTAGGTCACTCATATTTCTCCTTTTAGAAGCCTGTATTAGTATATGAAAGGCAGTGGGGAGGAGGGGGATTCGTCATTTTAGTGGACTGCAGAGACCACTTTGAAATACTGAACATCTCCACGAGAAGAAATGTAATAGCTTCCACCTGATGTCATAGCTGCTGTTCTTTTTAAGGATCCAAGCATGGGGGTGAGTTTTCCTGCCTTGGAACATGACTGGGCCCTTCAGGATCCCGAGGGTATCATTTGCAGGACACTCCCTGCTCCCTGCTCTGTGACTCTTCCATAAGCTGGCCTTTGATTTTGGTGTTTCTTCTCAAAAGCCATGGCCCTGGCAGCCGGCAGTGACTCAAGCAGATGGCTGACTGTGACAAGCTTCTTCTGATTGGTAATAAAAATACCAGCAGCTACTATTGTGCACAAATACGTGAGGCTATTGCTGATTCCTTTGTATCTCTAGCTTCTATTCTGAGAAAAGGTTGGTCTTTTCCATGCAGAAACCTGACAGAATGAGCAATCATGCCAGGTGTGTGTTTGAAGCAGCTTCCGCAGTTTGGGAAAATGAGGATTTTTTTTTTAATCATTCTTCAAACCCTAACCTTACCCTCTAAGATCTGACCACTGGCCATAATTTGAGATGGGGAAGAGGAAGAGGTTCATCTTGTACAAAAACCATCAGAGGCACTCTGGAATTAAAAGATAAATTCAATATATATTGCCTCTCTCCTTCCTTAAAAGATGATGCTAATGACAAAAAATGAATAAAATAAATAAGGGGGGAGGATATAGAATTGAGAGTGAGAGTAGAAGTGAGTGCAGATCTAAATTAAATAATCCATTCCTTGGCTTATGAGTCTTGGGAATAATTCAGAGTTGATTTTGAATGTATTTTGCTAGGTTTATTGCATTGTTTCACAAATATTTCATCATCAGAATCACAAAAATTATTTTACTTTTCAAGAGGATATTAAGTCATTTTCTGATTATACATAATAATGGTAGATACACAAACTTCATTCCCATCTGTAATTTTCTCTAGTGCCATAATTCAATTTAGATATATTGCAGAGGCTGTGACAATAGTCATTAATAGCCAATAAACTCCATGACTCTGCTTGGGTGACCCTTTTAATGGTGAACTCCAAATCACAACACAGTAACTGTCAGTTTAATTACAATACTTCTGAAAATAATAACTTCTCTAAAAACATGTTCTAAAAACATTTCAAATCGAACTTGGTATCACCCTGAAGGAATTGTAACTTCACACTGTTGAGATAGTTTACTTTTTTTAAAAAAAGATTTATTTAGCATACAAGAGTTGGGGCACAGACCAGAGGTATGGGGGGTGTGTGTGTGAGGATTTACCAGAGACAGAGTTGGGTGCAGAACAGGCAGACTGACTGAAATACACTGCTGAGGGGAGCAGCAGGTGAGCCAGAAGAGGTCTGCTGCGCCATGTGGGCATCTCCCTGGCCGACCGGGGATCGAACTCACGCTGCAGAGGCTGCTGTTGCCCCATAGTGCGGTGCTTAACCCCTTGTGCCACCAGGGAGTGTTGAGATAGATTACTAAGATAGTTTCAGAGTAGACTAACCTTCCACGGTACATTAAAAAATAAAAAGACATACTTACTCAGCTTGCTGATCAGACTGTTACAATCAACATCATGGGTGCAAAAAAAAAAACTCAATTAAAAGCTTTTGTTGGAATGCTTTATACTTTCCACAGAACTAAAATAACCTGTTACACAATTAGTCACAAATACAGTTATCAAGTTTTTTGACCATACACATGAGCATTGTCTGCTTTGTAGCAGTGAGGTCCTGGCACCACTATGCTTGGCTGAGTCCACAAATCTGTTGTAACCTATGGCTTCCCTGTGAGTTCTCTGGCTCTCCTCTCCTGTTAAGCTGTGTTTCCTGGCACTTAATTAAAACCTTCTACATTGCCGTGGTTACTGCTAATGCTAGAACCACTATAGCCACCTTAGTTTAATGGTTTAAAAAAGTATTATCCTCTACCACCAGAGCCCCCAGGAAAATTTTCTCTTTCCAAGGTCCAAAATTTGAAGATTGATTGTTATAGTTGCCTAAATCATCGTAGCTTCCATCATTACCAAATTCATTATGACCATCCCACTGCTGCCATGTCCACCACTACCATCAACACTTTGCTTGCCACCAAAGCCACGTTGACCACTGCAGTTTCCTCCATGACCAAAGTTGTCACTCCCACTACCTCTGTGACCTCCATCAAAGATACCAGAACCACTTGAACCTCTTTGACTGGATGCAGCACTGATGATATCTTCCTTAGCTAGGGCTTTCTTTCCTTCATAGTTGTGGCCATTCACAGTATGGAATTTCTGTATGGCAATTTTGTCTATAGAATCATGTCATCAGCGGTCACAAAAGCAAAGCCTCTCTTCTTGCCATTGCAAGATATTCTTCAGTATCTTCCTAATGCCATCAACAAAAAATCTTTTTCTCACTTTAATGGACCCCAGGTCTTTGAGGATATTCTCTCTATACAGCCATCTTTGGGTCTACAACTCTTCCATCCACCTTGTGTGGCCTTGAATTCATAACTGCATCCACCTCCTCCACATTGGCACCTGTGACAAGCCCAAAACCTCTGGAGTATTTGGCGTTTGGATTTCACAGTCCATGTGCATTGCCTGTTATTCAAGATGGCGTCTCAGATCTTATCAGTTGTTTCAGAGCTTAAACATCTGATTAAGAACCTCTGCAACTGTTCTTACTCCTTGGAAGACTCGTACTTAGACATGATAGCAGTGGAGGGGGAGACTTACTTGGTTATGTCTATGGGGAAAAAAAGCTTCAGGAGTTTTTATAAAACTACAGATTCCCAGACCCCACCCTTTAGATTCTAATGGAGCACTTTAGACTGGAGCCAGAGTAGGTCTGTATTTTGAACAAGAACAAGAACTCTAGTGATTCTAACCTGTTCCTGCTGCTTTAAGATGTGATCTCAATAAGTTTAAAATGACGGGGCAAAGGGCAACCCAAAAATATCAACTGCTAACTCTGTGCCCTAAATCTGCCAACCATGAGGATTCTGGTGGGATGTGAGAAGTACTGGGATAATGGAGAAGGGGTCAAAAGGTCCACTTTCCAGCCCTCACCCTGTCATTTATTAACATGTGACCTTGGGCAAATGTCACCAGGAGGTTCAGGCCTCTTTTCTAGGATAGGTCCATAGTTCACACTCTGCTTATTTCTTTGGGTCATGGAGACCAAATGCAAAATAACTTAGGATATAACATGATGTGTTAGAGGTCACACAATTTGCAGAGATAGGCAGTGTTTTACTTCTTCCATCTTTTGATGGCACACTGACACTCAGCCTTGCCAGACCCTAAATCTTTATTCAACCAAACAGAGGATGCCTGGTGCTTTGTAAGGCTGATTCTGAACACAGCTCTCTTGACCTGGAAGGTATTGATTTTCAGAATCACCTGATGCATGTGTGAAAAGGCAAGATTATGGGGCTCCATCATGAATCTTTGGGAGTATGGGTAGGATCTTGTTTCCATCTCATCATGCCAGAGTGACATCATATGATTTCATTAAACGGGGAGAAGCTCCTGAACAGGTAGTAGATGAGGGGCCTAAGCACTGAATGTGACCTCACAGGCCACTGTCACATTTTCTGTGACCTGGGGTAAAGTGTCTTGCTGCTCCATCCTTTCATTTATCCTCTGCCCTCTTCTCCATTCCAGCTATTCTTTTCACCTTCCTCAGTCTCCAGCTACATTCCATTGCAGCAGAATCATCTCCTCCATCGAAATTCATTCCCTTCCTTCCAGTTCTCAAGGTAACTGTCCCCCAAATCCCATTCCCACAAAGGTGTGTGGGATAGGTTCTGGCACTCTCCAGACTCTACTTTGGTTTTTAAACAGATTGTTTGCATTTGATCATTATATCAAAGCATTCTATCAAGGCATTCCTAGAGAATGCCTATGAGTCATCAGCACCAGGCCCGCCAGGAGGATGTTGTGGGACAAAGGTCCCTGTCCCCCAGCCTGCCAAGCTGTTGCTGGTCAAGCCGGCCGATGTCCATGCTTATCAGCCAGATCCAAATGTCCCCTTCATGGACTCCATCCTCTCTCTGCCCCTCCCTTGCTCTGTGCTTCAAAACAAGACAACAGAATGTCTCCTCTCTGCTTATGGAAGATCTTCTTTCCAGCCTCTCATGATTTTATGGCCCTACTCCAGAAGACGTCCAACTTGGCTCTGATCTAGATGGCTACCATCAATTTCCCAATGCCTCTGATTCTTTTTCCAGGGAGCTCTCAACCTCCCTCCTGGGCAGGGCCTGACCCAGGGAGCCCTGATTTTTTGTTTACTGACTTCTGGTGTGACATGGGGCTCATTGTATCTGAATTATCAAGGCTGATGTTTCCCTAAAGTACCATTAATGAAAACTCAGTCCATGAGGTCTATTTTTTGTTGAGGGCAGTGTGTCTTCAGCCAACATTTTTAAGGATTGTTTTTGCTTGATTTGAGGGGATGATTTTTTTCTTCTTTCTTTTAAACTGAGAGGAAAAACAAAATGGATGGTAGATTAAGAAGATAATGGAGGTTCAGGGTTGAGGAAAAGACTAGTTTCGGTTGTCTCCAAGGAGAGGTAGTGAGTGTGGATGCTCCAGTTGGTAAGACAATGAAGGTCAGCAGCTATGGGGAGAGGATACTAGGAATGAAGAGAAACTGGGAGGAGCCAGGACATAGTTACTCTTCTATGATATTCTAGGTCTGATAGAAATACTTTCAGGATTAATAGGCTAAAAAATCCTGTTGCCTCTCAACATCTAGAACAGCAAACTTCTGTCTATCTGTTGTTGTAAGTAAAGTTTTATTAGACCAAAGTCGTATGCATTTCTATTATCAGCGGCTATTTTTCCTATACTGAAAAGTAGTAACCACTGACCACATGGTCAAAACATCCAAAATATTTGCTGTCCTGCCCTTTACAGAAAAAAAGTTTGCTGACTTTTGGTCTAGAATGCCTTATCCTCTAGAGTACTGCTTTAAAAACGTTTCCCCTTCAGAACAGAATGCACCTCTGCTTCCCTCTCCCAGTGGGGTCTCCTGAACCCAGAATTCCATGGAATAGAATTTGAAAATCACTCAGCACATACTGCCCCAGTTTTTGTCTTTTTAGTCACTGGCACATAAAATATACTCCAGACAGATATGATAAATGAGTAATGGAATGAAGTGTCTTCAATTAAGATCCCAAATTCCCATGGCCATAGTCATGGTCATGCCAAATCTCTCTCTGCTCTTCGTCATCTAAACTTCCCCTAAAGTGCCTTGAACCCACTATTAGCCTCCTTTTACTTATTTCTGCTTTTAGCCCCATTGCTCTTCTGGGACTGTTATCACCATGTCCCCAATGATATTCTTAATTACCATGGCCCATGTACATATTTCAGTTCTTATCTTCAGAAGTCTCTTGGAACATTTGTCAATTCCTAACTCATCACCCCCTGGATTCTCATTTTGCCATAATCTTCTCTTTGACTTTTGCTTCCCTGTCTTTGAAATGGTCTCTCTTTTTCCTGACCCAAAATGATTGTGTATTTTCAGCATTACCATCACGCCATCTAAATATACTTGTTGTGTGCTCCCAAGTCTCTACTTAAAAAATCTTTTATTTTAGACTCATGTGTTTAATCCACTAGTAGACAACTCCACATGGCATCCCGAACTTAATCTGTCCCAATCTGAAGTCACCATGATCCTCAGAGCTGTTTCCTCTTCAGTATTCCTTCTTTCTTGATGACACCATCACCTGGTCAGCTCCTGTCAACTTCAACCCCATGACTTTGGCATCTCAAATCAAACATCAACCACAAATTTCCACCCATTTTTGTGATCTGAGGATTTCTTGACTCAACACCCTTTCTCCATCTCTTATTATCTCTCTTGGGACCACTGCCGCAGTCTCCTCACTGATCTCCTGACATGTGTGCCCTACTCTGTTCCCCACTGTGAACCACAGAGATTACATCATGCACCCCTCCTGCCAGCACTCACATACTTACATACTCCCCATGGCTTCCCAGTGCACATGGGATTAGACTGAAATCCATTAACATGGCCTACAAGTCCCTACAAGGGCTAGATGCTATTTGGCTCCCCAACTTCATCATTCATTCTTTTTTTTCAGTCACTGTCTTTGAGCTATGCCAGTGTGTCTCTTTGAGTCAAACATACCATGCTCCTTCCCACCATACCATGCTCTTATCTATTCTATTCCCTTTTCCTAATATGGTTCCCCTGAAATAATACCTAGTCATCCTGGAATCTTAACTCAAACACCACTTCTCTGGCTTGCTGCTTTCCATCACCAATCGGATGAGGTCATCATGGACTTCCAGGACATTGTGACATCTCCCTCCCAACTCTTGTCACAGCTGTAATTTTACATCTGTCCTTGTAATAATTACATGATCCCTATCTCCATGCACTAGCCCCTAAACCCCTAGGAGACAGATACCAGATCTGATTTTGCTCCTAACACATCCAGTGACTGCCATAGCATATCTTAGCCTCTAGAACAATGCTCTTTGCTAGGAAATACAAATAATGTTTGCCTAATGAAATGTCATTCCTTCATCCAGAATTGTCCTCACATCTACCCTGAACATGTTCTACCATGACTCCCTGTTGTCTGCTAGACAAATCAAATCTCATGTCATGCAAGCTCTGTCATGAATGGACCATTCTCTGGGATTATCTCCTGCCTTCACTGGGTACTTTATGTTCCAGCAGACCAGTCCTGCCACCTGCTTTCAGCACTCACCTTACTTGTCACACCTTAGGGCCTCTGATCCTTGGATAGATTTCATTGGGATTCATCAATTGTTAATATTTTAGCACATTTGTACACACACACTCTTTCCCTTCCCCCAACCCTATATTTATGTGTGGTTGTATATGCACTTGGGGGAGCATTTGTGAGTATTTTGAAGCTACCACATCACTTCACCCCTGGGTATATGGCAGTTGTCATCTAAGAATCAGGTCATTGTCCTCCATGAGTATAATATAATTATTACACTTGGAACACTTAGCATCAATATAATACTATTATATAGACCAAATTTATATTTCCCCGGTTGTCCCAGAAGTAAACTTTGTAGCTCCCTATTTTTTTTTGTTTTCCTGCTGCCTCGACTCACCCCCCATCCCCATTCTACATCTGGTTTGCTGACTGTACCTCCTCATTTACTGTACCTCATCCTGATTTTTTTGAAGGGCAGAGATTGTGAACTATACAGCAAAACCCGTTTCTTCTTCCTAAGCATACAGCTTGACCTCATTTCTAAGACTCTCTTGAAGTTGGGGGTGTGTGGCTATGTGGCCAAGTTCTAATAATAGTGATGGGGGCAATTTCAAGGCCAAGGTTTCATCCAAGCACTTCCATTTGACAGCTGAATACAGATAATGAAGACAAGAATCTAGGGAACCATGGAGCAACAAGATGGAAGGAACCCTGGGTCATCAAATCACTTGAACAAAGAGAATCAGTTAGAGACACCTGCCTTGGGTTTTTAGGTGAGCAGGAATAGACTTTCATTAGGTTTGAACCATGACATCATTGGGGATCAATTTATTATAGCAGCCAACATTACACCACACTAATGATCTTACTATGGGAAAGAGAGGAGACTAGTTGGATATTCTTTTTTTTTTTTTAAGATTTATTTATTTATGCATACAAGAGCTGGGGTACAGCTCAGAGGTGTGGGTGGGGGGTGAGAGGATTCACCAGGGATAGAGTGGGGAACAGAACAGGCACATTGACTGAAGTACACTGCTGAGGGGAGCAGCAGGCAAGTCAGGAGAGGTCTGCTGCACCATGTGGGTTGCTCCCTGGCCAGGGATGGAACTCGCACTGCAGAGGGCTGCAGACAGCTCCAAAGGTTGTGTCTTAATCCCTTGCACCACCAGGGAGGCCCTAGTTGGATATTCTTATCTAGAATTCCTTACTTGTAGAGAAAGCAAAGTGTAGTTTGCGTGGACACCACAGCCTGGAAACCAGATGGTCCCAGGAGCTAAAGCCCTGAATAAAGAAGGGACATCACCAAATGTAGGAGTTCAGCTCATGGAGACTCTGAGCCTAGACATCTTTCTTCCAAAATGTGAATGTGCTTTTGTCTCATGATATCTTTGTGCAATGACAACTTCATTTAAATCTTAAGTAGTATCAGAGAAAACAGTCAACATGGAAGCTTTTCATAAATGCAGAGAGTTAACAAAATAGAGAAAATCCATAAAAGCTAGGTTTGACAATATGAAAGTAACATGAATAAGTAATTACAGGCATTGTATGTTCTTCTCATTTTGTCTAATCACTATGCAGCACAATCATAAGATTTATCATTAAATTTGTCAGATTTGCTTTATTGTTAATTTATTTGATCACAATTTCAAACTTTGTTCTTGAATATAGAGCCTGTATTGTTTGTTCATATGGCTGCTTGCAGCTTAAAAAATTTGAGGGAGACTCACTACCCTCCTGTCGTAAATAGCTCTGTGGCTGAGTAAAATAAGAACATTTCATTGATATCTAAATTTTATGGTTGTTTATAACTTCAGATTTGGCCTTGTGGATGGAATCGGATAAATGCTTAGCCAGGAGAACTGCTGTGATAAGAGAACCAAGGCTTTTGCTGCTCCTCTGGCTGGATTGTCACACAGCCAGAAAGCTCTCTGCCTCATGTCACTCTCATGGTCAGTTACACAGAGCCAGAGCTTGCCAATGTCTGGCTTTCCTTTCAAGACTGCAGCATCTTCATGCCTTTAATGAATTACATATGTTACTTGAAATATGACTTGTATATATTAATTTCATTTAATATACCAGTGACAAAAATGTGCTCAGGCAGAATTTCTCTACATGAGCAGAGATAAAAATCTCATACTCCAACAGCATATGATGCTAATAAAATAATCACATCACCTACACGTACTAATTAGCTACTAACTGTTTTATATCTCAGTTAATCTTTACAACCATCCCTGAGGAAAGGAGAGTGATTTGTCACTTCTCCCCCAGACTATGAGAGGAGATAGAAGTTACCCAAGATCACAAAGCCTGGGCAGTGGAGCCAAATTACAGATTAGTTCAGTAATCTTGATCCCCTTTCCCAGCTTCCCTTCATCACTCTCTCTCCTCACCGTGTCCTGAGATGAAAATTCCTTCTGAGATGAGAATACAGGATGAGGAATGTGTACTTGCTGCTTTTCCACTGTTCCTTGAAGATTTGGGAGGTATTGACTTTGATTTGGGTGAGGTTGGAGCTCTTTCCTTGTGTCTGCTTTAGCAAATACAGATTCAGCAAGTATATATTATATTCAACAAAATCTGTACAAATATATCTATATACATTCATATATATATATATATATAATATATTTGAGCTGTTGCACACACACACCAAACACATGCACACACACCATGTGCTAGTGCTAGGGGCAATCCAGTTCCTAACAAGTTTATGACCCAGTTGGGGAGGCCAAAGATTGAATAGGCTATTGAAATATAGCAGGGTAAGTGCTGTTAGGGGAGAAGTATTGGATTCTGTAAGGAAATTCTAAGGCAAATTTGGCATCTATACTAAGGTCTGTAGGCCAGGAGGGAATAATGAAAAGAGGGAAAGACAGTGTGCAGGCAAGATGTGTGATTCACCAGATAAGCACTGAGTGGTCCCTTCCAGAAGACTCTCCCCCATCTTCTATAGTGCCTAGTATTCTCAACATTGATTCATTAACAAATATTTCTATCAGTAAATTAATCTGATGTGTGAAATATTCACTACATTGAAAGCACTGGGTGAGGCAACGAGGAAAGTTTGAAGAACTCTGAATCCCTGTGTCTATCCTCAAAGAGTTTACTGAGTGTGGAGTTGGAACATTATCCAAGGAATAAAGAAAACATAAACAACCATGCAGGTGTGAAAGTAGTAGGAAGAATCCGAGCTTTGGATTCAACCTTCCACCACCACTCCCTGGCCATGCATCCTTGCATAGGGTACTTAACCTTTCTGAGGTTCAGTCCCCCAGCTATCAAACCGAAGTTATAAAGGTCCCTTTCATGGCCACAGCAGAGATGAGATAGGTAGTGCCTAGTGCCTAATCGACATTTAGCGTGTTGCTCAGCACAGAGCAGGCTCTCCATAAATGAGAGCGATAAATGCTTTAACCATTAGGATATTATTATAATTAATTCACTCATTAAATTTGTGAGAGCTTCCTCCCTTGGGCCTTTTGTACTTTTGATTTCAAGCCTCTGGCTTCGGGCCTCGCCAGCCATTGCCCTCGCACCTGACTCTCCTTCTGTTGGATTCTGTTTTCAATTTAGCATGTTCTTGCCAAAGAAGCATAAACCATGAACTCTGAGGAAGCTGCTTGTCTCTCTCACCAGTAGGCCTCTGAGTCTCCTCAGCACCTCCCTAAGCCATGTGGCAGGGTGGAGCTCTCTTTCTGTCCTCTCCACCTCTGTCCTCATTCGCTGGGCGGTTAATTGTACCCCACCCACTGACCTCTTCAACCATGTAATGGTATGTTTTTATTTATTATATTTCTGTTAACATCTGATATTTGCCGGCAGGAGATGGCTATGGTCCTGGTCAGGGGACAGAGGATGATAAATTTGGGTTGCAACATACAGTTCGAAACCATGGAGTGCATTCTCACACAGGATCACTAACCAAAAGCACATTTGTTTTGAAAAAGAAGAAAAAAAAAAAAAGTCTGACATCTCGTCAACTTGCCCATTGACCAGTTATGTGATAGTTTTGAAATACTACTACTAAAATCAACTCTTATGTGTTTTTTTGCTTATTTATTTATTTGATGGATGATGTTAAGGATGCCTCCTAGCTTCCCAAATACAGTTTCTGGGAAAGCTGGAACACTGGTAGGAGAATCTAGGAAGTGACAAAGGAAAGCAGGTTTGATGGTGCTGGTGGGAAGAGTCAGTTTAGAATTGTAGACATGTTAATTTCAAAGCCATGGTAGGCCATGCAAGGGAATGTGCCCAATCAAGTATGGCAATAGAAGAGTGAAGCTGAAGAGAGAGGACAGGACAGTAGATTTAGGCATCCTTCCCAGAGAGGAGGCAACGCCCAGAGAGGAGGAAACTCTCAAAATAAAAGCCTTCTACAGAAGGTCCAGTGAGGGCCACACATACCAGGGTGAGTAACACATTAGCAGGGCTACTTAGGCTTCTATTTTGCCCAAGATGGACACTGTTAACTGAGACCCAAGTGTTCAGGGCTGCAGCCCCAGTAGCTAACCTGTTCAGCATGAGCTAACCTGTTCAACCTGTTCAAACATGAGAATTTCCCATTCCATTTTGCAATTTACAAATGAGACTTTAAGTGACTTTTAAGGGATACTGACTCTCCAGGATGACATGTAGTGTGTGGTTTCACATAGGACACAGGATCCTGGTACACCCACATGAAAGGGAGTTTATACGCAGCTTGCAAAGCAAGGCATTTGCAAGGAGAGCCTTGTTTTTTTTTTTTTTTTTTTTTTCTTTTTGGATGGTATCTGATCATCAGATTGGCTGGCTCAGTAACAGGAGAAACTATCAGGAGACAATGAGACCCCAGACCAGATGGGAAGTTTTCATGAAGGTGAGATATCAGGAAAGCTCTTGTTGCTAGAGAGTATAGGGTAGAGGGGTGGTCAGGGCCATGTCAGAGCTAGAGGGCCTTATAGAATGAAGTGAAAGGTCCCTCCCCTGAAGGGCAGGAGAAGTGTGGGAGGCTGGGTTTTGGCAGCACTGTGGACCAAAGGTGAAAAAGAGTGAGGATGGCTGTGCCTGGGCTGGGTGATCAGACACTGTTTGCTTTGGGGCTCCATGAACCAAGGACTCTGGGAGGTTCTCTGTAGGGCCAAGAGCAGACTGAGATTTCTCTCTGGAGTGGAAACAGATTGCTATAACTTCAATCCCACCAAGTATTTTACTGACAGACTAGGTGTGAGTTTTCTCCAGGTGGGGGCGCTTCAAAACAGAGGGAAGGGAGGCTGGGGTGGGGGAGGTAGGTGGGGAGATAGCGGTCAGCTTCAGTGTGGCTTCAGGAAAACTCTTGCAGATGTGGGCAGAGGAACAGATTCCCCTGAGCTACAGTCAGTTCCCCAAATCAGGGAATGGCGGAGAGAGGGGGCAATTCATTTTATACAAGGGGATCCCTAGGAGTTTCTGGACACACAACCTAACCTCAGTTTGGGTTCACTTTGCAATGGAAAGGAGCAGCTCTCCTTGCACCAAATTAAATCCATTTGATCAAAATTTGTAATGCAGAAGAGCATAATTAGATTCAAGATTTTAATTAGGCACAGTTTTGATGAAACTTAACGGCAGCCGCAGGAATACTCTTGCTGTCTATTAAATATAATCCTGCCTGGTGAAGAGCTCTTTAGTTGATGATCTTTAATGACTGCAGGCTCTGGGCTTGTGGTGTGCTAGGCAGCCTGGAGGAGGAGGGTAGGGAAGTGTTAGGGGGTTGTTGGGCAGAGGGAGGAATTGCAACCATAGGAAGCTTCTCTTTCAAAGGAATGTTGGTACTCAACTTTGGGGGTACCTAATTATTTGCTTTTCATCTGTCAGAGTAGAGAAAGTGAAGAATTTTGTTGAGGGCCATTTACCGTTATCAGCTAGGAAGGAGAGCAGCCCACCCCTACCCCAAGCACACATAACTGTCCTTGCTAATCGATTTCTGCCGCTCAGCAAAAGCTTGAATTTTCTGCTGGTCTCCCGGCAAGAAAACCAGAAAGGAGGCCCCTAGGAGTACACGTCTGGGGACGAGTCCTCAGCCTGCCAGAGCTGACATTAGTAAACACAGCAAGGTTGAAGGAATGAATAAAGCAATGAGTGAATAAGTGACTCACTCTGGAACTCTGCTGACCAAGAGAAGGTGTTAAAAAGCACAGCTAGGCCACAGCTGTCACCTTTTTGTGTAAAGTGACTGGGCTTGAAAGAAAAATTCTTCATTCCTTTCTGCTCTCTCTCTTTCTTTCTTTATCCAACCTGTTCCCTGAAGGCCCACTCTGCAGTAAACCTCTCCCAGACCCTATATATTTTACAGTGAATACATAAGAGTCTCTGCCTTTGGGAAATTAACATCCTGGTAGGAAAGAAAAGTGGTGCATATCTATTTATGAATTACAAGAAACTCTGAGAAGGATTAATAGAGAAGTTATAATAGGTTTTGATCAGGGATCAGCAAACAACTGAGGGGCTAAATCCAGCTGTTGCCTTTTTTTGTAAATAAAGTTTCATTGGAACAAAATACTGAACATTCATTTTCATATTGTCCAAAGCTGCTTTTGCTACCAAAGTAGAGTTGAGTGATTGTGACAGAGACCCCTGGCCTACACAGTCTGAAATACTTACTCACTGGCTCCTTATAAAAAAAATGTGCTGAATCTTGGTTTTGACCCCTAAGGAGGAGGATTTTGTCTGGTGGGAAATGCCATGTTGGGGAGAAGAAGCTGGATATATTCAGGACCAGAGGAAGATCCCTCTAACTGGAGGGTCAGGGAAGGGCTAGTGTGTGTGGGCAGGTGTGGCTGGGCAGGTGTGGCTAGACAGGGATGGATGGGCTGAAGTGGCTGATTGAATTGGATGAGGAGTCAGACCTTGGGGAGGGATTTGGATATAATTCTGAGTACACTGGAATGGTGCTACAGGGTGTTAAGCAAGAGTATAATATGCTATGATTTACACTGCACCCTCTGGCTCTGTGGTCAGCTGGGAGGAGAAAAGCCCCCTGCTCCTGTAAGATAAGGCAAGATAAAAACAAGAGATGGTGGTGGTTTGGACCAGGATCACAGCAGCCAAGGTGGTTTGGATTAAGATTACAGAGTCCCGGGCAGATTTGGAATACATTTGAGAGGTAAGATGACAGGATTTAGAAATAAATGTTGGAAAGGGTGGTTAGGAAGAGGGGGTGGGGGGAATGTTCCTTTGGATTTTGGTGGGAGCAATTAGGTGACTGGTGGTGAAACCAGGTGATGGGACTGGGAGAGGTGGGATTATTCAGTATGTTATGACCTCCTTGAAATTGAGATTCTTGTGAGCATCCAAGTAGAGATCTCAGGCAGACAGTTGGATATATGACCCTGAAGTGCAGATGAGAGGCTCAGGCTGAAGATAAAAACTTATGAGTCATCGGCATATAGATGGTATTTAGCCATCAGCATGAGCTCACCTAGAGTGGGAAGTACAGAGAAAAGGAAGTGGGACCCATAGCTGATGATTTTCTGCAGGCTGCTTGATTTCATTTTGACCTGTTACTCACTGATACTAATCACTGATACCTGATATCCAAGTGTTAGGCTCTGGATAAATTACTTAAGACTTAATTAAGAAATATGCTTAAAGAAATGCAATAAATTATTCTTAAGCATATACAGTTACTCTGAGGTGATGCTCCTCCCCCCAAGCAGTATGAAATGGAGGACTTTGCATCTTTTTTATATAATGAAAACAGAAGTAGTAAGTGCATTGCTTAAATGGTGCGTGAATGATTTGCTCTTTACAGTATTTAAATGTCCTTCTTCAAGTTGAGTGATAGTTGAGCTGTTTAAAGTGATGTCTCCCAATCACAGCTTCCCAGCAGTCATCCAACCAGAACTGGTGAGAGCTGCGTATTCTCTGGCCTCCCACCCAGAGTGATTTGGTAGATCTGGAGTAAAGTCCCAGGAATCTGTATTTTCAATATAGACCCCAGGAGGTTCTGATATAGGAAACCCATGTTATAATGCCTTGTTGCCACAGTTTTCCTGGATATTTCAAAGGCAAACTTTTTTTAATTAATTAATTATTTTTTTTTTCTTACATCATTGTCGTCCCCACAGTTTTCCCACCACATATCATCTGTGATCCATCACCATTTTCCCTTGTGTTCTTCCCTCCCCTGTTTTAACCCCTCTCACTTCCCCTGCCTTGTATGTCTCAGTTCTATGATCAACTTGCTAGTTTTAACTTTTTCTTGACCTTTTGTTTGCTTTCGCTATAATCCACATAGAAGTGAGACCATCTGGTATTTATCTTTTTCCTTCTGACTAATTTTGTCTAGCATAATCCCTTCCAACTCCATCCATGTTGCCGCAAATGGCTTGAGTTTGAATTTTTTGATTGCTGAGTAATATTCCATTGTATAAATATACCACACGTTTTTGATCCATTCATCTATTTTGGAGTGTTTGGGTTATTTCCATTTCTTGCCTATTGTAAATAGTGCTGCAGTAAGCATAGGAGTGCAGGTTTCCTTTTGAATTACTGATTTGTGTGTCCTCAAAGACAAACTAGATTACCTCACCCAAATAACCATATCATCTAAACTGACAAAGCTCTGAATTTGTGAGGTTAGGATAAGATACAAATACTGTTCTTATACATACAACATATTTACTGAGTAGTTATTATTACTTATTATTGTTATTACCTGCTTGCTTCCTCTCTTTCTTTCTTAACACCGCACCAAGACCTAAAGATCTTAGTTTATAAAAATATTTCAACCAACACACATATATGCAACACCCATAAACACACAAAATCTCTCTCTTTTTCTCTTCCTCTTGGGCACTCATATGCACATATACCTCTCTATTTGTCTTTGGCAACACTGCATCAGAACAGGTCCTAATCTTTCAATGAGGCTATATAATAGTTTCCTAACTGCTCACTATCCCTCTGCGGTTACACCAGCCCTAGTCTATCCTGCAAATTGCTGCTAGAAGTATTTTTCATAAGCCAAATCTGATTCCTTTAAGCTCCTATCATTTAGGAAAAGTGTCTGTTGTCTCCTCAGTGCCTACTGAGAAAAGTCCTTGGTTTAGTATTCGATGACTGCTATACAGAGACTCTGATCTCCTTGGTTAGCAAGAATTCTTCTAATTCTTATACCAGCTCATTCGTGCCCACCAACATCTATTCACCTACACCTGTCCATGCACACCTGCCTATCCAGACCTCCACCTCCAATGCTTCCCTTCCACATCTGCTCATCCCTGTTTAGCCACACCTGCCCACACACACTAGCCCATATATTCCTGCCTATCCATTACCCAATCCCTCCTTTCCTTATACAACTCTATATCTTGGTCTGAGATTCATTTTTTCCTAAAACTTCCTGGTCAACTCTTACTCATTCTAGAAGATCCAAAATTCCCTTCATTTCAAAGGCATTCTTGGTTCCATAGGCAGAGCTGATAATTCCTGCTTTGTTCTCCACTTAGCAAATTGTACACATCTTTACTAAAACATTTGCCAAGTTGCATTGTGATTATTTGTTTCTTACTTACCAAACCCCTAAACCAAACTGTGAAGTTATTCATCTTTATATCCATAGCATCTAATTCAAAACCAGGGTTAAAAGAGGTGCTCAATAAATGTGTTGAGGAATTTTTCCTCTCCTTCCTCGCTGTCAGATTCTCAATAAGCTAAATTCTAAAGGTGATCAGTGTGTCTTCCTGTGGCAGCCCATCTTCCATCTTTTGATTTGCTGGTGTCTATTAAAGCAGATTGCTGAGTTCATTTAGATTTTGTGAAAAACATAGTTAAAAGGTTTCTGCAGGCCCAGAGTGACTTTCAAATCATAAAATGCTTCAGCTATAGTGCATGTTCTTCCTTCAGTCTCCTCCTGTATTGCTTCCTTCTGGGTGCTCAGGTATGGTATGGCAATTTAGGCTGCTGCATGCCAATCTCTGGACACCTGAGAAGTATACATTATGCACACATCATGAGGACTACATGTTCATTCCCAAAAATAAGAAGAAAAACCAATGAGAATGAGAGGCCACAAAAATTCACAGTGGTTGTCTACAAAGCACTTCAGGACTTTAGGCAACCATGAGTCCTTGCTATGTTAATTACAAGGTACGTGCACAGGTATGTGGATTTTTCTCGGAGGAGTTTCCATCATTTTTATTTTATCTATCTATCTATTTATTTATTTATTTATTTATTTATTTATTTATTTATTTATTAAAGACTGGGGAGACCACAGTTCAGACTCACCATATCTTTTTTTTTTTTTTTATAGAGGCATGTTTTATTTATTTATTTGTTTGTTTGTTTGTTTTGTTTATACATGCACTGGGGACAGTCAGAAGCGCAGGAGGGTGAGAGAATTCACCAGAGCCAGAGCGGGGAGCAGAGCAGGCAGAAGGACCGAAGTACACTGCTGAGGGGAGCAGCAGGTGGCAGGAGAGGTCTGCGCGCCATGTGGGACCCTCCTCCGGTGGCCGGGGAGCAGCCGGGGATCGAACCAGCACTGCAGAGACCACGGGCAGCTTTGCAACCCATCGCTCAACCGCTGCGCCACCGGGGAGGCCCTTATTTATTTATTTTTAAAGAGTTATTTATTTTTATACAAGAACCGGGGTACAGGCCAGATGTGCGGGAGGGTGAGAATATTCACCAGAGACAGAGCGGGGAACAGAACAGGCAGACTGACGAAATACACTGCTGAAGGGAGCAGTGGATGAAACAGGAGAGGTCTGCTTCGCCATGTGGGATTCTTGCTGGCTGGCCAGGATTGAACCAGCACTGTAGAGGCTGCAGACAGCTTCATAGTGTGGTGCTCAACTGCCTGCGCCACTAGGGAGGCCCTCCATCATTTTTATAAGATTTCAAAGGGACCTGAATCCCATAGGATTTAAAGCCTGCTGACTTAGACTATAGCTTTATACCTTTCTTTTTAATATTCATCTTTAAATTAACACATGAATCTTGAAAGGGCTTTGGAATATGAGTGATTTCGCTGTAATACGTTGATTCCCTGTTCTCCAGTCTTCTCAAATATGTCCTCACTTGCTGTCTTCATCCTTTATTTTAGCCTCCACACCAAAGAGTGAGCAAGGCTATATCATTTTTAATAAATCCTGTAAATAGACCTGGCTTCTGCTGTATTAGATCACTGTAAAACAATTCCCTGAGGCCCAACGGATTAAATAATAGAAGAAAATGCTTTCCACTAAGCCAAGCAGATGATAGAAAATATTCTTGCTATGGTAATTTGCACAGATTACTCCATGACAAATAGGTTGTTTGAGCTGATCATGTTGATCACTGAAACACTGTGCAGATTTTCTCCTGCGTTTGGCAATGTTGCAAATGCACTGCGAAGGCCAGGGCCATTGCTCCTGACTGGCCAGCATGCAGATGCACTTTCAGGAATCTCAGTGGTTTCAAAGCCAGAGCTAGCATGCTTTGCATATAGAACAGCTGTCTTCAGTCCTCCACCTCATAGCCATTGCCAGTGTTCATTCTGTAACAGTGCTGCCACTAGGGTCTGCTGAGAAAAGGACACAAGATACCACATACATGCTGGTGGAGGCTCCGGAGGCCTCATCTTTCCTTCTCCTACTGTCCCCAACCTGCTTTTCATGTATTCCCATCTCATTAAATGATGTTATGGGTGCCAGCTTGACTCCTGTCTCTCACTGCCCTCTCCTGAATCCTGTTGAGTCTACATCCATCTTTTCTCTTATCTGTGTCCTTCCTTTGGTTCAGGACACTAAAACCCTCTGTCTGAATGGCAGTAGTGTCTTCTTCCTAAATGGTTTCCTTCATGCCAAACTGTAACAACTTGATTCTATAAATAAGCACCTGTATCCTCTCTGGGTGTCCAGTGTCATATGTGCATTGACCTATGGGGCCTCGTGTGGGATGGGCAGTATTTCACATACTTGTCCATTCTGCCCTGCTTACATTTCATAATCCATCCTGGGATAGGGTCCACCTCTCTTTACAAATTATGGGACCTACAGAATCCAAGTAGAGGCCATGCTCCACAATTTGATCACGGTTTCTATGACAGCAATTTTAGAAGACTTGATTTGAGAACGGTCTTATTTGGCAGCAATACCAAATTCCTAGTCTTTTTTTTTTTCGCCAAGCGAATTTTTCTTTCATTCTCATGTCCTAATGAGGTTGCCAATCATAGTGTCTCAGCCCCACTACAGGAAAGACCTGTGATCTATACTAGGCAACCCATGTGTCTCCCACTTCCTGTGCCACCATGACAGGCTTGCTTATGGGCATGGAACCATACTAGCCTGTTTAGGATCCCTGGGATTGATATGTGAACGCAGATGAAGAGAAATTCTCTTTCTGTTGAGGATACTAAACTTGAAGGATGTAGGCATGTGACTGCTTGAAGCCATTTTGAGCTCTTATCTGCAAAGTATATTCAACAAGACAAGTGATGATGGGCTGGTGGTGACAAATAATAGCTCTTGAGTGCTACCCATATGCCAAGAATTATTCTAAGTGTTCTGCATGTATTAGCTCATCTAATCTTCATAGATATATACTTAGGATTATTATTATGGTTGTAATTATTGTTTAAATGAGTGTATTTTGCTATAATTATTATGGTTAAATTATTAGTATCCTTATACTGAGATAGAGAAATTGTCACACTTAGGGGTCAAACATCTCAAGGTGAAAAGAGCTGTCAAATGAAGGAGATCAATTTGAATCCAAGCAACCTGGTTCCTGAGTTTGCTTTCTCACTTTATTCTGTTGTCTGTAGCAGTATTGACCAAAGAGGAGGAAGAGAAAAAAGGAGGAGAGCAGGTGGAGTAGGAAGACACAGATCCGCAGGTTATTGCTAGAAACTTTGGATTCAGCTATGTCTGAACCCAGGGCTCCTGGATTCCCAGGAGTGACTCAACACTTTCTCGTTTGTTTTTTGTTTTACTTAAGTCATTCATTGGGTTCCTATTGCAACTTGCCTAAAATGCTCTGCTTTCCATCATCTTTCATTCTGTCTCTTGTCTTACTGCTTTGCCTTAAACAACAATATTGTTAATAAATAATATAGGAACATTGTAGATTCCTCTCACATCTCTGTGCTTCCTGAGGATTGACCTCCTTTCTGATTTCACTTTCTGCTTTGGCATGAGGAAGGAAACCAAAGGTGGTGAGGACAGGGTTGGCTTCAACATTTGTTCCTTGGCCTGGATTAGTGTTCAGGGCCCTGATGATCAACCCTATTCACCTGCCCTAGCTAGGTTTCCTGGCCACAGGTTGATCAAATCAGAGATGTCAGAAGCATCTCGAAACTGCTCATCCCATAAAGAGGCCAGGAAGGCTCTGCAGACAGCAGTCTGGGAATAAGACACTCTTAGGAAGGTCCAAGCCTTTGTCACACACCAGCAAGCATGAAGCCAGGATGGCTCAGCAGCTCCAGACTGATTTATTCTTAGGCATGCAGAATTACCAGTTAGCACATTAAGAAACCTCTTGTTCCTGCCTTTTTAACTCCACACATCAATAACAATTTGCTTGGCAAAGCCCCGGGTGCTGGACCTAAATATGCAAACCACCAGGGGGAAAACACAAGGATAATGTAGAGAAATTAGATTTAAAATACCAAATAAACTCTTTTCACTGTATTCCTCCCAGTTAGTGCTATATAAATGCTCATAACATTTATGAAGCACTGAATGCCACATAACTGACTGGTTATTGATGTGTAAATGAGAAAAGGATGTGAATGGAAGAATTGAAAATAGTATAACTGTCAATAATGCAGATGTTAGTCTCAAATGTGATAAATCTCTGTGTGCAATAATGCCAAACCATGAACAGTGGTAGGTTAAGAGGATAGACTTCAAACAGGTCCAAAGAGCTCCAAAGGCAAAAACTCTAAAGAAGGTCATCATAGCTGAGGAGAAGGTGATGCCAGAAGAGGTCAGAACAGGTGGTCATTTCAAGTAAAGTACAGTGACAAAGACAGAAGCATCTCCCCATTCTCCCATCCATCCATTCATACACATTTCATTATTTGTCAACTAGACTGCAACTATAAGCACTGTTATTTACTCAGTTTTGGACTTGCTATAAATTGCTGTCATTTATTGAGGGCTAAATTTGTGTGAGGTATTATACAGTGTTTTACATGAATCATCTCACTTAATCCTCATAAACACCCTTTGACTCTGACGTTATCTCTACTCTGTTGATGAGAAAACAGTATCTTGGAGAGCTTAACTGTTCTGTGGAAGGTCAAGGAGAAACATGCATCATGTCATGATTGAGCTCCAGACTCGCTCATCTACCCAGTTATCTCCTCATTTTGTGGCCCTTGAGTTTCTACCATGTACCAAGCTTTGGATGGGGTTCTGGGACTAGGAAGGAAGTGTAGCTACAGCCCTTCAGCATTAGCACCTGGGGGGAAGTGAGCCTGGAATTGACCACATAAGATCTTGGAATTAGAAGACTGGGATTCCTAGAGGTCATCGCTGGAACACCCAAAAGCAATGGTCATGGTGATCTCAGAAAGACCTTCCCAAGTCAACCCTGTTCTTGAAGAATGACTCCTGTTTATGAGATTAAAAAAAAAATGGGAAACCTACTCTAAGTGGAGGAATAGCATAGGTAAAGACCTGGAGACAGGGGGAATGTGGCTATTGCATGCAATTCAGAGACATTCAGCAGAAGTGAGAGGATTTGGGAACCTAGGCACCTCCTATACTAAGTAGCTTGTGTTTACATTCAGCCTGTCATAGCTACGAGCTTGAAGATGCAAACACAGCAGCACCACTGGGGAGCTGACAACTAGACAGCCAGGCCCTGCCCAGAGCCCCCACCTAAAGTCTCCCCCCGCCCCCACCCCAGTCTTATTACATTGATCTCCTTATTGGCTTGACTTTTTCACAGTACATATCACTGACATATTTATGAAATTGTTTGCTTCATTTCCATAAGCTCCATGAAAGCAGAGATTGTGTCCATTTGTAGAACGAAGTTTGCCATGTCATATACCTTCCATATTTGTCAAATAAATAAATGAACCCAACAGTGAAAAAGAGAAAGATCTGCCACTAGTGAGATGTGGAAGCAATGAAGTTCTGTCTCCTGTCACCCAATTTGGGCTTGAGGTTTCTCTTTAATCACTTGTAAGTGGTTTAGAGTCCAAATCGCTTGAATGCCTTATGAAGCTTAAGAAGTCATGGTCTTGGGGCCTCCATGGTGGCCTAGGGGTTAAATCTCGGCACTGCCAGCATTAGTTCAATCCTTGGTCAGGGAGCTAACCCACATATGGCACAGCAGACATCTCTTATCTAGCCTGCTGCTCCCCTCAGCAGTGTATTTCAGTAGATCCTCCTGTTCTGCTCCACACTCTGTCTCTGGTGAATCCTCTCTCCGTCCCCCTCCCCATACCTCTGGCCTACACCACAGTTCTTCTATAAATGAATGAATGAATGAACGAATGAATGAATGAACGAGTGAACAAACAAATCTTTAAAAAAAAAAAAGAAGCTGGGCCTCCCCGGTGGCGCAGCGGTTGAGCGCTGGGTTGCGGAGCTGCTCACAGCCTCTGTAGCGCCGGTTCGATCCCCGGCTGCTCCCCGGCCACCAGAGGAGGGTCCCACATGGCGCGCAGACCTCTCCTGCCGCCCGCTGCTCCCCTCAGCAGTGTACTTCGGTCCTTCTGCCTGCTCTGCTCCCCGCTCTGGCTCTGGTGAATCCTCTCACCCTCCCGCGCTTCTGACTGTACCCAGTGCATGTTTAAACAAAACAAACAAACAAATAAATAAATAAATAAATAAACATGCCTCTATAAAAAAAAAAAAAAAGCTGTGGTCTTAGCTGTGCTATCCAAATGCTTCCTTTCACCCATTTCCAACACTGGCAGTCAGATTGCTTGTGCTTAGTCATTACTTCCCCTTCCCATGCCCTAGGCAGACATTGCAAATCAATCATGGCAATTTTTCTCATTGCTTTAGAATCCTTGTCAATACCACACTCCAGACAGATACTGCTAATCTGCAGGAGGTGGCATTAGAGGTGACACTTCATCCTGAGCTTGAGCAAAAGTAAACAGATATGAGGAGAGTAATATAATAGATGTAAGGAGGAAGTGAAATATTGTAAGCTATATGTTTTCAGACTTCCCCCACAATGACAAATAGAACAGCTCAGAGACAATATAGCCCAGTGAGTATGAGTATGAACATTAATGTCAAGCTTGCTGGTTGTACTCCCTGCTTCTTAACCTTGTACCTATGTCGTTTTGGACAAGTTACTTAGCCTCTCTGAACCTCAGTGTTCTCATCTGTAAAGTGGAACTAAATCATGAGATCATTGTGGAGAAAGCAAAATAGTTTACCTTGCCTTAGCCCAGTGCCTAAGTAATCAGTCAATATCAGTTATTGATTTTTTTTCAAAATTGGAAGACTTATAAATTTAAAATTAACCAGTAGCTGAATCTTGAATGCCAGAAATATTAGAGCTGAAACTCATTTATTCACTCTTAGGAATATGTAAGGCAAGCCTGCTCCTTACTCAATCTCAACAAGTTTTTTATTTCCTTTTTCCAATTTGTATTCATATTTGAATGGCTATTGTAAAGGCATTTAAGAAAATGTTTTAAACAGTAAGCAGTTAACCCATAATCACAGCCCACACAAAACTCATTTCATTTTTCACATTCCTTTCCACTCTTTTCCTCGATGTGCATGTGTGTGTGTGTGTGTGTTTAATAGTAATCTTGGTCTTTCTGATTTTTCTATTTATTCTCTGAGACAGAAAATTTAGTTACTAGGCCTTTCTCCATCATTGTGTTTGCCACATGCAAGTCACCAGGCTGAGTGCTCCTACCTATTAAAAGAAGATACTAACACCTGCCTTGCTCACCTCATAGACTGGTTGGATGGAGCAGAAGAGAAAAGGGATGTGCAAATAGGTTTAAAAAAATACCCATCTTAATCACCTCCTGAGTTACCTATAAGTAAAACATTATAATAAATGTGAAGAAACTTATGTAAAATGGTATTATTAAATGAGCAGGGGTGGGGAGTTAAAATGCAAAATGTAAAGGAAATTAGAAGATAATTCCATAAGTTGTGGGATTGTTTTGAAGTCCTTCAGAATGATAGTAAATTTCAAGTAATTCTCTAGCAATCATGGTAAATTACTGCTTTTTGTTGTTGTTGTTGTTGTTTGGCCTTATTTTTTTCCCCTGTAAAGCAGTTTTAGATTAAATGGCCATTTTTCTCTGTATTCATAAATCATACAACAGCCACAAATATTTGGAGAACTTCTTAAACAAAAAATGCGTAAGTTTTACTAGGTAGTGAAGAAAACTGTCACACTGAAATCACAGACAAAAGTAGATACACATACAGACATATATGAAACCCAGACATCAACAGTCACTTGATTGCCCTGGAACTTCCCCCAGGGAATCTCTGGCATCGAAGGATTAATGATTGGTATTACATTAACTAAGGATTTAACCACACAACTTGAAATACCCATCAGTTAGGAGTGGATAGGTTATGTTGCAGTAACAAACAATCCCCTTTTCTCACGACCTTAGCACAGCCAATCTTTATTTATTACTCACGCTAAATGTCCAAAATACATTCACAGGGAGATTCTGCTCCATGTATTTATTCAAGGAGAGGCTCATAGAAACTCCATCTTAATCGGTGTTTCCACAGTTACCTTAACAACAGGAGGAAAACAGGGTCCAGAAGTAACTCAAGTCTTTTCCTCATTCCCACTCGCACTCCATTCACTGAAGCTGGTCACAGGGTCACACCTGATTTTATGGGAGGCAGAGAAATGCAATGCTGCATGTTGCTGGGAGGAGAGCCAGAGATGTTTGGTGGTGAGCAGTAATTACCACACAAGCTCCTTAGGTGTTCTTCATCTCTGTTCTTCCTGGGGTTGGTTGAAGAACAAGAGGGAGAAAGAAAAAGAGAGGATTCTTTTTCTCTAATTTCTTTTTTAAAATTTTTATATTTTATATTTTACATCATTCTTTTTGTACTCTTTTTCTCTAATTTCTTATTTGCAACATTCCACCTTTCAGGCTTCTATTTATTTCTAGATTGTTCCTTGGCTTCTAATTCTTCCCTTTTTTTTAATTAAAGAGAAATTCTACTGTGACATACAGTGTTATTGTGCCCAGATTTTTATACCGAAATCATCACTAACCTCAGCTAGATCTACTACCTTCCTCAGAAATTGGAGCATGAATAGTGTTAGGGGCAGTAAAAGGAAAACACATTTTTTATACATTCAGAGTATTTCTCTGAATTTTATACTGGAAGGTATTAAAAGCACCAAATACTTCATCTTTGATGTCAAGAACATGGGATCTGGCATCAGGTATTCATAGGTTAAAATTTAGCTCTTTCACTATCAGCTGTATTTTTTAAAGGAAATTGCTTAACTTCTCTAAGTAAGCCTCAGTTTCCTAATCTATAAAATGAGGAATAATATTTTCTCTATAGAGAGTTGTAATGAAAATTTAATGATGACAGTGCCTCCAGTTAATAAGCATTCAGTGAATCTTGGCTCCTATTATAATGCTCATCTTTCCTTTCTTAATCTATGTGAGCAGCCTAAAAGAGAGTGAGATCACCATCTTCTTGAATATAATCTATTTACTGTCATTAAATCACAATTTTAATTAGGGATTCTTCATTTTAGAGTATAAAAAAACAAAAATGTCTTAAGCAAAAATAATAAATAAATAAATAATCCTGGCTCATGTAAGTGAAAAATTAGGGATAGTTAAGCCTTAGGTACAGTTGGATCCAGTTGCTCAAATAATTTCATCAGCGCTCACTATCTGTGGTCTTTATTTTTTCTACTTGGTTCCACTACTGGACTTATTTTCCCTTAATGGTGATAAAAAGACTGCCTAGCATTTCAGGGTTATATCTCAATAACCAGGCTGAACAGAAAGGTTTCCTTTTGAACCTATATCCTAAGGAAAAATTTCAGAATTGCTTTTCATTGGTTATGCCAGGACATTGATTATCCTTGAAACAATCAAGGTAGCCATGGGGATGTGATACACTGACTGGGCAAGCCTGGGCCTCTCCTTTGGACCAAGGGGTAGAGAAAATTGGGAGTAGAGTGAGCAATTCTGGAATCCTTTGCATGACAGTGGTGGGGACATATGTGTTCATAGAATAGCAGGCTTCACTTACCAGAAGAAGGGTAAATAGGGAAGAAAAAAAAACCAGTACCTAATACACAGTTTATTGATACACATGTACTTTGTAACAGTGATGTCCCACCATTAACTTACTCAGGCAGAATATCTGTACCAGTGTCCTCACATCCAATTCCACAGCCAAGATTGAAAATTAATCATAGCCCTGTTCTCTAATGAGTTAGAAAATAGTTCATAAGTCTACTCAACTCAATCCTCCTGGAAGCAGGACAAATTTTGACAGAAGTTTCCAAGAAAGTTGATACTATTTTTCTCTAAGTCATGTTCAAGTGAACTGTTCAACCACGTTATTCCTTCCCCATGCATTCTAGTTGATTTTTTATTTTTTTATTTTTATTTTTTTTAAAGATTTATTTATTTATTTATTTATTTATACAAGCACTGGGTACAGTCAGAAGCGCAGAGAGAATTCACCAGAGCCAGAGCGGGGAACAGAACAAGCAGACTGACAAGGAAGTACACTGCTGAGGGGAGCAGCGGGTGGCAGGAGAGGTCTGCGCGCCAGTGTGGGACCCTCTCCAGCGGCTGGGGATTAAACAGGCGCTGCAGAGGCTGCGGGCAGCTTCGCAACCCAGTGCTCAACTGCTGCACCACTGGGGAGGCCCTCTAGTTGATTTTTTAACTTAAGTCCAAAATGTGATATTTTCACCTGTTTTATTTTATCCTGTTGCC
Source organism: Talpa occidentalis (assembly GCF_014898055.3). Taxonomy (NCBI): domain Eukaryota; kingdom Metazoa; phylum Chordata; class Mammalia; order Eulipotyphla; family Talpidae; genus Talpa; species Talpa occidentalis. The sequence goes on from NW_023605305.1 coordinate 84,844,761, forward strand.
TTTGGCCTATTTCCTGGTCTGTTGAGATCTTCAGTCTTGATGCTATCATTCAGGCTTCATTCAGTTATACGCCCAAATTCCTTGCTGTCCATAACTGCAGGCCATGTCTGTTTGGATGAATGTTAAATGGAGAAGTCAGGAACTGAGTTCTTCATACATGTCAAAACATCTCTCTCCAGATAATTCCAGTTTGATCATGAGCAACAAAATTGGTTGATATTCTAGAATACAAAATATCCAAGCACAATGTAAATTTATACACACATGCATACTCAAGTGCTACTATACCTACATTTTTTTTCTATTTTTAATTGATTTGGTAAAATTAGCAGGTCAGACCTAAAATGACAAGTCAGGGTTTAATTAGGATAATAGGCAATTCTCTAACAAAGAAGAGAAGTAACGTTGGCCTGTCTTTACTAAGTCCATCGTGGCTCCAAAATGAAGTATTTTTCCTTTCTCAGTGATGTAAGAAACACCATTTAGACTGCACTTGGAAAACAATCTGTTTGGATGTAGCAGAAAGTTTAACTTGTGTCAATAGTTTAACTTGATGTAAGAAGAATCCAGGGGCCTTTGTAGAGTGGAGTGCTGTTCTGTCTCCCATGGGAAAGCAAATATGTATAGCAGGAACTAAAACTCCACATCAGAACACACACTCTTCCTGGTACTTGGGAACCTGCCTCTTGTTGCTTAACAGACCTTGTTCTCACATCCCAGGAGGTTCATCTGGGATGTCAGGAGACATTGCATCTGTGAGACATGTGATTCCTATTGTAGGAGGTTGACCAAGAAAGGTCATTATTTTTAAGTTGTGTAAAACACATGGGACCAACTGTGGTCTGGTTGTTTGAAGAGACCCATGAACTTTTTCCTTTTGCTGCCAGCTGCTTGAAGAGGTCTTCCTCCAAATCATTGCTGAGAATCAGGAAATGAGGTGACATTATTTCTAGTAAGTTGGCCTGAAACTGTCCTGTATCTTCCAGCTGACACTGGGGTCTCATTGACCTGGTATAGACCCTTCCCTGTTCTTCTAACGATGTCACATACCTTCTATTCCCTCTCTCAGTTCAATGTGTATGCAAATGTGTATGGAGGCCTCTAGCACTGGAGAAGTTGTGTTAAGCACTTGATATCTGTTATGGCTCATAGAATATTCACTCATGTCTTGAGAGAGAAGTGTTATTATATCCTTCTACAAATGAGGATACTGAGGCTGAGAAATACCAAAGGACCCATGTATGAGAGCAAAGGTAGGACTCCAGGTTAGGCCACACCCAGTGCAGATTCTTGCCACTGAGCTAAGCAACCCATCTGCCCTCCTACTGAGTAATTCACCAGTGTTGACAAGCTCCTGCCACACTGTGCTCACCTTGGGACTCTGTCAAGTCCCTCAAGAAGCCACCAGACATGACTTTAAACACTGATTCACAGCAAAGGGGTTGTGGTCAGTTGGAAATTGGTGTATGGTCTGAAGAAATGCCCCCATTCCCCAGTTGCATCCAGAGCCAGCCTTTTCTGTGTTATGAATGTGCTCACCCAAGACCTCCAAACCCCCCTCCAGGACTGTGAACCTCTGCTAGAGATGTGGCCTTTGCAGAGGTGTCTATGCAGCACTGGCCACAGGGTCTTGGTTACCCAAGCCAACTTCACCCTGTGCCCAAAGATTCAAAGACTGTGTCTACTATACAGACACACAGCTGAGAGTTTGAAACCAGGCTAAGAAGTCATCCAGGGCCTCCCAGGGTGGTGCAGGGGGTTGAGCACTGCACTGTGAAGCTGTCTGCAGCCTCTGCAGTGCCGGTTCGATCCCGACCAGCCGGTGAGGGTCCCACATGGCACAGCAGACCTCTCCTGTCGCACCTGCTGCTCCCCTTAGCAGTGTATTTCATCAGTCTGCCTGTTCTGCTCCCTGCTCTGTTTCTGGTGAACCCTCTCTCCCTCCCCTGCATCTGGCCTGTACACTGGTTCTTGTATAAATAAATAAATAAATTTAAAAAAAAAAAAAAAAAGAAGTCATCATCCATCAGTAAGCTCTGACTGTGAATGGGGGCAAGAGAAAACTTTTAAAAATTTTGCCTCGGGCCTCCCCTGGTGGTGCAGCGGTTGAGCAACATGCTGCAAAGCTGCCCGCAGCCTCTGCAGTGCCAGTTCGATCCCTGGCCACCAGCAAGGGTCCCACATGACGTGACAGACCTCTCCTGCTACGCCCACTCCTCCCCTCAGCAGTGTATTTTGTCAGTCTGCCTATTCTGATCCCCGCTCTGGCTCTGGTGAATTCTCTCACCCTCCCATGCTTCTGACTGTACCCAGCGCTTGTATGTATGTATGTATGCATGTATGAATAAATAAACAAACAAACAAATAAATAAATAAATAAATCTTGCCTCTGGGGCAGTAGAAGGGGAAGTGACTGCTTAATGGGCATAGAAATGATGGGAATGTTTGGGACTAGATAGGGCTGAAGATTGTACAACACTGTGAATGTACCAAATTGTGCTGAAATGTACACTATAAAATGATTAATTTTATGTTATATGAATTTCATCTCTATGAGAAAATTTTTTTAAAAGTTAAAAGAAAGAGAGAGAAGAAACACTGCCTCTAAGGACCATAGTCTTTACTGTGCTCTTGTTCAGAAAGGTAGCTAACCATCCTTGCCACCACCCCTTCCAGCCACTCTGCCCACTGGACCCATTAAAAGAGGCCTTCTCCTATTCTAAAACACTGAGCAGTTAGTTCCCAGGCCTCCTTTTCTCCCTTACTTTCCCTTCCCTGAAGAAGGAGGTGTCCCTTCCCAGATTGCTAAGGTTGTGGAAAGGAAAAAAATCCCTCTGTTGATTTCAAACAAAAACAAATAATCATTCTAGCAATAATGGGTTTATTTGGAAACAAACAACAACTAATACATAAACAACAAGCAAGAAAGGGCAGATTGGGATGTACATTCATGGCCCAAGTGCAAATCCTGGGCTAACAACCCCCTATGTAACCTGTGGTTACATAGGTTACATAGTTCCAGTGGGAGAGGAAACATGTCCCTCCCTAAGTCCCCCAGTTTGCTGGTTTACATATGTGTGGTCACTCTAGCTTCCCAACCTCATTTAAATAGTGTTCTGATCATCAATATTCTTACCTCTCTGGCCTTTGTCTTAAGGGCACCCAGGGACCTGGCTAGTGGCTCTAGTTTTATATGGATACTAGTTATAATCTATATGCAAAGGGGCCTGAGATCTTTCTAGTGCTGTCCAGAGCCACCTTCCCCCTCCCTCCCCTGAGTCATCATTGTCCATCCCCAGACCATAGTGTCTCCCTCCATCTGTGCTCATTCTCTCATTTGAAGGGATGCATTGGCCTTGCTTTTCTGAGTCTGACTTTTACTTAGGGGGCATCTACTTTCCTTCTCACTTACCTTAGAATTTGTAGTATTCAACAGCAACCATCAAAATACGACATGAGGCTATTTTTGTAGCAAAAAAAAAAAAGTATTTATTGATTTCCTTTACATCAGTTTGCATTTTAAATTCAAGGCAAAGAAACCTTTTCACCGTCAATCACCAGCTGCTTTGGCCCCATTTGTCCTTCCAGACTGCTGGGCACGTGATTAAGAGTTTCGAAGGACAAGTAAACTCAATTTTGCAAAATCTGTCATGTTCAGAAAGCTGGAACATTGAAGAAAAACAAAAAGACCTTTTCATCCCCTTCCTTAATTTGAGTTGTTTCGTCTTTGGAAGCTAATTTCTAACTGTAATCACTGGAGAGAGGGGGTTTGAGCAATTATACTGAGAATCTGATCTGCAGAGCAGTCCACTGGGATGCTGTTTTCCTCAGGAGCTATACTTTTGGCCAAAATCATCTGGGAAACTTTCCTCCTCTACTAATTTATTCTGCCTACGGAGACCTTGTTAATCATGCCAAAAATACTTCCCATTTGTATAACCAATTTAGATTTTTTTTTCCAAACTCTTGTCACTTTAATCATCTTACTTGAGCTTCATAATTCTCTGCAGAGGTGAGTAGACAAGAGAATGGGGGTCATACATTACAGATAAGGGAGTGAATCCTAGAGAGGTCAAGCAACTTGTCTAAATGCACACTGCCTTCCAGTCAGAGAAAACCCAGTCTTATAGGCCTTATTTCCAACCCTCTAGTTTTAGATGTAGACTAGATCATAAGCACAGATTGTTGTCCTACTGGCCTTCACCAGAAAACCAAGTGTCAAAATTCCAAGAAGTGAAATTCTACCCCTTGCCATATTTGGCTCTCCCTTCTTATTAATATTTGACTTGAACATCAGAGTTGTTCTTTTGGAGTTAGGTTTATCACACAGGTGGCTTATTGTTCTCTTTGTCATTTTGCCTGATACATGCAGAAATCAGGATAGAGAGTGATTTGGGTAAATCTTCCTTTGATCTGTTTTAAATGAAATCCTATTTACAAGATACACTTCACTTCTTTTGATGTGCAGCTCACTAATTAGTTCACATCTGAGAGCAGGTTCCCTGGGAGAAAAAAAATTAATTAGCTCATTCCATCTCAAAAAGACACAATTCTTGAACTAATTATGGTATTTGAATGATTAATCTCCTTTAAATACACATGTGTTCAGAAATTTTACAGTTAGGAAGAATGTATAATGAGAAAGAAAACAAAGCAAAAGGATAAAAAAAAAAAAACAAGGTCAAGATTCTAGGTATAAATTCTGCCCTGAGCTGGGGTGAAAGTTTGGGGATTCTTTACTACCTGAGTGGAATTTTGTTAACCTACAAAGTGATGGAGTAAGCACAGTTAGTTCTGAACCCTCCTCAACTCTAATATTTTTCTTTTTTACTAGCCTCTGTTGGCCAGTGTCTTCAAGGTCAATCAAACTTCATATGGAACCTGTGTCAGGAAAAAAAAAGTTATTTAGTTTATACTAAATTGTTAATGTCTGATATCATATTCCACCTAACTTTCTTATCCTATGATTATTTATAGCTAAAATAGTGTGTCAATGAATGGTTCTTTATTTGTAGATTTTAGGATATGGCATATATCTCTTTCTGACTAATTGGCAGTGGGTATCTGATTCACATCACAGCCTATATATAATAGGTTTATGAAAAATAATGCTATGTTACATAGTAGTATTCATGAAGTCCACTGTGCAGGGTATCACCTATACCCCTCAAAGGTGGGCTGCCACTAGTCATCACATTTCCAATGAGTGTTTTTGTTTACTTTGACATTATACTATAAATCCCTTAAAAACAGGGTGTTTTCTTTTTGTATCTCAGAGTGTGGCTCTTAGTTGGCACTAAGTAAATATTTCTTGAAATAGCACAAAGGAGATAACATAGCAAATATGGAAAGAAATGAGTTGCTAAATGAAAGTTTACAATTGGGTGACACTGAAGGAATAGCATAATATAAATGACCATGATTACCAGGATTCTCCAGAGAAATGTCAATAGAATAGGTATAGGTATTGGTATAGGTATAGGTATGGGCTTACAGATACAGACATATAAAGAGACTTACAGAAATACTTAAACAGATTTACTATGAGGAATTGGCTCATGAAATTATGGAGGCTGAGGAGTTTCAAGATCTGCTTTCTGCCAGCTAGGGACCCAGGAAAGCCCATGGTGTGGTTCTGTCCAAGTTCAAAAGTCTGAGAACCAAGGATGCTGATGATACAAGTCTCAGTTTGAGGGCAGGAAAAGTTCCATCTCAAACAATCAGGCAGAGAAGGAGCAAATTCTCCCTTCCTCCATCTTTTTTTCTATTCAGACCCTCAAAAAACTGGATGATGTCCATCCACATGGAGGAGGGCAATCTACTTTACTGAGTTCACCCATTTAAATGCTAATTTCATCTGGAAACATTCTCACAAATACAACCAGAAATAAAGCTTAGCCAAATATGTAGGCACTCTGTGATCCAGTCAGTTTGACCATAAAATTAACTAATCACAAAACCCTTCAGCTAATCTGTTAAATGAAATTAAGCACATATTTTAGCGCCAATCATCACGGTAGACAGGACAAAATGAACAATATGTTGGGTTCTAGATTTCTCATTCTGTAATTTAAAAACCAAATCAAGTCCACCTGGAGGATGAACTTTTTTGGTTATACAGTTCTAGGAGAAATGTATCCTGGATCTCATCCTTTTTAAAGACCATTGAGTAAAACAATGGCCAATGTCTTTGAAAAGGGTTTTGCAAATGATTCAGTGATATTTTGTAAATGAAGCTTTTGGAATCAACTGTCTAAGGTGTAGTGAGTATAGCATTGCTTGTCACTCAGTGAAAATATTTCTAAAATAATGTGAAACAAGGTAGAAGGGTAAGAGACTCATTGTAGAACTCACACCTATCTCCCCATCCTGCTGCCCTGTAACCTCAAGAAGACAGAGCCCATACTCATACTTGGAATAACTTCTCCATCATCCCCATTAAGTAAACTGGGCCACAGAGCACTGCAAAGAAAGGGGTGAGTTCTCCATCCCATGTTCAAGAACCCTTGGTAAGTCTTTGTCTCTAGGTTTCACTTTTGCACTTGGAAAATACGGGGAAGTAGATCACCAGGGGTCTGCAAACTTTTTCTATAAAAGTACAAATAATAAATATTTTGTGTTCTGCAGCACATTCAGTCTCTTTTACAACAGTCAAATATTCCAGTATAGTGTGAAAACTCTGTTATATATATTGATATTGTAATAAGCTTGACTGATGGAAAGGGCAATTGAGGTAAAGTAGCTTATCAATGAAGAAAAAACCACCACTCCTTTATGAAGTAAAGGACACTGATAAACAGTGTCTTTGCAAAAAGCAAAGACAGATAAAACTTGACTGTGACAGGAGGCTTTGTCTACATTAAAGTTAGCAAGTGTTATAGATAATATGCTTCTGAAAAGTGGTATAAGTATAGGCACCAAATTTAAGCCAATTTGAGATGCTTATGGACTCCATGTGTGGTCCTAAGCCTTCTCCAGGTTTTGGTGAAAACTGCTAGGGACTTTTGCTCTGAGAAGTGGCCTTCCCTTCTCTGCTGATGGACAGCTACCAGACCAACCCCCCACATGTGTTGTCAATCTCCTGAGCCAGCCAAGAGGTTTATATCCCTCCCCATTTTACTGGCAATTGAGTTGTATGCCCATGCTGTTATAATGTATTTCCCCCCAACAAATTGATATTGTGGTTGTATGCTTTTGGTTTGAGTAGTTTGAGTATTTAAGTGGAAGTTACTTTTGAGACCTAAATCTGATGTAACAAACACCCACAGACAAAATGCAAAGAAATGGGTATATACATTTCCAGTTTAACATTGTTTACAAAAGCAGTCAGAAGGCTGCATTTGGGCAAGGGGCATAGTCTCTTGACCACTAGACAGAACTGAGCAATAGAAATCAAATACAAGCCCAAGATGCAAGTCATATACAAGATGCAAAAATTTCTGAGTCAAACATTTTAAGGTTCTTTTTAAAAAAATATTAATTTTAGTAATATATCTTGTCTTAAGTTACAATATATCTAAAACATTATCATTTCAAAATAGAACCAATATGGAAACTTACTCATGGGAGAACATCCCCTCCTTTTTAATACAGTCTTTGAAATCCAGACCATTTTTTTATACATAAGCACATCGCTGTTGAACTCACCACATTTCAAGGGCTCAATCACCACATATGGCTTATGGCCACTGTACTGGACAATATCGTTCTAAGAGATTCCTTCTACTCTAGACCTATTATGTTCTGCCAAAAAACACAAAGCAACATAAAAACCCCATAAAGCAAACAATAACAACAACAAAAACCTAAATGAAAACCCATAAAGCACCATTGTTCTGATTCCACATCCCTAATAAATTAATATGTAACTATTAAAAACGTGATAATGGATATCAGTAGGTCAGTGCAGCTTCTGCGTGGCTTGATCACTATCTCCACTGCAATTAGTAAATGGCTGATAATATCTTCATGCAGAGTTTCAAGGAACTCTTCTCCCACCCACTCCAAGCACCCTCTTAATGGGAGAGAAATGTGGACATTTATTCCCAGTGATGGATGGGGGCGGGGGGGGGGACTGAGATAGAGGTTTTGGTTGAAAAAGCCACCAAAATATTTCTCAGAAGTCTCATGTTGTACTTTAACATGCATTCATTTTTGCTTTCTAGTCCACGCTATAATCTGTGTTTCTTACCAGTTGAAGTATAGAACTCCTGCCCTTCCTACCACAAATCTAAAATTTGGCCTCCAGAGAATGTGCCACATTTACCATGTGCACTTTGGTTGATGTAACAGTATGTTAAACAAGAAGTTTTATCTGAGGTCCTAAGACACAATAGACATCAAATGCATAAAATGTAAAAATTTCTGTTGAAAGTCAATTAGGTGACTTAATGTCTCATTAAGTAAGGATGTGAGAGAGTTAAGAGAGAGAATTTGTGGCTGGTATTTCCTCGGAGAATACCCTCTCCCATCCAGCTTCTCCTAACTGGTGGTGAAAGATTTAAAAGTGGACAGGAATTGAAGGGCAAAAGATGGATGGTTGGAGATGTATCAGCTGAGGAGAGGTGACTGTGCTCCAATTGCTTCAATCTTCGAGAACTTTCTAGAACCAGGGTGTCCTGCTGGACCAGACATGGGCCAGGAATGAGTAAATAGACAATGGAGGAAGATCAGGAAGGAGAGATTCTGGTCCCCTTCCCACATCTCTTCCTAGTTAAAGGTAGTGACAAATGAGTGAAGGAAGGAGCTTTGACATTCTCGGAATCAAGTGAACACTGTACTTCAGGACTGAAGGTGTTGAGGCATTTTGTACTGTCTAAGAGTGAAGAGAAAAGAGAGAATAGGAGGACAAATCAGGCCTGTGTAATACACTTGTTTAAGACTCTTGGCCTTAGGCTGTTACATGCTCTTAGATGACATATTTGCATTAAATGAGTGACAGATAAAGGAGGTAGAATCTTCCAGCATATATGATGAAATCCAGAGATTGGAATTTTCAGCCCAGTCACCAGGCTGGGGTGGGGGATATTGGTGGGGACAGTGATCTCTCTAATTCCTTAAATTATACCAAATTACCTAAGACAACACTGATCTGTGCTGTGTAGATAGTACACAATCTTTGAGAAAAAAAGTTGATCCAGTCTAGAGAAAAGGATAATCAGAACAACAGGTAATCATTTACTGTGCACTCACTATGTATTATACACTGTACTTTTCTTACAACAAAGCCCAAGATGGGTATTACTATGTCATTTTATGGAAAAGGAAAGTGACACTTAGAGAGGTTAAACAACTTCCTCTAGGTGCATAGTAAGCAGCAATCGTGGCATCTGAACTCAGTTCTGTTTACCTTCATCACTAGTCCCTGCTGATCACCTTTCCCAGTTCAGCAATTCTAGACCTTTTTATTATACTTTTTGGCCTGTTTTCTTCTTCCTTCATCCTACATTCTCTCCTGGGCAGTGAGATTTTTATCCTCAGCTGAACACAATTTACCCTCCTCTCCTGTCACCTGGGATATCTGATATGAACAGACTCAACAATGTTAAGCCAATGAACTCAGAATCCAGAAGGTACATTAGGAATCTTAGCCAAATCCTGCAAAATGCTGGCCAGGCAAGAGAACAGTGATAGAGAGCATCAAGTCTACTGGGTGCAGTCAGAGTTCTGTTAACATGGTGTTAGACTGAGGATGAAGAGGGGTCTGAGCGCTCCAAGCAAATATCATGTTTGGGCTTATGGAATAAAAACAGAATGCCTCCATTTCATAACTTTGTCCACCCTGCTGGCTATCTAGAGAAGACATCTGGTATCCACCATCACGAAGCAGTTGTCATTTATAAATGGGTAAGCAGTTCCACCCTAATCCTTGTCACCTACTTTCAAGGCATTGCTGGGGCAGTCATTCAAAGTTGTTAGGGGCACCCCTTTAGCAATTGCTAAACACCCTCAAAAGAGCTGAGTGAGCCCCACTGACATTATCTATGAAGACATTATCTCTTGTTTATTCTTCCCTTACTCTGCTGAGTTATTTTTCTTAGGTTTCCAATATAGAACTATAAAAGCTAGTGTTCAAATAATGCAATATAGTCGACTCTTTAGCTGGCCTTATGCTAAAGCAGCACCAGATTCAAATGACATTTTTGATGAGTAGCATCAGATTTCAGATTTACATGGGACTTTTCCCAGAATGAGATTTTTGACCTGGGAGGAAGCCAGAAATGCTGGCCGGGTCTTCATCTGAACTCTGCCCTTGGATGTACATTTGAAAGAAGATGATATAAATTCCTCTCTGCACAGAGCTGATTTGATCCCTGATGAAAATATGTTTAACCCTGAAATGAGCAGAGATCAGTGAAAAGATGGATGATGGTGTGATTCTGAAGGCTGAGTTTCTTGACTGGGAAGAGGCAAGACCCAGAGCAGGAAGCAGCAATAATATATCTTTGCTGAAGCAGAGCCAGACAAAGGGTCTCAGAGAGATTCAGCTATAGTCCATTGATCCATTGATTTTTAAAAATGTTTATTTAACATCTGCTAGATTTGTCATTGCTTAAAATACCAAGGCGAATGATAACAAGTGAAAATATTTGCTAAGCATGTATATCTGAGTCATTTTAGGTTGCTATAGTGAAACACCATAGATTAAGTTGGGTGGCTCCAAGAACATCTATTTCTCACAGTTCTGGAGCCTGGAAATTTGACATCTGGGTACCAACATGGTTGAGTTCTTGGTGAAAGCCATTGTCCTGGTTATCCTGAAATGGTCTTCCCTTGGTGTGTGTACTTAGTGGAAGAATTTCTCTCTCTCTCTCTCTCTCTCTCTCTCTCTCTCTCTCTCTCTCTCTCTCTCTCTCTCATTTTACTAATCCCATTATAGAGGCTCTATCCTCATGCCCTCATCTAAACCTAAATTACCTTCTAAAGGTCCCACCTTCAAATGCCATCATCCTGGGGATTAGAGCTTGAGTATATGAATTTGGGGAATATTCCTGATATTGACAAATGCAGAAGGGAGTGGAGGGTAACTGGTTGAGCTAGGAAACTGTTCCAGTGAAGAAGCTCAGCCAAACTCAAGGAGAGTTCTAGTACTGGGAAGAACCTTCAGAATTGTTTCCAATTGGGACAAAGAGGTGGTTTGGGGAGAGCCCTTTACCTTCCACCTGTGTTGGACTGGTGGGAGGTATCAGAGAGTACTGACTCAGGATTTCCTCTACTACACACTCATTGGAAGACTCTAGAAGAATTAATTAACACTCTGGGCATAAAATTTCTCATCTGTAAAGTGGATGTTAATGATAGGAAACCTATCTCATAGTTAGTCAAGATTAAATGTGGTAACACAGTGCTTGACGCATGGAAAGTACTCAATACATTTTATCCATCAGCCTTCTATTAGCAGGCTTGGAAGTCCCCTTTTCTCCCTTTTCTCCCCTCTGTTCTGCATTTGCTTTATTTTCCTTTCTCCAAAAAACTATTTCAGATCTACTGGCAGAGAGGGGGAGGGGAGAGAGAGAGACTGAGAGAGAGAGAGAGAGAGAGAGAGAGAGAGAGAGAGAGAGAGAGAGAGAGAGAGAGAGATTGAGAAAGATTATTGATCTAGTCTCCAGGACAGCTAAAAGCAATTTAAGCTTGAAACAAGACAAGAAAAAGTAGTTTCTTGCCAAGGAAGTTGCTTGCAGTGATTGTTTAACAGATGCCAGCCCTGCGGGCTTTCCCTGCCACTGTCAGCTAAACTTTACTTCAGCCTAATCTGATTTTTATGACCCCAGAGAAACATGTTTGAAGTTGGGGAGAGTTAACAAAAGATACCTCTTGGGCTCTGCAGTTGTGTCAACACCTAGCATTTGTCATGCCGGATGTGTCCAGGTAACTATGGGTCGCTCTCATCCTAATTTATCATGAAGAAGCCAGAACTTTAAGATGGAGGTGTAACACCCAAAAAGGGGATGAAAACTTTTAGAATCAAACAAACAAACAAACCCCATAGACTACTTGAATGGAGGAAACCAGGAAATTCTCCGTTTACAAATCAATGCCCAAAGTCAGAAACTTGCCCTCAACCCTTTATCTATTTTAAATTGCAAATCTCTTCTTAGCACTTTTCTCTGTTGGAATGCGAGAAAATTTGAGCCCAAGGTGGCAAATGGATTTTAACTCACATGCCAATTCCAATCAGTTGTTGGTGTTTGGAGCAGCACTGTATTGAGCAAGTTTCCCCCTCTGATTTTAGGAGAAAATAGTGCTGTAATCAATTAGCAAAGTGCACCATGAACAGCAGCCAGGAGTGGGAGACCCCTCTGCTATAAGTCTGCTGACAATTCTGGGCCAACAAAGTGGTTAAAGCATGGCTGGAGTGGGAATGTCTGACTTTCAGTTGCCTGTTGTAATCTCTGTCCTTCCAAGGCAGGACCTATATTTATTTATTTTAATTTTCTTTTCTTTTTTTTTTTTTCATTTTATACATTTTTTACATCATTTTTCATTTTTGCACAATGTATGCATTTTCATCTTGGTTATAGTCCCCACACAATTCCCATCTCCCCTTTGTTTTGATCCTACTATATTTGTTTTTATTCCAATATGTTTTCTATTTTCCAAATAGCATAGCTATGAATCATCCCTCCAGGTCATTCTCCATTCTACCTGAGACATGAAGATGGCTTGCAGCACCCAATCCTGGGTCAGCCAGATAATAGCTTTCTGCTTGTTCCTCCTCTTACAAGGGGATGAGCCCCCAGCTGGCAGACACCTCCCCACATGCAAGACCTGCCAGCTGTCTGTTATTTCCTTTACTTTGTTTTCCTGAAGGTAAAGATATCATGTGTAGACTCTGGAACACAGGAGAGACTCCTGGGATCATCTGATGAGATCTGATTTAACAGATGAAGAAACTGAGGCCCAAAGGAGGGATATGGCTTGACTGAACTTTCAAATGGAAATAACAGGCTGCCAATCTGCCCACAATATGACGTCTGCTTTATTCTTATTCTTTCTCCAATTTTATATCCCCAGTTATTGTAATCATTATTTTTTAAAATGGCAAAGAAATTAATGGCCATGTGGCATAGTACAACCTTAGCAGAGAAGAACCAACAAAAACACAAAATGCCATTAACTAGCTTATGTCTCAAAGGCAAGTAACAGAGACTTGAAAAGGTGGTGAGAGAATTATTCTACTTAGGTGTGTGACCATTTCCTAAGTGACAACAAAAACGACATTGGAAAGAACAAAAACCACATCTTTCACTGAATATCATATATTCTTTTATTTGTAATATCTGCTTAAGATAATATATGAGTATATTAATGGTTGTGCATTTTGATAATTTTGAAAGTTGTGATTATTTGAACAAAATGTATCGAGTCACTAATTTAGGCCAAGTGTGTCGCTTAGGTGTCAGTAAGACAGAGATGATAAAGCATAGTCCTGATTTCCCAAAGTTCAGGACTGTCTTGTTGGGGAGACAAATGGACAAAAAATAATGGATGATGCAATATGAATGAAATTATAAATGTTATGTAAGTTGCAACAATGGCGTGGAGGAGGGAGAGATCTACTTTGAAAGGCAGCAGGAATTCTTTTCCAGAAACATCAGAATTAGGCTTTGAAGATAAATAGGAGTTCTTTAGTTCTCTTGGTGCACTTATCCATTCAACAAATGTAACAATACACCCAAGGCATGCCAATCACTGTGTGAATTACCAGCCATTGAGATAGATACATAAGGTAGAATCCTGATCTCTCAGAGCTCATTGACTTGATGAGATGAGACAAATATATGAACAAAAGATTATATGGCAGTACATTGAGAGCAATAGTCATTGAGAGAACCCAGGATAGTCATCAGGAAAGGCCATGATGAGGAAAGGATTTGGCGAGCATTTCCCCTGGCATGTTTGTAATACTCCTTTTTAGTAAGCACTAAGTATCATTGTGGATCATCATGTTGGCATTGGGATACTAACAGGAAAATACCTATTTATGAGAGAATTGATGAGAAGATAAAGAAACTGTGATAAAATGATGGAAACCTAGCTATCAACATCTGTTTTACAAAAAATCCTTAGTACCTACCATGCACTAGGCTTCTTACTAACTTACGGGCATGCAAGATAGAGAAATGCCAAGTGGCCATAAAACCAAGGGGTAATTGCCATGGATGACGGAGTCAGCCTGCCTGGATTCAAATCCCAGTTTCTCAACCACAAGTTATGAGATCTTGGACAAATTGCACAATCTCTCCATGTTTTAGTTTCCTCATTTGCAAAAAGTAGATGTCAGATGACTCTGGTTATGGTGATATAAAAAACAATAAAGCAAGCAAAGAGCTTAACCTAGTCTCTGGCACATATAAACAGTGAGTAAAAGTGTCACCAATGAAGAAGATAATTATGACAAGCAGATGCTGAATTTGAAGAAGCATTGTGATAAATATGAATTTCATTCTCAGGGCCATGTGCAGTCATTGGAAGCTTTTAATCAAACAAATGACATGGTCAAATTAATTTCTTAGAATGCTTTTATTAAAGAAATTTTAAATATCCACAAAAATAGAGATTGTAATATACATAACACCCAGCGTCCATAATTATCTAGATTTTGCTACATTTGCTTCATCTACCACTTTTTTCTTTTTTGAGTTTTAAAGTATTATAAAACAAATCAGACATAATTTCAACCACACATCTTGTAAAAATATAATTTTTATGACTACCACACCATTATCATACCTAAAAAATTAATATCTTGCTGTTATCTAATACTTATTCCATATTCATATTTTTCTAGTTTTTTCAAAATGTCTTTATAATTGGTTGAAATCAGGATGTAAACAATGCCTCCTGCAACACTGAATACTTAAATTTCTTGGTCTTTTTAATCCTTTTTTTCATATCACAATTTTGTTGTTTTTTAAAAAAGATTTAGATTTGTCTTTTGTTCACTATGATGTCATTTAACTCATTCCCCTGTGCCATTCCCGAGTTCAGCAAGAATATTTCATGGTAGTTACAGTGCTTTTTATCTCAAATTTTTAAGTCTTCTAGGTGGATGGTAGAATAGTACTTCCCTGACCCCTTATCATTAATCATAACTATGTGATTTGCTTTGGCTAATTAAATGAGAGTGGAAACAAATGAGTGTGTCTGAACTTGGAAAAAGCTCTAAGCCCTAAGAGCTCTAAAAGCCAGCACATGATTCACTGTTCTTTTTCTCAACCATGGTGACCATGAGAGAGCATAGATATGGACTTCCATTAGCATGTTCCTTTGTTAAGTAAGTGGCTGCTGAGATTTAGGGTAATTAGTTATTACATCACAGTCTTGTCTATTTTGATTAATATGGGGGGTACTGTGAGCCACCTATTGCATCAGACCATAAGGTACATGATGTCTGGTTATCTCATTTGTGGTGATGCCAAGATTCATTGGTACATTCATCCTGTTCAAACACACATGGAACATTCTCCAGGGTAGATATTATACTAGGCCATAAAATGGCTCAAAAAATTTAGAAGGACATAAATTATACACAATGTTTTCTAACACAGAAGAATTAAATTAGAAATCCACATCAGAAAGAAACCCACAAGTATTTGGAAATCAAACAACACATTTCTGAATTATTCATAAGTCAGGAAAAAACCATGAGGTAAATTTGAGCTGAAATAAAATAAAAGCACAACATATCAGATTGCATAGTATACAACTAAGGCAGTAAAAAGAGGGAAATAAATAGCTTTAAGTACCTAGGTTAAAAAAAAATCTCAAATCAATAACCAAAGCTTATGCTTTAAGAACCTAGAAAATGAAGAGCAAACCTACCCCAAACTAAGGAGAAGAAAGGAAATAATAAAGATTACAGTCAAAAATAATGAAATATAGGACAGAAAAGTAAGGGAATAATTAAGTCATAAGTTTGAGAAATGCTTGAGAAAAACCAACATTATTGACAATCCCTTAGCTATACTAACCAAGAAAAAGAGAAGACATATATAATTGAAATCAGCAGTGAAAGAAAGGACATAACTCCCAATTCTAAGAAATTAAGAGAAGGAATGCCAAAAAAAATGTATAGCTTACATGAAATTTTAAAAAATTCTTTAAAAAGACACAAATTGTTCAAACTGACCCAGGAAGAAATTAAAAATATGAATGGATCCATAACAAGTAATTTAACCAGTAATTTAAACCTTCCCCCTCAGCACACACACACACAAAGCCCAACTTTGATAGCTTCATTGATGAATTCTATCAAATATTTAAAGAAATAATGACAATCCTTCCAAATTCTTCCAGAAAATATAGGAAAAAAGCACATTTCTCAACTCATTTCATGAAACAGTATTACTCTAATTTCAAATCTAGACAAATCTATCACACAAAATAAAATTACAGGCCAATCTCCTTCATGAATATAAACATAAAAATCCTCAACAAAATATTAGGAAACTGAGTCCATACTATATGAAAAGATTAGAGATCACCAAATGAGATTCATTGTAGGAAAGCAAAATTGGTTTAATATTCATGGGGTGACAGCCTAATTCCTCCATTGTTTTCACATCAGTCTTTTTCATCTAATGTTTCATCCACAGTTGATCATTTTCTGAAGCAATTATTTAATCAAGGATTGCAGAATGATGAGTTTCTAATACTATCCTTCTTAATGCATATTAGTTAGAATCCCTCTGTAAAAGATAGAAATTTCCCTCATCAACTGTGGCTACTATGCTACTCTGGAATGTAGTTTGTCCAGGAAAGGTAAGATTTATATTTAATTTTTTCCTTTTAATTACCCGTTTTCAGAGTAAGGTGTTAGTGGCTTAGTTACTTCTAATAACATCGAGTAAGTTTTTCTCCTATTTCCCTTTGTTTTATGTTTTCTTTTTTTCACTTTATTTTTTTGTAATAGCATAAATTAATGTTTTTATATATTCAGTGTATTTTCATCAATTTTACTCATCATTCTATGAATTAATTATCCTGTCTTTAATGGGAAGTCCTTTGTGTCAGAACTGTGTTTTTAACTGGACCTCATTACTTCTTTATAATTAACTTGCTTCTTCATATAACAGCATATCCCCTGCTCAACTTTTCCATTTGCTGCCATTTCTACAAGGATCTCTGTTTCCTTTTGGTGGGGAGGTATTTAGAGGTGATAAAATCGGACCTAAGCTTAGTTGTTATTTCTGGGTGCCATTGCTACTTTTAAGTGGACAGTCAGAAAATAGGTATTTCTGAAAGAGAATTGAGTTCCTGTTGACATCCACAATTTAATTTGAGGGCATTATGCTAACAAATCAGGCAAAGAAAGAGAAATACTATATGATACCACTTGATAACGATCAGGTGGTATCACTAGATATATGTGGACTCTAGACAGCTGACCTTGTTAAAACAGAGGGTAGAATAGTGGTTACCAGGGGCTGGAATCTAAGGGCATTAGGGAGATGTTATACTAGGGTACAAATTTGCAAGTAGTAAATAAATGAGTTCTGGAAGTCAAATGCATAGAACAGTGATTATAGTCACCAATACTGTGTTAGTAACTTCAAAGTTGCTAATAGATCTTTACTGTTATAAACACAAAAAAGAAATAACATGATAAAAGTGTTAGCAAACACTACTGAATTAATTGCTATATGTAGCAATATATAGATGTATCAAACGAACACACTGTGTACATCAAACTTATATAATGTTATATGTCAGTGATAGTCTATTAAAAAGTTAGGATTTTATTAACTTTTTTAATGAAAGTATAATTGACATATAACTTTAATGTATATAATACAATGATTCAATATTTGAATATGTTGTGAAATGACTACCATAGTAAGTCTAGTTAACATCTTATCACCATACATAGTTACAAAATATTTTTTCTTGTAATAAGAGCTTTTAAGATCTATTTAGAAACTTTCAAATGTGCAATATACCATTGTACCGTATTATTAACTGCTACTCTCATCCATTTCCCTCCCCCATCACCCAAGAATATTTTGACTCAAATCCTGGCCATCCTATAATTTCATCTGTCTGTGAGGTAATTCCCAGGACCTTGAAGAAACATTGTTATCCAAATCCCACTGCTCTTTTCCCCATTGCTACCACTTGGCTAGCTGACTCATTAGAGTCTATTCCTTTGCTATAGTGCTTTAATTCCTTTAAAAATTCAACACAGCTTGTGTTCCTCAGAGCTACTCAATGCACAATTGGACTTAAAAATAGAATCCCTCTGTTTGCCAGAAGGTAGTGATGGAGAAAAGGTCAGGTACAATGGTGTCTTGCTCATCCTCAAGCACTCCTTGGAGTCCACATGCCATAAAAATTCTGAGGTGTGTGGCTAGCACTAGAAAGCTCCTTGCTGAGTGTCCCTGGGGCCTGCCTGGCAGGGAAGGGGGTGGACCTTATTCCTTTCACGGAGACTCTTGCTTGATGCCAGCCATTCAACCTCCGTTCTGTGACTTTCTCCAAGAGTTGTGACTCAGCGCTAACTTTCAATTCATGTCCCCAAACACTTGGGCTATATTGTGTTACAGTGATGGATTTACTCAGTGGACATCCTTTCACCCTACCACAATGTTCATTCTTGTTAGTTGCAGCCTGACTTACCTCCACAGCCTTTCCATGCAGTGCTCAGTTACTGGCAGCTTTCTTGACCTTCTGAGACCTCCATTCTCTCACCTCTAAAATGATTCATAGCCTCATGTGGCAACAAAATTAAAGACAGAACTTCACATTACTCACAGACATACCATTGTTTGTATGTTTAACCCACTTATCTCATGGGTACTGGCTATTTTCCACATTTATCCCAGTGAATTTTCTTTTTTGCCCAATTTTCTTATCTGCCTCATTTATTATTATCTGTCTCTATCATTATTATTATTATTATTATATTATTATTATTATTATTATTATTATTATTATTGGAGTAAAACTATCTGACCAAGGAAAGATTAGAAATCATTGTGAATCACAATACTTTTATATGTTAAAATGGGATTTTAACATCTTATAAACTGTTGTGTGGATTAACCCCCCTGCAAAAGGATATAAATTAGCTAAATTTGTACCTGGCACAAGGTAAATGCTCAGCAAATAGTTGGATGGGGTGAAGAGCATGGGCTGGGTCACTGGTAGGGATGTGGAGCATCTTTCTATCAAAGTCATTTTCAGGGTGAAAACATTTAGGTATCATCCCTCAGGTGAGCAGAGAGTCACTGCTAATCTAACAATTCTGATGTCACAGGACTACAAACAGCACTGTTCCCCTTGAGAGCTATGAGTGCCAAAGCAGACTCATCTGCAAACATTAAGTTATCTGAGTTAAGCTGAATAGTTTAATAAATGCCACACATTTCCAAAGTTCTAGTCATCTCCAAATGAGCTCATTCTATTATTTATCAATTCTCTCCATATTATAACAATAGTCAACTAATCACTTATCTTGTCCTGAAGCTAGAAATCAATCCCTTTTAGATAGCTTATGAATTTAGTTTTAGATTTCAGTTGCCTTTGTGCTACTAAACTCAGCTGAACAGGCCCTCAGGGATAAGGGGGTGGGAAGGAGACAGCACCATAGTGGAAAAAGTGGCTTTAATTTTAACTTTTATTCTTTATTAACCATTTTCCCACACTGCTTTGTAAATCACAGTGAGGAAAGAGAACAAAGTAATAAAAGCAAAATATATTCAAATAAAGCCCCACAGAGTAGTATAATAGTAGGTGGTGGTGCTCCGGGACGCTTTTTTAAAAATATATCTCATTTGCTTTTGAATTGGAAATTACAGAAAGCCTCAGTATTGACTTCTTTAAAAAGTAGAAAATAAAAAAAAAAAAGAATTGAAATCATACAGAATATGTTCTCTCATCCCAATGTAATCAAACTAGAAGTCCCTAACAGAAAGGTAACTGGAAAATCTTCAAACACTTGGAAATTAAACAACCCTCTTTTCAATAATTCATGAACTAAAGAGGAAATCTCAATGGAAATAAAAATTATATTGAACCAAAAAAAAAAAAAAAGTAGCTTAGATTGCTTCTGAATCAAAGCAAAGCATGCCTCTCCCACCTCCATCTCCAAGCTCTTGGCTTCCTTCAGTAGTGCATCCTTGGTGAACCATCCATTTTTTTAATAACAATCAAGGAGAACATTAGCCTCTTGTTTCCAAGGTATGGTTAGAGCCTCTCTGTCCATCTATGTCTGTGTACAGTGGTGTTACATCCTATACACATTGAACTCTGGATTCAACTGCCCACATTTGGTAAAAGAGATAAAAGGTAGAGAGGATGCAGAAAGTGTGGATAATTCTAGTTGCCCCTGAGTAACTGTTTATTGGGCTCGGGGGACATTTGAGTTATAAAAGTGCTTCTCTAGGCCAAGTGTTAGTGCTGGAACCTTGAATTGTGTTATGGTCTCAAAACTGTTTTACCTGGTGTCAAAGGAAGATACAGCAATGTCTACCACCCCTAGAGAGAAATGTAATAGTCTTTCAAATGGTGATTATCGTTCTATCCACCAGCTTCAAACCAACCTAGAGGGCTTCATCCTATGATGGCTCTGGTAGATATGAGCCAGGGTGGCCACCCAGCATCCAGCAATTTCCTTTGTGGCACCTTCTATCTGCAACCTTGTGGTTGAATGATCTCAGGGCAGGACATCTGACTGAAGACAGTAACCTGAAACCTGACTTGAGAGATGCAGACCTAGTGTCTCTGCTGCAGGGTTATCAGGGTGCCAGCTCCAGTGACTCCCAGGGCTGAAATACCCCACACTGCCCTGGTTTCTGCTTTTCTTTTCAAATTCTAAAATTCAACAATTGGTGATTCTGTGAGCTTCTGTAATATCTTCAAGAAAGTTAGCCGAATTGCTTTTTGTGTTTACAACTAAATAAACCACAGCTACGGCCCTCCCTGGTGGCACAAGGGGTTAAGCACAGCACTGTGAAGCTATCCGCAGCCTCTGCAGCACAAGTTCGATCCCCAGCCAGGTTGCTAAACTACATGGCGCAGCAGACCTCTCCTCAGCAGCGTATTTCAGTAGATCTGCCTGTTCTTCTCCCCACTCTGTCTATGGTGAATCCTCTTGCCCCCTGCATCTCTAACCTGTACCCCAGTTCTTGTATGCATAAATAAATAAATCTTTAAAAAAAAACCCATAGCTAATATTTCAGGTTGTCATCCCATTAAGTTAAAAGCTTCTTGGGAGTTAGAACTGAGTCATTAATAAATACATCTTTCAGTGATACAAAAGAAAGATGCCAAATGCAGAGCCAGAAATGTTCAGTGCCATAGACTGGTGTTTCCCAAAGGGGGTTCCATGGAACTCTAATCCAGCAAGATAATTTTGATGACAAGATTTCATGGCCAAAGAAGTCAGAGAAATGCAATGTGCTCTATTACTCATATAGAAAACCATGCAAATAAGCCCTTTCAACTCACTTAAAAGTCCTGTGGGAAAGACATTAGTTTACTAAACTGGAATTTCTGAAGAATATTAAATAGCATCAAATCTATCTCCTTCCCTCTATGCCCCCTATGAATATACTCCTGTTAACACATGTTTGGGGAAGCATTCATAGAGGGCATGGCTAAAGAACCTCTAGTAAAATGTTTCCTAGAAGCTTTGACTCTCCACTCAAATCTCTGGTCAAAAGATCTGGTCTGTCATTCACAAGGTGCTTGCTGAGAACTTTGATGGGAAGCACTGTGTGTTCTAGCGGCAGCCCTGGTATGGTGGGAGGAGCCCTGTAGGAAAAATGAGAAGGTCTGGTTGGGTTCCTACTCTGACCTGGAACTGAAAACTGACTTTGTTCCCTTGTACAATCTCCTGACCTCTTTCTAAATCAATTTCCTTACTCTCCAATGGGCTAGTAAAATCTACCTTACCTCCCCACTGATGGTTAAAAAATATCTAATAGGATAATGGACTTTATAAACTGCAAGGCACTGAGTGAATATTAGTTATTAGGAGGAATAAATACATTGGAGAATGATGTCAGATATTATGGAGAATGAGAAAAAGAATAAGGGAGAGCACATCATAGGATCTTAGGCTTATACCTGTGATTTTCAGATGCAGTAATTGTTTTAATAGCACAGCTAAGCATTAAGTGCATCAGGATAATTTACTAGTTTACGGAAATGTGGATTTTTCACTTGTATAGAATAACATTTAATCTGTTGTTTTCTATAACAAATCATCCCAAAACTCAATAGCATACAGTAATATATATTTATTTTTTATTAAATATGTATAAAGATTGGCTGAGATTTCAACTAAACTGGGCAAGATTTTGCTGGACTTGGTTCTAAGCTATGAGAGTCCAGGTCTGCTCTACATGTGTCTTATCCTCCTTGGGAGGATGGCAGTGATAATGGTGGAATGCAAGAGCACATACCCAATGCTCCAAGCACATTTAAAGTCCTTACTTGGTTATGGCCATTAACATTCCCTGGACTACACAAGTATGTGGCAAATTCCATCATAATTGGGTAGGTAGAGAAGACACCTCCCATGAGGGTAGGATAGAGGAAAGGGAAGAAAATATTTCCTAAGTAATGTTTCATCTTCTACAGTCTCCATGTTTTTACCACCTTCCATTTCAAGTAGGTATTCAGACCTAGTAGCATTTTCTTCCATGGGGATATTTTGTATGGGAGAGTCAAGCGGATGGGAATGCCTAAAGACAGAAATTCTTCCTCTTTTTTCATAAGAGTCTAAAAATTACTAAAGAAGCTATACCTTGAGGTAAAGCAGAAGTGAAATAATGCCCTTAAAGTGAACAGATACAAGAGGAAGAGAATTCACAGAATGTGAAGAAAAGTCAGGATGGACAGATTATCAGTTAAAACATGTCTCCCTTAAGTATAGAGTTCCTATGTTTCAAAAAATAATTCCTTTAATCTATATGGAGTTCAATATAGAACCCCATACCTGAGGACATCACTGGCTGCCATGATGCCTTGGGACATAGAGCTCTACCCCTGTTCTCTAGATACTACCTAAGATACTGGGTACCACCTACGATACTCAATTGAGAGGGGGTCCTGGGAAGGTGCAAGGTCCCCTGATGACTGAGACTGAATTTCCTCTTGGCATGGGCACTCAGCCACAGAATAGGTTGATCTTTAAGAAATGAAAAAGATGATATAACTTTCATGTCTCTATTTGCTGCCTAAGAGTCATACCTGCTAAATAAGTTATTTCATTTTGTTTCGTTTTTGTTAATATACATGGTGTTGTGACTTTTTTGAATCATTTGAAGTTGGTTGCCAGATTTAGCAAATAAAAATACAACATTTCCAATTAAATTTGTGTTTAAGATAAACAACAAAAAACATTTTTTTTAGTGTGAGTATATCCTGTGCAATGTTTGCATGTGTACTAAAAATTTTTCACTTTTTTTTAATCCTGAAATTTAAATTGGGTGTCATATATTGAAAGGACAACCCTACATGGATTTCTATAGCTTAAAGCATTTTTGGGTTAGTAAAGGCTAACCTATGGATGACCTGGCCAATTCTAGCCTGTCCTACAACTACCCAACATGTTTCTTGAGGTTGGGGGTTTCTCCTAAGTCAACACGAAAGAGGCAGAAGGCAGATGTCCCATTGGTGATGCTCAGGAATGCTGAGCTCCTCTATCCCTTTGTGAATCGTGGACTTCACCCACCACTTGCTTCTCCATTTGGAAGACATGTCAGGCAAAAACAGCAGGAATTCTCACATCCAGCTACTTCTTCCTTGACCTTACTAATTTAGGATGGTTTCCACAATTTTGTGGACATAACTGGGTAATCTAATAAAGGTAGATTAAATTACAGCTGAGTATTTTCAGATCTGAACATGGGAAAAATGTATCCTGTTTCAAAAAAAAAAAAAAAAAGATAAACCACCCCCCACTTGTTTTGTTTTTCTTTTATCTGGGAATGGGGCAAATAGGAACCATCTCTGGTTATTGTATGTGAAAGTCCTCACAGCTGTGTTGATTTTTGTAAGAAAAAAGAAACAAAAAATACTAAAAAGAAAGAAAATCCACAAAATTGTGTTTTACCACATACCAAACATATGAAGGACCTGTATTACAACTTTATGAATAGATATTTCATTTAAAAAAAAACTGCTTTTTTTAATGTGTTGAATTTTATTGTGAAGACCCTGTTCTGCTCTTTAAGATTTAAGAAACTAGAACAGTCTGTTGCTTTTTTGTCTTTTCTCCTCTTTTTATGTTTTATTTGTTTATTTTTTAATGAAGTACCATTGTTTTACATCCTTGTTAATTTTTCATAATATAGGATATCTCCCCTTAGGTGTTGTCACCATAGCTCTCCCACCAACTAGAGTACCCATAGTCCTCCACCAGAGTCCATTGTGCTCTCACCCACCCCTGTTCTCACACTTCCCCATCCTATCCTGGATGCCTCAAATCTATGGTCAGCTTTAAAATGTTGGTGGTTGTTTGTCTTTGTCTGATCCTTTGTTTGATTTCTCTATATTCTACATATAAGCGAAACCATCTGGCATTTATCTTTCTCCTTATTTCACTCAGCATAATCCTTTCAGGCTCTATCCATGTTGTTGTAAATGGCATGAATTTATCTTTTTTGATTGCTAAGTAGTATCCCATTGTGTAAGTATACCACATCTTCTTGACCCAGTCATCTGTGTTTGGTCATTTAGGTTGTTTCCATATCTTGGCTATTATAAATAATGCTGCAATCAACATAGGAGTGCAGGTTTCCTTTTGAATTAGTGTTTTTTGTATTTTGGGGGTAGATATCTAGGAATGGAATTACTGGATTGCATTGCAGATCCATTTTTAGTCTTTTGAGGAAACTCCACACTGCTTTACATAGGGATTGAACCAGTCTGCATTCCTACCAAGAGTGTCAGAGGCTTCCTTTTTCTCTGCAACCTCGCCAACACTTGTTTCTGTTTTTTTTTTTTTTTTTTTAATATGGACCATTCTCACAGGTATAATGTCGTATCTCATTGTGGTTTCAATTTGCATTTCCCAAATGATAAATGATGATGGACATTTTTTTCATGTGCTTGTGTATATTCTTTGGAGATGCCTATTTAGCTTTTCTGCCCATTTTTTATTGGATTTTTTTTCTTTTTGTTGAGTTGTATGAGTCCTTTGTAGATTTTGAAAATCACTAATCTTGAGTCCTAACACACACACACACACACACACACACACCATTGCTTTAGACTCTTCAAGTGAAAATACTGGCTACAGAATCACAGGTAATTTTGTAAACAGGAAAAAAGAACACGGATTTGAACCAAATGAAACTTCAGCCCTGTTCAGGTTCAGCTGGCAGCATCTTTAGACAGAGATTGTGATCTGGTTCAATAGGTTTGGAATATTAGTGTTGTGAACTTAGTTTTTGGTTCATAGTAGTGGTTCAGTCCCAAGAGAGAGAAAATGGTGTTCCTTCCCACTTTGCATCTTTAAATAAACCCTGCCAGTCCCTTTATTTATTGTGTAGCAATATCAGCTCTGACTAGTGGTCTAACAATGGTCTCTCTAATGCACAACGGTCTCCTGAAAGTAGAGTTTGTTTGCTTAAAACTTGAGAGTGTTTCTTGGTCATTTTCTGATGAGCAGATTGTGATTGATGAGTAGGGGTCAGAAAGCCTATGGTGGACCAAAAGACCCATGGAAATGTATCAAATCCACTCTGGATGCCCTCTAGCATTTTTTCCCCCATCTTGGCTCAGCAAATGAGTTTGGAACTTCCCAGAAATCAGAAGACTCAAGAGGAGTGCTCAGAGCTACAGAAAGCATAAGAAACTTTCCTTAATACAGACAGTACAGGGCCTCCCGGTGGGGCAGTGGTTGAGCGCTGGGTTGCGAAGCTGCCCGCAGCCTCTGCAGCGCCGGTTCGATCCCCGGCTGCTCCCCGGCCACCAGAGGAGTGTCCCACATGGCGCACAGACCTCTCCTGCCGCCCGCTGCTCCCCTCAGCAGTGTACTTCGGTCCTTCTGCCTGTTCTGCTCCCCGCTCTGGCTCTGGTGAATTCTCTCACCCTCCCGCACTTCTGACTGTACCCAGTGCATGTATAAACAAAACAAACAAATAAATAAATAAATAAATAAAACATGCCTCTATTAAAAAAAAAAATACAGACAGTACAATTCTGAATCTATTACAAGACTGACCTTTCTGTGTTTTAAGAATAAAGTGTCTGAAAACAAAGTGAGAATATATGCACACACAAAAAACAACCCCACCCTTACTTGAGTATGATGAAAACAACCAAGAGAACAAACTGTTATTTATTCAGTGTACAAACTACAAATAATTCTTAACTGTTTGTTTATATAATTTTTTTATTTTTTAAAGGTTAACAAAAGGTTTATTTACAAGGGAAGGGGAATGGTGGAAATGTACAACTCAGGGAGAAAAAAGGGAGATAAATTCTTAAATGTGTTCTACCCATTCCACCGACCAGGAATCCCAAATGACCCACCGAGACCAAACCTGCCTGACCTAGACCACAAGCCAAGAAGCCCGACCCCACTAACATGGCTGGTTTTTATTTACAAACAGAGAAAATGGCTGCTTAGCTCCGCCCTTAGGTCCGCACCACTTCCCTTTGGGGATCCTGGGATTTGTAGTTCCTGGTGTCTTGATGGAGTGTGGGTGGCATCCACAAAGCCTGTATGGAATTAGCTTCACTTTTTGCCATCATTTCCATGGTGTTGAAGATCAAATGTATGGCTGCCTGGGTACAGTCTCAGATGAAAATTTTTCTCAGGGTTCCCATCGAAAAGCAAACCAGTCTCTCCAGGTATTGTCCATCGTGGAAAGCAAAAGTCCTCCATTCCTGGGAAATAGTTTATCAGTCCAAGCCAAAAAAAAAAAAAAACCAAAAAACAAAAACAACAACAAAATCTGGAGGCATTAGCCAAAACAAAACAGCAAAGATATTAAATCACAGAAAAAAATATTAAAATTGATTCAATTTATGTAATAACAGGTTCTCTCAACCTTGATCCCAAATTGTTTCAACAGTTTAGCAAAAGTTTGCAAACCAAATCTACTTTTAAACCATATTACCTATTTTTGAATAAAATCACCGGGCAGAATAACTAAACATTAGCTGTTTATTTTTAGTGCATCCTGAAAGTTTCTAAGAAGAGATAGGTAAATCCCTTTTACCACTGCCATGGCATAAATACACCACATATACGAAATATGTTTAAATGGCAAGACAGGTGTTTATCCTTGTTTGATTACTTTCTCAACCCAATATTCTAAAATTGAAGTAAGTACAGATTTTTGTGTTCATTTACCTAGAAATTTCAATCTATATAACTACACAAATCCCTTGATTTTACAGATGAGTAAACTGAGGTTAAGAATGGAAAGCAACTTACCCAACGTAACATGAGTCATGATTTTTTTGGAGCCAGAACTAAAATTTGAATCTCCTGTTCTTGAGAACACAAAAAGAATTGATGCTCATAATAATGTCCCCACAGTCTCATAACAACCCTGTCATCCCTGAGTGACTGTTCCAGGATAACTGACCTCAGCCATTCTCCAGTCCTTACTAGGCAACAAAGAGAACTTGGATGTTCTAGAAAGATGCTGAACAATCCCAGGATTGGAACAAAAGGATTTTCTGCCTGGCTCTGAATGACTCACAGAAATTCAGAAACAACCCAATTTCTAAAAGCTTTTGTAGCTTTTTTGCACTGTTTGGGGGGCCTCACATTCCATGTTTCCCCCTTTCACTTATCATAAAAGGTCTTTGTTAACTCAGACTGAAGCCAGATCCTGTAACATTTGTAACTTTCTATTCACTAGGATTCTGGGGTCTTGGCTTGCAGGACTCTGCTCTTTGCTAAGCATTGTGGGATGACATGAGAAGGCTATGGTTGTTCAACCTTTGTGCTCCCTCGTAGCACCAACTGCAAACCCTGACACTTGGTTGACAAAGAAGAAGAAATCTGTAAACACCTTGACATTAATTACCACTGGGGTCTGTCTGCCCAACCATGCTAATAAAAGAGACTTCTCCCATTCATCATCTTTATTTCCTCCAAGACACCAGAAAATAACCCCCTCCCAACAGAGTGGGATGAGTGTGTCAGTAGCTCAGCAGTCCAAGTCCTTCGTAATACCCACAGGGGAAAAAAAGGAAGAAAGAAAAAGCATGTAGGGGCACAATGCAGAATGCCTCTGTGACCTTTGTCTCCTGCAGTCACTGTTACTGCTGGATTAGCATCTGAGGCAGGAGAGGAAGGTCTCATCATCAGCCCTGTGTTTTTGCCAAAACTAATTTCTTTTCCAGTCTTTATGGTCTGGCCATGGGCCTTCCTGAAAGGTTTTGTTCTATTCCCAAGGAAGGAATGTCAGGGTTTTCTCACCTGGGAAAGGAATATGCTATCTTGCTGGCCTGCCATGGGTTCCTGAGGACCCCCAAATGCTGGTTTATGCAGACATTGTGTGGCCAGAAGCAATGCCAAGATTCTCAGCACAGTGCTTCCTTAAATGAGTCTTCCTGTTCTCTTGAAAGAAAAGTCAAGAGCAGGATTGGGGGAATAAATTCTTGGGATAGAAGGAGGAAAGAGGAGTTTACATAAAGAAGTCACAGAATACGGAAGATGTTAGATCCTTTAGGATTCTAACATGACCTTCAAGACCCTGCAAGACTGACCTATGATATTCCAGCTTATTCTCCCTTCACATCCCCTGCCTCACCCCACACCCTGTGTCCTTATCCCTCCCTCCATGATGCCTTTGCAGAGACTGCCCTTGCTCCTAGAACATTGCCCCAGTCGCCACTGACATGGCCCTCCCCTTTTTCTAACTGATTCCACTCAGCTCTGAGTTCTAAGGTAACTGACTCAGGTTGCCTTCCTTGAGCTTTGGGGATAGGCCAGGCCCACCTGTATAAAGTTCAGAGCATCTGCTCCCATTGCAATTTCACACTTATTTATCGGGCCTCCCCGGTGGTGCAGCGGTTGAGCGCTGGGCTGCGAAGCTGCCCACACTTATTTATGGGATCATTTGAAGAATATCTAGTCCTAGTCACATGAGAACTAATATCTCTTCCTCTCCATGAAGCTGTCCTCTTTTTTTTTTTTTTTAAGATTTATTTATTTATGCAAGAACTGGGGTACAGGCCAGAGGCACAGGAGGGTGAGAGGATTCACAAGACAGAGTGGAGAGCAGAACAGACAGATGGACGAAAAATACTGCTGAGGGGAGCAGTGGGCAGGAGAGGTCTGCCGCACTGTGTGGGTAGCTCCCTGGCCAGCCGGGAATCTAACCTGCCTTGCAGAGGCTGCAGACAGTGTCACGGCAGTGTGCTCAACCCGCTGCACCACCAGGGAGGCCCTGTCCTCTTCTTGTCAGCCTGGCATCCCTAGTCCCAGCACACTGCAGGGCATGTAGAAGACATTTGCAGAGTGGATGTATCCTGGTTAGATAAGCTGGTATCATGAGCAGCATTGTTACCTATGAGAAAACAACACCCTCAAGAGGTTAAGTCCTGGCCCAAGGGCATGCGGGAGTTAATGGGACAGCAAAGGCTAGAAGTCTTCTAGAGAAAACCCCTAATACCTGTATGAGTGAGTAGCTCAGAGGACTTGGGTTATAATTTTGACTCTTGCATTCCCTTGCACATGACCTTGACCAAGTTACAAAACTTATCTAAGCCTCATTTTCCTCATTTGCAAAATGGAGTTAATAATCATACCTACATCGTAACTTGACATAACCAATGTAATTATTATTCTCGGAAAGCCTCAAAACTCTAGACTTTGTTAATTAAGAATTTGTGATCATTCAGGCAAGAACTTGGCTGGGGTTCACATTTTCAAAATATACGAAGAACTCCAAGCTTTTAAGAGCTGTTTGGAACTTACTTAAGGAAAAGAGGGAAAGAAGAGATGGAAGGTTTAGAATGCAAATGGGAGATCTTTCACCACATTTGGGAGACAGTGTGTTTAAACTGTTTAAAAGAACAAATTGTTTTTAGAATGTCAAATTAGGTGTTTCTAGAAGCATTTATTTACAGACAATTCTGTTAAGATAATTATACATACTTCTCTATTCATCACAGTAGATTCCCTAAGGGTTTCTATAGTACAGTTACTTATTAGCCTGCTTCCAATTAGTACTGGTGCTTTAAGTAGCAAAGCTGCTTGCCTCTCAAAATATTTTGCAGTTGATCTCCTCACGGGTTCCAGCAAGCCTGACTCACCCAGCTCCTAGGCTGCCATTCCTTCCTTGTCTTGTACAGAGCTTACACTTCTACGCCTCCAAACCTTTGTACTTGCAGTTTCCTCTGCCAAGAGCACCTTCCCCAGCTCATCACCAAGGAGCCAGGGCAGGAGCACCCCTGGGTCCGCACCTTTCCTAAAAGTTCTCTCCCCTCACACTTCTGCCTGGGTTAGGTTTAAATGACTTCATTGCCAGCTACCACTGAGAATTACCCTGGTTCCCTGTGGATTTTTTTAATGCCTGTCTCCGCTCTAGAGACTGGGGCCTTACTGAGAGGAGAGGCCTCTCTCCCCTGTTTTGTCCTGGTGCCTGGATCAGTCCTGGTACAGAGTTGGTGCTCAGAAATTATTCATTGAGTGAATTAAATGTCCCCTTGCTAGATCAATTTGGTGACTAGGTAGAGAACTGATTTGGATAAACCCAAACAATAGAAAGTCTTTATACCTCTTTAGCATGACATCTTTCAGCAGCAGTCTACAACTTCAGCATTTTTGTAAGTCAGCCGTAATATTGGCAAACATCATGTCGTCAGGGAGATGAGAACTGTTAAAGGGTAGTTAAGATTGACTGATGTTTTAATGAAGCAATCGACAATAAACCTCGCCTTTCTCTCCTCCCCCTACCCACTGCCCTTTAGAAAGCTCCAGGTTAGAAACATAACCCAATGCCTTGTGTTGTGAAATTAACATAAGTTAGGAGCAGACAGTAATGGTGTCGTTTATACAGTAGCACAGATTCCAGGTTCAATAAATATTAAATTAATCATCGAGGAAAGCTAATATGAACAGTGGGTTGTCATTGATTAATTTATTTAAGAATCCCCATCTGATTAACTCCCAGAGGCGCTGCATGGAAAGAGTATTATTTGATGATGAACATGTTGATGCAGGCTTATACTAATGAGGAAAGTTACTGACCCATAAAGATTACATGCCTTGTTTAAGGAAATTCAGGGAGCCAGTTGGGCCAGATGCGAAAGGAGAATACTGGCTACTCCCTTTCTCTCCCTCTGCCTTGCCCTGGATTTTCTTCTTTCCCACTTCAAAATTTTCTCTCCCCTTTTTTTTCTACTCCCCATCTCATCTTTTGTCTATTCCTCCTTTCAAAACCATCTCTCAGTTATTGCCTTTGTACTCAGGTCTATATTTGGGGGGTATCTGGTTAAGAAGTTTTTTACCACTAACTGGTGGTAAAAATAAGATAGACTAATTCTCCCAAACTCAGGTGCATATAGGTACTGAACAGATAAGTTAGTGAGCCATGTTTAGTGCAATGCAATAGAGACTGGTGGGGACTGTGGTAAACTGGATATTCTACGTGTCCCATCCAGAAGGTTAGTGGCTACCTAGGTCCAAGCTACTATTGCCATGAAGAAATGAGAGTATTTGGCCTATATAAGAGTTTAGAATTTCTATAGACAGGCCACTTGCAACTTTTGATACTACATGTTCTTGAC
The DNA here is from genome assembly GCF_014898055.3 of Talpa occidentalis. Taxonomy (NCBI): domain Eukaryota; kingdom Metazoa; phylum Chordata; class Mammalia; order Eulipotyphla; family Talpidae; genus Talpa; species Talpa occidentalis. Next base: position 84,876,474 of record NW_023605305.1, read on the forward strand.
TCAACGTGTCTATCAATGACAACTACTCTACCCCTGGGTACTCAACTTCCCGCCTTTCTCTCATTCCCCTCCCATGCCCAGCCTTTACTTCTTTGTTCTCTTAAAGTTCGTTTTCTCTCTCTCTCTCTCTCTCTCTCTCTCTCTCTCTCTCTCTCTCTTTCTCTGTGTGTGTGTGTGTGTGTATGTGTGTGTCCGTGTCCTATGTCTCTTCTCCTTCCTTTTGCCTTTGCTATTTACAGAATTGTCTTCCCCTGCAAGACTGAGTTAGTGAGAAGAAAGGTAGGGACTCATTCACCAGGTTCAGAATGGGGGCCATGAGTGGAAGGGGACAGACCGTGGAGTGAGGTGACTCAGCTTGGTCATAGCCCCTGACACTTACAAAGATCTAGTTTAGAAAAATGTGAAAATAAACAGAAAGGCAGGAATGCAGGGTCCCAAGAACCCTCACATTCTCACACATTTCTCTCAGCTTCTCCCTCATGGATTCCTTAGTCCCTGACAATACTGAAAGTTCCAGAGAGCTTTCTACATGATCCAAGAACAACAAGTAAACAACTGAGGAAAAAGAATCTCTGATGTTTTCCAAAATAAAATTCTAGGCAAAAATTCTGAGACCAGAAGTTGACACCAACCTCCATTGTCTGGGGTGGGAATCTGTCTATCAGTTGAACTGAGGCCCAAGATGGCAACTGTGAGAAGAAGCTAATGTCAGCCACAGATCTGTCTCTGCATCCAAGGCAGCCTATCTTCCAGAAATGGGGAAATAGACCACCATATATAGAGGTCACAGTCCCTATGGCAAGGTTTTCTAATGTTTTATATAGATTCTTCCATTAATTACAACAATAATTCAATGAGGTAGTACTTCCATTTTATAGATGGGGAAACCAAGGCATAAAAAGGTTAAATAATTTACCCTGTCACCAATATATCTTTCCCAAGATGACTTGAAAACTAAATAGGATTTTGCATGTGCTGCATACATAAGATGCAAAGTACCTCAGAAGGGTTCATTTTAATTACAAACTAATTTTCACAAAGCTATTAGCAGCAGATAATATGTTAATATATTGCCCTTCCTAGGAGGCTCATTCACTCAATAAATATTGATTGAGCATGCACTATTGCATCCTCAATGTAGGAATGCACATAGAATTTTCTAGAACCTCTATGACTCAGTTCAAAGTGGGGTCATGACAGACAAATGAGAGAAACCCATTCCTCCTACCACAAGGCCCTAGATTAGGTTAGGTACAACACTTGGCCTTCTTCTTAAATTGGGTTGTCTTTTGCTGCAAGCACACAGTTCACTGGAAAAAGCCTGCCTTAAGACCCCCAGGCTTGGCGGAATTGCTGAGGCCTCTCCTGAATCCATGGTCTTCTGTCACCAGTTGTGAGTGGAGGATAAATCCTCAGACCCTTTTCCACTGAACATCACCTTTGCTGTCCTTGCCAGCTCTGCAGCAAGTTCTCCTCCTAGCCTCTCTCTCTTCCTCACATTCCTATTCCAGGACTCCAGAGCCAACTCCATGCTAGGTCACTCTGACATGATTATAAGTGCCAGGTTTATAGGAGAGGCACTGCATGACACTTGTCTTCTCATGGGACAAACCATTTTTTCTTACTTGGGGACATTTTAAGGACATCCAGAAAGACCAGTGATGTGGTGGCCCTGTGGTGTTTATGGGAAGACAATGGGAGTCTGGCCAGCTTGAAAAGTGACTTCCTTTTAGGTTCCATTTTCTCCACTAGTGAACTGGGAAGCTAGTCCATATGTTCTCTGTATTTCCTTACAGTTCTCACTCACATCTTCAATGGCTTTTCTTCCACACTCAGACAGACCAAAGGGACTATATGGCCACTTGAAGCAAAGCCAGGTTTTCTCACAAACAAGGTAGACATCACCTCTTTGGTAAAATTCCAGGGGTAAAAACCCTTTTACCTCCCCCTAGAGAGCTTCTCCCTTTTATGATGCCAGAAACTCTCCCATATTATTATTTGAAAAAGTAGATCTGTTAAGATGCAGTATCGTTACAGACTCTTAGTTTTATATATCCCTAACTCAGGAGGGGAATACATTTTGGGATTGCCTACAAAAACTTTTACCACGGTGGGAAGCTGGCAGTCCCCAGGGGAAATAAATAAGACAGGACTTTTGGGAACTAGCAGGGAGAAAACATTAGATGAACTCTCCTGGGAGGAGAAGGAGCATTTGTCTTTTCTCATCTATGTCCCTGGTTCAGCCTCAGCTCTCCTCTACCTCTACACCCATGTCTCTTTGAAAGACAAGTGAATGCAGGAACCTCAGCTCTGGATGAAGGAAACCGGAGAAGTGCTGCAGAGAACCTATGTTTTCTGGGTGGACAGAACCAACCCAAGATCAGCTGTATGAGCACAAACAACCAGAGCTGCATGGAGAGAGAGTCTGAGAGGGAGGTCCCAAGCATGGGTCTCAGGGAGGGAGCTTGGAAGAGGCAGGGACTGCAGGGCAGCAGAGCCAATCAGCAGCCATCAGCTTCTATTCTTTTGACTCCTGCTAAAAAAGGCAGTCTGCTTAGTGGCTATGAGTGTGTGATTTGGAATAGAGATTTGACCTTGAATCTTGATCCTGTCACTTACCAGCTACGTGTCTCTGAAAATATTACTTCCTTTCTCTGTGCCTCTGTTTCCAGTAGGTTAAAGCAGGATGCCAGCTGTTACTAGTCCATAGCAGCATAGTCAGAGCTAAAGGTGAGACTGCAGAACACCTCTCCAGTGCTAGCACCAAGCAAGGCTCAATAGTGACTCTGGTGCTATTGAGAAGACAAGGAGGCAAAGTTTTCTAAGGGACTGGGTTTCCAGATGTCACTGTCACTTGACATTTGGGCAAGGGAACAAAACACATCCATTGCTCTGATGCTAAGGATCAGGATTCTTGGCAAGTTACAGACCCATCTGTCCTCATTTTCCCCTTTGGTAAAGTATAATAATTTCATCTACCTCATGGGACTTGAGGGAGGATTCACTTATTCAGCAAATATTTACTAAGCAACTATTAAGTGCCAAAAGCTGACCTGTGCACTTGAGATACCTCTATCAAGAAAGACAAGGATAAGTGCCCTGGGAGCCAATATGTAGATTTGGGAGGAAGGGGGGAGCTGTGCTTGGTCTGGACTGGAAAATTCACAGGGTATTAGAGGGATGATCACCTACAACCTAATACAAATTAGCTGTTTTCCCAGCTGTGGGCCTTGGACAAGTCATAACCTCTCTGGTCCCAGTCTTTCCCATCTGTAAAAAGGGAGTATTTATATTAGTTTCTTGGGGCTACCATAACAAACATGGTGACTTCAAACAGCAGTTTGTTAGTCTCTCACAGCTCTGGAGGGCAGAAGCCCAAAATTAAGATTTTGGCAGGATTGGTTTCTTCTGGAGGCTCCGAAGGAACATTCCATGCCTCGCTTTTAGTTTCTGGTCATCTCGGGCAATCTTTGACACTCCTTGTCTTGAAGCCACCTCCAGCCTCCCCTCCATTTTCACGTGCTGTCTGCATGGGGTCTCCTCTCCTTATAAGAATACCAGTCATTGGATTTTGAATGCACTGGTGTGACCACACCCTGACTTAACATCAGCTAAGACCCTCTTCCAAATGAGGTCAGGTTCTGAGATTCCATGTGGCCTTGAGTGTTATTGAGGAGACACTGTCAACTCATTCTAGTCTAGATGGGGATCTAGAAATTCCCCATTGAAGGATTTCTGAGCAAAGACATTTCATAGAGAAACACTTCATGGTCAGAACCTGGAGGGCAGGGCGAATATTTTGTCCACCCTGTTCCATCCATATTATGTCCAGAACCAGAAAAATCTTACTCTTTCTCTGTAAATGGCTACTGATTTATCACAGGAAAATGTCAAGAAGCACACAGCTGCTTGGGAATCATTTCACTGGTGTGTGTCCACCAAGAAATGAAGCATGGTTTGCTTGAAAATGAGTCCATTCTTTCCAGACCACTTGATGACTTAATTCCAGGGGTTGAGTAACTAATAACCCGAAGTATTAATGAGATAATCCATTACCCTCTCCTGGCTACAATATCTAAATTTTAGTAGAGGCCTTCTGGAAGTAAGGTTTTATTTATTTATTTTTAAAGATTTATTTATTTATTTATACAAGCACTAGGTACAGTCCGAAGCGCGGGAGGGTGAGAGAATTTACCAGAGCCAGAGTGGGGAACAGAACAGGCAGACCGACGAAATACACTGCTGAGGGGAGCAGTGGGCGTGGCAGGAGAAGTCTGCGTGCCATGTGGGACCCTCGCCCGGCGGCCAGGGATTGAACCGGTGCTGCAGAGGCTGCAGGCAACTTCGCAGCCCAGCGCTCAACCGCTGCGCCACCAGGGGAGGCCCTGGAAGTAAGGTTTTAAACAAAAGCATTGTGGGAAGGTATATGGAGAAAGGTGAACTTAAGGTTATCTACTTGAACTCAGCTACTTTTCTTGAGCAATTTCCACATGCAAGGTACTGATCTCAATACCATCTGGAGCCCACTCCTAGCTGTCAGGGATTCCTTGTACATTAGCTGCACACAAATAATGGCAAAGAAGGAGCCTGGGAGATGCATTGTGAAAGAGACAGAAAGGACATGCGTAGGAGAGGCAGAAATTTATTTTGATGGCAATGATGTGAGAGGGTATATCAAAAAACCTAGAGGAACTGGCAGATTTTACAGTGTAGATGGACAAGTGGAGGTGATGGCATGGCAGTCTAGGTAGAGGATTCTGTACAAGCAAAAACACCAGGGTGGGAGAAGGCATGGTACTGGCGACTGCACGTTACCTGCTCCGATGGTCAGACTGTGCTGTGAGACCACATGGGAAGGAATAACTACGGAAGCAAACCAGGAGTTGATGCTGAGGGGTCTGGGCTGCAAAGGAATGGACCTGAAGTCTATGGCCACTGCATCTCGTTGTACATAAGGGCATTGTGCTGCTGCCCTAGTTTTCAGCATTAAGATACCTAAATCATCAGAGTCACACTCTCTGGGCTACAAAATATAGGTGGCCCTGGTCCTTTGGCATAACCTCCTCCTGAAGATTCAATAAAGCAGCTGCAGTTAGCTGCTTAGGACAATGTGGACACACAATGACTGTTCATTATTAACTTTAAATGTTTTGGTAAGGGATGTGATTCGATTGAGGGCTTGTTTGTTTGTTCGGGTACCTGGACTAAATGAAGGTGCATCATAGAGCTACATTTAGGCACAAGGAGAGGATGGTCTTGAGTTTGGGGCAAGCTAGTGGGGCAGCTGTATTGGGTCTAGGGGGAGCACTGCAGTGGGGAGTCCTGGGATCTGGAAGCCTGATGGCAGCCGCAAAAAAGAACAGTTGGCTTCAGTTATACTGAGGACAGTAGCTTCTTATCTCAAGAGAGATTAAAAGGACATTATGGTTTCCAGAGTTTCTCCTGGAAGCTACTTACCTGAAGGGAGTAGGGGTGAAGGGCACAGCAGGGAAAAAACCTAAAGGTGGAAGTCATACCTGCCTTTCACTGGCCTGGGACCAGCACTGAAGGTGCCCACCTAGTGAGCTTGGCACCAACAGGTTACATTTGTCCCCATCATTCATCCTAGAGCCTGTGTGTTGCCTTTTGACCTGAACATCCTCTGATCCTGCAAGGCCCTGTTGAAGGCTTGCATCCCCTTTCCAGGCATCCCAATTTGTGAGCACCTCTTTCTAAATGCCTGCTGTGTGTTCAGACTCAAACAGATGAGCAACAAGTTGTTCTTTATCCAACAAACAGGGAGGGTGACAACTCAGATGTTTCTTGTGTAGAGTAAGTGGAACCAGCCTGAATATGTGCTTGGCACAGCACATCGTGGTTAGTGATACATAATCAGTGTTGGTGGTTCTGCTTCATTCCTTCCTCACATCAACGGTATAGTCATGGCTTGGGGGTATGTAGTTAATGGCATCCTGTGAACAACACACTCCTGGGGACAAGGGTGTGTGGGCGCAAGCTGTTCATCCCTTTCTCTCCCGCTCAGAAAAACATTCTAGAGAACCAGTGAATGAATATGACATTGTTATTGCGATAACCTTGAATCCACTCTAATTCATGTTTGTTTTTTAAATCATCTGCCAACACTGGTGCTTTAGCTTCATGAGTCACAAATTCCTAGTGGCATAGCTCATAATATATGGTGACTCAGCAGGGTACTGTGGTCCTGAAGGTGAGGACTTCCACACTAACTACTAACTTGTTCTGCCTTCCTAGCTATATGAAAACACCCTGAGAAAACAGGGTCCCTAGCTTGTACACAGTGGTTGGCATGTAGCTGTTGTTGACTCATTATGTGCTAATTAACACTGTGTGATATTGAGTATAGAAAGATAAAAAATCTCTAAAGTCTGGTACTTTCAGGGGTATATTTCTAGTCCTGCCCAATTCCTATGAAACTCTCTATGAATGGAGAAAACCTGTATATTCACCAGGTCCCTTGGAGTCAAAATGATAGCAGTCAAACTCAAATTTCTTTAAGTAAAAAAAGAAAAAAATTGGTCCATATAAATGAGAAGTCCAAATATAGTCTTACTTTCAGGGAAGGGTAGATCCAGGTGCTCAGATTTTATCAGCAGGAATGTGTTTCTCTTTCCTCTAAATTGTCTTTATTTGCATGCATGTGCTACACAGCAGCTGGCAAAGACGGTCACTAACACCTTCATACTTCTGTTTCATCAATTTGACAATAGCAGGCAAAGCCCTGTCACTTTCCCAATCATTTTAACAGAATATGGACCCGACAATCTTAGTCAGAATGGACCAGATGTCTATACCTAAATCAATCCCTGTGGTTCAGTTTGACCAGGTATTGATCACGTGCTGAGCCTGGGCATGGAGTGGAACATATACTATCCAAAATAAGCAGTTAAGGCATTCAGGAAGGACGATTTTCCAAAAAATTGTCTTCGATGCTGTTCCCAGAGATAGAACAAATGCACACTGGGCAGGCAAATATTTTCAACATTTGGCAAGCATGAGTGAGGGACAATGATTATGTGTAGAGGCAGAAACAGCTGTTTCCATGTCAACTGCTGTCACCATGGTGAAAAAGACACAATCTATTGCATCATCTGTGGATAGAAGGGACTCTTTTGCCGCAAGCTCCAGACCCTGACTTTGGTGACAGCATTGAATAGTTGCAGTTACATCTCCTCACAGACAACGCTTGTTCCTACCAGAAAGAAGGAAAGAAGAGCTGTTGATGGCATCCATTGAGCTACCTGGAGAGGAACTTTGCATGTGAATGAATGCAGCTTATACACAGCTGACATCTGAGGATAACTGCTGGCCTGTTAGCAAGATGGGGAATGCCCTTTGAGGTCCTAATCTGATTACTTTTTCTCAGGAATTGCCTTCTCATGCAGCCACAGGGAAGACATTAACCCACCATTCCACTCCATGCCTTATCTTCTCTCCTCCAGGATTTCCTTTCTCTATTGCCAGAGCTGATCCTAAGTTGATAGGATCGCAGCTGCCTGCCACCATGGAGAAATGTTAGTTTGGCAGGTAGCATCTTCATCAAAATAAAGACCTTCTTGACCAGTGTGCTCTTGAAGACAAAGAAAAAAAAATCTGAAAGACAAGTTTTACCTGTTGTTATTAATACCTTTCCTTTTGTTGGATTTTCCAGCTAGGGAACTGGACTGAGTAGTCTTTATTGACAGTGTGGCTGTTTTGCAATAATTCATTCATGGTGAGAATAGTGAAGAAAACAAGAACCACATAAATTAGAACAGCAAAATAAGATGTGACCTCTCTAGTCGTTCCTGCCCTGTAAGCTTTATAAAAGCTCCTCAAATGAATCTGTCCTGTTCATTATTATGGTCCCAGTGACTGAAATAATACTTAGATATCTGGGAATACAACCATTCCTTATTTCTGTAATTAGGCAGACAACACCAATTAATCACTGTCTTCTTCCCCCTTGGTCAAGAATATGGCCTCAGAATCACTCAATACAGAAATCCCAGAATTCAATGCTAGCCAACAGATAAGCCAAAATTGATTTGTCACTTTTGACTTGTGGCTTGTCAAAAGTTTTCAGAATCAAAAGGAAAGATTTCTTTCAGTCATATAGTTTACATTTAGGATGAACCAGAGACTTAAGCAGTGATCTATCAACTAAGAGAATGGCTTCTTTAGGCTTGAAAGTTGCTGAGAATTCCCCCAGCCTACATCCTTTGCATCATTTCTGAGAAGAAATTTGAAAAATCAGATACTACACACCCATGATTAACTTTTGAGGACTACGAATTCAATGTGTTTTAACTCCTTAATAATCTACAGGAATAATGAGCAAGTAGAAAACAGGCTACTTCAGGTAAAGTTTACAGGTTTAGCTGTTCAACAAAGATCTCCAGGAGTTCTGTTCCTTTCTTTGGTGCTGGCCACTTAGCATTTCAAGTGGTGAAGAAATGGCATGCTGAACGAACAGCTCTCTTGGGCAGAACACGCCTTTCCTTTCAGATTTTAACCTAACGGGCATTAGGAAGTAGTCAATTATGGACAATTTGAACTCCTGCAAGTATCTAAAGAGGATGCTGAACTGACTTTGCATAGAGACGTGCCATTGGAAGACATCTATTCATATGAACACATTCTACATCTGTGGAAGCAGCCGAAAGATCATTAACAAACTAGTCAAATGACTGTGATAATAGGAATAAGAAAAAGGCTGGATCACTTGGATAATTGAAGCTGCAAATGATCAAAAGCTCTTTTGTTGAATTGATGGTTTCCCAGATTGGCATCATTCCCATTGAACAAGGACTATCACCAAGCATACTAGCAATAACATCATGCTTTTAATACCTAGCAGTTAAATTCAAGAAAGGAATAAGGAAATAGTCATTTCAGTTCATGGTGACATGAAGGCAGTTATGCAAATTCAAGAAACATGTCAATAGAGTGTGCTAATCCAGAGACCCCAAGTATTACTGGGCTCTAAGGGGCAACCTACCATGCATTATTACTGCTAGAAAGAGACAAAACACCTGATGTCAGTCTTTGTCTTGGATGTTATCAGAATGACCTAGTAGTTGAGCAGCAGGGCTCAGTGGCAAGGTTGTGATTCAGATTAGTAGTTGGGGTTTGGGCATCTTTGACCATCAGACAGAACTCAGCTTTAAATCTGCAACAACTAAAGCAACTGTGCTTATGCTGGGAAAGAGCAATTTGGAAGCTAGAACCCAACACTTTCAGAGAGAGGGAATTGACTTCAGAACTCAGCCTCTTGAGTACAAGTGATCCTCCCCTGTTTACTGGGCTGAGGGATGGGTATGGAGGAATTATGGAAGAGCAGTTAATAGTTTGGCTTTGGTGTCGAAACTGGGAGCATATTCTAGTTTTGCTACTTCATAGGTGTCTGGCATTGAATCATTATTTAAGTTGATTGACCCTCAGCTTTTTCTCTTTAAAATGGAGGTATGATATCAACCATTTCCTCATCATTAAAATGGGGATGATAGTAAGTATTGTTGTGAAGATTAAATATGGAAAAAAGTATTTAAGTGCTTAACACTATTTGGAACATTTACCAAGATTGACCATGTTCTGGGATATAAAACAAGTCTAAATACATTTAAAAGGAATCAAATCATGCAAAATATATTTTCTAAGCAAAATAGAATTAAATGAGAAAACTTAATAAAACAATGCTTATAAAATCCCCAGATATTTGGAAACTGTATAAAACACTTTTTAATAATCCTTGGGTTAAAGAATAAATCAAGAGAAATAAGAAATTAATTTTACTGAGTGAAAATGAAAACACAGCATATCAGAATTAATCCTGTAAAGCAGTGCATAGGGGGCAATTTATAACACTAAAATGCCGATGCCAAAAAGAGAAGAAAGTCTCAAGTCAGTGATCTGTACTCCACCTTAAGAAACTAGAAATAAAAGAGTAAGTTAAAACCATGTAAACATAAAAAAGGAACTAATAAGTAAAAATCAATAAACACATCAATAAAATAGGAAAACAATAGAGAAAAATCATTGAAATAAAAAATTCGTTCCTTGAGATCAATAAAATTCATAAACCTCTATCTAGATGAGTAGGAAAAAAGAAAGAAAAACATAAATTCTCAAATATCTAGAATGAGAAAAATGGCAACACTACAGAGTCCACAGATATTAAAGCAAAAATAAAAGGGTTATTATTAATATTATGAACATCTCTTTGCCTATACAAAAAAATTATGAACTAGGAATAAAATACCAAAGACATAAATACCAAAGTTCACATAAATACCAAGGAAGATAACATCAGCAAATTTGTAGTTAACTTTCACACACACACACACACACACACACACACACACTCACAAAATTCAGGGCTAGCTGCTTTGGGAAATTGTACCAAACATTTAAGAAATAAATACACAAACTTTTTGAGAACACTGAAGAAAGTAATACTTACTAACTCATCCTATGAAATCACCATTATAGATGATGACATTATAAGAAAATTACAGATGAATATTCTTCATGAATATACAATAAAAAATCCTCAACTGAAAAAGTAAATCAAATCTAAAATCATAATATATCATAACCACATAAATGGCATTGTTCTGGGATTTTTCCAGAATTGCAAAGTTGATTGCACATTTGACAATCAATGTGATTTACCATTCTGATAGTATAAATATGGAAAAGCATATAATCATCAAAGCAGATGTAGAAAAGTATTTGACAAAATACAATATCCATTTCTGAAAGAAAGATTATTCCTGGAAAACTAGGAACAGGGGGAACTTCCTTAACTAAGTAAAAGCCATCACAAAAAAACCTACTTCATTCTTAATGATTAAATAAAATACTGAATGCTTTCTCCCTAAGATGCAGAAGAAGAAATAAGATGCCTAGCCTCATCATTTCTATTCCAATTTGTACTAATATTCTAATGAATGCAGTAAGTCAAGAAAAAGAAATAAATTGTATACAGATTAGAAGGGAAGAAGTAACCCTGTCTTTACTCATAACTGATATGACATTTTATGTAGAAAATCCTGTGGAAACTACAAAAAAAAAACTTTTAAATAATTTTATCAAAATTTCAGGATACAAAACCAATATAAAAGGTTTTATTTACTTACTATATCAATGAACAGTTAGGAACAAACAAAAAAAGTGTCATTTACAATTGCACCAAAAAATATAACTAGCGTTTGTATCCAACAAAATGTGTGTAAAATTTGTAGACTGAAAACCACAGAACACTGCTAAAAGAAACTAAAGAAGATCCAAATGGACATATCCAAATGGTCATGGATCAGATGACTCAATATTATTATCCGTTCTGCCCCCAGTTAGCTTATGATTTCATATAATCACAATAAAAATCTTAACAATTTGCTATAGAAATTGACAAACTAGAGCCTCCCTGGTGGCCTAGGGATTAAGTCTTAGCTCTGTCACCACTGTAGCCTGAATTCGATCCCCAGCCGGTTAGGGAACTGATCCACATATGGTGCTGCAGACTGCTGCTGTCTCACCCACAGCTCCCCTTAGCAGTGTATTTCATTAAATCCTCTCACACTCACACCTCTGGCCTATACCCCAGTTCTTCTCCGCAAAAAGTAAATGAAATTAAAAAAAAGAAAACTATTGGGAATTTTTAAAAAAATAAAGAAATCGACAAACTAATGCTAAAATTTACTTGAAAATACATAGATGTAGGATACTAAAAGCAACTTTTTATTTATTTTTAAAGATTTATTTATTTATTTATACATGCACTGGGTACAGTCAGAAGCGCAGGAGGGTGAGAGAATTCACCAGAACCAGAGCAGGCAGAAGGACTGAAGTACACTTCTGAGGGGAGCAGCGGGCAACAGGAGAGGTCTGCGTGCCATGCAGGACCCAAATCCGGTGGCCAGGGAGCAGCCGGGGATCGAACCGGCGCTGCAGAGGCTGCTGGCAGCTTCGCAACCCAGCGCTCAACCGCGGCGCCACTGGGGAGGCCCTAAAAGCAACTTTAAAAGAACAAATAAGTTGAATGGTTAATACTATCTGATTTTATCATATTACAAAAATATAATTGTCAGTGTGCTATTAGTGCCAAGATATCAGAATAAAAAGTCCAGAAATTCACAGATAAATGGACAACTGATTTTTTGAGAAAGAATAGTCCTCAACAAGGAGAATTAGAGAAGTTGAGTATCTGTATGGAGTTGGGGGGAGGGGGACAGAACTCTAATTCATATTTTGCACTATATGCAGAAATTAACTCAAATGGACTATAAATCTACATGTAAAACCTAAAACTATAAAACTCTTAGAAGAAAACATGGTCCTGAATTGTGCAAAAGTTTCTTAGATATAACACCAAAACCACAATTCTTGAAAGAGAAAAATTCATATATTGTAGTACATCAACGTAAGAACTTCTGCTATTTGAATTAAACTGTTAAGAGAATGAAAAGACAAGCCACAAAATGTAGGAAAATATTTATGAAGCATATACCTGATAAGAGAATTATATTCAGAAAATACAAAGAACTCTAAAACCCATAACTGGAAAACAAACCCTCCTTCCAAAAAAACTTATGTTTCATCAAGAAAGATACATGAATGGTAAATAAGCAAGTAACACTATTGTCCAATAGCATCATCATTAAGTAAATGCAAGCAAAGCATTGAGATACCATTACAAACCCAATAGAATGACTAAAATTAAAAAGACTGTACTGAATGTATGGAGGACACTGCTGAGGATGTAAAATTATAGAACCACTTTGGAAAAATAATTTGGCAGTTTGTTAGAAAGGTAAACATCTACCTACTATATGGGAAAGCCTTTGCACTCTTGGGTCGGTAAGCGAGAGATAGGAAAACATGCACCCATTCCAAAGACTTGTCAATTTACAGGATTTTGTTTATAACAGCCCCAAACTGGAAATACCCCAAGTTTCTATCAAGAGATAAAAAGATAAGCAAAATTATAGTTTACATTGAAATGCAATAAAAGCAAAGAACTGATACACATGACATGGCTAAATCTCAAAATTGTTACACTGATTGAAAGGAACCAGATAAAAAGTTTTGCTTAGTGTATGATTTCATTTATATAAAATTATAGAAAATAGAAACTAAGCTAGAGTGACAGTAGCAGATGGGTGGTTAGCTGGGGTTGGCAGGAGATAGAGAGGGCTGAAAGGAAGTGTTGCCAGGGGACACAAGTGGACTCCTGGTGGGGTCATAGCCTTAACTGGGGTCATACCTTCACATGTATGTCAACATCTCCCCCATTGTATACTTTGAATATATACAAATTACATGTCAACCATATACCTCAATAAAGCTGTTTTCCAAAGATTGTTTAGGCAGGCAAGCCAAGAGTCCTACCAGGAGCATCTGTGACTCTGTTATAGAGAGACCTGCCAAAAAGGTTGTCCCCCTTCTATAGCTGCTGGAGGACTGGTCTGTTGGTGCTGCCACTCTTAGGATGTAACAGTAAGAGAATCCTGGCAGAGAGATTAAAAAGGAAAAAAGTATTTAGTACTTGGTAACTGCCTTCTTTTTGCTTCCAGCTATCCCCTGACTTTTATCCTTTCTTTCCTAATGAATTTTCAGTGTAGGGATAGCTGGGATTTCACAGGATTGATCTTGCAGGTCAAATTCTGATCCCCTGCTGTGGCTACCTGGAGCATTGCACTGAACAGTGTGTACACAAAATAGGGACCCCCAAAGATGCCCACATTCTAATCCCTGAGACATATGACTCTCTTACCTTGCATGGCAAAATGGACTTTGAAGGTTGGTTAGGGTTGCAGATTTTAAGATGGAGAGATAAGCATTGATTATCTGGTAGCCCAGTCTGATCAATCATGTGAGTACCTGAAAGTGGAGACCATTTCCTAGCTGTGGCCAAAGAGCGAGGACACAATGGGAAGGATTTGCTATCCTTTTGCTGGTTCAGAGATGTAGGGTCTTTGTTCATGGACTGCAGAGACACCTCCAGAAACTGAAAAAGACAAGGAAATAAATTCTTCCCTGGAGTGTCCAAAAAGAAAAGCAATCTAATCAATGCCTTGAATTTATCCCAGTGGGATTTATATTGGACTCTGGACTTATAGAACCGTAAGATCATAAGGCTGTGTTGTTTTAATCCATTAAACATATGGGAATTGCTGCTGTAGAAAATTTGCTGCTGTTTGGAAGCTAATCCAAGCAGGAAGGAATTTTGTAATGGTGAATAATATCTAATACCATGGACACCATAAGGGAAGGAAGCCTGTATCTACATATCTGCCATCTTGGTTCTTGTTTTCCAGAAGTGCTAGACTAGTAGTTGGGAAGGCACCTTCATTTATGCCGCCTGCTGTGTGCCCCACTCTCTGCTAGGCTCTTTACTGAGTTCCCTACATCATGCCCATACCAGTGCTATCATGATGTAAATATCACTTCCCCTTTTGAGAGATGGCATCAGAGAAATGAAGACCTCATCTAAGATCTTAACTCCAAATGATGTTTTTTTTAATTCCACCTCACTTCCAAACAAAACACGGAGCCCCAAGGAAACCTGAGTGAACTAGGTTTCAAATGTTGATGGAAAACAACAAACCCAAATGAAGAGCCTTTGTTTTGGAACAATACTTCTGGCCTTGGAAGTGGGGCACTGAATGTTATTAGCACAGCTGGAACCCCTAGAAGTGTCTTGGGAGTGAGGGAGGAACAATACATTTCTAATATTTGGTAATTATCATGAAAATGACTTGCTCCTTGTTTACCCTTAAACTTCAGCACAGAGGAATGCCACTTATTTTCTCTCTCAGCACTCTGTGTGTGATGCATCCAGCCAGCTGCCTTGCTGGGCTCCTGGCCTGTTGGGAATGGGGACTTGTTTATGCCTCCACAGAAGGGGCTATGCGGCCACACATCCTTCTAGCCTTGGCTCCCTCTTCCAAGAAAGCTTCAGGCCGTCCTGCTTTGGACAGCCCTGCTGGACGCCCTGTCTCCCAGTGAAATTGCAACATCGTGCTGGGGCAGGGAAAGAACAAGACCCCAGATATCCTTCAAAGCAGCTGTGGAACCAAGCCACATCACTGTCATTTGCCATTTCACCATCTTTCTGCAGGAGTTGATGAGTTGGGAAGATTGAGAGACTAACTTCAGTGTTGAGTAATCCCATAATTTAGCCTCTGTGAACCTTCATTCTTTTCAACCTTCATTAACACGAGAGTGAAAACAGCCACTCACATGATGTAGCAATGGTTGTGATTCATTGAGCACATATGTGATCTAGGCACCGTGTTAGGGGCTTTATATGTAAACTTCACTTAATCCAACAGCAGCCTTCTGAGACACATATTGTAGGTACCCCATTTTACAGATGAGGCTATATAGTCAAAGAGAATTAGTTACTTGCACAGTCACACAACTAGTAAAAGAAACTAAGCAAGACACTCAACTTAGGACTCGAAGCACAGGAATTATTTAGCACAGCTCCCTGCATGGAGTGGATATTCAGTGGGTGTCACTTAGAATTATGTTGGCTTCTGTGTTAGTATTCAGTGTTAGTTGGGTACCAGTTTGTGGTAAAATAAAACACAGATACATAAAACCACACAAAGCCCAGAAGATCACCCCTGGGCTTCATCCAATCATGGCCACCCATGGAAGGGAACCATGGTCTTGACCTGTGGGAATAACTGTCTTAGTTCAGGCTACTGTAACTAACAATAGAGTACCATGGACCATATGACTTGTAAACAACAGAAATGTGTTTCTCACAGTCCTGGAGGCTGGGAGTCTGGGACCAGCAGGTGGGGTCTGGAGAGGGCCCTCTTCCAGGTAGCAAATGTTGGCTTCTTGTGTCCTTATATGGTGGAAAGGGGTGAGTGACCAGCTACCCAAAGCCCCACCTCTTATTCTATCACACTGGGACTTAGGATTTCAACATATGAATTGTTGAATATACAAACAGTTAGTCCATTGCAATCATTTCTTACCATTTCATTTTCTCACCCTTAGACACTAGTTAGCATTGCCCATTCTTGAGCATATTTTCATGACTCTTGGATATACAGGCATCTGTCCTCAGCTCACCCCACTTCCAGTTCTTCTTTTTTTCCTAACACTTTTTTTTCTGGCTTGCTTTCTGAGCTACCTTGTGTCTTTCCTAACTCCCAACTTTTAACTGGACTGTTTTTCTTCATCTCTTTATCTGGATCCTGATAAAGTCTTATTTACTCCCAACAGTTTATTCCCAGTGCAGGAAGGAAGTCCAACTGGTCAGTTTGGGGCATGCCTAGGGGCAGATTGCTCCGGCAGTTCTACCCTCTCTCCAGATCCCTCACACTCCCCCTCTACTGATTTAGGCAAAAATCCACCAGGTTCAGCTGTCACTCAGATTGGTTCAGGGCTCTCCCATTCTCTGGGTCTACCAATTACCCATTGTCCCTTCCTTCCTCACATACAGGCAATGATACCATGTGAGTCATGAAGTAGATGCTGCTTTGTCTCCACAGTTTGTATTTTGGGATTCATGGGAATAGCATCTAATTTTGTTTTTGATTATGGTATCTATTTGCTGTTTTTATATGGCGATTAGGGCAAATTCAAAAATGATTCTATGCCCACTCTCTTCTCCCAGGATCCACTAGAAATAGAGTTATTGATCACATGCCCCCCCACACTTCTCCCTGCATGCAGGAAGACCACCAAATATGTCCCACAAAAGCCTCCCTCATGATCCACCCAACTCTCTATCTCCAGTGGCGGAAACAATTGATATGTACTGGCAAGATGGGCCTATATTCCTTCATAACCGAGGTTACCACAACCTGAGAGATAATTTTAAAACATTTAACAATGAAAGGAGCTGAGAAGAGATCAAAGACCCCTATAGTGGGAGGAAGTTGGATTGCTGATTTAAAATCCCTTCCATCTCTACTGCATTGAGATCTGACAGTTCAGGAAAAACTCCCTAAACGCTCCCAGCTTCTTTTAATTAATCTTATCTTGAGATAGCAATAAGAGTCCCTGAGGGTTGGACCTCCATGCTTTTGATTTGAGAGTTCCAGAGGTCACCAGAACAAGATAGGAAACCTCTACTTGCGTTTTCATCATTATAGGCATGGAAATGCTTTCATAAAAAAAGTTTCATTTTTGCTTGACCACATTAGCCACTGTCCAATGAAATCATTCTGCTTTCCATGAACTCATGATCTGAATCAATAGCACAAATTGCCGTAATTTCATATCTGTTTCATCTCATATTCTTAAGGAGCCCCCAAAATATTTGGCTCAAAAGCAAACTTCTCATTTGGGGGGATGTTCGTGTTAATGAAGAAACATTTTTGTTTCTTTATTTAAAAAAAGAAAAAGAAAAGCTTGTACCACTAAGAGTTTTGTTGCTATTTCTATGGACACCTTTTCCAACCATGCTTTGCAAAAATAAAGTCAAACATTTTTAGAACACTGGTAATGTTAATGTTGGGGGGTAGGGAAGGAGAAGGTCTTGGCCTTTCTCTCCCAGCCCCCCAGGTCCTCCTTTCTCCAGGAGAGAAGTGGTCTCTGATGAATCCCATTTGACAGTGCCGAATGGAGCCCAATACCAGTGGACAAGGCCATTGTATATATGTACTGGCACACTTTGGAGATATTGTAGGTTCAGGTTCAGGCCACTGCAAAAAAGTGATTATTGGCCAAGACATGAAAATTACAATAAAGCAAATATCACAATAAAAGTGGTTATGCAAACTCTTGGGTTTCCCCATGCTTGTAAATATTATATTAACTCTATAACTGTAGTCCATCAAGTGTGCAATAGTTTTACATCTAAAAAGCCAATGTACATACCTTAGTTCAGTGAGACAGAGATACAGAGTGAGCACACACTATTAAAAAAAAATGGCACTGACAGACTTGTTTGATGCTGGATTGCCCCATACCTTCATTTTGCAAAAATACACTATCTGCAAAGCTCAAGAAAGTGAGATGCAATAAAACAAGGTGTGCCTGTGGTGGGAAATCTTTGTTCTGGAGGCTAAGCTCAACTTTCAGCCCTATTTGTCAAAGTGTCTGCACAGGGGTCTCATGCACAAGACCAGTAATCAAAATATAAGTGAGTCTCGCCTTTAGTCTAAATCCTTTGTGTAGGATGGGTGGCATTTCCAAATCCCTGGTCTGATGCTAAGAGCACATCTAACCATACATTTACTTCAAACCACTCAGTTAATTTGCTGTCTGACTGGTGGGCAAAGAAAGTGACTGCATATATGCTGTGGGAGGTCTCTCTCCCTGCATCAGCCTCCTTTGCGCTTGCTATGTACTTTATAGAGCCAACATGTCAACCATTGAATTGCTGCTAAGGCCCGTGAGCTGATGGGGTGGCATGGTGTGTTTGTAGGCACTCTGAGTTAGCTTCCCTCACCTGCTAAGACCTGGAAAGTATAGGGCACAGGGGAGGTATGTTTTGGTGAAGAAAAAGCAGAACCAATTCAATTCTACCATCAAATTGCTGGCTGAATAATATATTTGAAGCACAGATAGGGTCAATCTATAATTAAATGTAATGTTCTCAGTGCCTACACAATCAAGTTTCATAGTTTTCCTCTTCCTAAGGCCCAAATGTACTTTTTCAGCCTATTTCCTCTTGAAACCCTGCACCTCCTTTATACACTATGCTACAGCCATCTTGAGCTGCTTCTGTTCTTAAGTATGCATACACTTTTATACTCCCTGCTTTTATTCAAGTTGTGCCCTTTGCCAGGAATTCCCCTTTCTGTGTCAAAAAAAAAAAAAAATCCTTCCAAACCTAGCTCATAAGTTACATTTTCCATGAGTCTTCGCCTGGGTCCTTGTGCCATGTGTGGAAGGTGGAGGAACAGGACAGATTTATTCCTCCCTCCTGGTATTCTCTCTAACTGCATTAGGAACTTGCTCCCATCCATTCCCCACCAGATCAGTGCCTCTTTAAAGCTGGTGATATGAATCATGTTTTGGGGTCCCTGGTGCGTTTCACAATGCCTAAGATATTATACATGCTCCCAAAAAGTTCACTAGTGGCTGGATGAGGTAAGGGTGTGACTAACCTTTAGAATTATTCAAGAAATACTTTTTTACTACCACTCTATACAAAATACCACAGTTTCGCTAGAAAAAAATTAATGCTGAATGCATAGACTCTTAACTGGTTAATTGTAATTTGAGTCCTATTAACTACACTAAAGCAGGGGACAGTATTGAGGGTCCTAACAAATATACTTGGAATTTGGGTCTCAGCTCTGTCACTTCCTTGCTCTGTGACTTTTTAGTTTGAAACTCTGTTTTCTTCTCTAGAAGAAAAGGATAAACCATCAGAACTGCCTTACCTGCCTCTTGGGTTGGAGTCCTAATGGATGGCATGGTGTACATGTAGGCGCTGAGTTAGCTTGCTGGGACCTGCCTGCTGGGACCTGGAGGGCAATAAGCAAAGATCTAAGGGCAAGAAGGCAGGAAGATCATAGCAGGGGAAGGATGCTAGACAACAGGGAAGTGATATGAAATTGTTACTGAACAGGAGTGATAGAAAAACTAATGTGTTCCCAGGAGAGGTGTAGGGAGAACAGGTCACACAGGGAAAGAGAAAGGCAGGTTGTAGCCTTCCTTTGGGAGAACACAAGGGCACCTCCAAGTCCAGGTAGAACAGAATTTAATTTAACAAACAAACAAATAAATAAAAAGCCTAGTACAGCTTCAGGTTTTCACTTATACTTTCCTAAATCCAATTACTAATGGACATTCTGAACAGCCTCACTTGTTATGAGGACCTTTACAGCCCACATTTGATTGACACACAGGGAATACCTGATGTTGTGGGCTGCGGAGTCAGAGCCACACTGGTCATCACTGGCTTGCTGCTACACAGCCCTCCTAAGGAGTGAAGGGAGTGTGCCATCCTAGGATGGGCCATGCCTGTGAGTCAATGGAATGAGAGATCAGTGGGGCCAGGGCTTGGTGGTTATTACCTGCCACCATCCCGCACCACCCACACCACTACCAGATGATCAGAACTGCTCCAGCTTCAATCAGAACAACCAAGTGGGGCTTGTTAATAAATAAATGTTTCTTAGGCAACTTTCATTTTGTCTAGTGTTAAAAGACAGGTATTGGGGGCCTGGAATATTGTCATTGAGTCCTCCCTCTCTTGCTCTGTCAAAAGTTTTTCTCTATATCCTGGGAACCAAAGAGATCTTACATCTTGAGGGTCCTAACAAATATTCTTCAAATTTCATTTTTTAAAAAATATCATACAAAAAATATAAATTATGTTAAGATGTTTAATAAACAAACATCCTTTCAAATGTGTTATCTTCTAAGTTTTAGTCCTTTGTGTTTATTGTACCTGTTTAGTTGTGCCACTGGGTTGCATGTGTGAACATGTATAGACTTGGAATAAAGCTTCTCCTATTTTTTGAAGTTTCCTGACATGGCAAGATGAATTACTTTCAAAACATCATTATTTGCAACTACTGCTTTAATTTCCTTAATCCTGGCTATATTTGTCAGAAATGTTTTGGTTGCAAGAGACAGAAATCCAAGTGAAAATGAAAGACAAAGGAGTATAGTCGGTTTGCATAGCCAAAGAAGAAAAAAAACAGGGGCCAAGTTCCAGCTAGAACTGGACACTCAGGTGGAGGCATTGTATCCAAGCCCTCCTTCTCTTCTCAGAGCTTCCCTCTGGGTTGTCATCCTTGGCACCTTTGGTTGCCTGGGGTGGTTAGATGGTCTCCAGCGACTCCAGGCTCCCAGCTTCAAGGCAGCAGTCTTCAGTTCTCCCTGGCCCTGGCTCCCAGATCCCACTGTGTAGCTGGGAGAGGTGTCAGTACTCCAGAACCGCGTGACAGGAAGTGGGGGATGGGAAGTGGCAGAGAGTGACTGGGAAGCAAAGCAACAGAAGTCCATGCTACTGGGCAGACCAAACCAACTACAGGAGCATGCAGGACCCCGAGACTGCATGCTCCCCCTTTGAAATCAGTCTCTGATTTCAAGCTCCCAAGTTCCCCAAAATGGCCTCATTGTTCTTATATGTGGATTTGATAATAAGTAAGTGTTAAACATTTAAACCTAGAAATAAATAAATTAAAATCTAGATCTAAATGAAATCGTTCTTTTACAATTTATATAGTTTTGATTTCTACATCAAATTTGTCCAAAAAAGGTGGCTTTGGAGCATTAAAGGGGATAAGAACTCATCATTGGTTTTCATCCATGTCCCAGATGTGTTTGATCTCCACAAAGACTTTCTTTCTATCTTGTGGGGAAACCTGCTCCTTTGTGTGTGTTCTACTCATTTAGGTTTGGTCTGGGACACTCATTCTAAAGAACCACCTCCCCAGTTCTTCTGAATGAGTGAAATGCTGCGATTACAAGTTTATTATCTTTTGTCTTAATCATAGGTGTATGTTTATTATGTTTTATATAAAATTTATTATTTGTGTAGAATCCTGTCCAGTCTCCCTGCTGTAGATTATTGCATTAATGGCCTTTCTTTACCCCTTCCTGGATCTGCGTTTTTACCATGCAACTGTTGTGCCCTCTCTGAGTCTGGATTTGATAATGATTTGCTTTGGCCAGTAGTGTATTAGCAGGTCTGACCCAATCAGAAGCTTGAAAAGCCCTTGCACAGTTGAGCTTGTTCATAGATAAGGTTGCTCCCCTCACCTTCCACCATGAGAACATGCCCAGGCTGACCCGCTGGAGGACCGTCAAATTGACCATTCAGTCACCCAGTCGAGGCCACCCTAGACCAGCCGGTTGTCAGTCAAACCCCAGACACATGAACCTAAACTGGAAGAAACACTGCTTGAATCTAGTCTAAACTACCAAATTGCAGATTTGTGAGTTGAAGAAATGCTCAGTTTTAAAACACTATTGTGACAATAGATATATATCCTAGCCAGGAAAAAATTTTTTTTTTTTTTTAATTCTTTGGATTGTTTCTATAGCCTCTTTTTTTCTTTAACCTACCACCATCCCTTTGATATTTTCTCCCTCCCTCCCAACTTACTTCTAACTTCAGAAACCTCACTTTGTTTATGAATGTGACTGGCATATAATTACTTTGTTTTGTCAATTCAGCTGCTATGATTCCTTATTTTATTCATATTTATGAAAACATCCAATTAAATGCTGTTCTCTTTTTGACTTGCTTTACTACCTATAAATCCCTTGATCTCCTTCCATTTTTGTGTAAATGGTACTATTTTATCTGCCCTTATAGCTGGATAGGTTTCTGTTGTGGACAGACCACATCTTCTTGATCCAGTCCTCTATCAGTGAACACTTATGTTGCTGCCAAATCCTAGCTATTGTAAATGATTGTAGAGCATGTGATTTTTAAGTTGATGGTTTCATGTTCTTTGAACAACTGTCCAAAAATGGGATTTCTGGGTCATATTATATTTCCATTTTTAAAGGGTTTTTTTGAGCATTTTTATTGTATATATTTTATATATATATTTATATATATATTTTTATATATATATTTTTTATATCATTTTCCATTTTTACACAATGTATGCATTTTCATCTTGGTTATAGTCCCCATACAATTACCAACCCCCCCCCTGTTTTGACCCTACTCCCTCCTCCCTCCTCCCATAGTGTGTCTCAGATTTATAGTTGCTTGTTGATTTTGATTTTTACTTTATTATATTTAGTCTTTTTCCGGGTCCCTTATTTAGGTTTTCTAAATTCCTGTTATGAGTGAGACCATCTGATATTTTTCTTTTTCTTTCTGTCTAATTTCACTGAGCATGATCCCTTCCAGCTCCATCTATGTTGCTGCAAATTGCATGACTTTATCTTTTTGATTGCTGAGTAATATTCCATTGTGTATATGTACCACATCTTCTTGATACAATCTTGTAATCAGGAAAATGCATATCAAAACTACTATGAGATACCATCTTATACCAGTGAGAACGGCACACGTTAAAAAAACTAGCAACAACAAATGTTGGCGAGGAGTGGAGAAAAAGGAACTCTCCTGCACTGCTGGTAGGAGTGCAAACTGTCCAAACACTGTGGAAAGCTGTGTGGAGATTCCTCAACCTGCTAAAGATGGAGCTTCCATATGATTCAGCAATTCCACTCCTAGGTATTTACCCAAAGAACACAGAATCATTAATTCAAAAGGGGACCTGCACCGCTATGTTTATAGCAGCACTATTTACAATAGCTAAGCTATGGAAACAACCCATTTTTTAGGTTTTAAGATAAATCCAGATCACTTTCCAAAATGACTGCACTAATTTACATTCCCACCAACAGTTTTCCTCTTTCTCTACATCCTCTCCAGCACTTGTTGTTGAGGGTCTTTTTAATCTAAGTCAAGCAAAAATCTTGTTTTGGATCTTCCCCCCACATTCCTGAAGCTTTCCAATCCCCTCAGCCCTTTCAAGGGAAGGGAGAGGAATAGAATGCCAAGAGTTCTTAAAATCTAATATCCACACTCTGCAGACTTTATGCAGCACCTCATTTAATCTCCACAGTATACTTGGGAAGTAGGTATACATTTCCCATGAAGAAATTAAGGGTCAGAGAAGTGAAATAAGTTCCCTAAGGTCACACAGCAAGAGTGGCAGAACTGAATCTTCCCCCAGCTGAGGGTGCTACTCAAGCAGTTCTGTTTCTACTGCATTTGGCCGCCTGGCGCCTGTGGCTCCCAAAGCCAGACCTGCCCCACTGGGCCCATTTCTAGATACTGTCTTGTTCTCCACTGGTGTCATTTTTGTTTATCATACAGCTGTCTCTCTCAGACTTCTTCTCTCATCATGCTGGAAGATGATCTATTTATTAACATACTGGTTTACACCTTAAAATTTGCAAGTTGTCAATTTCTTCATACTTGTTTCTAAGAAACTTTGTTCATAAATAAATAAATGGGAGGGGGAGTTGCTTTCCAAATATTTTAGGAATCTAACATTTTTTTAGCCCAGACTTGGCCTCACTCTGGTTTCTGACCCCAATATTTGAGTTATTCTCCTCTCTATACCCAATGGAGGTTATTTTTAAGTTGTAGTTTTATCCAAAGAGCATTTTTCACAGAATGCCTTGGAAGGCCTTGCTCTTTCTCTTCAGCCCCAGAATGCCCTGTAGCCACATCCCCTAGCTCTGGGAATTTATTTTGGTCTGTGCAAGAATCGCATGTTTTCTTTTGATGAAGTCATCACAGTATTTTACTTCTATGCCTTTGATCATATTCAAGAAAGTTTGGTCTCTCTGATCTGTCAGAGCAGTGGTGTGTATGTTGTACTATCATTTCAGATGTGAAATCATCACAGACTACAACTATGCCTCCATGTCCCCAAACTTACCCACAGCTGCACCCCAATATGCATCCTTCTTCCCTTTCTCCCAAGTCCAGGTCTTTCCTCTCTCCTCTGTGAAGTTACCTATCCCAGTGTTCATGATAATATCCCTCTTTTCCATATGATTAGTGATCTGAAACCCTTGATTATGCAATTATTATGCATTCAAAGAATGCAGTAGGTCCCAAACTCAACTTAAGAATCTTGATCTGGGCCTCCCTGGTGGCACAGCGGGTTGAACGCAGCGCTGTGAAGCTGTCCGCAGCCTCTGCAGCACCGGTTCGATTCCCACCCAGCCTGGGGAGATTCCCACATGGCGTGACAGACCTCTCCTGTCTCACCCGCTGCTCCCCTCAGCAGTGTATTTTGGTCCTTCTGCCTGTTCTGCTCCCTGCTCTATGGTAGATTCTCACCCTCCCGCGTCTCTGGCCTGTACTCCAGTGCTTGTATAAATAAATAAATCTTTTTAAAAAAAAATCTTGATCTTCTCCCTTTGCTTTTCTTTTTATCTAGTATTCTAATCCTCATTATTGTGCATGCGAAGAAATTTTTTGAGTGTGATTTTTTTTAAAAGTAAGCGTATAATTTGCTGAGTATACACGTGCCAGAGAGCATACAATCTACTGAAAATAGTAAAGCCACAAATAAATCAAATACAATAATGCTACATAATATAATAAAGTAAGTGATAATTTTTAAAATTGGAGAGTGGGATTGAATAAATAGGAGGCTGGAGAGGGCTGCTTTAGATCAGGGAAAAGTCTCTAAGAAGGGGACATTTGCATTGAACGGACCTTATCCATGATACCATAATTGCCAGCCTCCATTCTCCTTCACCAATTGAAAGTACAGTTTGAGGAGAAGAAAAGTAGTTTTATTTATTTATTGACAAATGAGGAGGCTAGCAGACTACAATCTGGAAGTGACCGCCCCACTCACTAGTGGAGCGCAGGGGTATTTAACTAAAGTTACATGAAATAGGGGAAGGGGCTAGGATCGACACACCCGTTCTCATAACACAAGTGTCTGGTACTTGGTTGACATCAGCTTGTTTTCATCACTGTCTATGGTCAGAAATTCCTGCATTGTCTTGCTGCCCTTGGCTTTGTTTTGAAGTTTCTTTTCAGAAGATCTGTAGTCCTCAGAATGCAAGGAAAAATCAAGATATTAATTAAACAAATGAATCAAGGCTTGTTAAACTTAGAGGGGAAGAGAGTGTCTCTTTCCAAGGCAGAGAGGAATATATATTTTATTACTATATCAGCCTCTCCTCTGAGGAAAAAGTAGCCTAGGTGATGGATGTCACAAAAGCAAAGACTGAGGCAGAAACTATTAAAACTTTGCAAGCAGTGTGGCCAGTGCAGGAAGGTGAGAGGATGGTAACACAGAAAAAGCTCGAAGAGGCTGACCTGCAAACTATGCCAGAGTTTGGATTTTGCTCTAAGCGCCACTGAAGTATCACAGTTTTAAGGATAGAAGTGATATCTGATTAACATTTAATTAAGGCCCCTTTGACTGCTGTGTTGAGACTAGGTTGACTGGAGAGATGGAAAAAAGTGATAGCTATTCTAGTAGAAATAATAAGAGGTTTGGACAAAGATGGGAGAAACATTGTTATGATTTTTTTTCTTGCTTTTCCCCACATGTAATAATGTCTTCCCTCTGCGTAGTGTATATTTCCTTTTAAAGTTGGATTGAATCTTGTTTTTTGTTCTGTTATTTAGAAGCCCAGAACAGAATAGAAGCTGTGGTGGGTACTTTGATATTTCACCAGTTAACTCTGCTTAGTTTTAAACCTTGGTATTTTAATTGGGCAAAACCCTTGAAACTCAATTTTGCATCTGGTATGCATCTTGGTTTACTACATTTTGAGGTCCTTGGGTCTTGCTTAAATTTCATCTACCACCTACTGAAATTTCCATGCCAACCTTCTACTAGATAGATGCATACCAGAAATTCCCATGATATCGATACCATTGCAAGCAGTTGCCAACCTACTTCCAAAAGTATGGTTACCTGGAAAGATAAACCTCTGTCTTGTATAAGGCTTTGTGGTCTGGCCTCTGTACCTTGTAACCATTCTCAACTTTAATTGGTATAATTGGTCATTTGAATACTGTTCAGATATGCCTGTACTTGCTTTCACTCTGTGAAACTGTCAGTGACATATGGTGGGTAGTTTCTGGGACTCTGCCAGACACCATTTCAGGACTTTCACACAATTACAAGGCAGCAGGTGACACCTGTGAAGACTTCAGGCATTTCCAAAGCCTCCTCTCCAAGCTTTTCCTCACCCACTGTCAGATTGCACATCTTACCAACAGAACTGATTATTCAAAGCAGCTAAAAACCTCCAGGTGATGTGAGACTATCTTGACCTTTCTCTATGAATTGTCACCCTTTCTGTAAGCTTAAACAGGATTGCTAATGGATGACCTATCATGTACTTTGGCCCTATAGATTTCTTAGGTTAATTTGAATTTAAGTCTTCTCTCTGACATTGGTACTTGGCTGGACTAGGGAAATGTAAATCAGTGACACCACCGATGAACTTTTAGTTTCTTCTTAAACCAGAGAATTCTTCTGGAATAAGGAGCTATTTGATTATTTAATGTAAGATTTTTAGAAACAGGAGTTTAGAGCCAGAAAGGATTCTACAAGTCATTTAGAAGGAAGGAAGATGTGGAACAGAAAGTTGTTTAACTTTCTATGATCATGAAACTATGTAATTTCAGCACCAAAGCAAGGCAATCTCATATATATAAAGTGTATGTTGTGTATTGAACACTGTAGTAGGTTTTATATATACGTTAATCTTATTGTATCCTCCTAACAATCTTATAAAAGATTCTAATACCAACGTATCCAATTCTGCACTCAATTATAGTGTGTGAGGTTTTTCCCCACACCAATTAAGGACTCTGAAAGATTACCCCCACCTGGATATGTACACGTGTACATACATTTCAGACATCAAATGCAATTCCAGGTTGTCACCTGTGCTTCTGGTTGACTATAAATTGGAGGTTCCCGTGATCCCCTGTTCGCTATAGAGTGTTTCATGGAACTTAGAGAAAAGTTTACTTACTGGTTTATTATAAATGGATATAACCCAGGAGTAGCTAAATGGAAGATATACAGAGGGCAATGATATGGGAAGGGCATAGAATCTCCGAGCTTCTCCAAGCTTGCCATTCTCCAGCACATCCATGTGCTCATCAAGCTGGAAGTCCTCTGAATACAGTCCTTCTAGATTTTATGGAGACTTTATATAGTTATGATTGTTTGAGTTATTAGCCATTGGTGGCTGATTCCACCACTAGTCTCTCTCTTTTCCCCAGAGGTCAGGAATAAGATTGAAACTTTCAAGCCTCTAATCACATGGTTGGGTGCCCAGGCAACAAATCGCCCAGTCTTAGGTTACTCAGTACTTTAAATTATCTCATTAACATAATAAAAGCATTTATTGCTCTCATCATTTAGGAAATTCCAATGATTTTAGCAACTCTGTGCCAGGAGTGGGGATGAAGATCCAATATATAGTATAAATCACATTAGCACACCATATTACATATGAGAAACTAAAGACCAGAACATTACACAGCTGTTAGATGATGTG
The DNA here is from genome assembly GCF_014898055.3 of Talpa occidentalis. Taxonomy (NCBI): domain Eukaryota; kingdom Metazoa; phylum Chordata; class Mammalia; order Eulipotyphla; family Talpidae; genus Talpa; species Talpa occidentalis. The sequence continues at coordinate 84,904,437 of NW_023605305.1, forward strand.
GTAAATTATATTATTACTTGTAAATATTCCCCTCTCCTCATATTGGAGTAGGTTTCCCTATGCCATAAATGGTGACTTGGCCATTTGATTTGTCAGTGAAACTTGAGTGAACAGGGCATAAGGCATCCTAGGAAAGGCTTTCAGTGTGATTGCATGGTTTGACGTGGTTTCTTGCTCTCTGCCATAAGGAGTCACACACCAATAGCTGTTGCCCTGATAACCTGAGTCCTGGAATAAGAAATGGACTTGATATCTAATTGATGCTTAGAGAATGGCTATAATAAATGACCTGCAGCCACCATCATACAATATGAGCAAGAAATGTTTTTGTAAGCCGTTGAGACTTGGGGTCTGTGTGTCACCCAGCATAACCTAATGAAGGTTAACAAATGCAGATAAGCAGAATCAAGACCCAAGTCTAGGTCCACCTTCCTCCAAATTTGACCCCCTTCTCACCCCTCCACCCCAGATTCCTATCTATCCACACCAGTCTACCTCAGCCTCGGCCAGCAAATAATGATTTTTTTCAGACCCATGCCTTTAAGCCCATTTCTTTACAGCACCCAGAATGTTTTCTTTTACCATTTTCCTTAGATTCAAAGTCCTACTTTGCAAGTGGCTTCCCACCAGCTATCATGAAATGGTGACTTTTCCACATCTCTCTCTCTTTCTCTCTCTCTCTCTCTCTCTCTCTCTCACACACACACACACACACACACACAGAGAGAGAGAGAGAGAGAGAGAGAGAGAGAGAGAGAGAGAGAGAGAGAGACTGCCCTGCATGATCTTCGACTTCTCTCTTACACTTCCAGATTTATTTATGCCATCTGGAATCCTCCCGCCTTACCTCTCTGCTGCATGGAAAAGCACTCCATGCCCCATACAAGGCTGACTTCTCAACTGTCCTCTTACTCCTTTGGAATCCCACTCCAACAGTTACCTCCCCTTTCTTCTTTCATCCTTTCCCCTGTCAACATTTTTCTCCTATCAGCCTGGGTACATACAAGTGTCCCTTGTTCTCTAAAACTAAACCAAAAACATGTCCCCTGATCTCTTTTCAAGCTATTTTTCTACTTTTCACCTTCCTTTGACATAAAAGTTCTCCCCAGAATTGACCTCCTCACAAATATCACTTCCTCAAAACCCTCACTTCCTCTCCATCTTTGTTTCCTCATCACTAGGTCACCCATCCACCCAGTGGTCTAGATTCTGCCCACACATGAGCTGTGGAAAGACTGCCCATGCATTGGACTTCAGTGGCTTCCTGATTGTCAGACTCAGTCATTTGTCAATATATAGCATTGACAGATAAAAGAGTCTCAGTTATATGCAACATTTGGGATATATGTATATACTAAATAATCACGTTATTTATCTGAAATTCAATTTTAATTGGGTGTCCTGTAATTTCCTTACTAAATCTTTCAATCCTAGCAGTGTGCCCCCTTCCAGTTTTATCACAGTGATACTTCCTTCTTCCTTGAAATCTTCTGTGGTCTAAGAATGCAATTATATTTCTCTTCCTACCTTGTGACCACCCTTTTTCTATCTTCTTGAGGGTTCTTCTGCTTTTAACATGGGCCACAAATGTTGGTGTTCCTAGGGTTACATTTTCAACAGTCTTCTTATTCTCTGCGAACTAATCAACTCTCATAGTTTCATCCCTTTTATAGTGGCTCCAAAACATCTACTGCCAATCATCTTATCTTTTGAATACTAAATTGGCACACAAATCAATTAACTGAACATCTCACTTGGCTACCCCAGAAAAATCTTTTTTTTTAATTTTATTTAAATATTTTATTTTATATAATTCTTACATCTTTTTTCATCTTTGCACAATATATGCATTTTCATTTTGGTTATATTCCCCATACAATTGCACCCCCCACCCTTATTTTGACTCTAGTCCTTCCTTTCCCCGCCCCTCCTTCCCCCCTGCCCCAGTGTGTCTCTGGTTTATAGTTGCTTGTTGATTTTGACTTTTACTTTGTATTGATTAGTCTTTTTACCCCAGAAAAATCTTAACCTCAACCCTTAAAAAACACGGCTCCTTCCTGAAAACATAGTCCTCCTACTGTGTCCTCTACCTCAATTAAAAGTACCAGCAAGTTGTGAAATCTCAAAGATTTCTTTATTCCCATAAGGCGTCTGATCAATGCTTTTCTTTATTCCTTTTTATTCTGTTCCTTTACTTCTTCATTCTGTTCCCTCCTCTCTACACAACAATCGTGTCCTAGTTCTAATGCTCATCATTACTATCTGGAGATACAGTGGCTTCTCTCAACCCATATCCTTGCGTTCTGTTTTTTGCGACCCCTCCTGGTCATACTGTTCACTGCAACCAAGACAATCTACTAATTTCCAATTTATCCTTTCCCCTACTTACTAATAGGAGTGCCCCCTATTATTCATAAAATAAATCCAAACTCCTTAATTTGATATTCAAGGCTCTTGAAAATATGATCTCTCTCTAATATTTCTACTGTATCTCCTTACACACAATGGATGACTCATTCCTTAATCACAGACTATACTTTATGGATCATTTTCATGCTTTCCCTTGCAAATATTGCAGAAAATATTACCATTCCCACTACCCCAACAACCTCACCTTCCTTCCCCCCAAATTCATACCCTGTACACATCCTGCAAAAAACAGTTGAAATGTCATCTCTTCTGTAAAACTCCCCTGAACCCCTTCAAAGGAGTTTCCTTGGATAATATAGCATATTAGAAATGGTAGTTTCTACTTCACATGTGCCAATGAATGAGTAGGTTTTCTGAGACAAGATCACATGAATGACTGCATCTTATCTTACTCTTAAACATTAGAGAATTTCACCTTACCAGAGAAATGTCTCTTAGTACTTAGGATTAGATGGTAACTGAGTATATAGTTTAATGTCAAAATGTGAGGTTGGTTTGGCTATTCTGTCACCCCACATTGCAAAGTTCATTTGACTGCTCTAACAAACAGTGCAAGTGTCCCGTTCATTCCATCCACCTCCACAAGTGCAGCACCAACAGCTCTCAACATGGTCAAAGAAGGCAACCACCCGAGGCATAAAACAGGAGTTAGAGAATCACAGACAGGCTTCTTTTGGGCTAACACCTTAATCAATCCATAATGTCTGCTAAAGAGGTCTATTTAGACAAATTCCAAAGCCAAATTCAGATTTATAGGAAAGAACATCATGGTTGATTAGTTTTGTCTGCCAAGTACTACTCAGTCGTATTTATGTCATAACTTTGCCATCTTATCAAGGGTGTTTAAACAGCTACAATTCCTTTTTGTAGTCACCAAATAAGCTTCCATGTTTATGCTTTAATGTGGAAATGCATTTGTTTGCCTGAAGTCCTAGTGGCATTTACATTTCCTTTAAATGCTGTTTTTATTTATAGCTGGTTGCTTTGATGAAGAATATTTAATTCAAATATTTAATTTCAAGCAAAACAACAAATGCTTTTTTAGCATACAGTTTTAGGCAAAGAAGCATGAAATCTAGCCTCTGGCTTCAAGGAAATCACATTTGGATCAGCGGGCAAGCCACATACTCATCGAAAGTTCTTTTTTAATTATGTAAGTTAAAATAACAATAGAAATAAAAATGCAACTGTGTCACTGTGAGGTTAATTGACAAAAGAGTACTATGGATGAGAGTGATAGAGAGACCAGAAAGATATTTGTTCCAGCCTTGATCACTCCTGGCATGTGAAGAAAAAATGATAGGTGATTTGGGGTCCTCACTCAAAAAGTGTAAGATGTGAAATACACAACCACTGTAAAGATGCACTTTATCTCTGAGGAACAATATGATAATGAGGAGATTTTTCCTTTAAACAGATTACTGTTTTCTGGTAGTAATAACTGATTCAATTCTTTTCTTTGGAGAGTTCCTCACTGGTTGGTCTTTCTGGAAGATATTTGAAGTGTTTTGACCACCGAGCATCACTATACTTCCCTTAATTTTCATATGGTGATATAGAAGGGACTCCCTCCTTCTAATTCCAGCAATAAAACTGTGTCCCAACAGTTAAGTCTAAACCAGCTCCATTCCTTGGCCACAGTAATTGGTTCAAGACAGACTGTGACCCACACCAAACTAATGAGGTTCAATTAAAGTTCAAGAGGGATTCTCCTCACAAGAACAAGAAGAAAGAGCCATTCACACTTTCCCACTATGCTTGATTTTGAGTGGTGTACTTCCTTTAGCTGCCTTGCCATCACGCAGAGCCTAAGAATGAAGGTATCACACAGAGGAAAAGATTGATGAGTCCAGCACAGCATTTTTTTGTCCCCTGAATCCAGCTGTTCCTGAAGCAAGGTCCAAAGTTTTTCAATTATGTACAGCAATGAGATCCTTTCCTTCCTAGATCCATGATGAGTTGAGTTCCTATCACTTATAACCAAGAGTCCCTAGTGTGAAAGTCTTTAATCTCACTTTAATGTAACATCTTAAATATAACATCTCACACTACTCCCTTTTACTTGTTCTCCTTAAGCCTGCCTGTCCATTAATTTACTCAGTTCCCACCACAGTTTTCTGAAGTAGAGTAGGGCAAGTGTTATTGACTCCAGCTGATAGAAGCATTGACTTTAACCCCAATAAGCTGCATTACTGAAGGTCCCAGTGGGATTCCCCAAATTAAAACAAAAATCCCTGGGGCAGAACCCAGGTCTTGTGGTTCTTAGCCCCGGTTCTTTTAAGAGGTCTTCCTTTTGGTTTTCTGCCACCTTTCATTTATGCACCTGCCAGTTTTGCAGCATCATACTCAACACTGTGGTTCCTGCTTTAATTTTGGTAGCATAGAAACATCTTCCCAGCCAAAATACTCTAGAAGTTGCTGCAGGACCCAGGGAGAGTCTGTTGATTACAGTTTTTCCACCCAGAAATTTGCCCCTGTTAAGGGATAAATTATACACCTATTTGATGGAACTTAATCTATAGTAGAGACTGATGATGACTGTGCTTCTGCTGATGATAATGGCACAGCAGCCAAATAGGTAGTAAGCACCAAGGGACCAAGATTTAGAGATTAACCACTTTTGCAACTAGCAGTGACCACCCCTGACTCTTCACAGACCACCTCTGCTCTTCACAGCTCTCACCCTTGGCAGTCACACTTTGTGCTAAATTAAGATGTTCTTGGGCTGATGGAGTATAGCATCACTAGAAACCAGACCCCCAGGTGCTGGAAGCCACTGGAGCCTGGCACAGATGCAAAGCCACTTGGCAGTACAACGTCCCCCTCGGGGAGTAAACTAGATGCAGAATAAATGAATTTGACAGTGTGTGCTATTGCCAAGCATGAAACTGTTTCCCACAAGCAATCACTTGCAGGACAGTAAGAGAATTCCATCCTCTAGAAAAGGGATCCCCAGTGAGAAGTTAAAACCTCCTGGTGCATCTCTGGGTCTTCCCAAGGAGATCTGAGCAGTGGCACCCTTCCCCTGTACCTTGCTGATATCAAGACCTGATTTACCTCGAAGCTGTTGTAACTACCACTCCCCCCAAAGTCTCCTCCAAGCTTTGATGTGTCTCCCACGGGGAAGTCAATTCAACTCCCTCTTCTGAGCCTCTTGGGAATCTTAATTCAGGACCTTTCTGTTTCACTAAGGACTCACAAGCACCAGCCACACCTCCTTCCATTCCAAAACTTCATGGAATAGTATTTACTTTTCAACAAAAGACAGATAACCTGTGATTTATAAAGGCAATTATGTTATTTTTAAGTCAATACACAATCAACTGCAAACTGACCATGAACACTCATTCATTCATTCCTTTAGCAGAAATTTATTATTGAGTGTGTGCAAAGCACCAACATGTCAGAAATTGAGAATTTTAACTATGTCGGGTTCACTACCATAGCACTGCACTGAAGCCAAGACTGGGCACATAGCAGCATGTATAGCACTTACTGAATAAGTTAATAGGGAGGGTTAAAAGAAATTTTACAGGAAGGCCTGTTTCAAGACCTTATAGAAAGTGCCCTGATCTGTAAAATTGAAGGAAAAGGTCACTACAACCCCTCCCAGCTCTAAAATTCTATGAATCTATGCTTCTGAGTCTTGGTTAAATGACAAATACACTGAGTTGTCACTTCACGTTGTGAATAGGTTCTTGGGCACAATGACCGTAAGTGAAACAATGACCTTAAATCATCCTGTTTCATCAGCACGGGCCAGGGTTGGTTTTTCTTATCAATGTTATAACAAAATAATGTTGAAAGAAACTTTAAAGGGCCCGCTGCATATCAAAAGGAGCAGGAGATGTCACAATGTTGCAATATAAAAGACCATACAAGAGATAAGGACTGAAAGTGCTAGAAATGATCAGAAGAAGGATAGAGGTAGTGTATGTTGCCCAGGATTTTATAGATAATCACACCAAGGCTAGGTGACCCCTTGTCCTTGACCTGATCCAGCCCCCTCTCTTTCAGCAATATCCATCCTTGCATATATGTGCACACACTTTAAAGCACATGCGCGCGCACACACACACATCACGTCACTCCTTTCAGTCATCCAACACACCAAACTCTTCCTTGTTCAGTGCCTTCACACTCATGAATATTTCACACACATGAGGATACTTTTCCCTACTCTGATCTCACCAGTGCATCTTTTGTGTCTCTGTTCAAATGTAAGAGAGGCCTTTTCTGATCTGATAATGTAAATTGGCTCCATTCCTCAGTCCTACCTCCCTCTGTAATTGCAGATTTACACATGGGTTCATTTCACATCTTCCTCCTCCCAGCCTATGCCTCTCCCCAGCATCTTTCCCCATGTGCAGCACTAAGAGGCACTCAACAAACATTTATCAACTATATGAGAAGACAGAAGGGTAAAGAAGATGAAGGCAGAAGGGTCCAGAAAAGTCTCTGGGCATCTCTAGGGAAGAGAACCTAGTGGCTACAGCGAAAGAGATTTGGGGTTGTCTGTGGATCTGGCTCCTGTTGCTCCTCCATTTTGGAATGAGAGTCTGAAACTCAACTCTGGCTGCTCCACCATCGAATACATTCTCCCCCCAGCAGCCTCTGGAATGAACGTTATTTGGAATAATTGGCCAAGCACTTAGAAAATGCTCTGGTTTATTTTTAAATGTGATTAGGACCTGTCTCTTGCTTTCCAGAAAATCACGTACACTCCTCAGAGAATCAAAATCCTCATGATAATCAAACACTTTTAAAACCAAGTTTTGTAACTTGTCTGTACAACAAATTTGCTAGGTGGGTTTAGACAAAGCATCTCCATGTGGTTGATGGAAAACCGAGATTTAAGAGCCACTAAAAATCCCATCCAAAACAGCTGGTTGGTGGCAGGGTTGGGGGCTGGTCTCTTTAAACCACCTCACCCCTCTGCCTCCCACTGTAATTTATGAATGCAGGCAAATAATAAAGATGACCCCCCAAACGGAAGAGTAATCTAGAAAAAGGAAGCCACTGCCTTCTTGATTTGATATTTTATGTGGCAGCAGGGCAACCGATCCTTCTAACTAGGCCACAGGAAGCTGGTTTCTCTTTAAGAACCCATTAGCAAGCTGGCAAAAACTCATCCCATTACCATGTAAATAAATAAGGATAAATTTTCCTACCTCAGCCTCCCAGGGCTGAATCAAAGCTCTCCCCCTCTGCACATTTTTGATAACCTGCTCATTCTGAAATACCTCACAATTAATGATAGTGTGCACAGAAAGTCAATAATTCATCGTGGAGGGGGAAAAAAGGACAAGATAATTAACATGCTCGGGCTGACTTTGGCTGGGAAATAGCTTAGTAAGCACAAGGACATTTTTTGGGTTATTTCCATCATGAGGGGAGAATAAATACAATAGATTGTTTCTCGTTCCTCATTCTGAATCTGAAAGATCATGTCAGGCTGGTTGGCACAGGGACGGGCTGAGTTAAGTTCATACTTTCCACCTATGGCAAAGAAAGCAGACCAGTGAATGCAGCCCTGGAGCTGGGGAAAGTGGATGAGCTGGGGGGTTCTGAGGTGTGGGGAAGGGTGTTTCCAAGCTGCTCCTTCCTACACTTCTAGCACATACCGCAAGCTTCAACTTTTCAGTGAACTCCTCTCTGACCTCCTACCTTTGTCTCTGATCTCTGTTAACAAGTCTGCTATTCTCAATGAGCCTTCCTTAGCTTGCCCTTCTGTCAAATGAGGACAGTAATGCATATCAGGCAAGTTACTAAGGGGCAAAATGTCATCCGTCATTGCCATCATCATCACTACACTATTGTTTAGGGTGTATCCAGCTTTATGATGTGCTACCTGCTCTTCATTTGCATTACTGCATTTGGTGCCTCCTGGGATAAACAACCACTTTGAACATCAAACAAAGCAAGCTAGCCATAGAGGATTTTTTAAAATTCTGTGTCACACAGTGGGAAATAAACTAATGAACACATAATCCCCAGGGGATGGTGCAGGCAGTTGGAGAGGGTTTGGGTACATTTGTGCATGACAGAGCCATAAATGGCTGCTGGGAGATGCCTAACCTTTATGGTTGACGTCAGGGTGGGGGAATGGTTTCTCTGTCTCTTAACCAACATCAAGGGTGGGTACAGCATGACTGTGCCCTCTGGGTGCCCATCCCGTGGGACCTCTGTTGGCAGCAGAGTGTCAGCCTGCGTAGACCATGGGTCTGTCCCAGTATGGCAATCCCTATATTTTATGGTGTTATGATTCTTAGAGTAAAACATTTTTTTCAGCTATGACTCTAGTTTCTCTGTTGATCTACTGACCACTTAATTTGCCTCGTCTCCTCGTTCCCTCTAATTTCGATTTTCTTGATTGAAGTAGTGAAATTTTGGTGGCAATTTCCTAATAACGAGTCAGAAAGGAATTGTCCTGAAATATCCCAGTGCTTTAACCAGCTCATGGGAAGTTGCCCCCACGCCCATACCTACTTATATACCTTAACACCCCCACACCTTCAGACCCGAGGGAAGGAGCATCTCCTTGCACTGCAAGACTAATCCTCACTGGCACTTTCGATTCCAGCCCCAAAACATGCCTCCTCAGACACCCGACTTCATCCAGAAACTCTCCTCCTACCCTCCAGCCTCCTATTATTTTTCTGTAATAACTTAATTCATGTCTCTCGCTCATCTTGAAAAAAGTTGTCCTCCCTGACCCCTCAGTCCCCCATCCTCTTCCAGGCACTGTCTTATCTCCTCCTCCACATCCAAGCTGATGATATAAAAAAGTTTCTTACTGTAACTGTGTCTCCAGCTCCTGGCCTCTCGTGAGCTTCTCCCTGGGGTCAGGCTGCTCTGGCTGTTCTCAAGCCCTCAAACTGCTCTCACCATGACTCATGCTGTCCAGTCCAGTGGGCACCTCCGGTCTCCTTGGTGGCTCATGCTATGGTGGGGTTTTCCTTCCTTGGGAAACCCCATCCATAGGCCTCAGTTTCCCTCTGGGGTGCTCAGGAAGAACCCTACGAGTTCTATTGCAGCTGGGCCCGTGGGCTGACCCCTCGATGCCCTCTCTGGAATACTAGAATCTATGTTTTCCAGACTTATAGCCAGGGTTCCTATGGGATTTCAGTTCTGCCAATTAGAGGTATGTCCACAAGCTGCATCTGATTTGACCCTGGGCCGAGGTGAGAGGGCAGCATGACTGATGTGCCCTTTGCCAGGGGAGGATGGCAGAGGCCTCAGGGTTCTAGAGACAGCACCAGCTCAGTGGGGGCCCGGTTCATTGCTGTCATTTGTAGAATTTTTCTCTTCCTGGAAGCTTGCCCTGGTGTCAATCTGTTCTGTCCACTCAGTGATTATATGAACTATTTAGTAGTAGTCCTGTAAGAATAACAACAAAAGTAGTCATAATCACTGTTGGTATGTTTATTAATAAGTCGATCATTCTACTTAAACTATGATGGAGTCTGTCGCCTACAATGAGTACCTCTATATGGAGGAGGGGGAAGGGAAGAAGCAGAAAGAGGAGACGGAGGAAAATTTCCAAAGGGGGTGTAGCAGCCAGGATGGCAGCTTATTTTCTCTCTCTCAGCAATTTCTTAAAAATTTGGTAAGCCCATGGAAAGATGTCCCTGGCATATTACATTTTTAGCAATGTGTATAATGCCCACCTTTTGCAAAGAAAATTCACATCCTCACATCCACATATAGGATAGTATATTTTAAAGTGCACAAACCAAATGCTAGCCCCTGTCATTTCTACATAACGGAATGACAAGGGATTTTTTTTATTACTTTTAATTGTTCTGTAATGAACATGGATGATATAATAGATACATTTCTTTTCCTTCAGACCCCACTCTTATTCTCAAATCTTGACATTAATAAATTTATCAGACACATCAATCCTTGCAGATGGATGCTAGGATGAATAAACACATTATCTCTGAAGAGTGGCTCTTATAAAAAGAAAAGTAAGGCTGGGCGAGATGGGGAACTGATCTGATTTAACTCCTTTTCCTGTATCTTGTCCAGGTAACAAATGCCAGAAAAGCAACTAGAAGCCCTGTTTTGAGAGTAGGAGACTGATTTCTTATTTTTTAAAAAAGATTTACTTTATTTATTTATGCAGACAAGAACTGGGGTGTAGGCCAGAGGTGCGGGGTATGTGGGTGTGTGTGTGAGAGAGGATTCACCAGAGACAGAGTGGGGAGCAGAATAGGTGGGATTGACTGAAATACACTGCTGAGGGGAGCAGTAGGCAAGACAGGAGAGGTCTGCTGCGCCATGTGGGTTAGCTCCCTGGCTGGGGATTGAACTCACACTGCAGTGGCTGGAGATAGCTTGATAGGGCTGAGACTTAACCCCTGCACCACCAGGGAGGCCCAGTAAGAGACTGATTCTAATGCTGTTTGGTGTCAGTAGTTTCTGAGCTTCTGTGAGGCTTTGTTCTTTCATCTGAAAATTGAATATCATAGCAATACTTTCCTCCTGGTTGATATGAGAAGCCAAAGAGATAGTGCATGGCAAAAGCTTAAACCTGGTTTGCAAATCATGCTCAGTAATTGCTAGCTACTGCTATTATTGTTACTATTATTATCCCACTATAAAAGGACTCTATTACACATATTTCTTTAATTCTGAGAGCAATGAAGACAAGGACTTTTCTCCCGGGGCACATTAAACCATGCCAGTTCTGAGCTCTGCAAGAATGGAGGAGCTACCCTAATCATCTTGCATTCAGCATAGTAGATGCTTTTTGCATAAATGACTGTCATTAGATAGGTGGATGGAAGGATGGACACAGACAAATAGATAGGTGGGGGGAGTAGATAATGAGTACCCTTCTGGTGGATGGACAGAGGAGAAGGAGATTTGTAAGTGACTAAGTAAGACAAATGCCTGAATGGGATGCAGGTGGTTGAGTAGAGGAGTGGAAGCGAGGGTGGGTGATGGAGTGGATGGGTAGTTGGTAGGTCAGTGGGTGAATAGAGAAGTGGATGGATGGATGGATAGATGGATGGATGGATGGATGGAAAGAAAAGATGATCTTAAGTGACTGATAGTGTGTGCATGTTTGAATGGATGGGAAGGCAGGTGGCTGGGTGGGTGAGTAGATGGACAGATCATAAATGGACAAACATACACATAGATGATGGCCTCCTGCCTTTCCTCCTCCTCCCTCACCACAGCCCACCCTCCCTTGGTTCCAAGTCCCTGCAATAATGCAGACTTACCTGGCCAGGGCACCCTCATCCTGCATCTTGGAGGAGCATGTAATGGGTGATGGCATGTGGCCATTGGCAATGGGTGGGGGGGGATGGGCGAACTGGGGTTCTGCAACCTGTGCTCAGGTGGGCAGGCCACACTAACATCGGGAATGGTGGTGAGAGCTGCCACTCAGCCAACACTGGGGCTAATAAAAGGCCCTAACTCACCTGTCCACTCAAGGGTGGCCAGGCATGTCTCCAAAACCTTAATGCCATCTGCTGGCTTCCACTGCCCCTTGCTCAAAGCCAGCCTCTGGCCTCTGAGCTGTGGAACTTTGTACCACTGGTCACAAAGTGGCAGGTGACTCGGTAGCCTGCTGCAGGTCCTACCTAACTCACCATTTTAAACAGCCCTTAAGGGAGGTAACATGATTATCCACTCTTTGGAAGTAAGAATACTGAGAACAGAGAAGTAAAGGGACATGCTAGAAGCGACACATAGGGTACAGTACAGTCAATAAAATTGTCACTTGACAGACACTGTGGAATCTTTACTGAGTGCCTAGACCTGTGCTGGAGACAGAGCGTAGTCTCCATGTGCACGGGTGTGGAGCTCGGGAATTGGCTGTGCCATCTCTGAAAGTGCTTAGTAGAGGGAACACAAATCCATCCCTTTCTACCACCACTACACTTCTGTGTTTCTGATGTACAGGGCACAGCAGCACAGGGGATAACGTGAGGGCCAAGTCAGCCTTCACGCATTCAATCCTCCAGCCACCATGTAGTTGCCATGCAGTTAGTATGGACCAGGCAAGGTCACCTTGATGCCCCTACCTCATGATACACAGGCCTGCAGGGAAAGAGTTCAAGTGAAAGCAATGCAAGAAGTGCCTTCCCCAAACATAATGAAGAAAAAAAGAATGGAAGGAAACATACAAAGAAGCTGTTTTAGAGGTTTATTGCTGTGGAATTGGGGTAATTTCTAGGTTTTTACTTTTGCTTGATTGTGTTTTTTGAATTTTCCACAATGAATAAATATTTCTTGTATAAATAAGGCAACAGCCACAGTTCAATTTTGAGGGGGTCACATAAGCTTTTTCTGTCCTTGCAGACGGTATTACATCTTATTTATTTTTTTTTATCCTCCCATGGACCCCAGTAAAATGCTTGACATGCAGTAGGTGCTCAATAAAAGTAACCGAAAAAATAAAGCAGTTAGAGAACAGGGTCAAGGCAGGGCAGGATGGTAGAAGGCCAAATCAGGGATTTTGTTCTATAACAACGTTCTAGACCACATAGCAAGTCAATTTAGTCTTAGAACAAATCCAGTTGCCCTAGCTTTCATGGCACATGGGGTCCTCACCCTCACCAGATTCCACAGTCACAGCCAACAAATTCTGTGACAAATTTTAATTGAGTTTCTCCAAAGTGTCCTGCCCAAGTAGGTTCTATAAGGGAATGGACACCAGTGCTGTATAAAACAGGGCCCTTTGCCAGAGCAAATATTTTGGTGCTGAATAATTTGGCTCCCTCCAAGCAGGCGAGACCTGAGAACACTCACTCAGAGGGCTGCCTTGCCTAACCAAATGGCAGAGCATACTATGATGTTATAATATTAAGTCCTTAATCACGCAAACACTGGCATCTGTTTCGGTGGAAGCTCCCTCCCAGATGGCGCGTCCCACTGTTTTTGTTGTCTGAAACAGTTTGAGGTTTCTTAAATGGCTTTAAGCTCCCAAATCATCCTCCATACAATGGCAGCCTGTTAATTAAGTGGTCCCTTTGTGATTGCATTTGATAAATATGAGATGAGAAGGGTTTATTGAGATGTGAAAAAAAGCAAGGCAAAGCAACAGGGAGGAGCTCTTGCCAGCAGAAAGGCTTTTGAGTGGGCTTCATCGATGGGCTTCAAGGCACCTGGACACAGCAGTGGATGCATAGAGAGATGACTGGGTTCACACAGACAAAGCTGCCACTACCTAGTTGATGCCCAGCCTGATGCAAACAGTGTGGCGGGGGTGCTTTGTGGTGTCTGTGCCTCACCCAGCTTTGCTCAAAGGCTGCAGGGAAGAGAAAGCCTTCCAGATCCTTCTCAAGTTGAATGACTCCCCGTTCCCCGATGTGCAGTTGTCAGTCACACTGCCAGGCGCTGTTTTGACTCCAGTCGTCAAGATGCTGGAAGAGCAGCTCCATAAAAGGTATCTGCTTTGGAAGCAACATTCGTGTTCTTGGAGCAGCACAGGGCTGGTGACAACATACAATTAAATATCAGTGCTTGTGCCCAAGAACTTGACTTGGAGGGTTGGTACAGTTTCAGATCTGGCTTGTTAAACTTGGCCTTCGCCAAAGGCAGGGCAACTTTCTCCAAAAACAGCACTCCAGGGAATCAAGCCCAAAGATCAGTGGAGGCTTCAGTTGCATTCAGATCTCTGACAAGCAGTCACCCTCCTGCCTCCAGACAGATACACATAGCCCCAGGCTAGAGAAAAGGATCTGTGATTCCTGAAGTCATCCTTGCTATTCCTACTGGTTCAGTCTTAGTTCAACCTCTCATGCAAGAAAAATCTACCAAGCATTTATAAGGAGGAAGATGCATATAGGGGGATGTGATGGACAGGCTGATGTGCTCCTCTCCTGGGGAGCCTACAGTCGGGTAGTTTCTGATTCTGTGAGCCCCTGGGAGGGGGAGGGAAGGGGCAGAGACTTTAGCTTTGACCTTTACTCTCCTAGCCCCTATGTTACAGGGCAGGGAGAGGGGTACCCAGACCCTGCAAACCTGCCTGCTCTAAATATGTTCTTCTATCCACCGCATCAACCCAAAACATATGAGACTTTAATGAAAAGGAACTTTAATACAATCAGTAAACAATACAGGAAAGGCAAAGAATATGATTTCTAAATCAAGCACCCGAAGTTACCCATCCCCTCATGGGTAAAAGTTCACACACTAATTGATAACCCAAGGCCCGAAAGCCTGCCACAGGTCTGAAGCACTTTCCAGTGGGGACCCACAGAAAAGGATCAGAAACAACCAGACAAGTCTGGAAGGAAAAGAGCAAAATCAAAATCAAGATAAAAGTTGCCATGGTCACCTCCCCACAGGTCCCTCACCCACATCTATTCCAACAAGTCCACAATCAAAAGGCAAGCACAGTTTCTTCACATGTCTCTCTGCTCCATGTGTCTCCTCCAGGTCTCCTTCTGGCTCTCCCTCCTGCTTCTTTCCTTCCTCTGTCCCTTCTCCAGCCTCTTCTCATTAGCTCTACCCTCCTTTGGGTGGGGCAGGGAACCTGGAATATCCCCCCCTCCTGGGCACCACCCTGTCACACCTAGCACCATGCCTGCTGCATAGAAGGTATTCTATGTTTGTTGAGTAACTGCATGATTGAATACTATTTCCCACCTCCTCCAGTAGTTAATATTGTTCTGTATCTTTTTTCACTTCCTCCTCTCCCCTGCTGCTAACATTAATACTTATTTTCTGATTTTAGTGACTAGAAGAACAGTTATATCTCAACTTAGGTGCCCTTACACATCATATGCTTGGAGTTGTTAGTAATTCATCTTTTTGCCTTAACTCTTCGCCGGCATCAGTATTTGCTCACGGTCACCTGGCATAAGAAAAATCATTTGTTTTGTCATCTAATGGTCTTTTAGAGCTCACAAAGGTGTTCACATGTGAAAGTAAAGTATGGTTTCAGGGGCTGTGGGAGATCCTCTGAGGAAACCCAACATCCCCTAGGCTTCATGAATCCAAATACCACCTCTATCCAACCCCCAAAACCTTAAAGTTCAGCAGCAGAATTTTAAACTTTCATTTCGCCATTACGAAAATAAAAAAGATTTAAGAGCACCTTCTGTAAAAAAAAGGCATCACGTGACATTCACATTTTTTCACACTATAGTACAAATTATATCAGACCTTATGCTAAAGGTGGGTTATAATACAGTGGAAAGAAAATGGGAAAAGCACAGGAAAGTCCAGAAAACTTTCCCCAACCAGACCTGCCTACCACTAATCTAAGACTGTAGCAAAGAGGTTCAACAGTTACTATCAATCATCATCATCATCATCATCATCATCATCATCATCATCATCATCATCATCATTACTGCTAGCAGTACTATTACCATTAGTCAGCTCCACCTTGTAAATGCAATCCCAGCAAATTCCTGCTTCCTCCATGAAATGTGAGCTTGACGGGACGTCAATTGTTTTCATAGCTATCTACAACCCAGGCTGATATTTTGTTTTTATTCATGTTAAGTGTCAACAGATGTTCTCTTAAAACACTCACATGCTGTATCAAAGGGAAAGGTTTCGATGGCTAGTAAATTTAAATAGAACTGGGACTGAGAGGAGAGGATTTCTTTGGGGGTAACAAGCAATGTGGTCTAATGGAGACTTAGTTACCTCTCTTTTCTCCCCGTTCTTAACCTTCCTAGGATGGGGAATACTTTTATTCAGGGGCTGACTTTTGGCGGACTTTGTGGAAACTGATTCACTCTTTCTTACATGTTTCAGGGATGAGTGAGGGGCACCCTTGACGCTGAGTATGTATTCTCACTGCAGGGGGTCCCCTACTTATTCTTCATTGTCTCAGCCACCACCAGACACCAGGATGACTCTCCTTTCACACTGGTTCCCCATAGAGGATGTTCCTTGCTGGTCAGGTGCTTCTGCCACTTCTCCATGACTCAGTCTATTTGCCTCGCTTCTGATGTCCTATCTTCCAAATTCTGTGTTTTTCTTGACTCCTGGCCCAGGGTCTGTTTGGACTTCTTTCCTCCAGATGCTTCTGTGATACACACTGCCCTTTTGCCTGATTCCCTTTGCTTCATTCTTAGTCTCCATAAGCCATCATGATCATGCCCCTGCAGAACAAATACAGAGAATACAAAGCTGTAGCTTCCCAGACATCCCCCGCAGGAGAAAGGCTGTAGCAATCTGCTGCAGACAGGGCCTTGCTCCTCCTGGTGGTTCTAGTCTATGGCCAAGCACTTCCTCACCCCATGCGGTGACCTTCTGACCTTATAGTGGTCCCATGACCTTCCTGGTAGGATGAAAGACATAAAATGGCTAATGCAAACCCATAGACACACTGGAATATTTCCCTTTCCCATCAGCCTTGCCCTGAAACATAAAAGAGAACACCATTGTATTTTTAATAGAGCACTTTTAGGTTCATAACAACACTGAGGAGAAAATACAGAGAGATCCTATATACTCCCTACCCCTACAAACTCACAGCCCTTTCACTATCAATACCCTCCACTAGAGGGGTGCATTTGTTACTTTCTGTGAACCTGCTCAAACACGTCATTATCAATGGCATCCACAGCCTACATTGTGGGTCACTCTTGGTGGTGTATACTCTCAGAGTTTAGGCCAAATGTACAGTGACATTTTGTATCCACCCTTAGAGTAACAAGATAGTTTGAGAACCCTAAAAATCCTCTGTGCTCTGCCTAGGCATCCTTCCCTCCAATTCCCCCTTGCAACAACCAACCTTTCACTGTCTCCATAGTTTTCTCTTTTTTTTTTTTTTTCCAGAATGACCTATAGTTGGAGTCGTATAGCATGTACGCTTTCAGATCAGCTCTTTTTTGCATTCTAATACTAGATTTAAGGTTCTAGGTGTCTTTTCACGGCTTGATAGCTCACTTCTTTCAAGCACTAATTGATAACCCATTGTCTGAATGGAACACAGTTTATCAGTCCTATCACCTACTGAAGGACACCGTTGTCCCAAGTTTTAGCAACTTTGAATAGTTACTGTACACAAACACTGGGAATGTTGTTTTCAATTTTATTTCCTATCAATACTGACCTCTCCATGTGCAGGGATAAGTTGCAACAAACATGCAGTTCATTATATAGGACCTATGACCAACCCATTAGGCCAACCCTTCATTAATCAGACTAATGCCATTTACTTCTTGGCTTGCTATGAATTTTTTTAAATATGAATAAATGTTGGATTTTATAAAATGTGTTTTATGCCCCTATTAAGATGATCATCGGGGTTTTTTTCCTCAGCTATAGTCACTGCCTTATTTTTTCCTATCCCCACCCCTTTCACCCCCTCGGCCCTTCCTGCATCCCACCTCCCAGTTAACCACAGAAGCCTCACTTCCCTTATTAGCACCCACTGGTTTTTATACGAATTTTACTTTGTTTGGTCATGTGCTATGTAAATGGCCAATCTTTGTCTTTGTGGAATAGATTCCTGAGCCCCACACCCACAGGCTGATTCAGTACTTCTGGGAAGCTCCAGGTATAAGGAACACAGGTTTAAACTCCCAAAGGAAGGAAGCCATGGAGAGTTGAAATCTCTTTGTCTGCATCAGGAGGATCATGCACCATGAGGAGGGTGGAGACTAGCTTCCAGAACTCATCTGATGGAGACATTTTGTTCTTCTCTGAGCCTCTTGGGGAAATGACATGGTGGCTAAAAAAATTGTTGATATGTGCTATCCTCTCCCATTAAAAGGAGCTAAAAAAGCCCTGGGCACCAAGATGTGAGCTATTTCCTTCAGGGTAGAATGGAGCCACTAAAAATAGCCTTGGAAAATAAGGAGTTGTAGAGGTTCAACAAGGAAAACAAATCAGAAATAATTTTGGCACCAAGAAAGGAAGGAGGAGAAAGAAGCAAACTCTCTCAGGCAGTAGAGAGGAAGAGGCTATTCGCTTGGGTACATAAAAGCAGGTACATTTTTCCCACCCACAGAGCCACTGGCTGGCATTCCTGCAGTGTAAATCAGCCCTCCAGAGCAAAAGAAGATGAGTCAGAGAGTCAGCTAGGACAGGCTAGGTTTAGACCAGGGTAACAAACAACCCTCCAAATTGCATAGGCTTAGAAGCACAAAGGATTGTTCTCTCTCATGCCACCTGGCTGGTAGCACCAGCAGGTTGAGTGGGGCCTCTGCTCCTGCTAATCACTCAGGGACCCAGGCTGACAAAGTCTTCTGGACCACTGCTGCAAGGTCAGGAGTGCTGTGCTATCTGGCACTGAGGATCAAATGATTCCACCTGGAAAGGAGCACTTATGCTCTCGTGTTATTGGCCAGCGCAAGTGAAATGCCCCTGTTCACATGGGATGAGGAAGTAAAATTGCACCATGTGTCAGGGAGGAGGGGAACAGAATAGATATAAACAATTCTGCTGGCATAGGAGTCATATAATGGAGCTGAGCAAGGATGGGAGGGCCCCAGCGAAGGAAGTCTCCTTTGGAGCCAGCAGTCTGCAATTTGGGTTGCATCTCTCTTCTTACCCATCTAGGTGACCTAGAGGGTCTCCCCAGCTCTCTTCCTTCACATGAGGAAAAGAACAGTGTGATAGTGGACAACCTGGGCTCTGGATTCGAATCAACCGCCATTCGTGTCTGGAATCTATCAGCTGTGTGACCTTGGGCAAGTTGTTTAAATTCTCTGGACCTCACATCCTTAGCTGTGGAAGGAGAATGAGTATAGCAACTACTCCATCGAGTTGTAAATTAAATGAGATGAAGAAAAAGAGTTGGAGGCCAGAGCTGCTTGAACCAAGGAGCTTGGTAACATGCCTTTTCTAATTCAAAGGTGTTGAGCAAAGCCTGAGAGCCAGCATTTCTGATAGTTTCACAGCTGATATCATGTTGCATGTCTGTAGAAGGATTGAGAGCACATAGTACCCAGACAGGATAGATTATATTTGTTCTTAAAGCCCAGTTGAGACTGATTCCAGCAGTTCTGCTGCCTGCCCTCGGTAAATAGGTAGCTGCTTGTTGGTGCAAAGGTCCACAGACAAATGTTCCAAGGAACTTTGTGGTCGGTGGAGCAGGTGGCAGGGTCAGGAGGCCTGGTTTGTCTGGACTCTGCCACATAGCAGTCCTGTAGTTTGAGTGAATCATAGAAACTCTAAATGTCTGTATCTACATCTGTAAACTGAGCATATTAATAGAGCTCCTCCATCTGACTCCACAACCCACAGTCTCTGAAAACCACAAGTTTCGTCACTAAGTTTAGCATATATTGACCTGGCAACAAAAAATGACCCACAGTGACATGAGGCTATTTATAACCTTTATTTCACCTCCCTTTTGTGATCATTTCTCTGTTTTATCACGGACATGGATGTGCTTGATAAGAAGATGCTGCTGGATTCTGAAATGTACCTGACTTCAGTTCTGGACCTGAAGACCTTCTTTCTCTGGTAGTTGAAGGCAACAAGGGGAAAATGCATGTCAAGCACCTACCCATACCTAGCACATACTAAATGCTCACTACATAGGAGTTATTGCTGAAATTATTCATACAGTGCATCCCATGGACAGAGAGGAAAAGAATGTGGGGTGGGGGGGAGTGTCCACAGGTCCCCTAGAGACAGGATAGGATCAAGTTTGTCCTCATGTTGACAGCCCCTTGATTTATCTTCTGTTTTATCCTAAAAATTATTTAGGCAGGTGGAGCAGCTCTTCCTATTGCCTACCGCAGCTTCTAGACAGGAGCTCAGCCTCAGAGGCAGCCAGGGACAGTTGTTTGCCTTGCTGCCACTCTGATTCACTACCAGAGGGTCTCACTGTAAGGACTTGGTGGGAGGGGATGGGCTCCCTATCCCTGAAACTGCCATTCACCTGCTGGGGGAACTCCACACTCTATCTGCAGGGGTCTCCACTGTCTTATGTGAAAATGGGGCAAGAATGCAATCTCTGCCTTGGGGGAGGGGGGGGGTGCTTAGAGATGTGAATGCATTTGAAATGCAGTCAGACATGTGAATGCGTTTGAAAGGGAAATCTTTCCTCACAGGTGGAAACTAATTGGCGACCAGCAGGAGCTGGGTGAGAGGACTGACATGGCACTGGGCACTGGTGAGCCCTCACTTTAATCACACCTCTGCTGTCAGCTGCAAGGCACCATCACTTGCACTGGGCTTCCTCCCCTTGTCAGTTAAGGCTGGCTAGAATGAGTTTTCATGAGATGTGAATTCAACAAGCCATTCTGGTCCCTCTACCGCTTATAAATACTGGAATCAAAACTTGGAATATTGCTTTTCAGGCTAATCAATAACAACCATTTCAAAGAAAAACAAATGTGAATGGGACACAGATTTGACACACATCTCCTTCCCATGTCTACCTTTCACTGTGTCTGCAGATTTTGGAACTGATAGCTTTCCCACTCTCTTCTTGTTCCCTCTTAAGAGCACTGACTTTGGGGTCAGACAGACCAGAGTGAGAGCTGATCCTGACCTCCACTGCCTCTCTGTGTGTCCTTTGGCAAGTTGCTGAGCTCTCTGAGCTTTGGTTGTTATCTCTTTAAAATAGGGATAAAATAGAACTACCTGGGTGGTTGTACGCTTTCGGTATACAAATAGGATATAAATTTAAGTTCCTCCTACCTCAAAATTCAGTAAAAGTTCCCACAATGACTAAAATAACTGGCAGTTACTCCAGTCCACTAAACAGGGGTGCTAGCTTCCTGAGGTAGACTTACTAAAAACAGGGCCATTTCAGAACTGAACCAGTCCAGTAATAAGTAACCCCTTTCACCAGTAACAGAAAAGAAGACTGAAGGTTAAAAGGTATTGGACGAGCCTAGAAAGGGTTCGTTACATGTCCCTTTCCCACTCTGGAAGAAGAGGAAACCCCTTCATAGAACAAATATGTTGAAGGGGAGAGTATAGCCTAGAATAACTTCCATCTGGATGCCCCCAAAAAGCCAGGCAGGATCTCACACACAGGTGCAGAAGGACAGGCTCCATGGCTAGTGTGTGACTGGGATGGGAGGGAGAATCCCGGGGCAGCATGGCATGCATTTGGTGGCCTTCATGACCATGACTGCAGGGACTGCCCATTTCAGAAGACAGCGAGTGGGCTGGAGCCAATTGCTTCTCCAGAGCCAGAAGATGGGACCCAGCAGCCAGGCAAGAATGTGTGAGTGTTTCACTGGCCAAGGGGAGGCTGTTAGAAGTGGCTGGGCTTAAGCCCTCTTGAAAAGCCCCCAGTAGTGAGACTGTAGAGTGGACAACCAAGGCAGGAGCTAAGACAGCCCCAAGAGGTTGACCTGAGGGTTCTAAGAGTCTTCCCATGAGCACCACCAGCAGGGCTTCTGCCAAAGATGCCAGGAATGGCCAGGGTCACATTTCCCTTCATCCCATTCTGTGCCTGACTCTGCAGAAGCTGGCCAGCCACAGCTACAGAGAAGGAAGTTAAATGCAAGTGAAAAAAAAGAGACCATACTCCCCACAGGAGATTCCTCTAGCCTGAGTTGGAGGGTGGAGTAAAATGATACTGAACAAGATAGGAGGCTGAAGTATGACGTAAGGGGATCATTGAATGCCTGAACTGAGTGTGGATGATCAAAAGAGCACTTGTTCTTATAACCTAAGATGACCAGAAAGCAGGGCAGGATTTGTGCCAGGTGTGGCAGATGGAGGGCAGCAGAACCCCACCTCCTGCCTGGGCATCCTTCCCTGCCCCCTGAGCATCTGATGAAGGAGTACAAGGGTGTCACTAGGCACAGGGGACTTGGTGTGCTGTCAGGTTATACACATCATTGCTCGGTATCATTGAGAAATGATTTAGATCTTTTAGTCAATATACAGAAATACGGGATACCTCACAAGTGAAAGGAAGAGAAATGATGTGTTTTTAAAGAACATAATAAAAAGCTCCCATCTTATCAGGTGAATTCAGAACCATCCTCAGACCCAGACTACCATGTGGTCTGTGAATATCACATAACAGACCTGCCAGGGCACCTGTCACACCTGAGATAATCATGACAAGGAGTCTGCCCCCAGCTTCATCCTCTAGGAGAATGTGGGCTTCGTGGTGTTGCCCAGCAGAGTCATCAGGAAGGTAAGATGCTATTAGCGCCCCTTGGAACAGCATCTCCAGCATGCTCACAGCCCTCTCTCATGGCCCCATCAAAATCTTCCCATCCTAGGGTACAGGACCTCCAGGCCCGGCCCCTCCCAGCCTTGCTAGCATGTCTGATAA
Source organism: Talpa occidentalis (assembly GCF_014898055.3). Lineage (NCBI taxonomy): Eukaryota > Metazoa > Chordata > Mammalia > Eulipotyphla > Talpidae > Talpa > Talpa occidentalis. The sequence goes on from NW_023605305.1 coordinate 84,927,055, forward strand.
ACCAAGAGGCCAGGGGCCCGAATTGGAATCCACATTCTCCTGTGTGCTCCTGGGGCCCCTGAGCATTTATCCTTCTGTCACAGGGCTTCTGCTTTCCCATCTGGAAAATAGGGGGTACCTATTCTATCCCTCTCACATGACTGGCCTGGGTTCAGTGACACTGGTGGATATAGGGGGACTTGGAAAACCTTAAAGCACCATATAAATGAGGGTCAGATTCTCAGGAGTGTAATGTCCTTGTTCATTGAGCCCAGATCCCACTCTGCAAGCAAATAGATTGGACTCCAGTAGACTTCGGAAGCAGGAGTTGTAACACTGTGATAGGGCCAGTAGGAAACACATTTTTGACAAACCCCCATCTGTCTCACTAACTCCTCAAAGATCCAGTCATGCTTCTGATACCAAAATCCCCCTATGCTCAGTGTTTGATTTGGCCTATTCCTGGATCTGTCCCAAATTTTCTGTTTTTAAAAAAAAATTATCAAAGTAGGTTTCTTTGGAATTTTCTCCCTCTTCATGAAAACATTGCCCAACTGAGCAGTCGGCACTGCTGGAGCAGCCAGTGCTGTGAGTGAGCTTTGCCCTCCACCTGTGGAAGGGATTGCATTTTATTTGCTGTCCCTGTGCGGTCCCCTCTCTTGCCCATCTGGTCAGATTCACCTGTGCAGCGTGCCGATGCTGAATCTTCTGGAGGAGAGGCCTTTTGTCCTCGGTGCCGACAAGCAACACAAACTCTCCCAAGCCAAGAAAAACATTTCCATCGGCCCCCAAGGGGTAACATCCAAGTCCAGGGTGGCTCCAGACTGAATCAAGCAATTAAATCCACGTCTGCCTCTGCCCAAAACCTCAAAAATGTTAACATCGTGCACGTGTCAAGAGGGTTATTTATGAAACTATTTGCTTGTCAACCCCAGGAGGACATTCTGTAGCTTTTTTGCTGGAATACTGTATATTTATGAACCACAGCTCAAAAACTCACTTTGGCAAGAAAATTTATAAGAGAAAAAAATCCTATCAGTTGCTCACAAAGCATAGCCTGCATCCTGTCACCACTTGCGGTGGCTGGTGGCTGGCAGGGTCCCGGCAGAGCGACTCTGTGCTTGTTGCTGCAGGGAATGAGTTCCAGATGTGAACTTCTTCAGGGGAAGGGTTTCCATTTCAGATAAGAGGCACTCGAGTCTCTCTTTCTCTCTTTCTCCCATTCTCAACCTCAAATAATTAACCTTGAATATTTAGAACATGTAGTCTATTTGCTGCCTCCTGCACTTGATGCTCTAGCACCCCCCCTTCCTGACCTTGTCAAGTCTCCTGGTTCCAAGCACTTGCCTCTGATCTCCCAGTGTTAGGATCTGGTTATCTAGTCCTAGCATGACACACAGAAAGCCGCTTGGTTGGAGAACGGGGCTTGGTGTGTTGTGGGATAGACTCTAACCTGGGACCATGACCTATCCACGGGGCAGCTGGCACTAGCCTCCCCTGGGGACTATGCCCTTGAGCCAGTGCCCCTCCCGTGGCCAGCTTGGGTAGCCAACAGGGTCTTCTGCCAACAGGGAGGCTGAACCCATCCTTCATCGCAGCAGATTTCTCCCTCTCTTTTGAGTTTGGGCAATGAACTTTATATTCATTTGTCCACACTCTTCAGGATTGAAGGGTCCAGGGGGCAGTGGTCTGTGAGTGTGTGTAGCTTGTTGAGTGACAGATAAAGGGACATGTATTCAGGGACCCAGAGAAACTCAGCGAGAAAGAGAGACCAGAGAGAGAAATGCTCAGAGGGTGACATGTGTGTCTGGTCCTCATACCATCTCCGTGGTGTTTTCCGCTAGGCTACAGGGCTAACAATTTCATTATTAAAAAACCTTTTGAACCTCAATTCGGGGCTTATTCCTAAAAGTCTTGATCTATAATGACACACCCAGTCAGAATACTTAGAGACAAAGTGGAATAGCTTTGGCTGCTTTCTCTACCATACCATGTAACAATGATAATAAATTCTTTTCATTATTGACATTTATCAAATAGTGGTCATTTTAGCCCATTCTGTTTCCAGTTCTTAGAAACTGAGATTTCATATATGTTCACTTCTCTGTTTCATCCCTATTTTACACATAATAGAAATTGAGGTACAGAGGCACAGAGAAGTTAAGTAGTTTTTTAATAGTCACACAGCTGATTACAAGTAGAACTGGTATTTGAACCCAGAATATACCTGTTCTTTGTTGGAGGGAAGAGCAACTGTCTTAAGTTGAGGGAAGGAGAAAGGTGGAAAATTAAAGCATAAAACAAAACCATCAACTCTCAAGAGTTTGGTATTTCCCCCTTAACCCCAGTGGCCCTTCCAGCCTTGATTGACCTCCCTGAGAGATGCATGCTGCCTGAAGAATGCGACCCTGTGTAGATCTCCCCAGTGTGACTTCCAAGAGGGTCTGCGAGGTTTGGAGCCAAGGTCTTCAATGGGGCAGGACATGGGCTTTGCACTGGAGACATTAACAGATCCAGCAGGGTGTTATTTGGGAAAAGTCAGGAATCTGAAAGCTTCTGGGGCTGGTCCTGGGCCTCAAACTCCCTCAAACATCATGCTATGCCAAGGTCAGGACACAGAATCAGGCTGTCTCTCTGGGTTCCTCTCCTGCCCCAGTCTTGGCCACCCCACCAGGGCTGGCATCTTTCCAGTGGGGAGCAGTGCCTTCTGGGAAAGCCAGAGCCTCAGGCCACAGTCTAGGCTGGAAGCTGGGTGAAGGCCCCCAGGGTATGAAGGCAGCCCAGGCTATAAATCCCAGGCCTCGGCAAGGGCACAGAGCCAGCCAGCTCACTAAGAGAGCAGCGGACAAGCAGGAAGGACCTGGGCAGTCTCCAGACCTTGGCAGGTAGGGGGTAGGAGCCTCAAGGCTTTGTCACAGGAGGTTTATGTGGAGTCTTCACTTTCTTCTTAATTTGACCAAGTCAATATGCCACAAAAGTGTTCAATGACTGTGAGCTCTTTAAAGTTATCATTAATTTAACTTCCTGGAGGCAAAATAAAAGCCTGGGAGTGAGAATGTGCTAGAGATAATACATGTGGAATTATGAGTTCCTGTATCAGAGAAGTAAATTGTATTCAGAAATGTTATCCAATTTGGTCAAGTTGATAGCCAGACGTTGCTGGTTTGGGAAATGAGCATAGATTGGAGATTATAAGAAAATTGCTCCCAGGCTGACCTTAGTGAAGGAAAGCTGACTTGCCAAGGAAAGAGGTGGTAGGTGCCAGAGTCTAGGAATTGGAGGTGCCAGAAAATTAAGGTGCACTAGATCAGCCGGTGACAGGGCTGGAGTTATAAGACCTTCCCAGGGAGGTAATACCCGGGAAGAATGCACCAGTGCCAGGCACCCTTGCTTGAGCCACTGCCTATGAGTGCTGCAGATGTGAGCGGCTTCCCAGAGAGGGGGCCAGTGGGAAGAGCTAGTACATCGGAGGCAGAGAATCCTAAATTCAAATCCTCTCTTAGCCTCTTCCTCACTGATCTTGGGCAACTTACTTAACCTCTTTGAACCTCCACTCCACGAGGATCTAAAGTATACATAATAAATACCTGTATTTCACACTTGTAAGGACTAAGTGAAATAATAGCAGGTGCTAAATCATGAAGTACCCTGCTCCTCTTTCTTGCTCATAACAGTAAAGTGGGTTGTTGGACAAAGCCTGCAAAATAAAAGCCTTCCACCTTCATTACTGCTGATGGCTGAGGTACTTGGAGCAAGGTCAACGCCCAGTCAAGATGGCAGAATGAACTGAGGCCAGAAGCCTGTGTCCTCAGTGTCAGACTAGATATTATTTGTAATTTTTAACAAAAATATATTGGCCAAAAATTAAGACAGAAACTCTCCAGGTGTCAGGAGTGAGGAGAGATAAACCCTTGGATGTCTGTCATCTCTCCAGGGAGGGGAACCCCAGGCCCAGGTCTGCTGAGAACAATGACTCGGGACCATGGGAAATCCTTAGTCAGCAGAGAGTCATTATTTTTGGTGCTGCTCTTACAGACACAGGAAGCCAGACTTGGATACTGTAGAAAGATGAATTCTGAAAAATCCAGAAAATTCTATTACCCAGTACCCTGTACTCTGCTGCTTTCATTTAGCCCAGGGTTTACTAAGTGTATCAGGAAATGATTGTGCTTTTCCTCTTATCCCAAATCATTCGGAGTATTGGCTATTTTTCTTTTCTGTATTACTCAGTTCCTTTTGTGGGCGGGATGAGCGGTTCTTCGAAGCAAGTGGGAGATAATCTGATTGATTATGTGCTCAAGGAGATGGTCTGACTATGTGCTTTTTTTCCAGCACACCACTAAGGACTATTTACAGGGAGAAATGGAATGGGGTTCTGGGATTAGAAGGCAGAAGTGAATGTCAGAGAAGGAAGCTGGAAAGGAATCAGATGACCGTTTGGTGTGTAGGGCAGGTTGCTCAAAAGAGGAAAGGCCTGGGGTTCTGGTGAGCAGAGGGCTCCACCAAGGCCATCTTAGAGCCAGGAGGCAATAGCCAGGCCCTTGAACATCCGAGGACTGAATGATGTGGTCTGAGCCTTAAAGGAAAGAGAACTGGAGTTAGCAATAAAGCTCTGTACCTGCCAGGAAATGCATGAGAATGAGGACACATGGAGGTAAGATTCTAAAGAGAAACCCACTCCTCAGAATATATTCCAACAAAGAAAGAACAAAGGAACCCTAACAGAACATTGCCTTTACACAACAAAGGTGTCTCTTAGTCTCTGAAAAATGTGACTGCCACTAGGTAGGATATAGGCACGGGAGCTTTGTGGAGGATGAGTAAAGCACATACACATGGAGAGGGGTGAAATTATATAAATGAATGACAAATCAGTAAAATTTGATTAATTTAAAAAAGAACACCGCTTTTGGATTCAGGAGCATGGCCCTAACTTAAATCTCCAACTGATGAAGAAATTCCAAGCCTCTGATGTAGAAAGCAGAATAATGAAAATGAAATAAAATGTGGCTCCAAACCTTTGCTGCACCATTCACTAGCAACATAGCACACACATGCTGCTTCCTATTTGGGAACCTAAGTTTCCCCAACTATAAAATGGGCATGTCAGACATCCCCACCCCCTCAGCAGTTTGCGAGCATTAAATGAAATGGTACCTTTAAGTGTGTGGAGTACAGTAATGGCTGGTCATTAGGCCAGATAAACGGCTGTGGTTCTGAGCATGAGTATTATTAAGAGAGGGCAGGGCTGTTTTCCCAAGACACCCATTAGCTGCCAGTGACCTTAGATGACTGTACTTTGCGGTCCGAGCTTGTCAACAGTGGTCAAGCATGTATGAGCTGTAGCTGGAGACAGTTTGGGACTGAATCCCAGGGGCTGCCATCTACAAAGGGGTGTGTTGGGGCAGATGTCACCTCAGAGTCTGATTTTTCCATCTATAAAATAGGGGTGATGACAGTATGCACCTCATGGCAAATTCTTAACCTCTGGTTATTATTGTTTATATTAAAAAGACGCTTTCCTTGCACAGCCCTTCTGCCCACCTGTGCCTATGCAGGTTCTCCTTTCTGCCAACTCTGTCCTTCAACAGAGGCAGCTCTCCTCAGGGCCTCCTGCCTGCGACCATGCAGGCCTCTCTCAGCAAACCTTTTCCTTTCAGGGCAGCTCTTTCTCCCCGCTTTTGTCTATGCAAGTGTCCTTTATACTTCAGTCCTTTCCCTAAAAAAAAAAAAAAAAAAAAAAAACTTTCCTTCCTCTGCTCGGCTTCCCCTTGGTGGCTTTGAAAGAGAACAACTACCACACTCATGGCCAGGACTTTATACTCAGGAGCTCAGTCAGAGGCTACCAGGTAGACCGCAAACCTTGACTGAGGTGCAGAGTCTCTCATTTGTCCACACTGGATCCGACATAGGTTCACCAGATAAAATGTTTCTGTCTTCTCCTGCAGTGGAGGGGACCCATATAGCCCATGCCTCGAGAACTCTGGGGAATTAGGGAACCCAGAAGCAATAAAGTACCAGTGCCAGAACAGTTTCAGATTAAAAAGTGCAATTCATTTTTATTTAAAGGTGGTACGAAAGTGCTTTTACTAAAATATATCTTAAATACTCAAAAAAAAAAAAGATAATTGCCAGAGAGGTTTACCCCCCCTTTGCAGATGTGAGCTTGTGAGTGTGCTCTAGGTCGGTGGTTGCCCACTTCCCACTGTCCTGTGTAGCTTCTCCCTCCCACTGGGAAGGCAGGCACAGTGAGGACCACACCCCTATTAAAGCCATGTCTAATGCCCAGGACTCCATCCTATAACAAGGACCCTGTTCTATACCAAGGACCCTGAGCTTAAACTATGGACCTGTCCTAAACTCTGGACCTGTCCTGTACTAACGCTGTCATCCATGTAACGCCCAGGTTCTGATACACAAATTGCACCACCAGGATTGCTGCCTCATAGTCACATGCAATTCCTCATCATTATAGGGGTAGCCCAAATATTGGCAGCTGAAATAATAATTAATGTTATTAGGGGCAACAAGAAAGGGACCCGAAATTACCTAAAGGCAAAACAGCCTGCAGCAAACAATCTTAGATAATTGTCCCCAAAAGTGAAGCTTCCATCTCCACACCCACTTCTCTTTCCCTTTGGAAATCTGTTTTAGAAAGACAGGGACATAAATATAGATTAGAGCTCAAATAAGTGGCAAGTGAGTCAAAATATTGAAAGGAAAGGAATTTCTGATTCACACGCCTCTGATCACAGCTTGTAATTGCTCTTTTCACATCAGACGGGCTTCCCGGGCAAGACTGAGAAACCAAGGAGGCCCTGGCAGCTGAGTTCAGGGGCTCACTCAGTCACAGGGTTGCATTGTGCTGGAGTCCAACCTCATGGACAAGCACCAGAGTCAAGAAAGGAGTATGAGCATGTAGGCGGGGATGACAGGACTGGACTATCACAGCCAGGAAAGGGGAAGTCAGAGAGATTTAGAACCAGATGGTGAGGAAGGACAGACCTGCTGGCAATCCCACCACTGGTTATGTGACCTTAGACAGGTGAATCAACCTCTCTGAGCCTGGGCTCTTCTACCGAGGAAACCTCACTGGGATGCTAAGAGAGTTAATTAGAGTGTGGTTATAAGCCAGGCCCTGGCACATAGCTAGTGCCCATAATTTACTCACTCAGCAGCTAACAAATAGCAGAGTTGTAATTTCTAACAGAAATCTCAGACCTAGAGCCAGCAGGTGCTCACCCAAGGCTATTCGGCCAGTCACTAGAACTCAGGGGTCCCCACACCTAGGCCAGTGCTGTTTCCCTGACCAGGGGCATGCAGTCTTAATCATCCTTCCAACTGGCCTAGTCACAGGGAATCAAGCCTGCCCTATTTTGTTATTTATTTATTTATTTGTTTGTTTGTTTGTTTATTTATACAAGCACTGGGTACAGTCAGAAGCGCGGGAGGGTGAGAATTCACCGGAAACAGAATGGGGAACAGAACAGACAGACTGACGAAATACACTGCTGAGGGGAGCAGCGGGCGGCAGGAGAGGTCTGCGCACCATGTGGGACCCTCGCTGGTGGCCGGGGATTGAACCGGCGCTGCAGAGGCTTCAGGCAGTTTCGCAGCCCAGCGCTCAACCGCTGAGCCACCAGGGGAGTCCCAAGCCTGCCCTATTTTAGAAGCTGTCAGCAACAGTGTGATCTTGACACAGTGAGACCTCAAGAACCCTAGGAATACTCCCTAATGGATTTGCCTCTCCTCCCTCATAGCCCAAGTTCCCCTTGTGTCTGGGTTAAACAATAGGCCAGAAAAGTCCTGCATTTCATTCTGTGTCAAATACCATTCTTAGCAAGTTAAATATTTTGCCTTTTATTCCTCATAACACCTCTATGAGATATGTGTGTCCCCTATCTGCAAATGGAAAAAAAAAAACATAAAGATGCTACATGACTATTAATGGATTAAGCTGTGTCTCCCCCTCCCAAATTTATATGTTGGAGGCCTAACCCCCAAAACCCCAAACCGTGACCTTCCTTGGAAAGAGTGTCACTGCAGATGTAATTAGGAAACTAAAATGAGGTCTTAGTAATCAGCCCTAATCCAAATATGACTAGTACCCTTATAAAAATGGGGCATTTGGACACAGAGGCATACGCAGAGAGAAAATGCCTGTGAAAAAGGCAGAGATTAGGGAGAAGTATCCATAATTCAGGAAATGCCAGATATTGCTAGCACACCAGCAGAAACTAGGGGAAAGGCCCAGAACAGAGCATTCTTGCAGCCCTCAGAAGGAACCAGCCCTGCCCATGCCTTGCTGTTGGACTTTGGCCTCTAGGACCATACCATAAAGTTCTGTTTATTCCACCAATTTGTGATATTTTGCTATAGTAACCCTAACAAATGCATATAATGACTATGGACCCACACCTGACCACTGGGAGGGTTAAGCCAGAACTGTGTTAGTCATTATTGATTTCTGTTACTGAGCAGTGGGCTTGGTGCCTGGCATACATAAAGATACCTGTACTGTGACACCAGGTTTTGAGAAAAGGATTTGTTGCAAGTCAACTGGCAAGGAGGCAGGAGGGAAATCTCAAATACCCCTCCCCTATTAGCAAAAGAAAAGGATTTATCTTGACTTGTGGACTTAGGGTATAGACCATTGGAGCTAAATTCAATTGGCTAAAAATTGGGTTAAGGACAAAAAGGTGTGGACTTGACTGAATTCATTAGCTGGGTACAGAGCAGCTGGTACATGGAGACCTAGGACCAGGCTTGTCTTGACATAACTGGAGCTTTGGATTTCTCTTGAGGGGACCCTCATCTCTGGGTAGTCTCTCCCTGGTCCACTTCCAGGTCTACATTAGCAGTCTCATAACTTAAGCCAGCTGGGATCTCAGTTCAAAGTTAGTTGTGTCTGCACATGCTCAGGTTGTTTTATTTGCAATAAATGTCCAGTGTCTGTGTCTGTGCAAGCAATTCTCAAAAGTTTAGTTAATTCTTTTTCTTTTGCACTCCAGGGTCTGAGAGAATTTGACCTTTTAAACTCAGCTCAATCCCTTACATTCTCTTACCCTCCAATCCAACCTATCACCAAGTCCTACTGATACTTTGTCTCCTGTTTTCCAATCCTTCACCTCTTTCCTTCTCTGTTGCCATGACTTTCATCCAAACCACCAGCTGGATCACCACAATCTCTTTACATCAGGCTTTCCTGACTCTTGTCTTGTCCCACCCCAACTCCTCTTCTTCGCAACAACCAGGGTAATCTTCATCAAATATACTCATAACTTGTCTTACTGCACTTCTCCGTATTGCACTTTGCAGATGCCACATTTTCTATAAATTGAAAGGTTTGTGGCAAAAAGATGACAACTTGCTAAAGGCAGATGATGGTTAACATGTTTTAGCAATAAAAGTGTTTTTAAATTAAGTAGATGCATTGCTTTTTTTAGACATAATGCCATTGTGCACTTAATAAACTAGAGTAGAATGTAAACATAACTTTTATATGCGCTGGGAAACCAACAATTCTTGTGACTCACTTTATTGCCATAATCACTTTATTGAGGCATTCACACCTGAATCAACTATATCTCCAAGGTGTGCCTGTAAAACAGATCTCATCACTCCTCTGCTTTTAAACTTTACAATGACTCCCCAGTCCTCTTGAGACAAACCCTGAAGTTTTTCTTAGCCCAGTAATTCCAGTCCCTTCCCAATCCTACTTCATCTCATCTTTGATTTCTGTGCTTTATCTACTACCCTCACTTATTTTTAGTTATTCATGTTCATCAAGTTCTTGACTATCTCATGGTCTTTGCACATGCTGCTCCTTATACTTGGAAAGCTTCCCTCCCCAGGACCCTGCCCACATTTTCTGTCCAGCTAACTAATGTAGCCTCAGCTCTCAGCCTCAAAGACTCCTCAAAGAGGCCCTCCTGACCACCATCACCTTCTCAATTGTTCCTATCTCATTTTCTCACTGGGCACCATAGTGTTCTGCAAGACCTGACAATCATCTCTCTATATTATTTCATGCATACACTCCTGAGCAAGATTTTCTAACTCTAACAGAGACCTCGGGTGTAAAATGCAGTCCCTGGAATACTGTTCACACTCAAATGCTTGTTGAATGAATGAGTTGAATGAATGAATGAGTCAGTGTTGGCATTCAAGCTAGGCTCTGTAGGACCCTGATATCTTCCACCACAGCACGTAGGTAATCCTCTCTTGAAGGATATGGTTAAAATCAACCCATTGTATAACTCTATTTCTAAGATGGCATGGCTTGATTTAAATCAACTCTCTCACTAGGAATAGCTATAAAAGCAGGATTAAATTAAAAAGTTTTAAAAAAGTGTTTGACAGCATTGGAGAATAACCAAGAAAGCCAGGACTTGAGGGCACATGATTCCAGAGATAAGAGACTCCAAGAGAAGTCAGCCTGACAATTTGCTCCACCTTCTATCTTAAGGAGTTTGATGCATCCTAAGCTAGTAGGAGAGATGCCAAGAAGCCAAGGAGAGGGCAACCGCTCATGAGCTTAAACACAGTACATGAGTACAGCTGGAGAAGCCAAGGTAGAGTTCACAGATGCTAAGAATAAGGAATCCCAGGAACAGTCTCATCTCCAGTTAAACCCCAGAGGAAGGAAATAAGCAAACTTCACTCTCAGTTTAGACCCATCTCAACTCCTAATGGTACAGGTAGGTCTGCCTCCCCTCCAACTGCTTATCAGAAGAAAATAAAGTTTTCTTTGGAGAAAGATGACACCATCCAGAGCCTCCACAATTTCTTGTAGACTGAGACCAACACTATCCTCACTGCGGCCCTAAAGAAGTCCATCTCTGTCCAAGACAAAATGTGAATTCCTCATCCAGCTGACTCCCCTTGGGGGCAGTGTCCAGGGGCTGGCACAGGACGAGAGGAGCATGCCAGACAAAGCTGACACATTCAAGTCATGTAGGAATATCACCTTGAAAATGGAAGCTGCCTACTTGCAGGCAGCATGCAGGTGTAGGAGCATCCGTGCAAAGAACAGGCACAGCTAAGGTCAACAAGGGAAGGGCTTCCCTTGTGACCCGCGATGAAGTTGGGTTCAAGTCACTGGAATAGTGCCAGTGGAAGGGCTCTTATTATGTGTCTAAGCTGAACCTTTAAGCCTTTTGCTTTCATTGACTGAGGCCCCAAGATGTGACATGATCCCCCGATGTCCACCCAAAAGCTCGAGCTCATTCTTGAACACAGAAGACAAAGCTCTGTGTGTCAGGGTTCCCTCCTGTCCTTCCTGCCTCACTGCAGCCCCCAGCTCAGTCACCTCCTGCCAACGGCCCCATCAACACTGCAAACAGCTTCAACATGACTATAAATGTCAAGTTACATATCATATGATGAATGTGATTCCTCCCTAGCAAAGCGCCCTAATGGGAGAATACAATAGGATTCCCATGGAATTAAATTCTCCATCTCCCCAAGGACACCACTACAATTTCCCATTTATAGTGTCCTAATAAATACAAAGGAAGTCATAATTCACTGCTCTTATTTAACATAGCCACGATGCCCTGGCTTTTATAATGCTGTGTTGAGCGGGATGTTTTCTATCAAGCAGCAGCTGGGCCTTTTAAAAGCCCAAAGCTGGGGCTTCCATTTATGGTGTTACCTTGAAGATGGAGACTCAGAGTCAGGGAAAAGGGCTGCCCAGGAGACGGCAGGAGGGCCTGTTCTATCCTCACTATGGCACTGCCTGGTCTGGATGCATCAGGAAATCTCGTTGGCTTGAAATGCTGTGAACCTTTTTCCAGCTCTGTGTTAAGAGCTGATCAGGCTCTTCTCCTGCCACCTTCACGACATCTTTTTGAGGTAGGGAAGGAGGGAATGGCTGCACAGGGAGCTCTTTGCTTGGAACTGGTGTGGCAACTGAGATCCAAACTCAATTATTGGGCATTTGATTTTAGAAGCAGAATCTTTTTTGTTTTGTTTGTTTTTACTAATGTCTTGTTCCCCTAACTAGCTGCCTCACTTGCATGCAACCAGATATCAGCTGCAGCAGTCCATTCCTCAAACATCTAAATAACCTCGACCAAACCTCTCCCTGCCCACTGCCTGTGCATACTGGAATTCTGAATCCTCAAGGGCATGCCTGATCATGGGCACTTTGACTTCAGATCTGCAAATGCTGTCTCTGTCCATCCACACCAGCATTTCCAGATGAGAGACTAAGAGCCTAGCATTCAAAAAAAGAAAAGTGCAACTAGGAGTCCATGGTTTAGGGACTTTAAAAACAATCTGCAAGGTCACAGGGCAGCCTCGCCCTCACCCTACCCCATCTGGCCAGCTCTCTTAACAATTCCTTCCTTTTCCCAGGACCCCAAAAATGTCCTGAGTGCTGCAGTTTTGACTCTTTCTCAAAAGCCTTGTGCTTGGCCAATATTCATGAGCTGCAGGGATTCACCTAGCCAGGCAGTCATATCCAGACAAGCATCATCTCAATAATTCCAGAACTCTCTCTAAATAAGAGTCTTGAGCATGTGCTTAAACACAAATCTTTTTTTTCTATACATTATAGGCAAAGGGTTGAGATGAAAGATGCCCAGCTGGGTTCTTGGAGCCTCAAGGGCCATGAACTATTTTTAGTGTTTTCAAAAACCAGATAAATACTGCCTGATTATTATCTTCATATAACAGCACATACAACATGAGGTGGCTTTGATTGGGGTTAGAATTACACCATCTCTGTGTGGTATCTGTGGTTTTCTCATCTGATCAAAAACCCTGATACACAACTATTTATGTTCCTGGTTAATTAAAGGAACTCACATAAATCTTTTACTACATTTGTTCATTCAGTCAACATTCATTGATCAATTACTCTGTGCCAAGCTCAGCTCTTCAGTGGTAAACAAGATGAAGTCCTGCCTTCTAGGTGGTGACAGACAGTAAATAAACAAATTTGTGTACATAGTGTTAGATAGTGATTTGGGGACTGGGAATTCAGGATGTATGCCTGAGTAAATCCCCCTTCAAATCCCATCTGAAGAGTTCTAATTGGTTTTACAAGTCTTTCTGCAACCTAGAGCACATTCCAGGCAAAGATGTAAGCCCGGGTGAGATTTTATGTCTGGACTTCATTGGATTATGAATGTGAAAATGTTTCTTTTGGGGAAACAGCAAATGCTGCAGGCTGCACAGCTACACCTCAAGTTCAATATCTGATTTGCATACAATACAGCTTGGATCTTAATTTAGACCTGGGTGCCAGAGTTTTTTCTGCAGCAAGGGAAGAGGGCAGAAGAAGAGGGCTCACAAAGAGCAAAGTGCCTCCATGTCCTTGGCTTGAGCTTTAATCTCCACAGAAGTGCAATTAACCGGGTGGCCCCTTCCCATTGCTTCCATCACCCTCACCGGGGATGAGCTCTCTCCAGGCACAATCAAGTGCTTTCAGAGCTTAAAAGTCATGGCTTTTCAGTGACTGTAGCTTGTCCATTTCCATTTCATTCAGAACATAAGGGGAAAAGATTGCTCTTTGCCACGTAGATAAGAAGTGGGGGGAGGGGAGCAGAGGGAAGGCAAAAAATCAAAAAAATCTCTATTCCAGGAGCACAGAAGAAACTGTGGGAAGAGTAAAATATACAGGACTGTTAGCAGCCTTCTGAGACTTCACAGGCCCAGAGAAGGTAGAGTTAGAGAAGACCTTAGAAATCTGTTCTGTTCAATTCAATGCCTTGACGTAAGGGGAAACCGAGTCCCCAAAAGGAAGAGTGGTCTTTCTACAGCCCTCTGGTGGTTCGTGGCCGAACAAGGATGTGAGCCCAGATGCCCTGTCCAATGCCCTTTTTGTCACACCAGACTGCTCTCATCTTTCCTTTCTTCATTTATCCCCTTCCATGTTATTTCTATAAATTACCTCAGCAGGTAGTATCCTCCCTTTTGTACTAACCCAGGTAGCCTCAGATTTCCAAAGACCATTCTCTGTTCCAAGTACTTCAAGAAGTTAACCCAGTTACTCCAGGAATAATTTCCACTTCTTTTGTTGGAATCACCACATTTGCTATCTGAATCACTCATTTGTGTTGTAGCTTGCAACTGACAATTTATAATTTGAATTGTCTTAGGCAAAAACAAAAGTGACAAGTTATTAGCTGCAAAACTGGAAAGTTGAGGAATACATGCTCAAGACAGCATCAGGACCCTGATTCTCTATGTCTTCCTCTGGATGGGCTCCTTTCTGAAGATCTCCACCTCGGGGTGGCATGACCCCACCCAGCAGCTCCATGTAGAATCTCTTCCTACTAACATCACCAGCTGGAAGCACAGTCCCTTTTGCAGCAATTCCACAGATTCCCAGTCAGCATCTCATGGGCAGTGATTGGGCACTACCTGGTATTGACCTCCTGTGCTCATCTGCTTCTGGACCGCCAAGATAATTGTCATCATTAGATGTTGTGATGCCAGCAAAGGATACTTGGGACCATGTAGTGTACTAGTGTCCGTGGTGAAAAATAAGAAATTGATAAGACTGGATAAAGTCAGTTTTTGCAGCCATGAAGCTACAGGTGTTTTTAGGATGATGACCCAGGGGAAACTCCCCAAGACCATCAGCACCTCCCACCCATGGGGCATTTGTTCCATCACCACCAACCAGGAGCATTTTCATTGGGGGGTAGGGGAGCATCTCAAGAAACTGAAATCTTTAAACATCTCATAGCCAGTTGCCTTCTGGTATATTCTGCCTCCTGGTATATACTACAGTCTTTGAGCTTATCAGAGTAATCTGTCACTTCTGCAAAAGTTGGGTTCAGAGAGCATATTTTTGACAAGTTTCAGATGACAGTCTACCCATCTCCAACCCTATCATGGAGGGCACCGGAATGTGATGCTCTGATTGGTCAAAGCTGGGTCACATGGTTCCCTAAAATGACTATATTGTTGAATTCCTCAATAATTATTTTTTTCTGGAAAATGCTGAGTAGCATCTATGAGCAGAAAGTACAGAGTGGCAATTCCAAGGACAACCAGGTTTTCCAGAAAAAGAGGAAATGGATATTGGGTAAGGAAAAGAAATGGGAATCCATCACAGACAGTATTCTCTTGTCCCTTCATATGTACAAACTTTGCTCTCCAACTCAATTATAAGATTCTTGAGGGTGAAAACAGGTCTCAGTATTTAATACAAAATCAACACATTCAAAAGCAAACACTGGGCCCCCACAGAGAGCAAGATGCTGTGACACTGGAGCATCTTAAAGCTCAGACACTGCTTCAGATTCGGGGACTCCAGTTGAGTGCCACATGCTAAGCATGGTGCTAGAGCTGTGTTTGCAAAGTTGAATAAAATACAATCCCTGGCAGTAAAAAGTCTGAGTGGGAGTAAAAACAGTTACAGCATCATTTATGGAGTAGTTACAATGCATCCACAATGTGCTTACCTTCCACTACATTAATCTTAAATCTTATCACAGCCCCGACATGTTATTACAGTATGATTTTACTGAGACCCAGAGAATGAAACCTAAAATCTGAAAGTCAAGCTTGGGACTAAATAAAGTGTCTAGGATCCCAAAGTCAGTGGCTAATAGGTAGTGGAGTGGGAAATTCTGGTTGTGAGGTGGCTCAGAGTTGGTTCTGATTATTTAGATATGGAGATTTAAAAATAGTAAAGGAAAAAGAAAAATTAGAGAAAAACAAAAATCCATTGCCGAAGCACTTTTAGCAATCTCTCTCTTCCGAAGAATTCTGAAACGTCCTTAAGACCTATTGCTTGCCAACACACACACACACACACACACACACACACACACACACACCCCTTCCTCTTTAGTTTTACTTTTGAATACATTTATACTCACCCTTTTTTTTTTAAAGATTTATTTATTTATTTTATACAAGCACTGGGTACAGTCAGAAGCTCGGGAGGGTGAGAGAATTCACCAGAGCCATAGCAGGGAACAGAACAGGCAGACTGACGAAATACACTGCTGAGGGGAGCAGCGGGCATGGCAGGAGAGGTCTGCGCACCATGTGTGACCCTTGCCGGCGGCCGGGGATCAAACCGGCGCTGCAGAGGCTGAGGGCAGCTTCGCAGCTCAGCGCTCAACCACTGCGCCACCAGGGGAGGCCCTTTCTCACCCCTTTTCTATATGAATTACAAAGCCATTTAATCATTAGAGGAGCTCAGTGCCAGATAAATATATTATAATTGCCATTTTGGTCATAATTCTTTTATTTTTTCTTTAATGGAGCATACTCTTTTGGCCACTGAACACTACTTCTGGTTGATTAGGCTCTTAGGACAAATAAGTTTTAATAGGAAATGAGCAGAATTAGTACAGTATCTTGAATAATGAGCTATTAATGTATTTTTAATGACCAAGATGTTCCAACAAGAAACTTGTTGATTTTTGTCACTATAAGATTCTTGGAAAAATGATCTGCTCATAGACAAGAGAACATTTTATTATGTGAAGTGGGGATGATGTTTTAGCACAGTTAGAACACTCTTATTTTTTTTATTTTTTTATTTTTTTTAAGGATTTGTTTTATTTATACAAGAACTGGGGTACAGGCCAGATGCGCGGGATGGTGAGTGGATTCACCAGAGACAGAGCGGGGAACAGAACAGGCAGACTGATGAAATACACTGCTGAGGAGAGCAGCGGGCAAGACAGGAGAGGTCTGTTCACCATGTGGGTTGCTCCGAGGCCAGCGGGGATCGAACCGGCACTGCAGAGGCTGAGGACAGCTTCACAGTGCTGTACTCAACCGCCTGTGCCACCAGGGAGACCCAGAACACTCTTTTAGAAGCCAACTTGATATGGGAACTTGTCACAGCTAAACCAAAGAACCTAGAGATCAGAATTGAGTAGAAACTATAACATTTTTGTAGATTTCTACCCATAAAAAGTAATTTTCCCATAAAGGATCTATCTAACTGACTCATAGCTATTAACCCATTTTACAGAAGGGCAAAATAGAAAGATTTATCTTGCTTTTTTCAACTTGTTATCTAGAAGCATGGTTTCTGTCTGGGTATGACTTTTAGTACAACCATAGGATCCATTTACTGTTTCGTTTTGTTTTCGGCAGAAGAGATTAGATAACTTTTGGGTCTTGATTTCTTTGTCTGTTAAATGGAGATGATAAAATGCATGTGTCATCGGATGTTGTAAGAATTCTTGTTGGTTAAATATGCTATTTTCAAGTTATCAAACTTCAAATTTTGTCTTTACTAGATATGAACTATATAACTTTGTTAAGGGATTTAACTTCATTTATCTTCAAAATAACCATCACAGTTATTGCACTTATCTATTAGATTGTGAAGATAAAATAACAGAGATCATTCATGTAAAGCAGCACTAGGTCTTCCCCTTCCCTTAAGATATTCTCCTTAGGGAAACTTTGCATTGTTGTAGCTGCTAAGATCCACTTGGGTTGTGAACTCCCTGTATTCAGGAACTGTACCTTACACATTTCCTCTTTGTGTCCTTGCCTTTAGTCCAGCACTGAGCCCAAAGCAGATGATCAGTGGATATCTGTGGGTAGATCACCTCCCAAGGCATCTTCCAGCACTTAATGTGCTCTGACTACTTCCAAGGAACTTCTCATGGAGACACAGAAGACAAATTTATACCTATCCCTTTTTGGAGTTGGGCCCCGTGAACCCAAGGTTTTAAGTTATGAATTGTGAAGGTGAGTCATTCAAGGATCATTCACTATTTCATCAAAACTTTTCAGTTTCATAATAGTGAACTTAATTGTGGTGAATTTATAGTTAAGTGCCATCTTTCTAGTAAAATGTAACCATTGATGCTTCAAAGGGATGATTAAAAGTGGAGTGTTAAGTAGAGTGGATCTATAAAAAGAAAGAAGGAAGGGAAAAAGCTAAGTGTCCAGTATGTTTGTATACAGTTTTATTTTAGAATGTGACTTTTGGACTCTAGCTAGGTTGGGAAATTTAAGGAATATTTTAAGGAAAGAATGTTTGATATCTAATAGAACATTGATGATGATGATGATGATGATGATGATAGTTACCATTTTTTTGGAAAACTACTATATTCAGGTACTATATTCAAGTACTTCAAATATATTATCTTCACAATACTAATAGATAAGTGTAAATGAGTGTAATGGTTCTCATTTTGCAGATAAATGAAGTTACCTTTTTTTAAAAGGTAACAAAGTTATATAGCTCATTATCTAGTGAAGACAAAATTTGAACACAGTTCTGATAACTCAAAAATTGCATATTTAACCAATTTTCTCTCTCAATCCTCAGTTTCTCTCTTCTTTGAAGGCAAACAATATATAGTAACTTAACTAGAAAAATTATTGCTGTATGTCTAGGAAATAAGAAAAACCCTATATTGCATAGACTGAATTATTTAGCTATATAATAATGACAGATGCCAGGGGCTTGTCAAGGGTTAATGATGGCCAGAAATGTTACTCAGAGACACTGTGAGTATTCCCTCTCATTTTCATCTCTGCGGAGAAGTTATCACAGCCACATTTTACAGATAAAGAAACTGATATTCGTGCCTCTAAAGAAGCCTCCCCCAATTCCCAATGATAGTGAATGGCAGAGGAAAGATGCAGATAGAAGCCATGTCTTTCCTTTTGACCTCTGGTAAGGCAGTATTAAATCAGGAAATCCTTTGTTGTATAGACACAGGGACAACTATAGAAAAGACAATCATTTCAGCTTGCTTTTCAAGTTCTGGGACACAGGAGGGTTTGGATTTTTTTTGTTTGGTTGTTTTTTTTTAAGAAAGTATTCAAAAGCATCTCTTAAATGTTTGGGGTTTGGAAAAGGAATGCCAAAACATGATTTTTCCCTTGAGAATCATCTTTCCTGTCTATTAAACTGTCTTGTAATTTCAGGCAAAATTTAATCCGTATGTTTCTGGTTTGCTTCCCCAAATGTATCACCATGTTTTGTAGGGCCCACGTGAAGTCTGAGTTTTGCATTTGCTCTAAGCTACTTGTCTTTATTTTTTTTTTATTTTTTTTAATTTAAATAATAAATTTTATTTTTATATTCCCCCATACAATTGCAAACGCCCCATTCTGACCCCAATCCCTCCCCTCCCGCCCCCCACCCCCAAAAAGTGTCTCTGGTTCATAGTTTTTTGTTGATTTTGATTTTCACTTTCTTATATTCATTTTCCTGGTCCCTTATTTAAGTTTTCTAGATTCCTGCTATGAGTGAGACCATCCGGTATTTTTCTTTTTCTTTTTGGCTTATTTCGCTGAGCATGATCCCTTCCAACGCCATCCATGTTGCTGCAAATTGCATGTGTTTATCTTTTTTGAATGCTGAGTAATATTCCATGGTGTATATGTACCACATCTTCTTGATCCAGTCATCTATTTTTGGTATTTGGGCTGTTTCCAAAGCTTAGCTATTGTAAATAGTGATGCTATAAACATAGGGGTGCAGCTGTTCTTTGGAATTGATGTTTCTGTGTCCTTTGGGTAAAAACCCCAAAACCAGTAGAAGAAAAGAAATAATAAAAACCAAAGCAGAAATAAATGAAATTGAAACTAAAAAAACAATCCAAAAGATCAATGAAACCAAGAGCTGGTTCTTTGAAAAAATAAATAAAATAGACAAACCCCTAGCCAGGCTCACAAAGGAAAGAAGGGAGAAAGCACAAATAAACAGGATCATAAATGAAAGAGGAGAAATCACAACGGACACAGCAGAAATCAAAAGAATAATTAGTAACTACTATGAACAGTTATATGGAAACAAGTTCAACAATCTAGAGGAGATGGACAAATTCCTACAACTCTACAATCACCCAAAGCTAGATAAAGAAGAAATAGAACACCTAAACAGACCAATTACAAGCAGCGAAATTGAAATGGTAATCAAAAACCTCCCCAAAAACAAAAGCCCAGGACCTGATGGATTTACAAATGAATTCTACCAAACATTCAGAGACGAATTAGTGCCTATCCTTCACAAACTCTTCCAAAAAATTGAGAAGGAAGGGACAATACCAAACACGTTCTATGAAGCCAATATTACACTAATACCAAAACCGAATAAGGACAACACAAAAAAGGAAAACTACAGGCCAATCTCCCTAATGAACACTGATGCAAAAATCCTCAATAAAATTTTAACTATCAGAATCCAACAATGTATCCATAAGATAATTCACCACGACCAAGTTGGATTCATTCCAGGGACACAAGGATGGTTTAACATCCGAAAATCAATCAACACATCAACAAAAAGAAATATAAAAACCATATGATAATATCAATAGATGCTGAGAAAGCTTTCGACAAAGTGCAACACCCATTCATGATAAAAGCCTTTGAAATTCTTGGGATACAAGGAACATACCTCAACATCATAAAGGCCATCTATGACAAGCCAACAGCCAGTATCATTCTCAATGGTGAAAAGCTGAAAGCAATTCCATTAAGATCTGGAACAAGACAAGGATGTCCACTCTCACCACTGCTTTTCAATATAATACTGGAAGTCCTAGCCAGAGCAATAAGACAAGAGAAAGACATACAAGGAATCCAAATAGGAAAAGAAGAAGTCAAACTATCACTATTTGCAGATGATATGATGATATAGAGAACCCCAAAATCTCTACAGAAAAACTAATTCAACTCATCAATTCAGTAAAGTGGCAGGATACAAAATCAACACGCAAAAGTCAGTAGCCTTCCTAAGCTACTTGTCTTTAAAGCAAGAAGTTACATTTCCCAGGAGGACAGAGCACTTGACTCCCAGAGGGAAGGGACTGGTTTGCAAACCTGGCTAGGGGCCCTGCATCTCCACCAGCTCCTGGAAACCTTGGCTTCATGACATTTCACTCGATCCCCAGAGCTGGACTCTATTTCACTTCCCTTCTCCTCCAATACTCTGTTCAAAATTCACTATAGTGTATAATTTTTCTGTCCCTGAATTATTTTTAATAGCACTGAGATTTATTGCACAAACAACAGATGTGCTTTTTTAAAAGGTAAAGAATAGAGGCTACATAAAAAGAAAATCTTAATTTTTTTCCAGGCTTCCTTCCAACTCTTTTTTATGTATATTCACAGATTTTTATACAACTGTAATCAGAGTAGAGATATGATTTTATAGCATGCATATGATTTTATTGCATTTAATCATGTTTTTCTTACCATATGGATATTCCTTTAAAAATGGAAATACCATGTGATTCAACAATACCACCTCTAGGTATTTATCCAAAGAACATGAAAACATTGATAAAGTTCTCCATTCTCCTGCACCACAAAACATGGAATTAACCTACATGCTCATTCATGGTGACTGGATAGAGCAGATATACTATATATACACAATGAAATACTACTCAGCTATTTAAAAAGATTTTGTAACAACACGGATGGAACTTAAGGTAATTGTGCCAAGTAAAAAAAGTCAAAAAGTGAAAGACAGTTACCAGGTGGTTTCACTCAGGTGGAATATAAATCACTGAAGCAAACAAATTAGCAAAACACACAAAAATAAGTCTTAGACCCAGTGAAAAACATGGTGGTTACCAAAGGAGAAAGGGAAGGGGGTGGAAGCAATGGGCATAGGGAGTCAACTTATTAGTGTGATGACTTTAGAACTTTTGGGGGTCGGTGAATGAAACATAAACACATATTGAGGTATG
The DNA here is from genome assembly GCF_014898055.3 of Talpa occidentalis. Lineage (NCBI taxonomy): Eukaryota > Metazoa > Chordata > Mammalia > Eulipotyphla > Talpidae > Talpa > Talpa occidentalis. Next base: position 84,948,690 of record NW_023605305.1, read on the forward strand.
TAACTGTATTCCTCAAATTATATAGTTTTATAATTTATGCAGCTTTATAATTATAAAGTAAATGATAACAAAATTTGAATTGAAATTTTTAAAAAATTGTTTCTACATTTATTTAATGTAGAATGATAAAGAGAGTTATCGTTAAGGAATGATAGAGTTTATCAAGCTGAAAGGAAATGATGCCAGAGGAAAAAATTTCAGGGAGGAATTAAGAGCATCAGAATGGTCAATAATAAAACTATTCTTTTACCTTAATTTCTTTAAAATACACATGACAGTTTATAGGGGGATGATAATTTTGTCTTACAGGGTTTATAACATAAGTAACCAGATTACATGTAACAATGACAGCATAAAGGATGGCAGAGTATGGGGTGGAAGTATACCACTGCAAAGCTGTCCATTTTACATGGATGGGGCACAGTCTTAATGCTAATTCAACTCTGAAATGTGAAAAATTAACATTGTAGTCCCTTCCAGTACTCATTAAAAATATAATGCAAAGAGATTTAGCCAAAAAGCCAATAAAAAATAAGTAAGAACCCTAAAAGATGTTAAAATAATCCAAAAGAAGATAAGAAGGACTTAAATAAAATGGGAAAACAGAAATCAAACACTGATATGACAGAATTAAATCCAACCACATCAATAATTATACTAAAATATTAATGTAAGATTTTATTAAAGGGAAACTAAGTGTAGACCAAATAAGGACCCTCTGGATTTTCTCTGCAATTCTTCTGTAACTCTAAAACCAATTTTTTGTAATTGAAGTAATATAACATTATATAAATTTCAGATATGCATCATTAAAAATCAGCCTGTATATATACTACATTAAATTCACCATTAAAATCCAACTCTATCCTTCACCATACCATTGACCTTTACTATGCAATTTACACAGTCCCCTCCCCACTACTGTTCTGGTAACCACTGATTTGGCCTTATAGTCTAAAAGTTTATTTTGCTTTTCTTTAATTCATCTGTTTGTTGTTTTCTCTATATATCACATATAAGTGAAATCATAGAACAGTGTCTTTCTCCATCTGACTTATGTCACTAAGCATAATATCCTCTAGGTTCATCTGTGTTGTTGCAAATGGTAGGATTTTGTCTTTTTTATTGCTGAATAGTATTCCATTGTGTATGTGTACCTCATCTTCTTTGTATATTTGTCAGTTGATGGGCAGTTAGGTTGTTTCTAGCTCTTAGATGTAGTAAATAACATAGATAGAGGTGCATGTAGGTTTTCAAGTTAGTGTTTTTGTATTTTGTGGGCAAATACACAGAAGAATAATAATTTGATCTTATGGGATTTCTAATTTTTTGGTGTTTGATTTTTTTTTTAGAAATCGCCATATTGCTTTCCATATGATTACACCAATTTACATCCCTACTAACAGTAGGGGAACAAGGGCTCCATTCTCTTCACATCCTCTTCAACACATCTTTCAGATAATAACCATTCTGGCTCATGTGAAATGATACCTTGTTGTTTGGATTTGCATTTCTCTAATAAGAGATGATAAACATCTTTTCTTGTGCCTATTGATCATATGTATGTCTTCTTTGGACAAGTAGCTATTCAGATCCTCTGTACGTTTTTTTTACCAGGCTGGTTGGTTTTTTGTTTTTGAATTTTATGAATTATTTAGATATTTTGCATAGTAACTCCTTATTGGACATACAGTACACAAATATCTTCTGTTTGATAGGATATCTTTTCACTTTGATGTAACTTTCTTTCACTGTACAGAAGCTTGTTATTTCAATGTAGTCCCATTTGTTTATTTTCATTTTTGTTTCCCTTGTCATTGGAGTCAAGTCCCTAAATACATCTCTAAGGCTAAATATCACGAAGCATGTCGCTATGTTTTCTTCTATGTATTTTATTTTATGGTTTCAGGTTTTGTATCTAAGTCTATTTATTTTGAATTAATTTTTGTATATGGTATAAACTAGTGGCCTAGTTCCGTTCTTTTGCATGTGTCTGCCCATTTTCCTAACATCATTTATTGAGACACCTCTTCCACCACTGTCTATTATTGACTCTTTATCATAAATTGGTTGCCCATGTGTGTGTGGTTGTATTTCTGTACTCTCAATTCCATTCCATTGAGCTGTGTGTCTGTTTTTATTCCATACAATGCTGTTTTAATTGCTATTACTTCTTAGTATATTTTGAAATCAGGGAGTGTGATATCTGCATTTTTGTTCTTTTTCTAAAAATTGTTTTGTTATTCAGGATCTTCTATAGTTCCAAATGAATTTCATGAGTTTTTTTTTATTTCTGTGAGGAGCAACTTTGCAATTTTGATGGGGATTACATTAAATCTGTAAATTGCTTTAGGTAACATAACCATTTTAACAAATGGTTAATTCTTCCATTTCTTGAGCATGGAATATCTTTCCATCTCTGTTTTATCTTCTATTTCTTTAAACCATGTCTTATTGCTTCTAGTGTTTATGTCTTTCACTTCCTCGATTTCATTTATTCCACAATATTTAACTATTATTGTTGAAATTGTCAATGGGACTATTTTCCTGATTCCTCTTTCTGCTACTTCGTTATTTGCTTATAGAAACGCATCATGTTTTTATATAAATTTTGTAGCCTGCCACTTTATTGTATTTGTTTATTATATCTAATAGATTTTGCCTAGAGTCTAGGGGTTTTCTATGTATATTATCCTGTCACCTGCAAATAGAGATGGTTTTACTTCTTCCCTCACACTGTTTTAAATGTAAGATTTATTTTTTAATGAATGGGTTAACACTCTAACTAAAGGCAGAAATTATTAGACTGGCAATAAAAGCAAAATAAGTCTTTACACTGCAAGTGATACATTAAAACATAAAGGCATGTGTAAGTTGGAAATAAATGATTGTACTATGTACATTCATGGAATCGTTGGTCATACCCTGCATGCTACAAGGCTGAACTGGCTATAGTAAATTAGCACTAAACATATTTTGAGCTAGAAAGTGATACCAGAGATTAATAGGGACATTTCAGAATGATGAAAAGTGTTCATTCATCAAGGCACAGTGATCATAAATATGTAAATGCCTAATGAAATGCCTCCAAAGACTTAAAGTAAAAATTGACAAACTTAAAATAATACATATCCATACAAATCAAAAGAATACGAATCAAAATACTGTGATACTAATCACAATAGGAAACTTTAATTTTTTGTTGTTGTTGTTAATTGTTGTTAATTTGGTGCTATCAGGGAGGACCCAAATATCAGTAACAAACAAGGTGTTTGCAGCTCTCCTTCTATGTTGCTGCTCTACTAGCCTTGGGGATTAGGGAGTTGGGGTTGCTCTATCCTAATAGCAGCTCATCAACACATCGTCATCATATCTGGTAAGAAGAGGAAATGGTAGGAGCACACCACTTCTCTTAGTTTTTTATTTTTTTGAAACATTTATTTATTTTTATATAAGAACTGGGGTATAGGCCAGATACATGGGAGAGTGAGAAGATTCACCAGAGACAGAGCAGGGAACGAAACAGGCAGACTGATGAAATACACTGCTGAGGGGAGCAGCGGGAGAGACAGGAGAGGCCTGCTTCACCCTGTGGGATTCTCACCAGCCTGCTGGTATCGAACCCACGCTGCAGAGGCTGAGGACATCTTCACAGTGCAACTCTCAGCCGCCTGCGCTACCAGGGAGGCCCACCACTTCTCTTTAGAGCATGACCAGAAGCCACACACATTTCTGCTCACATTTTATTGGTCAGAATTTAGTCATGTGGCCATACTCATTGACAAAGATGAAGATCATAGTCTTAATTCTGTGTAGCCAAACACCCAACTGTAAACCAGGCATCTGTTACTATGGAAGCAGAGAGAAGGGTTCTTTGGATACACCTGGAAGTCTCAGACACAACTTATTTTCATGATTTCTTTATGTATAGAAGGAAGGAGCTTTTTGCACTACAAAACAATAGGTCGTCATGCTGTGTGATCACAAATCTTAAACCCAATGAGACTTTGGGGTATCGCCTCGTACAGTGCCCACTTCATTTTTTTTTAAATCTTTATAATCTTCTATGATTTTTAGAATATGACACCAATAGCACAAGGAACCAAAGTGGTGGGGGGAGCAAACAGATTAGATGTCATCAAAATTAAAGATGTTTATGTATCAAAGGACACCACAAGAAAGTAAAAATGAATGCAGAATGGGAGAAAATATTTACAAATCATATAGCTAATAAGGACTTAGTGTTCAGTCTAAGTAAAGATCTCTTATAACTCAACAATAAATAACCAAACCTCAGAAGTGCCTACTTTAGGTCTGAATGGCAGACTGTTCCACCACCCTTGGGAGGCCATGCTTCCTTGCTCGTTCTTGCCTTCTCAGGTGCCCCAAATAGTACCTGACACATATTAGAGGCTCAATAAAACTTGTTAAGTATATGTACAGCTCTCAATTTAACTTCCTCCTTGTTTGGGAGTTTCTGGATCTGTTCCATTGGAAACATGAGTTAGAAATCATCTCAGGCCTAATTTGACAAGGAATGTTAGGAATCTTCTAAAACAACTGAAGGAAGAGCTTTTATGAAGGGGGTGGAGTGAAAGAGAAGTATGGTCCATCTTCTTGTCAGCTGGGCTTCATAAAGCCCTGAGCAGCCTTGGCCCTCTTCCTGCATAAGTTTCTGTGGTGCAACTTAGGCCCTCTCTCCCAGAAATGTCCCCCCAATGACCTATGCAGATGTCTGAAAGTCCATCACTTTGGGGTTCATGGAAGTCCCCTGTTTGAAGGTAAATAATCGTGAAATGGTGCTAGCGCACACCCTCTCTGTTAGTGGCCAACACCTTTTTAGAAGATGCTTCCCAGATATGGAAGCAAGAAAGGCCTTAAAAACAGAAACAATGAGGAGCCAAGAAAATGTTTTGGACTCCTCTGGGGAGGAGTCCAGATCACAGGGAGCTGCCCCAAAAGAGCATATCAGAAAAAGGGGAGAAAGTGAACAGGCCAGCCCAGCCTAGAGGCAGCCTGAGGACACCAGGCACAGGCGGGTGTAGGGGAGGACAAGAGACCCAGGCTCATAGCCACAACCCCTCACTTTCCAGATGGCAGCAGGTACTGGAGAAGAGGTCAGTAGGAGTGATAATTAATTGAATTAATTTATTTAATAAACACCCTTATCACACTGTACATGCCAGACACCCTTCTAAGAGCTTAACAAATACTAACTTGAATTGAACCAGGCATGACCTTGTCAAAAGTCAGGTTTGAGACCCAGCACCACCAGTTCCTGCCTGTGTTACTTCAAACCAGTGACTCATGCCTTCCAGAGCTCTTTTTTATCCCCAATAAAAGAGGGACTGCAGTGAAAGTACCTCAGAGTCATCGTGAAGAGCTCTCAAGCTGAGAACCATCAAGTATAACCAAGTCATGATGAAGGTTATAAGGAAGCCCAGCACTGACTCAGCCTCTGGAGAAAATAACAAAAAAAGCATCCCCAGGGTCATGCATGGTAGTTACCCTCTATTACGTACCTTGTAGAACCTGGAATGGGTGACTTCATCCACATCCCCCCTCCCAGCCTACTAGCTCCACGACTTCAGACCAGCTGCTTTATCTCCCAGTGATTCCATGAGTGCTTCTATAAAACCAGGGTTAACAATAGTCTCTACTTCATACATAGAGTTGCTGTGAAAACTTTAAAAAGATGTTAAAAAATAGGGCCTCCCGGGCCTCCCCTGGTGCGCAGTGGTTGAGCGCTGGGTTGCGAGGCTGCCCGCAGCCTCTGCAGCGCTGGTTCATTCCCCAGCCACCGGCGAGGGTCCCACCAAAAAAAAAAAAAAAAAAAGTAGGGCCTCCCTGGTGGCGCAGGCAGTTGAGCGCTATACTGTGAAGCTATCCGCAGCCTCTGCAGTGTGGATTTGATCCTGGCCGGCCGGTGAGAATCCCACATGGTGCGGCAGACCTCTCCTGTCTCGCCCACTGCTCCCCTCAGCAGTGTATTTCGTCAGTCTGCCTGTTCTGTTCCCCGCACTGTCTCTGGTGAATCCTCTTACCCTCCCGCGCATCTGGCCTGTACCCCAGTTCTTGTATAAAAAATAAATAAATCTTTAAAAAAAAAAAAACGTTGTTAAAAATAAAGCACTTTGGACAACAACCTGGTGTAAATGCACCATAAATGACACATGTCCCTGCTCTTTTAAGCCTCACAATTTTCCTAAGTTTCCAGAGGAGAAGGTACAGGGACGGACAGAGAGGCTGGATGACTTGCTTCGTGCCACCTGCCTGGGGAGTGAGAAAGCTGGGATTGCTAGGCAGGCCTGTCTGATGTGGGCATTTTTATGAATGTCTGAGCAAATGTTTTCGCCATCCGTAATGACACACCAGAGATGCTTAAGGCAATTCTTGAGCAAAAGAGGTAAGAATTACAAAGCTAGAAAAGAAAGAAGATTGACAAATACCTTTCTTCCCCTTAAGTGCGAAGTTATTGCAAAAGGGAAACACAAGCCTTCAAACACAGATGCTGGAAATTGGAGAGGCTCCCAGAAGCCATCTGCTCCCATCTCCTGCCCTATGCGGGCATGGCAGAGCGGGCTAATCAGGAACCAACCCATCCCCTCTCTTCCCTGGGCTGTGACCCAGACATTGCCATAAGAGATGATGATGGCCTTTCAGCCAGCAGCGTGTGAGCAGAGTCCACGTGTCCTTCTGCCAGATAGGTCACAGATAGCACCGTGACCTAATCAGCCACCTATTGAAGAGGATGGAGCCACCGGATGAACGTGGCTCCACTGCATTCCTGAACCACTCCCTGTGAAGAGCTGCCTACCATCAGGAGCACCCAGTTGAGACTTCACAGAAGCCTGAATAACTCCGTCTCGTGATTGAACCATCACATAGCGTAAGTCTGCTTGTCCCAGCAGCCTGTACATCTTGAACCAGTTAGGAAAAAGAGTTTCCTGTGTCTCTGACTCATGGCCACCTAAATTCTGCTTAAATCCTTCCAGTGGTGGGGAATGTGTTTTCTCCTGAAGCAGTCATTTAGTCTGTGCTTGTTCAATCAATAGCCATTTCTTGGGTCCCACCTATGTGCCAGGCCCTGTACCAGGTACTGGAGGAAATAGACCGAGAGAAACACACAGACCTCTGCCCTCACGAAGCTTATCACCTAGCCTGCTGGAAACAAAAGAAGGGAGCAGGCAGCAGGCTTGATGTCTGTTAGCTCTGATAAGTATGAGGCAAAAAACCAGACTGATGGCACAGAGTAAGTGGGGGCTGGGGGTGTGATGTCAAGTTGAGACAGGGGAGAAGGGGAGGAGGTCATGGAAGCCTTCTCTGAGGAGGTAACTAAGACCAGACACAACTGGCTGGCATCCTTGATTATGTTTCAAAAGACTGACTTTGGTGGTGGTGGTGGTGGTGCTGCTGCTGTGCTGATATTAACAGGAAGATGTGTCTCCTTAGTGCCACCTCTGGTCCTAATTATAAGTCTGGGGTCCCAGAAAAGTCTGTTTTCTCCCATTTCCAGTTGATGGCATCTCCAGTATCCGATGTTGGCAGACAGCTGTCACATCTCTCCTATCCCCCAGGGTCCTCCCTCCCTCAGCTGCCCCCATGGGGTTTGGAGGCCCAGAAGCACTGCAGATTTGAAGGGTGATGGGGTGGCTAGAGACCTCCAGGGACCCTCTGGGCATTTTGGGGGCAGTTGTTCCCACACACCGTTTGTTCATTTGCCCAGGGCAACTTGCTAACTGCTGGCTTCTGTTGGGGGCTGATTCCCTGACATTGGGTGGAGCAGGCCGAGTTATGGCTTTTCAGGGCTTCCGCTGGAAGCCTTCTCCCTTTCTTGAAAACAATTTATTTTTTCACTGTTAAAACTGGGTTCCTCCCCGCCACCCCCTGTTTGAACACCAAAACAAACCCAGCTGTCCTGAGTTCTGAGCTGAAACCGCAGGCATTTGGCTGCAGAGCCAGAGAGGCAGCAGGAGGAGTTGCTCAGAGTCCTGCTCCTCCAGGTTCCTGCTCAGGAGGCAGGGAGGCTGAGTTCTCAAAGGTCCAGCCTCCTCCTAGTCACAGTTAAGGAGGATGGTGCCTCAAGGCAACAAGTCTGCCTTGTCCCAAAGGCCAGGCTCGAAATGGGTTAGCCCCACCCTCCGCCAATGGTCCCCCAGCGGCTCCGGAGAACTCCTGAACAGTCAGCAAGGCTGAGACCCAGGACCCAGGCACAGGGTCCATCACTGTTTTCCTCGCGGGGTTTGGAGATAAAAACAACTGCTGGGCCTTGTGTTCTCACACTTTCCACTGAGGTCACTCAGGACAGGACTGAGTCAAGACTTCCAGAGGGTGTGGCAGTATCGGGGAAGCAAACAATGACCCTATAAGCACAAGACACACTGTCCAGATCCCTCCATGGCATGGCAGTCACAATGAACCACCTGCAAAACAGGCCCTCGACAGCCTTCCCGCATTGCATATGGCCACTTGCTGGGGCTTCTCCCCTCAGTCTAAGTGGTAGCTGTGGTCCCCCTGATTCATAGCTTCACTCCCTTCATGTCCCCTACCTACCCCCAGTGCTCCAGGTGCAAGTTCAAAGTCAGCCCCGAGAGTGAGAATCTCCTTAAATTTGGTGCCTGGGACTTTTTTGTTTTGTTCAGGGGCCAGATAGTACTTTAATTTTGTTGTTGCGTTTTTGTTGCCAATGCTTAAAAATTCAAAAGAGTTCAAATGAAAAAAAAAAAAAGTGTTTCTTGACTTCTTTTAAAAACATGGAAAAGGTGGCACCTCCACTGGAATACATCCTCAGCTGCACTTTGCTTTTGTTTTTTTTTTTTAAAGATTTATTTATTTATTTATGCAAGCACTGGATACAGTCAGAAGTGCGAGAGGGTGAGAGAATTCACCAGAGTCAGAGCAGGGAACAGAACAGAACAGAACAGAAATGCACTGCTGAGGGGAGCAGCGGACACGGCAGGAGAGGTCTGCGCGCCATGTGGGACCCTTGCCAGTGGCCGGGGATCGAACCGGCACTGCAGAGGCTGTGGGCAGCTTCGCAGCCCAGCGCTCAACCACTGTGCTACCAGGGGAGGCCCTCTCAGCTGCCCTTTGGACATGACCTGTCCAAAGGGCATGGTCCAGTCCCCCAGAGCTCCCTGCCCCATCCCACCCCGGGGCCAGCTGGCCTGCAGTGTTACATAGGCACTTAAGCTTGGAGCTTGTCATCCAAAGACAAGTCATGTGCTGACATGTAATAGCTTGTCTGTAATGGTGTGATATATGGCCACGGAGGGGGACTGGGGCAGGAGGAAAAGGGGGTAATTTCCTGATGTTCTCAAAACCAGGCTATGGAGACAGGACCCTCTCTGCCAGCCAGGGTGCAGAGAGGATGGAAACCTGCAGTTTTCAGGAAGCCTGTGTTGTGACAGGAGCAGAGGAGCCACTGGGATGAAGGGACTCATCTGGGGATGGAAACATCACTAAAGGGTTAGGAGACTAGCCCAGGCACTCCACGTTGGCCTAGATATCACCTGTGTGACATTGAATACAACTCCCTAGAGCCTTGCATTTCTCATCGCTTACTAAAGAAAGTCAGGCAAACATCTCGGGTCCCTTTCAGCTCTAGCTCTTTTGAATTTAATGCTCTCAGTTCTTAGGTGAATTATTATAGTCAAAGGACTCTCAGAACATTGTTCAGGTCTAGCTTAGATAAGCCATTGAATGAAATCAGAAACCACATTGCATTGAGAGCAAGGAATTCTGCAACTTTCACAGCCCTCCATCACCCTTTCACATTCTCTCTGATTCTGATGAGAATTTACACTTAGGGTCACTGGAACAATAGCCTTACTCAACAGTCTCTTGCCTTAACAGTGCTGGTCCTGGAGAATGCACTAAGTGTGAAATCAAGTTTGCTTAAAACTGTGTCTCTATCTCCAACATGTCTGAGGAGAAAGCACTCCCTGTGCACACTAGGGAGGCTATCAAAGTGGAATTCACTGCTACGGCCGTGAACTAACATCTCCAGAGCCCTCTGTACACACAGTGTGGATGGCGGGAAGAGGCCAGGGAGCACAACCAGGTGTAGAGGACAGGCCTTGTCCTCCAGGAGGTGACAGTGGGCTCTCAGAGCCCAAACACACCTCAGAGGATGGTAGAGTCTAGCAGAGTGATAAAGTGTCAGGAGGAGTCAAAAAAAAGATGGCGTTAGATGGGATGAGCTAGAGGTAAAATGGAGACAGGGAGTGAAGGGTGAGCAGGTGAGGGTGAGCAGGAAGGACACAGGCTCTGATCATACCTTTGTCCACAAAGGATAAGTTTCCCACTGTGCACACTGCCCCGGGTGCTGGGAGGTGGGGTGTCCAAGACACAAATACCTAAGATCATTTCAGATATTGTTAAGAGCTATGGAGAGTATTAAAGAGAGCCGTTATCATGGATAGTGACTATGATAAAAACGACAGGAAGAGCTCTCTGAGGCCCCAGTTGAGCTGTGTCATGAGATGGTCCAGAACACTGGACATTGCCAAATGTCCCTGCTTGCAAAAATGCCCCCAGATAAAATGGATATATCCCCTACTATAGCCAACACCATAAGGCTACAGGGTGGACATTGTCTTAACCCAGGGACCCTATATCCAAAGTGTTTTAGCCACCAATCGGGTAGCATGCACTGGCTTCCAAGAGAGGAATGACAAGTGCTGTCTAAAAACATACGTTGCCTCCATAGTCTCCGGCAGATCAGGCATTTTTCATGTACCCCAGCTCTTCCCTATTCTCTACCTAAGTCACCCAGAGTGGAGGAGCAAAGAGGATCCTAGCAATGGGTGGAAACTTCCTTTCCGGGGTCACTCACCCCCATAAAGGGCAGGACAATACTCCAGTTTGCTCTTTATAATGCCATAACCAACCTCCTGCAGTCCTGGCTTGAGATGGAACAGGCAACATTGGGAATTTATTTTGGTCATATCTGTTTAAGGTAGACTTTTCATAGCCATTTTATGTCTTTATTTCTATTGTTTTTTTTTTTAAAATGACAAGCAGGAAACATAAAGCATGATTTGGTTCAAGAGATCTGTAGCAAGAAACTACCACATCTCCACTGCAACAGTCTTCCTACGGCACAAGCAAAGACATGGTGGTGTGGACCTCCTGAGTGCATTGAGACACTGCAAGTCCTGGGTATAGCTAGAGGGTGGATTCCTTGGTACCTAACAGAGGACAGGCTCGAGAGGGAGACCAAAGCCACATCTTCATGGGCCTTGAATGGCAACCTAAGGAATTTTAACTTCATTCTATAGGGTGTGAACAGTAGGGAGCTATGGATGACTTTAGGCAGGGAGTGTCAATGTAAAATCTAGGCAAGAAAAAGTCATTTCTACATGAAAAGAGTGAAGAGTCCTAGGGCGCTCCCTTTTATTCAATACCCGAGGGGCTCTGGGGTTAATATTCACCTTCAACAAGCTGACCTTTGACCCTACATTTTGTCCCAACCCCATTTCTTCACTGTTTGGTGCAGCTCAGCATGAGGGGTATGGGCCAGGAGGCTCCCTGGGGGAGCAAGCATAGTCCAGCAGCTGCTACATTGCTCAAGACAGGTTCTCACCCCCAGAAGGTCAGTGCCCCTGGCCTCTGAAAGGAGAGTTGGAGGGCTGGAGCAGTGTCAGTGCTCAGAAGACAGATCCAGGCTTGGCAGGGCTTGAGAGCAGTTTGGAAGCTCCAAACCAGGTTTAGTTTGCTTTTGTTCTATTTTGTCCTGGGCTCTCAGAGTGAGCTGCAGAAATAGCCTCTGCAACTTGACTCTCCTCAACTCTCCAGCTCCCATGTGCAGTGAGAGTCTTTCCTGGCCAGGGGCCACCCCAGGTCCCTCCGTCGTGGTGGTGGTTTTCTCTCCAAATGGAGCCTGCCCAGCATGGAAGGACCCAGTTCACCAGGTCGGCTCCAGGCACAGGACAGTAGAGGCCGTGAAAGACACTGCCACATAACCTGTGCTTCATGGACAGGTCCTTGCGTAGTGGCACCACGTTAAACAGATGCGCCCCATCTGATGATCATAGCAACCTGACGATGTGGGTGCACAGATTTTCTTTGTTTAACAGAGGCCCAGACACCCAGCTACAGTTTGACAGAACCTAGGTCCAAACCTGTGTCTGACTCCAAAGCCAGGACCCTTTGGCCCCCCAGCCTCCCATTTTTCAGCAATTCCCTGGGATGCCACCCCTTCCTCTGCCCCTCTGGTCCCCCGGCCTCCCACCTGTGTTTCCTCAGGTGAACATCCAGTTCTTCCCACAGGCACCTCCTTTTGAGGGGAGTCCCACCCCTGCTTTGAATTAGTCCTGTGACTCTGGGAAAGTCCATTCATCTGTGAGGGCCTCCACTTGCATATTAGTCAAATATGGGTGCCTGCCTATTGAATAGAGATGGTGAGGGGATTTGATCAGTTTGTGAGCCCCTGACACCTCAATTACCTGTGAGAGTCAGGTAGTCAGGCCTGATTGCAATGCAGAAAGGATGCATACAGGCAGAGACATGAGCCCTGTCTGGAGGCAGCAGGAGCCGAGGGAGTCCCCACAAATAGACTCCAGCAACAGGTATCTGTGCCAGGCAGCTCCTCACCTCCAGCTCCTTCTGGCAAGCCAAAAGCTTTTGGCTCTTTCCGCAGAGAGAGGTCACATTCCACAGTGCTCAGCCCAGCCCAAGGAAGCAGCCCTGCCCAGCCCAGTGGAACGTGGACCTGGGAGGGCCTCTGATTGTTTTAAAAAGGATTATGAGCCTCTACCTTCTCTCATCTGCTGCTGAGGTAACAAAATGGGATCTGAGCTCCCCTCAGCCTCAGAAGTGCTGTCTTTGCTGAGCTGGGCTGAAAGCCTTCCCTGTGGAAAGTTATGCACAGCAATGTTCCAGCTCAGACACAGGAATGACTGAAAATCAGCCTGTAAGCCACGCTCCAAGATGTTGTCACACGCACTGGAATTGCTTCCTGGAAATGTTCCACAAAGGTGCAAACTGGCAGCAGATCTAAATGAACAATTCATGAAAGAGGACACGCAAAATGCCTACACATACTATGGTGTAGTATGTGGCACCCCAGGGATAAATGTTCATCATCCCTCCTGCTAAGGGAGATGCAGGTTAAAAGCACAGTGTGATATCATCTCAGACCCCTGAGAATGGCACGTATTAAGACTTGCAACAACAAGTGTTGGAGAGGATATATAGAGAAAGGAGTCTTATTACCCAGCCATTAGCAAAAGCAATCTGAATTTACCTTAATAAAAAATGGAAATACCATAAGATCCAACAAACTCACTCTTGGGCATTTACCCAAAGAACATGAAACCATCAACTCAAAAAACTATAAGCTTCATAATGTTTATTGCGGAATGATTTTTTACAATATTTTGGCCATGGAAGCAACATCAGTGCCCATCAATAGAAGACTGGGCCAAAAAGATCTGTCCACACTGTGGAATAGCACTCAGCCAAAAGGATAAAGGAAATGTCATTTACAGCAAAATGGAAAGAGTTTGAGGGAATTATGTATAGCTAAGCAAGTCAGATGACAAAGACAAATACTGGACATTTATATAGCAGACAATTCAATAAAGTAAAATACTTATAAAACCCACAAACGTTAATAAAGGAAGTCAAGTTCTGAAGGTTAAGCGTGAGAGGGAGGGTAAACAGTCAAAGGAGATATAAGGGATGGTTAGGGGTGGGGCATGAGAGCTAAATGCCACAAACTGGAAGGTTTAGAGCAATGGATATTTATTGTTTCTAGTTCTGAGGGCTAGAAGTCCAAAGTCAAGGAGGTGACAACGCCATGTTCCCTTCGAAACTGTAAGAGAGTTTCCTGACCTCTTCCTGCCTCTGGTGATGCCAGACCTCCAGTCTCTGCCTCTTCCACATGACCTTCTCCCTGTTTCTTCTCTCACCAGCCTCTGTGCCCAGATGTCCCCTTCTTCTAAGGACACAGTCTTTTGGGACTCTGAGACCCCATCTTTACCAGGATACCCATGTAAAGGTTTTGTTTCCAAATGAGGCCACACTGGGGCTTATATTTTTGAAATATCTTTGGGGAAAGGGCACAATTCAATTTGTGAAGCCTGCCTCCTTGAACCTTATGTTTGGTAAAGGAAAAAATGACTTAGAAGATCTGAGTTTGAATTCCAGTTCTGCCTATCACTGGCTTCTTGGCTTTGATGAGTGATTTTGACCACTGTGCCTCTTCTTGCTGATTTGGGGGAAGGATGAAATGAAATCAGAAAAATTACTAATTTTATAGCTTGATGTAACTTCTGATATCATCCAATACTTCCTAAAATTCTCACAAGAGCATTTCCTACAAAGCCCTCTTGGGATGACGTGGGGACCAGTGCTGAATCCCTGGCAGAGACTTTCAGTGTGCATCAGCAGGGCAAAGACCCTAAGACATCATGCAGTAAAGTCTTTGTCCCGGCATCTCCCACACTCATTTCACCATAGAACCCTGCTATTTGGGTAACCCCATTAACACTCTCTTCATCATTGACCCACATTTGGGAATGTGCATCTGGAATAACACCTCCAAAGCATTCAAAAACCAGAACTTAGACTTTGTCATCTTCTACATAAATGACCCTAAATCCTCAGGCTTATCTTTGAGGAGAACCCAAACAGAGTCAGAAGTTAGTTCTCTCAATTGAAAGTGGTTTTACTGCTATTTAAAATTATTTTTAATGCTATATACTTGTTAATATTTTCAAACAACACAAAAGTAGATCTCACCTCAAATATTCCACTCACCAAATAAATAGCTAATATGAGATTTTTATGATTTCTTCCATCTCTTGAATGCACAAGAACTCAAGAACACAAGATGAACTCAAGAACTCAAGATGGACTCAAGAATAGGGACAGCGGTTGGACCCAGAATCAGTGAGTTCAGAAGCACATCCTCATGTTAGCTGGTATTGAAATTCTAAACAAGTTCCTTGTTCTCCATGTGCCTTAGTTTCCCTAAAAACTTAGGCAGTTAAAGTATCTGTCTATTGCAGATTCTGAAGATTGGTATTATGAATGGCTACCATTTATTGGGGGCCTATTAGGTGTACATATTATATGTTATTGCATCCAGGAAAATTAACTTAATCATCATAGCTACATCAGAGGTCCTCACCAAGGCTCTGAGAGTTGAAGTGACTTGCCTGAGGTCTTAGGGCTAGTAGCAGCAACAGAGGCAGAATTCAGACCCAGATCTGCCTATTCCTTGAACCTTCCTCATAACCATGACTCTATAACTTTCTAAACTATGTGTTACAGGCATCAGTCATATTCTCTGACTTCTCAGCTTCTGTTAAATGCCCTTCATAGGGCCTCCCCACTGGCGCAGCGGTTTAGCGCTGGGCTGCGAAGTTGCCCGCAGCCTCTGTAGCACTGGTTTGATCCCCGGCCACCAGCAAGGGTACGACATGGTGCACAGACCTCTCCTGCCATGCCTGCTGCTCCCCTCAGCAGTGTACTTCATCAGTCTGCCTATTTTGCTCTCCACTCTGGCTCTGGTGAATTCTTTCACCCTCCCGTGCTTCTGACTGTACCCTGTGCTTGTATAAATAAATAAATAAATAAATAAATAAATAAATCTTAAAAAGAAAATAAAATAAATGCCCTTGATATAGTTGGGCTAATTTCAGTCCTGTACACCCCAACTGTTGATGGTAGAACCCAGAATTTCAAATCAAATTCCAATCTTTCTTGCAACTTGGAAGAAGACATGTGTCTCAGGTTCTGCCAATGTACACACTTCTGTAAGCTTTGATTCCAAAGAGAATAAGTCAAGGCAAGATTCCAGGAGACCCATTTTGCTGGCAAGGACGAGGAATCTGACTTTTAGGGGTGGCAGTATTTGCAAAATTGAGACCGTGACATAGTGGTGGAGGTGGTTTCCTTAAGGGCTTGGTGGGACAATGGCAGGGACGTACTCCTCCCACCTATCTTTCCAGTTTTGTGGAGTGATGTTTTCATTGCTTGGCTTAGCATTTCAAGCTTTGATCATGGTTCTTCATTTCCCCTAATAATTTTGAGCACTCACAGCATGCTTTCAGTAAATTCCTTCACTGCCCACTGCTTTCTGTTTCTTGCCACCAGAAACCCCAATATGTGTAGTGTTCATAACAGTGACACCTCCCACAACATAAAACTCTAGTGACTTTATCTATACTACTAAGTAATGAACAGAGTTGTTCAGTTTCTGATCTATTTGGTCAAAATAGATTGCAATTCATTTGATGCCAATGGAAACTTTTGGCCAAAGTTGTAGAAATTGGTTAAAACTGTATGGATAATATTATCCATTAACAGTAAGTCTCCAGCTCACATTGTATTTTGTGCTTGGAGTTAAGGTGTCGGAAAGCAAATGGAAAACTAGACTTGATTGAGTGAATCTTTGTGAAGAAGTTTAATTGAAAATCACATATATGCTTTTCCCAACAATTTTCATACTTTATGTTCTCAGAATACTTTTTGCACTTTTAAAAATACTGAGGACCAAGACAACTTTTGTTTAAGTAGGTTATGTCTACTCATGACTACTGTATTCAAAATGAAAAGTGAGAGACAATTTAAATTATTTATAAATTTATTTTCAAAAATAATGAATACCTTATATGTTAGCATAAGCAACATATTTCATGTATGTGTATATATAGAAGAACTGGGGTGTAGGCCAGAGGTGTGGAGGGTGAGATGATTCACCAGAGACAGAGTGGGGTACACAACAGGCAGACTGACTGAAATGCACTGCTAAGGGGAGCACTGGGCGAGACAGGAGAGGTCTACTGCATTATATGTGGGTCAGCTTCCTGGCCGGGGATCAAACTCAGGCCGAGGCGGTGATAGTGCTGAAATTTAACCCCTAGGCACCAGAGAGGCCCAAAAGTAACATATTTGATGAAACAACTGTATCTTCCAAAAAATACTAAAAACACAAACAGCATTGATTCACATTTTCTGTCATACTCTTGACTCTACTCTGCATAGTTTCAGTCTCAGAGACCTCCCCCCATCCCATTACTAACAGTAACCACCGGATAGCTTATCCCACCTTCCCACCTTCCTATGCCATCCCACCCCAAGCTAAGAGAGAGTATCTATACCAGAAAAAAAACCCAAACAGAGAAAGAAATTTCTGTCTTAAATGTTCTCAGGAAATGTCCCCTCTTGGATCCAAACTAGGTCAAGTGTCTATCCCTGAACTAATCACTAAAGTCTAGGTAATAATATAAGCTGATTGGGTCCATTTAATCAAAGTCTGTGCTGGAGCTGGGCAAGGATGACTCATCCAAACCACTTGGCTTGGAAATTCTGCATTTGGTTAAGAAACAAGAAGGCAAGAATGGCTGTTTGGAAGGCAATCAATGGTTGTCCAACATGACATCACCAGTCTGTATTTGTTGACCAAGGAAGATGATGACGACATACTGTAAAGTAAAAAAATTAGGTTAAAGCATAAGTCTATTAAGATTTCCATCTTACAAAACACATATGTATACATTTATAAGTGTGTGTATGTATCTTTATGCATCTGCACTATATGTATGTAGACACATGTATATCCCCTTAGTGGTAATGACTGAGGACTGGGATTATGGGTGTCTGCCTATTTTTGTTGATTTATTAGGGTTTTTTTTTTTTTTGCTTCTCTTGCTTTTATATAACATGTAGTACTTTATGTAAAATTTCAGTGCAGAAACATGTCTAAGATCCTACAAAGATGTGACACATGACCACTGACCATCCCATTCCCCACTCCTATCACCCTCTAGTCCTCCATCCGAGGCCTAAGGCCATTTATGGTTATCCTCAGCTACCATCCTTGTGGCATCAAATGGAACCCCCAGGCAAAGGGCTGAGCCAGCCTCAAGAAACTTCTTCTCCCATCAGTGTACATTTTGCTCAACACCACCAAAGAATCACAAAACCACAGTTTCTTGCTCAGAATAGAAATAAGTCTATTTTCATATATATGCAATTTTAATATTCACTGGTTCTCTGCCTCTCTCCTCCTCCCAACCCCTCCACCAGCTCCCATGACCTCATCATGATATTTAGAATAATTGTCTTCCCACAGGTCATCAGCTTCTAAAATAAATATATTTCTATCAACAGAAGCTGCAGAGTCACCAAAATTATTATACCTCGGTTCAGAGTCACAAGCTCGTTAAAGACTGATTATTGTACTTTTCCAAAAAGAATGGCAGTGGAAGAAGTGGGTTGATTTGTTCCTATTGAACTAGGAAAAGAGATACATAGACAGATTGAGGTAAAAGGCAGCCTTTGGAGGGGATCACTAAGATAGGCAGTAGACAAGGAAATAAGGGAACAAAAAGAAACCCAAATCACTAAAATTTTGATAAGCATTTTGTTGACCTTGAAAGTACCAACAGCAGTGAGGCAGCTTGGTCAGAAGGGAGAAAACTCCAGTAGAGTCAGGAATTCTAGATTCCATACTTCATTATTCCATGTGTGATTTTTCCACCTCTGTGGGCCTTTGAAGTTGGGTAAAATCAGAGATGGCAAATGACTGACAATTCTCCACTATCTCCTCCTTCCTCTTCTTGGCTGACATCACTAATCCATCTCAGAATCCTTTCCCAGGGTCCCTGACTCAGGCTGAGAATCAGCACCATCCTCCAAGCAGCCGCTCTCCATTTGTCAGTGAGCACATGAAGCTGATTGTTATCCCTGGTCTAACAGTTTCCAAAATGCCCATAAAATTCTGCCACTCTGCTTTCCCTTTGCTGACCCAGGCTATTTCATTTGCTAAATGTGCATAGCTTGTATTTCACAATCAGTCATAACATTATTAACATCATTCATGAAAGCAGCTGATGGTTACAGAGTGCTTACTACTGAAAGGAGATTGAAGCAGTGGCGGCTCGCCTGATTGATGTCAGAGGGCCTGTCAGGGGCAAGAGACAGTCTGTGTAATCTGTAGAGATAATCCCAAGAGATGGGAGTGGAGCCTCAGGGAAAAAGTTACAGAAAGACTAATGACAGTATTTGCAAGGCTTTGGCTGATCCACAGGGGAGCCTTTCTCTACCTTGAGAGAATTTCAGGCAGTGTGGACTCAGCCACGTCCCACGGAGACCATAGAACACAGGTCATATGGGTCAAGCAGCTAATGTAATTAAGTGCGATAGACCTGGTGGTGGCAATGTAGGGCATGGTGAGACCGGTTGGGACCACAGAATGATGTCTGGTCTGAAGGGGGCAGCCACGCCAGGCCAGACCACAAAGGCAGCCCGGCCTTGATCTCCTCTTCCCTCCCCTCCCAGCTGTCCTCCTTCCTTTCACGCAGTCCTCCCTCTTGTCATTTCCCCCCAGACACCAACAGTGGCTCTCTGTAAATAATGAGAAGGTGCTGTATATGACATAAGCGAACTGCCGTGGCAACACAGAGCAAAGAGAGATGGAGTTGGTGTGCTGGGCTTGAGGGAAACTTCCTGAAGAATGTGGCATTAGTTGTGGACTCTGAAGGGGGTAGAGGGGGCTTCCAACAGAGATAAAAAGGAGGGATCCTCCAGGCAGGACCATAGCATGAACAAAGGCCCTGGGGTAAGAGGCTATTAGAACAGAGGGATCATAAAGAAGGATGAATAAGCTGGAAACACAGGTCCCAGACAGACTGACAGTGGTGCTCAGATTTGCCAGGGCTTTAGGATACAGTTTAGTGTCTCCTACATTGTTCCCCACTTCTTAGTTTTTCCAGAGTGACCCTCTGTGTTTTTCACTCCTTATTCATGTCTCCTCGGGAAGGGACTGGGGGAAAACACAGCTCATCTGACCCATGGGTTTGGGAGAAGGAAATGTCCACCACAGAGCCCCCATACTCTGGCCTACTCTCTGCCTTGGTCTCAGAGCAAGAGTCCTCCCCAAAGGAGGCATTTAGTGCTCCTGCTCTGCCCACCACCAGATAAGTCTGTCTGATCCAGGGATGGGAGTACTGGAAAGCCTCCTTGGCCAGTACAACTAAAAAGTACACTCTCCCAACAGCTAATCTAGAAGAAAGGGGACGCTGGTGTACCTGATTCTTGTGTTTCCTTAAATGGTTCAGAATTCAGATTGTGATAAGTTTGGGATATTTTGCCCCCCATGAAGTTCCAATAACAAGGCCCCCCACCTCAAGATCTTCTGAATCTCAGAAGTTGAAATTCAAGTATATGACTTTTCAAGAAGTTTTCAAAGTGTTTCTAATACACAAGCCTAGTTAAGAACTCCTAACGTAAGTACTGGGGACACATCGAAAGTGTTTGAGCAGGCAGGGATTAACAGTTGCAGACCCAAGTATCTGTATTCCCAATCATCCATATTAGTAAGAGCCCCATTATTTAGGGCAGAAATGTAATACCAGCAAAAGACTACATTTTCCAGGCTCCCTTGCAGATATATATAGCCATATAACTAAGTACTGGCCATGAAAGCAAAAATGTTATGGTGGAAGTTTCTGGGACATGTTCCTAAAAGTGGTGTGGACTATTTTTTCTATCATGTGTTTCACTTCTTCCTCTAAAAATCTGCCTAGAAAGTGGCTGTGATGGCTGGAGCTCTGTCATATTGGACCATGAGTACGATAGTGATATCCATAGCTTAATTGCTAAAAACTGGAGGGAATCTGAGTCCCTGGTGCTGTGGAAATACACCACACAAGGAAAGAAAGTCCTTTCTCCAAGTCTCTGTTATTTTTAGTTTTCCATCACCAGCTGCTTAACTTAATCCTAATTGATATCAAAGGTATATGAATCAAAGTGTACTTTCAAACACCACCACCCCTGGTGTTAGGCCTATTCAGGTTAGTCAATCAGTAGATTGAAGCCCCATCATGTGCCAGACATGGGGGACAAAATGAGGGAACAAAGAAATCTAGGTCATACCCTTTTAGTGTTTAAATCTGTTGGAGGATATAAATGATTATTAAGTAAATAGATAATAAAATATTTGTAAGCTATAGCAAAAGCAAAAAAGGAAACAAGTGTGGTACTGTAGGAGTGGGGAGATGTTAGTGGTCAAAAGAGCTATGGGAGGAAATGTGGTCAGAAGAGGTGAGTCCAAGAAGGTTAATAATTACACAGGAGCTGGTAGAAGGAAAAGACACCAGCCTTGTGACTCAGGAATGGAAGGAAGAGACTCCCACTCCCCAGGGAAGAGAGTGGGCAGTATCTACAAAGACCCTGGGGCAGGAGAAAGTTGTGTCTGAAAAAGAAACTGAAAGCAGACCAGGGTAGCCAGGAGCAAAGACCATGATTCTCACAGCAACTGGCAATGACCCAGCAGCACTGGGAATAAATGTGCTTGACCATGTCCCGGGCCGGCCCTTGTTTTAAGTTTTACATCTTATGGGAAATAACTTTCTGAGTATAATGGATACCTCTGTGGAGCCAAATGGCCTGTGTTCATGGCCAAAAGCAAGCTTTCATGGACTGTGGAGCTGAGGGTAGTGATGGAAGAACAGGCGATTTTCCTATTGGGAAATAAACTTTCAAGGAGAGAAGAACATGTTCTTTTAGTTTATTCATGAGCCTAAAAAGCTCTGCTTTCCTACCCAAACACACCACTCCCTAGGAACCCCCTGAAACCAAATATTAGCATCTTTCAGGAATTTCCACTGGACGGACAGGGCTCAGTGGTAGATTTTCAGGAGGGCAGGGTAGTAAAAATTAAAAAAAAAAAAAAAACAAAGGAAAAGTTGTTGTGCTGCTTAGAAGGAAAAATGGTGGAAGGATCAAAATTTGCAGGCAGTTTCTCCAAACCAAGTAAAAAATAGATACCAGAGCAAAGAATGAAGCCAGGTCCCCTGTAAAGCAAGTTGTTGCCCAAAGACCAAAGGCCTTGGTTCTTTTTTTTTTTTTTAAAGTCTGGGGAAAATTTTATTTGTAAAATAAAATAAAATTTGTAAAATTTATTTTTGCAATAAAATTTCATTGAGTTACCACTGATTTACAAAACTATATAAATTTCCGGGAGATCCGCTTAACCTCCATGTGAGTATAGCTTCTACATGGAAAGATAAAGCAAAATAACTCAAAATCTTGAGCAAGGTGGTAAATAGCAATACAGAATGGGACACATCAAGCAGGTAAACTGAGACAGCAGCAAGACAGTTAACGGGGCAGAGGGGGAAAGGATTGTTTCACTGAATGATGATGCATTGGTCAAGCACAAATGAGTGAAACCATCAGTAATAGTCTTTCACTTCTGGCTTTTTGCACTTGGCATCATCACCTCAAGATCCATCCACTTTTGTCCCAAAAGTCACTACCTTTTCTTTCTTACTAATTGCTAAGTTGTATTCCATTGAGTGTAAATTCTTCAGTTTCTTTATCCAATCATCCTTGACCCAGCCCTTTCTCATCTCCTTGAGAATAACATCTAAACCTTTAACTGGAACAGTGAAGCCCACCCATAAAGACCCACCTTCTCATCCACCTCATCTACCTCTCTTCTTTTCAGGCCTCTCCACCACTCAGCCCTACTTTCTGTTCTTCAAATAGCCCAAGGCATTTTCATCCTGAAACAGTCCTGTGGTAGAAACTTCTCAATTTTGTTGAAGCGGTAGTTTCCAATGTACTGGACCCTGAAAACACCCTTAATAACACCTATTTGCACCCTGCACAGCTTATGAGTTCCCAGGCACAGCTTATGTGAATAGTATTCCTGTTACAGGGCAGGGAGAGGGGCAGCCCAAACCCCACAAACCTGCCTATTCTAAATGGGTGCTGCCATTCGCTGCATCAACACAAAACATATGAGACTTTAATGGGAAGGAACTTTAATACAACTAGGAAACAAGACAGGAAAGGCAAAGAATCTAGTTTCTAAGTGAAGCACCCAAAGTTACCCATCCCCTCGTGGGTAAAACTCCATCCAAATGGGATTGGCCCAGAGCAAGGCCCCAAAGCCTGCCACAAGTCTAAAGCATCTTCCAGTGGGGACCCACAGAAAAGGGTCAGAAACAACCAGACAAGCCCGGAAGGAAAAGAGCAAAATCAGCATCAAGATAAAAGCTGCCACTGTCACCTCCCCACGGGTCTCACCCACATCTGTGTCACCCAGCCCAAGACCAAAAGACAAGCGCAGTTTCTTCACATATCTCTAGGCTCCATGCGCCTCCTCCAGGTCTCCTTCTGACTCCATCCTGCTTCCTCCCTTCTCTGTCTGCTCTGCAGCTTCTTCTCTCTCTGCTCAGCAACACCCTCCTTTTGGGTGGGGCATGAAACCTGGAACTTCCCCCTTTCCTGGGAACCACCCTGTTACATTCCCACCCTGTTCTAAGTGCTTACACCTTCCCCCCAACCAGGCCAATCCTAAATGGGGGTGCCTCCCAGACTCCGCCTTTCAAAATCGGTGATGCCCTGACTTTTCCCTCCCCCTGGTCACCTCTTTTTATTTCTACCCATCTAATTCCTTTGTCCAGGCTCCTGGAAGGAAATAACTGGGTGTGGTTTGAGGCTCAGTCCTGGGTAAGTCATATTTCTGGAAGGAGCTTCCTGGAGTAGGCCAGGAGGTGGGGCTATTTTGGTCCAGGCAGGTGGTAAATCACAGCATGGAGACAGCTACCCACTCCTCCTCCCACTGCCAGGCTGCCCTAAGAGATGTTCTCACTCCCCATTGTCCTGCTGCCACTCTTCTAGAATGTCACCC
This sequence comes from Talpa occidentalis, assembly GCF_014898055.3. Classification (NCBI taxonomy): domain Eukaryota; kingdom Metazoa; phylum Chordata; class Mammalia; order Eulipotyphla; family Talpidae; genus Talpa; species Talpa occidentalis. The sequence goes on from NW_023605305.1 coordinate 84,972,349, forward strand.
TAACACTCAGTGCTGAAATAGAGCCGGGTGCTGACTTGTCTGGGTAATGTATGCTGGCTCCTCTCTTGGCACTTTCCATCTGCCTGGAGATACAAGAATCCAGAACTAGAAGGAATGCTCGGATAGAGCTCATCTGGCCCAGTCCCCTTTGTTACAGATGAGTAAGCCAAGGCCCAGAGAGGCTAAATGGCATAAGCCCACAGTCAGTCACGAGGAGCAGGAGCCCAGGCTTGTGGAGCCAAGTCCAGGATGTTTTCCATCCTGTAATGAACTATCAGTAACAGCAAATGACTGGCCCAAACTTCAGGATGTGATTCTATTTGCATATATATGCATATTCTTAGAAAAGTTACAGATAGATTCAAACTTAAGTTTTTGCAACTTCTTTTTGTTTTTATTTCCACTTTCTTTTGTCTGAATCCCATGATCACAGCTAGAGGTGCCCCACCACTACCCCGCAGCATAAAATCAGGGCCTCCCTGCCTTAGCTCTTGCCTTCTCATCCTCCCTCTGAACACAGCAGAATAATCCTTTTTACATGTAAATCAGGTTCTATTACTTCCAGGCTCATAAACCTTCCAGGGCCTCCCAATACTCTTAAGATAAAGGCCAAACGGCCCAATGGGCTCTCTCCCTGCCCCCTCCCTGACTTCACTGGACCCACCGGTTTCTTTCAGCTCCAAACAGGCACAGGGCTCTCTCTCCCACCTCTGAATCTTCTAGAACCCTCTTGCCTCTCATAGAAATAACCCCCATCCTGCACATACATATACACACAAGCAAACACATATGCATGCATGGTCACATTTGCACACACACATGCACACAAATGCCTCTCAGTCTTGAAAGTTCAGTTGAAACATCATTTCCTATTTTTCCTGAACACCCCCACTTCCAGGCCCACAGCAGACTTTGTCAGATCTGTTATTATTCATCTTCACTGCAGCATCTATTTTTCGTTATATCTTTATCCACATGTATATCCACTTATTCTGTAAAAACCTGTAGAATTCTTTGATGAGTGTGTCTTCCCCCAATGACTCCACAGTCCATGGAGGGCAGAGGACACCTCTGTGCACCATCATATCCTCCACACTTAACCAGTTCCTAGCAAATATAGTGCCTCAGATAATATTACGAAAGGGAAGAATATGTAAGAATTCTGATAGAACAGAGGCTGCAAGCAAGTTGCAAAGGAAGCATTGTCAGAGGAAAAGATGAGTCTGCTAGAATCAAGAAGGCAAGTACAAACAGCAGGCCTCAAATGCAAGCTTGAAAGGAATAGCACCTTCTTGACTTTCTTAAAATAAGTTTATTTCCTACTCTGAGTCTTCAGTCTTCCAGACTAGAAATAGAAGAATAAAGTCTTTATTGGAATATCCCTGTACCCTCCACTCACGGGCATAAATAAGAACACCATTCAGTCACATGATGTTCTGGAAACAGAAAATGGGCCTGAGACCTCAGTGACTCATAAAAACCACAGATGCCTTCCATGTTCAATCTGAAGAGACGCTTGAAAGGTAACTGCCTCCTTGCTGTCAGCTCCCCGGCTTGGGGCACAAGACTCTTCCATGACTGGCTGCAGGGTCCTGCCCTCTGGGACACCAGGATGCCATCCCATGAGGTCTCCTGTCTGCTTGGGGAGCTGCCACAGAAAGTCACACCTCTGCACAGCCCAAGGACCTGCACACAGAGCAGAAAGCACTGCTACTGGAGAAAGTGCCAGGGACATGTCCCTGCTGCCTGTCCCAGTCTGCCCCTGCCCAGACCCCTCTGCCTCCAGTGCCAGTGCCTTCCCTCCCCTCCTACATAGGCACTAAAGAGGATTTCTACAAAAGATGCAAATCAACCTTGGGCTGTGGCTGCTTCTGTTGGCGGGGCCCCTAAAACAAGGAGTCCAAAAGGTCCAGCTAACTGCTTCAGATAGGGAGGAAGCCTTGAGGAAACTCAGAAAGAAATTATTTATAATATCAAAAAAAAAATTGTCTTGCCTTACAAGTCACTTTGATGCCTTACATTCCCCCCCACTTCCTGCCTGAGCCTGAGCCAGCAACTGTCAGATGCAAGAATGTTCTGAAATCTAGGACTCTGACCTTCCTCACAGAAGAAACCTAAGGAGGGTGTAAGGAGCAGAGGAAAGAGAGGGACTTGATAAGGGACTGGGGGAGTTTACAAAGATTGAGAGGGAGGAAGTAGGGTATCTAATAGGACATTTTCAGTCTGAGAATCTGGAATGGGATACCTTGGAAAGCACTGGGGATGGGGCAGATTTTTTTTTTAATTGGAGATGGGAAAGGAAAATCAAGAACTCTCCTTTGGATGTATTAAGTCTGAGATGCCTTAAAGATGTTGAAGAGGTGATTTTGAGAGAGAATTTATAATCAAGTCTGTAGTTCAGTGGAAATGCTCGGTCAGGAGATACGAGTTAGGAAGTCAGCATATGGATGGTATTGAAATCCTGTGGCTGATAAGATCATCAAGGGAGTGAAAATAGAAGTCAGGGTTTATTTATAGGGAGGCAAAATTTGGGAGAACTAAGAAAAAGAAAGAGAACTTACAGACTGGGACATCACCAGTTATCTGTCCTACACCAGATAGCATCCATTGAGCAGAGACCAAGTTCCAAGCTGAAGCTGCATGTGGCAGCTTCTGAACAGACTTCCTTCCTTGCATGCAGTTTAACTGCTAACGTCCCAGCCATAAAACTGTCAAATCCCCAGCACCTTAATTGCCAAAAACCTCAGCTCTGCCCCTTTTTCCTATCAGTGCCCATTCAGGGGGTGGAGTCCCTAAAGAACTCCACCTTCTACCTTCGAGTTGGCTATGAGCTCCACCCACTGCAGAGGTTGCTTCTTACTATTCCTCTTAAAATAGGATTCAAGAATGGGGCTCTTGCAAAGGGTGGTGTGGGGGGTGTTAGATGAAACTACTTACCCCACCCACTGGACTGGACTGCTTGGCAGGATAGACCACAGGCTAGCTCTTTCACAAATCACCAAGCAGAAAGGTCTGCTCACCCTGTGGAACAGAAAAGGAGATCCCTGCCCACCAGCTTACATGGATTCCCCCAGTGGGGAGTGTCTTTCCAATAAGCTATGGCCTCCAGAGGTTAGAAGATGAGCCAAGGGGTGAACTGTGACACTGTCACCTAATATAAAACATTAGTCACACACCCTGAGGCTGGATGTCCTATCCAGATAGCTTTCACTGAGCTATTTTCTCTGGAAGCTTTTGGCCCTCCTAGGGGCCTCCCTGTTCCCTCTGTGACACCAGCTCTTGGATGAATCTCAGGAGGCTGCATGATATATTCCCTTAGCTGATCTGTAGCAACCACTCAACTGTCTTAAAGATGGAAATTGCTCTTCTAGCTCATTGTCTTTGATTTCTGCCAAGGCACTGGGAAGGAGCAGGCCCCAGCCTCCCACATAGGTGCCTGCCTGGCACGTAAAACTGTAACCAGTGGAGCTACAAAGCCCAAGGGACCTCAGGGTCTGTCCAAGGCATCATCTGGGTCTCAGTGTCTCCTGCCCACATGCTCTCCTTGTCTGCAGGTCTCCACCTGGACCTGGTGGTGATAAGCACTGTGATTATGGGCCTCACCTCACCTTGCCATACAGAGATCAGCACCTTCGCAGATGGAATACTGATTCAGTGTTGAAAGCTTATGGAGCGAATGAGTAACAGAGAGAAAACACGGCTTCACATCAACAAATATTAGCAATCTGCATGCTTCCAGAGCTATCTTGCATGCCATGGGGGATACAAATGTTGTTTTAGATTCTCCTCTTATGACTGCTGAGGTGACAAACCAACTCATGATATGAGCTATGTTCATTCAATAAACAATGAGCACCAAATCTGTGCTGGGACAAGGACTGCAACTAAGAAAGTGGCCCCCACCTCCATGTAGCTCACACCCGCATGAGAAATGACAAGAAGTTAAAAAGTAAGTTACAATCCAGTATGATGCATATTTCTGAATGATGTGAAATGCAACAAGAAGGGGCCTTCATTGGAAAATGCTAGTCAAGAAAATGCTGCCGGGAGAGCTGCTGGACTGTGTGTAGACAGACAAGCTCAGAGCTAGAGCAGAGATTGAGTGGTGACCTGCTTCTCATTCATATCCAAGCCCCACTTCTTGCTACTGTCTGATCTTAGACACCTTTCTCATTTGGTGCCTGTTTCATCATCTGTGATAAGATGATGATATAATAGTTGCTGGCTGTCTCATAGGGTGCCTGGGAGGATTAAATGAGTGAAGTAATACAAGGGATGATCTTAGCAGAATAAATCTCAATATGCAGCAACTTACATGATTGTTATTTTTATCACAAGAGCTTAGCTAGGCTGGAACTGGGGAAATCATAACAATAGGCCAAGTGTGACTGATGGAACAGTCACACACCTGCTGACAGGCTGTGTGTAGGTAACGGGGGAGGAGGAAGAAAGGGCCATGAGTGTCTCATTAATGAGCAGTGTAAATACCACCACGAGCTCTGAATAGAGACCTCAGAGGACCTGGGGTGGCTCCTGACCCTGATATTACCCTGGTAGGGTAACCCCACATAATCACTTACGACCCTGACCTCAGTTTCTACAGCTGTGAAATGGAGATAATGTTGGTGCTCTGTGTACCCTGCAGGGGTCACTGCAGAGAAGCAAGTGGATAGGAAGGCCCTTGAGTCAAATTGCAAAGTGCTGCTGAGGTTTGAATTATTATCCTTAAGGGTCTAGTTCAAGAAACCAAAAGTACACACTTTGCACTGAATCTCCAACAAAGAAAAGGAGATTCTAGGTTATTTTCCTTCCTTTTATCTGTTTCTAAAGATTGTAATGCTGAGTTTCTCAAACCTGATTACTTATCACCCAGGGATCTTGGTCAGTGCAAAATCTAATTTAGAAGGTCTAGGGTAGGACCTGGGTTTCTGCATTTCAAACTACCTTACAGGTGGTTCGTGGATGACACTTTGAATAGCAAGATTCTCTAGAAGAACAGATGGGCACATGATCACCTTCCTTAGGCAGAACTGACAGCAGAGACCCAAGGATAGCTGTGGGACACTGTCAGGATATTCAGGATCCATAGCTGTCAGGGTCCAACCAGCCATCCCTCCTTTATGGGTGGTCACTGTCTAGCATTTGCTATGTTGCCCATTGTTCTAAATACTTGGCAAGTATTTACTTATTATATTCCTGCAACATCCCTATGTGATATGTATTATTTCTGTCTGTATCTAACAGATAATGAAACTAAGGACCAGAGAGGTTAAATTATTTGCCCAAGATCTCAAGCACACAATCTTTATGCCTCACCTCCAGAGCTGAGCACTGAACAGTGAGTAACAGAACTGAGCACATTTTGGTACCAGCTGCCCCTCCAAACCACTGAGCAGAAAAGCAGCTGCTGATCCATTGTCCCGTGCTGAAAGCTAGGTAGAACTAAGTCATTCCATGGCAGTGGCCTAAAGAAACAGTCCCAGATCTGCCCCAGTTCCTATTCTATCTGCATTCCTCTCCCTGACATCCTGTGTGCCTCCTGTCCACAGATCCTTTGCTTGTGCATATCACGGGGCTTCAAATTTTGGGCTCTGCAATTAGCCTGCTGACTTCAGTTTTTTACTTCACCACACACTAGTTACTGAGCTGCCCCAAGGCTCAGTCTTCCCAGCTGTAGTTTAGGAATAACAGTACCTGCTCCACAGCGTCGTTGAGAGGATTACATGTTATCTTGCATCTTGAGCATTTAGCTCAATGCATGGTACCCAGCCTCGGCTCCGTGACTATTCTGTATGATTTTTAAAATGAGAGTAAGCACAGGCCCAGTCCCTGTGCTGAAATCAGCCTAGCACACCACCACTGACCCCTTTTCAGGGATGGTGTGTGAGAAGCCACCCCTGGTGTGAGTGACAGCTGTGAGCAGGAGTGTCAAGTCATTGCACCTGCTTTCCACGTTCCTCCTGCTTCTCCTAGAAAATGGAGACAATGTCCATGTCTGAGGCCTTTATCCCATATCAGGGAAGTGCTTTGCACAAATATCTGGACAGACTTTTCATGACCCTGGCCCCAGGCCTGCTGTGAATCAGCTCAGGATCCTGACTCAGTGCCACCTCGCTCCAAAGACCCTGGGTCTCCATCCCTGCCTTCCCTCCCATGTCCACATCTTCACGCTAAATCCCCCAAGAACCCAGGAGGGAAGAGATATGTGGAGTGACGTGAATGACAATTGCCAAGGAGCCACACTGGCCCTCCAGGATGTGTTGACTGCTATTAAAAGATACTCCAAGTCATTATTGCGACATTATGGGGACTTTGCTGATTGCAGCTAATCTCAGACTCCCTTTGTCTTCCTAATGGAGGTGAGCGGCCTCGTGTGAAAAATCCCATTCTGTACCTTTCTTCTAAGATTTAGTTTAAGAAAAATAACTAGGGGCAAAATGTGATATTCAGCCTTTGAAAATGAGTTAGATAAGGATTTGGGTACAGAGCAGTGAGTCACAGAACTTTTTCAGATAGATGGTCACTGGAGAGGACAGACACACAGGATGAGTTCAGGGGCAGAGTATATTGAATCCTGGGTGAGCCTGTGGCCCCGCTTTCATCCCCTTTATGTCTTCTGATTACATCAGTGAGAACTCCCCATTAGAGCTAACCTGTCTGTAACACACTCTGGCACAAGCTCATCGCCCTTTTTTAATAGAGAGAACAGGCCCACAGACACAGACCACAGCTCAGCCTGTTTGCATGGGAATCTGGGATCCATGGGCAACTTAATAAACTGCTCTATGGATCATTCTTGCAATCTGTAAAATGGGATGATAATAGTCCCTCTTCCACAGTTACCGTGAGGATCATTGCAGGCTAGCTTGGCACAGAGTCCAGACCTAATGCAAGCTGTTTTTGTTCTCATAGTATTTATTTTTTCTCTACTCAAGGTTCTCTACTTGGGGGACATAATATTGATTTTTCACTTTTAATAACAGTAGAAAATGTATTTGTAAAAGAGATATATTGAAAAGTCAGTCCAAAATTGTATATGACCAACAAAACAGATCATCAGAGGTTGTGACACAATTCAGTAAAAGCTGCATTTGAAAGGCTGAAGTTAAGGAAGCTGGATCCATTTCAGCCAATTCATTTTATAAGTAAATACCTGAAGTCCAGAGAGGGAAATTAACTTCCCTGAGATCACACAAGCTAGAGGCAGAGTGGGAAATCCAGAACCTTAAGTCTCCTGCTGAGACTTACCTAATAGGTGGTCTTTAGTCAACTAAGGTGACAGTGTCTTAAGAAAGGCCATATCACATTAAAAGGTGCCTTTGAAGGGGTGGGGCACCCCTCTGAAGCCCTAAAACTGGAAAGTGTTAGCTTCAGTAAGGCTCTTTGCTCACATACACAAAAGGAAAATAATATCATTTTCGGGGTTTTCAAAGAATTCAGGCAGGGTGCAAAAAGAACTTAGAACCTAGGATACTGTTTTCTTTGGAGTTTGAACAAGGTATGCCTTTGGGTTCCTTTTTTTTTCCCCTCATAAAAGCATATTCAGGCTAAAGTAGAAAATACTGTAATGATTTTTTTTTTATAAAAGCAAAAAGGGCAGGCAAGAGAGTGTTTGTCTTGTTGAAGAACAAAGGATGAATTCATATGGTCCAATGTGAGTGCAGGATAACAAGATTACATCTTGAGGGGAGAGAAATTGGAGAGCAAAACCTAAATTGTTCCCCAACCCTGGTCTGAGTGTCTGTTGGTGCCAAAACTGAACACTGAACCCCCAACCCTCCTGATCCTTTCTCTCTAGTGGACAGGACTGGAAGGGGTAGAGCCCACCTTTTAATTCCCAGCCCCCTTTGGTGTTGATTATGTCTAATAAAGTGCTGGAGACTAGGGGTTGAGGAGAACCTCACCAATTGCATCCAATATATCATAGAGGTCAGGATGGTCTCAATCACCCCATACACTGGGCCGGGTACACAGTAGGTGCTTAATAATGGTCATAAGTGGGTGGCAAAATGAAGGCATGCACTGGAACAAATGGAGTCGCTGTGTGGTCCATAAGCAAGTAATGAGCAGGGTCTGAAGCAGAAATTAGCAGGAATCAGGAATGGAGAGACTGAAGCTTAAGAAGTCAGGAGAGAAAAGAAAGGTAGGGAAGCTAAAAATCCCATTGCCTGAGTCAAAGTTGGGAACTATCCTTTGGAGACAGAAAGCCTGGATTTGATTCCTTGCTGTGCTAATCAGCTGTCTTGCAATTTGGGGCAGGCCACGGGATCCCATGGGGTCTTGGTCTCTACATCTGGAAACCAGGACCAGGATTATCTAGCTTCTAGGGGTGGCTTGAGGAGCCTATGAGATAATAGATTTTAAAAAGCTTTTGGTAAACTGAAAAACACCCCAGAAGGGGCAAAGGGGACAGAGAGTCAAGTCACGTAGAGGATGATGAGTCAGAAGAACAGTGCAAAGCCAACATATTTCTTAGGCTGTCTGCACCATCTAACGTGTCAAGACTGCTGTTGGCTTAGCTTTTGGCTTGAGTCATCCTGATTAACAGGTGCCTGGCCTGCCAGGAGGTGGACTCCTAGCTGATTGGATAACTGAGTGGGGAGGAGCTCCTGAACTTGGCCAGTGACTGGAGAAAGTGAAGACAGCAGCCAAAAAAGAAAGTAACCTCCCCTTCCATTACAAGGACAATGGGGTCATCTCTGAGCTTCATCCTACTGTCCATCTCCAAGGAAACATGGGTAACACTTCTTCCAGTGTTTCCAGGTTGATGAAGAGGGTGTGCTGACAAACAAGCTCATTCAGGGTGTGAATTATTTATGTTCATACCATGCAAGTTTACATAGCTCCATTAACAAAAATTACAGCTGGCAACCACTTCTAAACTATTGCAGAATCTGTGGTTTTAAGTAGTGAACAAGATAATAAACCAGAGCAGCCACCCTCAAGCATGCAGAGTATCTCTCTCCTTGACCCCAGCAGATGGCCAAGAGCTAATTAGGTTGAGAACATGGGCTCTAGAACAGAAAGACTGGGTTCAGATCCTAGCTGTCACCTCAGGCCACTTAGTTAACCTAGCTAAGCCTCAGTTTCCCCAACTATAAAGTAAGAATAATAATAGTAGCTACTCTCAAGAGAGATTGTTAGGATTAAATGAGATGAATAGGATGACCTAGGCAAGATACACAGTGCTTCTATCAGAGAGAAAAAATGTAGGTTCCATGGCTACTTCTGTGGCCTCTTCAGGATTCCATCACAGATCTAGTCCCTTTCTTGCTAATGTCTGAAGAATTCTAGATTGTTAAAGTTGGACAAAACCAATTAATTAAAATTATTTAGGACCTAATAGTAGTAGTAGTAGTAGTAGTTATTGTGTTTTGAAGACTCAAAAGTATCTTGAAGACTCATCAAGGGCTATATTGGGGAGACAGAGAGGGCCCCAAGTTAGAGATGCCCTAGACCACCTTGAGCTCTTTACCCAGATAGGCTCCACTTTGATCTGTTTTTTCATATTCATGCTTGGTATAGGTTTTTGCTTCTGTAGTACAAGTAATTCAATCTTTTCATTGTCCAAATAGAAAAGCTGGGACCCAGTGAGGTGACTTGCCCAAGGATACCTTGTGAATAGGTAACAGATACAGAAGTGGATTTTATGTCTCTAAATTTTTATTAAGCAGACATAATAACTAACTAAAATTATTAATTACTAGATAATTAATATCCCGATGCAACTATTCTGTCCTTAACCAGATTGACATTATACTCAGTCCAATATGCTCCTTCTCCCTTGAGGCATGGGCTAAAAAAATATTATCTCGCATCGAAGGAGATGGGGAATTTCAATAGATAGACCAATAAATAATTGATTGATGGATTAATGGACCAATGGATTGACATAGATAAATGTAGAAATATAAACCTTGTGCCTGCAATCTGCAATGTAACCCAAGAACCTTTACCTTCTGTTGACTTTAGCTTTTGCTTTTTATTGTGTCTTGCTATAGCTGCTATTTTGCAAACTGGTAGATCAAACCAAGTCATATTTGAAGAGGTAGGGAGGAAGTAAAGAGAAAGAGAAAAGAGACTGTTTGAAATTCCAAGTTAGGATAGAATGTGTATGTCCCATGCTAGCCCCCAGGAGCACCTTCATGTTATCATGGCCGCAGCTATCAGGCGTTGATCAGAGCCAGGCTCTGTGCCTAGCATTTCACACACATTTTTAAATTTGAATATCTGCAGACACCTATGCACAGATGGGGAACGAGGCCCAGAGAGAATTAAGTGAATAGCACAAGATGACAAGACAGGGCAGAGCTGGAGTCCAAGTTCACACCAGTGTGATGCTTGGCCAAGTCTAGAGTGTACCCATCCTCCCGCCAAGTGTGACTTACACAAGTTCAGCTAGACCAATTCACACAAGCAAGCACACAAAATAACCAGAGAGAGAACTGCTCTAATAGTGCAGGTGGCCCCCAGGGTGCGCCAAGGTGAGCAGGACGATGCCATCTGACAGTCACATATCTCTCGGAGTGTCATCTCCACTGCAAACCAAGAGTGACTCTAGACGCACCTTGTCGTCAATGTAAGCCAGTTCTGTCATCTGAGAAGTAGCTGTGGTCTGGCCAGTAATTGGAGAAAAATGACTGTTTTGACTCCAACAGTCTCCAACCAGGGCAGGTCCTTCTGAGGGATGCTCAAGGAAAATCCCACTGCACCTGATTCTTCTCCTAAGTGCTGACCTTATACCCTGATTCCTTAACAGTTATCCTTCCTGTGTCTGGACCAACAGAGCCTGGTAGATGGCAGGAGAGCCAGTTTCTGGCCCTTGCTATATCACTTACATGAAGGTGACTCTCCTTCCTTCTCAATCACATAAGGGGTTAGACTAAGCTGATCACTAAGGAGCCAGAGGGCACTGTAGACCTAGCATTTGGGTCTCAGAAGCCTTTGAGAACTGGGTTAAACTAAGCTGAGCTCTACAAGAGGACTGTTCAGACCCTCAGGAGATTCTGGGTCTCAATTGGTGACACCCACCAAGTCCCTTACTGCCTGGGAACTTTCTGTTCTTTAGTGGCTGAACTGGGCTTCTTACTGGGTCTGGGAGGAAATGAAAGGCTTGGAGGCCTGATGGTAGCTGGCTGGAGCTGGGACTTAGGGAAACAGAGACAGGCTCCAGGGCATCTCCCTCTGAATGGGCCCCCCTCCCCGTCCTGGCACCCTGCCGCTTGCTAATTCATTATCTTAATGACAGAGGGCCAAGGGAAAGAAAGAACCTTCCTAGCTAACTTGGGTCTGGGTTGTTGAATCCAGAAGTTTGTTAAAATTAAAAGGAAAAGGAAAAAAAGGGACCAGGGTGATGAAGAAGGTCTGGACTCCCCATGGCCTTTGCTACCTGGAGAAAGTTGAGGACCTCTTCCTCCAGCCTGGGGTTTTTTCTTCATTGTGTGAAACACCAAGCTGTGTTTTCTTTAAGCAAATTGACCCGTTTTATTCGAAAAAATAGGCCAATTGTTTGTGTGCCAGGCAACACACCCTTCATATTCTCCTGCAACTTAGCAAAGTTTCCTGCATACCAGCTTTTCACACCAGCTGCCCCAGCTGATGAAACATACAACTTAATCATCAGGGACCATGAATCAAGGTGATGACTGGAGGAGACACTCAAAGGTAACAATCTGTGTGTCATGGAGAACCTTGGCCCAATGAAACTCAGTGGGAAACAATGTCCTTGGAGCTGGCCCCAGCTAATGGTTAGATCTACACACACACACACACACACACACACACACACGCATGCACGCATGCACGCACGCACGTACGCACGTGCACGCAGGTGGAGTTTCACTTGTAAATACTGAAAAGATCTAGAAACAGAGAGTTCTAGATCTAACCATTCTAGAGCTGACACTGCACTTTGCAGTGCATGCTTGGGTTGGGGTTCACCCCTTGTTTCCCAGTGACAGACTCAAGGGTAAAGTGGTCCATTTGGGAGGTGACCCCAGGAAACCCCTGTAGGGGTTTGGGGAAGAAGATGGCAGGGAAAGCAATCGAAACAAGATATGTTAAAGAGTAATTGAGTCACATTCCCAGTGGGGGGAAGAGTAGAGCATGCCTTAGAAGGGTATCGTCTACCTTCTCTCATGCATGAAAGGGTCCCCCTGAGAATGGAGGCTACTCTACCTGACCCATTGGGCTGGGTATGCCACTACAGCACAAGGCAGCCCTCAAGCAGTCGCTGATGTAAGAAGCTGATGAGCTAGGAAAGGAAATGTCTTGGTGGGTCAGGGAGGGCCCCATCAGCTGCTGATACAGCTGGACTCCCCGATGCTTACAGCAGCACCTGGCATACAGCTGGTGCTCAGTGACAGAACTGCACAAATGAATGCATTTGTTCTACTGGCTTTATTTGAAAAAATATTTTTTCAAAGGAAGTTGCTTTCTTCAAAGGAAATCTTACAAAGTTTTGGATGTAAAAGAAAAATAAAGTGGAGTTGTTCAGTTTAAGGACCAAATCCCCTTGCCTTACACAAAACAAACCCCTTACACAAACCTGGGAACCCAGAATTTAACTCATGCACCTTGTTTCACAGACAGGACAATTGAGATTGTGTCTCTGGTGACACCTTGTAGTGTAGAAGCCAAGAGCAACCCAGGAAAGGTGATCAGTGGAGTGTCCACCAGCCCAAACATTGGCCAGTCTCAGCAGGAGTCTCCTCTGCTGAGGGCTGGGATGCTCCTTCCCCAAGACTGAGGGGAAGGAAGAAGCATTTGCTGCAAAGTCATGAGGCCTCGAGCAGCTCCGGGAATACAAACAATGAAGTCTGTGTCGTTCCCGTCCCTTTGCTCCAGAACCAGTTATTAGCAGCCAAGGGCGATGTCAGCACCTTCATTGTCACCATTGCTGAGTCCGCTTTCCATGGCTGCCAGAGGGCTGTCATCATGGACAGGCTGACTCTATGTGCTTGTGCTGAACGGGGTCCCCTCTCTCCTGGGAAGGCATGTCAAGCAAACACATCTTGAGCGTTGGCCAGGAGCAAAAATCCTGAAGAATTTAAAAGGTCAAGTTTGTGCTAGAAAGCCAAGTTTGAGGTCACTAAACTGAAATGAGCTCACAGTTTTGGACAGAGAGGAAGAGATAAGATGTGGAAGGAAAGATTTCAATGGTGACTTCTAAGAGCCTTTGGGTTTCCTGTGGCAGAGTTGGGATCCATGCACTGATGGCATCCATCCTTCTGAGACTAGGTCTCTTGCCACCAACGCTGAAGACTCCCAACTCAGTCACCTGCCCTCCTTCCTTCTGGACATCAATTTGAACACCATGTGGGCAGTCAAGGCCACCTACGATTTTCTAGATGCAAGAGGAAATCCCTTTTCCTTAGTCTCTTGGGAGGACCTGGGCCTTCCCTCTTCTGAGCACAAAGAGGAAAGAAATGATAGTATAATAAGGAGCAGTTTTGTGTGAAACTCAATGGAAATTAACTCTCCATCTCTGTCTATTCTCCAAAATGAAATTTTCAATGGATTGTTCCAACCAGTGCAACCTGCTTGAACTCTTCATTTCTACTCATGAAAATTTGAGGCTCAAGGAAGTGACTTGCCTTAAACCTCACCATGATTTAATGAGCCATCTGGAACTAAAGTGACAGTTTTGCCTGATTCCTAGTCTAGTGCCTCTCTGTCTATACTAAATCTACCTTTATTTTCCTTTGGCTCTGATTTTTCTTTTCTTGTTTTCTTTTGTTGTCCCTTTTTTAAATTTTTTAGAAATTTTATAGCTCTTTCCTGGCACATAAATTCTCCAATATTTGTTGAAGGGTTGTATGACTATATGAATGAATCTCCCTTCTGAGGGAAAGCATAGGACTTTTCTTCAAAGCCTGTTTTTTGACTTTCAGAAAGTTTCCAAATGGGATAAACATCATGTTGGACAGACTGCACTCCTGGCAGAAGGTGAGGTTGCCAGATGGAGGGGAGGGCAGTTCAGAGTTCAAAATAAGAAGTGATGAGCTAATGTGAAGGGACATATGCACGCCTGTGTTCATTGCAGCACCACTTACAGTAGACAAGTTATGGAAACAACCTAAGTGCCCAAGGACAGGGGAGTAGATTCAGAAGATGTGGTCACAATAGAATACTACTCAGCTATATAAGAGATGAAATCTTTCCATTTACAACAACATGGATAGAACTGGAGGGGATGATACTGAGCAAAACAAGTCAGAAGGAAGACAAATGCCATATGATTTCACTCACATGTGGAAATAGAGGAACAAAAAACAAAGGACCAGAAAACACTAAACAAAACAAATCGTAGAAATCTGACTGTAGATTTGAGACTACAGATGGGGAAGGTGGGAGGGAGGAGCACAGTGCGGGGGAGCACCCACTGTGGGGTCTGTGGGTGCCTTGGTGGTGGGTGTGATAACATTCATCCCCTAAGTCATGTACAGTGTTGTAAATCAATGTTACCTCTATTTAGGGGAAAAAAAGTGACGGGGAGCTAGTGGCACTTGGGAACAATTGAGAATACACAGCAGCCCCTCCTTGGAGGGTCCTTGTCTCCTCCCGTGGCCCAAGACAGAGAGAGGCTCATCAAGAGCCTGCCTAGTGGCAATGCTGAAATGATTTCCACATCTATACTTCTGTAATTCTATACACCACTTGACCTAAAATCTGGAGAGCTCTGCTTGCTGGTCAGGTCGACACCCTCAAATGACTAAGTCTGATAAGATGATTTGGAAAGAAGTTACTTAGCCCAAAATGGCCACAGTGATTTCCACCTAAGAGAGACAGAGATGGTGCTGATATCAGCTGGTCACCAGCAGCCTGAGTTTGCCTTTCTCTGGTTTACCCACTTATCATCAGCACTGGAGCATTGTGAAGCCAGCAGTAGGCTTTATCTTTGTTTATTTAAATTTTGCTGTTCACTGGTCATTCTTTTTTTTAAATATTTATTTATGCATACAAGGCCAGAGGTCTGCAGGGTGAGAGGATTCACCAGAGACAAAGTGGGGAACAGAACAGGCAGACTGACTGAAATAAACTACTGAGGGGAGCAGCGGACGAGACAGGAGAGGTCTGCTGTGCCATGTGGGTAGCTCCCTGGTCGGCCAGGGATTGAACTTGTGCTGTGGAGGCTACTGATAATTTCACAGTGCTGTGCATAACCCCTTGCGCCACCAGGGAGGCCCCTCTTTTTTTTTTTAATATAGTAGACTCACTGTAAACACAATCTTTATTTTCAGATAACAGACCCTAACAGTTAGGAAAAGAAAAATCAGTCAGTCTTTTAATGAGCATCCTGCCTATCACTTCTACAATTCCAGTCACTTCTGTGACTCCACCACCCAATACCTCCACCTCATCCTGGTGTTTCCTGTCCCTAGAACTACCTTTCTTGCGTACAATGGGCTGAGCCCTTTAGGTCACCTCATTTCATCATCACAGCATCCTCACAAGGTGGGGGTTGTTCCCTATCCTACAGATTGGAAACTGAGTCACAGAGAGGTTGAAAGCTACACAAGGATACACAGCTAATAAGTAACAGAAGTGGAATTCAAATCCAGTTTTCCTTAAACTCTTAAAAAAAAACCCTCTCATTTTAATACATTTACTATATGACAGATCCTGTGTTAAGTGTCGTATATAATTAGCTCAGCTCTTTGCAGCAAAATGATGAGTAGGTTTGATCTATTGTTGAGAAATCTAAGGCACAGGGGGCTTCAGTGACTTGTCTGGAATCACACAGCTGGTAACAAGCAGAACCAAAAGGCAAATTCAGGATTTCTGACTCCTGGTTCTGTTCTCTCAACCAGAAACCTACACCGTGCCCTCCTTTCCACTTGTGGAGACCAATTTCTATACATGTGGAGTCAGGCTCTGCACACTATGATGTCACTGTTTCTCTTACAAACGAGAGTAGCAGGTTTTCAGTCCTTGCCTTTAAAATTGGGTTGACAGCACCTAGTCCTACTCCCTTATGCCACCGTTGGCTCTGCCACATCCAGTGGCCCACCATGGATCACAGCCCATTCCCTAACCACCCATCTCCACCACCTTGTCCTCTGTCACTCCTGGACGCCTGATCTTGGTCTCCTCTTCTCTTTGCCATTTCACATCTGCCCCTCAAGCCTGGTACATCAAACAGCCCACTGATCCAGACCCTCAAACACACCCTATCCATGTGGCTTGGCCACTTCTCACCACCCTGGTGACCTCACCCCATCCAGCCTGCTAGCCTCCCAGTCTCGCTCAAGCCTCTGCCTCTCTTGCCATTGCCACCTTCCAAGAATAAGAAGTCAGCAACAGAAATTCCATCAGCTGGACTACCAAGTTCCTGTAGTTGAGAAATGATATTCCATGTTATCACCTCCCTTTAAATAAGGAAATGAGAGTTTCCTGGAAAACGTGCACAGGCTACCCCAAGATTGAATCAGGCCTACCACTCTGCTGGAGCTAATCTGCTGTGTGCCTCTGGGCAAATCTCTGCAACTCACTTTTCATTTACTTCTGTCTCTGTCAAATATCAGGTAGACATAGGTGGTGGCAGCCCCCTGCAAACACTGAAGCTCTGTTAGTCTGTGACTGAAGAAATGACAAGCTTGGTAGATTACTCCCATCGATGTTTTTGTCCAATCATTAACCAAACTACAAAGGCTGTTTCTGCAATCCAATTGCAAAGTTCACTTTCAGGGAGAAGGGGAGGATTCAGGGCAGTGGGATGTTCCCAGACATTGCTGGGGCCAAACACTGACTTGTTGATAGTGTGCCGGCAGCAGTGACAGGAAATCAAGGGAGCCTCGGAGATATGGGGTACATTTTGGAATGAAGGAGCACTTCTGGTGAGTAGGAAACTGTGATCTGACTGACATCAAGATGACATCTACTTGTTGAAAATGTTTGGTTTTTTTGTTAAGCTTGGCTCGATCGCTTGTTTTTCTCGGTGCCTTATATAATCTTGTGGGATGCGGCGTCTGAAAGTCATAAATCATTCATGGTGCTCTTGGGGGGAAATCATTTTCACAAAGCAGATGCAACTTAACATGAAATGAGAGATGTTTTTGCATGAAACCCAAAGAAAGACGTAACTCGCCTCGTGTCACCCACACCGATTGCTGAGTCTGCTCACTAAATCCGCATCACTATGTGGCCTGGTCATTTGTTCCAAGGCTTCTGTTGCCCTTCCTTCCACTGGAGACTGAGTTAAAGATATAGTTTGTCACACTGTCCTGAATTTTTCCAGAAGTCTTAGAAAAGATGCTATGGTCAAAGCATTTGCAGGGATGATGGAAGCTGGCAGATTTTATTTCCTGGTTGAAGAAACCAAGAAAGCCCCTTTTTCATCTAAAAATCCCTATTTCAATATGCCCATGACTGATGTCCATAATTCCTTGGTGGTTAAATTCCCTTGGCATAATATAAGTACTCATCCCAAACCCATATGAAAAAACACAAGCCACCTCCAACAGAGGTAACCCATGCAGTTAACTCTCAAACATTAGCACCTTAAATAATTTGGTTTATTGACATTTTTTCTAATATGGCAGCCAGTATAATGCTATCTGATAAACAAGCAAAGTATGGGGTGGGGAGATTGAACCTTTTTTATATTCATTAACTCATTTGAGTTTCACAGAAGTGGCAAGGACTGGTATGTGTCCATTCATTAATTCATTTCTACAACAAACTTATCTGATTGCCAAGAACAATGCTGGGAATTAAGACATAGATAAGTTAATGATCCCCCAACTCACAGGGCATGTGGAGACAGGCAAGTAAAAGTCATTGCAAAATGAGTTACAATTCCCAAAAGTTAAATGTTTTGCCCTAAGCCGAACAGCTGAAAAGTTCTGGGGTAGAAATTTCCTCCTAGATCCCCCACATCCAAGTTCAGAACACAGTCAAAGAAATCCTATAGTTTTTTGTAAATAGACAAGTTTTGATGAGAGAAAGTGAGGAAAAGAAGCTCCCAGATTGAGGTCCTGGCTTTTGGAGAAACCATCTAGTTTTACCACTTTCTAAGCCAGGGAGTATCAACAGAGCTGAGAAAGAATTCTCCACAGAACAAATGAGGGGAGCACTCCCCTAGGTCAAGGTCACAATTTCTCCCAATCAGTCCCAAGATGATGTCCAACCAAACACAGTGCCCAGCATTGGGTCAGTCCTGAGGAAATGTCTATTTACTCTCTGTTAGTTACATTCACATTAGTCACATGACCACTTGTAGCCTGTCACCCAATGACAAATGGTTGCCCTCCCCCACCCCATCCATACTCTTGAGATCTCACTGACGTTACCTTGAACCCATAGCGTGAGAAGGCCTTTCACCAAACTAGATCCTTGCTTTTTCCTGGTATTGAGAATCTGATTGTTTGGCTCCCTCTCCCCATCCCAGCCCACTGTCCAAAGGTATGGTCCTTTCCAAATTTTCCACCAAAAATCCACATGTGCTAAGCCTTCAGGAATTTGCTGAAGGTCTAGGGAGTAGTTATCTCATGGGCAGCCGGCACGCCGATCCACCACCTTGCTGGTTCCACACCTCCCCCACTCACCCATCCTGTCCCCATGTTTTCTTCTCCCTTTTCAGAGCAACAAATCTGTTCTTCCTCTTTGCTCAGTCCCAGTTCAGCTATATACCTGGGGTGGCAGCTTCCAGAGTAAGTGGACTTACCAAGAGATTTCCCTCCACTAATGTGGATCTCTCCCTAGAAATAAGTCTCAGACCAAATACAAAAACAAAAACAATAAAAATGTTCTGCCTCTTGCAGAATACCCAAGACTTTAGTCACCCAAGACTAAAACTAGACCAGACAAGCACCCATTGTTTTCAGTATTTCCTATGGCCACAGGATGTAAGGTGCAGAGGATTCCTATCCTAACAGAGCCCCTCAGGGTTCTTCTTGCTTTAAGGACTGTTTTCACTTCAGTCGGATGCCCAGCAACCCATGCAGCTTTGATTCTCTAGCACCATATGTTTTCCCTACCCTCAGTATGGTCTGATGTTTTTTGGGTCTGTAACAGTAAGCAATAGGACCAAAATAAATACTGTGTAGAAAACATGATGCAAGGCATGAAAAACAATAAAAAAAAATCATGGCTTCTGTCTTGCAGGAACTCATAAGCTAAGCTCTGACACAACCTTCCCATGCAATCTTAGAAAAATGCCAATTTCTAAACCTCAGTATTCTCATCTGTAAAATGGTGGTGTTATAAACACCTATCTCATCAGATCATTGCAAAGAATAAATAAAGCCCCCAAACAGGCAAAACATGTAAACTGCTTGGTTGGGCACATGGTTAACTATAACAATGAAAGGAATGCAAATAACTAGATCAGAGCTGATGGCTGAATAAAACAGGTTTTATAGGAGAGACACAACATGCACAGGACAGCACCCCTGCCCAAAATTCACTCCATTAGCAGTTGGCTTACACACCTCCAGTCATAGGAAGTTCATCGCCAATACAATTCTGACCACAATTAGCATATTGAAAAAACCAGAGGTGGGGAAATACACAAGGTTTATGGGAGATGGTGATAAGAAAGTTAAAGTTTCCAGAAAGTGTCAATTTTAAAAGAAAACTTGTTTTTAATACTAGCTTGACCTTAAGCAAGCCCACAATTTTCTAAGACCAGGGTACACTTCATACTACCTATAGTTCTGATATCTTCAAACCTTAAAGAGGTAACACAGCTCAAATGGCATGTTATACAGAAATCAAGCATGCATGAGTATTTTATAACTTCTCAACTACAAAATTAAAAGGGTTTTATTGCCTATCACTCAATTTCACTGGATATCAGTCCCTAGGATACAGAGATGAATAATCACACACTACCCACCCTGCATTAACCATGCCTGAAAAAGCCTTGTATCCAGACACAGAGATGAATAATCACATTCTACTCCACCCCACACTAACCCTGCCTGGAGAGTCTTGAGCTCAGATATGGACACTACCATTTCACAGAAATATCAATACACTTATGGTTTGGCCATAGCTAGGGATATTGCTAGAACAGAGGCTGTCACTGAATTGGAAACTCTTTTATCAGAGCTGTGTGAGAAGGACTCAACTTCTTTTAAACTATTGAGGGTAGAGCAAAGCATCCACAGGCTCAAGTACCAGGGAAGTGGATTTCAGTTTCATATAAGGAAGAGCGTCCCAATAGTTAGAGTTGTCCAATTGGAAAGGTCAGGAAATCCCACTGCCAGAAGTGTTTCAGAAGAATCTAGAGAATTAGGCTCAGAGGAGCTGCACTATGTGGACTTGGAGGGGGTCCCAGAAGACCTATAAGTGCCTTCTCAGTTCTGAGTCGCACAGTCCCATGGTGCACTGTAGTATTTATCATGAGTCATGCATCTATCCAACAGATGTTAGTGAGCACCCTCGACTTTGGGTCCAGCATTGCTGGTTTAAATCTCAATACTGCCACCTTTTATCTCTGAGGTTTTACACAAGTTAGCATCTCTATATCTCAGTTTCCTCATCTATAAAATGGGAATAATAATCATTGCTGCTCATAGCACTACTGTGAGGGTGAAAGGAGATTATTATGTAAAACACAGTGTCTGGCAAACAAACTCAGCCAATTAAGAGACATTGGTTAATAGGATGTGGCAGGTACAGAACTAGACCTTAGATCACCGACATTAAAAAAACAGAAATGAATCCTACCTTTCTTGAGTTTAAAGTCAATCAGGAGATGGGAAGGCTATAAAAGATATTAAACAGTCACAAAAATACAACCATAATTTCATAATCTGACAATTGCTATGCAGGGGGGAATGAGGATGCTAAGAGTCATTAGGGCAGAGGAGGTGGGGCTCATTTAGATTGTCAGATGCCAGGAAGAGTCCACTGAGGAAACTGAACTACAATCAGGTGCATCTCAGTGTTTTAAAGGGAGGCCCCAATGTATGGCCTTATTTTAAGTCAGGAGAGAAAGCAAGCTGTCTATCTGCAAGGGAATGGAGCAACCTGTCAATCTGAGTCCCAGTGTGTGCATCAAGCCTAACATTAGGCAGTGTGATATGGACAGCTTCCCTTTAACTGAGTTATTAGTTTCTATTTGATTTTTCTCTGACATCTATAAACTCATAAGTCTATGCATTTATCAGTCCATCCATCCATTCTTCTTTTTGCTCTCAATTTCAAGGAAGTCATCTAAGGGAGGCTGAAACATGCACAAGTTCCTAAAAGCAATGATACATCGGGGAGATGGAGGAAAATATTACTGAGGTTGAGGAAACTAGAACTTCAACACAAATGAGTAGGTGGAAAGAGTTTTTGGGGAAAGATGGCATATTGAAGCATGCCAGGGAATTCTAAGCAAAATGAATTCAAAGGAATTAAGTCTTTTACAGTGTTTGAGTTCTAAAATCAATGCACAAAGCCAAAAACAGTCATGACTAGATGATAATCAGAAGTATCCTTGAAAATATCTTCAGCAGGGACCAGATTGGCACATCAATATACTGAGACTACCTCTCAGGAAATCCAGCATAACCAGTGTTTCCTCTATTCCAGAAGTCAGTGACTGCTCTTCAGTTGAGTTCAGATGAATTTGCAAGCTTACATGGAGGTGCCATGTTGTGTGGAAAATATGAATTCTTAAATGCTGAGATCACACACTCTTGGAGCCCATGGGAGAGGAGAGAAGGGGCAGTTGTCATGTACCACCTGCATCCTCCTTGGCAGGAAAATCCCACTTACCAGTGAGCTTAACCACTGGCTCACTACTCCTGCTCTTTGTGGAACGGTCTATCCTGATATCAATCCATCTATCAATTAACCTGATTCCTTGCTATCAATCTATCAGTTAGTGTTGTCTCTTATTTTTTGACAATTAGTTAAACTTGCATGTGTTAAATAGAAACATGATGGTTGTCCATTGCAACACAATGAGGTCAGCAAAGAGCTGAGGTCAGCAAAGAGATGGGGTTTCAGGAACTAACAGTGCCACAATAGAGCTGAAAGTGGGAGTCTGTATTTATTTCTTAAAGCTGCCATAATAAATTCCACAAACTGAGTGCCTTGAAACAAAATGTATTCTCTCACAGTTCTGGAGTCCATAAGTTCAAAATCGAGGTGCCGGCAAGACCATACTCCCTCTGGAGGCTCTGCAGGAAGTTTATTCTTTGCCTCTTTCAGCTTCTTTTTTTTTTTTATACAAGCACTGCGTACAGTCAGAAGCACAGGAGGGTGAGGGAATTCACCAGAGCCAGAGCAGGGAACAGAACAGGCAAATGGACAAAATACACTGCTGAGGGGAGCAGCAGGCGTGGCAGGAGAGGTCTGCGCGCCATGTGGGACCCTCACCGGCGGCCGGGGATCGAACCAGCACTACAGAGGCTGTGGGCAGCTTCGCAGCCCAGCACTCAACCACTGCGCCACCAGGGAAGGCCCTCTTTTAGCTTCTTGTGGCTCCTGCGTTCCTTGGCTTGTGGCAGCGCATCCCCAATCTCTGTCTTCCCATGACCATCTTCCCTCTGTATCTGTGTCTCACTATCCCCTTCCTGGATTTAGGGCTCCTTCTAATCTACAATGATCTTGTCTTAGATTCTTAATTTAATTAACATATTATAGGCTTTCCCTTCCAAGTAAGATCACATTCATAGGCATCTGGACCTAGAACATGAACTTTATTTTTAGGGGTCACGATTTAACCCACTACAATATTCAAGAAAGAACTATGGAAGTGACCTGATACTCTCTTTGGCTAGGCTTGAAATACTACTTTCAAATGTCTTTGAGGGTCTGGCTCTCTGAGTCATGATGCTGGCCACCTTGGACTGTTTAATCGCCTTGTACTGTAGGGCCCTTTCCTCTGTCTCACTGACACTCTCTGACACCCTACAGCCTTCCTCCCCCTACTTTACTCTCCAGGGCCCATGAAGTGCAATATACCTGGACATATTTTAACATCTGCTTTTCCATGTCCTCATCAAAATCTCTCTAATGCCAAAGAATCTCTACATCTGCTTCTAGAGACCCCACCTTATAACCAGCTTTATTGTTACCATAGCTGTTATCATGGCCCAAACCCCTCAAGGCACACATCCTTGGGGATGAGGAGGTGTGGATGTGATAGTGATGGTGTCTCCTCCCTTCCTCTTAGTCTGCGGGCTGCTAATCCTGCCCTCCCTGGAGATTTTCTAGTTCATTTAGACCAACAGAGAAATGATCAGATGGTGGGGCATTTGGTCATTTTCTTGATAGCCATTGCTGGTCCCTTCAGAATGAAACACTAGGAAAGTATTTGATGGGAAGTTTTGCAGACACCACCATCAGCCTTTACCCTC
This sequence comes from Talpa occidentalis, assembly GCF_014898055.3. NCBI lineage: Eukaryota > Metazoa > Chordata > Mammalia > Eulipotyphla > Talpidae > Talpa > Talpa occidentalis. Next base: position 84,995,652 of record NW_023605305.1, read on the forward strand.
ACCTCCTCTTGTTATGCTGAGGGCAGGAAATGTCTTTTGAACCACTTGTGACATTGAGGGAGTCTCCCCATAGGACTGTAACCCATCCTGATATCCGTCGGCACTCCTCGGAGGGTGGGCCTACCCTGAGTAGCCAAGGTTGTGCCCTGCTGTTCTGTAGAATGGCCCTTCTGAAGAGCCCTGAGTACTTGGAGAAGTTATCAAGGTCACTGGTGTCTGACCACCAGGCCCTGTACTGAGATAAAGGCCTGGAGCTTGAAAGGGCTTCCAGAAATCATTCAGTCCACCTCTCTGCCCCTAAAGAAGGACCCCACCTTCCAACACTTCATTATTTTCCCCTTAAAAATGAAAGAAATCCAACCAATGGAAAAATTAAAAAAAAAAAACTTATTAATAAAGAATTAATTTCAAACTTTTTTTAAGAAAAATGAATAAAAGTTCTATTTCCTTGGCTTTCCACCCAGATGCCAATGAGCTGCAGAAGCTCTGCAGAACAGCAGTGAGCCACCCCCGGATTCTGTTTTCTCCCCTGCCAACTAATTCCTGTCCCTAACCTTCTTAGGTGTCATTATAGCACCTATTATTTATGGCTTCATTGACATTTCTTCTCAATCCCTGGAGCTGGAGGTGACTCATTCTCCTGTCACCGAGGCACATGGCTGGGATATACACGCGGTTCTACACCAAGTTCATGTTAACTCTTCTCTGACACCTTTCAACAATTCGATGTCACAGAGGCGAACATGAAGATTTCCAATTTTATAGCTTGCGGATTTAAATTAAGCAAAGTGCCTGAGTCATGTAGGGCCCCAGACCCTGGAATTGCCCTTGGGGACCAGTGTCCCCAGGTCTGCAGAAGCTAGGTGAGCCAAGGTCTAAAATGTCCACGGCCACCTGCCTTCCCTCAAGGACCCTGTTTAGACTTACCCACCTTCTGCAATGCCCTTAGCATAGAGGGGAAGAGGAGTAGTCCCACCTCTTTCCACAGACAGTGTCCTTGCAATTCACAAGGGATGTTTTCACTTTGTTTGGAAGAACTGAGCACTTACTGGGCTAATTGGGGCTGAGGAGGCTGGTTCCTCAACCACACTTGTGTCTCCATAGCACTACTGAAGTCACATAGGATGGTAGGTTTCAACCAATTTCTAGGCTTATGGATGTTGGGTGGGTCACCCCCATTCTTGGAGTCTGAACCACAGTGATACTTGGATAAGAGAAGGTGGGGGAGGGGCTCTGACAATGTGGTTCTCAGTGGAGAAAGCAACAGGGACCCTTTCAGTAAAATCATACATAAGAAGAAAAGGTTTATCCCACAAGATAAAGGTTCCTTGTCTTTTAGTATCCCCCTTACTCGCCTATCCACCCTCCCCTGCCCTCTGTCTCTCACCTCTTTATCACCCAAGCCCACAACCATAGTCTCATTCAACAGCAAAATCTGAAAGCAGTCACTGATATCCCCAACTTAATCAAACACAGAAGAGGTAGAGCTAAGGTCTCAAAGCCAGCTCACAAACATGTGCCCTCCAGACTATATGCAGTGATGAGGATGGGTTGGCTTGGTCCATATAGGGCTTTCTTTAAATTTTAATGTGGCATCTCCAAGTTGAGAAATGCCACATTAAAATCCAGTTTACCTTTTTCTCTTGAAAGATACAAACATCTGGCCACACCATGCTAGCACTCCTACTTTGCCATCACCAGGAGCCAAGTAGCCAGCACCCTCCCCATGACAAGGAGTACCCACTCTCCCCTCACTTCTCTGACACCAGGCCAGTCCACCAATTCTGTATTTCTGGCCTGTGCACTGCAGGTCTCCAAGTTTGAGTCCCCTAGATTAAGGCAGGGAAGAGAGACTATCACATGAAGAGAAGCTTTCCCTATGTATTAGTTCAAGAGCTTTTGGATGCATTTAATAGGATATCTGACTAAAAGATTCTTAAACAATAAGGATTTTGGTACTTAATTTAACAGAAAGTCTAAAAGTTGGCAGTTAGATACAGGGTTAAATCAGTGGCTCAATGATTTCAAGGTTCCGGGCTAGCTTCTCTTTTGGTGTTCTTGGTTTTCTCCTCATGGTGACAAGAGGGCTGCCAAGCACCACATACTCACCCAATGACTTACAAAGAGGCCAGAGTTTCTCCTCCCATTTCTCTCTCTTATCATAGACCAAAATCTTCCCAGAAGATTCCAGAAGACTTTGCCTTGGGCCTCATTGTCCACAGGGACCACCCCTAATCCAGTCACTGGCAAATGGGAATGGAATGGGCATGTTTAAGTGAGATAAAACATGGCTCAACCCTGGATCCAGAGGAGGGGTCCACCTTGGCCATTACTGCCCATACAGGCCTGCTAAAAAGAAAGATGAAGAGTGTGTGTAGGAGGTGTAAGATAAGGGTGGGACAAAAGTGAAGGACTATTTGTTATTTGTCCCTTTCCCTGGACTATGTGTGCCCAGCTGACAGATCATTTGTTATGAGTGCCACTGTCCCTCCCTTTCACCATTAGGGGCTGGTGCCTGTGATTCAGTTATTCACCTGACTTGTAGGAGGGCAGTTCCCATCTTTGTCATAGTCCTGGAATTTTCTCTATGTGTTTTCTTCCCCTAGGGATGTAGAAAAAGAGGTTGTCTTTGAGACCAGACTTGGGATTCAGTCCCGCAATTGGAAGGGCCCCTCATCTGGTTAAAACTCTTGCCGAGACGGATGGATAATGTGGCTTCTGGAATAGGAGCCTCAGGTCATAAATCAGGTCTTGTTGTCTGGTCCCTTTGTCATCATCTCCTCTGCCTCCTTCTCAGCTCACTCAGTCCCAGGTAGACTTGGAGCCACAGGTTCAGGGAAGGAGCAAATAAAGCTTCAGTTCCTGGATCCTAGGCGTACTCCCCACTTATGACCTATTCTGCCAGGCTGGGGGGACTGAATGAACAAAGGTGATGTTTGTTCATTCAGGGTCTTCCAGAAGACCCTGGACACTAGGAGGACCTTGTTAAAGTCCCTTCCTCCTCCATCCCCTTCTTACTGAAGTGTCCATCAAGAGCCCAATCTGTAGAAGTCCTTTACACACCTCCTGGCTGCCACATGCCAAATCCATATCCAACAGCACATCACTTGACAAATTCAAAAACTGAAAAATAAAATAATTTGACATCATGCTGTCCAGCCCTGTTCAAATCTCTTATTTCATCAGATCCTCCTAACCAGCTGAGCAGCCACCTGGGCAGGGGTCAAAGGAACAAATCTCAGTCATCGTATCCACCATTTTACTGACATCCCACGGCAAACCAGGTGCTGTGCTAAGTGTTCAATATCCACAGTCAAATTGAATACTCCCAGCAACTCTGTGGGTAGGTACTGTTACTGACCCCACTTTACAAGTGAAGAACCCAAATGCAGAAAGATGGCATACCTCACCCAAGCTAGCCAGTGACAAGGCCAAAATTCACACTCAGGTCTGTCTGGTTCAGAAGCCTGGGCTAAAGGACTCCTGCTTTCTCTTCCAGTCTAGGCAGTGGTATTTGAGTGGTGGCCAGAGGACTATTACTCTTTTTCTTTTTTCAGACCTCAAGAGTGATGAGGAAATGTTGTCTTTTGTCCAGGCATCCACAGACTCCACTAAACCTAGAGGGTTCCATAGTTACAGATAAAGTAGATACAATTGGGAACAATTCTGCCATAATACCCAGTACCTCCTTTGCCCCTCCAGAGGGTGACCCTCATTCTTTCATCAAAATCACCATCCTTGAGGTCCCCCACTGGTGGCGCAGGCAGTTGAGAGCAGTGCTGCAGCACTGGTTCAATCCCGGCTGGCCGGCGAGGGTCCCACATGGCATGGCAGACCTCTCCTGTCTCACCCACTGCTCCCCTCAGCAGTGTATTTCGTCAGTTTGCCTGTTCTGTTCCCTGCTCTGTCTCTGGTGAATCCTCTCACCCTCCTGCGAATCTGGCCTGAACCCCTGTTCTTGTGTAAATAAATAAATAAAAATCTTTAAAAAAAAAATCACCATCCTTGAGTACAGACAACTTTCTCTTCAATGTTTTTTTTTCCTTATATGATAGCTAGCTTTCAGTTTTGTTTTGTTTTTCCCCAGCACCAGCTCTTATACCCCCTTGACCCTTTCACTCACCCCTCTCTCTCTTAACCTCAGAAGCCTCAGTTGGATTAAATTAATATCCAAGAGTTTGTAATTATTTTTGCTTCATCAGTTTATCTGTTTCCTTATATTATTCATATATGCAAATTTGTTCAGTATTTATTGCTCTGACATTCTTCACTATGCATAATCCACCTCATGTCACCTCCATTTTACTGTAAATGACAAAATTTCATCTTTCTTTATGGTTGAATAGTATTGTACTGTGTTTGCATACAATACCTTCCTTATCCAGTCCTCTATTAGTGGGCATTTAGGTTGTTTCCATGTCCTAGCTATTATAAATAATGCTGCAATAAAAACTGTGGAATATATAATTTTTAATTGATGACTTAGTGTTCTTCAGATAAATTTCAAAAAATGGGATTATTGTATCATATGATTTTTTCTGTCTTTTAAGATAAGTCCAGATCTCTTTCCAAAATCACCACACTAATTTATATTTCCACCAACAAAGTGTTAAGGGTTCCTTTTTCCCTTTCATTCTGTTCTTCCTCTCCAACACTTGCTGTTGCGACTCTTTTTGATGTATGTCAGTCTCATTGGTGTGAGATGATATCTCATTGTGGTTTTGATTTGCATTTCCCTTATTAAAAGTGATGATGAACATTTTTTCATGACTCTGTTGGCCTTCTGAATATCCATTCTTTGGAAAATTGTGTATTCAGATCTGCTATCCACTGTTTAATTGGCTTGTTTGATTTTTCTGTTGTTATGTTGGATGAGTTCTTTTTGTACACTGGATATTAATTAACCTCTTATCAGTTGTGTGATGTGTGAATGTCTTCTTCCATTCAGTAGAATGTCTTTTTAATCTGATATTTTCTTTTGCTATGTAAAACCTTTTAACATGAGGTAAAATCAAATGTTTATTTTTGTTTTTATTTCCCTAAACATCGTCCTTGAGTGTCCAAAGATATTTCTATCACTGATGTCATGAAATAGATCACCTATGCCTTTTTCCATGTATTTTGTAGTTTTGGGTCTTATATCTAAGTCTTTAATCCATTTTGAATTTATTTTTGTGCATGGAGTTAGAGGGTGATCCAACTTAATCCTTTTACACATGGCCATCCAGTTTTCCCAGCACTGTTTGTTTAAGAGACACTCCTTTCTCCATTGTATGGTTGTGGTTCCTTTATCATAAATTAAGTATTGATATATGTGTGGGTTTATTTCTGAGCTTTCAATTCTATTCCATTTATGCTTGTGTCTTTTTATCCCACTACCATATTGTTTTAGTTACTGTTGCTCTATAATACAGTTTAAGGTCAGGTAACATGATGCCTTTCGCTATTTGGAGTCTTACTGTTCCAGATAAATTTTAGCATTTTTTTTCTATTCCCCTGAAAATATCATTAGAATTTTAACAGGGATTACATTAAATCTATATATGGAGGGACTAATCTTTATCTGAAGGATAAGGATGGATGTCATCTTGTTAAGTGGTAGTCTTCACATCTGCTCTTTCTTACCCACTGACCTCCCCTGGCAATAACTTCAAGGCCCAAGTGCTAGCTCTGTTTTCTAGAAAAACAGATTCAGGTATTTTCAACTTAGTCCCATTAGAACTCCAGGCCTAAATGAGTTCAAAAAATCAAAGGTACAAATCCACAAGTAGGACCAAGGGCCAGACCAATCTCAGACAACCCTGACAAGCCAGAGGAATCAAGCTCAGCACCTAGAGTGACCCACCTGAATCAATAGGGTTCAAAGATGAGCAGCAGCTGTTACCTAAGCCATGTTGGCCAAAGACAGGTCAAGGGCCAAGAGGAAAAGCATGTGAGGGCAGAGCACAAGTTCTGCTCTGGACAGCTGGTGTCCAATCCAAGGCATCACCCACCTCAGCTAGGAGCAAAAGTCCAGGTACACACAGGAACTGTCTGAGAGACAGGGGATCTAGAGGGGAGCCCTCTCAGAACTGGACCGCGGGCCATATAGGAAGGGTCAGAAATAAAAGACTAATAGGACAAACAGACCCAGACAGTCTTGAGGACCCTGTTTTCCTGCTGGGTGCAATCTAAATTCATCTAATACATTATCAGTTGATAATCATTTCAAATCCCATTCTCCCCAGGTAGTGCATAGTATAGTAAAAGAACATGACTGCACCACCTCTAAACCTTACAACCACTCCCAAAACATAGTAGGCATCAATGAGTCCCCATTTTATAGATGAGCAAACTGAGGCTTAAGAAGATGAGGGGGCCTGCCAAAAGTCTTCTAGAGGAAGAGGTAGAATTAAAACCCTGGTCCTCCTGATGCCCTAAAAAATGTTCTTTCTTCTGCAGCATGAACTATATGAACTATAGAGCTATCTATCACCAGGATCCTCACACTGGGAGAGTGATGAGATCAGGTCCCCATCCAGTTGTTATCTAACATCTGGGCACAGCCTCTGTGTCAGGCTCTGTGCTGGGAACTAGTTACAGGACAGTAGATCAGACATAGAGTCTGCACTCCAAGAACTCACTACCCATCCCCACTAGACTTCCCGACAAGACCCAGCTCTCCTCCCACCCTGCCCCAGCCCTCTCAAGAAGGCAGGCCTAGTCCAGGGCTGCCCTGTCCCCATGCCAGTCATTCTGCCCATTTCAGAAACCACACTGTTGACAGGCAGGTCCAGAGGATTAGAATGTATTGTTTTGAATCTAAGCTGCATCCTCCTTGATCAGTGGCCTTTGGGGGGGGGGGGGGAGGTTTCTGTTTGTTTGGAGCTGAGAGTATTTACTCAAATTAGCATAGAAAATGTCTATGCATGAGGAAAGGGGCGGGCTGGAATGCAGCAGAGGGCCTCCTCCCATGGCCAGCAGCCCCGGAGGGAGTGACACAGCGCTTCTCTGGGCTCCAGCAGCAACAGGCGCCTGCCTCGAACAGAACAGAGGGAGCAGAGCCGGTGGTGGGAATGACATCTTTTGGTTATCTTATCACTCTCCATCACTGAGGCTCCTTAGGAATGATTTCAGTCCCCTCTTCAGCAGCCGGGGCTATAAATAAAGATTCCCCAGGGATGCTGAATGCTGCCCTTCATCCCGCTGCCTCTGTGACTCATCCCACACTAGGATTCTTCCATCTTCTTAATGATGGGGAGAGGGAAGTGGCTGTCTGTGTGCTTGTCTGCCTGCCGTGTGCTTTTCCTTGGGTGCCGTCTGCCTCATGTATGTCCGTGCCTGCAATTCTGTGTGCACGTGTCTATATATGACTCTGTTTCAGGTTGAAGGGCAGAGAAAAGATGCAGTCTTGTATCAGATTTGGTGTAGAGACTGTTAGCTACGACCCCATATTAAATCACATCCACGAGTGTTTTTTTAAGACCCTTTGTCATGCTCATCTCTATGCTAAGCAAGGAGGATAAGACACAAGCTACATCATCTTCGTGAACTACAGCTGCTAAAAGCAAATAAAATCCCCAAAGTGGCAGTAGCCTCTGAGAAGCCGCATTTCATGAAAAGAAAAGCCTCACCTGTAACAAAGAAAAAACAAGAAGACACTCATTTCCGGAGTTCCTTCACTGTACTGGGCTTACTAAGTGCCACATAATTTATTCCTCACAATAACAAAGTCAAAGAGTTTCTTATCCTACTTTTCACAGATGAGAAAACAGCCAAGAAGTTAAATAACTTGCCCCAAATCACACAGAGCGTGAAGGTCCAAGGTAAAATTAGAAGCCAGAGCCTTGGGACATCTCATCGAGAGGTCATCTCCTCAAAATCTTCATCTAATGTTTGCATCTACTCTACAAAATTCCCTGAAAACTGACCATTCAACCTCTTGGTGGAGAAACTCAACTCTCAAAACAAGTCATTCCCTCTTTGGACAGTCCCAAAGCACTCCTGTGTTGAACCCCAGTTTACCCCCTTCTCATCTCTGCCATCGACTCTCACAAGCCCTGCCCTAACAAAGCAAAGCTAATTCCTCCTCCTGTCACTTCCCTGGAAATAAATCATGGCTGCCATCTTGCTGCCTCCCATACTGAGCCAGTCCCAGCAGCCATCCCCTACTTAAAGTAATTTTCAATCCCTACATACTTGCTTATCATTATGTTCTTCATGCTGGTGTTCATGGTCTAGGCACACTGAGATGAAATTTCAGTTGACTGAATAGAGATGAATAAGCCCTTTCAGGATGGAGTGTGCTATGCCTTGAAGTGCTATGCCATGAAGTCTTTTGTCTTAATTAAGGGTTGCCTGGTGGCCAGGGACAGAGCCTCTTCTGGATTGTTCAGGCTTGATGGTTGGATCCAAGGAATTCTGAAGAAAGCTAAATGTACAGAGAGTAAGGGCCTGTGTTCTCTGCTCTCTAGCTTCTCATGGCACATCTTATGTTCTACTCATAGTGTGCTGGTTTCCTCCACTGCTCATGGCCCAACATGGCAGCTGTCCCCAAATCATATTTCCATAAGGCTCTCTGTCCAGCCACACTAAATAGCAGGGGTTCTACATCCAGTAGAGGGGCACTGATTTGTCCCACTCAGGTCAAGTGGCCATTCCTAGAGCAATCAGTAATGACTGACAGGCACCAGGGAGAGATCACCTAGCACAGCACCTGTTTAGCCAGTAGTGAAAGTGTGTGTTAGAGGAAAAGGAAGAGTCTTTAGGTGAAGAGAAATGCTTGTATATCTTTAAATACCAGCATTATAAATTGATCTGAAAGGTTTAGGACACTCTCAAAGGAACATTTTATTTTTAGGGTGCCCAGACATGGGGGATGGGAAGGAGTCAACTTTCAGAACTTCTTATGTTTCTATGACTTAGCCTCCGGCCATGGAGCCCTGAAAAACCTGTCTAGTGGTCTTGGGTGGTCTGGGGGACCAGGAAACTGGGGTAAATGCAGGAAACTGGAATTATTAGTGGCTCTTTAGCATCATGTCAGTGATCCTGGCTATCTCTGGACAGACAGCAGATCCCATCAGCAAGTGCTAAACACATGAACAGCCTGTTTTCTCTTCCCTGTATGCATAAAGTATTTGTGTGTGGAGCAATGAGGGCTGTGGTTAGAGGATAGCTGAGAAGGGACAGAGAGCATCTAACCAAGGAGTCATCACACTGTGTTCCTCAGACCTCTGCCATTCCCCAGAAGCACATCAAGGACCAAAAGAGAAGGTAATAGGAGAGAGTGGGTAGGCAGATTTCTACATACCACAACCACTCCCTCCCTCCTGCAACCAGAGCAATTCTGCTGTCCTTAGTATTAGATATTGGATTTCTGTGTTATTTCACTATACATGGGTAAGGAAACTGCAGAGAGGTGCTTGGTTTGCTCATGGCCACACAGCTGGCTAGAGGATAAACAGTGCTGAATCTCTGCTGTGCTGACCCCCAGAGCCCTCATTCTGCAGGCACCGGTCATATTGAGACAAGGAAGAGAGCAACGATTTTTGACAAGGATAAGTATCATGGCAGCTAGCCATCTGTGTCTTCCACCTGCAGCACAGCATCAGACATTCACTCCTGACATACTTCCATCATCCAATACCTGAGCAACAACTGTGCTTGGCAGTGTTCAAGCAGCAGGACAGGGGTGATCTGTTAACTTCAGGGCTCAAATCTCCCAATGGCCAAATCTGTCTATTTTGGCAGTAACTAATTCACAAAGGAACCTTGTAACCATTAGGGTAATTTTACTGCAGTGAACAGAAGTCAACTCTAGTGGTTTTGAAAGAGAGCTGAAAGAGAACATTAAAGGGTTCTCCAAACTGACAGTGTTAAGGTGCCATGACAGCTACGAATAAAGGTCAACCAGTCTTCCCAAGACGTGAGTTTGTAGGAGAGGGAGACAGATGGATGAGCTCGGCTAACATGGTCATGAACTCCATAGTGACCACTGAAGTTCTCTTGTGTAGCTACTGATTTCAGTCTCTCTGGCCACCATATTTGCTGCTACCCTTGAATTAAATCTTGAGTCATGTGGGTCAAGCAGTTTCAGGCTCTCTAGCTCACAAGTGGCTGTTGATCTTTCTCCCCTCTCTCAGCCTGCACTGGGCCTTGACATGCCTCCACACACTAAGAATCATAAGTTCAAGCTCTTATCAGACCTCCAAGAGGAATTTTCTTACATTCTCAGTATCTTGCAGCCTATTTTATAATCCTTTTGACACACATATACAATTCTCATGCCTTCTCTTCCAAGTACTTGAGAGATGTTTCTTTGAGACTGGAATAGAGGACAAGATGCAAAAAGTATCATATACTGTATCACCCAGCCCACTTCTTTGACAGGACATCCAAGAACTGAACATTAGGTTTGAGTTCAGTTGTTCTTCATCTTAGTTCCAGAATTTTAGTCTAGCGCAAATAGTCGTCTCCAACATATTCCCTGTATGGTTCTCCTAGAAGGCCTATGGGGACTTCATCCAAACAGAACCTCTGTGTCAGAGTCACATTGTGCAGCAGACACAAATTAGGTACACCCCCAGGATTTTGCTGCAAAAGCATTTAAACACATAGCCTCCAAAATCCCTTCCAGTCCTAAGAGTTCATGATTCTCTGATAAAGCAGTGGGAATTTATTTCTAATGAACATCTTACTCAATGAACCATAATTCACTCTGCCAGATTCTGGAGACTTCCTGGCTGATCACTGAAAGCACTGACATGGTGCTGAATTTCTGCCTTTTGGGAGTTTATGACATCAGAGAGCAGTGTCTGACCTGACCCTTGGAGAAAAATTTTTATCTAAACTATGAGGCAATAGATCCATGTCTACCTTCAAAACCAAACACATCACTTTCTGGCTGACTCAGACCATTTGCCCAGCAGGTGAGGGGTCATTGATGGTTGATTGAATTGACTCTTTGCAACAGGCAGAACTGTTCTGTGCCATCTGCTCAACAGGCAGCCTTCATTGTGGCCTAAAGCCAAGAATAAATTAAAAAGAAAAAAATCCATTCAATTATACATGTAAAACTAAGCTATACTTTGGGGCCCACCTAAAAATAAAATTGGCTAGCCCACGTGACTGAAGAATCTTTTCCCAGCCCTCAAACAGCATGCCATTATGTTTTGGGTTGTTGCTTCAAAATGGAAATGCCATTCACACTGGGTCTTCTTTAGAAAAAAAAAACAATTTAGCAACGTAATCTGCGGGCACCAAACACAGAGGATTTATCTCAATGAATTAGAAATGTTCAAATCTACCCCTCTTCAGCCTCAAACACTATGGGAGATTGACTTGCCAGGGAGGAAAGAGGGAGCCTTCCTGGGTATAGTGCTGAAGTGGGAAAGGCAGATGCTTTGACATGTAACCAACTGTATCATCAGCTCAGCTACACAACTCACTGTTATGAGTGACAGATGCTAGGGTCTTGACATCCGTTTCCTTTGGCTGGTTCGTAGGAGCTCCACACATCTGGAGTCCTGGAGTGTTTGGGTAGAAAGCTTGAGGTATTTCTAAGAGGAGGATGAAAGTTGAAAACAAAAATGATACTGGGGCCTCCCTGGTAGTGCAAGGGGTTAAGACGCAGCACTATGAAGCAATCTGCAGCTACTGTAGCACGAGTTCGAACCCTGGCCAGGGAGGGGACCCATGGTGCAGCAGACCTCTTCTGTCCCACCTGCTGCTCCCCTCAGCAGTGTGTTTCAGTCAGTCCACCTGTTCTGCTCCCACTCTGTCTCTGGTAAATCCTCTCATCCCCCTGCACCTCTGGCCTACACCCCAGCTCTTATATGCATAAATAAATCTTTTTTAAAAAAAGATACATTTTAGTTGCCCTCTCATCAGAAGACCCAGCCACCACACTTAACCCATTGAGAACACTGAGCTAAACCAGAGTTGTGATTCTCATGACAGGAAAGAGACTGAGAGACCAGGAAATCCGAAGCAGAAACTGATTATTGTAACAATAATAAAAATGATAGTGGCATATATTGATTATAGATTTTTCATTCAGTTGCTGAGTCCTCATGCATCTTGCCTTTCTTTTCTAACCTCTGTTTCATTCTGGCTCCCAACCTCCCACATTGTGACCTCAGGTGAGGCTAACTGTACCCTCTAGGATGAGTTCCATTGGTTAAATGCTTCTATCAGTAATTGGGTAGAACAGCCACGTGACCCAGTTCTGACCAAAGAAATATAAGCAGAAGTTTCCTGGTAGCATTGGTTTTTTAAGTTTCTTTGCTCCAAATAAAGGGTCACAGGGGAGACCTTCTTCTTCTGCAGGACACTGACACATCTAGATGGTAGTCATCCTGCTTCCAGCCTAAGACTGGAGTGCACACTCAGAATCACAAAACAGAATTATGGAAAGAGCAGGTTCCTAATGACATCACTAAATAACTAAGTTAGCCAATGCTGAAGACATCCTCTCCCTGGATTTTGCTTACATCACCTATTATACTTTCTTTTTTTAATCGACTCTGAACTGGAGTATCATTTACTTGCAACCAAGAACATGCCATATTAGAGGATGCTTACCGCATGCCAGCCACTGCACTCACCAGTCTGCGAGGTTAATTTTTTAATCCTGTGGCAAGCCTGTGAAATGAATCCTATTGTTAACCCATTCTACAGATGAGGAAATCAAGTCTTGGAGAGACTAATTTGCCCAAAATCAGTTAGTAAGTGGCGAAGACTAGATTCAACTAATAGGGTAGGACCTTCACTCTGAACCTCTATACTATACAATCTAGAAAATGGAAGAGTTACTCTGAAATGCACCACAAGTCAGCATCATCCAAGGATTGAAACAAGGTCAAGTGCTCTTTCAGTGTTCATGTGAATGGTGACCATTTCAGGGATCAGGAGCCAGTGTGGTCTCTCCACCTTTAACCACAGCTTTTTTTGTCATGGAAGATATAAATGACTGAACTTTCTCTCTGACTTACTATGCTCATCTCCCTTCTACCACCTTCATTATTTCTGCCTTTTTAATCATTGAAGAGAGATCTGTTTCTCCTCAAAATCTCTGATGGTAGGGGCAAACTCAAGGCCAGTGAGGAGATCTCAGTAGCAAAGAAACCAGGCTGTCTCCTGGGAGCAATTGGTGGCAGTCTTGACTCAATGGATCTTCCAAGCTGGGTGACAGCAGTGGTGCCCAGCAACCCAGGCATGGAAAGAAAGTCAACACTGGAAGCTACTTCTAGCTGAGGGTGAGTCCCGGGAGGTCACCCAAGGGTCCTCACAGACCTTAGATTGCCCATGAGTGAGGACAGACTGATCATAGCAATGTCATTATGGTAAGAAGACAAACAGGATTGGGGAGCCCATGCTTGCATTGTGGTTCTGGAGGTGGGGAGGCAGTGGAGTATCGTGATTATGAGAATGATCTTGTAATTTAGCAGATGTGAGTTTGACTTGCAGTTCAGTTACTTACTAGCTGATGAGTGCAAAAGAGTGAGTGATGGGACTTCCCTGAACCTGTTTCCTCTTCTGTAAAAAAATCACAGTAGAATGGTTGTGGGAATTAAATGCAATGAGCGCGAAGCCTGGCACATAGTAATGCTGGCACATAGTCAATGCTTCATTCCCTTTGAAGACAATGATACTGGCTGCAAAGATAATGATAATGATGATGAAAAATTGAGTAGATAGAGATCAAGTGTTAATTCTCATGGTCAAAATTTCATTCTAAATAACTCCAGAAAGTCCCGACTTCATTCAAAAAGAACCTGTACTATTTTGCACTGTGCTCTTATGTTTCTTCTCTCCTTAAAGAAAGTACAACTGGGTGCACCCGATCAATCAGTACTTCTGTGGCCGGCGACTAAAACAATTTCCTGTTGTATCAAGCTGTATTAATGGTGAACACAACTACCTTAGCTCAGGAAATCCAATTATTCAGGATACCAACAAAGTTGGAAAATGTGAACCAACACAGATATGGTTAATTTCAATAAGGAATATTGGTTTCACGGGCCTCCCTAGTGGTGCAGCAGGTTGAGCACAGCGCTGTGAAGCTGTCCACAGCCTCTGCAGTGTGGGTTCGATTCCCAGCCGGCCAGGGAGATACCCACATGGCACAGCAGACCTCTCCTGTCTCACCTGCTGCTCCCCTCAGCAGTTTCCTGTCTGCCTGTTCTGCTCCCCACTCTGTCTCTGGTGAATTCTCTCACCCTCCTGCACCTCTGGCCTGTACCCCAGTTCTTATATAAATAAATAAATCTTTTTTTTAAAAAAAAGAATATTGGTTTCATAGTAACTAAGCCTCAGTATTTAAAGTTATTGTGATGATCTTATCAGGCTCATGGTGAAAAGACGTACTTATTCAAATATCTTATTCAAATATCTCAAATATCTCACCCGGCATACCCCTTATTCAAATATCTCACCGGGCATACCTTTGCATCTGCCATTGAGTATGGTGTAGCTGTTCAGTAGGCCAAAATATACATGTCTTATCTGACATGGCTACAGGGACGCTTTACACTCAGGTTTCTAAATCTACTAGTGGGTGTAAGGTCATGTTCAGACGGCATTTGAGCAAAGCAAGGACATCATTTATCATTGGTTTCAGTTCACCTGTCTGTTGTACCTGTATATATATATATATATAGGAGCTGATATATATAGGAGTGTTGATCTAGTGCAGAGTTGTAGCTTTGCTCCATGGAACCCTGGATGTGTGGTGGGTGCTACCAAAATTTTAGGGATGTGGGAGTTCACAAAACTCAAGGACATCCACCGCAGCTTCAACCAGAGACTCTGTTTCTGTTTTCCATATTGGACTTTCACACAACACTTTTTAAGTTTGGAAATCACCCTCCTAATTGAACCCACTCACTTTTTACAAGTACAAAGTACAGCCTAGAGAAGTCAATTGACTTGCCCATGATTGCACAGCAAGCTACCAATGGAATCTGGACTAAAAGTCCAGACTTAGAGACCAGCAAGCACACTGGCCTAAGAAAAACCACTGAAGCATTCTCTTTGCAAAGACACCCTTTGAGTCATCATGACTATCACTGTAAAATCAACAAACACTCTTGTCAGTATCTATCTATGAGTGTGTGGTATGCTAGTTGGCACCTTGGAGCTTTGGGGGGCAGAATTCAGGGGTGATACCAGGAAAGGTTTCCCAGAGAACTGATGCCTGAACAACATTTTTAATGGTGTGTATGAGTTTTCCAGACATAAAAGGGAAGAAATTAGAGTATTCCAAATATTAAATCCAGGCCAAGTAGTGTCAGAAATGATTGACCTATACTCCTGGCAATTTCAGAACCTCTAGCATCCTTGAAATATCCAGCCAAGGACCCCAAGGGGTAGGATATTTGCCCAACTCCTCCTATTTTAAATCATCACCTATTAAATTACTCACCCACTGCTATATAGTAAATCATCTAAAAACTTAGTGGCTTTAAAATAACAGTAGTTTTTATATTATCTCTTAAGGTTTCTGCAGTCAGTAATTCAGTCAGGGACAGTAGGGGTGACATTTCTGTTCATGAAGTTTGTGGAGAACTCAGCTAGAAAACTCAAAGGCTTGAGGCTGCTTTTATCTGACAGCTGAGACATTCATGTGTCTGGTGGTTGAAGCTGGTTGCCAGCTAGGGACCTAACAGGGGCCATCAACTGAAACACACCCACATAAGTCTTTTCCGTGGTTTGGACTTTTTAAAACATGGCGGTTGGGTTCCAAGAGTCAGGCAGGTTCTATACTGCCTTCTAGGATCTAACTTGGAAATGACATGGCATCACTTCCATAACATTCTATTGTTCAGGACAGTTTCAAAGTTCCAGCCCATGCCATGGGGATGAACAGAGAGCCTACCTCTAAATAGAGGAGTGTCAGTGTCACATTGGAAGATGTACATATGGCATGGGAGATAGATTGATGCAGCCATCTTGGGAAAATACTTTCTGCTGTAGTCCCCTTGAGTAAGTCCCAGATTATCTCTGTTGATTCATTCTCCTTGGATTATGCAACAGTTCCCTCTGTACCTTCTAGTAGATGTAGCCTCAATTAGTCCAGAACACCCTACACCTGCCTACCTTTAAAGAAGGGGCCTGGACTCAGTGAGTCTCAAATGGTCTGTGGATCCTTCTTCTGAAGAAAAACAAACAAGTGGGCTCCTGCCACACTTGTGAACCCAAGATAGTAATTTCCATAACCCCTCAGAGCTACACATTGCTTTATAGTTCACACCACAATTTTGCTTACATGGGCTGATTTAATCAATAAGCTCAAGATGACTTTTCTGATGAAAAAAAGTAAATAAATAAAATGATGCAGTGTTAAGTTAAATGTGACTCAAAATCACTCAGACCACACTTCCCCAGCTCTCCTCTTGCCTCCCTGAATCATATTCATGAGGACCCAGCCCCTGGGTCTGACACCTCAGCACAGTATACCTTCCATGTCAGCAAGCTGGGTGAGGTGGGAGAGGAACCCAACAAAGAAAGGGGCTTTCAAACAGGAACAGGAGGCTCTGGAAAACTTGAGTTAATGATCCCAACCTAAGGATCCTGCAGGAGTTGGGTAATTTGGAGGCAGTAAGGGACCAAATAAATTGATTGTGCTCTTAGCCCTCAGGCAAAGCATTCCTGACTCATTGCTAAGAATTTTCATAACACCCTTCTGCAGCCCAGCTCCCTTGGTCTACGGCTGTAAGCCAACCTGACTTTGTGTAAGATGAGGCAAAGTGTAGTGGGGGGAGCCGGAATGGGATTCAAACTCCAGACCACTCAACAGTGTGGAAATCATAGAGATTTGCATGGGGGAGAACCGCTTCAGGTTTCTGCCATAACTGTGGCTGAGAATTACTCGGTCCTGATAAAAAGCTTGAATCACCAATGTTGACATTTGAAATGGGCCTCTGATGGTAAATTAAAGTGGTAACTCTTTTCCTTGCATTTAATTTGTACCAGGCATCCAATTATCACCTTTACCAGTATGATTGAATTTGGTTCATCAAATTAATTATTCAAACACATGTTATTGTGTACTGACCATGGCGTCCCAGAGATTTGTGCTCTCAGAGTTGGGACCAGAGTCAGCAATGTGGGATTCCAATGTCTGACACACCAGCCACAGAGCTGTAGGGCCCCTGTGCTGGTGATGTGTGTGTCTTCCATGACCTGAGGGCCCGTACCAAAGTGAGGGCTCATCTGGAGCTGCAGAGCTTACTAGGCCCAGATAAGAGTTTAGCACATCTTGGTGTCTGTAGCCACAACTCAAAGGAACACAATGGAGAGATTCTTAGAGGCCCAGACTGAGTGGAGAGGATGGCAGTCAGACCTAGGTTTGAATCCCAGATTTCCCACTTTCTTAAATGAACCACTTCATCTCTCTGTAAAGAGGAGATAAAATAATTCAGTGAGATAACACCCATAAACACAGTGCTTGGTCCACAGGAAGTTATCTGTGATCATCTAAGAAGAAGAAAATAAGGAGCATGCAACTTAGAAGGAGGGCCTCCACGTGGTAGCCAGAGCCTGAGGAAGAAAGAATGACAGTTGAATATGTTGCAAACCAAAGCGGGTCGCATTCCAGTAGCTGAGAGGTGAAGGCTGGTGGCTTGCACTCCACCAGGAAGGAGGGAAGTAGTGCCAAGAAAGAGGCAGATCATTCTTTCACTTATTTGCTCATCCATTCAGTCATTCAATAAACATTTCCCAAACCCTACTGCATAGAGGATGCTCTGTTGTTCCAGAAGGAGGGAAGGCCTTGCTGTCTGAGAAAGCCAGGCAGGTTGACAGCCAAGGGCACAAAAGGCCAAGGGCCTTTTGATTAAAAGGCCTTTGGAAATTTCAGCCCAGAGATGTGAGGTCTACAAAGGTGGTGAGGAAGCAGAGTGGGGATTTATGTATTTCCTCATAGTTTAAATGGCCTCACAGGCATTGAGTCTATCACCAGATTCTGGAAGTTTAAAGGACTATGGAGGGGCCTCGCTGGTAGCTCAAGGGGTTAAACACAGCACTATGAAGCTGTCCGCAGCCTCTGCAGCACAAGTTCAATCCCTGGCTATCCAGGGAGCTACCCATATGGCGCAGCAGACCTCTTCTATCTTGCCTGCTGCTCCCCTCAGCAGTGTATTTTAGTCAATCCATCTGTTCTGTTCCCCACTCTGTCTCTGGTGAGTCCTCTCATCCCCCCACCCCACACCTCTGGCCGGTACCCCAATTCTTGTATGCATAAATAAATAAATCTTTAAAAAAAAAAGTAAGACTATGGAGAGGTTGGATTGGGAAGGCTTCTGATGGCCCTGTCCAGTCTGGGTCACTCCCAGCAAACCTCACTCTCACAGCCAAACTCAGTGACAGCTGGTTTCAAGGGTCTCAGGCTGGTGCTTGAATGGCTGAAATAAGGGCCAGTGCAGTACGTGCTGAGCTACCGGATCTCGATCTCCCTCCCTGCGAGAACATGGTGGCCACAGCAGACGTCCACCCACATATACCTACCATGCACCAGGCTCTGACCTCAGCCCAGACACACCAGGCTAAATTAAACAGATGAGGCACCTGCTTTCTTGGGGTTTATGTTGCAAACCCTTCTCTGATACCTTTGTACCAGATATGTTTGGGGATAGAGATTTTTTCATATTCTAGAGGGTTAGCAAAGTTCAAACTCCACGTGATGTGTTAGACCCATAGAGTCAGGCCAGCACATCCTCATCAAACATACTAACAGTTCTACAGCCACCCTTATCAACATGAACACTAAGAGGGGCCAATTAAGTGAGCAGAGAGTTTAACACTGATTCAGGCAGGATTCTGCTATAATAGCTGCAAATTTATATCAAAAATAGAATAATGAGTGACAAACATTGTTTTTAACATTCCGTTTTCAGGGTGCATGGAGTTTCACAATTATAGAAAGGGATTGTAAACAAGGTAATTTGGGACCAGTCCAGGAAGACAATCACAGGGAATAATAGGGTCACAGGGTGGGAGGGACAGAGTGAGGTCAGGGATGATGGGGCCCATCCTGTATCCCTCTGCCTGCCCCCCACACTGAGAGGCAAGGCTGTCACTTTCATTGTCAAGGAGATAGGCCATGGGTATCATAAGAAACTCATTCTAGGGCCTCCCTGGTGGTGCAAGGGGTTAAGCACCACACTATGAAGCAATTCACAGCCTCTGCAGCACAAGTTTGATCCCCAGCCAGCCAGGAAGGTGACCCACATGGTACAGCAGACCTCTCCTGGCTCGCCCGCTGCTCCCCTCAGCAGTGTATTTCAGTCAATCTGCCTGTTCTGTTCCCCACTCTGCTTCTGGTGGATCCTCTCACCCCCGCATCTCTGGCCTGTACCCCAGCTCTTGTATGCATAAATAAATAAATCTTTAAAAAAAATGAAAAGAAACTCATTCTAGGCCAGCATTCCCCAAACCTCTAGACAACTACTGCCTGTGGTTTTACACATACCCCTCCAGTGTGCCTTAAGATTCTCCTTTAAATCAAATCAGTTTTTTTTTTCACTTATATAAATTTAATTTCAAAAGAAGCATTATAGAGCCATCATAAATGGAAAGATGGTATCTTTTGAAGGCACATAAAAATACAGAGTTCTTAACACTGTTCAGGTCTCTGTACCACCTAAGTGTTATCTCTGCAGACCACATGGGTTTGAGCAACCCTGATCTCAGCCAGCAAGTGGAGTCAGGCCAGAGTTCCACGCTCTGCCTCCCTCTAGTCAATGCCCTTCCAGACCAGGTGGCAACTAAGACCATGTGGACTCATTTTGTTAGAGGGAAGGATGTCCTGAACGAATTCCACACAGGCTTTGTGGATGCCACCCCCACTCCATCAAGACACTGGGAACTACAAATCCCATGATCCCCAAAGAGAGGTTGCGAGGACCTAAGGGCGGAGTTAAGCAGCTGTTTGCTCAGTTTGTAACTAAAACCAGCCATGTTAGTGGGGTCTGGGGCTCACCTGGCTCGTGCCCTTGCCCAGCAGGTTTGGTCTCTGTGGGTCATTTGGGATTCCAGGTTGGCAGAATGGGTAGGACACATTTAAGAATTTATCTCCCTCTATTCTCCCTAAGTTGTACATTTCCTCATTCCCCTTCCCTTGTGAATAAGCATTTTGTTAACCTTTTGTGTGTGCCTGCAGTTTAAGTCCCCTTTAAGAACACGGGTGAGGACCCACAGTCAGGCAACCCGTTTTATATCAGGGTTGCCCTGTAACAGCTTGGTGCCCAGCATGGTTTCCAAGTTACACCCGTGGTTGACCAGCCCAAAGTAACTCCTTGCATTGGTCACCTTAAGTGCACTAGGTCTGCAGGACACTGGTAACAGTCTTTGTCCCAGGTCTTGGACAGTTTGTCCTGCAACAATTTCACCCACTCACCACATCTCAGACCCAAAAGGAATCATCAGTTTCCTAGGAACTCATCCAGAATGGACTGAGGGTAGAAGAGGAGGAAGAAGTTTAGACCGGGGGTGGGCAGGAGGAAAGGACAAGGAAGCAGAGCATGACAAGGAGTGAGGCAGAGCGAAAAGGGGTGGGAGGCAGAAGACAATGAAGAAGCCAACGATGAGACAATGAAGAGGACTGCCAACGATGACTAAGAGGACTGCAGCAGAAGAACAACAGAGAGGAAAGAAAGTAGGAGAGGGGAGGAGGGAAGGAAGAGGACGAGAAGGTCATCGATGGAAGAAAGAAGAAAAAGAACATGGCCAGTCACCAAGCACTGTGCTAAGGGTTTACCCACCATGCCCCATGGAAATTCACAATCCTGGAGTAGATACTTCTGCTACCCTCATTTAAGAAAAGAGGGAGTGGGCCTCCCTGGTGGCTCAAAGGGTACAGCGCAGGGCTGTGAAGCTGTCCACAGCCTCTGCAGCACGAGTTCAACCCCTGGCCAGCCAGGGAGCTACCCACATGGTGCAACAGACCTCTCCTATCTCGCCCACTGCTCCCCTCAGCAGTGTATTTCAGTCAATCTGCCTGTTCTGTTCCCCACTCTGTCTCTGGTGAGTCCTCTTACTCCCCATGCCTCTGGCCTGTACCCCAGTTCTTGTATGCAAAGATAAATAATCAAAAAAAAAATAGAAAAGAGGCACTAAGAAAGGGATGTTCAGCGTCACAGCTACCAGAGGCAGAGCTGCTGGCCCTCCAAGCATGCACTCTACTGGCTGTCCCAGGCTCCCTAATGTCACCCCATCCTCCTGTAGGCAGCGGAGCTCTCTGCTCCCAACCCCCCTGAAGTCCTCATGCCCTTGCTAGCAGGTATGGGGAGGATGTCTCTCTCACCCAAAGCCTGTGAGCACCTTAAAGGCATAGCAATGTTTTAATGCATCAAGAAGGCAATCAGTTGTTTCCTGAAAGCAGAAAACAACTTCTGTCTGGTTCAACTCAGCAGTCAGCATATTGCAGGCCTGATACCCACAAAGGTGTTCAGTAAATACTTGTTGAATGAGTGGATGGATGAAGGTGCATGAACCTTCAATTCATGGGTATCCACCCATGAACCCCAACTCTAGTACCCGGCACCAAGCTTGGAGCTTAGAGGGATCTCAATATTGATTTCTTGACTCTATAAATGACACTCCTTTTACTTGAAGACCAAGAAGAACCAAGCTCTAAAAATTCTATTTTCTAGCATTCAAAAGAAAATGAATTTTGAAGGGTGCTTTCTTCTGCAAAATAAACAGGCTACCAATAGGCAAAGGAAAAAGAGAGAAGGCTTTCCAATTCAATCACTCTGGATCAATTTAGAAAAACTTAAAATGTGAAAGCCTTGGATTTAAAATCAAACGTGAGCCAGCAAAGAGTATTATTTCCAGCCCCGAGCTGCCTAAACGTGCTTGCTATAATTCCCAGCTGTTGTCTGAATTCCTCGGAGATGGACAGCGCTGACTAATTTTAAGTGATTAAATGTGTTCCTGGAATTCTCGAGTGTTCCTCCCGACTCAGATGGAAGGTGTGTACTCAGAGGAATCATCTCAGGTTCTTTTGTTCGGAGAGTGGGTGTGGATGGTACAGAGAATAGCAGGCACAGAGCCCCTCCCAGCACAGGGTTTAGACATGAAACCAATTGCATGTTGCCAAGCACATTAGCGCCGTCAGAGCGGTTCTAGTTTTCTGATGGGAGCACTGCTGAGTAACCTGCTCATCAGCCGTGCTCCTCGGGAGCTACCTGCAGAAGAAACTCCTCCACAAAACCTTTAAGGACAGAGAGTCCTGCCCCGCACAGGACACAAAAACTTCCTTCCCCATGTCACTGAGACAAAAGACTTAGGAACATTGTGCATTTTCCATGAGACAATGTGTCAAATGACCCACTCAGCACCTCATGCAGCAGATTCCAAGAGTGCCCTGCTGGGGTAGAAGTCCCTGGAACTCAACTCTGCCCAGGTCTCCACCTGTCATTTACATAATATGGGACAATTTGGAGATTGCTGCATGTCTCTCTTTTTTTTTTTTTTTCTCCCCAGCCACCCTCTGAGGCCCCTAGGCAATAACCTTGTTATCCCCTTGCAGCTGAAGACAAAATCAAAGCTCAGACAAGCAAATCACTGACTCAAGGCACACAGCGAGGTGGTAGTAGAGCTGGAGGGGTGATTTCTCTGGGACATTCCTCTGCCACTGGCTGATAGGGCTGTCTCCCACCGGCCCGGCCCACAGGGGAAACAGGGAATCATTCAAGCAGAGTCTTTTTTCAATTTCTCTGCCCCCCAAAAATGTCTCCTCCATGGCCTTCCAGGATTCCTGAAATCCCTGCCTGCCTCTCTTCAACATGAAGTGCCAAAAACAGCCACCCCCTCCGCCACACACACACAGATTTGTCCCATCTGAGTTTGCAAAAGAGCCCAGTCCTGTCTCTTTTGGTGGACTTTTGAGTCAAGATTTTGTTTCCCGACTCCAGTGCCTTCATCTGTAAAATAAAGAATCTGGGTCCTCTGACCTCTGGGTTCCACCCTCCTGCTGGAACATTTGCTGTCCGTTTGACCTAAGCAGACATCTAAGGGGCTTGGCCACCTCTTCCTTGTCCACTAGTAAAAGGCCTAATAGCTGGATAAGATCAAAGGCCACTGGCGCCTAAAAAGAACTGTTCCTGCCAGGGCCGGTCTGCCTGACAGCTCTGCCTGGCATGGCTCCTGATTCTAATGCCATCAAGCTAATAGCCCTTACCACTCCCGCCCTTCCCTCCTCCCTCTGGCTGGCCAGGCAGACTGCAGGCAGAGACACCCTGGACAAGGCTGACTGTGGTCTCTCCAGGGGCTCTGCTCATGAGTCCTCTTGAAGAAAAGTTGTACTCGTATCTGTGGCCCTGCCAAATGTGTGTGATTGCTTCTGGATTACTGAAGAGAACAACTGTGGGGTGGCCCAGAATTACTCCTGCCACCACCATCACCCACAGTTCAATGGTCTCCCAAGAACACAGAGAAAGGGAAGAGAAAAGGAGAGAAGAAGCTGGCTCAAAAGACAGCCACAATGTATAAGATCTGAGAATTATCCACTCTGGACTTTAGAAGGCACTGGATCACAAAACCTAATTCCCAGAAGGCATGTCTGTGTGTATCTCTGTGTGTGTGTGTGTGTGTGTGTGTGTGTGTGCGCGCTGAAACTAAGAAACAGGAAATTCTCAATAACCCTCACCAATTTATACCTCTGATTTATGTTTGTAACCAAAGAGTCAGATTAAAAATGCAGAGTTAGGGGCTGTTAGTCCATCAAGCATACATTCATGGATTCTAACAAGGTGATTTTTTAATAATTTATTATCATTTTACAGTACTAATTGTTGAGTGTTTACAATATGCTGGTCATTAGCTCATTTAATCACTGTCTCAATACTTAAAACCATCTATAAAGTATCATGGCAGTACTGGCTGCTGGTTTGCTTGAGGGTTTTCTTACTCTCTGACATTAGCATCAATGAAGAGAAGCTCAGGTAGAAAGAAGCTTGGGAGAGGGATCTTGTGAGGACAGATTGGAGCTGCTCAAGGTAGAACAGGAAGGCAAATAGACTTTAGTTCAAGTGCCAGCTACAACTGAAAACTGGTTGGCATCTATTATGAGATTAAGTTTGGGCTTGTTGGGAAAGAAGTACTTGATTGACAGTTAAAGCCTTTCATGGTACTGGAGAAAGAAGTGTGACCACATGTGACAAGAATTTGCCATCTTGCTGAAAAAGAAATTCCAGGCCATTCTCCTGTGCAGGACTCCTGTGTATACCCTGACCAACTGTGTGCTTTTTCCAACTCTGGAAGGTGCCATTCGTATAGGTTTGGGTGCAAATGAAGCCTCCTGGAATTGTGCAGTCAGCAACCTGCACAACTGTACCTGGTGGCCCAGATGCTATGATCCCTCTTGGAAATGACAAGTGAGGAGGGACATGATCAATTGAGCTGAGGAGATGGGTCCTTAAAGTCCAGGAGTCTAGTGCTAAGAGCTCACAATGGTCCTGCTGTTCATATGTGGTGTGTCCTGGGGCAAGCACTGTCCCTTTTATGGACTTCAGAGTTATAGCTTATTAAATAGCTGCTTAGACCACAGGGCTCTGAAATCCCTGCCAAATGTGTGTATGGTGAACTTTGCTATTGATTTTACCACCCAAAGTTTCCTCCTCCTCTTATGACATCATAACCTACTTTTGCTTGGAGGAGTCCCCTCTCCAACTCTCAACTTTTAAACTTTATTGCAGTCACAAGCATTTGATTAAGCTACACCAGGCAGTGTGTTTCATCCAGCCCTTACATACAGCCACAGTGATGTGTTCAGAGGGTTCAGTGCCCAAACACTGCTGATAAAACTCAAGGGCAAGGATTTCTTTAAAGCTAGCAGAGAAGTGGGCTCCATCACTACAATCAGATGTGAACCTGGAAGCATGTGACCCCAAGCAGTGTTGGCAGTAATGCAGGGTCTACAAAGAGAAGTCCTATTGAAAATAGAGCCCATACCCAAGAAACAAAACTTTAAAAACAGAGAAACATATTCTAATTGTACCATGTGAGTCCTGCATCAAGATCTGCCTGAACCCATGGACCAATTAGCTGATAAGAACCGATAAATAGTTGGGTATGGGTTTTCCCATAAAAGAATCCTAACTGAGGGCCTCCCCTGGTGGCGCAGCAGTTAAGCGCTGGGCTGCGAAGCTGCTCGCAGCCTCTGCAGTGCAGGTTCGATCCCCCGCCCCCAGCAAGGGTCCCACATGGTGCGCAGACCTCTCCTGCCATGCCTGCTGCTCCCCTCAGTAGTGTATTTCATCCTTCTGCCAGTTCTGTTCCCCGTTCTGGCTCTGGTGAATTCTCTCACCCTCCCGCGCTTCTGACTGTACCTGGTGCTTGTATAAATAAATAAATAAATCTTTAAAAAAAAAGAATCCTAACTGAAAATGTCTGAATTCATGTGTCACCTCATGAGGCACCAGCATTAGGAATGGTGCAGGATGAGGGAAGGATTATTCAAAGTCCATGTGGAGCAATGAAAAGACTAGAGGGGCAACACAGGGATGTCATGTGCAGCCCCCTCCAAAGGCAGTCTCATATTTATTAGAATCAAGACCAAAGTGGGGCAAGTATGCAGGGAGTGTACATGCGTGGGGGGTGCAATTATTGGGGATATAAGCTAGGATGGAGTGACCAGGGGCTATTGCCTGGGGGTTTCCATTGTTCCCACTAGTCAGCACATTATCTCTATTCTAATATCTGCCTGCTGTTTCTAGCAGATACTGGTTTCCCAGTATGTTCCTCATACCAGGACTTTTGCCCTTGGTGAGAGGCCCCCTGCATGACCCCCTCACTAACAAGCAGGAACTCTGGACACCAAGACAATATCCCTGAGAACAAGGAGGGCTGGGGATCCCACATTCCTGAATCTAAAGAGTGAGTTCTGTGCCCTCTAACTCTGATCAAAACGGATCTTGGCCTCACTGACAGGAGGCGAGTGGTTGGATGTGAGAGATGCTCAGGGCGCCTCTCAGGCTCAGCTTCAGTGTCTCTACATGCATCACACACACAGAGCACTGGGGAAACAGCCATTTATGTCCGTGCTTATGAACACTCGCACTTCCAAATGAAAGATGCCATCAAAACAATCACCTGGGGAGGGAGGCTGTGGATTTCTTTCTTTATATCAAAAATGCTTCCATATTGAGAGACATGCTTTTTTTAAAAAATGCTTCTAGTGTTCTTTTTTGAAAACCTGCTGATACAGTTTGCAAAACCCCGAGTGAGAACTCTCTAGATCAAAATTACAAGGCTTTATTGATCAACTATTAAACATAAGAGATTATGACAAGCACTGGGGGATGAGCAACAATACAGAAATTCCAGGACCTCAGAGCATTTACAATTTAGAAGGAAAAAAGCAGGCAGGTGTCCAATCCATCCAAACATGGTATTACTGCTGGCTGATAAATATCATCTTCAAATGTTAAATGGTTTTCTAGGCAAATTTGAGGCTCTTCTCTCCTCCACTCCTTTTCAGATCTTAGGTGCTCTGTGGTGAATATCTATGAAGCCCTTCTTTTCTAAGAACTGTCCTCCCCTCAAGCTTATGGTCACTATGGAAGCCAGTCCAGACAAATGTGACCTCCTCCCCCTGGCTAAGGTTGATGGTCCAGGCCTAGTCACCTCCGCAAGCTGAGCCATCATAGAAGCCACTGCCTAGTGACAGCCAGTTGATCCAGAGGTAAGCCCTGATCACAGACTCATCTGAGCCCTGCAATGGGTGTTTTGGGACAAGACTGACGTAAAGAAGGCTGCCTACATTCCAACATAAAAATTCGGAATTTTTTGTAGTCTTGTTTTTCATCCTGGGAATCAGAGAAGGAGAGGATTTCACCCTATGGAAAGAAAAGTGGAAAGAAACAAAGATGAGATATGCTATGCGATGAGTTGTTCAGTCTTGGATCCCTGGGTCCAGTTGTTTCTGAAGCCCATTTTCCTGCCAGGCTTTCACGTGCTTGTTTTATTACAGCTAAGATTAAACTCATGCTTCTGCTTAAGCCAGTTGGGGCTGGTTTTCTATCAGCTAGAACTAAGCGTCCTTACAAACACATGATCCTAAGAAGTCCAAGTTTCTGGTTCCGCCAGCCAGGTTTGGACCGTCCCTCATTTCTGCATTTGGAACTTCCTTGTTGTGCATTTAAATCCCCTTCCAGGGCCTCCCTAGTGGTACAAGGGGTTAGGACACAACCTATGAAGCTGTCCGCAGCCTCTGTAGCACGAGTTCGATCCCCAGCCAAGGAGCTAACCCACATGGCAAAGCAGACCTCTCCTGACTCGCCCGCTGCTCCCCTGTTTCAGTCAGTCTGCCTGTTCTGTTCCCCACTCTGTCTCTGGTGAATCCTCTCACCCTCCTGCGCCTCTGGCCTATACCCCAGCTCTTGTATAAAAATAAATAAATCTTTAAAGAAATAAAATAAATCCCCTTCCAACTGAAGTTGGAAGTTGGAAGTCACACCTTCTGGTCCTTCCTTCTGGTCCTTCCTTCTGGTCCCTCCAGGGGGGCTGCCTCACTCTCACCCCCACCAGCAAAATGCACCCTGATTCCCCTGTGGTGGGGGAAATAGGACAAGAAAGTCCCAGGAAACCATGACTCGGGCTGCAGATGTGGCAGGTGCTGGAGCCACACCCACCTTCTGGGCAAGGCCAACAGGGAGCCCTCGAAGTCTGGGTGGGGCGGGAGTTACTTGGTGGAGAGAAACTGAGATTTTATGAAGAAGGGACCTTTGAAAGAATATTTCTGGCAGAGGTAACAAAATTGACCCAAAAAATTTATGGAAAAATGGACAAGTACTACTTAGTGAGCCTCTAAATAAAAAACTTTTCCATCTTGATTCCCACATTACTTAACAGACTGGGCTCCAGACAACTTTGTCTTTTCAATATGTTATTTAGGGGAGGGGCACAGTTGATTACTTGCCTGGTTGGTTTTTTTTTTTAATACTTTAGACTATAAGGAAAATTATAAAATCAACTAATCCTTCCATCTACTCAGACAAAATCCCAACTATGAATGCATGTATGCTTATTACCTTCTTTTAAAACATCTGCATATTTATATGAAAGTTGATTTTAGCTATTTGGACAGTTTGGCAACCTGGTTTTGTCACTTTACAATATTTTGTGGACAGAATGTCATACACTGCCTGTGATTTTACATCATTATCACTGAATATCCTAACCAGTTCCCTGCTGGCAGACAATGAGGTCAATTCTAGGTGGGTATGACTGTATGTGGACTTGCTTTTATGGCAAAACTGTGGTGCACCTTTGGGCACTGGTTTGCTTGTATTCCTGGGGTAAATTTCATCAGGTGGATTACTCTGTTAAAGGGTCCAGATATTTTTCAAATCTTTCCACACATATTGTCAAGCGCCCCTTAGGAATGTGCCGATTTACATGCCTACTGGCCAGCACTGTATAGGACGGTCCCTTTTCCTTCACCTTTTTCAGATTTTTCACTCTTAGTTTTATTTCTTTCCATCTGCCCAATAGGTAAACACCAGCTATCATTGCTGTGTCATTTGCATTTATTTTATTAGCATACAACTTTTACATGATTATTGGATTTATCCATTCATGTCCTTCTCACATTTTAATTTGGATGTTATTCATCTTTTCATGATTGATCGATAAAACCCATTTAAATATCTGGGATATTAATTACCTATTATGCTTATGTGCTTTTAATATAGCCTTTGTTTTAACTTGGTAATATGGGAAGTTTTGCCACATAAGTTTTGCATTTTTATTTATGTGCACATTTGTTTCTTTCATGGTTTCTGATGTTAACATTATTAATAAGAATTCCCTTACCCTGAGAAACTCAAAAATATGTACCTATATTTTCTTCCAGTATTTTTATGATTTAGATGTTTACATTTAAACCTTGTATTTATACACACACACACACATATACACACGCAATGGAATATTACTCAGCAATCAAGAAAGATAAACTCATGCCATTCACAACAACATGGATGGAGCTGAAAGGGATTATGCTCAGGGAAATAAGGCAGAAGGAAAATATCAGATGGTTTCACTTATAGGAGGAATATATGGGAGTCAAATAAGGGAAAAGGAAAAAATTATAATAAATTTTTGCAGGGAAGAGGGAGGGAGAGGGCTCAAAACAGGGTAGGGAGAGCATAAGGGACTATGGTGGTGGTGCACGGATGAATTGGTGGTGGCAATTTTATAGGTACTATACCTGAGAGGAGAAAGCATACATTGTACAAAAATGAAGAATGATGTAAAATACACATAAATTAAAAATACAAATAAATCTATCATTTATCCAGAATTTATATTTTATGTAAGGTGAGAAGTAAGCCATAGCTTTGTTTTCTTCCTAGTATTAAAGATTGATACCATTTGCAAAGAATCACAATGACTCCTTTGTAACCTATTAATTCTCATGCATAGGTGGACCTGTTTTTAGATGAGCTAGTCTATTCCAATGACCCGCCTGCCTAACCAGCTGCCAGTAGCACTGTTTTACTTACAGTCACATTATCAAATGTTTAATCTGCTAGGGCAATTCCCTCCACATAACCTTCCTTTTTTCTAAATTTTCTTGGCTATTCTTAAGCATTTATTCTTCCAGAAGCACTTTGGAATCATTTTGTTAAATTCCCTCCAAATCCCACTGATATTTTGGATGGAATTGCCTTAAAGATTTAAGTGAGGCATTGACATATTTGCAGTTCTTCCAGAGGTATAATGTCTTTCCATTAATTCAAGTCCACTGTCATGCTCCTTGTGTCATTTTCTCCTTATAGGAACTGTACATTTATTGTTACCATTATTCCAGGGCATTACATATTTGGTTCCTATTATGAGTGAATGCTCTTTGCTACTGTATTTTAAAGCAAATTCAGCTGCTATTTAGCAGGCCATTGATATATACGGTTGACCCTCGATATGCACAGTCCACTTATATGTGGGTTTTTATTCTACTCCTTGGTTTCGCTGTCATAGGTTCAACCAATTGTCAGTCGGTTAATCCAAGGATGCAGAATGGGTGGATACTAAGGTCAACAGCCCTGCCTGCCCCCACATATCCTCCAACCCACCCCATTTTTCAAGGGTCAACTGTATATTTATACTATTGGGGTGGTTTGGTGGAGCAGGAGCCTGGGCAAAAACAAATGGTGGGGTGAGGGCAGGGTATAAGAGGAAGGGAAAAGAAGGATGGGAAACATCTTGACTTCTGTTTCTCTCTTTCTTGCCATATCCCTGCTGGTCAAATTCCTACATAAGCCAGACAACTGGGAAACTGGGACTCATGGCCCCCAGCCATATGGAATGGTACAGGCTAAGTCAGAGGAGGGGGACTAGGATGCACTGGCAAGGAGAGGGGCAGCTTACCTTCATAATGACTACTGATTGCTTCTAACAATCACAATTGCTTTGAAATAACGAGTGCTTAACCACCAAGATGGCCCTAAGAATGTCCATTAGAGCCTCCCTGGTGGCGCAGGGAATTAAGACACAACCTATGAAGCTATCAGCAGCCACTGCAGCACGAGTTTGATCCCCAGGTAGGGAGCTACCCACATGGCGCAGCAGACTTCTCCTGGCTCGCCCGCTGCTCCCCTCAGCAGTGTATTTCAGTCAGTCTGCCTGTTCTGTTCCCCGCTCTGTCTCTGGTGAATCCTCTCACCCCCTCACACACACACACATTATCTCTGGCCTGTACCCCAGTCCACAGTTCTTGTATACATAAATATATAAATCTTTTTTTAAAAAAAAGTCCATTAGTTTGAGAGCAATTTTTAAAAAGTAGAATACTAGTTTCAGTCAGATTAAAACAACCTTACTACTTTCAGAGGCAATGACTCTAACAAGGAAAACTCTGGGTCAATCCTGGCATTTTTAAGGAAGTACACGAATATACTATTATTTGCAATGTAAACTATGTGTTAGTTCAACAAGCTGCCAAAGAGTAGAGACCAAAGTGAATTTTCTCTTTGCAAGAACCCAGGAAAACCTTTCTCCCTCCTCTCTTCTGCTTAGAACCTCCAGCTCTCCTTCCTCAGAGGGAAGTGGGGAATTTTTCAGCAGATGCAGCCGATCTTGCCTCCAGCATCAGTCAAATAAGCTAAATAAGTCCCAACAGGACCAAAGTTTTAAAAGAATTATAATAAAGACATGCTAAATGCCTGCATGAACTCATGCGCCTGCTACAAAATGCAATTTTGATTCCATATGATTCAGCTTTCTCAAAATCAAACAGATGTCCACCTTGAGAAAAATCCCAATGCATTTCTCAAAGCTTCTCAAGGGGGATTCTTGTTCAGCTCAGCTGTCCTCAGCACATAGGAATAAAATGTTTGGAGTCAAACTGCCCCACATTGATGTCCCGCCCAGCCCAGGGGTAGATCCTGCAGTCTTGTCCCCCTGCTTATTAGGTAACAGTGCTGCTGCTGGCAGCCTTCATATTTTTCCCATGTGCTTGTATTTCCCACACAATCTAACCCAGAGCCTGGCACAGATCTCACCCCGTTTTTATGGGGTGAATAAAGGAGCAGATGAATGAGGGCCTCACTATCCCCCTCTATGAAATGGGAACTTTGAACACCTGCCTTTCTGTGTGATGGAGAAATTCCTCTTGCTTGCTCTGCTTGTGGGAGATGAGAAGTGGGGGTTTCCTTCCTCCTGTACCTCCCATGTGTGTCTGTTCCCCTCTCAGTGAGTCATCCGGGAGCCAGACAACATCGCTCTCGGACAGAACATGTCATGTACTTGCTGGGGAGCTGCTGACCCATAAATCCAACTGCGTCCCATGGTTACCTAGGGAACGCTGGGTCACAGCCAGGAAGGGGGAGCACTGCAGACAGGCCTCTGGCCAAGTTCCAGCCCTCTCTGTGACAGCCCAGTAGGCGCTTCCTACTCTTTCAGTCGCAGCCGGTGCCCTGTCCCCTGTGCAGGGCAAAGGTGGCCCCCCGACAAGGACCCTGAAAGGCACCTAGATGCCTCAAAGGTCAGAGGGACGGAGGGATCTGGTAGCAACTGGACTGGGGCAGGATTGGGAGGCTGGAACTGGCCCCAGCCCTCCGCCCTTCACCATTGCACCAGCTTCATAGCAGACCCCCCCCACACACACATAATCCATGGATATGAAAATTAAATGAAGCAATGTATTATGCTGTTTAGCATAAGTTCTGGCCACAGCTAACAGTTAATAGAGGCAGCTGTACATTCCAATAATGGTCTATTTTCCTTGCTATGATCCCCCAAGTTTCACCCCACCTTACAAATGAGGAAAACAGACTCAGAGAGGTTGAGTGACTTGCTCAAAGGCCCTCACTAAGAACTGCACCGCAGCTAACTGCTCTAAGGATTCTTCTTGCCAAGCCGTGGGTGTGTGGGGGAAGAATGGGCGAGAACTCTCAGCTCCACTGAGCTCCCACCCACCCAGGCACTCTATGTGGGGGGCAAGGCTGGAATCCCCACAGCCCTACCTGCAAAGCCACTTTCCTAATCAAAGATCCCCTCTCTCTCAAACTCAGTGGTTCTGATTGGAACAGGTGTCCACCCAGAACTGAGGGGAGGTTCTAGCTGAGTCTGAGGTGGGGGACCCAGAGGACAAGCAGAAGGTTTAAGGGGAGGTTTAAAGAGGCCAGGGGCCCAACAGGATGCATTTGTGTGTGTATATGTGTTGTGCCTGTATGAATGTGTATTTGCACATGTGTGCGTTATGTGCATGTATGTAAAGTCTAGAAAATATTTACTAAAACATCTACAGTGGTGTTCTTGGAAAGTGGAATGAAGGGTTGTTTCCCTTTTGCTTTCTATGCCTCCCCCTTCCTTTAGCATAAGCACAATTTACTCTGATTTTTTTTAACTATTCTCATTTCTTAATGCTTACATAATGCAAGTAATATACCGCTATTTTAGGTATGTATATTTTTAAGGCTATTGGGTAGGACGTCAGAAGCCTCAGTTCAGAGTCCACAGTCACCTTGCTTGTCAGGTCTCAAGTTTCCCCATCTGTGGAATGCGGGAGGGCTACAGTCTCCTCAGGCCCTCCTGGGTCTGATTCTGAAAGGCTCTCTCCCATGTACACACAGCAAGTAAAAATGTGTGGCCCACCAGGTGCTAGGGGAGCCTGTGGCTACAGAGAGAACTGTTATGTCTGAATAGAAGTCAGTTCTGAATGCAAGTAAATGGAGACATTTGAGAATTGGAAAAACCTCACAAGTTGATATGCTCCCCAGGGCTGCAGAGAACACCCCCCTCAGGGGAGACCAACTAACCTACTCCAGCTCAGAAAAACCTCTCCCTCCCTTAGAGAGGTGAATTAACATTCCCTTGTGGACCTACCGTGTCAGGACTGATACAAAGCTCCTTATACACCAGGTCTAATTTAAACACAGAGCTTGTGTGGTTACCACTATTCATCAGGGAAGCAACTAAATACTGAAGTCCCACTGAGGAGTTATCTGTCACCTCGTTACTAAATGCAAACTCAGGGTGCATCCCTGGCACCCCTCACAAGGGTCACTAGGCATTTGCCGATGGCTAGAATCCCCCTCCTGTCATCATGTGTCTCGGGCTCTGTAGAAGTGGCCCCTAATAGCAGCGGTTTGACCAGCTCATTGGAGCACATGGCTTTGGTTAAGAAAGTAATGATCTGAGTTCAGATTAAAGTCGGGGAGAACGAGCAACAGATTAAGCCATTATCCACTACTGGCAGGGAGCCATCCTTATGAAGTGCAGTCCTTCAGGAAATAGGATACTGGACTGGTAGAAAAGGTCAGGATTTAGGGGTGACCGAAGGCAGCATGAGTACATGGGATCTTAGGCAGACATTCAGTGAAAGGAAGGAAGTTCACTGGGCGCAGAAATATTTCCAGCCAGCCCTGGGCTCGCTGAGTGGTAAAGCCAATTTCAGAAGTGGATCCCAAAGACCAGATAAATTTATTTCTGCCTTCCTGGTATGATTCTTGTGTTGTGATGAAATCCTGCATATAAAGTACACACAAGTCTCTGCACTCAGTAAGCTCTCAGCATATGTCAGCTGTTGTTACTTACAGTATTGTCTTTTTCCAGCCAGTTTTGTTCAGGCCTATTTATATCAGAAAAAAAAAGAATCAGTTACATCACTTGGCAAGTAAAGGGTTAGAAGTTTCACTGAGAGATACTGAGAAATCTGTTGTGTGTTTTTAAGATCATGTAAAATAGCAACAATGATTAAGTTTATTGAATTTCCTAGGTGCCAAGCCAAGTCCCATGTAATATCTATAATGACTCAGTGCATACTATTAAAATCTCTATTTTAAAGGTAAACAGACAGAAGCATAAATAAATGAAGTAATTTACCCAAGGTCACAAAGTCAGGAAGTGGCAGGAACTAAAATTTGATCTGATGTTTAATAAGCTATTTCCTTGAGTTTAAGTGGCATCTCTCATACTCTCTTTACAGTCTCTCTCTCGCTCTCGCTCTCACTCTCTCTCTCTCTCACTCTCTTGCTCTCTCTTATCCATCATGGGATCAATAGTCTTTGCAGTTCTTGATGACAATTTAATTATTGGATCAGGCCTTCCACTCTTCTTCCGAGAAGAATTGAGGCTTGAGTCTGATACAAGCTTTCAACTCGCTCAAGGTTTCCAGGGAGAGGTTAAAAGAGATGTAATCCTTGGATCCAACCCGAGAGAAGGGCCCATGTTTGCCTCGCACAGAAATACATAGCACACAATAGCTTATACCCCTGGCCTGCGGAAATTTGCCCGGAAATTCCTGTAGTTTGACTTAGCAGGGACATCAGGCTGCAGCCCTGTCTGGAAGATGAGAAGTATTGCTTTTGACTCATACTGCCTATCCTTTAACCCCATCTCTGTAATCTTAAACAAGTTAGCAATCTCTCTCATCCTCACTTTCCTCACCTGTATATTGGAGCCAACATGTCCTCTACAAACATGTTGTCTGGAGAATTAAATGAGATTATGCCTGAGAATTGGCTTGACAAAATGCCTGCAGCATGAACCCTTAGTCATAGTTCATTAAAATTTGGGTTAAAGGGGATGATGCTCACCTCTAAATAGGTAGAACTCCAAAAAGCAGGGTGGATTTTGAAGCCCCTGCCAGCAACTTGCTATTCATACCATGCTGTTAACCATCATGATCTCAGGTTCCTCCTGCCTAGATGTCCCCAAAAAAATCTTCATCCCCTACCCCAAGCACTGACCAGGACAGGCCCACAAGAGGCAGAAAAACCACAGCTTCTCCTCCTTCTCTCTTCCTTTTTTCTAGACTCCCAAGGCAATCTTCCAGATTGGTTGGTTTGGTGCCCAGTGAACAGCTGAAACATGCGGGGCATTTCCTGTCCCAGCATTCCTCAGGACACCATAGACATGGACTCTTTCTCACCCTTCTCCCTTGTTGCCATGCCCATGGGGGCACAAAGTGATGTCACATGCCATTTTCAAGCACATCCACCCCATCCCAGGGTCTTACATCATCACCTCTGCCAAAAAATGGAGAAATGTAGACATCAGTCGACCTGTGATGTCACTTCCTGCCTAGCTCCCCAGGTCCCAGGTCTGTCCTCTCCAAAGCTGGGCTCTAACACTTCATCCTGATACAATTTCTAGATGCCCCTAAGAAAAAGGTTCCCACCACTTCCTTTAGGATTTCTGAACTTGGTGGCCACCCCAAGTGAAAATCCCCAAAAGGACCTGGTTAGTTTGGTTCACAGCACAGAAGAAGAGGAGGAAGGATGGAGAAATTGGAGACCTAGGTCATGTATTTATTGCCTTCCTTATTTAACTCCCATCCCTGTTCAAGGTTGGATACCATTCCCTGCATCCTCAGACACACATTCCTGTTATTTATCTTAGACTGTCAAATCTGGGAGGACAGGAGAGGCCATATCGATTCATTTTATTAGTTCAAGTTCTGCTCCGTGATGAAAGGTCAAACACTGTATTCGTTCTGTTTCCCAAAAGTAAAAGAGGTTCCACAGAGATGGAGTTAGCAGGAGAGAGACTCAGAAAACAAGAAGAAGAAGCAACAGTCTGAGATCAATTGATCAAGGGGCCCTGACAGGACATTGGCCTAAGGAAGTCCCTAAAGGCATTCAGGGAAAGTATGCAGCAAAACAGGTTCTCAATAAAGTCTAGAACCCCAAACATCAAGGACCCCAGTGGTAAAGGAGTAACCCTTGGCCTTATGAAGTTTGGAGTAGGTGGGATAAGTTGAAATATATAAAATCACAGAACATGGATATGATCAGGATAGCTGCTTTGGTTGAATGTCTTTTATGACCAGGTGCCAGCCTCAGCATCCAGACAAGATCTCCTCTAATCCTCATGGCCACCTGGCTTGTGGATGCCAAGTCTCTGGTGCAAAAAAGGAGGGCTGAAACAGTTTGTGCAGCTTGTTGAGGTTGTACACCTGATCACCACTGACCCTAGCAATGCCTTAGGCAAATCTGTACCCGCTTCTGGTGCTTTGTGTCCCCACATGTAAAATAAGAGAGTGACTAGATCGGGGTCAACAAATGTTTTCTATGAAGGGTCAAAGGGAGAAGATTTTAGCTTTGTGAAACAGACCATCCATCTCTGTAGCAGTTCCTTTGCCCTTGTAACCCAGAAACACCCACAGACAGCAAACAGATTGTTTCAGTAAAACTTTATTTATAATCTAGAGTCCTGACATTTCAGAATCCGAGATCCCCACTGCAGTAATGGAGTCTGGGGATGTCCCTGCATTGAAAAGTCCACTGTTAAGGAGCCCATGACTATAAGTTCTGTATTGTTTTAAACTTGGTTGGTGTCAACAAATGTGGTTAAGAAGTAAAGCCTGGGAGTGGCAATGCAAAGGCATCTTATAGAGCTTTAGCCCCGTAAAATACCCATCAGCTCCCTTCCTCAGTTACTGCTAAGGACAATTACACCTTGTGGAGAGTATGGTGCAAAAAGCTGCATGAAACCAGATTACAATCTAGACTCTAGAGAAAATTTGGAACCATCATGGATGTCTGAACAACGTGATGGGCAAAGCCCATGACCATAAAGGGACATCCAGTGTCAGACAAGAAAATGTCACACTCTCCCCCGGCCCTGGACTCTGCAGCCACATGGGGTCGTGTTGGCAATCTGAGTGCCTTGCTCCAGGGAGGAGCTTCAACGACATAAAGGAAAATGGACCCGTCCCTGGGTCCTCAGTAGGCTTTTCCCACCCCAGGTCCCCACCTCAGGCTTCAGGCTCTCCCCACAACATTCATGTGAGAGGATATCTTGGCAATTAATCATCACCAGCCTGCTGAAAAGGACTGCTACTGACCTCCACCCCCCCACCCCGACTTTACCTGAAAGTGCTGTGCAACTGGAAGTTCTGGCTTGGGGGTGGGACCCCTGCTCACCAAAGATTGACAGATTGTAATGACCAGAGAGAAAAACAGGTTTGTCCATAGGGAGCTGCAGTCCTCAGTCCTGGAATCCTCTGGCTGCTGCCTTTGGGGCAGAGGAAATGCCAGTGCCTCAGCCTTGTCCCCTGTTGCTGCTCACCTCTCCCACAGGACTGCAGGAGGGATGAAAATGCTCCTGCAAACCCCAGAGACCCCCATGTTCCTCATGAAGCAGATGCTTCACTTCTTGGTGGTTCTTTCTCATTTTTGGCCTCATTTCTTGTGTGCTTTTAATTGCAGCTCCACCACCTGCAAGCACAGTGGCCTAGGAGAACCACTCTGAAAGAAGAGTCTCCAATTCCTCACTTACAAAATGTCGATAATAATAGGTTTGCCTGATAATATTATCAGAATGAAATCAGATAATGTGCAAAAGGCAAGTTTTGTCTGGTACCAGGAATAACTCTGGTTATTACTACTATTATTCTGCTGGTCAGCTCACATGCATTTTCATGTTTAATCCTCACCAGGGCTCCATGAGGTGGGACTATTATGATCTTTGTTTCACAGATGAAGAACCTGGGGCTCAGAGGGGTTCCATGACTTGCCCAAGGACACACAGTAATAAATTATTACAATAGGGACATAAACCCAGGCCTGTGTGAGGCCAGAGTTCAGGCTCTTAGTCACTTTACTCTCCTGCCCCAGGTCACCTTCTGACCTATTAAATTATGGAAGTGGGCTTAGAATCAAAACAACTATCCAAACAAGTGTTGGTCCGTGACCAAGGAAGGCTGACCTATAAAGTCCTTGTTGGAACCTTCTCTCCTGGACAACTCCGCCTGGCCATCCCCTGCTTGACCTCTGCCTCATTCGGGACCCCGATCACATTCTGTCTTCTGCTGTGATTTCCTTCAGGGCTAACACTGAACCTTCTGCTGCCTTTTTTTTTTTTTTTTTTTTTTTTTAATCTCAGCCTGGTGCAGAGAGAGGGATGCAAGCGCTTTGGAGCCAGACAACAATGCTTTGAATACCAATGCTGCTTGCTCTGTGCGTGGGCTTGGCTATGTCACAGAATCTCTCTGAACCTTAGTTTCCTCATTTGTAAAGTAGGGGTCATTCCTACCCTGCATTGTCACGAAGATTCAAGTACATGTCCACGGAACACCCAGCACCGTGTCTGGCACACAAGTAGCTGGACTCACCACCATTGGCTCCCTTGACACTTAACTATCACTAGGGTTCCGTGTCTTGATCTCATCCGTCTTTGATTCATGCCTATGTACCTAGCACAGTGACTTACACACGATAGGTGCTCTGCTAGATGACTAGTTGGATTGAAAAGAGGAACAAGCTAGAGAGGGAGAACCATGCCCACTGCCCGGTCACAGGTGAACAACATCCTCCCCTAGATCCCCAGGTCGCCTGTAGCCTCTGTCTCCCCACGCATCAAAGTCAGTGCCAGCTTCTCCAGAAAGCTCACAGAAATGGGAGCTTGCAACATCAGAGGCTTCTAATGTAATCAGATGGATAATGAAAAGGTTCTTCTTTCCCAAGCCTTGAATGAGTCAGAGCTCTATGCTTGGCTTTGCCCCAGGGAGTACCGAGAAAATGAAATATCGTCTGCACCCTCATGACACCTAAACAAATGGTCAGTTACGTGGGTCAGATATCAAGCCAGAGGGGTTAAGAGATTCTCCAGTGAAGGGAGAGAGGAGCACCCAAGAAGGACCCTTAGCAAAGGCTGCTGAGTGGGGTCCTGGTACATGGCTGCTCTTAAGGCAAAGCCCTGTTTGCCTACGGTGGGATGTTTTCTTTGCCTCCATCAAAGGCGCCAGTAAATGACACTATGTCTGAAATCTACAAGGATTTTGAACCTCTCTGTCTGGCTCAATCATCTCTTCCACATTCTGATGCCTGTATCAAGACATAATTCTCATCGAGGTAACAAACTATTCTCTTTCATGACAAGTATGAAGCCACTGTGAATCTCAGGTTTGCTCTGTTTTGTTTTTGTTTTTTTTTTTTCTGGCCTTCAGCCACCATAGAGAAATGTCTGCTAGGCTGAGTATTCACCTTGCCGCTGTTTTCTGTGATTATGTAGACAGGGCCTCTGTAAATTCAATAGGGGTATTGCTGGCTGTTCAATAGCTGGTGAAATTAATGCCCAGGGAAGCAGGAAATAGGCCACCACAACCAAAATGTGGACTAAGAATTTGCTCTTCATCCTGTCCCACCTCTTCATTCCCCACATCTCTGCCTTTGTGCTAATTGCCAGCTTTCTGCCAGCTTACTAGCATTCTCTTGCTAGTATTCTCTCCATTTCTCCTTGGAATACAGCAGTGAAGAAGCCCCATCATCCTAGACTTGAAGATACGTGGGGATGGTGGGGACCGAGTCTCCAGCAACCTACTCCCACCACCCCTATACATGGTATGTGGGAAAGGGAGTAAGGAGTTACCCTCAGACAATTCCTTATCCAATAAGGGAGGTTGACCACCTGGAACTAGAAGGCCTCAAAAGACCATCAGGCCCAGACCCTATTTCCAGGGATTAAGGGGGGACCCAGAACCAAGGACAGTCTCTTTTCTCCATAAGGACTTTGGCAGAGGGCTTCCCAGGCCAGCCCAGCCTCCCCCCACTGTGTAAGTCCTGAGTGGCTGTCAAGCTGGCTTCCCTCTGGGGCAGGAGAAGAAGCACAGCTCTGTAAGGCAGGGAAGTGGGGTTTGGTGACCATCATCCCCTCTGCCCTGACACTACCTCCCATGTGGGAAGATGTACAAGTGAGGGTTCTCATAGTTCATGAATAGCTGAATCTCTACAAAAATGTGAGTCTTTGATTTTAAAACTTTCAAAACAACATAAGCCAGTTTAATTGAAGCAGAAAAAAATCTGTTTTCAGGGCTGCCTCTTCTACAGGTTTCTTAATCACAGAGAACACACTGAAAATGTGGATTTTGTGCATTTGGAAATTGTGTACTCTGGTGGGATAAGATTAAAGCCTTAGATAGGTGTATGATAATTACCTGCACCCTCCAAAAATATGCAAAAATAGAAAGAGGTTAAGAACCTACCTGCATGAGGAACCCAATTGCAAATCACACTAAGTGACTTCCTGGTGCCCACGCTGAATAACAGTGGGCTGAGGGTTTTGCTTTCCAACCTCCAGCTATCTCTGCCCACTGCTCTGCCACGTGTCTACTAACCATCTGACCTCAGGAATGTACTAACTGTCTCCATCACAGTTTTCTCATCATCAAAGGAAAATGCTTATGGCTCTCTTAAAGGATTGTTGTAAAGCATAAAAGAAAAAGAATAAGCGTCTGGCTATCAGTAGAAGCTCAATAAATGTGAGTTTCCTCCCAGGACTTAATAGCTCAGGTTTTCTGAGCTAATAGCTTCTAACATTTACTGCTTAGAAGACAACTCCACCTCTAGCAGTCAACCCACCCCCCTACCTCGAATATAAATTGATACCATCACTATGAAAATAGTACAGAGGTTGCTCAAAAAATTAAGAATAGAATGACCATCTGGTCCAACAATCCCACTCCTTGGTATCTATCCAAAATAGGATCTCAAAGAGATACCTACCATTCCACATTCATTGCGACATTATCATTCACCATAGCCAAACATGAAAACAACCTAAGTGTCCGTCAATGAAAGAGTAAATAAAGATACATTATATATGTTATATATACACATGAAATATTATTCAGTCATGAGAAAGGGTATCGTGCCATTTGCAGCAATTAAACTCATGAAGCTAATTGAAATAAGTCAGACAGAGAAAGACAAAAACTATATAGTATCACTTATTTGTGAGCTCTAAAAGAGCCATACTCATAGAAACATATTTGAGGGGCCTCCGTGGTGGCACAGGGATTAAGGACAGCGCTATTAAGCTATCCACAGTCACTGCAGCACAAGTTCCATCCCCAGCCAGGGAGGTGACCCACATGGCGCAGCACACCTCTCCTGTCTCACCCGCTGCTCCCCTCAGCAGTGTATTTCAATAGATCTGCCTGTTCTGCTCTCTACTCTGTCTCAATGAATCCATTCACCCCCGCACTTCCACCCCAGTTCTTGTATGCATAAATAAATAAATCTTTAAAAAAAGAAACATATTTGAGCGGTGGTGACCAGGCCCTCGGCTGCAGGCAGCAGGGGTCAGATGTGGGCCAAAGGGGACAAATTTCCAGTTACAAGATGAATACGTTCTGGGGTATTAATGTACAGCATGGTGACTGTAGTTAATAATATAGAATACATACTCGAAGGTTGCTGCTGGTAGATCGTAAATGCAATCACCACGAAAGAAAAGGTAATTGTGTGACATGACAGAGGCATTAGCTAAGGCTGTGGTAATCATTCTGCAATATAGAAAAGTGATTAGTTAATACACTGCATACCTTCAACTTCTGCAATGTTATATGTCAATTATATCTCAATAAATCTGAAAAAAAAAATCCAGCCCCAACTTTGTTCCCAGGGGGGAAATGTGCCACAAGAGCTAAGTGTCCAACTTTAGCTCAGAGTTGGACCCAGAGTTGGGCTCAGTTCCCAGCTTCCTCTCCTTGATGACTGTGAGGACTTGGGCAAAGAGTTCACTTCACTCTACCTCGGTGTCCCATGCACAAAATGGGAATGATGATAACAGTCTTTCTCTCACAGGGTGATGAGATAATGCAAAAAGCGCTCAGCACACTGTCTGGGACATACCCATGTTGGCCATCTGTTAACTAGCATAAGGACTTCTCCCCGCTTCCTCTAGCCCCGTTATACTGTGCTTCCTAAGTCCCATTCACCCACCACTGGGAGTGTGTCCCTACAGCTGAATGTCCAACATGGATATCAGGCAAAAGGGAGAAGAATCAACAGATAATCCAGATTCCCCAAGCCCCTTCCCCAGCTGCTGAAAGGTCTCGTTCCCCAGCCCCAGATGGCCCCAGACCTGTCCCTCATCTCTTTCATGACTTGACTCACTTTACCCACTCCCCAAGCACCCATTTAAAACGTCCAAACCACCCACCCCACCCCCATGCACACACACACCCCATTCATTGTACTTCTCCTCTTTGCTTTATTTTCTCCGTAGCACCAGTTTCCACAGGACACACCTCATAATTTGCTTACTTCTCTGTTTATTGTCTGTCTCCTCCATAGAAGTTAGGCTCTGAAGGGCAGCGGTTCTTGTCCATATTGCCCTTAATCTCTATGCCCTCAGCACTTAGAACCGAGGCTGGGGGAGGCAGGGGTACTCAGTGAACAAGTGAGTGAGTGAATGAATGAGTGAGTGTCTGAATCTGTAAATGACTGAGTGAATGAGTAAATGACGCCTCCCAGTTTTCTTGTGAAACCAGAGGTTCACAGGGAGGTAAAGGATGTGTGTTGGTCTCAGATCTCACCTGCCTCAACTTGGACTTCTTCCTCTTGTAGGTGCCGGGCAAGTTGCCTCTCCCCCTAAATCTGGGGGCTCACTCCAGCAGTCCCTGCGCATCAGAGGTAAGTACCTCCAGACCCCACTTTTGAAACTGGAGAGCAAATAGGAGGGAAATTCCTCCCAGCGGGACACCTGGGCTGGGGGGCCGGGTGATCTCCATGCCCAGTTCGCTCTGCTCCCTCCCACCCGAGCTTCCAGGCTTGCCCACGGGGTCGCGCGGTGGGGGGATGCGCGGCGGGCCAGGGTGGCGGCGTCGGGGCTGCGGGTGCCTTGGCTGGACCCGCATTGCCCCCTAGTGCCGCGCGGAGTCAGGGCGCCGGGCTCCCCCGCCTGATGTCACCGCCGAGCAGTCAGCCCAGAGGCGGCTCATTGAAAGCAGACCCTCCTCGGCGCTGCTGGGCGGAGGCGCCTTGGCCGCAGACCCGCTGCGGGGCCGGGCGAGCTGGGCGCCCCTGCCCTGCGCCCCTGCGCCCCTGCGCCCCGGCGCCCGGCGCCCTCGCCAGCCCGGCCAGCGCGCCTGACGTGGACCATTAAACTTGGAGCTGCCGCCTCGTCCCCTCTCTCCTCCTCCTCCTCCCTCTGACAGGCGAGCCGGCAAGCGGCTCGGTGGAGACAGGAGACGTGCTGCCGGGCTGGGCGGCCCGCGGAGATGACTTCTGGCCCGGAAGGCGCTTCGGGAAAGCCGACCACGGGGGCAGCAAAGTTTCGGGGCAGCTGAGGAGCCTTGGCCGCAGCCCTTCCAGCCCAATCACCCCCCTGGCTATGGAGGGCGGACTCTAAGATGAATCCCGACCTGGACCCCGGCCACAACACATCAGCACCTGCCCACTGGGGAGAATTGAAAGATGCCAACTTCACTGGCCCCAACCAGACCTCGAGCAACTCGTCGCTGCCCCAACTGGACATCACCAGGGCCATCTCCGTGGGCCTGGTGCTGGGCGCCTTCATCCTCTTTGCCATCGTGGGCAACATCCTAGTCATCCTGTCTGTGGCCTGCAACCGGCACCTGCGGACGCCCACCAACTACTTCATCGTCAACCTGGCCATCGCCGACCTGCTGCTGAGCTTCACTGTGCTGCCTTTCTCCGCTACCCTGGAGGTGCTGGGCTACTGGGTGCTGGGGCGGATCTTCTGTGACATCTGGGCGGCCGTGGACGTCCTCTGCTGCACAGCCTCCATCCTGAGCCTGTGCGCCATCTCCATCGATCGCTACATTGGGGTGCGCTACTCCCTGCAGTATCCCACGCTGGTAACCCGCAGGAAGGCCATCTTAGCGCTCCTCAGTGTCTGGGTCTTGTCCACGGTCATCTCCATCGGGCCCCTTCTGGGGTGGAAGGAGCCAGCACCCAATGATGACAAGGAATGCGGGGTCACCGAAGAACCCTTCTACGCCCTCTTCTCTTCCCTGGGCTCCTTCTACATCCCGCTGGCCGTCATTCTGGTCATGTACTGCCGCGTCTACGTCGTGGCCAAGAGGACCACCAAGAACCTGGAGGCC
This sequence comes from Talpa occidentalis, assembly GCF_014898055.3. Classification (NCBI taxonomy): domain Eukaryota; kingdom Metazoa; phylum Chordata; class Mammalia; order Eulipotyphla; family Talpidae; genus Talpa; species Talpa occidentalis. The sequence goes on from NW_023605305.1 coordinate 85,039,939, forward strand.
GGAGTCATGAAGGAGATGTCCAACTCCAAGGAGCTGACCCTGAGGATCCACTCCAAGAACTTTCATGAGGACACGCTCAGCAGTACCAAGGCCAAGGGCCACAACCCCAGGAGTTCCATAGCTGTCAAACTTTTTAAGTTCTCCAGGGAGAAGAAAGCAGCCAAGACCTTGGGCATTGTGGTCGGTATGTTCATCTTATGCTGGCTACCCTTCTTCATCGCGCTGCCACTGGGTAAGTCGGGGAACCGTGGCGGGGGGAGACAACCGGGCATTTTTGGATCTCGGGTTTCCTGATGAGCTTGCTGTAAAGTTGTTTTGTTTGGGTTTGGGTTTTTTGGTTTTGGTTTTTTTTTTTTTTTTTTTTTTTTTTAATCAGTCTGTGTGTGTTTGGAGATTGGAGAATATTGTTTGCTCTGCAAAGGCTTTGCAGATTGAGCAGCTGGCTAAGCACCAACTCAGGTGTTAGTGGAACATGCTAAGATACTAGTCCCTGGAAATAGAACCACTGGAGGAAAATCTGGGATGTGGAATGACTCACTCAACAGCCTGGGTTTAATAATTAAAAAGGACACTGGACTTGAACATCACACGGCGTAATTTCAGTAGTAACGATGTGCTGGCTGAGGCAGCGTCACTAATGCAGCATACAAAATAGTTTGTAGTTACCGCAGACGCGGCATTTGGGCAGCAGGCAGGCAGCTTTCATTCAGCATTTCCAGGGCGCTTGCAGAGAGCCGCGCTTCTCAAGGGCTTTGCAGAGGCGGCCTCCTCCTTCCTCCTCCTGCTCCTCCACCCTCCACACACACCTCTCTCATCCCCAGTCCCCATCTCAACACACTCCCTCAGGATCAGCTAGCAGGAGCATTTTCCAGCCGCCTAGCCTGACCAGTCTTTAACTTAGCTGAAGCTTGGAATTGGAAAGCAAAGGAAGATGACCAGAGGGTCACACCTCAGCTTTCACCCCTAAATGTTCCTGACTTGTGATTTCTTGGATGCCCAGGTTTAAATTATAATTGTCCCTCACTTCAGCTGCCAGACACGGGTCCTGCTAAGATGGAATTGAGCCCTTCCTCGCCTATAAAAATGTGTTACTCTTCTTTTGTCTGGGGGGCCAGCTGAGTTGTTCAAAAGGCTAGCCGATTTCTTCTAAAGACGGAGCCGAGGTCTGGTTAAGAGGTTGCCCTAGGAGAGGGGACAGTGACACGTTGTCCACATGGCTTGGGAGCCCCAGGACCCTCTGAAAGTCACTGTCCTGATTGGATTTCTTTTCCTCCCCCTGGGGCCACTACAGAAGATGAATGGAGGGAGGCCCTCCTGACGCCGCCGTGTGCCATGATGTCAGAGGGTACCGGCTGTCCATACCGGGGAACACATCCTCCTGCAGCCATACCAGCGGCTCCGTTAGAGCCGACCAGAGCCCAGACCCTCAAATAGCAAGCTTTCAGAGAACACGTTGCTGCCAAGAGAAAGGAGCAAGTGGAAAGAAAGCAAGTCCTGATGCCAGGACTTTTCCTTCTAAAGAGATAAAGCCTACTCGCTGGTCTTCTCTAAGGCAGGCTTTCGAGCTAATCTCTTTTAGAAATTTTGGCAGCATGTTCAGTGGGAAGGGTTTGAAGTTCTGCCTCTAGAAGGGACCAATGCCACTGCAGAGAAGCCTTCTCTTCTTTCTCAAAGTCTCAGGGTGCCTTGTCAAGCTTGTTGTACTAAAGAGGGTGGCAGGTCACCCTCATGCAAAAATCATGGTCATCCATGGAAGGGATTTGACCACTTAGGCAAGTGATCTTGGGCAAGTGACCACTCCTCTGGGAGCCTCAGTGTCTTCATCTGCAAAATAGAGCTAAGTACTATGTGGCCTGTGGGATTTGCTCTAATGCATGAAAGCGACTTGATACAGTACCTGGTGCACAGTGGCATGAAAGTCAGTTCTTACTACTATAAACCAAACCCCAATAACCCTCGCTATAACTGGGCATTTTCTCCTTCTCTGCCAGCCCCACACCTGTTACCCAAGCTCTCAGGAGAACTAGATCTTTCTCCTTGCGTCTGCATCTGTCCCTGAGCCCATGGAGGCTATGACCAGAGCCTGCATCCTCAGGGAGAGGTGCCCAGTAGGGTGCCAGAGGGTTCAAAGAAAGGTGGGAAGGTGCAGGCTTTCACCCCAGGGGGTGCAAGAAACAGTTCCAGATAGGTGAGGGGGCCATGCCATGTGGCGATGGAGAGAGCAGGGCTCTGGGGTATGTTAGGGTTAGGGCTAAGGTGAGGGGCCACAGGGATCCTATTTGAGCTTCACCTTCAATTGCTGTTGCCCTTGACTTGTTGCTTTCCCTGTGTGGGCTTCAGATCTCACTTCCGGAGAACAGGGTTGGACTAGATCAAGGGCTCTCAACCTATAACAAAGAACAGGACCAATCAGAAACATGCAACTTCTTAGGCCTGACAGGGAATCTGCTGGGTCTCTGGCATCCGCATACTTAACCAGCCCACCAGGCATTTCCAAAGGGGTTTTCCACAGACTAGACTTTGGGAGCACTGGCCAGAGGATCTCTGAGTGACCTATAAGCTCCAGCCTCCTGGATGCCAAGGTTTTAAATGCACCAAACCTTTTAGCCATTCCCCAGCCACACAGCAAAATGACCTTGCCGCTCTAACATCTCAGGTCCCTAACTTCCACCCCATAGAAAGTGACACTCCTGTCACCCCGCTGTTTTCCGTGCTTGTGAAAACTTTCTGACCATCTATGCTGATCTCCCAGGGTGCTTTTCCGGGCTGACTCCACCACTCCCTCTCCACTGGGAACCTGGGCTTGGTAGCAAAGGAACACAGCCTCTGGGCCTGGGGGTTCAGGATGGACTCAAAGGCCTCAAACTGTGAGGGTACTTCATTAACATGTCCCTAAAAATTTAGGAAGAGCATCCAAGCAAAACAGAGTTGTGGGTTTCTACTTCCTCTGAGTTCAAATAACACCCAATAAAAGTGACTGGGTGTAGGACTCCTTTGGCATCTGAAGAAGTTTCCAACTGGTAAATTTTCTATGAAAGCTTTTTCACTCATAGGAGCAAAAGCAGATCTGCAGGTAGAAGCGTTTTCCAACTGGCAATAGGCGTCAGGTGCCTGGATGGCAGGACACTTCCAGAGCTGTGTTTGTCTTCTCCGTGGGAGAGAAGGGTTGGAGTCCTCCTGGGAAGGAAGGAAAATAGCCTTGCCCCCTACTGGATCCATATCAGGAGCCTATCTGTTTTCCTCCCTCCCTTATTTTTATTTTTGGGAGCAGGGTTGGGCTGCCTGCAGAGCTGCCTGCTGCGTCCTTCCCACCTGTGACCCCTCCTTCCTCCTCCCTACCCTAGCCCTGTGGCCTCAGACCAAGTTGGGCCAGGGAGCAGATCTCACTGGCCCCAGAGCTAGATGGACTCCACTAAACAAAGACCTCTTTATTGGACCCCTGGAATCCGGCTATGGAGGGACAGGAAGTAAGTGGGATATGGTATCGCTGCGGTTCTACTCAATGGGCCACGTGCAAGATGGCCAAGCAGGCTTCAGCTGCCAGGGGTTATAGTGAAGGCCAGCTCCTGCCTGCCTGGGGAAGGCCTGCTCAGGGTCTCCAGAAGTGGCTGGGCTGTTGAGGGATATGCATTGCCTAGGGGGGACAGTGGGGAGGACAGGAAGTAGTGCTGGGCAGCTAACTGGTGGCTGGGCTCAGGGAGTTATTTAGAAAACACTGGAACCTTGCTTTGCTCCAAATCTTTCTTCTGTCTTTTTAAATGCTGAAAGGACCAGGAAGCCATTATTGAACTAACTGCTTTCCCCTCCAAGTAAGTGAAGGTCGATTTTAAAGAATAATCGGGCTCTCCTTAGTACAGGAACCAAAGAGGAGCCCCTCTCTCTTCCCATTTGCTCCTCCCATCCCCTCATTCAAATTGGGGCTGATGCATCCCCACTGCCCACCAGAGCAGAGGGAAAGCAGGGGTCTCATAGAGGACACAGGACAGAACGGCCCCCACAAACACGCACACTTACTCACCCTCCAGCTATGAGGATCCCAGACAGAGGGTTGAGGTGCTCACAAGGAAAGCAATTGACAGAAGGGGAAAATTTTACACAGAGAATCAGGGCATCCTTCCTGGAAGTGGGGAGTCCTAATGAAGGAACATATATCCAACCATGTATGGAATCATTAATAAAGGCTTCCTAAAGCACCTACTATGTGCTGGGCACTGTACTACTTACTGGACTATTGAGCTAGAAATAAACACAGCCCCTGCCACAGAAGTCTGACAGCCTCATCGTCGTGAGATCGTGTTATTATATAGTACAAACTAAGAGCCCACATTCAATAGGCCCCCTGCAGACATTGCCTCCTATTCCTCACAGCTACCCTGACAGGAAAGAACCATGGTCCATCTCTGCAGACTGTACTGAAGCTCAGAGAGGTTAGACTTCTTGCTGTAGGTCACACAGCAGTGATAGAGCCAAGAGTTGAAACCACCTCTGTCAGAACAAGCACATGCCTGCTCCATGGCACACACAGGATGTCTGGCCTTCCGCTCTCTTGTCCCATCTTGCTTTCATAGCCAGTGTTCTCCAGGAACCCCAGATTATTGTTCTTCTGCCATAAAACCCTGCCTTTCTTCTACCCACACCCCCATGTAAACCCTGAAAAATGACTCACTCAGAAAATGTCAGAGGAAGGTAATATACTCTCTCTAGCTTGGAGCTAGATTTTCTCCATGCCCTGCACACTGGAGGCTGGGAGTTTCTCAAGGTGGGGCATCAGGTTGTCCATCAAAGGAAAAAGTGGGGTCTGGCCCTTCATGGAGGGCCCTGGCTCCACATCTTTAATCATTTAATTAAGCATGCATTCATTCGCTAGTTGATATTTCATTTATTAGATGTTACTATGTCAAGGCATTGTGCTAAAGATACATTGGCCAAAAAAATGGTGATGTTATGTGTTCTCAGAGAACTTATTTCTGGTGGGAAACACAATCATTTGAAAAGCAGGTGCATATAAATAAATATGAATGCAAATTGTGATAAGTGACTTGGAAAAAATAGGATGAGATGCTATTAGAAGAATATAATAGGAATCAATATAGCTGGGTGTCCCTGCAAACCAGGTTCCCCTTGTTTGAAGCTATTTCAGTAAAGGGGACAGGTGGAAGAAGAGGTTTGGAAAGAAGAGAGGACACCCTTGACAGTCCCGAGGCAACAGGTGGTGTGGTGCAAATGAAGGCTGGAGAATTGAGGGGAGACAGGTGCCATTCGAGGCTGGTGGTGTGGGCAGATGCCAAGCCATGTAGGGACTTTTAAGCCACATGCAGGACTTGAGATTTTATCTTACGTAGCATTGGCCCCCACTGAAGCAGAAGAGAGATACTATCTGAATTATGTTTAAAATTCGACTCAGGCCACCACATGGAGCATAGACAGGGGTAGCGCAGGCTGCAATCCCTGTGGGAACCACTGGTGACTTAGATCAGGCCATGAAGGTGGTGGGATGTGGACAGACTCAAGGACACAGGCATGGGTTGGTTATGATGTAAGAGAGTTCGTCAGAAGTAGAGATGTATCTAGAAAAATGCTGAGGGTTCTGGGTAATGCAGGTACCATTTGCTGAGATGGGGACAGTGGGGGTGAGGGTCAAAACATATGACCTGTCATGGTCCAAAGTACTCCTCAAACCCCTTCATCAGGCTCCTAAGAAACCATGTAGAAATGATCTGCCAGACACTCTTATGAGTTGAATATATAAAATGTTCCAAAGCCAGGAGCCACCACCAATAGCAAACCTAGCTGCTCATCAGAAACATCTGGAAGGGGTAGGGAAAGATTGTTGCCCCACCCCCAACTAATCAGAATCTGAGAATCTCAATTTTTAACAAGTTCTCTAAGAGATTCCTAGGCAGTGAACACAGTACCACCACTGCCATGCCCAGGAGCCCCTGCAGCAAACACCCCTGGAGAGCCAAGGAAAGAGGTATTCCCAATCCTGCCCAGGCTCTTGGCTAATCCACGTGGAGTTGAATTCTTTTGACTAGTGCTTCCCTGGAGAAAGGGGGAGAATGAGGTCTGGGAGGGCAATTTCCTCACATAACAAGACCACTCAACATTGAGCATTATATTGTTCCTAATTCTCGCAGTCTCTCTGCAGAGCAAGTGTTTATAGAGTTCAGAGAGGGTAGATAACTTACACAAAGTCACCCAGCTAGTAAATGGTAGCATCTACCAGACTCAATTTGCACTCAATGAGCATTCAATATATGACTCCTCTTGTTACTACAGTGCTTCCGAGCATTTCCCTGGCTCTGGTGCCCGTGGGGGATAAAAATTTGTACTGGCTTTTGACAAAAAAAGAAAAAAAATTAGGAAAATTATGTGTTTTTCCAAATGTATTCAATATAAATGGATGTCATTTTATTCTAAAAACCATGTTCTTTCTATTTTGGGGCACTGAGAGAGTGTTTCTTTGATGGAACAATGATAATAAGCGATGGTGATAGCATGTTTGTGTGTGTGTGTGCGTGTGTGTGTGTGTGTGTGTGTGTGTGTGAGATATCCTACTTGGTAAAATAAGTACTTAGCAACCCTATGTTTGTCCTTCCCCCAGATATGTTTTTTAATTTTACTGTGAGTCCCCTAAAGTCTTGGAATAATGGCAGACACTGTGGTGGTCACACCCAGTAAATATCTGTGGCAGAAAGCGAAGAGGGAAGGGGGATGAAGACAGAAGGGGAAAGAGGGAGGGTCATGCTTGTCAGGTATAAGGGATGGAGATAACATGTCCTGCTGGATGAAACAGGCCCCGAACTTCCTTGGGTGCATGTTTGCTGCACAGCCTCCAGACAGGCCTGTTAGATCTGTAACGCAGAGATGCCTTTACATGAGTGTGTATGTGGCTCATAAAAATAACTGATGGCACTGGCTGCCCTGGGAAATTGCTTCCTCCCACATCTGCAGGATGTTTCTGCAGGCCTGGCGCTCCTGACCAAGTTTGATAATCATAATACTAATAGCTACCGTTTATGAGCAGGTGCCAGGTTCAGGGTGCTATGCCAGCCAGCGTGGGCTCTATGCCTTCTCTCAGCCACTCCTCTGTAAAGGGTTATGTCATCCCCACTTAACAGATGAGGAAACTGAAGTTCAGAAAGGTTGAGTGATTTGCCTTGGGTGGCTCAGCAGATTAGTGACAGACAAGAATTCATATCTGGACAGTCAGATAATGCTGAAGTGTTCATCACTGGGCCTCAAGGGTGTGGTACTCTGACCCCAATTTAAGGAAGCCCAGGAAGGAACTGGGGAGACCAGAGTCCATTCTGAAAAGGAGGGAAGGAAGGGTAATAGATCATGATCATTCAACAACAGAGAGGTAAAACAGAAAGAATAGAAAAATAATTGCCTTTCCTGTGGCAAGCTAAGTCAGAATTTCTCTTTCATTATGGATACTTTAGGTTTCTTTTCAGTGTTCGAGAGACTTTTTTTACAGTCCATTCCCCATCTGCTTACATTTGTGTGAGTGGTCCATACCATAGGGCTCTGTCTCGTCACGGATCAGCCTCATCCCACCTCTTGATGTCCCAGAGCTGGATGAATTGGCGTCAGAGAGTATGTCCTAGAAGCTGTTTTCCACCCTACATTAATTCTAACTAGTGATAATCAAGCTAGCCAGAATAGAAAGACTACAGACCTCATCAGTATATTCAGCAGATCCCAAATAAAATGCATCTTAACTCAATTCTTAGCCCCAATCCCACCACCCACATCAGCGGAGATACGACAGAGAGAAGTTGGAAGCAAAATAGACTGTCATCCTGACCAGTTGCCGTTCACAGATCTCACTTGTGAACATTGTCCAGAGTTATCTGATCATGAGGAAACATGACCCAGAGTCTTGAGGGTCCGTGAAGTGAGGAGCCCAGAGGCTGAGTAAGCTTCCTCCACCCACAGCCAAACCATCAAATACAGCTCACAAACATGCTTGTGATCACCCACGTCACTCTGTCCTCTCCAAACCTGGACCTTCTTGTAAGCAAGTAAGTCCTCTCTGCCCCCACAAAATTAAGCAAATGAGTTCAGGAGAAAATCAGGAGCCCACTCTAACTCAGATGGCATTAGTGCCCATTCCCCCAATACACCTTGAACTTTCCCTCCCTGGTGCCTTTGCTCCTACTGTTCCCTCTGGCAGGATGCTCTTCCTGTTCCCTCTAAATAAATTGCTGCATGCCGGTGAACCCAGTTTTGCTAACTTCTCTCTCGTGACATCGTTCCTAATTCCCACCCGCTTCCTGGCAGCGATGGCTCACTTTGTACCTCGTTTGTGATGCTGGTCACATTTGTCCACAGGCTTCAGGACTGATCTGCGCACTGCCAGCTGTGCTCGACTCCCCTGAAGTCCTCCATGTCCAGAGTGTTCCTAGTCACCCCAGTAGGAATGGCAATTGCAACTGTAATGTGGGCAGTGTGAGCCAGACTCCACTACCATGGCTGCCTCCCAACAGCCCTCACAGAGGGAGCAGCCTCTGCCTGCTTTATACATGAGGGAATGAGACCGGGACAACCACAAGCACCGTGAGAGGAGATTGTCCCGACTTCTCTTGTAAAACCATAATTCCAGCCTGGGCCTGGTCTTGGGGCCCAGGTCAATAGGTGAGGGCCTGGAAACACCAGGGAGGAGACTTCTTCATTCTTTTTTTTTTTAAGATTTATTTATTTATGCACACAAGAACTGGGGTACAGGCCAAATGTGCACGAGGGTGAAAAGATTCACCAGAGACAGAGCGGGGAGCAGAACAGGCAGATCTACTAAAATACACTGCTGAGGGGAGCAGCAGGCGAGACAGGAGAGGTCTGCTGCGCCATGTGGGTTGCTCTCCGGACAGCTGGGGATCAAATTCATGCTGCAGAGGCTGTGGACAGCTTCACAGTGCTGTGATCAACCCCTTGCACCACCAGGAAAGCCCCATTCTTTATTTAAAAGTTGCCATTCCACCCGCCTCTGGGGGAAGCCTGTCTGTTGTCAGTCAGCCCTCATTTTCCCTCACCTTACCAGCCCTCCTGACCTTCCTCTCACCTCTGAGAAGGATATGGTCGGGGCTGGTCCCCACAGACAGCACCTGATTTAGACCTTTTGAAAGGCCCAAGGTATTAAGAGAGAACCCTCCTCCACCTCAAAGTGTAATTCTAAATTAAAATTCACATGCAGGACCCTAAAATATGTGGAAGATCACTCCCTTTCTGATTCATCTCATGGAATCGACTTTGATTTATTAAATATCAAATTATTTACAAAAAATGTGGAGGTGCCTTGTTAATGCTTTAGAGGCAGGCTGGTCAGCTTGTTGGGTGACACAGTGCTGATGTGCATGATGTACACAATGTTTGGGGACATTGTGTGGTACTGCCTGTGGGGACCGCTGCCGTCTGTGAGGTTTTCACTGACTGGAACGTCATACTGTGTTGCATCTTATTCTCAAGAGTGTCCTTCTGAATGGCAGTGTGCCTCCTCATTTTAACCCCCCAAATAGGAGTGCCCCTAGGGAAGCACCCAACTTGCGTCCTGTTGCCAAGGAGCCAGAGGCAGGGTGGGGGGTAGAGAATCAGACCCCCACCACCTCAGCAGTCCAGAGGAAGTTAAGAAGGAGAGATTGAAGTAGGCGTCAGCCTAGGGAGGAAAGATGCATCTCCACATGTGTGTTTCAGTGAGAAGCAGGAGTTACTGTAAATGTTGACTTTGATTGCTTAATTCTTCGTTGAGTTGATGTACCCTGGTGACACAGCAAGTGACTGAGCTGGGGTCTGGCCCTATGGCCGGTTGATAGTACATGCTTAGGGAATAAGGGAGTGACAGAACAGATCGACTTCAGCGTAGGACAAATGGTGACACCCTCAGTGGTAAGTGTCTCCAGAATGGAGAGGATGCCAAAAGCAGGGTGGACTGAAATAGGATCCTGAAGTGCAGAAAAAAGTCTTAAGGACTTGTGAGATCAGAATAACTGTAGAGGAGGAGGCCTTTACCCAGCCCTCACCTCTCCTGGCATGACATAGCCTGAGCCAGCCCAGATACAGTCCTCACTGGTAGCCTTATGTTCCTAAAACTGCTGACAGCACTCTCTTGCCCACACCCTTCAGCAGTACATCTGAGTTCCTTTGAACACCCAGGTACCCTTCTGATGTGAACCCCCAGAGAGTGCTATAAAAGTTGTACCAATGAACAGTTCAGGCCAAAATGTTCAGAAACAGAATGTTCTAGCACTCGCGAGCAGACCATTCCTCACTGAACCCCTTTTAACTTTTTCCAGGGGTATCTGCCCGCAGCGTCTTATTCCCCCCAAGCTTTTTCTTTCTCCTGCTGGGATGCATTTGGGTTTTGGCTTTGCACACTTTGTGAAATTCTTCTTTAAGATAGAGTTTCCTGCCAGGCTAGCATGCGTCGCTTAGAGGCTGAGCTCAGCACCCTGGCGGTGCCCCAGAAGGAGGTTAAAACCGGACCTAGGGCAATCAGGGCTCGCTGTCATTTGCAGGCCTAGGCCTCAGGGCTCACACACCAGCATAGGGCCGGGCAGGGATCCAGGGAGGCAGCTGGTGGGGGAGGAGGTTCCACCAACTGGAACAACAACCAAAAAAAATGACATCTTCGATTCATATATTCAGGCCATAAATCGCCCCGTGGCATCAAGAGAAAGGGCCCCTTTCCTGCTTCCTGGTACACCCTCACAGCATCCATTTGTGACTTTTTTCTCCCTTACCCTTCAGAATTTACCTTAACACTGGGTTCTCAGGCTCTCCTGTTCTGTGTACCCCTTCGTGACTCCTCTTCTCACAATAGACACACAAGAGACAGAGGATTTCAAAGAAAACCAATTATTCTGAAATGGTTATTCTTGTGTTGAAAAAACAAATTTATCACAGACTTAAAAAATGTTCTTTATTAACATATTAAATAAACAAGGTCTAGCAGCAAGTCAAATAAATAACTACTATGGTTTTGAAATAATGACAAGTAGAAATATTTCAAGATATCTGCAACAAATGTAATATGATACCATAAATCTAATTTCCCTCGTTGACAAATCCTGCTAATATGACTGGCTTGCTGCCTACCTTCCCGTTCAAGGAAATGCTAACTTTCAGCTAAGGGCTAGTCTTTTTATTTTTTTTAAAGATTTATTTATTTATGCATACAGGTGCTGGGGTACAGGCCAGAGATGGGGGGTGGTGAGAGGATCCACCAGAGACAGTGCAGGGAACAGAACAGGCAGACTGACTGAAATACACTGCTGAGGGGAGCAGCGGGGGAGTCAGGAGAGATCTGCTGCGCCATATGGGTAGCTCCCTGACCGGCTGGGGATCGAACTCGTGCTACAGAGGCTGTGGATTGCTTCATAGTGCGGTGTTTAATCCCTTGTGCCACCAGGGAGGCCCAAGAGCTAGTATTTTTAAACATTACTTTCTCTCATCCAAGTTCATGGACCCCATAACCCCAGAATAAGAATCCAGCTTCACAACACCCTAAAGATGTACTGCAGGACGCGAGGTTCTCAACACTTGCTTCTGACAGCTCAGTTTTTTTAACACAGGGAACTCAGGAAATAACATTGAGCCTCATAACTATTTTACAAGGTGATTTAGAGCAATTTTAATCAACTGATTTCTTTTAAAACTGTAAATTTTTATTTAAATCAGAAAGAAGAGGAAAAGCCATAAAAAATTTCCTCTACCCTCACCAGACCCATGTCCACTTCCATCTCACATCCAGATGCTATCCACTTGAAAACATAGACATATGCACATGTGTGTGTGTGTGTGTGTGTGTGTTGTGTTGTTCCTACCCTGTTTATTTTTACAGATGTTATCATTTCATAAACACTGCAGTGACTGTTACATTTCACACTCAGCAGCCTTGGGCATCGGTCTGTGTCACTTGGATATAGTTCTACTGTCAAAATCTACAGAGTTACTACCTTCCTTTCCTTGACTCCATAGTAATCTATTTGATGGAGTAACCTGTTTTACTTACCAATTTCTCAGTTGATTGACATTTAGATTATTTTTGGTCTTTTACTACTATAAACTATCTGCAGTAAATTCTCTTGTGTGTACATCTGTGCCCACATATTCATGATAAAATTGGAATCATTGGGGCACAGAGTATTTGGTATTTTAGGTTTAACCTGATTATGTTTACTTTTACTAAATAAGGGATTAAAATTTAAGAAAATGTAAAGTGTTAAAACAAATGTGTTAGACCTATATCTACTCACCTGTCCTTAGGAGGTTTGCTGGTAGTATTTAAGTTAAAAAAGGAAGTCATAGAATAATATGTAATCCTGTTTCTAAAAGCTATTAACTTAGTCACCTTAGGGGGTAAAAACAAGAGTGAAGAAGAGTAGATTATTAACTTTTTTCATATACCTCTATTATTGCACATGTTTCAATGAACAAATGTTCTATTTGTTATTAAGAAAATGTGACAGAATAACATTGAGTTTCAATAGAATTTTAATAGGGACACATATTTTTAGATGATTTTAGAAGGGAAAAAATGGTCAAGCAAGAAAAGATTATTGTCCTTAAGTCATTTTTAGCTGATTTTGAAATAATATAAGTGTATAAGTGTATGACATACTTAATATACACTAAAAGGATGTGAAAATAAATTAAATAGGGGCCTCCTGGTGGCACAAGGGGTTAAGACGCAGCACTATAAAACTGGTTCCCCAGCCAGCCAGGGAGTTGACCCACATGGCGCAGCAGACCTTACCTGTGTCGCCTGCTGCTCCCCTCGGCAGTGTATTTCAGTACATCTGCCTGTTCTGCTCTCCACTTTGTCTCTGGTGAATCCTCTTACCCCTTGCATCTCTGGCCTGTACCCCAGCTCTTGTATACATAAGTAAATAAATCATTTTTTAAAAAGAAAATAAATATGTATATGTATAATATAAATATTAATTGTATATCATGTTTGTGTATATGATCTTATATAAGACATATTTACATTATGTCAAGTACATTAAGTAGATGTAAACAGAGATCCTGCTATGTGATCACCAGCTCTAGAAATTACTCAGGCCCCTTTTTCAAGCTGGGTGCAACCCAGTTCAAAACATGTTATCAGACTTTTTATTTTTTTTGTTTGTTTTTACATTTTTTTGTCAAAATGACAACAATTTTTTCTCTCTTGGTAGCAAAAGATAATTTTTTTTCACTTTTTTTGTGTGTAGAAGAACTGGGGTGTAGGCCAGAGGTGCAGGGGGTGAGAGGATTCAGTAGAGACAGGATGGGGAGCAGAACAGGTGGATGCACTGAAATACACTGCTGTGGGGAGCAGAGGGCTGAGGGGAGCATCTGGCAAGACAGGGTTAGCTCCCTGGCTGGGAATTGAACTCAGGCTGTCACAGTGATAGTGCTGAGACTTAATCCCTAGGCCACAAAGGAGGCCTGCAAAAGATTATTTAAACAGTGAGATACAAAGAAGAAAAGAAAAATCAACCATAATCTTTTCCTTACATCATCATGTTTAATATTTTTCTATAGAACTTTCCAAAATATTTTGTATGTGACTGTGTGCTCATATGCCTGTATACCATGTTTGTATGTTTCTGTGTATGTACACAAGTTGAATTACTAAGTGCTTTTTATAATACGCATCAAGCATGAATTTCTTGTCATCTCAACCAATCTAACTTGTCTCATTTTTTAATTTTTCACGTCTTTTTAATGCATTCTGTTCAATACAGTGGCATGATGTGTTTCATCAGTCCACTTACAACAAGCCACATATGTAAACACACCCCAGGAATCACATTCACAAGACTCCAAAGTAAGGTGAAAACAATGTCCCTCTCACTTGGGGGCCCCCAACCATCCAATTCCCATCTGTGGAGGCAGCTACTATTACCAGTTTTTTGCACCTCCTTTCAGAGATGTTCTACACGTATAAAAATATGTCTATAGGTTCTTTTTCAAATGGAAATAACATCCTCTACATGCTAGTGTGTGCCTTGCTTTTTTCCAGTGAATAACGAATCCTAGAGATCTTTCTACTTCAGTATGAATACAGTCATGCTTCCCTTAGTGATATTTCAGTCAGAGAGGGACCACCTGGCCAGGGTGGCCCCAATAGTATACCATCTAGCCCAGGTGTCTAGTAGGTGACACCATCGAGGTTTGTGTAATGACACTCTATGACATGCACACAACCCTACTGCCCAGCGACACATTTCTCAGAATGTTTCCCCTTGGTCAAACATCTCCTTGAGCGACCTATTCTTTCCAGTATTAACATAGTACTGCACTGTGCTTCTTTCAGATAGACTTCTATAGAAGCATTTAGGGTGTTTCCGTGTTTCTGTTATTAGAAATAATTCTGTAGTGAATATTCTTATGCAGACTTCACTGTCTTCCACATTATCTGCAAGAAAAATCTGGAAAGCAAATACATTTTTTGATTTTGGTAAATATTGGCAAATCATAGCAGTTCACCCATTTTCATTTCCATAATTGGCATCTGAGAGTGCCTGGCAGTGTGTTTTCAAACTTTGTGATCTTGGCCAACTAGCTAGATGAATTTCGTGAATTAAGTTAAGCATCTTTTTTATCTATTTAAGATAATCCATGGTGGGGGGAGGGGAAGGGGAGACCCTGGTGGCCTAGTGATTAAGTCTCAGCACTACCAAGGCAAAGACCCACCAGGACAGCCTGAGTTCCATCCTCTGCCAGGGAGCTAACTCACATGGTGCAGCAGACCTCACCTGTCTCACCCGCTGCTCCCCTCAGCAGTGTATTTCAATATATCTGCCTCTTCTGCCCTCCACTCTGTCTCTGGGGAATCCTCTCACTGCCCCCACCCCCCCTCCCTGCACCTCTCACTTGCACCCCAGCCCTTCTACTAAAAAATAAATAAATAAAATCTTTTTTTAAAAAAATAAGATAATCCATCCCCTCTTGAAGTACATTTGTTTTGAATTTTCAGCTGTGTCAAATATTATTTTCCTTTAAGATCTTTTTGCCCTTGAGGGTTTCCTTAGGATAAGGCCCACACTGAATAACTAGCAGGAAAGGTAGATCCTGAGAAAGTCCTCTGAGAGGAGGGTAGCAATTTCACTTCCACTGTGTTTAAACATAGCTGAAGAATCCACTTTTTATACTGATAGTTTCTTATTGCCTGGAGGCCAGAAGTTCCGTGCATCTGCATGACAACCCAGCTTCCCCTCAGAGGTGATAAGATGGCTTGAAAGCTTCAAATCCTTCGAACTAATTTGGTGTCAGCTTCCCAGAGTTCAAGCCGCCCTCTTGGAATGCAACACCCCATCATCAGGGGAGCCAGAGCAAGCAGCAGTCTTGGAATGTGTGTATTTTACCCAGGATCTGAGGACAAAAAGCAGTCACCCACAGTGTGTAAACGGATTTGATCTTTCACATGGCTGCCCAACCCACCACGGTCCACATCAGTGGTTCGAGACTCCAGGGCTGACATCCAGATTTAAAATAATAACAAGATAAAAGAAAATGCTGCCTTCCCCACCACACCAAATCCCCCACCCCACCCCACCCCATCCCCACACACACACTACAGCAGGAAATGATTTGGAGACTCTCAGAGGATGAGCTAGGGAGGAAAGATTCCTCTGGGCATCTGAATGTGCCCCACCCCCACTGATGTGGGCTCTGTGGATCTAGAAGGCTCTCTGAACAATCTGTATATTTTTTAAGATTATACATACAAGAACTGGGTTATGGGCCAAAGGTATGGGGGGGGGGGTGAGAGGATTCACCAGAGACAGAGTGGGGAACAGAACAGGCGAATTGACTGAAATATACTGCTGAGGGGAGCAGTAGGTGAGTCAGGAGAGGTCTGCTGTGCCATGTGGGTTTCTCCCTGGCCAGGGGATTGAACTCATGCTGCAGTGGCTGCAGTTAGCTTCATAGGTTGCGTCTTAACCCCTTGCGCCACCAGGGAGGCCCTGAACAATCTGTATTTAGACAAAAGCATGGCAAACGCACCACATTTTACTTGCAAAATTCAGACTGGCTCTGGAAGATGCCAGCCTCCCAAATTAAAAGTTGAATTGAGCACCTCTCAAGAAGCAAAGTTGGTCTGTTGAACAGATTCCACAGGGGATGAAGGCTGCTCGAGAGGCAATCTGTGGGCCCTGCTTGGTCAAGGGTGTAATTTAATCGTGACCTTGAATGACTGGTCTGAATGGAGAGGGTTATTTTGAGACCGTACTATATCTAGAGGTGTTGGAACCAGCGTTCTGGACATAGTAGGGACAGGGTGAACTTTGTCCCACTATCTCAGGAGTAAGAGATCAAGGAGATGCTTACTTAGCAAGGGGCTGGGGTCAGTCAGAGAGTCTTAGAACCTGACCAGGAAAGCCTTTCCTGCCACTTATCCCTGCCACTGCCTTCCTACACTCCCTCCCCATCAAGGAGGGCCACCCCCTCCCCCCCTCTACCACCAGACATCCTTGAATCCTCATGACTCCGGTTTGAGTGCAGCTTAGAGGACTAGAAAAAACACGGATATTGAAATCAGACAGCTCCAGGTCTGGAGTCCTGGCTCCACAATACATCTCTCTAAGCCTCAGTTAATTCATCTATAAAATGCAGCTGAAAGCATCCACCTCATAGGATTAAAGCTAGAAATAAATAAGAAAAGGGATAAGAACTTGGCTGGGTGCTGTACACCAGTAAACAGTGCCCACTTTGGAGAACATATGTAATAAGGACCTGTTGATATTATCAACTTGTATGACAAATTCTATGAATTGGCTGTGTCTTTGGGGAAACAGAATTGGGATCAGTTCCCTTTCATTAAAATTCTGGGAAATCCCTCTGTTAAAAAAGATGAAAAAAGTTAAAGACTAAATAATGGTGTTTGGTGTGATGGTCACGTCCTCAGGAAATAGCAGAAACTTTTATAATTCTACTCATATTTCTTTTTAAAGTTGTTTTGATATTTAATTATGAGATGTCTCAGTCATTCCAAAAAGTACAACAAATAATTTGAGACACCCATGAGTCCTCCACCCAGATACAACAAATGTTGCTGAATCTGCTACACACTTTCTTTTCTCTAAAAGTAAAACGTTACAAATACATCTGAAAGGCCCCACTCCACTACTCCCTTCACTTCTCTCTTCCCAGGCTACCACCAGCATTTAGTGGTTGAGCAGCCTTGCTTTTCTCCACCTTCTTAAGAGTGTACACTTAGAGCCTCCCCGGTGGCGCAGCGGTTGAGCGCTGGGTTGCGAAGCTGCCCGCAGCCTCTGCAGCGCCGGGTTCGTTCCCCGGCTGCTCCCCGGCCACCAGAGGAGGGTCCCACATGGCGCACAGACCTCTCCTGCCGCCCGCTGCTCCCCTCAGCAGTGTACTTTGGTCCTTCTGCCTGCTCTGCTCCCCGCTCTGGCTCTGGTGAATTCTCTCACCCTCCTGCGCTTCTGACTGTACCCAGTGCTTGTATAGATAAATAAATAAATAAATAAATAAATAAATAAATAAATAAATAAATAAATAAATAAATAAATAAATAAATAGTTAGATAGATAGATAGATAGATAGATAGATAGATAGATAGATAGATAGATAGATAAATCTTAAAAAAAAAAAGTGTACACTTACTTAATCAGGAAGAGGGAGGCCAAAACTGAGGTTCTGGGTTACGTCAGTCCTGAGTGTGATTTTTGCTACCACTACTTAAGTATCTGGGTGGCCTTTGGCAAAATGTTCAACTTCTCTGTTTCTTCTCTAGTCTTCCCTAAAATAAGGACAAATAATACCTGTATCACTGGGTTGTTGTGAGGAATAATAACATTGTTCATGAAAAGCAAGCATTCTCAAATAAGGCTGATTAGACCCCCCAAGAGACATTTAACAATGTCAGGAGTGATTTTATATTGTCACAGCAGAGGTGTCTAGTGAAGAGGCCCAGCATACAGTTAACAATCCTACATTGCACAGGACAACCCCCCACAATAGAGAATTATCTGGCACAGGACATCAATGGTACCAAAGTCAAGAAACTAGAATAAATAGCAGGCTCAGTAAGCATTTGTTCAATAAACATAATAATAAATTATCATTATTACTATTATTATTTTGGTAAGATATTATCCAAGCCACTTTCACTTACATTATCTCACTAGTACCCAGTCATTTTCCTTCTTGGAAAAAAGAATGGTAGCCCTGTTCCTACTGCATGTCTTAGGATATCTACCCCCACTGGTGAAGTCAAGGTGATAAATTTATTTAAAATATAACATTTCGGGCCTCCCTGGTGGCGCAGCGGTTGAGCGCTGGGCTACGAAGCTGCCTGTGGCCTCTGTGGCGCCGGTTCGATCCCCAGATGCTCCCCGGCCACCGGAGGAGGGTCCCACATGGCGCGCAGACCTCTCCTGCCGCCCGCTGCTCCCCTCAGCAGTGTACTTCGGTCCTTCTGCCTGCTCTGCTCCCTGCTCTGGCTGTGGTGAATTCTCTCACCCTCCCTCGCTTCTGACTGTACCCAGTGATTGTATAAATAAAATATAAATAAATAAATAAATCTTTAAAAAAATAAAATAAAATAAAATATAACATTTCATGCAAATGATTAATTGGAAGTTGTTACTCAGATTCCCAACTCTCCCTTGCTCTCTATGAAGAGCAAATTGCATCAGCAATTTCAGCCACAAAACTGGTTCATTTAAACCACAAATATCTCTACCAGGTCCAGGGACTGGCAAGGCAAAAATAAATGAGGTGCCCCAATTAAGCAAATGTTTTTGGCCCCTGTTTGCAACAACTGGCTCCCTAATGCTCAAGAAACCACGGAAGTGAGATAGAAAATGGGGGAGGGACAAGAGAGGTCGGAGATCTGCTTCTCTTTTTTCTTTCAAAATAGTCACGGGAATTTTCTGCCCAGGGCAGGGAGCCACCAGTGTATTTGTGGGAGTGAAGCTACCATGAGTGACCACATTCACCGGGTCTCCAAGGAGGTCCCAGCCAGGAGCATCCACATTGCCCAGGAACTTGTCAGCAATGACAAATTTTTGGTTCCCACCCCAGAACTATACTATATCAAAAGTGGGGTGCAATCAGGCAATCTGTGTTCTTCCAAGCTCTCTCCTGGTGGCTCTGGTGCACACTCACACATGAGAACCACCATCCTAATAAGACCAGCCCTCACTTCCCAGTGACTCTATTCTCTGTCGTATATGGGCCTTATGTGGCTCCCAACATCACTTCAAGCAGCAGAGGGGCTGCTACTGACTCACTTCCTTGGGCTGCATGCTTGATACATATCCTTAACTTTCACAACAAGAAAGCAAGGAGATTCAGTCATGCATCCCTTAATGATGTTTCTGTCCATGGCAGACCACTTAGCTCCCCGTAGGCTGTACCATCCAGCCCAGGTGTGTCATGGGCTCTGCCATCCAGGCCTGTGTAATTACGACATTGCACAAGGAAACATTTCTCAGAACATGACTCTATCATTATGTGATGCACCACTATACTCTTATCCCCTTTTTCCAAATGAGAAAATCACAGCTGAGAGAGCTTAAGCAGCTTGCCCAGGATCATACCTACAGGAAAGGTCTAGAACCAGGATCTGAATCTCCATCAGCCAGCCACCAAATCCTATCCTCTTAATGATGACATCACACTGCCCATTGATGCAGAAGAGAGAACACAAACAGATCAGCCCTGACAGGGTCAAGCTGTGAACCCTGTCAGGTTCAGTGCCCCCTGCCACCTGTCCCGGGGTTCACCTGCCCATAGGTAATCCTGCCCCCTAGAGGCCAAGGCTCCCCCACTTCAGTGGTCTCCTGGCATTTGGATGTGCTGGTATTTCAAATTCCCTCTCCCTCTGGGAGCTGTATGACTTTGAAACTGATGCAGTCTCTCTCTACTACTATTTCTCCTGTTCAAATTAGTTACAGTGATACTTGTGTCAAGGTGGTTAATAGAATTAAGTGGGGTAATGTGAATATATCTAGCCCCCTGGCTGGCATGTAGTAGAAACTAATCAACTCTTGTTTTTTTCTCATCTTCCTCTACACACCTACTATCAAAACTGCTCAACTCAGGATTGATTCTTTTGTAGTCTCACTTATGGGCCAATTAGCTAATATGATGAGTTAATCCTCACTAAGGATTAATGACTCACTGTGTTTGTCTCCAAATTGCTATTTGCATTTCATCAAGGGGCTCTTAGTCCTCAAAATTGTGCAGCTAGAAAATGGTTAGTGGTGGAAATATTAGGGAATAAGAAAGGCCAATGGGGAGTCTTTCCCCATCCTGCACGTCATTCCAGTCAAACCCCAATGGACAGGGAATCCCAGAGAAATGAAAAATGAGAGGAGAAAGGGAAATAGTCTTCAAGGTTGCACCTGGCTTTGAAGAGAACAAATAAACTATAGGCATCTGAATAGGAGGTAGAACGATGTAAAAAAGAAGTGAAATTAAAGACTAACAAGTCATTTGCTAACGTTTAATACAATTGCTTGGGATCTGTGAGGTTATTGTAATAAAGCTTCATTAAAAAGTAGTTATAATGACTAATAAGACCCTAATTAAATTAGCTTTCACTGGGCAATGTGCTGGTGAGGTCCTAATTAGATTATCTGCTGCCATTGGCCTGGCCTGAAACAGAAGAAGATTCTGTGATGTTCCGTGATGCCTGGAAAGCCGGTTCTGGTCTCAGGCAGGAAATGCTAAGAGGCTGTGAAGTGGGGGTCAGCCCAACCTCGAGCATCTCAGCTCTGCAGAAATCCCGGAGTGTGGCTTGCGTGAAACCCTTCAAAGCTCCCTTGCCCTTAGGAGGCAGTTTTAAAGATGAAACAGTCATTTAAAAAGGGAAACTCTAAGAATTCCATTTTACAGAAGAGGAAATAGAAGTGCTTCCCATTCCTCTGCCCTTCCTCTATCCTGGCCTGGAATAAACCCAGAATTCCGCTGCTAGTGTGGTTTTCATTTGGGAAGATAGAGGGAAACAAAAGTGCTGTTGTCCCAGAGGCTCCTGTCTTTGAACTGTGTGTGTGTGTGTGTGTATCTGTGTGCCTGTCTACCCATGTCTATCTGTGTGTAGCTCTGTGTGTCTGTATGTGTTTTCTGTACGTGTATTACTGTGTGTGTGCATATCTGTGCCCATGTCTGTGTGTCTCTCCATGTGTCTCTGTTCTGTGAGTGTGTGTGTGTGTGCATGTATGTGTGTGTGCATGCATGTGTGTTAAACATCATTCAGTCCCAGGTAATTTGCTGACCCTTCACTGTGTGGGCTCTCCCCAAAGCTGTCTGCATTTCAACCACAGTGGTGCCATGATCCTGCTCAATTGCCCATGGGGTGACTTCAGCATCCTGCACATGGTGTAAACTCTTTTCACAGTTGAGCTCCAGCCTTTCTTGTCTTCAAGAATGAGCTTTGTGCTCAACAAACAGGAGCCCCAGCCCTGCCCTCATAGCTCTGCAAACTTGGACAGATTCCTTAATCTCTGTTTCCACTTTCTGCCTGTAAAGTAGAGATGACATTTTACTTATCTGGGTGGACTATTGGAGAATTAAATGCCAGTAAAGCAGATAAGCCTCTTGTCAGTGGGCTATTACCCCTCCAGCCATGTCAGTGGGCTATTACCCCTCCAGCCACACAGGAGTACTCTCTCCCAAAACACTGGCTCACACTTGTCCTGACCTTTGCACGTGCTGTTCCCTCTGCCCCAGCCCCTCTTCTCTACTTCATGAATTCTTCCCTCTCAAATGTCACTTCCATCTGCATTCTTCCACAAGAGCCCAGGCAGTGCCACTCTTCTCCTGCACTGTCTCTCCCCTCCCCACTGCTCACACCAGGCTGGATGGGTTTCTGACGTCCACCTCCCCCAAAAGGCTGGGTCTCACCTGCACAGCCTGGCATACAGCAAGGCTGGAGAGTGAATAAAATCTTATCACAGCAACCATGAGGAGGAACAAGATTGGTTCCAGAGTCGCTTCTGTTCCTATCCCCAAAACTGAGAAGTAAATTCTGTACAAACACACACACACACACACACACACACACACACCCCAAGATATTAGCAGTAATGACATGTAGAGGGGGCTTGTATTTTATGTCCTCCTCAGGCTTCTCTGGGGTGAACATGTATTGCTCTTACAGGGGAGAAAAAGGCAATGTTTAAAGCAAGCAAGCTGAAAGCAGAGAGGAGATTGATGAAGTGTCAGTTTTCTAAATTCATTCCTAGAAAAGTTGGGACTTACCTCAATTTCTATTTGATGCAAAATTCTGTTTGGTGGCTTTAATGTCTGTGAATACTTCATGATGTTTGTGACAAGAGCTCACTTGGAGCTGCCTCGTACAGACCAGAAGCCAGGGTACTTTCCTAGTGCGGTCATATGTCACCGATGGATGGGGACACCTGAGAAAGAAATGTGTTGTTCGGCGACTACATGGTTGTGCAGCACCCTGGGGTGCAATCACACAGACCTGGGTGGTATAGACGACTTCACATCGAGGCTGGAGGATGCCTATTGTAACCACCATCGTATGGGTGGTCCCTTCCTGACCCAAGTGCTACTATGTGGTGTGTGTCTACATCTTTGTAGACTGTGAGTTTTCGTAAGCAGGAGAGAATGAGCTCCATGTTTCTCATGCAATAGTCACTGTCTCCATGAAGTGAATCAAATCTAGGCTCATTAAAATTAAATGAAATTCACTTCCTCTGTCACAGAAGTCACGTGGCAAGTGTTCACTAGTCCTACCTGGCAACCTGGACTCGTGTGGTGTGCACCCTGGACAGGGCAGATCTGGGCCAGCATCACAGGAAGTTCAAGGGGACAGAGCTGTCTTTCAGCTTACTGCAAACAGGTTGATGATGTCTCAAGAGAATCAGCACCTCCATTTGCCACATGAATATGTTCTTTCTTGTTCAAAAATTTGTATTCATGGCCATATAAGATGAGGCAGTGCCCCTGGAAAACTGCTTGGCAAATCCTCAAAAATGTATACAGTGGGTTGCCTTTGATCCTCTTGTTCCCACTCCTGGTACCTGCAGAAGAGAAGTAAAGACATATTCTCACACAAAAACTTGCACACAAATGTCCACAAGGACATTCCTCACAATAGCCAAACAGTGGAAATAACCCAGAGGGCCCCTGGCTGAGAAAATGGATGAGCAAAATGTTATATATGTATGTACATATACATATATATACATACATATATGCGTACATACAATGGAATATTATACAGCAAGATGAAATGGATGTGCTCATACATGTAACAGCATGGATGAATCTTAGAAAATATATGCAAATACTCTTGTAGGGTTCCATGTATGAAATACCCAGAATAGGCAGATCCACAGAGAAAGGAAGTAAATTAGCAATTTCCAGAGATTGAGGATGATGAAAATGTTCTGGAATTAGATTGTGGTGATGGGTACAACTCTATATACAAAAGCCACTAACTATACACTTTAAAGGGGTGAATGTTTGTGACAAGTGATATCTCAATAAAGCTGTTGAGACGACCTAAATGTCCATTTATAGGCAGGTGAGAAAATAATCCCTGATAACATCCATACTGTAGACCTTGATGCAACAGTTAAAAAGGGTGAATTAACTCTCTGTGCTTATTAAGAGATATCTTCAAGACAAATTGTCAAAGGGATAAAATAAGCAATTTTCAGAGAATTGCGTATAGTATGAAATGTGACATAGAAATACAGAAATATCACATATTCCATTTTCCATGAAGGTATAACTAAAATACATAGAGAAAAAGAAATCGTAAAAGGCTGTCCACCCAAAAGATAGTCATCGCTACCTCTGAAGGAAGAGTATAGAATTAGGGTTGATATTTCAAAGGCATATTCTTCATTTTTTCAAAGAAAAGGTTACTACACCATGATTAACAATTAATTTTAAAGCTATCTTTATTAAAAGCATAAACTGTAGGAAGTAAAATGACCTACAATAAAAAGCAAGTTTCAAAGAAATAAACTAAGTATAATCAGATATTTTATTTGTTATAATATTCTCCTAGGGAAACAAACTTACTACTAAACTTTGCCTACCCCACACTCTCTAGGGCTGAAAATACCCACACAGGGCAGCTTCCTCTGGCTTCCCTGCCAAAAGAGCTCCAGAACTAAAAGTCCTTAACTCCCAGGCTCCAACCTGATTAAAAGTATTAGTGGGATGACTTCCTCTCTGTGTCACCTGTCACCACCGCTCACAAGCCTGATCTCTCTAGGGAAGGTTTTGAAATGCCTTTATGCTTCCTATTCTAGCCTGCGCCTCTGCCCAGATCACGGAGGACATTGTGCAACCTACTTCGGGCCATTTTTTCCCCAGAGGTGAGAGAGAGGAAGAGATTTGCTTTTCATTTTATTTTTCCCCATTTTCCCCCAATCTTTCCATCCCCAGATCACAAGACCAAGAGGATAAAATTTTTTTAAAAAGACCATAATGAAGCACTTTCTCATTATGTAGCTAAAATTCAACAATGCTGTCCTTGCTATCAGCGTGTCATTGGCCGGTGGCTGCCTGGCTGCCCTCATTGACACTTACTCTGATTCTTTCTCTCTCTGAATCTCACTGCCCAATTTTATTTTTCTGGGTTCTCTCTTCCTTTCAAGTCAATAGCTCCTCATCATTGAATAAGTCTCTTTTCCCACATTTATTTACATGGGAATCTTGCAGAGACCACTATTACCTTTTAGAACTTCTTAAAAGCAAACAGATCTTATTCCCTTTGGAATGTTTCAGGCAGATTTTATTTTTTTTAAAGAACGCTTCAAAAGATGCCAATTCACTATGAATGCCCCATTTGTATAGTAGACTGCCCCGGCAGTCCACTTTCTCACAGGCCACCATCTCCTGGCCTGACTGCCATACTTCTCTCTTTCATTTCTTACATGTCTGACCATGGCAGTGTCCTGCAGGCTGCTCATTCTTCTAGATACAAATTCCATCTGCTGGGTCCTTTTAAGAAGGATCGAAGCAGCACCAGGTCTCAGGTAACTAGTCAGTAATTGTAGCTAACACTTAGCCAAGGAAACATGAGAATCATGTTGGAAAACCTGGCCTCTACATGCCATGTTGCAGTTTTGTCCAAGTGCCCCTGTTGGAAGATGCTTACTTGTTCCTAATAAATGAACCAGAGGCCTCCTTTGTGTGTGTGATGACAGCATCTTACCATTAGCCCCCAAGGAGCACAGCTGCTATTATTTTTTGTTTGTTTTTCTTTTTTTAATTTTATATATTTTTTACATCATTTTTCATTTTTGCACAATGTATGCATTTTCATCTTGGTTATAGTCCCCATACAATTCCCACCCACCTTGTTTTGATCCTACTCCCTCCTCTCCCCCACCCTGTAGTGTGTCTCTGGTTTATAGTTGCTTGTTGATTTTGATTTTTACTTTATTATAATTAGTCTTTTTCCTGGTCCCTTATTTAGGTTTTCTAAATTCCTGCTATGAGTGAGACCATCTGGTATTTTTCTTTTTCTTTCTGTCTTATTTAGCTAAGCATGATCCCTTCCAGCTTCATCCATGTTGCTGCAAATTGCATGTGTTTATCTTTTTTGAATGCTGAGTAATATTCCATGGTGTATATGGATCACATCTTCTTGATCCAGTCATCTGTTTTTGGGCATCTGGGTTGTTTCCAAAGCTCAGCTATTGTAAATAGTGCTGCTATAAACATAGGGGTGCAGGTGCTCTTTGGAATTGATGTTTCTGTGTCCTTTGGGTAAATACCTAGGAGTGGAATTGCTGGATCATATGGAAGCTCCATCTGTAGCTGGTTAAGGAATCTTCACACAGCTTTCCATAGTGGTTGGACCAGTTTGCACTCCCACCAGCAGTGCAGGAGAGTTCCTTTTTCTCCACACCCTCACCAATATTTGTTGTTGCTAGTTTTTTTTAATATGTGCCATTCTCACTGGTGTAAGCTGGTATCTCATGGTAGTTTTGATTTGCATTTCCCTGATGTTGAACATTTTTTCATATGCCTTTTGGCCATTTGCATTTCCTATTTGGAGAAGTTTCTTTGTAGCTCTTCTGCCCATTTTTTGACTGGATTATTTACTTTGTTTTTGTTGAGTCTCATCAGCTCTTTGTAGATTTTTGACAAATACTGATGAAATTCATATGGACCCACCAAAAACCCTGAGTAGCCAAAGTTCTCCTGAAAAAAAAAAAGAAAGGAATGGATGTATCACACTCCCAGACTTCAGACAATATTACAAAGCCATAATAATCAAAACTGCATGATATTGGAACAAGAACAGACACTCGGACCAATGGAACTAAATAGAAAATCCAGAAATAAACCCACAGATTTATGGTCAGCTAATCTTTGACAAAGGAGCAAAGAATATGCAATGGAACAAAGAAAGTTGGTTCAATAAATGGTGCTGGGAAAACTGGGTTGCTACATGCAAAAGAATGAAGCTTGACTACTATATCACACCTTGCAGAAAAACCAACTCAAAATGGATTAAAGAACTAAACATAAGCTCTGAAACCATAAAATATATAGAAGGAAATATAGGCGAAACATTACATGACATACACCTCAGTAACATCTTTAAAGACACATCACCCAAAGCAGTGATAGTGAAGGCAAAGATAAACAGCTGGGGGCCTCCCTGGTAGCACAGCGGGTTGAGTGCAGCACTGTGAAGCTGTCCACAGCCTCTGCAGCACTGGTTCGATTCCTGGCTGGCCAGGGAGATTCCCACATGGCAAGACAGACCTCTCCTGTCTTACCGGCTGCTCCCCTCAGCAGTGTACTTCGGTCCTCTGCCTGTTCTGCCTGTTCTGCTCCCTGCTCTGTCTCTGGTGAATTCTCTCACCCTGCCATGCCTCTAGACTGTACCCCAGTGCTTGTATAAATAAAAAAAAAATTTCTTACTTTAAAAAAAGATGAACAACCGGGACTACATCAAATTAAAGAGCTTCTATACAGCAAAAGAGACAGTAACCAAAACAAAGAGACACCCCACTGATTGGTAGAAAATTTTTGCAAACAACGCTAATAATGAAGGACTGATCACAAAAATCTATTTGAACCATGCTCCAGGCATCGCGCTAAGTGCCCTCCAGGCATTATCTCCTGCAGCCTTTACAGGAGTCCTGGCAGCGGCAGGAGAGGCTTGTGATTAGCCTAATTTTATAGATGTGGACATGGAAGTTCAGGGATTGAGAGGCTTAGAAACACCACCCAGATAGATACCTAGTAAGTGCCAACTATGTGTGGGAAACTCTTCTGGACACTGCAGACACAAGAGTGAATAAGATGGGCAAAGCCTCCACTTTCACAAAGGTTCTAGTCTCGGGGGTAGACATGATCAAATAGTACATGCATAAATGGATAACATGACATCAGGCATTGTAAGGCTTCAGAGGAAGTAAAACAAGTTGTTGTCCTGCAGAGGAGTGAGGAAGAGCAAGAAAGCACAAGAAGGTTGAGAGGGAATGGCCCTTTATGGTCAAGGGCTGAAAAGTGAGCAACTGGGAGGAGCCGCCATGCAGGGACTCGGGGAGAAGGCTTTCAGGCAGCCAGAAGAGCATGTTCAAGGGCCCTAGTGTAGGAATGTGTTTGGCATGGTCGGACAGGGAAATGGAGAAATGGCAGGCAGAACACTGGAGGGAAGAGAAAGACGGAAGAGAGATGACATGATGCCAGGTGGAAAGAGAGAGAGTAAGGAGTTTAGAGTTCTAAATACACTAGAAGGACACTGGCTGGAGGGAGGGCATGGAGAAGGAAATCTTACCACTGGCCTTGCATTTTTTAAAGAACTCTGTAGGAAAACAGAGGATGGCCCAGAGAATAGGAATAAGCTACATGCACTTGTCACATGAAGAATAGAGACAGGGAGGCCCCTCAGGAGGCTGTGAAGTGGTCTAGGAGGGAGGTGAGTGTGGCCTGGAATCACCCTCTGTTCTTACATGAAATAATCAAGGCCATTCATGGAAGATGTGAGCTAGAACTGACAAAGAATCACCCACCTTCCCACCCACCTTCCTTAAGAAGTTGACATGAGACCATCAGGTTTCATCCCAGCCCATACTGATGATGTACCAAGTATGCACTGCTAATTTCTCCTTAAACTGTTTCTTTTTTTTTAAAGATTTATTTATTTTTATACAAGAGCTGGGGTACAGGCCAGAGGTGCGAGAGGGTGAGAGGATTCACCAGAGACAGAGCGGGGAACAGAACAGGCAGAAGACCGAAATACACTGCTGAGGGGAGCAGTGGGCACAACAGGAGAGGTCTGCTGGGCCATGTGGGAATCTCCCTGGCTGGCTGGGAATCAAACCCATGCTGCAGAGGCTGCAAACAGCTTCACAGTGCTGCGCTCAACCTGCTACACCACCAGGGAAGCCCCTTAAACTGTTTCTTAAAGGTTAACATGCATCCTAAAAAGTGCACAATCATAAATTCAGGTCCCTATCAATTTTCACATCCCTCTAAGTGCACCCAGAATTAGAAAGAAAAAATTGTCCACGCCACCCCTACTGACGTACCCAGAGCCCTTCCGGTCAGTCTCTGCATTCCAAATGTGTTTTGCCAGAATAACACTCTGTAAATCAATGTTCTCCATCTTGCTTAACCCATGACCCTGTTTTCTAAACTGCAATTAGAGATTCTCTTCTACCACCAGCCAAGAAGTTCACATCTTATATTCTGTGATGTGGATTATGAAAATAGAGGGATTTGTTCATAAGAAATCATAATGTAACATGGAATATGCTGTTTTTAAACTTGACATAAATTTCCCACTGCCAGATTCTGTTACAACCCCTCTTAAGCCTCACATGGCACAAATTAGAAAGATGCAAGTTGCCTTCATCTACAAGAGCCTGGAAAGCGAATGGCCAGAGACTAGGAATAGGCTACATGAGTTTGTCACTTGGAATGAAGACATGATTTCAGGGCTTCATTCAGGGCACAAGGCACTGGCAGAGGACTTCTGTTTTCTGAGCACTTACTATGTCCCCAGCACTCAGCTGGGTGTTTTATAGTTTGTTGTCTTATTTAATCTCTATAACCCTTTGGGGATGGTAGGATTCTCTCCTTGTACAAATAAGAAAGCCAGGACTCAGAAAGGTAAAATAATTGGTCCAAGTTCTCCAGGCTTATAAGTGACAAGAGCTGAGCTTTGAAACAGTTCTGCCTGCCCCATAGCCCATGCCCATTTCATTCAATCAGAGCAGCCCCACACATGCTTTACTACCTTTGATCTGTAGTAAATAAATTGAAAGTGTTGGTCTCAACACTCCATTGCTGCAGTAACTTCCGTTCCTTCTAATGGTTTTGTTTTTACCATCTTTCAAATTAATGGTGAAGCTATTCATAAATGAAATGGGGAACCTGGCTATAACTTTGTTTCTTTCCAGAAATCAGGGGCTCTTTAAGCCTAATGAAGTTTAGAGCTTGCTGTAAATCCAGGAAAGAAATGAATGAGAACAATTTACATTTCCCAACCCAGAGTCTGGCCAAGCAGGGGACACGGAAGCCACATGGTGTCAACATATCATACATTATTGAGAAAGGAGCCAGCAATTAACAAAGCCATCTAGATTAGGCACGTTAACATCTCTGGGCAAGCAAATCATGTTGTCTGGTTTTCAAGAAGCTCTTCCCTGCTCACGCTATCCCTGGGTTTTTTGGCTTTGCGTCATGAAGGGAATTGATTTGATCAATTACATTGCTGCTACCTAATTAGTAAGCATGGCCACACTTGCCCATCAGTTTCACAGAGATTAAACTTGGGATCCTGACTGCAGACCAATTTTCATAGCTGAAAGTCGCTGTGCCTTTCATCCTCAATCCATACCAAGTCCCCCAGAGTTAATCATAACAAGACTTTGGGCCTGAGCCAGAGGCAGGTTTTCAGAGTCCAGAGAGCTGGGCCTCCAGTGTCCTCCTGCATTGCAACACTGGTTATTTTGTAAAGCCCCCAAGCTAAGAACCCCTGCTTTTCCGCATGTGCCAGGCACACCCTTCACATAGCAGTTCCTTTTTATTAAAGTAACATTGCATTTTAACAGGTGCGCCTCATTGAGCATCAACACGTGTCTTCATTTCACCCCTGAGAGTCCATTTTTGCCCTTCACCATACTGTTGTCTCCTTTGTTCTGATTTACCTCCCTCATCCCCACTTCCCTTGTGGTAACCACTAATTGATCTTACAGTCTAAAAGTTTATTTTATTTCATGTAGTTCATCTGTTTGTTTTCTCTATATACCACATATGAGTGAAATCATCTGGTATTTGTTTTCTCTGTCTGGCTTATTTCACTAAGCATATTCCTTCTAGGTCCATCCATGTTGTAAATGGCAGGATTTCATCGTTTTATAGCTGAATGATATTCCATTGGGTATATATACCATATCTTCTTTATCCAATCAGTAGTTGATGAGCACTTAGGTTGTTTCCAGCTCTTGGCTGTTGTGAATAGTGTTGTAATAATCATGGAGGTCCATGTACCTTTTTGAATTAGTGCTTTTGTATTTTCAAATAAATACTTAGAAATGGGATAACTGGATCATGTGGGATTTCTGTCTTTTAACTTGTTAAGAAGTCTGCCTACTGCTTTCCTTAATGGCTGCACCAACATACATTCCCAGCATGGTACAGCCTCCCTTCTCTCCATATCTTCTCCAACACTTGTTGTTTCTGATCTTTTGGATACTAGCCACTCTTGCATGTGCAAGGTCTTATCTTGGTGCTGTTTTGATTGGCATTTCTCTAATAATAAGAGATGATGAACATCTGTTCTTGTGCCTCTTGTCCCTCTGTATGTCTTGACTTGTCCTCACTTCTCATTTGAGTTTCCCAGCATGTTGAAAAGGAAAAAATATATAAGTTTCATTTTACATGAGGGAAGGAACCTCACAGAAATGATTACCACAGTCAAAGTAGTTCTCAACTAAGATGAGTCATCCTTTTTTAAAAAAAATAGTAACTTTTATTGGGTTGGTTTGTCTGTTGCAAGAAGTTATACTTGCTCCTTAGAGAAACTTAAAAGATATAAAAAAAAATAAAGAAGATAATTAAAAACCATCCCTGAAACATTGGTTGGTATATATTTACTCAGCAGCTTATCAGTGGGATGGTATCAGAATATTATTTTGTAAACTGGTCTTTGTCTTTTGGTGTATCATGAACATTTTCCCAGTCACATTTACTTTTATCTTTAATAGTTGAGTTGTAAAGGCCATTAAACCAATTACATGATATGCACTGTTTGGAGTTGTTTCCAATTTTTAGTTATGATAACTAATGTGCCAATAAAACCCTTGGGTATAAATAACAACAGCCAACACTTATTGAGTATCTTTGTCACAGGCACTGTGCTGTTTTACCTAGTTTAGCTAATTTTTAACCCTTCCAAAAAACCCATGGATAAATGATATTGCCTCCGTTTTACAGATGAGGAAACTAAGGCCACGACAGGATGTAGGTCCAGAGCAGCAGGTTTTACCACTACGGTAAACTCTTATAATGATAATTTCAGAATCGCTAAATACATAAAATTGTAAAGTCTGAGTCCTCTTGCCCAGTTGCCCTCCAGAAAGCAGATGACAATCTCTATTCCCACCACCAGGCCATGACTGCCCAATCACTTACCCCATGGCCAAATCTTATTGTTCATGAGAGAAATGAAGTCCAGACTTCTGTTGGCCAGTTTATGCTCTTGAGAGCTTGCAGCCCCAGATCCTTATCAAAACATTGATTTCCTTTAACTCAATGGTTCTTATCCTTCTTTTTGTCACTTTGAGAGTCTGATGGAAGCTATGAAGTAGTCACACAGAAAACACATGTGTGTACATCAAATAACTTTATTTTTCAGGGGCTCATCAATATTATTAAGGATGCCTATGCTTGTAGAGGATTGATAGATCAACAATGCTAAAACAAAAAACCAAAGCAGAGCCAATAAACCCAGCCAGATGCCGGTTTGACCAGGTTATTCTTTTTAATAGTCATGTAGTATAAGGAACCAGAGAGGAAGGGGCTGGAATAAAATGTCCAGACACTATAATGATGAAGACCCATGTCCAGGGAGAGGGTATGTCCAGGTCAAGACTCTCTCCTGAGGTTGCATGGACCTTTGCCAAACCAGCAACACCTCAGCAGCCTGGGAAGAGCAAGACTATGCCCTCCTGCCAAATGTACCTCTACACATACTGGTATTTTTCATTATCTTCCCTCTATTCTTGCACACTATAGGTTTTCAAAACCTCATTTTAAATCTGTTAGACCTCCACCAACTTTTCCCATCCCCCTGCTGTCACAAGCTGTGGATTGGAACAAGGTGGAAGGTAAATATGGGGTCCAGATCCTCACCTGTTCCTCTGTGGTGCACAGACATATTTTAGGGGGAGCCCTCCTTGGGATGTGCTTCTGGGAACAATGGGGCTGTTTTTCATAATGATCCATTGAGCTTTGGTCACATTTCCAGAATTGAGAGTGGAAAATCTAGTCCCAACCTGCAAGGAAGGAAGTGGACAGGGGAATTAGCATGCTGAAGTGATTGCTCTTTGGGGTGACCCAGCAGAGAAGTTAGCTCCATCTGGATGGACAGTCTTAGCTGCCAGACCGCCATAGAACACACACCAAGAATAGAGGCAACACCTGAGCTGGATCCTGGCCATGCTGCCATCCACAGTCACCTCTGGGGTCTCATTTTGCACCAGGCCACCACAGCCTTGCCAAAAATATGAGGAACAGAGGGGATGGGAAAAGAGGATATTTTGCCTTTTATTGCTTGTATTTGGGGCATTGTCCATCTGAGAATGATGGAAGAATTTGAGAGTTAAATATCCCTTCTCCCTCCACTTCCGTGGGGCCTCAAAACTGACTTTCATAATGTGGCAAGAAATGGCAGACAGGTGACTTTTCAATTCTAAATTCTTATAGTTCCTCCTGGATTGGTCGGGGAAGATGAGTTGCCTCGAAACTAGTAGAGTCACACCCACACATGACTCTTGTTTCCTCCTGTGCCCTGAGCTCCCTGTGGAAATGGGCCCACTTTCTGAAATGTCCTTTTCATCCCTAGCTTCTGGGGAACCTGCTCACAAGGTTAAAACAGCAGAGGCAGGGAAAGCAGGTTGTAGTGTGATGGACATGTCATAGTGCTGTGACTCAGAGTAAATGCCTTCTCTTCTAAACCTCAGTTTCAACATCTGTAAAATGGGAACATTGCTACATCACCCCCATAGAACTGTTGTGGGTAGTGAGTGAGGCCCTGCATGTTCAGGACTGTGTATAGCACTTGCCATCTGGAAGCTCTCAAGAGACAAAACTGCTCTTGTGGTGTGGCTGTTGCTCTTGTTGAACCCCAGTCGCCACCAAGTTCCCTTTTCCCTTTGGAAGCATCGTGAACACTGAGCCCCTCTCTAAGGGTCATGAGTCACCACACTCACCCTGCTTCCTGGTTTCAGGACACCGTGAAGGAAGTGAGGGCTTCTCTCTCTAGCACTACACAATCTTCTAGGTTAGCTGCTTTCCAAAACATTGCTGTCCCCTGCCATGGCCCCTTTACCCACAGAGGGGACATAGTCCCCTGCCTTCTAGCTCCTTCCAGTCCTCAATATAGGTAACCATGGAACCATTTTTGCAGGGAAGTTCTCTGAAAGCAGAAATTCAAATAATACCTTCTTTCTCAACCTGTCACCCACATGCATCTCTCCATCCCCATGTGTAACTACACCTCCTGGCTTAACTTTCTTCTGGCTTACCTCCACACCGAATATTCCAGGGAAATAACAAGTCTCTGGCCTATGAGTCACAGGAAGGATAGCTGAAAGGCCAGTCACTCTGGATTAAGGCTTGGAATTGAATAATTGAATCCTGTCCTCACCTCTGTGTAATCCTGAGCAAGCTCCTCAATTGCTCTAAAATAGGCTTTTTTCATCCATAAAGTATGCGTAATCACTGATTCACCCCATAGGCTTGTGGGGATTGAATATAGTAACAGGCAGACTATCTCTGCTCCCCCAGTCAGGGTTAATCTCCTGGGTAAAATGTTCACACCTAATGTTCAAGAAACACTGCTGTAAGGCAAACAGAGCTTGGGGACCTCCCACCACCAGAGATCATCCCAACTCCTACATCAACCCAGAAAGGAACCTTCATTACACAGACAGAGGCGCAGCAAAGTGTATTTAAAAAAAAAAGAGAGAGAGAGATTCTCTGAGGCAAGGAACTGTCTTTGGGAAAACGTCTGCATCAAAGCCTGGAGGTGAAGGGTGAAACCTATCTTCCCATCACCAGTCCTCACTCTTCCCTGCCCCCTCAACAAGGCTGACATCAGAGATGCCAGAGACACTATAAAAAAGAATAGGGTGCTCTTGGAGTCAGCTGAAAAGAGAGGGCCTGAGACGGCGGTCAGGAGAGGAGGCAGTCCAGTGGTAAGTTGGTGCTCCTGAGGCATGGTGGGGGCAATTTTTCTCTCTTGGATTTGTTGCCTGGATCTGGTACAAGCAGAGCAGACTATCAAGGGGCAGGGAACCCAAGAAGCAGGAGAGATAGGAAGGAATTTAGCCCCCGCCCACTCCAGGAATCCAAAGACTCCAAGGGCAGGCTGTGGACTTCCCAGGGTTATGAAAAAGGGACACTCAAAATGACCTTATGTAGCTTTCATGGGGTAGGAAGTCCCCAGCTGACATCCAGGTTGCACATATGTAAACAGCGCAGGCAGTTATATTGAACACCTCTGGTCCTGTCTGGAATTCTCACATCACCATAGGTAGTCCAACCAGCTCTCTGTTCTGCGGGTTGTCTCTGAACTAAGCATCAAATTGTCGTTCAGGTACTTCCACCTAGAAAGTTTGCTAGCAATGAGAAAGGGCAGAGTTTCAGGGTATTTTATGTGTGGATCAAAACTGAGAGGTAGGAAAAAGCCCCACTTTGATAAAAATCCTGACAGTGTCATCTTCCACCTCAAAGACTCTGCATTTCCTGATATCGCAGCAGGATCCCAGCAGTGTGCAGACTTTTGGGATAGAAAAAAAGCAGGAGAGGTGCTGGTGGGGAGACTAGATTCCCCAGGAGCCTCAGGCTGGTGTTACACATGGAAAACTCTGGGGCTACATGCGGCAAGGAAGGCTTGACCCTGGTTCTGCCCCTCAGGGAGGAGCAAGATGGGGCCAGACAGTGGACACGAGATGTCCAGTGTCCCAGGCTCAAACTGAACCATATAAACTAGTTTGGATCTAGGAGAAGGCTTTGATTACCACCAAGAAAAGGAGAGAACAGAGGCATGAGTCAGACAGGGCAGGGATCAGCAAACGGTTGCTAAGAAAATGATGAAAGGGATTGCACGGAGCCTAATGGCCTAAGTGGCCCAATCTCAGCTTTTCACCCTCTGATTCTCCAAGGCCAGTAATTGTCCCTGTTCTCCCATGGAGCCTTTCATCCGAAGGCACCAGCCTCTCAGCCGACTGATTGTATCATCAGTTAGCACAGAAGGAAGAACCAAGTGTTAAGCAGTCTGTTTATTCTAGGCTCTGGCTGGAGGGGTATTGTACCTTCTCCCCTAATTTCCATTCCACCTCTAGAATAGGGTAAACACAATGCTTAGAATCCAAGAGAGAGGGGGTGTAGTAGCTAATACAACACCCTCATTTCATCCTTGAAGAAATTGGGGCCCAGAAAAATGGTGTTCCAGTCTATGAACTACTAGTCCTCTTTTTCTCCTTCTCTCGCTCTCTCGCTCTCTCTCTCTCACACTCTCTCTCTCTCTCTCTCTCTCTCTCTCTCTCTCTCTCATTACAAAGGCAATATTTGTTCTTTGCAAAAAACATTGAAAATCTTCCCTTAAACTGATCCTCCTGAGATAACTACTATAGTTTGATTTATATTCACCCAGATTTCTTTTTCTCTGAACAAACTAACACTTTTTTTTTTTTTCCAAAATCAGATCACACTAAGCATCCGTTCCTGAAATTTGATATTTTTTCTGCTTTATTTTGTCCTGGCATCCTTCCATGCAGAGTTAGCTAAATCTGTTAGTTCCTATCTATTAAAATCCAGTTTTAATAGATGGAAGGGGTTTCATTGTGATACTGCTACATGGTTTATTTCACAACCTCCTAAGGTTGGAAATGTAGGTTATTTCCCATTTTGGGACAACATTACTGTAGCTCCTTGTTCTTTTATCTTTTCTCTCTTAGAAGAGTACTTCTGTAGGATAACTTCCTGAATGTGGCAAACTTAGAACAAAGCACTTAGTACTTAGCAGAGTACTTCTTGAATGGGGAGTACATAGATCAGAAGCTAAGCTCATGTTGCCTTTATTAGTTAATGCCAATTTTCCACACAAAATTTACAGTCTCACCCAGAGTATAAGAAAACGATGTTTCCCCGCACCTTTCCCAAATTGAGCCCCTTCCAAGGTCTTTAACCATCTTCTAGACTGATAGAACGAAAGTATTTTGCTGCCTTTTAGTTTGCATTGTTTCTTTTGTAAAGCAGTTTTGTTTTGCTTCATTAATTATTTGACTGTCTGTGTACTTAGTCTTGTTATTTGCTTATCCAGATGATGTGCTCTGTTTTCCATGGAATTGTTTTACTGGTTTGAAAGTGAGAATTATGTATTAGAAATGTTATTCCTCTTTTTTTTTTTTCTTGTCCAGACCTTTGATTTTAATGTAAACTTAGATGCTTATGCTTAGCAACAGAAGATATATTTAGGCTTCGTCAAGTTTTCTTTTTTTTTTAATTTATTTATTTATTTAAATTTTAATTTTATATTCCCCATACAATTACAACTCCCTTATTTTGACCCCAACCCCTCCTATCCCCGCCCCCCAGCCCCCATAGAGTGTCTCTGGTTCATAGTTGTTTGTTGATTTTGATATTTTCTTTCTCATAGTTATTCTTTTTTTTTTTTTTTTTAAAGATTTATTTATTATTTATACAAGCACTGGGTACAGTCAGAAGTGCGGGAGGGTGAGAGAATTCACCAGAACCAGAGCGGGGAGCAGAGCAGGCAGAAGGACCGAAGTACACTGCTGAGGGGAGCAGCGGGCGGCAGGAGAGGTCTATGCGCCATGCGGGACCCTCCTCCGGTGGCCGGGGAGCAGCCGGGGATCGAACCGGCACTGCCGAGGCTGCGGGCAGCTTCGCAACCCAGCGCTCAACCGCTGCGCCACCGGGGAGGCCCTCTCATAGTTATTCTTTTTCCTGGTCCCTTATTTAAGTTTCTAGATTCCTGCTATGAGTGAGACCATCCGGTATTTTTCTTTTTCTTTCTGGCTTATTTCGCTGAGCATGATCCCTTCCAGTTCCATCCATGTTGCTGCAAATTGCATGTGTTTATCTTTTTTGATTGCTGAGTAATATTCCATGGTGTATATGTACCACATCTTCTTGATCCAGTCATCTGTTTTTGGGCATCTGGGTTGTTTCCAAAGCTCAGCTATTGTAAATAGTGCTGCTATAAACATAGAGGTGCAGGTGCTCTTTGGAATTGATGTTTCTGTGTCCTTTGGGTAAATACCTAGGAGTGGAATTGCTGGATCATATGGAAGCTCTATGTTTAGTAGGTCCAGAAATCTCCACACAGCTCTCCACAGTGGTTGGACCAGTTTGCACTCCCACCAGCAGTGCAGGAGAGTTCCTTTTTCTCCACGACCTCGCCAACATTTGTTGTTGCTAGTTTTTTTAATATGTGCCATTCTCACTGGTGTAAGATGGTATCTCATGGTAGTTTTGATTTGCATTTCCCTGATTACAAGTGATGTTGAACGAAATGTTATTCCTCTTGATGCCATTTGAATTAGAAATATTTTTCTAATTTCTTCTTTTAAAACATTGAAAAACATCAAAGTTTGCAACATTATTGAAGTGTCTAGGCAAACTTATCAGTTCTTGACGGATCCTGAACTCCTGTCACACTTAAAAAAATCTCTACTATTTCAAAATTATAAAATTCATAATAATAAAACTATTCACATCTATCCTCTTCTAATATTGTAATCATTTTTATACTTAAAATCTTGGATCGACCTGGTTTTATTTTGACATAAGAAATGAAGCAGGGATCCAGTTTTATCCGTTTCTACATAGTCAGCCTATTGTTCCAAAACTGCTTATAGAATAATCTATTGTTTTCCCACATTGAAATGGTCTATAAAATTCTCATGGCTAAACAATTTAATCTCATTGATCTAGTTGCTTTTTCTTGTACTTCTTGCCCTGGGATATTTTTAAATTACTGTGATTTTGTGGTAGGTTTTATGATAGGTTATCTGTGGGGATGGGTTTATCTGTTTTTCCCTATTCCCACCCCCAACCTTTCTCTTTATTTTAATTGGCCTGTCTAAATTTTCTCATGATTGTTCTTCCAGATTCCATATTCTTCCATATAATTAGTTTGGGTTCCCCCAAACTAATGTAGGTTCCCCCCTTCCAAAAATAAAAATTCCTCCTGTTGGTATTTTAATGGGGTCGTGGATTTACAGATGAATTTGGGGAGAGCTGAAGTTCTATTGGATAGACTTCCTGTAGTAAAACAAGCTATGCCTCTCCGTTTATACATGTCTTCTTTTTATGGCCCTTTATAGTTTTATGGCTTCCTGCACAGGGCCCCACCAATACAGTTTCTGAAAGTTCTACAGGGAAATTGCTATTTCTGTGAGGTCAAAGCAAGGGACACACTCCTTTTGACATCAAAGATGGACCCATATGTGCTGTGGAAACCACTCATCCCATTTTCCCACCTTTGGGCTTATGCTAGGAAGTGGCACCCCTCCTGGGAGTGGGTACTTGATGGCCCAGCTGCATGCCCGGCCCGCACTGTGGATGCTCGCAGGCCCCACAGCCACAGAGCCTTGGTCCTGACCCCAAAGGCAGCAGCATGTCCCTCAGTGTGGTGCTGTTTTAACCCACCTGCTGTGGACTCTGTCTTATGGAAAATGAAGAAACGCCCTGAGTGGTCAGGAAGGCGATGGGAACGCAACTGGGTGTTGACAGGTAGCTAGCATTTAAATAAAGACGAAAGCAGCACAGTACAAGCAAGGGAGTCACCGGGTCGCTGTTTAATCAGCACCTACACTGACCTCACCGTGGGCCAGGCATGCGCAGAGGGGACTGCGTGTGGTCACACAGTCACTGCAAGCCTGGCTCTGGGTTAGATGCTACAGAAGCCAAGGCGGGTGAGATTAGCCTCAGGGAACTTGTGAATAAGGGACAGACTCTTAAATAAATAAGTCTAACAGCTGTTAGGCTAGAAATCTGTGGAGAGACTAGCAGGAGGTGACCTGACACCTCCTGGGAACCCATGATGGGATTCTGTGGGCCTGCCAGCCCCAAGATGATCTGGTGCTATTGTCAGACTAAGAACCACCAAGGCAGAGGGACCAAAATACTACCTAGATCCTTGTGTTCTGACATCAAGATCAACATTAAAATAAGTAAGCATACCTACCCTTCTCCATCCCCCCACTCCCTGGTCAGAAGTGTTCTGAGTTCAGAGGTGAAACTGCCAGGCTTGGGGCCATCAAATAGCTGTCTGGTTTGGGGACAGTTCCAGACACTCTCAGACTCGATTTCCACATCTGTCCATTGAGAATTACAGAGGCCAGCCCTCTTACCTGCCCCTCATTGGATGCAATTAGGTAAGGTGTGAGGATCTCAGCTCTGCTTTCAGTCCTTCGCTTCATTCTTCCTGCTTTCACATGTCAGAGGAAGCCACGCATGATGGGCTGTGCTTATGAGAAGCAGGAACTTGTGCCTGGCCTGGAAAGGAGGGGAGAGGATTGGGGATCTCAGGCCAGCGGACAGCATGCATGCAGGGAAGGGAGCCAGCCATGGCCAGGCATGTTGGGAAGAATCAGACCATCACAGCCAAGTTGAGCAGGTCTTCAATTCCAGCACAAGCAGTTTGAACTTTATCCTATAAACTGTCGGAGCCTCTGGAGGTTTGGGGCAAGCAAGTCAATCCCATGGTGAGGTGGCTCTCAGCCCAGCCTTTGCTCATCTGTGAATCCCAAAATACCCAGAAAAACAATCTTAAAAATAAAATTGTACTGTGGGCTAAAAAAGGCTTCTTACCTCTGGATCTTGTTAAAAAGTAAATTCTGATTCTCTGGATCCCTGAGATTCTGCATTTCTAACACGTACTCCAATGACGTCATGCCATACATCTGGGAACCTCTGAGCAGCCAGTTGGGGGCTAGCAGATTTCGGTTGTGTTATTTCTATTAGTATTAGTTTTCATGTAACATACATGGACTGAGGGCAGGTCACGTGTCAGGTACCGTGCTAGGCCCTGGGGAAAGAAAGAGAAAAGAACAGACAACAACTGTCTTTTCTAGAAGTTCACTGCTAATCAGAGGAGATGAGGCATAGCCTTAAGCGGCTGTAATTCAAGGTAGAAAGTGATACATGCCATGTTTTAGGTTCAGATAAAGAGCTTTGACAATACAGCAGAGGGATTGTCCCCAGTTGAGAGAAAAGTGCCTGGTGCTCAAGGAAATTAATAGAAGCTTCTTTCTCTTATTATTTAACAATGAGGAAGAACCTGTGCTGCAGAGTTGAATGTTAATCCTAGCTCTGCCAATTTATTAGACTTGTGAGTTTGTTAATCTCCTAGACCTTGGTTTCCTCATCTGTAAAATGAGATAGAGTAGTGGGAGGGCAGCTGGGGGCATGGCTTGAGCCAAGGTTTGTGAACTTATTCCCTAGTAATTCGTTCCTAGTTCTCATTCCTAGTTCATTGGAAACAGTGGCTCTGCTGATTATCACTGTTTTGAGTATTTGCTTTGAAACTCAATATGGGTCTGTTGGCCCCAAATATATTTGTTGGACAATTTTATGACTTCAATCCAGGGTTAAGTGGCAAAGGAAAATGGAAAAACCTCAAAGGGAATTTCCAAATTGAAAGGAAACCTCCTTTACAAAGCTGGTGCTGAAAGAATTAGCAACTATTTCAATTTTTCAAGTTCTTATTGTGCCAGGCTGTTTCAGCTGGGGAGACAGGGCTTGGCCCTAGGTGTAGGCAAATGTTCCTAACAAGACGCACACGGGAAAGGAGTCCCCTCTACTGACAAGCTGATCAAAACAGTTTTCCCACCTTCCAGCTCCCTGCAGGTCATTGACTGATGTTTATGAAAAATGTTACATCATTTATATTCTGAGAGTCCCTGTCTGGGCCCAGGGAGATGTTGCCCTCTGACCCCTCAAGACCCCCAACCCAATCCCTGATGCTTTAAGTGTTGCTGCCTCCCTGCAATCTCCGAGCCCACTTACTGGTCTTTCCTTCAACCAGTTTAATGAAGGCCTATGGATATAGGAATTCATGAGGAATTAAACGAGCCCTTCTTTCTGTCCCGCAGTTAGGGGTGAAGGGCAGGAGGGCACATCAGGAGCTAACAGTGGAGGCTACAGGGTTTAATAAGAGCTCTCATTTCAAAGCTCTCTCACTTTGCCCAAATCTGGGCCCTGCCACCTGCCGGTCAAACTTAACTTGTCCTAGTCTGAAAGTAGGGAGAACCCCACTCAACTCAGAGAGCTGTTATGGGGGTTCAATGAAAGAGAACATAAGAAAGTTGGCTGACATAACAATGACCTAATAAACAAGGTATCTTTGAGGGAGTTATTTTCTTAATAATATTCATTGGCTTTTGCCCAATTACTAAAGTCATTCATGTTTATGGAGAATATTCTGGAAAACACCGAAAAGCACAGACAAGGGAAATTCACCCCTCATTCTACCACCTGAGGATAAACACCATTGATGTTTCCTTATTTCCTTCCCTGGGCTACCTTCCAGCCCTCTGTGCACATCAGCAGAGGTGCCCTGTTCCCCAAGAGCTGTGTTATTGGAGAGATGAGAGCTTCTGCCAGAGGCTGCCTGGGTCTAATCCTAACACTGTCACCTCCAGCGATGCCCCTCTGCTCCCTTGAGTGTCTGTAACCCCCAGCAGGCTCAGGCAGGCTGGACCAGGGAGTGGGAATGGCGCCCCCTAGAGTTGTGCAGGAGGCTGTCCCAGGATGAGTGATGGCAGAGGAGTAACTGGATAAGGATGGTTCCTTATTGGCCCTGTGGCTGGCCCAGAACAAGAGCTTGAGCTTATGAAATAGTGGGGACTAGCCCACAGACACCAGTGATTTTGGTTTTGTTTCTGTATTTTTCTTTACTGAGGTAATATTGCTTGACAGTGCTATTTGTGAGCTAGGAGTATAGTTTCACACTTCCCTAGATGAAAGTTTCTACACCATGCCCACCATCAAAGCACCCACATCCTTCACCCTAGGCCATTGGGCCCCATCCCCCTTTGCTCCTCTTCCCACCTTCCCTCCCACTCTAATAGCCTCAATTCTGCAGTCATATCTCTGGGGTTTGTTTTGGTTCAGTTTTGTCACTTTCTTTGTATGTTTGTTTCTCTGTATTCCAAATATGAGTGAAGTCATCAAGTATTTGTCTTTCTCCTTCTGGGTTATTTCACTTAGCACCATCCCCTCCATTTCCATCCATCTTTTCACAGTAGCAAGAGTTCACCTTTTTTATAACTGAGTAGTGTTCCATTGTGTATACAAAACACATCTTCTTTATCTGCTGCTCTGTCGATAGGCATGTAGGTTGTTTCCAAAGCTTGGCTACTGTCAACAGTGCTGCAGTGAACATAGGAGTGCATATATCCCTTAGAATTAGTGATTTTGGGGCCTCCCCGGTGGCACAGTGGTTGAGCCTTGGGCTGTGAAGCTGCCCGCAGCCTCTGCAGCACCAGTTTGATCCCCAGCCACCTGGTGAGGGTCCCACATGGCGCGCAGACCTCTCCTGCTGTCCACTGCTCCCCTCAGCAGTGTACTTCGTCAGTCTGCCTGTTCTGTTCCCCACTCTGGCTCTGGTGAATCCTCTCACCCTCCTGCGCTTCTGACTGTACCCAGTGCTTGTATAAATAAATAAATAAATCTTTTTTAAAAAATCACATTTGGAAAAAAAAAATTAGTGATTTTGTATTCTTTGATGCCTGTGGTTTTGGAGGGGTAAGGGAGAGGGGTGGGTCCCAGAGGATCGAGACCTTGTTTCCACTGTCAGATTTGTCCACAGGCATCTTAAGAGTGATGTCCAGTCAAGAAATGGTTCTCCCTGGGTTAATCCTGTTCAACACTGGCATTCATCCTTGTGCATCATGATCCCTCTACCTGGCCCTCCTTGAGGGACAGACAGGTACCAGAGACATGGGTAGAAACTGCTGCTCACCCTCCATCCCTCCTGGTCAAGCTCCATTGGCTACCAGGTGCCCAACCAAGCACACAGCTTCCAGCCCTTCCATACAGGCTGCCTTATTTGATCTGTTTCAACAGCCTCATAAGAGGCTGCCAAGAGTATCCAAGAGATCCAGGGGTCTTAGGTCTGGATTCCATCCCCCACCACCTGCTGAGCATATACCACCGACTAATGACTTTTGATCAAGAGCAGACTGCACCTTGGTTTACTGCTCTTTGCAGATCAGAGGTTGTGGCCGCCCCATGAGGAGCAAGTCTATCAGCACCATCTTCCAACATCATGTGCTCCCTGGTATCTCCATATCATATTTTTTAGCAATTAAGTATTTTTTAACTAAGGTGCTTATCATGTTTTTCTAAACATAGTGTTATTGCACATTTAATAGTAAACATTAGTGTGGAAACATAATTTTTACCTGCACTGGGAAACTAAAAAATTCCTATAAATAGCTCTGACATAGTAGCTGCCTGATTGTGGTGGCCTGGGCTCCACAACAATGGCTCCCAGTGTGCCCGTCCCATGAGGGCCTCTGTAAACAATCTGGGTGTGGAGCAGGACCATCAGGTTTGGGTAAAGTACACTCTACACAAAGGATCCCGGTTATTAAGTGACATGACTAGGTCTTCTTGCTGGAATTCACCATGGGGTTGGGTGAAGGCAGGTAGCCTGACATGACAACGACAGGCGACATCCGAGGCATGTACTCGGTCCATTGGACAGTCGCTGAGCAAATATTTATGAGCACCTATACGGGTTAGGGCGCGCTCGTGAGAAAGGTGTTCCCTGTCCCTCGTCTTCTGACCCTTTAGATACCTCTCTATTCAGGACCAGCAAGCTTTCCATGCCCCTCACCCTGCTCATCTCCCCTTGGGCAAAGGAGAGAGCAGGCCTCAGGGCCCCACTGTCAGAGCCATCCAGAGGTACTCAGACCTTACTTTTCTCTATCAGGATGTTCTATTTATAGCCAATAATGAGGTCTTAAAATAGAAAGCTTCCTTTTAAAAAAAATTTAGTTGAGATATCAAAAGTGAGTTGATTTCCAGAAAATCACTAAGTTACTTTGTGGTCAGGTGGTAAAATAATGGGGACAGAGAAAGCATTAGTAATGAGATGGAGGTGAAGGGGAGAGGCAATCAACCCCTTGGGGACTTCAGACCCCTTCAGCCCATCATAGCTGTCAGGGATCCTCCCTGAGAAAACATGTGGCTGCCGCATACAATTTCAAGAGGTTCAAGAAACACCTGGAGTCCATCCTTGGGCCCATGCTGGAAAGAGCAGTAAGCTGA
This sequence comes from Talpa occidentalis, assembly GCF_014898055.3. Classification (NCBI taxonomy): domain Eukaryota; kingdom Metazoa; phylum Chordata; class Mammalia; order Eulipotyphla; family Talpidae; genus Talpa; species Talpa occidentalis. Next base: position 85,084,450 of record NW_023605305.1, read on the forward strand.
GACCGGGAGCGCCGGGGATCTCACCTTCTCCCTCTTCTCCATCTTTGTTGCAGCAAGACCTGCTGGAACAGCAGCGCTCCAGGAGCAACAGGAGAATCTGAGGAGTCAAAATAGCTACGCTTGTGAGAGGGGTTGACATGCCAGGCACATACCTCACCTGAGTGCCTATCAACCAGAGAACTGCCACCATTCCCATTTTCCAGGAGCTCAGATGGCTTCTCCAAGCTCATGCAGCTGGGAAGTCACGATCAGGATTCGAACCAGGCCACAGAGCAGGTCCCTAACTTCTAAACTCCCTGCCTGGATAAACATTTATGGAATCAAACAAATGACAATCTAACAGGGTCTGGCAGTCACTCTGTCCTTCACCAGCTGCGCAACCTTGAGCTTCTCCTAAGGAAGGTGGTTTCCCAGTCCTGGCAGAGCAGCCCTGGAGTGTGAGGTCATATCCTGAGCAAGAGCAGTGGAGCCAGGTAGGGGGACACGGACTGGGAGTTAGTGGCCTCTTCAGAAATCTCTGCTCAGCCTCGACTTCCTGCAGAAAGCGCATGCCTTCTAGGAACCGCATTTTTCTGGCAGCTCAGTCCTGCCCCCCAAGGTCTGTTTGGGTGCCTAGAGAAAGAGATCAGTCCCCAATCTTTCTTCATTCCAAAGAGGCTCAGCACCTTCTCTAATTAACTGCCGTTTCTTGGCTCCCACCAGGGCAGGGAATGTAGCAAACAGGGCCCTGCTGTGCTGCTGGACGCTGGTGGGTATAGAGAATCCAAATATGTGAGGAATCCCAGCTGGCCCAGGTTGGGTCCCTGACCTACACTGCCCCCCTGTGGTGGGTCTGGAGAAGCAGGTATGCTCTTGCAGTCTGGACAAGGTTTCTAACCTCTGGCTTCAGGGAGACTGAATTTCAAGGCTGTAGAGGACCCAGATCAAACCACTCAACTAAAGGGGAGAAACTAAGGCCCAGAAAAGGAAAGCAACTTGACCAAAACGATACAGCAGGCTTTCAAACATAGATCTGTGTTCGGAATTTCAACCCTATCAGTGATTTACAAGAATAATGATGATTATTTGGTTAATTGGTATTAATGCCAATTGGGGCATGCACCTGGTACACGAGGTGCCAAGAAGGTTTGTACAGATTTTATCTTGCTTGATTTCATGGTAACCCAGAGGTACACTACTCTTAATAGGTTGATGGGGAAACCGAGGCTAAAGCAGGGTGGTTTGCCCAAAGTCACATGGCTGCAGGTGAGATAGACAGGATTTATGCCCAAGAGACTGATTCTAACAGAAAGGGACTTCCTGCCACTAGTCACCGAGGGTCTGCACAGGGTGGATCAGCCTAGCTGGGGTCCTCAGGATAAAATAAAGTAGGATGCAAACTAGCAAGAGGGTAGCAGCATCAGCTTCAGACACGTAACCCAGCCCAAAGCACCAACCCAAAGCAGTGGAGGGGGGAAATATCACAGTTCAAAAGGGAGCTGAGCTGGTGTCCATGCTCCAGTGTGGAAATGACTCAGTGAGTCCTCCTGGGGGTATGTATCCTCCGAGGCACCCAAACATGCAAAAAGCAAAATGCAGGAGGCTTTTCACTTTTGCAGCTCACAACAACCAAAAACTGTAAATCACCCATGTGGCTAGCACCAGGAAAGGATTAAATAGACCACTCTATGTCCTGATGGTAGGATACAGTGTCGCAAAGGGGTCAAGGTCTTATATACCCGCACCTCAGATATATCCCACCCTCTAGACCCCATAATAAAGTGAAACTGCCATAGAGAGAGTCACACGAATTGTTTGGTTTCCCAGTGCATATAAAGTTATGTCTACACTATACTGTGGTCTATTAAGTGTAGTAGAGTATTATCTCTTTAAAAAGGCAGATTAAATGTGATGCGGAGCAGGAAAACAACACCAATAGAACTTGCAGGATGCAAGGATGCCACACATCTTCAATTTTTAAAAACACAGTATCTGAGAAGGACAACATATATATTCTAGGTGTATATTCTGTATATTCTACATGAAAAATGCAATCTGGGGCACGGTTTGTGTATGACTCCCTTAAAAAAAAAATCTAAAAGGAAAGGATTAAAAACAAAATTGTTAACTTTGGTCCCTCTACTTGAAGAGGATTTTCACTATATTTTATGGATTATTTTGGTTCTGATGAGCATGACCTATTAGCATCACTGCTGCTGTGTGTCCTTTCAGGGAGCCCATCTCAGGCTGCATCCGGGTGAAGTCATGTGCTACCTCCTTTACAGTGGGCTTGGCCAGCACAATTACGAGTTTGTTTTCAGCAAGCATGCCCATGGGCCTCCCCATGGGGCCCTTCAGACTTAGTGGCCAAAACAAGGTCATCCCTGTGGACAGAGACAAGTCTCCAGGACATAGGCACCATTTGCATTTCAGCCGGGCCTTCCTGGCATTTTCATGCGAAGGACTGCCCATAAGGGGAAGCACAAACCTCAAACGCAGCCCTGTCGCAAATCTGACCACCATGCGGCACACTCATGCTGCTCTCCTGTCTCAAACCACAGTTGGTCACCCATTCCCACATGGCCCCAGAGTTGAGCAAAGGCCATGTACTTAGAGTTAGCACTTATTTCCTCTTTCCAAATTTAACTCCTCTCTGGCTAGTCCTACTCCTGAAGCCCAGCCACCAGCACTGGGTTGCCAAACAGAGAAGGAGGAAGCTCCCAGGACAACAGGGTTCTCCTCAAATAACCAAGAAGATGAAGTGTGCGGTCAAACCTAGGAATTCTTAAGGCAGCTGTGCCACCACCTGTGGGATAGTCAGCCATTCTCTGGGTGTCAGTGTCTCCACCTGAAAATTAAGGAGGCTGGACTTTGTGATTGTGAAAATCCCTCCCATGCAGACAGCATCCTAGAAGCTCTTGTTCTTCCTTCAACTAGAGGACCCAAAAAACCAGGTCCTTGGAAAACTCACAGTCTAACAGAAGAGAGAAAACAGGAATAGCAAAATGACTGTACTGCACAAGTGCCAGGGTTCAGGACATGATTTGAAGTGACAAAATGTTCTGTATCATATTATCCCATTTTTTTTTAAAGATTTATTTATTTATTTATACAAGCACTGGGTACAGTCAGAAGCGCGGGAGGGTGAGAGAATTCACCAGAGCCAGAGCGGGGAGCAGAAGAGGCAGACTGACGAAGTACACTGCTGAGGGGAGCAGCGGGCGGCAGGAAAGGTCTTTGTGCCATGTGGGACCCTTGTCTGCGACCGGGGATCAAACCAGCACTGCAGAGGCTGCGGGCAGCTTTGCAGCCTGGTGCTCAACCGCTGCGCCACCAGGGGAGGCCCCATATTATCCCATTTTTAAAAGTGCAAAATGTGTAGATAAATCAGGAAAAAGGGGTCTGAAAGTATATGCATCCAATTGTGACTCCTCAGCATTGTGAATCTATGTGTGCTTTTTAAATATATTTTTACTTTTTAATGTTTTCTCACTTTCCACAAGGGAATTATTAATAGCATTTAAAAAAACATATTTTGTATTCAAACATATATTGTCTAACATGTTTTGTGACTTGGGCAGGTCACTGAGCCTCTCTAGGTCTCAGTTGCCTTACATTTAAAATAGAAAAATTTTTTTGAGGTAACATTGGTTTACAACACTCTAAATGATTCAGAGGTACAGGGTCAAACCTCTTCAGGTACACTTTACCATATCACACCCACTACTAAGGCCCCCATAATCCTCTACCATAGTTTATTGTGCCCCCTCCACACTTTACTCTCTATCCTTCCTTTCCCCCTCCCACTCTGGTAGCCTCAAATCTATAGTCAGATTTCTAGGTTTTGCTGTTGATTAGTTTTATCTGACCCTTTGTTTTGTTTCTCTATATTTCACATATAAGTGAAAACATTTGCTATCTCTCTTTCTCCTTCCTATTTATTTTACTTAGCATTTTCTCACCCAGTTCCATCCATGTTGTCACATATGGCAAAAGTTTATCTTTTATAGTTGCATAGTATTCCATTGTGTATATAGCCCATATCTTTTTCATCCATCTGTCATTGGGTGCTTAGGTTTTTCCATTACTTGACTATTGTAAGTAGTGTTGCAGAGAACAAAGGAGTGCTTATTTCCCTTTGAATTAGTGTTTTTCCATTCTTTGGTAAATACCTAGAAGTGGGACTGCTGAATCATATGGCAAGTCTATTTTTAATATTTTGAGAAACCTCCATATAGCTTTCCAGATGGTCTAGACCAATCTACATTCCCCCAATAGTGTGCGAGGATTTTTTTTCTAAAACAAATAGTTTTTAACTTCATATTAGCTTAAAATGGTTTTGGACTGAAAATTCTGAGGGATGAGGCAATCAAGTTTCTTGATACATAATACCTCATGACCCATTGGTCTCTGCCAGGCCTCTCTCATTTTATTGATGCACATCCTTTTATTCCCAGGCCCCACTCCCATTGCCATCTGTCTCCACCCTCAGATAACTCTTCTATATTTGACATGTATGTGAAAGTGTTTTGGAAAATGTACATACATGGTTGTTTGGTCTGCTGCTTAAATAGTGTTATGTTATAAATCTCATTCTCGTTCCTATTTTTTTTCATGATTTATTTAAGATCTTTTCACATTGCTATGAGGACATGTTGTCCAAGTCTCTAAATGCTACATAATCTCCATTCAGTGCCTGTAACCCACTCTGCCTCTCCATGATCCCCAGTAAGAGACACCTAGGTTTTCTCCAAATCCCTGACACTATAACACTGCCCTGAGCATGCTCACATATGTCTCCTTACAGACCTGGGTGAAAATTGTTTGACCTGTACCCTGAAGCAGAATCCCTGGGCCAGGCAAAGTGTGTAAGTTGACTTGGACCAAGGGATGCAATCTTCTCCAGAATGTCTGCCTACACTTGGCACTACCTAGCCTTCTCTTTTTTGCCAGTGTAACAGAGATATTTCTCTGTGCCTTTCATTTCATCTATTTCACTGCCTAGTTAGTATTTTTGAGCATCTTGTCATATGCTCATCATCCCTCCCACCCCACCCCCAGTTCCTGTTTGGTAAATTGCCTTTTCCTTTTCTTTCCCCAGACTTCCAGTCTTTTTCTTGTTGATTTGCAGGAGCTCCACACATATTCTAAAAGCCAGTCTCCTGGCTATCTTAGACATTGAAAACATCTCTTCTGGCTCTTATCTCCTGGTTTATCTTTTTGAATTGTTGTCATTTTTCTTCACCTCTAGGTCAAGAAAAGCCCTTTACATTGTCTCCTTTTACTTTTCAAGTTTACCTTCCTCGTGCCTTTAATAATCTCATATTTACCACAGAAATAATCGGCGTCTTCTTCCTGGCGTTTGGGGACGGATAAAATAATACAGACAAAGCGCCCAGCGCAGTGACTAACCCAAAAGAGGCGTGCACTCGTAGGTGACGACTGCTGTCACTTGGGTAGAGAGTGGTGAGCGTTGCCCCAGGAAATCTGTACAGGCTCTCAGATCCTGTTCAGATGGTGCAGGGAAAGTTACAGGTTGGCCCTAAACATGAATGCAGGGGTCCTTCCTGTCGAGCAGAAAGGCGAGCGAGCCTGGGCAAAGGCCCGGTGGCCAGAAAGGCTTCAGTGGTCCTTGTTAAGGCGGAGCAGCCGGGAGAGGTTTGACTACTCACAAACTGCTGTCTGTCTTTCTGCCCGTGCCCACCCCACCCCACCCCACCCCTGCCCCCCTGCAGGCTCCCTGTTCTCCACCCTGAAGCCCCCCGACGCCGTGTTCAAGGTGGTGTTCTGGCTGGGTTACTTCAACAGCTGCCTCAACCCCATCATCTACCCGTGCTCCAGCAAGGAGTTCAAGCGCGCCTTCCTGCGCATCCTGGGGTGCCAGTGCCGCGGCCGCAGGCGCCGTCGCCGCCGGCGCCGCCTGGGGGGCTGCGCCTACACCTACCGGCCGTGGACGCGCGGCGGCTCGCTGGAGCGCTCGCAGTCGCGCAAGGACTCGCTGGACGACAACGGCAGCTGCATGAGCGGCAGCCAGCGGACCCTGCCCTCCGCCTCGCCCAGCCCGGGCTACCTGGGCCGCGGGGCGCCGCCGCCGGTGGAGCTGTGCGCCTTCCCGGAGTGGAGAGCGCCCGGCGCGCTCCTGAGCCTGCCCGCGCCCGAGCCCCCCGGCCGCCGCGGCCGCCACGACTCGGGCCCGCTCTTCACCTTCCAGCTCCTGGCCGACCCCGAGAGCCCGAGCACCGACGGCGGCGCCGGCCACGGGGACTGCGAGGCGGCGGCCGACGTGGCCAACGGGCAGCCGGGCTTCAAAAGCAACATGCCCCTGGCGCCCGGGCACTTGTAGGGCCCCCAGCGCGCCGGCCTGACCCGGGGAGGAAATCCACGTGGGGGGAGGGCGGGAGGGGCGCGACGGCGCCCGCGGGGCGCGGGCCTCGAGGGATGGGGGGCGGGGGGCGGGGAGAGGGGCAGCTGCTTTTCTGGCAGGGGCATGGGTGCCAGGTACAGCGCAGAGAGCTGGGCCGAGCATGCTGAGAGCCTGGGGCACCCGCCCGGCCGGGGTTTCCGTCTCTCTCTCTGTACATAGCTACACGAGTTCCTCTGTACTTGTATTTAACCGTGGGTACACGTGCGTGTGTCTGTGCGGTGTACGTGTGTGCTGCATGTGCGCGTGTGTGGGCAGAGCGAGTGCGCGTCCGGGGGGCCGTGGGCGGGCTTGGTCCCGGGACTTCGGACCTCTCCAGCTCCTCCAGAGACTTCTCTAACCGGTGGCACTTTGGGCGGGGCTGGAAACCGAATCGGACATTAAAGGTCACTTCTCCTGTGCGGCTTGTAGTCATTTGTGAACGGAGCGGGAGGTGGATCTTGCGCTGCCTTCTCTTTCCACTTCAGCAGTTTCTCTTCGCAGTAGTCCTGCTGGACCCCCATTTCTGACTTGGCTTTTACTGCCCTCCAGGGCTGAACAAATCTTATCCAGGGGCTGAAAGTAATCTAGACTTGTGTAAATCCTGCTTGACTGTCACTGACCCAACTGCCAGAGGCAAAGGCAGTGTCTGGCCTGACCCAGACCTCCTAGGACCCCAATCTTAACTGAGACTTCAGGCCTCAAAGGGGCCTGTCACCTGAGAGAGGGTGGGACTGGGGGGGGGGCAGCAGGTGAAGGAAATTGGACCTCTACATCTCTAGGCCAAATGGCTCCATTGTTTGCAGGTGTCCAGGGGACCTGAAAAAGAAATGCAGACTGCAGAATGTTGTGGATAAGATACGGATCCATGCGTCTATGCAGCACACATGGGCACGAGAAGTCCCCTAAGCTCTGCCAACTGGTCAGCCTGCTGGGAAAGCAGCACTGAGGAAAAGCTCGCACACAGGTGCCACATACCTGGGAGAAGGTAACATCTGATCCAGTCTTAGTCCAGCTGCCTTTTTATTATGTAACCTGAAAAGGTATACCCCATCTCACCTCTTCCTCTTGTTAGGTTCCCATCTCTGTTATGACAGGATTGATTCTAAAGTCATTTCTGCCTTTAAAAACCTGTTTGCTCAAAGAATAAATAATGGGGAACAAGACAGGGAGCATTTTTCTTCCCTGAAATTCAAAACAAAGTATGAGAGGACCACCCCCACCTCTAGCCTTTTCTAGTTTTGCTTTTTCTAGGTTGAGCTTCATAATTTTACAAATGGCAGGAGTACCTCCCAATAATATTAGTACATCAGTCAATTATTCTTGGTCATTTATTCTATAGGTGACTGAAATAGAAAATGCTAAAGAGGGGAAGGACAGTTATCCATATAGCTGAATGGAATGTAGGTATCAGGTACAGCTGGATCCAGGAACTTAAACAATATTGTCAACTCATTCACAGGCTCTCACTCTTTTATGTAGTTCCCATCTTTTTAGCGCTCCTTATTGCTTATCTCTTTTATGTATGTCTTTGTTCCCTTTCTGCAAATAGATTTCTCACAACTTTCTTACAACCTGAATCTCCCTCCCCTTCAGAAAAGAAAATTATATTTCCCAGCAATTTTAAAGAAAAAAAAAATCCTGGGAAGCTAGAGGTTTTACATTGTTGATCCCTGTGGGGCTCATAAAAACTATAGATGCTCCTTCTGAAAAAATATACACTCAAAAACTTACATCATTTTCATGCAATTTGAAGGGGCTCACCCATACTTAAGAGCCCATGAATTAAGCATCATCACTTCAGAATTATCTAGGTCATCTTACAAGGTAAGAAGACTGAGGTAAAGGACATGACCAAGTCACACTGAACTAGGACATTTCAGGCAGGTCTGCTGCCTCCCCACCCACAACATTTTGTATTCCTTTCGGCTATGTCTTGGAGTTGAGTACCTCTTCAACAGGGACCAGGGCTCTTCTTGCCCCTCAAGAGAGAGGGAGTCCTAGGAAAAGAGTACCTGGACCTAATTCCCAAGAGAAAAGAAAGTTCAGGGCAGCCCTTTGAAAACATTAGCAACACAAATCTCTCATATCAGCCTTACAGACTCTGAGAGAAGCACAGCCCGAGAGCTGTGGCACCCTAAGGCTCCCCAGAATGAGGTTTGGAAATATCTGGTCTGGCACAGGTGCCTGGGGTTGCAGTCAATAGGACCATGGTTCCATGAGACCTTGAGCTCTTCCCTGCCTCTTGTGGTCCATTTCCCCATCTATCAACAGTCCATTTCCCCATCTATCAACAGAAGTGCAAAGGGCTCAATGAGGTGGGGTAGTGCAAAAAACGAGCCATGAATCACCAGGCAGATGCAGTCATAATTTGGCCCTCAGCTACATGAGACCACAGGCACCAGTGGCATTTCCTGAGCTGCTCAGCTCAGATGACCTCACACATCACTGGTGTTTGGAGATCACCCAAGCGGCACAGGGAGCCAGTGGCAGCCTCCAGCCTCTTTCCAAAAGAAAGATTGGCCAAGCAGTAGCTAATATGCCCAGAGGATACTGGGCTGCAGAGGTTCCTCAATACCCCTTGGGCAAACAAGTTCTCTCCCGTCTGACTGGGCCACTAACAGCAAAGCAGCCCTGCTTTATCCTCTCCAACCCTCTAGAACCTGCTGGGTCAAACAGGTCATCGAACTGAAAGGAAAAATGAAATTGAATCAAATTTGTAGAATGTCACTGGAATAGTGTCAAGGGAATCCTGGATGCTTCAGGGTGGTGTGCTCTGTGATGGGGAGTTGGAGGGGATCACAGCTGCCTGGGGAATGCATCTGCATTCAAGTCCCAGCTCTGCCACCTGAACCAGGTACCTGGCCTCTGGGAGACGCACTGCTTTGCATGTCAATAGAGCTTATGGTGATCCAGCCACACTGATTGAGCGGAGACAAAATGTGGAAGAACTTGGCCAATTAGCCCCATTTTTATTCCCTGGAGTGGCTTCGATACCCACACTTGTCAACATCCCTGCATCAGCTCCTTTAAGAATCCGCTGAAAGTAGAGAAAAACGAATGGAACAGTCCAAATTCTACCAACCATTCCTCCCCCACAAATCTCTCAATGGACACAAGGAACCCAGGTTATAAACTTCCCAGCAGATCTGACTTCCTGGACGCAGAAGTGGCCTATCCAGAATGTGCACACACAGGGGTGGAAGGTAAAAGCCACATCATGTACTCTACCTGGGGACAGGCAGCATGTCAGAGGGAAACTTGTTTGGTGTGACAGGATCCCATGGCCACCTTCCTCACTTAGGATGTAAAAGAAGACCCCGAGCCAAGCAGAGGGTCCCTACCTTGGGGGCACGGAGGTGATGGTTGATGGACCTTTGGAAGAAAGGTGATGGGTTGCAAAGGCCTGAGCATCCCTCCTTCAGTGAGGAACAGGGCTCAGCCTGGCTGCTGTCACCAAGAGGTCTCCACTGGCCAACAAAAAGTAGAGCAGCACCAAGCTCCATGGAGATCCAGGGTTGTCCCCTGCCTGGCTGGGCAGCAGAGGTGGATCATTATTTAGTCAGGCTGAGGCTGAGGAGAAGGGGTCTGTTCACCTGGCAGAATTTGCATCTTTCCATGTTTTTTTCCCATCTTGTACTGGACCTGCCTTCTGAAACTGAGGGGCCAAGAATTTGACACTCTTGGGGGGAGAAGCTTCCCCTAAAAAAACCTTCCCCTGAGCAAGAGGTGGCTCACCCAGGGCTGACTAGGTGAGGGTCAGGGTTATGTGAGCTAGGTTCCTGAAGTTTGGGTGTTGGGAGGTAAGGAGAGGTCTCAGAGGCACTCTCTGCTCCCCTGCCCTCTCCAGCCTTCCTTCCTTCTCTCTGACTCACACCTCAGGCCTTTTGCACGTACTGCCTCCTCTACCTGGAATCCCTTCCCCACATGCCTTCCTCCCTTCCATCTTTGAGAGCCCCTTCTCATGTCTTTTTTAACTCTGACCTTCCCACCAGGTTGGCTTTCTTGAGCCTCACCTTCCCACACTCTCAGAGCATCTAGCACAAATGATCGCGCTCTTTCTTATTTTTTATTTTTATTTTTTCCTTTTTTAAAAATCAAAGTGACACCGCACTCTAACATGGTATAAGTTTCAGGTGTGCATCATTGGAAATCAACATGTGTCTACACTATATCAGGTTTACCCATGAAAGTCCAGTTCTGTCCTTCACCATACGTTGTCCCTTTGTTCCCATTTATCCATCCCCCTCCCTTAATTTTTTTTAAGATTTATTTTATTTATTTATGCATACAAGAGCTGGGGTGCAGGCCAGGGGTGTGGGAAGTGAGAGGATTCACCAGAGACAGAGTGGGGAGCAGAACAAGTAGATTAACTGAAACACACTGCTGAGGGGAGCAGCAGGTGAGGCAGGAGAGGTCTCCTAAGCTATGTGGGTAGCTCCCTGGCTGGGGATCAAACTCTTGCTGCAGTGTCGGGAGATAGCTAGATAGTGCTGAGACTTAACCACTTGCGCCACCAGGGAGGCCCCCTTCCCTTATTTTTAAGCACTTCCTTTACTCAGCTCCAACCGTACTGATCTCTCCTCAGCACAGAAACTTCTCCATTCACCATCCTCTCAGGGTAGAGCCCCCTACCCCGTCAGTCCTTGGATTTTCTCTTCAGCCCACTCCTGTCTCCCCAAGGTGACAAATACCCAATTATGTCATCAGCCCAGGCCTTTCATCACATCTCAACCTCAACACCCCAATAATTTCCTGGTTTTCACACCCAGTCCCAATAAATGCACCACCATACACCTGATTGCATAAACCCAGACCCCACAGTCTCCTGGGCTTTTCTCCACCTCAGACTCCATGTCAGTCATCAAAAGTGATTGTTGCAAAATGTATCCTCATTTGAAAAATACATCCAGAATCATCCATTTCTCACCATCACCACCCTCTCCATCTAGCATTATCCCCTGGCCTCCAAGCACCCTCCCAGCTCCCACCTTAGAAAACTGCATTAACCATGCATTGTACAAAAATAAAGAATGATGTAAAATATATGTAAAATAAAATAAAACTGCACTAACAACTGCATCCCCAGCTACAAGGATGTCCCTTTAAATGTGAAAGGACCCTCACCCTGCTCAAATACTCCAGCGATTCCTGGCACAAAGCAATACAACTCCAAGCAATGACCCAGCCCTTCCCCCACTTCCCCTACTTCCACTCTCCCTCCTCCCCTACCCCCTACACACACACACACACACACACACACACACACACACACACGCACACACTGTGCTCCAGCCAGTAGTGTCCATTGAGGACACACCAGGGACCTCTCTTCTGAGGGTCTTTCTCGGTTGTTCCCTATTTATTCTGCATATTTGCCATATTCACCCCTTTCTCACCTCCTCAGAGAAGACTTCCTTGATCACTCATCTGTCACTCTGTAGCTCCTACCTGACTTTCCCATTTTGATGGCACTTTATCATACAACATCTGATGTACACTCTTATTCATGGGCTGTCTCCTCCACTTGAATGTGGCTCCACCCCAGCAAGAACTTGATCTGTCATATTTCCTTTTGACCCATCACATTTCCTCTTGATCTCCAGATCAGAAAACAGTAGGCACTCATGCAAAATTTGATGAATGAATGAATGTGATCTTAGTGACCACTCACTGGCCAGACCCAAGTAGTGGTGTGCTAAGCTGTGTGCCCAAATGTAAACATCCCTTCCCAACCTGCATTCAGCAACATCACATGGGTAACTTAAAACCTGCAGTCACGGGACTGCACCACCAGAATTACCAAGCACTATTAATCAGGGCTCTGAGTTTTCTCTCTTTGGGAGCCATTCCCCAGCCCAGGAGTGAGTCTCCGAAAAGACTAGAAGTCACCTCTGATACCCTTCTTCCTTAAAGGACTCTTGGAATGCAGGTAGTGATATCGCTGGATACTGGCGACAGAAATCTGGTCCTGGGATGAAAACAGGACCTTTTGCTTGAAACAAAGCCAAGTGTTGGCACCATGACACCTGAGGGGAAGATTTCCATCTGGCTGGGTCGCACCTTTGAGGAGGTTGAGACATGGCTCTGGGGACACAGGAGCTCAAGAAGCACCAGGAACTTTAGCTGCTTTATTCCATGGCTTTTCTCTCCTGCAATCTGCAGACGAGGGTGAAAATGCAAGTGATGGCAGAAAAGGAATGCACAGGAATTCCCAGAAATGTTTGGGGAAACTTCTTAAGAGGGGCTGGAATTTGATAGGTGGAGACCATTGAACTGAAACTGATTATTCCTATTCATATGCCCCAACTGGCACCTCTGGCTGGTGGAACTAAGGTCATTCAAATTTGGAAGGAAATGGGTTCTCAGAAGCTAATCTGTATTTGAGCTGCCAATTTTGAGTACCAAGAGTTATGTCAGTTCTCAAACTCTAAGAATAGAGGAATCACTCAGGGGTTTACTAAAAATAAGGACTCTCATCTACCACCTCTCCCAGTCTCTCACTGATATAGTGGGGGAGGCAAGGCCCAGCAATCTTCATTTTTTTAGTGTTCAGCTTTTCATTGAACTTGTTGCAAAAAAGATTTGTCGGGAAAACCAAAGCCGGGCCTCCCTGGTGGCACAAGGGGTTAAGTGTCAACACTTATGAAGCTATCCACAGCCACTGCAGCATGAGTTCAATCCCCAGCCAGGGAGCTACCCACATGGCACAGCAGACCTCTCCTGTCTCACCTGCTGCTCCCCTCAGCAGTGTATTTCAGTAGAGCTGCCTGTTCTGCTCCCCACTCTGTCTCTAGTGAATCCTTTCACCCCTTCCCCCACACCTCTGGCCTGTACCCCAGTTCTTGTATGCATACATAAATAAACCTTTTTTAAAAATTAAAAAGAAAACCAAGGCCATGTTATTGTCAGTCTCCTCAGATTCTTCTTTCATTGTTTCTACTTTCATCTCAGCCCAAGCAGCCGCATAAGCAGGGGCAGGACTACCTGATGGGGCAGGTCAACCAACCCCTACAATGTAGGTGAGACTCCTAGTGCTGACCTGGCCAGGACCTTTGCAAACAAGCCAGGTCAGAAAGGTTCAGCATTTACCTTGCTGCTTTAATGAGGACATTGCTCTTATCCTCTGTACCAGTCACCTCACTCTCAGGCAAGATGAAGGCCCTGTCGATGCCAGAGAGCTGAGACTCAAGTCATGGCATCTGGCTGCAGATGGGTGTGCGTCACCTGTTGAAGAGGCCCTCCTCTCAGTGTTTAGATTCTTCAGAACAGAGAACCTTGCGGGAAGCTGAAGAAAGAAGAGCAATCTGGATTTTTAGCAAATGTTCCTGGCGTCCACAGACTTTGAGAAGCACTGCTATGGCTGTGGGGTGCATCCAGGCAGGAAAAGGACCAGCTCGCCTTCAGGGCCTACTGCTTCTAGGATCTACTTCACTGCACAGTTGAAAAAAGACCTCATTCCCCATTCCCATCCCTGCCTGTTCCCAAGAGTGATGCATCCAGCTACACTTCAGCCTGCCCTCCTTCCACCTGAGCCCAGTGGATATCCAGACAATAGTCTCTCATCTGACCCTTAGACCTTGCACCCCTGCCTCCAGCTAGGAAGATGCCAGGCCTGGGAACGAAAGGGCAGTGTTTTAAGCTTGAGGAACCTGTTTCCAGAAATTAAACAGCAGTTGTTTTCATGCCTCTTAAATCACACCAAACGATTCAATTTCCCCTTGGCAGGCTCATAAATATTTGAGGTTGGGTTTCTGAGTTTTCTGCCAGGAGCCCTGATCACAGGATTGAGGCCAAGGCTCAGTGCACTCCCAGGTGTGCTGGGCTCACAGGTACTGGGCCAGCACCACTGCGTGTCCAGTGGCTGCCAGCGAGAGGCCTCCCAGGGTACCAGGATCCTTCCTCCCTACGTGCAGAGACTGGGAAACAGCTCTCTAGACACTGCAGTGGCCGAGGCCTCTCCACATCCCCTTCCCCTGAGCAGGTGCGAGCGTGCATTGATGCAGGACCCGAGCGCCACCTGCTGTCCATGGTGCAGAAGCAAAGCCCGTGCAGAGGAACAAAGATGCTGAGCAGTTTGGAGGAAGCTGCCTTACCCACTTCTTCGCTCCCTAAAACATTATTGCAGAATGTAGGGCCTGTGTATGTTTTTCTGAAAGAGAAATGAGTCTTATAATATTTTGTGATCTGTGGGCTGTGCCAGACTATGTTCAAACCCTTCCCGTGCCCTTACATGGATATCACTGGTCTGTACTAGTCTGAATAGTGATCTCCCGTTATGCCCATATCCCGATCCCCAGAACCAGTGAATGTCTTGTTACATGGGAAAAGGGACTTGGTGGATATCACTGAGTGAAAGACCTTGAGATGAGATGACCCCAGGCACTGTAATCACATGGGTCACTATATAATAAGAGGGCACAGGAGGCATCAGAGACAGCTGGAGGGTGATGTGACAGCAGAAGCAAGAAACACAGAAAGATAGCTGAAGATGATGTGCTGGTGGAATTGAGGATGCAGGGTGGGGTGGGGCATGAGCCAAGGGTGTGGGTAGCCTCTGAAGCTGGGAAGTGGGAGACAGATCCTGCCCAGAGCTTCCAGAAGAAACTGCTAACATCTTGACTTCAGCCCAAGGGAAGTGATTTCAGAGGCCCCACCTCCAGAAATGTAGGAGAATAGATTTGTGTTGTTTCCACTAAGATCGTGATGATGTGTTTATACTACATAGCACTACACAAAGTAGGAAATGAATACACATCCTAGTAGGCCTCAGATCCTAAAAGAGGCAAGTGACCCCCATACTCATCTGAGGTTCTCTTCCTCTCCCCAGTAGGAGACAAGTCAAAGAGACAGAAAACACAACAAACAAGAAGGAAGTGGATTTACTCACCTCTCCCCTCTGCTAGAGTCCTTTTCCTGGGAAGCTTTGGGACTAGTGAGGATGATCAGATTCAGATTGCCGATTTCTACCTAGCCCAGGTAGAAATGCGGTAGAGATGTACGGAGGCTGCACAAAGCCATGGATAAAATGGGGCATCTCCTGGAGTACCGGCTTTCCTGGATGAGACAAAGTTGAAAACACTTTTCATATAAAACTAGGATTTTAAGATACTTATAGCCATTTGTATTGTGCTCCCCAGATGTTTGGGGTTACACAGCCACCCTCCTCTGCCACCAGTGATATCTTGGGGAGAAAAACAGGCGACATTGAACAAGCTACGGAGGTGCAGTAGATATACCTCAAGAGCGTGGAGGTCTTCAGCAAGGTGAGATGAGAACAGCTGACAAGACACTGAAAAGGTGGAATCACAACCTGGAAGGATCTGGAAAGGCAGAAAACAAGGGAAAGGAAGACATTCCCTGAGGGAGAGGCTGCAGATCTAGCTGGCTGGCCACTGTGTCCATGGGAAAAGTAGGGCAGGATAGCTAGGTTTCCAGAGGCCTCCGAAGACAACCTGTCAAGAGTGCAGGCAGATATCTAAGCTTTTTTTTTTTCTTACATCAAGAGGACATTAGAAATAAATGATCTCTGGGGCCTCCCTGGTGGCACAAGGGGTTAAGCACTGCACTATGAAGCAAACCACAACCTCTGCAGCATGAGTTTGATCCCTGGCCGGTCAGGGATCACATGGTGCAGCAAACCTCTCCTGTCTTGGCCCTTGCTCCCCTCAGCAGTGTATTTTTGGTCAGTCTGCCTGTTCTGCTGCCCACTCTGTCTCTGGTGAATCCTCTCACCCCCTGCACCTCTGTCCTATACCCCAGCTCTTCTATGCATAAATATATAAATCTTTAAAAAAAAAAAAAAAAGAAAGAAAGAAATCATTTCTGGTCATTTCTATATGATTCCATCACAGAAACTTTCCACAAGGGAAGGCATGGACAGACAAGACAAAGAGCATCTCAGCACCTCCCAAATCCCACCTTATCCTCCACAAGTTAGAGAAAACAAAACTAATTCAGTGCTTTCATCCCTGGAAGTATCTTCCTAGCTAAGAGCATAGAAAACATTTCCAGGGTTTCTGGATGCTCTCTAAATAGATGCTTTGAGCACCCCAGGATTTTAGCATTGACAACAAGATTAAGTAACAAAGTGGCCATGTAGCTTGAGGGGGTGGGGGACTACACATATGCTGTGCTAAACAAACCAGGATTCCTTTGCTAGAAAGTTCACTGAGTTCACTCCTGCCCTGTCTGGATGGCCATTCTACATGGGGAAATTTTTGAAAATCCACTTTTTCCTAACACACACCTAACTGTGCAATGTACCTGTTTAGTCAGAGGCAACAAAACATTGATTAGCACCGCAGGATTTTATTTCTTTTTTTTTTTAAGATTTATTTATTTATTTATTTATTTATACAAGAACTGGGGTACAGGCCAGAGGTGTGGGGGGTGAGAGCATTCGCCAGAGACAGAGTGGGGAGCAGAACAGGCAGACTGACTAAAATACACTGCTAAGGGGAGCAGCGGGCAAGTCAGGAGAGGTCTGCTAAGCCATGTGGGTGAGCTCCCTGGCCAGGGATCGACTCATGAGGCAGTGGCTGTGGATAGCTTCATGGGTTGCCTCTTAACACCTTGTGCCACCAGAGAGGCCCGGGGTTTTATCTCTTATTCTAATTCTGTGCGTGCTAGGCGACAGCCTCTCATACATGTATCTTCTCCCCTTAAAAACAAAGTCAAAAATCTAGGTGGTCAAAATGTGTCTCAAATCAAAGTTTTGTACAACTCCCTAGCAGAACCCAGCCAGCATGGAACCCTCCTAAATTGAACTCCACTCTGAGGATAGTGCTGTTTACAAACTTGGATGCAATGGGCCGTTGGGAGCTGGCTCTGGTCTGAGGAAGGAAACTGGGAGCTGAGGGGTAGAGGAACCACACCCTGGTACCATTCGTGTGTGTCTGTGCAGTCAGCTCCTGGACACAGGAGAGGGGAGACACAGTCTGAACTAACCTGGGGGAGTCATTTACTCTGAGTAAGAAGCCTCCACCTAGAAAACAGACCCCAATCTGTGTGTGGGGTCCTCTGCCTTGAAATCAGGGGAAAGGTGTGTGGAAAGTAAACAGTTGATGCCATTTCTCGTTTTCCCTTTGGCTCACATCAGACAATAATGAATTTCTTTTCTTACTAAGTTCTGGTGGTGAGTGATTAATTCATTTTTACTATGGAGGCAGGAGGTGCTGGCATTAGAATATACTGGAAATAATTCAAGTTAGGCTAGCCAAGCCAGTTATGGGTACCCCCCACCATAGCTGAAATTCTGAAACCAAATAATGCCTAATGTGGGCTTGCTCGTGGTGCACAGACAATTGTTCAATTATCTTGATTTTCCGCCATTTACCCAGTTTCCATAAAAGTTGTCTGGTTCTGAAAAATCACAAAAGAAAACTAAAGATAGAACAAGTACATGGAATAAGAAGCTCTCCTGAATTTTCTTGAAGAACGTTCATTCTGCTTTGCCAGTGGATGTGGGCACTGCTGGGTGATTTATCTGTTTCTGTGCATTTTTACTTGTAGAAAATCAACTCTTCCTCTTCCTCACTAAACAAAATCTAAAAGCCAACATTTGATAGATCTTGGGGGAGAATGTAGGCAAGCAATTTCATATAGTATTCATGAGAATAGAAGTGAATAAACCTCTGGGGCCTCCCTGGTGGCACAAGGGCTTAAGTCGCAGCACTATGAAGCTATTGGCAGCCTCTGCAGCACGACTTGGATCCCTGGCCAGGAAAATAACCCACATGGTGCAGCAGACCTTTCCGGTCTCACCTGCTGCTGCCCTCAAGGTGTATTTCAGTAGATCTGCCTGTTCTGCTCCCTACTCTGTCTCTGGTGAATCCTCTCACCACCCCCACCCTCACCTCCGGCCTGTACCCCAGCTCTTGTATGCATAAATAAATAAATCTTTAAAAAAAAATAAGAAGTGAATAAACCTCTTGGGGCAGGGATACTCCTTGAGCCAAGGAATAGCAAAAGCTTATTGGTAAGAGGAAGAAGGGGGAAATATAGAGGTTAAGTACAATGTGAAACTTTGGTAAATTGTACGATTCCTGTGCTTAAATAGTTAAGTCAGTACATCATTCACCTCCTGCTGTTTCCAAAATACCACAGGCTGGGTTGCTTAAACAACAGGAATTAATATTCTCATAGTTCTGAAGGCTAGAAGTCCAGGGTCAACGTGTTGGTTGCCTTGGTTGGTTTCCTCCTTGAGGGCTGACTATTCACGGTGCCCCCATGTTTCTTTTGGATAGAATTGTGAATGGAATTATTTTCTTTTTTTTTTTAAGATTTATTTATTTATTTATACAAGCACTGGGTACAGTCAGAAGCGCGGGAGGGTGAGAGAATTCACCAGAGCCAGAGCGGAAAGCAGAGCAGGCAGAAGGACCGAAGTACACTGCTGAGGGGAGCAGCGGGCGGGTGGCAGGAGAGGTCTGCGCACCATGCAGGACCCTCCTCCGGTGGCCGGGAAGCAACTGGGGATCGAACCTGCGCTGCAGAGGCCGCGGGCAGCTTTGCAACCCAGTGCTCAACCGCTGCACCACTAGGGAGGCCCTGGAATTATTTTCTTAATTTCTTTTTCTTCTCCATTATTTGTCCCTTCTATAAGGACACCAGTCCCACTGGATTTGGGCCTCACCCTATGACCTCATCTTACTTTTATTGTCTCCTTGTGAATTCTCTGTCAAAATACAGTCACACTGGGAGTCAGGGTTTCCACACAGGATTTTGAGAGGGACACAACTGAGCCTATATAAGAGTGAGAGCCTATATATGAAAATCTGCTGGAAGGGTACACAGCAAACTGTGTTTGCTTTGGAGGAATAGTGGTAGGACTCCCAGTTAGTCCCATTCTGCTATCTCAAATTTCAATTTTTCAATTGTATAAGCTTTCACTTCCTTGGTTAGGTTTATTTCCTTGGTATTTGATTCTTTTTGATACAATTGTGAATGGAATTATTTCTCAATTTCTCTTTCTTCTCTGTTATTTGTAGACTAAAATGCCACAGATTTTTGTAGTTGGTTTTGTAACCTGCCACTTGGCTATATTCACTACTGCTTCTAATAGCGCCTGGATAAAATCTGTAGGGTTTTCTATATATTTTCTCATATCATCTGCAAATAATGATGGTTTCATTTCTTCTTTTCCAATCTAGATTCCCTTTATTTCCTCTACATCAAATTTTTAAATTGTGTTCTTTAAAAGGATGATGATAAAAGGATATAATGTACAACTCCAGAGTCCCAACCAGCCTGACTGTGTAGAGCCGCGTGGCTCACTCTCCAGCACACGGCGCAGGACGCCCAGCTGGGCAGGCACTAGCATCCCAGCAGCTCCCATCCATCATTGCCAGGAGCAGGGTGAGCCTTCTGGTGTGCCCTTTGCACATGGCTGACACGCCTACACCCCCACAGACTCACTTCTGATGGCAGAAGGCGCATCAGAGTGGTCACCTGAGCAGGGGAGTCTCAAGGTCCTACCCAGCCCCCAAACCACTCTACCCGCTTCTCATCCCACATTTTCCTATGAAGTCAGCATGATTGACAAAAATAACATCTCCCAGGGCTTATGCAAGAAACCTGAGGAATAAATGAGAAGTTGCCTAAGCCCCTTGAATTAATATAAACCTCCTAGTTGCCTCCATGTCTGTGGTGGGTGGTTCACCACTAGTTATTAGGTGTTCTGTCCTTGTCAGCATTTTCATAAACACTTCCCTTCTGTGAGCCATGATGAGCATTTAATCAAGGCTGAGTTGGAGGCCTGTACCCTGGGGGCTGAGGCGGGTCATGAGACTGTATGGAAGGAGGTTGGTGGGAGGGGGTTGCACTGTGGACCAGTGTGGTGGACAGCACATTGCATGGTTGTGACAGAGACAGCTGCCTTTTATGAGTCCTCGGTGTCCAATAATCCTGTCCCTAAAAGTTTGGGTGGTGTCCTTGAATATGGGAGGTTTAGGGGAGCTCAGGTACCCAGCCAGGAAAGGTGTATGTCCAGCCAGGAAAGGTGTGTGTCCATCAGGGAGGGAGTTTTGTGTCCATCAGGGGTTGCATGTAACAAGTAACAGTGACCTGAATATGTCAGATGTTTGTTTCTTTCATGTGAGGTGTTAGCAGGTAAGAGGTCCATTCTGTGAGGTTAGACAGTGTCCCTCCTAGGGTCTGCCTGCCCCATCCTTCTAAATTGGCCATAGCACCAGGAGGAAGAAATGGACCAGGCAAAGGCACATAACAACTGCCTCAGCTCCCTCTTGAGATTTCCATAAACTTCTATCTTTGTGCTTCTGTTCTGCCACATGGCCACTGTCTTCTGCAAGATATTTTAAAGCACAGTATAGTGATTCCAGAGATGGTAAAACATTGATTATGCTCATTCATCACTACTTCAAAATAGTGGTAGTTATTACACCTTCCATATTTAATGTGTTAATAATTTAGGTGCAGCAGACCTCTCCTGTCTCACCTGCTGCTCCCCTCAGCAGTGTATTTCAGTAGATCTGCCTGTTATGCTCCCCACTCTGGAGAATCCTCTGGAGAATCCTCCACTCCCCACCCCCACACCTCTGTCCTATATCCCAGTTCTTCTATGCAAATAAATAAATGATTTAGATATGCACTTATATATTTAATTTCACAGATATATCTATCACAAAAATATGTTTTTTTAATATTTCACTGATGATATACATTATAACCTATTTTCTTTATAATTCTACATCTTTCATTTTGGCAATTAAAAACAGATTTCTGAGAAAAGGTCTAGCAAAATGCCTGAGCCCATGGAATAGGAGAAACAAAGAATTCCTGAGCCATGGAATCTCTTCACTATAAATGATACTCTGCCACAAGTTGTTGCAATAATCCCTGAGCAATTCCCTCCAGCTCTGCATGTCCTCTGCCTTCTCTTCTATAAAATGGGAATCACACTTGCCTTGTCTAGCTCAGAGCTGCTAAGAGAACCAAAGTAATCCAGATGCACACACACTTGCAGAGCTGACACCTGTCAGTGACACAGACACAGTTTCAGAAGTCAGAGGAGGGGTCAATGGCTCACTCTAGACCTATTTCCCAGAGACGACGATGTTTCTCTAGCTCCCTTTTCTAGAGCCAGATTGGACTGAATGAGGATAAACTTCAATAAAGGGGAAAAATGCACCATAAGTGCACTTGGTTGCAACTCCTTAAGAGCTCTGGAAGAGAAAATGAGAATTCTCCAGTGGGTCTTACAGCTCCAATATCTGACACTCTTTGAAAGTTTGAGTTAATAAACCATGCTTTAAAAGACTTCACAGACCAGCCAGCCATTGCTTCTGCAATCTCTAAACACAGGGATAATTGGACAAATAATAGGGTAGTCAGGAAAGTTGGTTTGTTTCCTTCATAATCTGTGCCATTAAAATATCTGTGAATACTTATTAAATCTTTATTTATCCAAGAAATCCAGAAGGGTGGCCATAATTAATGTTTTAAATAACAAGATAGAGATTTACAAATATCTTATTTGTTAGACGAGACTAAAGGGAGGGCTGGAGTAGTGTTTGGAGTGTTACTGAAGACTCTCGCAGATGCAAACCTCAGACACAGGGGCCTGTGCAGTAGTCAGCTTAGCCACACCAGACGGTGGCTAAACAAGATGGTATTTCAGTCAGTTCCCCCCAGGATTTATGGAAATACCCTGGGAGGTGTATGTTGGAGAGGATATTTGGTTGCACAATAGAAGCTGCCACTTTTTTCTGGTTAATGAGAATTTCAGACTGATGCTGGAGTCTTCACTATATATGAAATCTGATTTAAAGTTAGGCTTGGGGGAAAGCTTTATAAAATTCAAAAAGATAAAGAGAAGTCTACTTTTGAGTTTAAAAAAATTCCAACAAGTGGTGAAAATGGGGTTGGGGGACAAGCACAAGGGAATATGGTGATGGACTATGGGTGCTTGGATGGTGGGAGAACTATAGTGACCATACCTGAGGGGAGAAATCATATATTGTCCAAAAATTTAATTAATGGAGTTAAGCAGACAATGCTTGGTATGAAACTGAAGAAAAATTGGAATAAATAAATAAAAATAGATTCCAACAGAAAACAAACCATTTTCTTATCTTGGGACTCATAAAAGATCATTCATTCATTTGTTGACAAGTATTTCTTGAGTACCTACTATTTTCAAAGAACTGTGCCACACACAGAGGACACAAGTGATGTGGCTCCTGCCCTCAGGAACTGAAAAGGCTAATGTTGATAACATTATAATCTTAAAAAAATTAAAGACTATGTACTAAGTATTACACATATGCCAACTCACACTCACCTATTCCCAATAGCCCTAAAAGGGAAATATTGTTATGACTCCATGTGACATAGGGAATCTGAAGTTAATTAAGGTTAAGGACCTTGTCCAAATTTACAGGACTAGTCAGGGGCTAAATCCTGATCAGTCTGATTCCCCAATTCCTGCACTATGAAGTTATCTGCATCCTCTGTGGCACAACTTCGATCCCCGGCCAGCCAGGGAGCTACCCACATGGTGCAGCAGACCTCTCCAGTCTCACCCACTGCTCCCCTCAGCAGTGTTTTTCAGTCAATCTGCCTGTTCTGTTCCCCCACTCTGTCTCTGGTGAATCCTCTCACACCCCACACATCTGGCCTCTACCCCAGTTATTGTATGCATAAATAAATAAATCCTTAAAAACAGAAGAAGAGGTCAGAGAGTTAGGTAGAGAGCAGATCGCATGGATCTGATGGATCATGGCATGGAATTTTTAGATTTTATTCTAATCAGAGTGAGAAGTCAATGAAAATTCATGAAGATGTATATAGGATTCATGTTTTCAAAAAATGAGGCTGGTTACCGCACGGTGAAGCAATTACAGGGAACAAGAATAAAGGTAAGAAAGCCAGGGTTATTAGGATTACAGCTGAGCCTTGAAGGAGAAGGGGTTAGGGCTGTCGACACCCTTGCACACTCAAAATCCATATATAACTTTGACTCTGCCAAAAGTACTACAGTTGTCCCTGGGTATCTGAGGGGGATTGATCCCAGGACACCCCACTCATACCTAAATCCTCAGATGCTTATATCTGTTATAGTTGGCCCTCCATACCTATCGGTTTTGTATTCAAGTATTCAACCAATCAACAACCGAGGTTGGATGAATCCACAAATTTGGAACCTCTGTGGACATGTGGACATGAAGGGACATATATATTTATGGGAAAAGTCCATGTATAAGGAGACCTGTGTGCTTCAAAACATGTTATTCAAGGGTCAGCTGTGCCTACAATTATGAGGCCATGCCCTGGCACAGATAAGTTTTCTATGAATGTTAGCTGTTCTAGAAAGTCTAAGCCTATCATATCTATAGCCAACACTAGCTTCATGGGGCTATTAAACATTTGATAAGTGGCTGATGCAACCAAGGATTTAAATCTCATTTTATTTCATTTTAATTAAATCAAATTTCAATTTAAAAAACTAATGAATGACTCAGTCTTGGGCAAATATATTTGAACAAACTTGGGTATGTGAATCTACTTTTTGTTCTGTAAATATTTGAATTCTAAATACAACAACAAAGGGATTTATTTAACAAATCAGGAAAAAATGAAGAGTTACTGAGGCCAATAATGGCCTTTATCTCAACCAATGCTGGGTCTAGTGTCTTTCAGTCCTGCACACAAACAGTTAAAATGGCGTCTTCCCGCCACTGAGGACACAGAGCTCTTCTCCCAAACAATAGGCAGCGTGTCTAAGATGGCATCTTCCTGCCGCTGTGGACAGGTGGCAGCCAGACTATAGGCCAGGTTTCGACTCATGAAGACACCAGAAGACACAACAGGAAATGCTCCATAAGCTGCCGGGATGCCCCAGCACAGCACCAGACAGGTGACCCTAAAACAACAACTACAGTGGTCAAATGACCCAACAAAAGGCCACACTTACATCTCAGTAAGACAGCTGGCTCCGTGTCTTTTTCTTCTCTGCCAGGCGGCAACAGCTGCAAAATTGGGAACAGTTTCAGTCATTTGGCTACTTACAAAGCCTCCAACCTCTTCCTCTCTGAGGTTGGCTGCTGAAAGCCCACAACAGCCTTCTGGAAGATCGGCATGGTGGGGTCCCAAATCCGCTGACCCTCACACTGAATCCCCAAACTCTCACTGACAAAGACCCCATCCGCCCCTTCTGCAGTACCTCACATTACTTATCAGTTGCTCCACCCCAGAATGTAATACTTTCTAGCATTTTTCCTGGAGCTATCATCACTCATCAGCAACCCCCTCCAGGGGGCACCACCTGTAATAGTCTTTTGGCTTCAGCCACCGGTTACGTGAGAGACCTACTCTTGCATCCTCCATCACTTCCAACTCACTTCTCCCTAGTCCCTTCCCTGCTCCCAGCACAGGACTGACTACAGACTGAGTGGGTAATTCCTTACTGATTGAGGGGTATGCAGAGTACACCAGGAAGCCACCTGGCTGCTCCCTTAGAAAGAAGCGTAGAGAGAAGGTAGTTCCTTTGCTACTCTCCTATGTATTGCTGGACCCACTACAGGGCCTGGTTGGATGCCAAGAATTAGAATTCATTCATTATTTTATTTTTTTTCTTTCTTTTTTTTTAAATAATAAATTTTATTTTTATATTCCCCATACAATTGCAACCCCCCATTCTGACCCCAATCCCTCCCCAGAATTCATTCATTATTCATTCATCATATCAGTTTCCATTTTTTCAATGAACGTAGGTTCCCTTTGGGCAAAATAAGTGCTGTATCCTCCCTCTCCCACCCCCCACTACCCTGTGAGTTCTGGGGAGGCGTGGGGTTCGGTAAGTAGGAATGGTGTCTTATGAGGTTTATGGTACCCAGCTGTTGGCACATGGCCTGTCACATTATTGCTGGCCCTAACACTTACTAAGTACTATGTGCCAAGCCCTGTGCTCTTTGTCTTCTAGATTATATAAAAAAGCCAACAACCTTTAAAACAGAGGTACCATTGTCACCTATCCCAGTTTTTTACATTTGAAGTAAATTTATATGCTAATGCTTAGAAGCATTAAATAATTTGCCTCAAAGTCACACATCTAGTCACATGGCAAAGCCAGAATTAGAATTCAAGTGGTCAAATAATTTACCTAAAGCATTTTCCACAGCTGCAGCACCTAACTAAGCACATAGCCAATAAGTTAGCTACTGAAATTATTGGCAGCTCGTAAAGAAAGCTGAAATTTTAGTTCAAGTTTATTATTTGTTGTGGGGCAAATCTGCAGGTGGGTAAGTGGGGGAAGGGATGTAGCTGTTCTATCTCTGTGAAATGCTGCCTTTATTGCCTCAGCTTCTAGGGTCAGGTGTTCCCACTTACGTATGCCCTCATCATACTCCAGGTGTCCACAGTCAGGCATATGTGCCCTGCGCCCACATTCTCAAGCGCATCCTGCATTCAAGGCTGCAGGGGCTAGCTACAGAGGCTACCGGAGTAAAATCCTATGTCACTTACCCTACAAATACACATCCTGAAAAAATCCTTTCCAGATATCTCTGCAATAGGTGTTACTAATTACAGAAAACTAATCCTCTGCTGTTATTGCTGGTAACCTGTCTACCTTAAAGGTTGTCTTGATTCTGTTTACCCAGCACAATGCCAGGAGTTTAATAAACATTCAGTAAACATTTCTTGAACAAATATATAAGGCAGCAGTTCGCTTTTAGTTCCAAGACCCCTTTATACACTCTTTAATATTATTAGGATCAAAAAAAGCCTTTAGAAGGATTATACCCATATTCACTGTATTGGAAATCAGAACTGAATGAAAATTATTTCTTAGGTCATTGAAGCTAGCAATACACACATTATATACAAACACAAACAATCATTTTATAAATAATAACTATATCTCCCGAAATAAATATAGTGAGAAGAGTGGCATTGTTTTACGTTTTTGCAATGCTTTGGCTAAATAGAAGACAGCTGGATTTTCATTGCACCTTCTGCATTCAAGCCATTGCGCTATCACATGACAAATAACCTTTGGAAAACACTGTGCAGTCGGAAGAAGAGTCTGGGAAAAGCAAATAACAACTCAGTATTATGAAAACTGCTTTGATAGCGAAGTGAACTCTTTGAAATGCACATTGAGAACCATGAAAGGGAAAATTTATTTCTGCTAGAGGTTTATGCTTCAGGATTCCTCTATCTGTTGCTAACATAAGCGATTAGAGTGAAGGAGGAAAAACCAACACCCAGAATTCAGCCTTTCGCTACCCGTTTTTCCCCAAGTCCGCAAACTAAGGCGGACTGCAGCCGTATTCGAAGATGGCAACCTTCATTCATATTCCGTACAATTGCGTCACACGGCGACGTCCTCCCTCCTGTGGATTTCACTACATTTCCCAGGATGCTTTGCCAACAGCGACGCCATTGGTCTGCGCCGACGGAAGTGCACTTGGCTGGGCGGAAGCAGAGGCTTCCAGCACCTGGGAAGGTGAGGACGCGAGGGGGCTGTGAAGCTGTGAGTAAGCTACCTGGGTCTGTCCTCTTTTCGGTGAGGGACGCAACTAGGGTACAATTCTTGGGAGTGGGGTGTCATCTCCTTAACCCTGGAGTCGCAGACGACTTCGAGCGGGGAGAAACAAAACACTACTCTGAAGGTGAAGTCTCCGTATTAAGGTCTTGCAATTTTTTAATTTTCTGGGACGGAATTGGGGCGAATTTGGACTTTTGTCGCCACACAGGGGTCGTTGACGTAGCTGCGACCAGAAGGCCGGGGCTGCCAACGCCTGACTCAGCGGCTACGACAGTATTTCTCAGTTAGCTGCACAGTGGAATCACCTGAAGTGACTTTTTAAAAATACAGATACCCTGGCCCGACGCCAGACCTGTAAATCAGAACCTGGAGGATTAAAAGCGTCCCAGTGTTTTGTTGGGCCGCCAGGGTTGACGAACACTCCGTAGTGCTTGGTTCTGAACCCCCACGGGCATCCTGGTTAGGGTCACCTGCGCCATACCCACTAAAACCATTGGGCCCTACCGCACGCAGCTGGGGCAAGTTGAGCACTCTTGGCACGGATTGCAGCTCGAGCTCCACCAGAAACTTCTTTAGTTTCTATGGCTGTGCTGGAAAGACGGGCCGGTAGTTGCTTATCATGACCTGACTATTCATTCTAAACAAAGATGAGAACCTTGCCAGTGTTCTAGCTAGCGTCTAACTTATTTTTCGCTGTCTTGACAAAACGAAAATGCAAGCGGTGGGAGGTGGAAGAGTCACATTAAAATCGCTTTTGTTGCTTATAAGTCTGAAAATGACTTTTAGCATTATTTATGGGCTTAACCTGATTTTTTAAATAGTGAATTACAAGGAAGTTAGAGTGTATTTTGGGTTTTGATGCAAAGGTTTGTTTAGGTGTGATAGGCAGAACTTTTTAAGATTTATTTATGCATACAAGAACTGGATTCGAGGCCAGAGTTGGGGGAGGGGGTGTTAAGAGAATTCACCAGGGACAGAGTGGGGAGCAGAACAGGCGGATCTACTGAAATACACTGCTGAGGAGAGCAGCGGGCAGACAGGAGAGGTCTGCTGCGCCATGTGGGTCAGCTCCCTGGCTGGGGATGGCGCTCATGCTGCAATAGCTTCATAGCACTGAGACTTAACCCCTGCGCCACCAGGGAGACACCCTAGAACTTTTTTTTTTTTTAACATAAGAGCCAGTGCCTTTTGTGACAGTAGGGATGAAACTTGAAGTGATGGTGTGAAGTGAAATAAGTCAGAAAGGAAAAGAAAGTTACCTGATGGTTGCACTCGTTTGTGGAACAAATGACTGGCAAAACACAAAAAATATAACAAAAATAACTCTTTGGCTTGTGAGAAATACGGTGGTTATGGGGGTTATAATATGATATGTAGTGGCACTGGAGTTTTGGTGGAAGGTGAGGGAGCCATGTGCACATAATTGAGGTATGAAGTGTACTTCCAAAATTATAGTTTTGTAAACAAATAGCAAATCAATAAAATTTGACTTAGTAAACAAACATTGAGTTCTATTGCCTAACATGTTTCCTCTTTTCGCAGAGCTTCAGCTTCACCTCCCTCACTCATTCAGCATGGGGGAGAAGTCGGAGAACTGTAGTGTTCCAGAAGATCTTTTCAATGGTTTGAAAGTTACAGATCCCCAGGAAGCAGCATGTGCTCGCCCTGTGTTTTCTAATCCCAAAGATGACCATTCTCAGAGCCAGCTGCGGGAGGCTGCTGAAGCCCATCCCCACGAAGACCAGGAAGAAGAGGAGTGCTTTCACGCCTGCAGGTCCTCGTTTGAGGAGGACGAAGAGCCAGGAGTGGACAAGGTTGAGAACAAAGCCGATGATGATGTGACTCCCTCCGAACCGGATGAAGAATACCTAATGGAACTGGAAAAAAACATGCCAGATGAAGAGAAACAGGTAAATATTTTCTTTATGTTACATGATCTGCCATGTGAACTGCATCATAAACCACTTCATCTGTGGTGAGGGGTTACTTGCCCATCTGTGTCCATAGCACTTTTAGTAGTGATGGATCTAAGATAAATCCATGGTCTGATAGGGAAACATGGAGTGTATCTGCTTAGTAAGGAAATTTCCATTTATCTGTGAAGCTTGGGTTCTTGTGTGATTATTTGATAACACGTGTGTGTGTGTATATCCCTTTTAGCTTATTTTCTATGACCTTATCTATGCTTGATTGGTGTGATGGACTTTTTTTTTTTTCTTGGTCAGACTTAAGAATTAGGGTATGCTGCCTTTTTATGTTAATTGGTTGTTAATCAAAAGCTATGGTTTAAGTGTCCTGGTGGTTTGGATACAGAGGGCAGTGGCCAGGACCTGTATCTCTTACATAGTGTTTTCGAGGACTGGAACTGTATAGTGGCAGCTATCATTTGTTAAGCACCTGTATTGTGCCAGCCACTGAGCTTAAAATATTTTTGTTTTCATTCAATCTTTACAAATTAATCTTCACAACATGGGATATTTATGTTAACATTCCCCATAGATAACAAAATTGACAATGGTAAAGTAACTTGCCCAAGAGCGCACATCTAATAAATGGCAGAGCTAATCTTCAAACTCCTATCTCTTTGATTCCAAAGCCAAAGTACAAGGTAGAATTTAGTAATGAAACAGCTATCTTGCTACCAAGCAGACACACTAATACTGAAGAGTAAACAGTAAATAGATTGTGATAGCTTGGTAATGGCCGAGATGTTACGTATGCAGTAGCACCATGGGAAGGAGGAACTCCTCTTTGTCACTCCTTGATCACTTTCATTATCAGATCTATTGATTTTAACATTCATGCATTAGCTGTTATGCTGGCATGTGCCACAAGAAGAGGGGCATAAATGGCAGAAATGAACCAAGTTCATGAACCAAACTCAGCAGAAATGACATGGAAAATTAAATCCAGTACTATCTGATAACATTAGGGAAGTGATTTTCCAGGAAATGAGGGTTTTGTTTTTTTTTCAGCTTTCATATCGTCTCTGTAGGCTTTTTAGAAACATTGATTAAACATCCTACAATGTTAGCAGTGCATTTCTGACACCTTAATATATTTAGCCCTGATATCATAGTGAATTTTCTGCAGTGCCATTGATTCGACACTTGAGTGATTTGACTAAAAGTATTGCATACTTTGCTTCCCTTTCTTCCCAATTTAGGAAAACATTTTTGTAAATTCTGCCCAAGAAATTACATTTCAAGTTATACAAACATTTGAAATAGTCATTTTTATTGTGTATAAATTGCATTTTTTTAAAATAGCATAATAGTTTTAAACTTCCTTTTAAACATTGAGATATGATGTACAGAGTGAAACTAAATTCTAATGTGTCCTGTTCAGTGAGTTCTGACAACTGTGTACACCTGTGCACTCACACTCCTGTCAAGATACAAAGCATTTCCTCATGCCAGAAACTCCCTTTGTGTGCTTCATCACTTATTCCTTCTCTCCCAACCCATTCACCCAGGGAACCACTGCTCTGATTCCTAGCCCATTAGTTTTTGTAGTTGTTGTTCCAGACCTTCATATAAGTATAATCACCTTAAATATATAAACAATGAAATGCAGCCACTTATAGCAAAATGGGGGGAGTTTGGTATAGTAAAGCAAACCAGAATGAGAAAAACAAATACTGGATATTTACATAGTGGATACAAAAACTAAGGGACAGGGCCTCCCTCGTAGCTTAGGGGTTAAGTCTCAGCACTGTCACCTTGATGGCCCACCGAAGCGGTCTGAGTTCATTCCCTGGCCAGGGAGCTGACCCGCATATGGCACAGCAGATCTCTCCTATCTTACCCACTGCTCCCCTTAACAGTCTATTTTAGTAAATCTACCTGCTCTGCTCCCCCACTCTGTCTCTGGTGAATCCTCTCATCCTTTACACCTCTGGCCTACACCCCAGTTCTCCACAAAAAATAAATAAAATCTTTAAAAAACAAAAACTAGGGGATATTAATAAACAGTGGGGGCTCTGAGGTTAAGGTGGGAGAGAAAGGGATAGGGGATATAAGGGATGGTTGTAGGGGAGTAGAGAGAAAAGTAATAATTATTGAACCCCAAGAGTAGAACTCTACTAGGTGTTAACATATATGCTACTCATTTTAGCTCTCATAATAGCAATTTGGATTAGCTCTGTTTTTCTCATTTTAGCAACGATATTCTGCTGACTTCTGTCTTGAAAAGAATTTAACTACCCAAGATAATACAACCAAATATTGGTGAATCTAAGATTCTAATTCAGGTCTATCTGACTAACATTGCAACATAATACTTCCAAATTTAGAACAGTCGCCTTCACCATTAAATTAAATCTCAGAATCTTGACCTAGTAAAGGAGAAGATTATTTAAAGGGAAAGCAAACAAATAATTGAAGGTTTTTACTTTCAATCATGATATTTTCTAAGGTGAATTTTGATAACTCTAAGGCAAAAAAAAAAGTTATGAAATTCTCACACACAAAAATTCAACTCGGGAACCTCCCTGTAATGCAAGGGGTCAAGATGCAACCTATGAATCTGTCTGAAGCCTTGTACCATGAGTTTGATCCCCAGCCAGGGAGCTACCCAAATGGCATAGCAGACCACTCCTGGTTCGCCCACTGCTCCCCTCAGCAGTGTATATCAGTCAATCTGCCTGTTCTGTTCCCTACTCTGTCTCTGGTGAATCCTCTCACCCCCACACCTCTGGCCTGTACCCCAGTTCTTGTATACATAAATAAATCTTTAAAAAAAGAAGAAAAATTTATGGATTTAAACTATGTATATTTTACATTTGTTGGTTATTTCCTATAAGAGCAAAGTTACCTAGTTATTTGTTCCAATTTTTAGCCTGGGTGCTTTGTATAAAATATACAGTCAGATGTCAGCTCAGGAACTGAACAGCACTTATTTCTAAATAACCATAAGAAAGGTAAACACCTTAGGAGTGGTCTGGTAACATATATGTGAGGAAATGTGAAACATTCCTCACATTACAGTGTACTATCATGTACAGTGTTTTAAGCCAGTGTTACCTCAATAAAGAAAAAAAAAGACTTAATTACTTTTTGCTCAGAAGGTTAGAAATTTGTCATTAAAAAATAATAACAAAAATTCAAACCTTTCTTGAAGATTTTGTGCAATGAAAAGAAGAGAGGGGCTCTAATTGACTTACCATTTTTAATTTGTATAGAATTTACTTTGAATTGATACTATCAGCTGCCAAAATGTGTCAAGTGGCTGGTATCTTTAAAGGCTTTAAAATCTATAACTTTTTAAAGACTTCTCTGGCATATGTACTCACTTCTTCCAAGATTTTTTTTTTTAATGATTTATTTGTTTATTCATATAAGAACTAGAATGTAAGCCAGTGTGCAGGGAGTGAGAGGATTCACCAGAGAGACTAGGGAGCAGAACAGGCAGATGTACTGAAATACATTGCTGAGGGGAGGGAGCAGTGTGCAAGACAGGAGGGGTCTGTTGCACCATGTGGGTCAGCTTCCTGGCTGGCCAGGAATTGAACTTGTGCTGTCGTGGCTGCCAGTAGCTTGATAAAGCTGTCTTTAACCCCTGCGTCACCAAGGAGGCCCCTTCTAAGATATTACAGATCCGAAGCACCCCCCCCACCCCATTTTTCTAGGTAGATAGAGCAATATGCTATATATAGAATAGATTTATGGACTAGAATAGAATTTTGGAAGTAGATGCAAGTTGAGTTAGTCTGTGATATTACCACTGGTGTTAATGTTATTTTGCAAGTTCTAATTAATGCAGTAAGACAAGAAAAAGTAAAAGATAAAAGTAATACCTTATGTTTTAAGTTACATCTAGAAAATCTAAGAGTCTACTAGATGACTATTAAAATTAATACAACCTTTAATAAGATGGCTGACTATGGAATAAAGTACAAAAATCAATGAAAGCAACAACAGTTTAGAAAATACAGTCCAGAGAAGGTCTTATTCATGAGAGTGGCACAAATGATAAAATACCTAATAATTAATTTAACATGAAATGTGCAATATCTGAATGAACGAAATTGTATAATTCTACTAAAGAACTTAAAACTCGAAGAGACCAACATTTACATTTATGGAATTCTAGTTAATTTAAGTATATAAATTGTTCTTCCTTAATTAAGATTCTAATTTTATATAATTCCAAGTTGAATTCTGATAGTGTTCTGGGGCATCTTCATTTGAGTTTTCTGTTATGGTTAAGATATGGTTGCTGGGGGCTGAAAAGGTGTTTAAACACTTTTGGTGATTTTATATTTTGTATATCAGTCTGTAGATTTTCATAACATACTTAATTTGAAAATGTCTGACAGCTCATAGAAATAACTTGCAACAGTGGTAGCCACTGTTGTTTTATAGAAATGGAAGCCACGGCTTCCCCAAGGAAACAACCTATGAGAGTACAGACTGCCTGTAGCTAATTGTGGCACTACTCTCTTGGCTGTTTTGATAAATATCTTTCTGAGATCGTTATCAGGAACAGCAAAACAAGTGAAGAAATGTCTCTTCACTGCGTGTAATAGTTTGGTTTTATTAGTCCTTGGGAACAAGATGTCTTTAAGCTTGAGTCTTTTAAAATAGACAAAGTTCAGCACAACACAAACAACAACAAAAAAAAGGTGAAAGACTTTTTAAGTCTCACCAATATTCTTCAAATGCCAGTTAAAACATCTAATTAGATGAGAATAATTATCTGATGTTGACAAGAAGAGAGAGGGTACTAATATTGAAGATTTAAATTGCTACATGGGGCCTCCCCTGGTGGCGCAGCAGTTGAGCGCTGGGTTGCGAAGCTGCCCCGCAGCCTCTGCAGCACCTGTTCAATCCCTGGCCACCAGCAAGAGGGTCCCACATGGCGCTCAGACCTGTCCTGCCGCCCGCTGCTCCCCTCAGCAGTGTGTTTTGTTGGTCTGCCTGTTCTGTTCCCTGCTCTGGCTCTGGTGAATTCTCTCACCCTCCTGCGCTTCTGACTGTACCCAGTGCTTGTATAAATAAATAAATAAATAAATAAATAAATAAATCTTTTTTGAAAATAAATAAAATAAATTGCTACATGGTTTTTAATGGGATAGAGGCATTAAATTTTTCTGTGAACATTCCTTTATACCAATAGAAACTTCTGCAAAGATGGGAATGTCCTGTATCTGCATAGTTCAGTACAATGACTTCTAGCCGTGGGCCACTACTTTTTAGAAATGGTCATTTGCCTGTTGAGCCCTAAAACTGTTGTTAGTATAACTGAGAAAGTGAAGTTTCTCATTTTTAATTTTAGTTGATTTAACTCATCACATGTGACTAACGAGTACCATACTGAACAGCACAGCTTTGAGTCTGATTCTCTTCTGGCCATTTATTTTAAATGAAGTTATTATCAGCCTGTAGCAATGTGTATATAAAGATGTATTGCAGCAGCATCCTTAATTTTGGAAAACTGGAAATGTTGACCAAGGGGTATTACATTATGATTTGGGGCGGGGGCCATGTTTATGCAGTAGTATACACTGCAGTTATTAAAAGACATCAGTCTTAGGTATTAACTTAGAAAGATGCCTATGATATTAACGTTAAATGAGTTAGGTATGATAATATGATTTATAAAACACATATTATGTGTTTGTCTAGTTCCTGGCACAGAATTCCTAAAACCCTTGGGAATTCACAAGTGCCTAGAGATAATGGGGCCATTTGTTATTTGTTACAAGCTTCCTTTAGCCACACCTGAGTTGATAATGAGGTGACATTTAGAAAGTCTCTAAAGGTGAGGTGGTCTGTATTTGGAACCTCTTTGACATAATGAAGCTTCCATAAAATCCTAAAAGAATGGGTTTCGAGGAGCTTCCAGGTTGGTGAACACATGGAGGTAGTAGGAAGCCAGCAAACCCAGAGGGCATGGAAATCAGTGGTCTACCCACATACCTTGCCTAGCGCAATCCTTGTATCTATCTGACTGTTGTAATCCTTCTAGAATAAACTGATAATCTATTGTGTCAACTGTTTTACTGAGTCTGTGAACCACTCTAGCAAATTAATTGCACCTAAGAAGAGTGTTGGAAGGGCCTCCAATTTATAGCCCATGGGTCAAAAACAGGTGACAATGTGGACATGCAGTTGGCATCTGAAGTGGAGGTGGAAGAGGCCAATCTTAAGGGATTAAACCCTTAACCTATGGATCTGAGGCTGTCTTCATGTACATCAGTAATATCAGAATTGAATTAACTTGTAGGACACCCATCTGGTCTTTGAGTCAGAGCTGGCATTGGTTGGTGTTAGAGAAACTCCCACACATCTGGTCAAGGAAGTGTTCAGTGCAAGAATTGAGATTAGAGGACACACAGGGGCTGTTTTCCCTTTGTAGCATGTTTTGGAACTGTGCATACTTACTCTTTTTAAGTTAACCTATGTGAAAATATGTTGGCACATAAAGTTTGGAAGGATATGCAGCAAATTATGAAAAGTGAGTAGCTTTGAGGGGTATATTTCTGGGGAATTTATATTTAACACAGTTTTGTAATATTTGCTTTTTTACAGTATGCATGTGTTAAATTTTATAATCAACAAAAATGTTACTCCATTTTGAGAATATAAATATGTAAGAATTCTTTACAACTAAACTGGACTTTTTACATTAAATGTTTCTCTAAACAGAATCAAATTACTGTAGCAAAAGTCTGTTATTCAAGCTGACTTGACTTGCCCTGTGGCTGGAAAGATAATCCAGGCTTGAATGGTGTCCCAATTCTAGCAGAAGTCATAAGGCAGGAGTAATGGAGGAGGAGGAAAGCAGGAACACTTAAGGAAAGCCATGTGTGTATGCCCGGGTGCCTGCACTCAGCAAATCCTGTTTGTGAAAACTTGAATTGTGGATGAGACTACCCAGAGAAATGGAATTTTAGCTAACAGTTAAGATGTACTAGATCTGCGAAGCAAGTGATTCCCAATGGCTTGGCTGAGGCAGATCTGACAGCAGATGAGAATTATTGCTACAATAATATAACATACGGCAATACTATGATACAGAAACGTAGTTGAATCTATAGGATTTGCCTTATGGTGGCTATAAGATCTTTTATGGGCTTCTTGTCACAGTAGAGCTCTTAGACCTTATGTATAAGTTCCCTGGGTAATTCCCTGGGCACACACTGAAGTTTGAGGAACATTTTTCGGGGGTTTGCACATAGTCTTTCTTTATGAGTGGCCTTTGAATAAATCAAGTATGGTTATCTCTCCCAGGCGGGCCAGTAATTGGTCTTAGAAGTTAGAGAGTTTATTTCATAACTGTTTGCATGTCTTCCACATTCTGGGCATTGAGATCCTAAGGGAAACAGTGGGGAACAAGACAGAGAGGGCTTCTCTTCTCTCTCAGGTATATTCTAGTTGGGAGATACGCAAAAAAAGGGTAAGTTGAAGTGATGTGGGGTGGGGATTGGCAGGATGACAAGGACTGCTTTTGATTGACTGGTCAGGAAAGATCTCTGTGGAGCTGACTTAGAGGGAGAAAGGAGTCAAATGTGTGCCCGTCCGAGCAAAAATGTTCCATACAAAGGAGTTATGTAGTATAGGACCCTAAGGTTAGCTATAAGCTGGTGTGTTCTTGGCACAGGAGTAGAAGGGCAAGTAGCTGGGACTTGATGATTGAGGAGTTGCTGAGGATCTGATTATGGAACACTTCATGAGCCACGGTAAAAAATGTGAAGTTCCAAGTGCAGTAAAAAACACATGGGTGCCTCCCCAGTGGCACAGCGGTTGAGCGCTGGGCTGTGAAGCTACCTGTAGCCTCTGCAGCACCAGTTCGATCCCCGGCGGCCAGTGGGGGTCCCACATGGCACAGCAGACCTCTCCTGTCTCGCCCGCTGCTCCCCTCAGCAGTGTACTTGGTCTTTCTGCCTGTTCTGCTCGCTCTGGCTCTGGTGAATTCTTTCATCCTCCTGCGCTTCTGACTGTACCCAGTGCTTGTATAAATAAATAAATCTTTAAAAAAAAAAAAAAAACAGATGGGGCCTCCCTGGTGGTGCAAGGAGGTAAGCACCGCACTATGTAGCAATCCGCAGCCACTGCAGCACAAGTTCGATCCCAGCCCGCCAGGGAGCGACCAACATGGTGTGGCAGACCTCTCCTGTCTCTCCCGCTGCTCCCCTCAGCAGTGTATTTCAGTTAGTCTGCCTGTTTGTTCTGTCCCCCACTCTGTCTCTGGTGAATTTTTTCACCTCCCCACCCCTCGCCCCCGCCCCGGCATCTCTGGCCTGTACCCCAGCTCAAATCTTTAGGGAAAAAAAAAATAAGAAACAGACGGACAATTTTAAGCCAGGAGTAATGGAGCACAGATAGTGAAAGTTACTCTTTATTGTATTTTCTGGTGGTTGTGCACAGGATAAAGGGGTTGGGGAACAGTACCAAGTGGAATGTTGAGACCACTTAAGCAAAGATGACAGTGTCTTGAACTGTAGATCAAGTGATAAAAAGAAGTGAATGATTTTAGGATATGTTTTGGAGGTAAAGTTGGCAAGACATTCTGGTGGAAATAGTTGGGCTGGATTGAGAAATTTGCATGTTTCCTTCAATTCTTGGATGGGCTGTGGTACCCTTTAGAATATGGAGAAGATAGAGGAACTTCAAGTTCGTCAGGACCCTTGTGACTTCATTCTTGCTTGTGAAAAAGCTAGCAAATGAAAATTTTTTTATTTAGAAGCAAAATCAGATTGTCATTTTAATGTGCTTGCTCCTTGGTATTCATTTACAAATAGATACATAGATCTAGTTAAGTGCAAGATACAAAAGTCTATTGCTTGGTGAGCATTGACTCAGCACATGGTATCAGGGATTTTAAAGCATTTCCTTAGGCTTCCCTTTAAGGCCACTTCCCTTTTAACGAGGAACCATTATTTAAGTATTGATTTAGAACAGGAGTTCTAATTCAGTTCTTTACTTGCTCTCTCGTCCCCTGCCCACCCCCCATCCTCACCCCCCTTTACTTAATCCTTT
This sequence comes from Talpa occidentalis, assembly GCF_014898055.3. NCBI lineage: Eukaryota > Metazoa > Chordata > Mammalia > Eulipotyphla > Talpidae > Talpa > Talpa occidentalis. Next base: position 85,122,326 of record NW_023605305.1, read on the forward strand.
TGATTTCAGTGCCTCTGGCATTTCTTTGCATTGTCTTCATAGTCTTAGGATGTTCTCACAATGGACATGTCTACAGGGAACAGTCTGAGTTGCTTCCTGAAAGTTTTCTGTGACTTTGCTATAGTGGCCTATATTATGTTAACCTCATGAGAAGACCCCTTCTTGTGTGTTGTTTCCCTTTTCTTTTCTAAAGGACATCTTTCTGAACTAAGGTGTCTGTGTATTTCATAGAGTTTACCAGTATAGGGTTTAATGAATGCTGCTGGTTTGTGATTAAGTAAAATCCTAGAATTTAAAAACTGGAAAGACCTTAGATTTCTGATCCTGAGTTTAAACCAGGGAAAACAAGTTCTTTACTCCAGAACATTTGGAAGTTAGTGGGCTATTAGGTTATTTGCTGATAGAAAAATTAGTGACATTCAACATTTCCTCTATTTATTGAGGAAGATCACTGTGTAGATCAGTGGTTCTCAAACTTCATTGAGCCTAAGAATCACAGGAAACTTAACTAACCAAGCAAAGCCTTGAAAGGTGTCTGATACTGTTACAGGGCACCCCCGATATAAAACAGGTTGCCTGACTGTGGGTCCTCACCCACGCGCTTAAACAGGACTTATTAATACTCAACTGCAGGCACACACACAAAAGGCTAATAAAAGGTTTATTTACAAGGGAAGGGAAAATGAAGAAATGTACAACTCAGGAAGAAAAGAGGGAGATAGAGTCTTAAATACATCCTACGTTCCACCGCCCTGGAATCCCAAATGGCACTCTGAGAGCTGGCGGTGAGCCAAGAGCCGTGAAGCCAAGAGAGCCCCCAAGGCCCACGTGTCTGGTTTTATACCCAACCTGGCTGCTTAACTCCACCCTCAGGTCCCAGCAACCCTCCCTTTGGTGGTGATGGGATTTGTAGTTCCCAGTATCTTGATGACTTTGGTCTGGAGTGGGGGTGGAGTCCACAAAGCCTGTATGGAATTAGCTCAGGACATCATTTCCCCCTAACAATACCACAGACCTATACCGTAGGTGGCACTTGGAAGTTGCTGTGTTGACAGGCATCCCAGGTAAATTTGATGTCACGAGAACTGCAGCCACATTTTGGGAAACAAAACCAGGTGGACACAGGTGATGAAGGTTCTAGGTCTGGCCTAATCTAACCAGTGTACTGACTGCTACTAACCTCAGAAAAATGGCTTAGTAATAGCATATTTTCTCTTACTTGCATCTGTGCTCAAGGTCTAAAGATTACTAGGCAGAATTAAGTAGTACCAAAAATTAAGTAGTACCAAAATAATATTTATTTCCATTAAATTGAATTTGGGAAAATAGAATGTCCTGAGTTAAGAAAGGAGGAAGTAATCCAGTATCTCCAAGATTAATTCCTTACAGAACAGTCATCTTTCCTCAGAAGGAATAGGACCTATTGAATCAGGTTCTGACTACAGCTAAAATGCAGAGATTCTCCCTCATAGGGCTTCTATAAGTATATCCTACAAAGAACAATGATGTGTAAAACCAATGGTGTCTGATTTCAGAGAAAACAAAAGGAAGCTTTTGTATCTTAATAATGAAGAATTTCCTTTAGAGTAATTTGTAGGACTAGTATCCCAGCTATTTTGTTGTGTAGTTTGCTTATTCTGCCTTGATAAAACTAAAGTGGAAATTTCTACAACATGTACCTCCATTTTCTAGCCCTTTAGCAGGTATGTGAGGTTTTTTTACCTTCCTTTTTACAGTTGATCTCTGGATATTATGCTTGAATTAAAAGTTTATGCTTATTTTGTATCACCACCAAACTGCAGGGGGAGGCAGAGAGCTGCTGATAGATTTACAACATGAAATCCACTTACTGGTGTCCACCAGCCTCTGGGTTTTCTCTGTTACATATAAAATATGCTCACTGCAGGATTATTTAAATAGGAGAATATTTTCTAAATGTATTTAATGCAAATTTTTATTATTTAAAATGATAATAGGGATATACATTTAATTTATTATTTAAAATGATAGTAGGGATATACACTGACCTAAAGTAAAAGGATTGTTTTTAGCTAGATACTGCATGGACAGGGTCTCTGATGGGGAGTGGTTTTGTCAGATTATCATTTTTACATCATTAGGTTAGCTTTTATCATTTAAAACCTAACTTAATTTATAGTAGCATTATTTATCAAAACAAAGAATCTTTCAGACTCATTGGCTCACTATTCAGAGATTTGAGTGGTGATGAAATTTTAAATTATTTGGAGAGTTCATTCGTTTAGAAGCATAGAAACATGCTGTTGAGTGGTTTTGTGATACATTTCAGAGTTCTTTTAGAGAAAGTGCAGTTCCCCACATCATGCGAAATTCTTTTACCCTATGACCTACGAAAGCCATCCCCTGGGAATTAGAACAAAATAGAAGATCCCAACATCCCTGTATTTACAAGGGCAAAGAATAGACTTAAACACTTGTAAATTAAATTGGTCCATCTGTAAAGAATCCAATTTGCTAATTTAGTGATAAATGGCCTTGGACTAACTACAGAAGAACAGCCTAAGACCTGTAGTACAAGTCCCTGATTCAGTGCAGAAGAGGGTTTTTTTTGTTTTGTTTTGTTTTGTTTTGTTTTTTAAGATTTATTTATATATGCATGCAAGAGCTGGGGTACAGGCCAGAGATGCGGGGGTGGGGGGGGTTGAGAGGATTCACCAGAGACAGAGCAGGGAACAGAACAGGCAGACTGACTGAAATACACTGCTGAGGGGAGCAGCAGGCGAGACAGGAGAGACCCGCTGCACCATGTGGGTTGCTCCCTGGCTGGCTGGGGATCGAACTTGTGCAACAGAGGCTGCAGATTGCTTCATAGTGCAGTGCTTAACACCTTGCACCACCAGAGAGGCCCGGAAGAGGTTTATTTTTAACATAGGTCTCAAAATAAGCATAGTTCAGATCCCTGGGACACCATGGCATGCTCTAGAGCAGTGTCGTCCTTTTCCAGACCCCTAATTCTTGGTTGCAAGGAAATTACAAATGACTTTTTCTTTAGCACTACAAGCACATAAACTTGTGTTTCCTCGCTTTTTACTCAGGTTCTTCTTCCTGCATTATCATCATCATATACCTTTTTTTGTCTCCAGTAATAGTTCTTGTTTTGAAACCTATTTTGTCTGATATTATAATAGATAGTGCTGTAGACTGAATATTTTTCATCCCCCCAAAGATTATATATTAGAAGATGTCTTCTATATCTATTGAAGTCAACATAGTCCTGTGACTATAAAAGTTTAGACAAATCAGCTCTAGTTCTGTCATTTAACTTGCTGTAAAGGTGGGCTAATGATAGCACCTCTCTCATGAAGTTGTTTCAAGTATTAAATGACTAGCACATAAAACCTATCGTCATTAAGGCAAAATTCAACATGAGCGTAGATGGCAACATGCTTAGAGGTCTGGGACTCGGATCACTTCAGAGTCTTTTTTGTTTTGTGTTTTTTTATCTTTTTTTAAAAAAAATTATTTTCATTTATACAAGAACTGGGGTATAGGCCAGAGGCGTGGGAGGGTGAGAGAATTCACTAGCGACACAGTGGGGAGCAGAACAGGCAGACAGACCGAGGACACTGCTGAGGGGAGCAGCGGGCGAGGCAGGAGAGGTCTGCCACGCCATGTGGGTTTCTCCCTGGCAGGCCAGGAATCAAACCCACACTGCAGAGACTGCAGGCAGCCTCACAGAGCAGCACTCAACCTGCTGTACCACCGGGGAGGCCTTCAGAGTCATTTTTGGACTTGTATCTAAAATGTATCAAGGTGTCAAGCATGAACCTTGCAGTTTTTTGGAGGTAGGTAAACCTCAATTAGCCATTGATGATTGTTCAAGTGAATTTATAAGAAACAAATTGTTTGGCTGGGGATATGGAATTGGGGTATGACAGAAAAGGAATTGCATATTTGAAAGGAACACCTGGAAAGCTTCTTTGGATCTGGCAGTTCTCTTTCTTACTTAACCTGAGTATTAGTTATATGAATGTAGATTTTTACAGCAATGTTTTGTGTATATCTTTCCATGTGTATTTCTAGTTCTGTCACCATCTGATAGTTGGGTACTGAAATAGCTAACAGTTGACGCTTGACTATTTCTTGTTGAATTCTGTCAGTTTTGCTTTCTGTATTGTATAACTCTGTTAGGTACATACACATTTATAACTGATTTTCCAAATTTATTGACCCTTTTATCATCATGATATATCTCCCTTTTTTGCCTCCAACAATATTTGTTGTTTTGAAGCCTGTGTTGTCTGATATTACAATAGAGATTGCTGTAGACTAAATATTTTTCATCATCCCAAGGTTTATATGTTGAAAACAAACAAAAGAAAGAAAACCAAATCCCAGTGTAATGGTATTAAGAGATGAAACCTTTGGGAAGTGGTGAGGTCATGAGGTCATAAATTGGGTTATACTACCCTAATAAAAGACCACAGAGAACACCCTTGGCCACTCTGCCTTGTGTAGTTATAGTGAGAAGACCTCTATAAACCAGGAGCAGTTTCTTGCCAGACAGAATCTGCTGGCACTGAGATCTTGGACTTCCAGCTTCAGAACTGTGAGAAATCTTTGTTGGCTATAAGCTGCTCCATGATGTTCTTGTAATAGGAACTCAAGCAGACGAAGTCCTCTCTTCTTTCTCATCATTACTATTTCAATGGTATGTATATTTTGTCCTTTTACTTTCATTCTTTGTCTCTTTATTGATTTGAGGAGTGTGAACATAATCTCGGACCACTGAACTGATCAGTGAGCTGTGCAGAGACATTTGCTGTCTATAAGATGCAGTAAAGTTTCTACCTGCTATGGGTGATGCTGAATGGAGTTCGGAGTGTATTCCAGGTTCAGGCAGTTTTCAGCTATGCCCAGCTAGTCTGTCATGCCTGGCATCTGCTCAGCATGTGCACACAGCTTCCTTTTAAGACAGGAATGCGTGAGGAGCTTATCCAGTGCCTCTGAGTATCTCTTCTTAGGTCTCCCTGTTACATTTCTGTCTATTCCATGGGTCCCTTCCTTGTTTGCCCCATAGGGACTGCAGCTACAGGCTGTAGAAATCCTGACCTTCCCCCTTGGCTTGCCGCTCAGCTGGGCACTTACACACTGACAACACCGCCAGGTAGGGATTATTCCACTCTCTGCTCCATATCAAGTCGGCCTCCTCCCATGGTGAAACTCTGGCTGTTCAGCAAGGTTGCACATGCCAGTGGTAGAACCACCACGTCAGGATGGGAGGAAGAGGAAGCAGTCCCCAGCAGTACACCACAGATTTCTTTGTTGTATCTTGAAGTCATTTTTTGTGTTACTTTGTTATAAGCTTCTAGCCAAGTTCCAGGACACTGAAAGAGTTTTTGATCATTTTTTTCGGTTTTATAATTGCTTTTTTTTTTAAGATTTATTTATAATTGCTTTTAAATTAGAGGATTTGGCTGCCTGTTCACTTTGTCACATCAGATGTTATGCCTAGTAACAAGTTTTGAATTGATATTTTACACATTCACATATTAAAATTAAGTCAAAAAAGATGAGGGGAAAAAGCCTTAGCAAAGGGGGAAAAAAGCCTTACAGAAACAAATTAATGTAACTATCTCAAATTGATCTCATAGAGAAAATAACTCCAGAAACTTCAGTCACAGCACTATGACTAAGTAGGAGATATTCTAAAATTGGAAAGAACAGCAGTGAAATTGTGAATTTTACATAGGCCAACTGTTGGTAGTGATGATCACATGATAATTTTGAAACTTTTTATATATTATAAGGTACAGAAAATGAGTCAATACTGATACATTGTTGTTACTGGGGACTATGAGTTTTCACTGTGGGGGGACAAGGAAGGAGGAGATGAGGAGTCCTCATTTGTTTGTAGTCTTTGACTCATGGGATTTTTGTGTTTTTCTTTCTTTTTTTAAGATTTATTTATTTATGCATACAAGAGCTGGGGTACAGGCCAGAGATGCAGGGGGGTTGGGGAAGGGTGAGAGGACTCACCAGAGACAGAGTGGGGAACAGAACAGGCAGACTGATGAAATACACTGCCGAGGGGAGCAGCAGGCGAGTCAGGAGAGGTCTGCTGCACCATGTGGGTTTCTCCCTCGCCAACCGCCAGGGTTCAAACTTGTGCTGCAGAGGCTGTGGATTGCTTCATAGTGTGGTACTTAACCCCTTGTGCCACCAGGGAGGCCCTGTTTTTTTCTTTTTTAAGATGCATTTTCTGGGCTTCTTCAATGAAAGGGCCTAAAAGCAGTGTCAGTGTAGTAATAGACACCTATTAGATCTTTGTTGCTAAATACACTCCCCACTAAAAGGCTCAGAACTTCTTGGAGAAATGACTGACTGCAAAGCGCTGCATCTGGAGCATAATGTTCACATGTAGCAAAGTCCCCCCTTAGAAGGACAGACCCAGGCCTAGGCAGTCCTGGAAGTGGGCGAGGGAGACTTGGGCAGAAATCCTAACCTAAAAGCATGACCTCAGAGCGCCCTATGGGAGGAATTGGGGGGCCAGAGGAGGACTTGCCAGAGGCACCTCTTGCCCAGGTCCAGTAGCCGTACAGCGTGGCTGTACAGTCTTCCACAGCCCATGAAACTGCTGAAGTGGTAACATCCCAAACTTTTGCCAATGCTTTTATTGTCTTTGCAATATTAAATACACACACAAAACTGTGAGTGATAATTGAATTCCCAGATTAGAGACAGTACATTATATATAGTCTATATTCAAAGGAGGATCATATGGGAAAGTGAAAGATGGCCTGGGGGGAGATATCATTTCTGCTAGACTTGGAACGCTAAGCGGAGACAATTTGGTTTGGGCAGGTGCAAGGAAGATGTGGAAGAGAAACGACACTCCAGCGTGGGGATATAAGCAAAAAGAGTGGAATGAAGAATAAGCACAGTGAGTTTTGAGAGACAATAATGACTTGTGCTGGTAGTAACTAAAGGAGATAAGATTGACTAGGTTGGAATAGAAGTATAAAGAAGAGATTTCTGAATCTTGATTTTTCTTACCTGTAAAATGAGTAAATGCCTCCATGCCCATCTCTCAGAACTGTCTTGAAAAGCAAATGAACTAATGAATGTGACAGGGGTATTAAGCAGTGAAATGCTATAATGCTATAGGTTGTATTGCACTTCGAATACCAGACTGAAAAGTTTGCAGTCACAGTAATAACCATATGAATAAACTGCAGGCGTCATCTGAATGGGATTTTCCTTGACTGACAGTTCCTGTGATTTTCCGATGTAAAATGATGTCACTCTCCCCCCTCCCCCCAAGTGATGGGGAGGAGTGCTGAGTAAAGAGCCCTACAACATTTCTTAAGATGGTTCCCATTCTTAGAGGAATAGCGTTTTAGAGCAGAAGTGAGGCCTTGCTGGAATGTGTTTAGAGGCTCTGTGGGGTGTGGTGAGGACTCCAAACCACTTGAGACCAGAACCCAGAAAGATGTGGGCCTGATGATGGTGCCAAACCTCACTCAGCCAGCTCACTGCGTGTGAAGGCTCAGCACTGAGTGTGCTAAGTGAGATTTCTGCACTGCACATCTGCCCTTGCATTCCTGAAACATGACAGTCTGCCTGCCCGTTCCTGTGGGGAAAGAGTATGAAGCAGCCAGATGAACCCTAGTCCTTGCACTGCTGCGATGAAGTTTGTCTGTTGGCACAGCTGGAGATAGTGCATACTTGGCAGAGTGCTATTTTTAGCTGTTTCCAAGGAGATGTTTAGCATGATATTGATAATTGCATTAATCCTCAATCTACACAATCTGTGGAAGCAGGCACACTTTTCCAGTGTTTCCTGCTTACTGGGCCACTAAGCTGTGATTTATCAGCCAAAAAAATAAGATGCCTTCCTTAGAATAATTGGCCTCAGAAATGTGTTCTGGAGCCCTTCTTTGCCTGTGTCCTCTTCTAGTTAGACACAGTGGGCTGCTTTCCTCTGGCTGACTGCTCGTGCTGGCCCTTATGAGTAGTTCCTTCTGGGTATACCTTGGATCTGGGCTTTGCCCTTTGGGATCTTTTACCAAAGAATGATTCGGCTCTTAACACACGTGTGTGTACACAAGCTATTCACGAGCCTGATCTGGCAGTCTGAGTGATTCATTTGTGTTCATAGAACATTCCTGACAAGTTAGCACTGGAGGACAAACTTGAGCTTGAAATTGGAGTTAAAAGCAGAAGAAACTGAAAGTTTTAAAGAAGAGTTCATTAAACTCTAGTAACTTGAGTTGCCTATCTTAAAATTTGTTTGCAAATAAGTTTTAATCAGTCTTGTTATAGGGTTGTCTTAGCTTCCAGCATCTAATCTTACCCTTCCTGTTTGGAGTCATTCTCCCATTGAGCGCTCAGTATTATTGAGTATGCCTGTCCCTCACTCCATCCTCTGATAGACAAGGTGTGTTACCTACACTTGACCTGTTGGATGACTCTGACCAAGACTTTGACTCTGGATGGGAGCAAAGAAATTAGGATTCCTTTGTAGTCCTTGCAACCCTGTCCTGGCCAGAATGTTCCATGAAGGACATTGACTGCTTTCTTGCTTCCTAACAGCTCTGCCTTGAGTCCATCCTCTCATTGATTCCTTGAGCCCCCAATACCTTTCCAGTAAATCTGTCCCCTTAAAATTTTTCATGAGGGGCCTCCCTGGTGGCGCAGGTGGTTGAGCACAGCACTGTGAAGCTGTCTGCAGCCTCTGCAGTGCTGGTTCGATCTTTGATCCCTGCCGGCCTCAGAGCAACCCACATGGTAAGCAGACCTCTCCTGTCTCGCCCACTGCTCCCCTCAGCAGTGTATTTCGTCAGTCTGCCTGTTCTGTTCCCCACTCTGTCTCTGGTGAATCTTCTCACCCTCCCGCACATCTGGCCTGTACCCCCGTTCTTGTATAAATAAATCTTAAAAAAAAAAAAAAATTCATCTGAGACAGAAATCCTGTCTACTACAATAGAGCACTCTGATCCAGCACCTCCCTCCTGGGTAGTGAGGCCACATACTCACGTCTTGAGTCCCATCACATTAATTGCATTTTTCTGTGTTCCTTATGCTGTATCTTAAAATGAATCTGCTGTATATGCTGTACATCTGGTACACAGTAGATAGTATAGGAATTAGATTGTGTCTATTTGCCACAGCTCTGTTTCATTGAGAGCATGTTAATAAGACATTTGGAATGTCCCATGGCCTCAGCTGTGTATTTCCAAGTCTTCTCTGAAGACAGTATATTTTTACTTTGGTTTGTAATCTCAAGATTACCAACTGTTGAGGCCCCACATTTCTCGTATGTATGGAATACTCCACTTTTTTCCTCCCTTTGAAGTTTTTATTTAGTAAAAAACTTCAAGAATAAAGGAAGAGATATTTGAAGATTCTGTAGTTTTTTGTTGTTATTTTTAAGGCACTATCAGAAAGTGGCAGGTAGACGCTGCCAGAGCTGCTTGTGTACTTACTGTTTTGCTCAGAAACCTGGGCCTTACACAAGTCAGCTTTGCTCTGCAGAGTAGCGTTCACTCTGCCTTTGAGTTTGACAAGCGGTTTGGCCTTCTGTGAGTCTGTGTGCGTGAGAACAATCTAAGAAAAAAGAGATTTGTGTATCTGGGTTTCTTCACATTTCCCGGTTGGCCTGCTAGCAGTGGGCTGCACTGACTTGCAGGTGAAGCCTAATGCCTATCATGCACCTTCCTCATGCAAGCCATAGTTGTAGCTAATTAGCGCTCATATTTTTGAGCCCTTATTTACTAGTCACTGGATTACACATTCATTATCATATTAATACATAAAACTATTAAAGCCTCATTTTTATTAGCTGAGGAAACTAAGGCTCAAAAAGATTTAGAAATTGTCCAGAATCATGCAATTAACAAGTAACAAATGCAGAATTTGGATTTGGATTTACAATGATCTGTATACCAGTGAGTATGTTGTTTAGTTTCATTTTGAGTAAAGAGAAATTAAATGATGCAAAGGAGAAACAAGAAGCCTAGTTTTATGTTTTGAACACTAAATGTGCAGTTGACCAAGTGGGTATGTGTTTTTCTATATCTCTTTGAGATTTAGATAAAATGGACTCAGTTCTCAAAAATTAAGTTCCTGTCTATTAAATGGCTAATGTGTAAAGAAAACTGACAACAAAAACATTGTGTGACATGTGATTCTCTTATCTCTTTCAGAAAAGAAGAGAGGAGAGCACTAGACTAAAGGAGGCAGGGAATGAACAGTTCAAGAAAGGAGGTAAGACCAAGACATGGCCTAGAAATAGGGCTGCAGAATTGATGCTACTAGTAAGGATGGGAACAAGGGACAGGGATCCAGGAGTCTAGACTAAAGGACTCTGGGTGCTTTAGTGTGGTGACATACATCTGAAGCAGTGGGAACCTGTTCCCCTACAGTGTTGTTAACCATTGTTACCTCAGTAAAAGGAAGGAAGGAAGGTGATAGGAGCTATTTTAGCGCTGATGTCTGGTCATCGTTAACTGCTCATTCTTTTTCAAGTCTGAAAGAAACACCAGAGAACTTTTGCAAACAACCAATAAACTGTTAGCAATGCAGTCTTACCTCCCGATACTTTGAAATGTTGTTTGTGACCAGGTTCCAGTGGTTCTCAGATGACAGTGACCAATTAACTACTGTCATGACACAGGCACGGGCTGGATTTTTCTTTTCTGCAATCCACTATCTTTAAATTAGGAGGAAAAATTTCCCAGCAGTTGCTTTGGAAACTCCAGCCTTGACTGTTCAAGACCTTTTGCTGTGTTGCGGTACGGGGTTCCCGCTCTTCCCGGCAGCAGTGCGCTCACAGACCAGCAATTTCAGGCTCGTCTGGGGAGGGATTTTGTTTGTAATTTGGGTTGCTCTTTTGTGTGCTATTTTGGGGGGATGACTTAAGAAGAAGATGTTTTTCATGACTCTCTGCATTTCCAACACTGATTTAGCAATAGGTTGAGTTCACACTGGTAATTTCAGGAATGTGTTTGATCTTCAAATAGCCTTCTATCATGACTTAAACAGTATATGCTTTAGAAATCAGAAGTGACAACATCTTTCCCCTAGTTATTTTTAGGTTAATTTTTTTTTTCCCACTTGGTATTCTGTTTATTGTAAGACATTGTGATTTCCCAAGGATGGTTCAGAAAAAATATGGAACACTTCACAAATTTGCGTGTCGTATTTGCTGATCTTCTCTGTATCGTTCCAATATGTGCTTCCAAAGTGAGCACTTAGGTTAAATTTTTTTGTTCTGATATCCTGGTTTAGTTATCACTTTTTTTCTAAGAGAAGTAACTAATTTTCCTAATTTTGAAGTAACTAATAACTAATTTTCCTAATTTTGAAGATATATCTCTTTGTGTTTTGGTGTTAAATATTTCAAACCTGAGAAAGAAGTGAATAGACAATTTTTTCTTAGTGCCCTGAACTTTTTATGTAGCAATGAGTATATCAATTTTTTATCATCTTTCTTTAAGACCTTTAGTCAACTATTGATTTTTACACTGTTGCTTTTACATAGGATTTTTTTCTCATTCCAGACCAGATTATTAGAATGAACTGAATTCCTAATTTTAGTCTACTTCATTTGTCCAGTTCCCTAATCCCTAAACTCCTTCAAAATCCCTTAGTTAATTGATAAGTCAAATGAGAGCTGAACATCCAGAGCATTCTACTTGAAACCTTTGTCCTGTGAATGGGAAGTATACCTCCTGAGACCCTATGGAGTACAGTAGTATTGGGAATAAAATCATATGAACTTTGGTCTTTTATCCTCAGATTATATAGAAGCTGAGAGTTCTTACAGTCAAGCCCTTCAGATGTGCCCATCCTGTTTCCAAAAAGACAGGTCTATTCTGTTCTCAAATAGAGGTGCCGCAAGGATGAAACAGGTATGTTTGCCTTTTGTTTTTAAGAAGCCTGTGAACTTGCAGTGTTTTCATAGGGTAGCTTCTCTCCCAAAACAAGCACAGGGGTTTAAAGTTGCATCTCCCTTTTCCTGCGCGTGTATTTCCCTGATATAAAGGGCACAGGAAGGATAGAAAGAGATTTTGAGAAACAAAACTCAGATTACTGTTAACATTTCCCATTTTAATGGCTGAGGAACACTTTAGAGAAGACTGGCAATTTCCACCAAACGAGGGCAGGTTAATGAAGTGAAGGACCAGGTAGTGCATGTCCTAGAATAGCTACTGCTGCTTATTTTAGGCCTCTGGAATTCTAGATAAAGACTCTAAGGGACAAGATAACACTCATGAAAACACTGGGCTTAAAGACGCTTAGTCCTAAGATTCTGATTTTCCTGTTGAAAGTGCAGACACAGGGAGAAGTGTGCAACAGCTGGGGTGAGAGGTGCCCTTAAATGCAAAATCGGTGCTGGGGAAAGTTCTAAAGTGTTTTGTATTTCCAGAGAATTAAGAGCCCGACATAGCAGGGTGATTGAGGAATTGATAACAGCGCAGTATTTGTTTTATACCAAGTGGGTATTAGAAGTTAGATTTGTTGCTGATTTGTCTGATACTCCTGTTCACAACATAGTAAATCTTGCTGTATTGAAATGGTGAGTTTTTTGAAAAAACAAACCACTTGTTTAAATTAACTTTGGCCACTATAGCCAAGGCACAAGGCATGGGTTATTTCACATACCTGTACGCAGCCATGAGGCAGGCTCAAGATTGAGTGAAGTGGTGGTTGGTTGGTGGTTGGTATCAGACATCCCTGTCACTTTTGTTTTGATGTTGCCTCAAATTCTTCAGTTCCTCTACTGAGAGTCACTGTGGATGACCAGGTTGGATTTTTGTTTTTTGTTTTTATTTTAAGGGCCGGGGTTGGAGCAGGCATGCTTGAATCCTTGGGTATGCAGAAAACTTTTCAAACCCAAACTTGTATATTTTATTATTGGATTCAATCTCCAGGATGAAGAATTTTTAGTGATTTATATGACATAGGAAAAGATAATTCTAGCATATACAAACACATTTTGTTAGGTAAAATGAAGCAACTTTTTTTAGATTACATAAAACTATTCATTAATTCATTACCACCTATTAGAATCCACACCTAATTGTTTTTAAATGTTGCTGGAAAATTCTGATCTTTTAGCATTGGCTTCTCAGAGACATCTTGCCACTCTTCAGATTGGAAATTTTCAGTGTGAAATGGAATGAGGGATTCCTTCAGTGTCAGAGAAAATGTGCCAAGTTCATTGGAGCTGGGGATTTGAAATTCTTGCTTTCCGCAATTTCCACTTTATTGGTACTGGGTTAAGATTGGACCAGCATAATTGACTAGTTCCTGAGTTAGAAAATGTGTGCTCTAACTTGTCTTTTGTCTGTCACATCTGACGAGAACTGGAAAGATAGTTGCCTTGTGACCATTCCCTGTACAAAAGATGGGTTTGTTAGTGGGTTATTTATTTATTTATTTATTTATTTATTTATTTATGCATACAAGAACTGGGGTATAGGCCAGAGGTGTGGGGGGTGAAAGGATTCACCAGAGACAGAGTCAGGAATAGAACAGGCGGATTGACTGAAATACACTGCTGAGGGGAGCAGTGGACGAGTCAGGAGAGGTCTGCTGTGCCATGTGGGTAGCTTCCTGGCCGGGAATTGAACTCATGCTTCAGTGGCTGTGGATAGCTTCATACATTGCATCTTAACCCCTTGCGCCACCAGGGAGGCTCTGTTAGTGGGTGTTTTTGTTTTGTTTTAAGTTGCACTCTTGATATTCTAAGAAAGATTCTCATATGAGAGATCTGAAAACTTCCAGATTTAATGCACTGAAGTGACTTATGAAACATGTTCTGAGTTTTTCACAGAAAGTATGGTTAACTACTTTAAGAATTTCTAAAAGACAAGTTTGCAGGCTTAGCACCCCTGACTGGATTCATTGGCCAGGCTTTCCATTTCACATCTGGAGCCAGAAAAAGGCAAATGGGTGTGAAGATAGAGTTTGAGGCTTATCCTGAGAATAAGGGTTTTTTTTTTTAACTGCTTTTGTGTATTATGTACACTGTTTTACCTATGTGTGTATATATATTCAAATTATGAAAGAATGGTTAATGAGTTTTGGTTTCTTTACACCATCACTTTAGAGACTGTCCCTCTAAGCACAGATAACCTGAGTCCCCTGAAGTGTTAGTCAACTATAAGCCTCACACAAAGTATTCCATGATAAAACTTCAATTCTTTAATCTAAAGCGGTCATTTGATGAGAATAAGATGAACTGCATCTCAATAACAACTACAAGGGACACTAAGAAAACCACCACACAGTGGTACACTTAAGTTGTAAAGACTTACTCCTATTTCAGAAAATTTAAAATATGAAGTTGTGGATCTTAGATTTACAGAAATCTGATGGTTAAAGGAAACTGACAATACAAAATCACACAGATTTCTTTACCGCAGGAATTCTTGGAGCTTTTAGTGTGCAAATTGCTATGCTGGACATTGACAGAGATAAAGAATAGTGTTTCCCAGGTGACTCTGGAAACTTTGTTGTTTAGTGTGGGTGAAATACACATGACATCAACTTGACCTTTTTAACCATTTTAAAGTATACAATTCAGTGGCATTAAATTATGTTCACAGCCATCACCATCCTTAGCTGGTTCCAGAACTTTGCCATCACTCCAAGAGGAAATGCTGGAACTACTCCACATACCAGCATTGTTTTTACTGAATCCCAAAATACAGTTTGCCTAAATTGCTTTAAAGCATTATGAAGAATATTTAGTATTTGGGCCTCCCTGGTGGTTCAGGTGGTTGAGCGCAGCACTGTGAAGCTGTCCGCAGCCTCTGTGGTGCCGGTTCGAATCCTGCTGGCCACGGAGATACCCACATGGCGAGGCAGACCTCTCCTGTCTCACCCGCTGCTCCCCTCAGCAGTGTATTTTGGTCAGTCTGCCTGTTATGTTCACCGCTCTGTCTCTGGTGAATCCTCTCACCCTCCCGCACATCTGGCCTGTACCCCGGTTCTTGTATAAAAATAAATAAATCTTTAAAAAGAAAAAAAGAATAGTATTTTTTACAGTCGGTATTAAGGAAGAATTAAACTTATTCTTTGAACTAAGTTTTCTGGAATATTGCAGAAACTAATTTGGAGAAAATAGACATTTTTAGAGCTAGAGGGGTTAAATAGGTTAGAGTCCAATCTGGAACTAGAATCCAGTTCTTTCAACATCTTTCCATTATACCATGCTTCAAGAGTCAGCAAATTAAATTAGTTCAATATAGGACCTCCCTGGTGGTGCAAGGGGTTAAGCACCACACTATGAAGCAATCTGCAGCCTCTGCAGCATGATTTCGATCCCCAGCCGGCCAGGGAGCAACCCACATGGCTCAGCAGACCTCTCCTGTCTTGCCCACTGCTCCCCTCAGCAGTGTATTTCAGTCAGTCTGCCTATTCTGTTCCCCACTCTGTCTCTGGTGAATTTTCTCACCCTCCCATATCAATGGACTGTGCCCCAGCTCTTGTATGTATAAATAAATAAATCTTAAAAAAAAAATTAGTTCAATATATTTGGTGAATTCTTTTGTATTTCTGCTTCGCCAATGGGTAAAGTAAGGTTTCAGCTTATGTCATTAGATTTTTTGGGCCATTAAGATAAATCATGTTAATGTTCTATACATGTTGATGTTGTGTTTTTATCTTTCAGGACAAGAAAGAGATGGCCATCAGTGACTGCAGCAAAGGTACAGCTTTTTGATCTTGTTTACATGTTAAGATACAAAAGCAGTCTCAGCTCTTTGGACAGTCACAGACGCTCTGTCCAGGTGTGCACTTGTGCATGTGTGCCCTTAGAGTTGCTGTCCAGTACTTGTTTTAGCGTAAGCATGCATTTGGAAGAATAGTTCGGCTCCCCTATCCTGTGGTAGTAAATATGTAATGAAAAATTCAAAACTCCCTTGGTAACAGAAACTCACGGGACATGATTTAATTTCTAGAGTGTCCAAATGCCTTTCTTGTTGAGATTCATATTGAAGATCTTCACTTCTCTTAGAGCACCTATATCTGTGTTTGGATGGGAGGGCAGGGAGTGTAGGTGGCGTAGCTGTGGTGAGGGGCAGATTCTTTTAGGGAATTGGTAGACTCTTCAGATGTAATTGTTGTCCTAAACCTACTCATATCACTTTTTTTCTTTTTTTTTTTCCAATTGAAGTAATGTTGCATTATAACATTATATAAGTTCATTGTTGAGAATCAACAGGAGTGTGTATTACATTACGTTCAGCACTTAAAAAAGTTCAAATCTAACCTTCACCATACTGTTGTCCCCTTTGTCTGGATTTACCACCTGCTTCCCCTTTGCCATCATTTTAATTACCTTCAAGGTTCTGCACAGTGAATCTAGCCTTTGCTATACATGTTTGCTCATCCTGTGTCTGAGTTCCACTGAGGTCTTTTCATGCCACCAACTTAGACACCCAGACTAGACTCTGTCATCTTTGTTTTTGCATAGAACTGGGGTCTGGGCCAGAGGTGTGGGCAGTGAGAGCATCACCAGAGACAGAATGGGGAGCAGAACAGGCAGATTTACTGAAATAGACTACTGAGGGGAGCAGCAGGTAAGACGGGAGAGGTCTGCTGCGCCATATGTGGGTCAGCTCCCTGGCCTGCGATTGAGACTTAACCCCTAAGTCACCAAGGAGGCCCCTACTGTTTTTGTCAACAAAATTCTTCATAGAGCAGACGGTTGTCTTTCTAAACAGCTTTGTGTGGAGACTCAAATGATCACATTTCCTTGCCTTTCTTCCTTTCTATTCTTAGAGATTTTTCTAGCTAATTACTTCTTTAGGTGATTTGTATGTGTGTGTTTCCCTTCCTTGTGTAATATTTTCTCTGGGAGAATCAGAATTGGAAAGAACCTTACTTGTTATCTTACTCATACTAAACTTGAATTCTATTCTTTTTTTTTTTTTTCCATTGTCACTGTCTTGGCTTTCTTTTATTTATACTTGGTATTTCTTTATGTAGCAAAATGAAAGAAACAGTTACTGCATTTGAATCTAGCAGACTAAATCTAATTCTGAATGTACTGTTTTGTTTGGAAGAAGGTGTTTAACCTTCCTCTGTATGAGTTTGTGTGGGTATGAAGAGTTTGAATTAGGAACAAGCTGCTGATTTTCAGAGTCCTCTCTCTGACCAAGTGGTGAAAAAGTATCAGTGAGCTTGATTAGCAAACAGTTAATTTCTTTCTAGAGCCCTAAAAGTGAGCACCTAACAAGAAAATGAGAGTGAGCAGGTCTTCTCCAACCAAAGTGTTTTCCAGATTTGTTTTTGCATTTGGTTAAACCAATATTCATGTGTTTATGCACCGTCATGTGAGCTTCATACATCGTACCCATAGGTAAGAGATACTCAACTGCTGAGGTCTGGCACCCCTTCTCCCAACACATGCACTCTCTGTTCATAAACCTTTTTTGCAGAGGACTTAACATCTTATTTCTGAGATCTTAATAGTAAAGGCTTATTTCTTTCTCTTTATATGACTTGGAAAACAATCACATGTGCAATACCTTGGTTTTTACAGAAATAGTCATGGGAAAATTCCTTCTCTTCAATACATATTTGCATTATCAGAAGCTATTCACTAGTTTGAAAGGTGGCCCATTCTGGATTAACATGTAAATTAGGGCATTCTTTGTCTTTAAAAGATGTATAGCAAGTCATTGAAGTGTTTTTCTTCTTTTTTTTTTTTTTTTTAAGATTTATTTATTTTATTTATACAAGCACTGGGTACAGTCAGAAGCGCGGGAGGGTGAGAGAATTTACCAGAGCCAGAGCAGGGAGCAGAGCAGGCAGAAGGACCGAAGTACACTGCTGAGGGGAGCAGCGGGCTGCAGGAGAGGTCTGCACGCCATGTGGGATCCTCACCTGGAGGCCGGGGTTCGAACTGGTGTTGCAGAGGCTGTGGGCAGCTTCGCAACCCGGTGCTCAACCACCATGCCACTGGGGAGGCCCCACTGAAGTGTTTCTCCTGTGGTTACTGTGTTGTCGTTTGGAGTATTTTAAGAGAATGTGCTATATGGGACCAAGGTGTGGTTGACAGAGAACATATAAAGTTGAAATATTAAGAGTTTTGGATTCTTTCAGAAAACCGCGTGAGGGGGTATAGCTCAGGGGTAGAGCATTTGACTGCAGAAAACCGCGTGAGCCAGTGTCCCCGTCCTGCTATGTACCATCTATCTCTTTGGTCCTCTTCTGTTGCGTTAGCCACACCACACTGATAATGGGAGTCATGGAGCAGGCTACATAATGTAGGATGCTGCTGAAAGAGCAAGATCCTGGCCTTTTGATTCTTAGCATAATCACACAGCATCAGTTGTGTGGGGAAGGAAAATGTGCTCTGTCATCTCTAGTATCTGGGGTCTTGAGTCTGCCCCCCAGGCGCTTCTCATCTGCTTTATGACTCGGTATTGAGATTGAAATCAAGCTGTAGATCCCCAGCGATGGTTTCAATCTTATCAAGGCATTCCACTGTTCAGCTTCTGGGGTCCCTTGTCATACATCAGTTAACACCCGTGCCCCTCTGCCCCCCCAGGCATTCCCTGTCATACCTTGTGATGCATACCCTTCCCAGGGTCACCAAACTTTCTGCTCTTGATTGATTTGAAAGGCACCTTGACCAAGTAGTTCTGACCTGGTATAGGAATGCAAAACTAGGTGACAAAAATGGTGACTTTACAGGCCATTTAGCAGACCCACACTTTTTTTTTTGGTACTGATTTTTTTTAATATAATTTATTTATACATATTTTACATCATTGTTCATTTTTATACAATGTTTGCTTTCCCCTCTCTGGTGTAGTCCCCAAAGAATTCCCACCACCAATTCACCCATGCACCATCACCATAGTCCCTTGTGCTCTTCCCCACCCCACCCCCATTCTGATCCCTCTCCTTCCCTACCTCTGCAGAATGTCTCTGATTTATAGTTGCCTGCCAATTTTTTTGCTGCTGCTGCTGCTGTTTTTTACCTGATCCCTTATTTGGTTCTACTGTATTCCTCCTATAAATGAAACCATGCAATAGTTTTCTTTTTCCTTCTGACTTATTTCACTGAGCATAATCCCTTTTAGCTCCTTCCATGTTGCTATGAATGGCATTAGTTTATCTCTTTGGATTACTGAATAGTATCCCATTGTGTGTATGTACCACATCTTCTTGATCCAGTCATCTATTTCTGAGCATTTGGGTTGTTTCCATATCTCACCTATTATAAATAGTGCTGCAGTAAACATAGGGGTGTATGTATCCTTTTGAATTAATGTTTTTGTGTCCTTTGGGTAGATTCCTAGGAGTGGAATTGCTGAGTAATATGGAAACTCCATCTTTAGCAGATTGAGGAATCTCCACACAGCTCTCCATAGTGGTTGGACCAGTTTGCATTCCCACCAGCAGTGTAGGAGAGTTCCTCTTTTCCCACGTCCTTGCCAACATTTGTTGTTGCTAGATTTTTTAATATGTGCCATGCTCACTGGTGTAAGGTGGTACGTCATTGTGGTTTTGATTTGCATTTCCCTGATTATAAGGGAATTTGAACATTTTTTCATATACCTGTTGTCCATTTGCATTTCCTCTTTGGAGAAGTGTCTTTTTAGCTCTTCTGCCCAGTTTTTGACTGGATGGTTTGTTGAGTTGTGTGAGTTCTTTGTAGATTTTTGTGATCAGTCCCATACCAGTGTGTGGAATGCAAAAATTTTCTCCCAATCACTTGGCGTCTCTTTGTTTTGGTTAATGTCTCTTTTGATGTACGGAAGCTTTTTAGTTTGGTGTAATCCCAGCTGTTTATCTCTTCCTTCACTTTCTTTGGGGGATGAGTCTGTAAAGATGTTATGAAGATGTATGTCATACAGTATTTTACTTGTATTTTCTTCTATATATTTTATGGTTTCAGCAGAGAATTGCCTCTACTGCTGTGTCTTCTCCCATTCCCTCCTCATCCTATAGCCATTAGGCTTCTGTTTCATCTGAGCTACTGAAACCTATCTATAAAGATTACCAACAGCTTCTTACTCAGTACAGTAGTGTTTCTCTGTCCTCACCTTACTTGACCTCTGCAAAGCATTTACTATGGTGTGTCATTTTTTGTTTTTTTTTTCCTGTTTCATTGACTTTTTAGCCATTCTGCAGCCTTGTTAACCTTACCATCTGGAAATCTCTAGATTTTAGTCTTACACAGGGCCTTTTTTTTTTTTCCCCCTATTTTTTTCCCTGTGTGATCTCATCCAGTTCTGAAAAATGTCATCTCTGTGTTACATTTTGAATCTTCAGCTCTCCTTGCATTCCATGTGAACTGGACCTCTCTTTCTTGGATGTCTGTTAGGCACTCCAAATTTAAAGTGACTGGAACAAACTGCGCCCGCGCGCGTGCACACACACACACCACCACCCCCACCACCCCCTTGCAATTAGGAGTTACCATTTCTGATTAAGGGGCATTACCTTCTATTCACTTGCTTCAACTAAAACCTCTGTAGTTATTCCTGATTGTTTTCTTTCTTTCATTCGACATAGCTTGACTAATTAGCAAGTCTTAGGGGTTCTAATTCAAGGATTTGCAATAAACCTGGCCTCTTTCCCTCTCTGCATCTACCAGCATTGGCAACATCATCTCTCTCGCCAGGCCACTACACAGGCTTCCCAGCTCTCACGCTAACCTCCTCCTACTACAGCCAAAGGATGCCTAAAATTGTAAATCAGATTATGTCTTTAGACTGCTTAAAACCATCCCAGTGGCTTCTCATCACACTTGGGGAAATGTCCAACTCCTTTCCCTGACCAACAAGCTTCCGGAATCTGGTCTTGATACTGGGCAGCAAGGGGCACTAAAACGCCACAGACACTACCCAAATAACTTATCAGTCACTGTCTGAGTTCTTCACCCATGCACAAAATTCCAAGACTGCTCAGGCTCAGAGAACAACATGGGATTTATTTAACAAACCAGGGAAAAACAAAGATTTACTGAGTCCCAAAATGGCCATTTACCTCATCCAAAGCAGTGTCCTATGTTTCCAAGTCCTAAACAGAAAGCATCTAAGGTCATGTCTTCCCGCCACTGAGAACACAGAGCTCCTCCCCCAAACAATAGGCCCTGTGCCCAAGAGGGCATCTTCCTGCCACTGTGGCAAGTGGCAGCCAGACTTATAGGCCAGGTTCCAACTCATGAAGACAACAGAAGACACAGCAGGAAATGTTCCCCGAGCTGCTGAGATGCCCCAGCACAGCACCAGACAAGCAACACTCCAAACAGCAGCTGCAGTGGCTGAACGACCTGACAAATGGCCACACTCACGCAGCTCAGAGAGGGGCCCAGCTCCGGGTCTTCGCCTTCTCTGCCAGGCTGTAACAGCAGCAAAACCAGGAACAGTTCAGTTGCTTGGCTACTTGCAAAGCTTCTGAAGTTTTCCTCTCTGAGGTTGGCTGTTGGAGGCCTCTCCATGTTCAGAGGCCCACAACAGTCTTCTAGAAGATCGGCACGGTGGGGCTGAAATTGCTGACCCCAAAAAACACTGAATCCCGAATGCTGAATAAATCCTAGACTGCTTCTGCAGTCCCTTATATTTCTTATCAGTTGTTCCACCCCAAAATGTGATACTTTTTAGCATTTTTCATGAAGCTAGCTATCCTCACCAGCACCCACCTTGAGGAGGCACTACCAGTCTTTGGCTTCAGCCACTGGTTACAGGCTTTGTCTATATCTTCAGCTTCATCTCTTCCTGGTACATACCTCCTTAGCTTCTCCAGTGGCTGGAGAATCTCCTTTAAAGATTCCTTCTTCAGGGCCTCCCCGGTGGTGCAGCGGTTGAGCGCTGGGTTGCGAAGCTGCCCGCGGCCTCTGCGGCGCCTGTTCGATCCCCGGCTGCTCCCCGGCCACCAGAGGAGGGTCCCACATGGTGCGCAGACCTCTCCTGCCACCCGCTGCTCCCCTCAACAGTGTACTTCGGTCCTTCTGCCTGCTCTGCTCCACACTCTGGCTCTGGTGAATTCTCTCACCCTCCCGCGCTTCTGACTGTACCCAGTGCATGTAAAAACAAAACAAACAAACAAATAAAATAAATAAATAAAACATGCCTCTATTAAAAAAAAATATTAAAAAAAAAAAAAGATTCCTTCTTCATAGTCTCTGATCTTCTCTGAAGTTACTTTATTCCCCCTTCACTTGAATTCACATTACTTTGTTTTATTTTTCTCTATCACCCTATGATCATCTGAAATGATTTACCTGTATGCTCTTGTTTCTAGACTAGCATAAAACCTCATGAGAACAAAGACCTGGTCTGTCCTTTTACCAGTTTACTCAAGAGATATGTTAGGTAGATCTAGTAAGTAAAAATAAATACTGAAAACTTGAATGCTTAAAAGTCAAGGCTATATTATGTGAAGAGGAAAAAAATGTTCTAGAGCCATGACATGGCCTTCTAACAGAAAAAGACACAACTCAGAGGGAAATAGAAGGATCCCATGTACTTGAGCCAAAACACAGACAAAGGACGATTAGAAGGGCAGTCACTGCTGAATAAAGGAAAGGATAGTTTGTATCAGTAATCTATAGCTGGAACAGTTTTTTTTTTTTTTTTAATAATATTTTATTTTTATATTCCCCATACAATTGCAATCCCCCATTCTGACCCCAATCCCTCCCCTCCCGCCCCCCACCCTCCAAAAAGTGTCTCTGGTTCATAGTTTTTGTTGATTTTGATTTTCACTTTCTTATAGTTATTCATTTTCCTGGTCCCTTATTTAAGTTTTCTAGATTCCTGCTATGAGTGAGACCATCCGGTATTTTTCTTTTTCTTTTTGGCTTATTTCACTGAGCATGATCCCTTCCAGCGTCATCCATGTTGCTACAAATTGCATGTGTTTATCTTTTTTGAATGCTGAGTAATATTCCATGGTATATATGTACCACATCTTCTTGATCCAGTCATCTATTTTTGGAACAGTTTTTTAAAGGAACACAAAGGTTCGACTAAAATGTCACCTGAGTAATCTTGATTTGACCTTAGCTGTTGGCCCTAGGAAAAAGAGAATGATGGTAGAATTTGCCTTTAAGCTCTTTTCCCTCAGCTCTTTCATTTGTACCTTCAAGTGCTCTCTCTTTTTTTCACTGTGACTCCGAGCCCTGTGTTTTGGCTTATTCTCAAGTGGTGAAGGACATGTAGGTAAAAACAAGGACTTGAGCTATAGACGTAGGTCTGGCCACAAGCCAGATACAGCCTCCTACCAGCATTTTTAGAACCTGTGAGCTGAAAATGGTTTTTTACATTTTTAAATAGTTGGAACTAAAATCAAAAGTATTTCATGGCAGATGAAAATTATGTGAAATTCACATTTCTGTGTCCATAAATGCATGTTCGAACACAGCCAGCCTTATTGCTTTTGCACTGACTGCTTCATGCTGCAGCAGCAGAGGTCAGTGACGACAGAGACGGTTTGTTCAGTGAGGCCTGAAGTCTTCACTATGTGTCCTCTACAGAAAGCATTTTCATCTCAGATACAGGTGCAGACAAATCTATTCCTTTTAGACCCTTGCTGTATGATTAACACAAAAACTTGATAGAGCTGAAGTTTTAGGCCCTTTTTATTCATGGTAACTATTATTTCTTCTCTTTTCACAGCCATCCAGTTGAATCCCACCTATATCAGGGCAATATTGAGGAGAGCAGAGTTGTACGAGAAAACTGACAAGCTAGATGAAGCCCTGGAAGACTATAAATCCATATTAGAAAAAGATCCATCAGTTCATCAAGCAAGAGAAGCTTGTATGGTAAAACCAGATTTTTTTCCTGCCTGGTGAATCTTAAATAATCTCTCAGGACATGGCTACATTCCATTTCTTTTTTTTTTTTTTAAAGATTTACTTATTTATGCATACAAGAACTGAGGTGTAGACCAGAGGTGCAAGGGGTGAGAAGATTCACCTGAGACAGTAGGGAGCAGAACAGGCAGATCTACTGAAATACACTGCTGAGGTGAGCAGCATGCGAGACAGGAGAGGTCTGCTGCACCATGTGGGTTCCTCCCTGGTGGGGGATCGAACGCGTGCTGCAGTGGCTGGTGATAGCTTTATAGTGCTATGTCTTTAACCCCTGTGCCACCAGGGAGAACCTTCATTCCATTTCTGTGTTTTTGAGGAGCAGATATATGGGTAGTAGAACTTTTTTCCTTTTCGGCATTGCAAAAAAAATAAAAAGGTCTTAGAGGAATAAACATTAGAAAAGAGGAAACAAGTGTCCCTGAAACCCAAATGTCACATATGTTTAAAATTCAGTCTTATGTACAAATGTTGCATTTAAAAAATTTTAAGAGATGCAAACTCAAGATGGTTTTATTTTGTGAGCCTTGGGGTCTCCCCACTGGGCCTGTAGTGCTTTAGGGGCTGTGCCCTACAGGGTTGGGAATCTACACATCTACCCACCCACCATGCCATTGGGGCTGAAATGTAATAGTAAACGCCTCTCATTCCATGGTGCCACCACATCCAGATGCTACCAGCTACCTGGTGCCCCTCCACTGGCTCTGGCCTGAGATACCCATGGGGTAGCTGTGGCTGAGAACCTCTCTCTTCAGGGCCCCTCAGTTGCACTTAGGAGGTAGCCTGATGAGCAGTAGAATTTTGAAGTGATGGCCATAGGCCAGCTGTGACCATGTACCATTTCATCTTTAGGGTTGACATAAACTTTATTTCATTGCTGGCTTGGGGAAATCCTGTCCACCACAGTTTAGTCCAGAGTGAATCTTAGCATTATAGCTAAAGAAATTGGGCTTCTCTGTGCATCCTTTCCCTTATTTGACCACCAAGTTCCTATTTATTGTCACATGCCCAGCTCATTTTCAGTTGATCACATCCTAAAATAACCTCATCTTTCTTAAAATGACTCTTATTCTGGTCTTTGGCAGCTATAAATCCTTTTGCTAGATGTCATAATTATTTTTATCTCAATTATAAATTCAGTGTTGCTGGCTTTTCCCCCCCTTTAAAAATATTTCTAGATTTGTGCTTGTACCTTTATCACCACTCTTTGATTCTCTCATGCACAGAGCAAGAGATAAAAGTACATGCTACAAAGTGGTTGTGTCTTTGTCGTTACCACTCTAAAGGAATGTAAGACTAGTTCAAGAAATACTGACTGTTAATTAAGCAAGTGTCTTCGCTGCCAGGCTTTTCAGTCATGGAGATTGGGTGGGGGTAGTCTGCCAGGAACCCCAGACTGCAGCAGTGATTGCAGACTAGCCCACAGGAGAGGAAAGCTTAAGCCATTTGTTTTTTAATTGCAGCCAAGGACCAACATTTAAAATGCTAAGCACCCTACAATGCACATGCAACCCCGCTCCAAAATACCAGCGGTGGGCCTCCCTGGTGGTGCAACGGTTAAGATGCAACATATAAAGCTCACCGTAGCCACTGCAGCACGACTTTGATCCCAGCCAGGGACTAGACCATATAGCGCAGCAGAGCTCTCCTGTCTCACCCGCTGCTCCCCTGAGCAGTATATTTCAGTCAGTCTGCCTGTTCTTCTCCCCACTCTGTCTCTGATGAATCCTCTCACCCCCCGCACGTCTGGCCTGTACCCCTGTCCCGTTCTTGTATGCATAAATAAATCTTTAAAAAAAAAAAATACCAGCGGTGCCAAGTTTGAAAAACCCTGAGCTGGATGATTAGTTACGGACATCCAATACGGTTCTGATCCTTTTCTCAAGAAACTAGAATATATTAAAAAAAAGACTTCAAGTTAAAAAGGTGAAACTGTAAATATCACCCAGAATCCCACTGTAAACATCTGCCGTGTATCCTGTGAGACAGTTTTCTGTATGTGCTAGTCACGTTTTTATTGCTCTTCTCCCTGGGCCAAACTATAGCCATGACCCAGCTGACTGCTGTGTTTGTGTGACGCCCACATATCCTTGCTTTTCATTATTTACAGAGTCACAGATAGAGGCCTCACCTGATGGCACTTTAAATGCTTCTCCAAGTCAAAAACAAACATTTCACCAACTCTTTCTTCTCTTCTCCCCTCAGAGATTACCTAAGCAAATTGAAGAACGGAATGAAAGACTCAAGGAAGAGATGTTGGGTACGTCTGCTTTCCTCACTCTCCCTTGACCATCAGTAGCCAGGGGCTTTCAGGATTTTGCTTACGGGAGGGGGCTCCGGGGTGCTCAGGAGTCAGAAACAGCTTTGGGCCCTTTGTTGTAGGCAGCCATACCCAGGTGCTTACTGACCTGTCAGCCCTTTCAGACTAGGAAAAGAGCCGCGCGGTTTAGAGAGGATATCTGCCTTTCAAAAACCAAACGTCCATTTTGTTCTTACTGGGAAGATTTCCTGCCTTCAAGAATTCAAATGTAGTTTGACTCCTACCCTGGTTGGCTGGGTTAATGGTCTCTTCCAGATTTGAGTTTGTACCTTTATCACCACTGTTTGATTCTCTCTAATGCACAGAGCGCAGCTGGGAGCTGGGAGGCAGTGAGTGTAAACTTGGAGGCCAGATGGTGATGCTAACATAGGTCTGTGGACAAGCTTGGGTTACAAAGAGAAAAGAGGCAGTAGCCCTCCTGCAATTCTGTGACTATGCAAGTGTGTGTCTTCGCCAACCTTCTCCCTTTGCAAAGTAGCAACAGCAGCCCTTCTGCCCACCTGTGCCTGTACATGTGTGTCTCTTCGCCAACTTTCTTCCTTTGCAAAGCACTGGCAGCTCTCCTCCCAAGGCTGCCCGCCTGTGACTGTGCAGGCCTCTCTTTTAGCAAACCTGTCCCTCTGAGGGCAGCTCTTTCTGCCCGCTTGTGTCTGTGCAAGTGTCCTTTACTCTCCTCTCCTTTTTTAGAATAAACCTGCCTTTTTGGATATTTAAAAAAAAAAAAAAAAAAGAATGTGGGCTAAAAATCTTTGTCATCATCATTTGCAAATTGTTTTATACTGCTTCCTGGCCAAGCCAGGAGATTGCAAACAAATGGAATTGCTGCAAGTCTCTGTGTGTCTGTGGTGTGGTTCTTCCCTGATCTCCTGTCTTCTCGGTTTATTGAAGTGTGAGAGAGAAGATAAACTCATCTACTTTCTCACAGAGCCTTCAAGGCAGCTTCCAAGGCATCTGGGGCCATCAGCCTGGCAGACTCATCCTTCTAGTAGCTAGAGGTTGGTGTTTGCTGTTAGGTTTTGCTGTCGGACTTCTGCTCCAGATTTCACTCACCAGCTGCCAAACCAAGTTCTCTGCTGGGATGGGTTCTCAAAACATGGTGCCTTGACCAGCACTTCTTGAGAATTTATCCTGACAGCACATTTTCAGATCCTGCCCAAACCATCTGAGCCCCTTTAGGTAACTGGTACACATTAGAGTTCACTGACTGACTGGCGAGTGGTAGGGAGATATAGAGGCAGCTGGGGGACCCTGAGCCAGTATGGGGTTCAAAACCTCTGCTCTGAGTGGACCTCTGAACAGAAGCAGGCATGTCACTGATTCTTCTCTTCACTTCTCATGCTTTAGCTGCCGCAGAGAAAAAGCTGGAAGTACACTCGTGCAGGTGGCTGCTTGCACCTGTGAGCCATCGTTGCCAAACTTTATTTCTGGTGTTGCGTCGGCTCCCTGTGTTGTCCCTCTCCGCCAGGTGGGCAGGTCCTAGGGTTGGAGTCATCACAGGATTGTGCTAAGCTGGGTTTCTACCATTCCTTGAGATGTTGCTGCTCCTGTCTCACCCAAGGGCTGCTGGGTGCTGGTCCTGACCTGGAGACCTACAGCCATGATCACTTATTCCCTGACAGAACCAGTAGCGTGGGCAGGGCCCTGCCCCATGGTCCTGCCTCCCCTTCACTGCACCTGCTGTCATCCCTGCCCAGCACTTGGTCACACACATGGGGGCCATGGTGGTCATCAGTCCAGGCTCATCTCTTTCTACCTCTCGGAACACAGCTCTGGCGTCGTAACCCTGAAGTTACTCTGTTCTTTACCGGCCACTAGCAGCCTGATGAGCCCACGTCTGAGCTGAATTAAGAACACCATCGTCTATGAGTTAAGACACCACATTCAAAAGCCAAATGTGGAGCTCAAGCTACCTTGCTGGTTGTCGTCGTGAGGATTTGAGCATGCTTTGGGCACTCCCTGTGTGCCCCGTGCTCTGTTCTGTGCCTCGTAACCAAGCTAGACTTGGCTCCCTCTCTGGGATGACAAGAAATACTCTGAATCATTACTGTCTCTTAAAACCGCTGAGCCACGCTTGTGAGTGTGGGGAGCCTGACTTTTTACATGCTCCTCTTCATCCAGCCGGCTGGTCCTCATTATGGCTCACGGCCACCCCCAGTGTCTCTAAACCAAGTCCTTGTCGTCATCCCTCCACAAGGAATGTCATTTGTAGGTTTTATTGCCCCACATTGAGTTTCATTCCTCATTGCTGCACCCCATGTTTCTCTCAAGAGCCCCCTACTTTTTTGAGCTCTTGGTCTAGTCCAGCCCCCATTTGCATCCAAGTGCAAATAGAAGCATTTGAATTAAGCATTACTCTGACTTCTCTACTCTGTCCCTCTTGCTCCAAGGAAAGCTTGTGTTAGCTGCCCAGCTGTGTTCCTGCCTCCCAATGGGGTGAATTCTCTCGAAACATTGCTTGACACAGAAGTTAGTATTTGTCAGAATTGCGCCCATCAACAAGCTTGGCACACTTGTGTCTGAGCACACAGATGGGACTGTTGTCTGCCATGGACTCTAGTCTAGCAGAGGATGTCCAAACAGGGACATGTTGATGTATTTATTGACAAGACTGAATTTGCTACAGGTGGAGATAAGGCAACCTCACGGTTACTGTGCGAAGGGGAAGCCCCGATGTTGGCAGCCAGGAGAGAGCCAGGCTAGCTCGGCAGCCTCCTTACTTGGCACAGGGAAGCTGTGTTAGTGTCTGCACAGCAGCGACACTGCACAGCAGCGGGAAGGCCCGTGAGTGTGTGGCTGTGTGTGAGACTGTGAGCGGCCATTTAGGAGCATGGTCTCCACTGAAGGTGCTTCTCTGCCATTTCCCAGCAGTGTATTTTGAGACACCAGGACCTTGACGTCCACACTGTTCCTTTATGCTCCTGCCACCCCTCTCTGGATTCAGAACCTCTTTCCCCAGCACCTCAACAGTCCCATGTTTGTTCCATGACAGATGGCCTTTCGCCCATAGTGTTGCACACTCTGCCAGACCGCTGCAGCACTCCTCTTCTGGTTCATTCTTCGCCACGGGACTGCTAACCCTGAAAGCTCAGGTCTCACACCCTCAGTGGGCTCCCGCCGCCATGCCCAGCTCCTAGAGCTGGACAGGAGAGGCCTCCCACCTGGCTCTCTGCTCCACCCTGGCCTGCCCGTCTCCATTTGTTCCAGCATCTCAGTGCACCACCCACTCCCACCATCACAGATGGTTGCGGTCCTGCCCCTCCTCTCTTGCTTGCTTCCAGCACAGTCTTTGCACAGAAGGTCTGCCTCCCCCTGCCCCAGCTGGAGGAATCGTCCTGACAGTCACAGTATTTTATAGTTCAGCTTCACGTGGACTGGCATCTGTGTGTGTGTCCTGCCTCCCCATCTTGTCTGAGCTTACTGGGTACATCTCTGCAGTCCCACCACACTCATCAGGCTGCCATACGCCTGTTGTATTGGTTCAACATGTTGGTCAAATCCTTGCAAGTCAGGAACCTCAGCTCTCCTCTGACGTGGCCATAGTGAATTGCAGGTCTTTATTTAGATGCTTCACAACCGCCGTGTCACGCAGCAGGCAGAGCATCCCCAGTGCTGTTCTGCAGGGGACAGTCATGAATGGTTGTGGAACGTCATCACTGCAGAGCTACATCACTAGAAGGAAGAGGAAGGCATGCGTAACTGTATGTTTTAGGTGGGGTCCTGGCAGAAACAAGCCAAGATTGGACTTTTGAAGTGCAAGAAATGTATTGGGGGAAAGAACTGCAAAGAGAAATGGACACTGGGCGGGGTGAAGGGGAGCTGGGGTTCTAATCCTGTAGAGGAGAGAGGGATGGCGGGTAGGAAAAGTCTTTCTTTTCCTCCATGCAGGGGCTCCCCACTGGGTCCCAGGGGCACAGAGCTGCCCATTGAGCCCCTGCCCGTACCTGCCCTGTCCCTCCCTATGTTGAGTGGGAGCAGCCCTGCTCTGGAGATGCCCAAGTGGCATGGTGACCTCTGCATCGCCTCTGCCAAGGGAAAAGGTCAGGGTCCTTGGCAGCAGGGCCTTCAGCAGAAGGAGGGTGGGAAGGACCCAGCTTTTTCCCTGTGGCTGTGCTTACATACTACCCGGCTTTGCTACCGTCAGCTTGGACCTCCTCTCTGGTTCTGGCTCCTTCCTCATCTGGTGGTCCTCCCCTGGCTCGCTGGCTGCTCCGTGTCTGTCTCCCTTGCACACTGAGCATCTCAGAAGCTAAGACCGAATTTGATGCCTGTTTCCCCAGCCTCACAACAGACCAAATAAAATGTGCAGTCTGCACTTCAGATGCTGACCTGACGTGGAGAGGGACCTGTGGTGAAGGCTCCTCAGGGAGGAGCACACCCTCTCCCCAAGTGAGGCTCTTTCTCCACTGGCTCCTTGCCAGCAAGAGCCGGGGCATGTCTGCCAGTGATGTGCTGCTGGCTTGCTCTAAGTGCTTGTCTCCTCCTCAGCCCCAAAGCAGCAGGTTCTGGGTAACTTCTGCTTTCCAGGACACCCTGTCTTGTCTTCGTTTGCCATACCCCTCCCCTTTCATCCGCCTCCCGAGCTGGGCTCCAGGCCTTGGTGCTAACCTGTGTGTGGGAGCAGGCCTGTGCAGGGGGTTCCCACACCAGCACTGAGCCGGTGGCTCCAGATTAAGTTTGGGAACTTGCCTGGAGGAAAGTCAGCCTGGGCCCTGGAGTCTCAGACATGGTGAGTGGCTGGGACTGAATCTGCGACTGACTCCAAAAGTTCCCTCCATGAGTTCTTGGGAGAAACCTGAGCGTTTAAGGGCCAGGCATCTTTGGATGTCTTCACCTGGGCTTTATGTCAAGGAGAGAGAGCCTGTACCTCTGATGATGAGGCGTTTCTTTCCCTTTTACCCCCATTCTCATCTCCTTTGGAAGCAGATCGGCAAGAAAAATTAAAGCAGTTAGGAAGGGCTGAGTTTTCATTCACAGCAAGATTTTCCGAAACACTCAAGAATCAAATACTCTATCCCATTGCTCTGCGGATCCCTGTAAGTCTCTCACACGTCCTGAAGTCCAGTGCCGGACACACAGACTCCGGGGCCCTCCTGCGTGCAGACGCCTGAAGACCTGCGGTTATACCACCGTCTCTCTCGGCTGTGGCTCAGGCAGAAGCTCCCCAGGACTTCAGGGCATCTCCTGGAACTGTTCTGAGGAAACTGACCGAGGTGGATGGCACGTGCAGAAGAGCGAGAGCTGCCACTTCCGAGCAAGGCTGGGTTCTGTGTGGAGGCTCGGCCTTTGCGGAGAAAAGCAGGAGGCTTTTGAGTTGGATCCAGGCTGAGGAGAAATGTGCCGACAACTTGGATTAGCAGGGGCTGCCTGGGTTCAGAGAGAGCAGTGGGAAGAATCTCTGCCCTCGGGGCAGGCGTCCGGGCCACCACGCACCCCAAGCCTGTGCCCCTTGGGAGGCACCCGCGAAGGGGACATGGGCGAATAGTGTCATCGTTTGAAAAGCAGGCATTTCCTGAACAGCAGACAGATGCTCTCTTTATTTTGTAGTCAGTAGTAAGACAAGATGAGTCACTGTCTCCCCACTTCTTTCACTCCCCATGTTGATCAGAGTTTCTGCTTTTACATTACAGGCAAACTGAAAGATCTCGGGAACTTGGTTCTCCGACCTTTTGGACTCTCCACAGAAAATTTCCAGATCAAACAGGATTCCTCTACTGGCTCCTACTCCATCAATTTTGTTCAAAATCCAAACAACAACAGATAACAAAGATAACAGTACATGAAAGGCTGGCTGGAAGTTGTGTGCTGCTCGCCATTGGCATAGGCACAGGCCCTGCAAAACTTCACTGTAGACGCATCTTATCTCAGACAGGCTGCCCTGCGCCGGGCGCTGCCCATTCTCCCATCCCCTCATGTATCCTGAGCAGGGTCGGCCGCACCTCCTGTTGTCAGGAGCCTCTTGTGATTTTATTTCAAGGTGGTGTCTGCGCTATTACCCCGGTTCTGTCCCTGGGGTCTGTCCGGGCTGACCTCCCAGAGGCAGCAGCAACACAAGCCCTGTTTGTATCCCCTGGACCCAGCAGACCTGTGGACTGGGGAGATTCTGATGCACCTCCTGCCCACTGCCCCCTCCGAGGCACCCACCGCCAGGCTGCCTGCCGCCTGACTCCTGTGTGGTAATAAACGCTTTCTCTGCTGGTCTGAGCTGGGTGAATTTTGTCCCTCAAAACAGAGCAACAGGCTTCCCTGACTTGGGAGCTGGGCCAGTTCCAGCTCCACAAATCTGCCCAGTCTTAATTGAAGATTTTGAAGAGGTGCCCTTAGCCCCTCATCCTAGAATCCCAACACCCCACCCCTCATACACCTTAAATGCCACCTCCATCATCTAAAGTTAGACTCACTTCACTCGAGAATGGCAGCTTGTGACAAGATCATATGCTTGGAGACCATGGGATGTGGGTTTTTTCCTAGAGATAGTTGATGCTGGTGAAACACTTTCCGGGGATGTGGTTTGCATGTCAAAGCGACCTGCCAGCTTCCCTTGGCAGCGGCAGAAGCGACGCCCACCTGCAGTGAGCGTGGTGGGGTGCTTTGCCAAGCCTGCCTCCCAGGTTAAGATGGAACTCAGCGTGCAGTTTACTAGGGGACAGGGAGGTTAATTTTGCTCTGCTGTCTTCTGCATGTCATTTTCCCAAAAAGGTTGTGAAACCTCACACGAGCTGTGTGTGCACCTGCTTCGGAAGCACAGCCAGCACAGTGTGGGGCTCAGCCTCACATCTTTTGATCAAAGGAGTCTTTCACACTGACAAGATTTGAGGAGCTTTGGTGTCTTTGGATTATATCTATTGGTATAAAACATGTTAGAAAATCAGTATTTCTTAAATACTTAATCTCTCAAAATGAATACATTTCATGTTAATATGTTTAGAAAAATATCTTCTGTGTTGGTGATATTGTTTTACATTTTTGCAAATCTCTTTAATGTGCAACTTGATAGAAGACCGCTAGATTCTCAGGCCCGCTTCTGTCCTCAGTTCATCAGGAGGATGGCACACCCTCATCTTTGGAAAATTGTGCGTGCTCATGATGGAATGACCATAAAAGCAGAGCCCCCTTAGCATTGCTATGAAAAGTTTGACCTCAGGGACACCTGAAAGGGTCTCAGGAACCTGGGGATCCTCAAAGTACCTCGAGAACTGCTTCGCCAAGGCTGAGAAGAAAGGTCAGGACTGAGATCCCTGCAAGGTCGTTTCTGCTTTCAGAGAAAAAGAATTGTTTGCATGGTAACAAGCTAAGACACCAGCATCCCTGCAGGATGGCGCGGTCTTGCTGCTTAGGCCTCCACCTCCGATCCCCCCTCCACCACACAACCCCCTCAGGATACACATGGGGCTGGTGGCGGGTGCGTCTCAGGCGGCACAGTGTGCATCTGGAGGAGAGGAAGGGATCCGAGGTGAGTGTTTGCTTAAGCCAGGGAGTTCTTACCTACACCGTTACCTGAGTCCAAAGTCCAGGAAGACACGTGAATTCAGACCTTTTAAAAATGTCTGACAGTAAAAAAATCTTGAAAGGGTTCAAAGAAGTTCGGGAAGTATACGGGAAGAAGGGAATTAAAAATTGAAATAATGATTTTCTAGCGTTTTATACCTGTCTTTGTGTCCTGTAGCTCAAATAGGTGATTTTAAAGTTCTGTGAGCCTTCCTCTCAAAGTATACACAATTTACTTGGAAGGGAATCACGCAGTGACATTGTATATGCTCTCATTCTAGTGGTACTGCTGTGGATCAAAATACTTTTGCACCTCCTAGAATTTCTTCGAAGACTCAGACATTTTAAAAATACCATATCCTCTGGACTGCAAGTAGGCCCTGAGCTCCGAGAAGGTAAGGGCTCCACTTAACACACCAGCACCTACTGGTTGCGCAGGTGGGCCAGTCTCAGCTTCCAGGCCCTTCTCTTGGTACCTGTCCCTGGCTATTAACCACTCTGTTATCCTCCCCGTAGATGCTAAGACACAGCCCATGATTCAGTGGTGCCTGCTGTTGGAATGGGGGGTGGGGGACAGTGTGGTTTCCCCCTTCAGGCCACACTGACTCAGGACTTCCTGCACCTCCTCCAGAAGGGCCTGGCTCCTCTCCTTCAGCCAGCTGCACCTCTGCCAGGCGGCTTTCTAGGCATTAGATCCAGTAATTGGGCCACAAAGCTTGTAGCCACTTGTGGAATCAACTGTAGCCCCTCGAGCCACCGTGTAACCTCAGATGCTGAGACTTTGAGGCCTGTAAGCTGGGCTGGGTTTTAATCTTTGTATCACAGTAATGGCGAGCACTGGCCTTGAGACTTCAGAAGTCCCCAGCTTGTCCAGGAGCTGTGGCCTCCCAGACCCTCCCAACCCACGTTGCCCTCAGTCTGCTCTGCATTTGTCTCCAGGCTGCATCTTCACAGCCTCCCCAGCGGCACACAAGACCCTTCGCCCCCAGAACCAGGATGGTCCCCACAGAAAGTGCTCGCTCATGTGCTAGGACTCCCGTGCAGACAGTGGACCAATCGCTTCCTTCTCGTGTCAGGGACTGGACCTGTGGTGAGATGCTGTTCTTAGACCTCCTTCGACCCCCTTCCAGGAGCTCCAGGGTGCCCGTGCACCTCCCTGTCCTCACAAGCAGTTTGGGTTTTATTTCCTTTTGCACTTCACCCCCTCCCCCAACCCCTGCCGCACACACACCCCCAAAAAAAATGCCACATCGTATCACCTTACAAATCACTGCTCCCAGGAACAGACTGCCAGGTGTGAGGTGGGGCAGCCTGGGGAGACAAGGCCTCAGACACACTTGAGTCAGAGGCAAGACTGACTGCTCAGGCAAGGGTCAAGCGGTGGCGTGTTTCTGAAGGCGGGGGTGGCTGGGGAGAGGTGGTGGCCCTGGTGTAATTCCTGGGGTGGCTCAGTCCACAGCTACAGCTGTTTGAGGCCACACAGCACTTCAGCTCCACTCCAGCCTGTCTGAGGACCTGGTGCAGGTGGGAGACGTAGTCCTGACGAGGGGACGCACTTGTCAGCAAAGCTTTCACAAAAGAGGGAAGGCCGGGCCTCCCCGGTGGCGCAGCGGGTTGAGCACAGCCTCTTCAGTGCGGGTTTGATTCCGGGCGGGCCAGGGAGATTCCCACATGGCGCGGCAGACCTCTACTGTCTCCCTCGCTGCTCCCCTCAGCAGTGCTTTCAGTTTGTCTGCCTGTTCTGCTCCCCACTCTCTCTGGTGAGTCCCCTCACCCTCCCGTGCCTCTGGCCTGTACCCCCCAGCTCTTACATAAATAAAAAATAAATCTTTGAAAAAACAAGGGAAGGCTGAGAAAGGACCAGAGGATGTGAGGCAGCGGAGTGAGGTCATGGTGCCCCGCTCACCCGAGAGAGATTGGAGAGGGCCCAGCAACCCCAGGGCAGGGTACAGGTCAGAGACACCACGTGGGCAGAAATCGGTTGGCAGCCCTGCCCCTGATCGTGACTGGCTGTACCGGAGAGAGGATCCAGGTGAGAGGGAAGCCCGTGATGCCATGCGCAGCCCAGCCTCCCTAAGCCTCCCATCTTCCTGGGATTTGTGTCCCCTCCCCATTTCCTGCTGTTACCCAACCTGCCCTCCCCTCCTGTGGCGCTTACCCAACCCCTGCCCTTAGCCAGCTCCTTTCAGGGGGGCTCCTCTGCGCCTACATACACGTCAGCCCTCCCATCACCTGCGTGTGCTTTCAAACAGGAGGTGGGTGCACATTTCACCACAGGGGCAGGACATCTGTTCCTGGGGGCGGCCGAGTAAGAGCTGCAGAGAGAGGCTGTCATCTCCAGTCACCCCTGCTGTGTGAAGAGCCACCCTGAGCCCACACTGTTAATGAGAAATGGATCCCCCAGCAGAGCTGGAGGTGCAGATACCTGGAAGGATGTGGGGGGCCGTCAGAGACCCCAGCGGCAACTTATGAAAATGGGTCATGGTGCTCTCCCTCCTGTGTGCAGGCGCCCACCGCATCCTCCTGGCCCAAGCTGGTAAGCGCCCACAGGAAGGGCGGGCACGTGGGTGCTCATTTATACACTCCACTTTTGCCAATTTCAGTCCATAAAAGGAAAATAGGACACCCTGAGCGCCATCACCCCAAAGTCTGATCAGCCAGAACTGGAAACGTGACCCCCTACCTTCTTTTTCCTTTCACCCAAGAGGAGACTGGAAGCCCACATTTCCCCCTTAGCTAAAGCATGGCAGGGTTTGTGGCCCCACCACCAAGGCAACCCACGGCCAACAATTTGGGGTGATTCAGTCCAAGCTGGACACTAGTTCCAGCTTAAAAACCACCCAAGCCCAGATGGGCTCCCTGTGAGGTCAGGGCTTGCTTCTAGACCTTGGGGTGTCATCAAACATGTGAAGGGAACCAACCCAAAGACTCCTCAGGAAACCCTGTTCCAAAAGGGAGAAGCGGTTCCCGGAGCCTCACTGCTCCTCAGTGGGGTGTCGTGCCAGACTCATGTCCACACCAGACACCCTGTGGTCTCACCCCAGCAGCCACCCTGGGCTGTTGAGCACTCAGGTGCCCCCAAATCCCCCGAGAGAGCAAGCACGTCGGAAACCCACAAAGGCAAAACTCCAAGACAGGCTACAAGTTTGCTGGGCTCTGCAGTTCTTGAATTGCGCAGGAGGATTTTCTTAGGACAGTTGGCAAATGCTGCTGACAGCTTTGCCTCGGGGAGTTAACTGAAGGAAAGCCGCTTATGGCTAGGGCCATGTGCTTGGATTGGATTCTGCCACTGGCGGTGACCTGAGCCCAGGAACGGTGGCTTCCGCGTGTAGTGCCCAAGCCATTCCAGCTGGCGGCCCCTTGTGTGGGCCCCCAGAAGCTGCAACTCCATTCCCAAGA
The DNA here is from genome assembly GCF_014898055.3 of Talpa occidentalis. Lineage (NCBI taxonomy): Eukaryota > Metazoa > Chordata > Mammalia > Eulipotyphla > Talpidae > Talpa > Talpa occidentalis. The sequence goes on from NW_023605305.1 coordinate 85,159,360, forward strand.
GCCCACCCAGCACTGTCCTCTGCAGGTTGCTGCTTGAAGCCCCTGCCTGGGCTTCTCTGCGGGCAGCTCCCCTGTGCTCAGTGTGCATCGTTTGCATCACAGGTTTGAGCCGTCCACTCGGCATGCATGTGAGCTGGGCACTGAGCGTCAGAAGAAACCAGAAATGGAGAATATTCCTCTCGAGGAAAAGCATTCCCTGATGTCTCCAGTGTTTCTGGTCTTGCCTGAGGGGAGACTGCAAAGCTGGTGAGTAGGACACTTGCTCTCCGTACATGGTCTGTGAGGGCAGCGTGATCTTGTCAGGGAAGTCACTGACAGAATTTAGAATCACGTCTCCCACCTTAACACTCAAAGCAGGTTACTTGTATAGTAGCATCTTCCTAGATCACCCCACTTCACTTTCCCTCCTTATATGAGAAGTTTGCTTCTACCAAGGAAGGACAGAGGGTTGACCCTACAAGTGCTGTGAACTGAGGAGCACTTCCTGCTCGGGCACAGTGTTCCTGAGCTGCCTTCTCTGTCCTCCAAGGTACCTTACCTTCTTGAGAGCAGAGCTGTTGTTAAGCCCTGAAATTTCATTCTGGATAACCAAAGATGTGGCAGGATACTAATTACTAGAGAAAACTGCTTAAAAATGTATACCTTGAAGAAAGCACTGAGGGCAGATCTATCACTTGAAGGAAACATGAACTATCAGGTGTAAAGGCAGGAAGAAAGCTTGCCTTGACTTGACCTGCAGCTTCTGCAAGAGTGGTTCCCATGCAGCTTTCCCAGTTCCCATGCAGCTTTCCCAGATCAGGAGCCATGGCTTGTGTCCCTCCCGATTTTTTCTAGTTCCATGTTAATTTATTATTTTTTAAAGATTTTTACTTATTTTTGCATAGAACTGGGGTGTAAGCCAGAGGTGCAGGGGCGTGGTGAGAGGATTCACCAGAGACAGAATGGGGAGCAGAACAGTTGCATCTACTGACATATACTGCTGAGGGCAGCAGCGGGCGAGACAGGCGAGGCCTGCTGTGCCATATGTGGGTTAGCTCCCTGACTGGGGATCGAACTGAGGCCACAGAGGGCCATATGGTCGTAGTCTGAGACTTAACCCGTAGGCCACCAGGGAGGGCCCCTCCATTTTCATTTAAGGGGAAAAATATATTGACAAGGTGTCTCCCTGGTGGCCTGGGGGTTAAGCCTCAGCACTAAGCAGCTATTGGTAGCCACTGCAGCATGAGCTCGATCCCCTGCCAGAGAGCTAACCCAAAGGGCGCAGCAGACCTCTCCTGTCTCCCCCACTGCTCCCCTCAGCAGTGTATTTCAGTAGATCCACCTCTTCTGCTTCCCACTGTCTCTGGTGAATCCTGTCACCACCACCCCCAACACCTTTGACCTAGCCCCAGTTCTTATATGAATAAATGAAAAAAAAAAAAAAACCTTAAAAAAAATATTGATGAGCCAAAGTACAGTGGCCTCTTTTATCCCCTCATTATTATTAGGTAAATTGAAATGAAAATTTGAGCTGAAACTCCATTTAAACTAGGGAACAACAGGCAGCCTTCAAACAAATTGCTTTACTTAAATGGGGGTAAAAAAAGACGTTGACTTAAGTTTCTGGGTAAGTCCTGAAAAACTTCAACTGTCTGGGAGGTTTGAAGGACTAATTTTTTTCCTGACAACCGAGTGTTTCTGGTCAAGCACTGGACCTCACACTGGAGCGGTGGGCTTTTCCAGAAGCAAGAATTTATCCGTAAGGGCAGAACTCCTTAAGAGCAAATAAAAACCCCAGCAGCAGATGTTTAACTGCATTCAACTCTGAAAGGCAGATGATTCGTTTGTGCCCAGGGTTCTAACAGCCCCTCCTCTGTCCTTGGTCACAAAAAGGTCTCACGAGGCACCTTCCCTCCCACCAACAGCGGTTCAAAGCTTGTTTCTGTTCCCTGAAATACAGCCTGTGGTGGAACTTTAACCTTTAAAACCTAACTCCTAAAAAAAGGTTAAATAACTAAATTAAAAAAAATCAAGACTTTATTGGATAAATGTTACACAACATTCTTTAACATTAAGTCTCAGCAGACTTCAAATGAGAATCCATTTTTGTCATTCAAGTCTACAAAATGAAATAGGCTGTGAAGATTTGTAATACAGACAGGTCACATGAAGCAAAGCTTAAATATTAAGCAACTAAAGCAATGAAGTCAGATAGCCACATGGTATGTCTGGATTTTAAATACCAAGTTTCTTTTTAAAATGAGAACTGGTTTGTGAAAGAACATTTGAATATCTTTGATGAGAAAAAAATATTTTGATGTTTAAAACCTGATTTCTCCCAATTCTTTTGCCTTAAATTACTTTGCCCTCATTTCCATCTCTCTACACAAAGAACTCTAGCACTGACGACACCGTCCACCACAGCCTGGGAGTTTCCTGGTGCTCAAGTGAGCCTGAAAGGTACTGCTGGTGTTAGATGTCTGAAAGAACAAGATCCCTGGGGTGGAGAGCGGCGCTACTGTAGTCAGGGGTCTCTGCTCATTCAGATTTGCTCAAATGTATAATGACTTCATAAGGAAGTTTCCAAAAACAATTTTTTAATGCAATCAAAACTGGATTTCTTACAGTGTGGTCAGGATTGGCTCGATAGAAACCTAACTACTTCTACTGTCCTCTTGAGTCGTAAAACCAATCCTACCTGTAGCCAGGTACAGTAAATGTTTGAAAACTCCCACCCAGAACCTTCTGCCAATTCTGAATGTGGGGGTTAAGTCATTCTATACCTATATAGTAAGATTATGAAGTCTGAACACCTGAGCCAAAAGCTCAGTTAATTTTTTGGCATTTTTTTTTTCCTTTTTTGTATTAATATGGGTTATCTTTCTGGTTTAAAAAATAAATCAGTATTGCCACTAAAAAACTTCAGTTTATTAAAAGTATGGCATCTTCAAATATAAAATGCCCTAGAAATGTAGTACTAACAGGTCCATCTGGTTTTGTCAATGTTTTCGCTACTTTAAAAAAGAGAAATTAAGGTTTTTCATACAGTGTACTTTCCAAAGACGAGAAAAGCATCATGGGTCTGTTCCTGCTGCTTGTTCCCCAGAGTCAAGTCCCACCTGAACCCTGTGAGAATTTCCTGCATTTAGGAGGGGCTCTCTATGAGAGGTCCACACCAAATTGAGACACCGTCACCTTTTCTGAACTAGATAAAATCAGGAAGGAGGGAGAATTAAGAATCTTTCTAGCTCAAGAGAATAACTAGCTCTTAGAGTGTGTATTTCCACTCCAAGATTCACACTAGCCTATCTGCTTTGAGTCAGAATTTGAAAGATAATGTAGTTATGAAAATGTGCACAAAAATGTTTTAAATACTGGTGGCAAATAAATACCTCTTAATATGTCCTAACAAGCAAAATAGTCTAGATAATACAGCCCTGCTTTATAAAAGAAAACATCCAAATTTCCTTGGGGGTGGGGTGGGGTGGAGGTTGGGGAGCACTTTACCATCCTTTGATTAGGATGTTACGTGATCTTCTATTTCCACAGGCACCTGAGGGAAACATGGGCCTCAGCATGTGACTATTGCTGTTTCGTAGGAGCCACTGTAGAAATACCTCTGCTCACATCTCAACTGATTAGACATAAACCTTGGAGAAAGCACAGAGTTTTAGTATGAAAAATAATTCAACATTTCTGCCATCATCCCTTGGCCTTTTAGGCCTATCCAAACTACTGACAGCAACTTCTTTTGAACATGAGTTGTATGTCTTCACACGTAAAATTCGAGTGAGTTCTCTGTGTATTTCATATCACTTTTCCTCATTTTGTGCATAAGTTATTGCAAGTTTATTCCTATAAAATAGTCCCCTCATAGCTTTTCTTCCATTTAATCCAGCACAATTTGCAAGTGCCCCTGTAGAGAATATTGGTTTTAACCACTGCCTCAACATTTACTTCTTAGTGCAGCTTTAAAACTGTGAGTCGCCAAATTGCATTCAGTCCTGACGCTCTGGTGCTGTCTGTCATGTGGTGCAGGTCCATGAAAACCGAGCAGCCTGCTAATGTCTTTGTGCTGAAATATAGTAAAGAAAAGGAAAAAAATGTAGTTAAGTACAAGTAATGACATGAGAAAATTGTCCTTGTTAAAGTCCTACATATATTGTGAGATCACACCTGATTTTCTTTTAAATCTGTAAACTTGTGACCATTGTTTTTTTTTTGAGAACTGCGTACTGCCACTCTTCACCCGCAGAGGTATTTGTGTTCTTTCTGAAGTTCACCTGACCAAAGTCCAACACAAATAAAATGGTTGTCACCTTCTGTCTTCACTTGAGTGTATTCTTTAAAATGCTCATTTATGAATCTCTGCCTAACACACGGGGGATTCTGTCTTTCCGCTCTGCTGCTGTTACCCAGGGAGCAATGTTCAAGGTGAGGTACCTCCTCTGCCTGCACAGCTACCTCCAGGCTTAAGCAGCCAAGTATATGCAAAAGCAGGCAACATAAAAGTCAGAGTCTACATATGTGCAAATGAGGGAGAGGCCTCCCCGGAGTACACACAGCGCATCAGGATGCATATGCAGAGAGCTGTCCTGCTCCGGGAAGACACTCGTGTTCAGGGCTTAGAAAGTGTCCCGCCACACCAGCAAACCTCATGAGCAGAGGCGCTCTGCACAAGCATTCATAAAACGCACGGCTTACAGCAATGCCTGCACGTGACAGGACCAGGATGTTCAACATCACCAACCTCCCTTAATACCAAGAACCGGTTAAGACTCCCCACCAAAAACCTCAACAGTCCTCGTGCCTCTCAAACTAGGAGCCGAAAGTCCTAGCGAGAGCTGGAATTCCAAATGATCTGTGAAGACTATAGTCAAATGTATTTTTTAACAAAAGATATTGTAGTCAGTAGAATAAAATACAAAATGCAGAAAACAAGAAAACCCACCCCCATCCTTCCCAATATTTAACTTCCAACCACCATAAAGTAGGTGTGGCACCTCATGTCAGTGTCACACTGTGGCACACTCTGGTCACTTCTGCATCGAGGCCTGTGGATAAACCACACAGGCCCTCATTTCACCACCCTTCTTACTCGAGCAATAAAAAATGGCCTCGAGCCATCAATACAGCACACGACAGAATGAAAAGGAATGTGGTCCTTGTTCTGAAGCAACAATATTTAACACTGACATTGTTTATATTTTCTAAAACTAAGATAGGAAACTAATAATTGTGATACTAATAAACTTAAAACTCACAGGACTTTATAAAGAAACTCTGCCTACTTTGTAAGTTAAAAGAAGGTGAACGATCAAGCCCATGTACAATTCCATTCCCTTCCACTAACTCAATGCCTGGCCCGAGTGAGGTCCATTCAAGTTAGCAGGAAAGCCATGGATCGAGGCAGATCTTATTCCTATGAGAAGGGCAGAAAACCAAAAACCACTATTCCTTCAAGAGTTCATAGCGACAACCTCTACACAGGTACAGTCCAAAATATCCCAGCCTCACTCTAATCCAAAATGTGCCATCCTGACCCAGCTGCAAAATCCAGGTCATACACAACAACACAACCCAAGCACAGCTCTCCACCCAGTGCAAACACCATGGGGTGAAATAGCTTAAATTTGAAGAAAAAGATCTTAAGTTCAAAAACAGCACAACAGAAATCCCCAAACACTTCCTGCTACATACAACCCCTTTAGGCATTATACACGGTTTTAAAGAACTAGGTTACAACTACGTAACAGCATTATCTTTTGCCACCCTCTTGAGTTCTGACTTGCCTTATATGTAAATGACAATGGTTCGAGGTAAATTCACTGAGGATAGTATCTGTATATGGGCGTCGAGAAATAATGCTGAAGGAATGCATATAGTAGTGAAAAAGAAAGAGCGAGACAGCAAAGACAAAGAAACCCATTGCTCGGCTTTCCATGGTTGCTGTTTGACACAACTCCACTGTGACCACCCGATTTCTACCACCCTAGGGAGAGATGCAATTCATGGAAGCTCAGAGAAGGCTGGCTCTCCTTCAGCAGAGAAGTTGGAAAGTTTTCTTCACTCATTAAAACTATCACTTACATGAACTACACCCAACTACCAGAGTCAATGAAAACTAAGGAAAAAGAAGGAATGAACTCTTTCAAGTCTAGCCTAATCTACTTTGGAAATGAGCAAGTGATGACATGATGCCCTTCTTCTCTTTGTGGCAGGGCTTAACAGACAGACCTGCCCGTTTCACTGTTAACTTCAATGCTCCCAGTCTGAATCCACAGTGGTCTGTCAGACACTGTAAGGGAGCAGCAGGACTCGTCACTGTCTGATGTAATAGCTGCCATTTGTTGAGACCTATGGTAGAAAAAACCAAGTTAACAAAAAGAGCAGTCATTTGTTTTCCTTTTAATCCATTTTACAAAAAAAAATTTAAAAATCAGACCAAAATTCAGTTGAATTTTCATAATGAATTCATTCAAGATAATTTGCTGGCTTCACAAAATGGGAAGCTTTGGCACTGAAGACTTGAGGTGTGCGCACGCCAGCCTTGACCAGCAGAGGGCACTCTCTCACCCGTCAATTCAGCAGCAAAAGCCTCAGGGGCACATCAAGACGCCCTTCAATGCAAAGGGAAAATCGCATTCTGACAAAAGAATCTGTACTAGTCTCATGCTAGCTGAGCACTGGAGTAGCCCCGATCATCTCAGCATTCATGAAGAGCTGAAGTCAACACCCCGATGCTCAATTCATTGCTGAGCTCCGAGACCCTGCTCTGCTGAATGACCAAAAACTGCCAAGTCACTGTCCCCTTTCATGCAAAGACAACCTGTGCATGCTCAGTAGCTTCCTGTGAGGTGAGGGCTGCTTGGTATCAGTTTGACAAGATAAGATTCCTCACTTGTGTTCTCTACAGGCTTCAAATACTAAGCATAATTGGAGAGATTGCTATTTTAAGCCTTCTTTTGTAAAACCGCTGTTTATTTGCTTACTTCCCTATAAAGTGTAAACAAACAATTCATCAACCACATCAATATATAGTCAATGCTGGGATCAGTGATTTAAAGAATGTTCAGTTCTAAAGTAATTCCTTTTTAAAGAGCGAAGTTAAATCAGAAGCAGTAGCGTATAAATAAAACTTTAGCACAGACTACACTGAACTATAAACATAATTCTGAATTTTAACTGAGAAAACAACTTTCTTAAATGAGGTTTAATAATGGGCTATTTATATCCTTTTGTTCATAAGAAAACTTAAACATACTATTCAAGTATATTTAAAAGACTATACTATTAACTAAACCCCACATCAATCATAAGAAAATAAAAGTGCACTCTGAATGCAGCAAAGGACTCTTTTGAACCTCTCCCTCCGTAAGTAAAACATGTTGGGTTTCAACAGTCATTCTCAAAAATCTCCTTTTAGGTACTAATCAAGAGGAAAGTCAAGAAGCTGCTTTGAATGACCATCTCCAGCCCCCCTGAAATGCCTTGTGAAAAAGACATCGACATGCCATTCCACGCTCCTAAGAGCCTGGCTCGAGTCTCCTGGGCTAATTTTTTAAAGGAGTGTCTCCTCGATGCTTTTAGGGGCTTGAGGTTTTCTTTAGAAATTAACTACACATAACAGAATGCACCAATAAGAACCAAGATGCCCTGAGGAAGGGTAGCAGTTCCACTGGAGAGCCGTGGTCCTTGACAGAGACATAAAGAGCAACTCAGACCAGAGCAATTAAGCAAAGCCGAGGACAAACTAGGGTTAAGATTATAAACAGGTACCGAACACTCAGCTGCAATCCTAATGTCGTGCCGTATGAGGCAACATGAACGAGTAAGAGGGACATCAGGCCTCTTACAACACAGCCACACTGGTTTTCTAGCCTCTGTGCCATTTTTCTAAAGTTATTTTTCTAGGGTTTTAGATACACTGCGCAGTTCTTTCAGCATTCCAGGACTCACCATATGTGCCACTCCCACCAAGAGTCCCTTCTAAAACACTACATAGATGTGCAAGCAACAGCATCTCAAAAGGGAGTCATGAGTAAAGATGTCCACCTTCTGGGAGCCATGGCCATGACGCCTACAATCACGGCCTCAAAATGCGAAGTTATCTCTCCATAGATAGGGGAGAACAATCTCCTACTTAACCATGCCGATAAAAAGTAATGTTCAAATTAATATCCACTTTTTTACCACACAGCAAAACATTAAAATAAAATGTCAGGGTCCCGGGGAAAACACAGCATCTGCACATCTGCGAATTCACACTACTTTAAAGCTAACAAGCGTTGCTTTGTGGTTCAAGTACAAAGCTCTCCTAAGAGGACCTGGACCTCACCAAGTGCCACCAAGGACACCGCGCACGCTGCGAGCTCATGTACTTGCCACACTGTTCTGATAGGGAAGCAAGGCCCTTCTGCAACAAGTGGCAGTTAGTCCAGAACTATCTGAACCTGGATGACCACCCACTCACAAGCAGACCGTCACGCCTGTCAGGCCCCGTACTTAGAATGAAGGTAGAAATGGAAGTGGGACTCCAGAAACAGATGTGACACCAAGTGACTGGGGTAAAGCTGAAGTGCGGTTAATGCATTATCTCCCTTCATTACAAGCCCCTGAACTCCAACCACACTGCTCAGTTCCAGCTGTTTCTACATAGTTATAGACAATTGTACTAAGATTATTGGATTTTCAGGTGTTGGGGCCTCCCTGGGGGAGCAGTGATTAAAGACAGCGTTATCAAGCTATCGCCAGCCACTGCAGCACGAGTTTGCTCCCAGCCGGCCAGGGAGCAACCCACATGGCGCAGACCCCTCCTGCCATGCCCGCTGCTCCCCTCAGCAGTGTATTTCAGTGGATCTGCCTGTTCTGCTCCCCACTCTCTTTGGTGAATCCTCTCGCTGCCCCCCCTACACACACCTCTGGTTTACACCCCAGTTCTTGTATGCATCAATAAAATCTTAAAAAAAAAAGTTACTGTAACATTTTTTTCACTAATACTGAGTGTTTATATTGAAGATCAAAAGCTTCCAGAATGAAAATTCTATGCCACACACGAAGCGACGGTTGTAGTAATGATAGCAAATATTTTATACAGGTCTTGTACAGCCACATACTTTACGGCTATAAATATTCATTTAGATTTTCACAATTACCTTATGAGGAGATACTATTATTCTCATTTCACAGGTGATACTGAGGTCACCTGCCTTGTAAGTGGCAGATCCAAGTCAGGCTTTGAATCTAGGAAATCTGACTCAAGAGCCTATACTTTCAACCGTGTGCCTGAAAAGTGAAAGACAGTGATTCTTTGCTCAATAAAAGCTGGTACTGAGCACTACTGGCACAAAAATGTCAGTGAATGCTCCCACTCCCCCACATCATAGCCAAGTTCTAGGTCAGAAGTAGTCATTTCTGGGTCACAAAGTTATCTTAAATACTGTCTTTAAAAAAGTCGTTGCTAAAACTGGATAAGCACTTCTAGGTGAAAAGAGGCAAAGTGATCACATTTTGGATCACATCTTAGTTATGGAATATTTATTTGGTTTTTCTTCTAAATACTAACACTAGTGTAGAAAAATTGTAAGGGGTTTTAAATTATAATTGCTGGCTAAGACCAACTGCTAACATAATAGAAGTTTAACTGTGACATGATACAAAGAAAACTCCATATTTAAATAATGGCTGTTTTCAACTTTTTAATGTTGAAAATTCTTGCATTTTCCTTACAAAAATATCAGGCATTTCAATTCATGTTTAAAACAAGTTTTAAGACCAACTATTTCAAACTGGCCTGCTTTCACCATCAAAATGTTTTAAAACTGGTTTACAAACAAAAGGCGGCCCATGCTTAATTATGCAATATCCATACAGCCACCTAATAAGTTACTCAGTTGAGAAATGAAAAATCCTAATAACTTGAGTCCAGTGTCTCCTTTTCCTTTACACATCCCCCAACCAATCCCTATTTTGTGCCAGAATAACATGTCTCTAAAAACTCAAGCACAACAATTAGTTTTTTCAGGTTAGATCATTAAAATTTGATTCAATTCATCCCAAGCTGGATTTAAAGGCATGATATAAAAATGAACTCCAAAATATTAATGCTGTATTTTCTACCAAAGTGTGCAACAGGTGACCTTGGAATTTTAAGTTACCTACCTGGCAAGAAATTTATTTTATTTAGTAAATTATTTCAGTAATTTTCACACTCATGAAATTGTTCAAAACAAAAACCAATAATATTTAATAGGGAAATGTAGTTACACTAATACATTAAAATTTTTACGGAGGGCAGCAGTTCTGCAAAGGGAGTGCACTAGCTCTGTGGGCAACATGACTTCCTGTGAGGGCTGCGGCTGACTGATTAGGAGGGAGTCTAGGATCAGCTGCCAGGAGCAATTTCAATACCTGTGCTTGACCAAGAAAAACACTCCTGAGACTCAATTTCCAGACACCTCCAAAAAATACCACCCCAAATTTAAAAGACTCCCATAGTGGTGGTGGGTAAAGGAACTTAACGTGAAGGAATGCGCATGAACGTAAGCCACAGAACTCCTCATCTAAAAATGGCTGAAATGGTAAATTTTGTTAGTTAACAAAAAGAATTTACATCCCAAAACAAAACAAATTACAGTGCTCTAGAAAACAACTTCCACAGAGTCACCAAAAATATGTAAGGGGGAAAAACCTTGAGTCTCTAAATGTCTCTTACTTGAAGAAAGATGAAACGGGAGCTACTTCGCTTCTGATGTTATTATCAACTGTCCACGGTAGATTCCAAGGCAGCTTGGATGATAAAACTTATAAATCCTCTGTCACTGTGACTTAGAGCTTCCTATTTCCTTACTCAGAATAGAACCACAGAGTCTAATTGCTAAGGATTTAATTTTTTAATTCTCTTCACTGTGTTGAAGGAAGAAGTATACACAGGCTACAATACAGAATCTGAAGAACAGCTTCAGTTAGAACCAATAAAAGTACTTAATGCACCTTAACTGGCATATTTTCTCCTGGTAATTGAAATGGCACCAGCCTCTTGTTCTAATTTTCAATTCTCTGTATCAGGCATTTCAATAGGAGATTGTTTGAACCCACACCAAATTAAGTAATCCTAAAGCAAACACTCAATTTGTCCCACCTTAGAAATAAGATCTTCATTCTCTGGCAAATTCCTAATCAGAGGCCATAACTGAACCCAAAGCAAAACATCTTGAATCACATTACCAACCTTTCTAGACATTTGCCAGCCTCAGTTCTGCTCAGTACTAACAAAAATCAACCATGCAGCACAAACCAGATAAATTCACAGCCTAAAAGGGAAAAACCTAACTTTAGATACCAATTATAAATTGCTGAAGGTATTTCCAATTCCCAATTCCATTATTCTATAAAGAAACTTAATTTTGAGCTTGTGTTCAACACAACCAAAACTTAAGCACAACCTGCTCAAAGAGGGAACTTAGTTTTTTTTGTACATTAGAAACTAGACCCACTAATGAAAACATTCATGTAGTTCATTCTAACAAGTTTCATATTCTTGGCCTACCGTCTGTCTCCCTATCTGTATTCCTGCTAATGTCCTTAGTACTGCTCTAAAGTAACACTTAAGAGATCTTTCCCATCAAAACTACCAAGAGGGACCCACCATCAGGTCATGTTAAACAGGTAGCAGACCAGTTCCTCACTGATCCTGTAGGTCTCTGGTTGCATATCTAGAAATGAGAGTTGAATAGATGTTCCTTCCAAGGGAAAAGTCAGCTTTCTGGTCTGTGATTTCTAGAACACTAACAAAGCAATCATACTATCAAGCTTTAAATTTCTGAGAACTTCTATAGAGACATCTTTTCAGTTTTTACAATTCTTACTTTACTTGGCTTCTCCCTTGTTAATCTGCTGTAGCCACTTCCCTTAGGTGACTGGAGATTTGGTTTAAGTCTAGTTTTCTCTCTGCAGGGAGAAAAATAGCCACTTTATTATCTCCAATGAAAGAGCAACTTTATTACTATTATACTGAAAATAGAAAAATAGCTACAATTATCCAATTCCTCTATCTAGCTTCTTAAGAACTATCTATTTGAAAAAAACGTGTAATAGCAGCTACCAGGTTTAGAACATACATTTTTAAGGCTACAGAAATCCTTTAAACTTTGCCTCCTATTGAAACATCAGATGAAATATTGGAGACTGACAAGACTGAGGGAAAAGTGGCTTGAAAATAAGGTCACAGCTTTTGTGATCACACTTCCACCTTTTCCTCAAAGGAAAATTTTTGTGCTGAACAATCATGATTTCATTGTTTTTCTTTCCCCCCAACTCTTCTGAAATCAATCAAATGATTTATGCCATAAGAGCACCTTTGCCAAGCATTTGATATTAGCAATTGCCAATCACAACCACCTATGTTAAGGTAAAACTCACCTGTATCAATACATGATGCTTTGGAATTACTTATTCTAGATGACTGCTCTGCCTTGTTTAAATCTTCCTCAACTTTCAAAGGTATCTACATGAACAAATTCATTAACTAAAACAAATACTTGGAAAATGGAAAATCTTTTAGGATACTTCCTTAAAATGCCTGAAACACTGAACTCCAACCTGTAATCAAAGAACTTTTAAAATAGAGTGGTTTCTGTTTGCAGGAAAGAATTACGTTCTAGTCAAGAGAAACTTTTTTCCCAAATGTGTGTTTATTATAATCAAAAAGCATTGAGTTCCCCAGGAGAAATCCTACTTGCTTTTGCAGAAATTGGCACATAAATTATGGAAGTTCATGACCTTAATGAAGCTAACAGAATACTATTTATTTTCAATTTCCATTAGTCTTTTAATTCATAGTAACTAAAACATTTCAAGCTGTACTACTCAGAAAAAGTTGCTCTAAAGTTTTGTTTCCAAAAGTGTCAAACTGACATTACATCGTATTTGACAGGTTACAAAGAGTACAAAAGCAACTTTAAAAATCTTGGAATAAAGTTGCCTCCATAGGTAATCAGATACATTTCTCACCAACAATAACAAAGCTAAAAATAGAAAATAAGTAATTATCCCAGGGGCAGATGAACCAAGTAGAAAAATAGTGAGCTAAGTTTCTAGCCCCAGAAGCAACGATATCTAAGGCAGAGGACCAAATCCATGACACTGGTTACCCAAATGTTAATGAAGAACATGATGAAATAAAGGCTAAAAATGAAAAAATTTTATGACCCACACGTTTATGAGAAATTGGCGGGAGGAAGAAATCAAATCTAGAAGCACATCAGACCTCTGAACTACGAACCCTCATTTTAACACACTGATTATCACTTGTTATTTCAATTTTATAATTTTGCCTCTGCTCATATAATATATTCCCTAGTAGGGCAAATAGGAAAACGAAGGTGTGATGGTTCGCCTCCGCTACACATTATTACAAAGAATTCTCTACCATCTTGAAATTTTTCAAAGCTTTTTGAGAAACACACACAAATAATTTGGATTTAGTTGATTTTATTTACAGTTTTTGTTTTTTTACATTTCAGAGCATTACACAATTACATATTCTCATTTTCTGACCTGCAAACAGATACCTTAAATGGAAATTTTTTTTTTAATTATCAAATTAGGTACATCCAAAATGCAACAATTACACATATGACAATTCACAAAGTGTAATTTACTAGGACGTATCCTAAGAATTTAGGAACAGTCAGTCAGGAGAAATCTGACCAAGTTTAGCAATCACCTATTTACATATCCCAAAACAAAACTAACTAAACTCCCAAACCAGAAGTTTGAAAGTTTCCTTAAGTCCCCACTGGATGAAAGAGTAATGACGGGAACCTTGCCACCTTGGACAGTCTGACTCCCAAACTCTGGCCTATTTCCCCAGCCTACAGCTGAGGAGCAAGCATTTCAGTTTGTCAAACACCTAATAATCAGCCTCTTGAGCCATTATGCACATAGAAAAGCTAAGTGTTCATTAATTAAAACAGTCCTTAAATATCCACGATTCCCCCAGCTCACCAGCCCTTACTGCAATCTCAAATATGCAACCTATGTCACATAGTGACGGGCTATATTAAATATGTAAGGTGTGTGTGTGTGTGTGTGTGTGTACAAATATATACACACATACGTGTGTGTTACATGTGCATGCACATACACACATCCACACAGTACTAGGTACAAATGGCAATTAACAGTCCCTGCAAAAATTCATTTTCAATTGAGGCTATGGCTCCTATGCCTTGGGATGATTTTAGATTTCAAAACTGAAAAATACTGCTAAAAATCTCATTTCCTTAAGACAAAATTTGATTGTTTTTTCAATTTAAACCTCTCAGTTAAAAATGGCTCTAAGGTCAGTGTATAAAAAGCAGCCAACTGAGTGCAAGTCCCGCTCCAGTATGGCCAAGCTGCTTTGCAGCAGTGACTCCTAACTAGACTAGAAAACCTGCGGCGCCTTTCCATGGTTCTTGCCTACCTTACTGTCCACGTTCACGTCTCAAACTGTGTCAACAGAGCCCGCACTTCAGGGGTCAGCTGCTGGGCAGCCTTAGCTGCCTCTGTGATAGCCTTGCGATACAGGCCCTTTCTCTTCTTATTAAAGCGTGACTGGAAGTTTTCTAAAAAGGGGGAGAGCTGCGAAAGAGCAAGGAAAGAGGTGGTTGGGGAGCCGAACCATGAAATACGGGCCTCCTGGCGGAGTAAAAGGCCGTTATCTTTCCGGCTCACAGTTATAGTAAGAATACGGGCTGGCCACCAAGGGAAGCCGTATATCTTGGCCCAAACAATGTCCCCGACACATATGGTCCTGCCATCTGGTGTGACACATTTAGAGACGTTTTTGGAAAAGACTTTCATTTTCAAGGAATTAGTGAGCTTTTGCTCTTCCTTTGAAGAGGCGGAAGTGGAAGGGGTGGAAGGTGCATGCATACTGCCAGGAGGAAAATCAAAGCTTTCAGAGGAACTACACTCAGAGCTGGAGGACTTCAAGCCATCCGTGCTGTCAATGCTACACACTGACGCACTGGAAGAGTCGGATTTCTTTTGATTAAGGGTCATGTAAACAGAGATATTGCTTTTGCTGCCCTTTTTGCCCAGTGTCTGTGGTTCATCCTGCTCATCAGGCACAAGCCCTTCATTGGTGTCCTGAACCTCACTGTTGGCCTCTTCCAGGCCTTCTGAGGGACTCTGATTTTCTGAAGGGGCCTCACCTGCTGAGCGGGTGGAAGAGCAGCGAGACTGGGGCTTGGGAGCCATCTTGCCACTCCGCATTTTCTCAAGTCCAGTCTTCAGAGAGGAGTCATTTTCTTCATTCCTGTACCGTTGTGGTTTTAAACGAACCCGGGGGGGAAGGGAACCTGAGCTCGGGTTCTGATAGCGACGTGTGAAATGGACTTTTGAATGTGCATTTTTGGATGTAGAGGTTTCACTTTGCTTCTTTTGTGCCTTTTCTTTGGCAATTTTCAACACTTCCCGAGCTTTCGCATGATCCATGTTCTTACTCTGAAGCACTTTCTTAGTACTTAACTGAGCTTTTGATGTATTTGCCTGAGCAGAAATTTTAACTACTCTACCTCTGCTGTGAGCAATATTTGAAACCTTAACCACAGCATTTCTTTTCTGGCTTTCATTTTGGTTTTTCCCGTCCACTTTATGGTCAGTTTTCAGTTTTTTGTTCACAGTAGTTACACTTTCATTTCTCCGTTTCTTATCTTCATATTTAGAAGAGTCACTTGCACCGCTACCTTTTCTAATTTCTTTTTTTTCAGCAACAACACTATTTTTGCATTTGTCACACAGAACTTGCCTGGGTCGGAGTTTTATAGCATTCATTATTGAAGTAGGTTCTTCCCTGTACATCTTTCGTTTGGGTCGCTTAATCTTCCGAGGTGGTGGTTGAGGTATTGATTGGTTATAGGTGTCCCTGATAAACAAAGGGGGAGGATAAGGTGCTCCTTCATGGAAGAGAGGTGGTGGTTTGGAGGTCCACAGGCTTTCAGCCAAGCTGGGCTCAGGAGGCGGGACAGGAGAAGGATCATTGGGAACAGCACCATTCACTTCATGCTTGACCTCTGTCCCTTCTTGGAATGTATGACTTTGGAGCTGCATGGCTTCAGGTTTATCCTTATATTCCCTTTTGGGAAATACTGTCACAGGGATCCCATGGGGCCCAAACCTTTGAAAGAAATAGGGGAGGGGAGGAAAGATGACATTATTTTCTGTGATTCAACCTCTTAAAATACCAAAGCCCTTCATTTTTATTGGTACTACATTTTAGGTAAAATCAAATTATCAAATGGTTGCTCTAAGCAATGCCAGAATAGCTGGCCTTATTTAAAACAGACCTTTCCAGTTTTGAATTAGAAAGTTCAATTACTTTACTATTAAATGTCGTAACAGGTTGGCTGAACTATAGCCATGTCCAGTAAATGTTAACTGTAAATGTGTAACATATGTATCTTCCTGTTTACAGTAGCTTTCAAAAGCTTCACAAAACAAATTCAGCTTTTATTATCCCCCAAAATGGAAACAGCTAGAGCGTCAAAGACAGTTGGTTTCCTTTACTTTTGTATCCTATAACCCCCTAAGCCCTTATCTGCCCCCCAAACACAAGACTATAAATTCAGATACTCAAATTATCAACAGTAGACTTGTAACTTTTTTATAGCACACATTATTCACATTCCTATACAGTAAAACATTTGTGTGTGTGTACAAGCATGCATATACACATATATAAACACACTTTCACTAACTACTTAACCCTTATGTGATACGAAATTATTTTTTTCCCTACTGGTCTATTTCATTTGTCTCACGGCAGTCAGGCACATAAATGGATTTCAGAACTGCCTATGGGTCAAGATCCAGCTTATAAAGCACTGGTACAAAACACAAACCTTTGTAATTCTCAGTTTCTAAAATGAGAGGTCAACTGCCTTTGTCACATAAACTTAGAATTAACTTGCTAATCATTATAAACCTTTAAGTTAAGCTGGCTATGTTCATTCAGCTGCCTTCGCTTAAAAATGAAATCTCTCTACAAATAACTTCATCATGTATCGGTTAACATTCACTATTTGATTCAAAAAGTGTCCAGCACAATACAAAATTTGAATCCTTTCAGGCAGAGGTACTTTGAATCCAGGTAGAGTCCCTGACATTTGATGCAAAAAAATTGTTTTCTGGAGAATGAAAGTAGGTGATAAGATTCTCTAAAATGGGAAGAAATCTTGAAGTCAGGTTCTAGGGCTGCAGATACACCTAAATTCAAAGGTACAGGAAGAGCCAACACCCCCAGGAGATCTGGTTCTAACATCTAAACCTTAATCATTTTCTTCCTAAGCTCATTTTTTAGCTAGGCCAACATAAACCAACAAGTGATTGCAACTATTTACAAACCACCAAAGAAGAGGATGCCTAGGATGGGCCAAGACTGGGTCTAGGGCAGTCCCCAGGAAGGTGCCCTCCACACTGTCAGTCCATGCAGAATGTGGCTTTCTGTCCCAGCATAGCACCTGAGCGCCTCCTGACTGGTGACTCGGTGGCCCTCCCAGCATGGCATCTTTTCTTCCACTAGGTGTTCAATAGTCATTTTTCATCATGACAGGAATAAAGCAGTGCTTTTTGTGTTTACTACAGAGGTACATAAAACAGTAACTTATCTAACAAAAAATTTTCTAATTCATTTTGCCCCAACTGCACCTTTCACTGATGTTTCCATAGGTAAACTAAGAAGAAATCTTTTTTTTTAAGCATATAAGAAGTGGGGTGTAGGCCAGAGGTACAGGGGTGAGAGGATTCACCAGAAAGAGGAGGAGCAGAACAGGAGGATTTACTGAAATAATAGTGCTAATGGGAGCAGTGGGTGCGAAACTCAGGCCGTAGTGGTGATAGTGCTGAGACTTAACCCCTAGGTCACCAGGGAGGCCAACAAATCTTTTTAGGAAAAACTAAACCATAATCATCGTATTCTGAGATGAAGTTTCACTGCTATCTTACCAACTTTCTATCAGCAGATGTTACTACTACTCTGAAGTTCAGTTTTTATACATTTATGTAAAATGGGATAACAATTTCCTAAAGGATTCAGATGAGGATTAATAGCCCAACAAATGTTATCTTTCTTACCTAAAATTACATTTTTTAAATTTACTTCAATTAAGCAAGTTGACCTTATTTTCAACTAATAATTTACTAGAGTTTGGAATCCTTTCAATATCATTAATTTATAGTTCCAGCCTAAGGATGACCCAGCCAATTTGAAAACCTTATAGCAAATAAGTTGTGGAATCTGATTTCCTCTTAAAGTTTACTAAGAACATCGCTTTCAGATAGCAGTTGTTTCTTCTTCTTCCTTTACTTCTCTTCTTAAACACAAAATGCAAGCAGTATGTTAATACAAAGGCACTTAGCTATGCAATGTGAAGGGAAATTGCAAGCAGCAAAATGAAAACCAAAAAAGAGCAGCCAAACTGGAAACTGTTCATGATGGATGATCAATAAAAGCAGAAAAGTACTTTTACTAATAAAACTTCCTTAAAGGATCAGAAAGATGAATCCCTTTAAGAGAAAAAAAGAGCCAGTGTCCTACATCATCTCAACTATCACATCATGGCCTTAAAATTGATGACACTCAAGGGCAGTGTTTTCAAACTAAGGATGGAAACACAGCTTGAAATCAATTCAGAGGTTCACAACAATGACTAAAATAAAGAAACCATAAAGTATGTAACCACAATGTATCTGTTTCATCTGTGTAGAAGGATCCAAAGCTAACATACACTGGTAACTATGCTCAAAGCCAGGAACTTATGACACTGTGATCTTGATTAAAATATAAAGTAGCAATAAAACTATGGTCTCTTAAAAACCCTATCATCTAATTTCTCAAGCACCCTCTACTACACAATGCTGTGTTGTCAGAAAATTAGACACCCAAGCCCTGTCTCAAAATGCATCATCAGGCTCTCCTCATATGGAACCCAGGATCCGAGTTCCGAGCAAGCCACTTTTGCTTTAGTTTTTTCTAAGGTGAAGATACTTACATGCCATGTGAATGTTCACCAAAGGGAGACCTCAGCAGAGGAAGACTTTTTAATTACGGGAAGACTGAGTAATGTCCCTTGCTTGAGCTTTTCCCCTAAATTTACAAATACCCTTTAGAGCTGAGTAATAAGGACCTCCCTGGTGGCACAAGGGGTTAAGTCTCAGCACTATGAAGCTACCGGCACCCACTGGGGCATGAGTTCAATCCCTGGCCAGGGAGCTCACCTACATGGTGCAGCATGTAGGTGCACCTCTCCTGTTTGAACTGCTGCTCCCCTCAGCAGTGTTTCAGTCAATCTGCCTGTTCTGCTCCCCACTCTGTCTCTGGTGAATCTTCTCACCACTCCCTCCCTCCTGTACCTCAGTTCTTGTATGTATAAATAAATAAATCTTTAAAAATAAAAAGTGCTGGGGGCTCCCCTGGTGGTGCAGCGGTTGAGCACTGGGTTGCGAAGCTGCCCGCAGCCTCTGCAACACCGGTTCGATCCCCAGCTGCAGGCGAGGGTCCCACATGGCACCAGACCTCTCCTGCCACGCCCGCTGCTCCCCTCAACAGTGTATTTCGTCAGTCTGCCTGTTCTGTTGCCCGCTCTGGTGAATTCTCTCACCCTCCCGTACTTCTGACTGTACCCAGTGCTTGTTTAAATAAATAATAAATCTTCAAAAAAAAAAAAGTAAAAAAAATAAAAAGTGCTGAGCTTCCCCAGTGGCGTAGCAGGTTGAGTGAGGTTCTTTACAGCCTCTGCAGTGCAGGTTCGATTCCCAGCCGGCCAGGGAGAGACCCACATGGAGCAGACCTCTCCTTCCTCGCCCGCTGCTCCCCTAGGCAGTATCTTCGGTCCATCTGCCTATTCTGCTCCGTGCTTTGTCTCTGGTGAGCTCTCTCACCCTCCCATGCCTCTAACCTGTACCCTAGTTCTTGTATAAATAAGTAAATCTTAAAAATAATTTTTAAAAAAGAACGAAAAAAATTCTTAAAAAAAAAAAAAGAGCTGAGTGGTAAGACACAAAGTCCCTGAGTCTCTCTACCCTCCCACGGTTTCTTTGTTCAGCATGAGTATTTATTAATGTTGGCAAGCAACTCATTCTAACCGGGACTCCTTTTCAGTCTTTTTCAACCACTATCCAAAAATTCTACAGGAAAAATATTCAAGTATATGGTTTTAAAAATAGATTCTTGGGCAAACTAGGTGAAGTGCACTAGAGACCTCTCTTGTATCTAACTTCCTATGAATCTATAAAACATTTTAAAAATAGCTATCTTTATTTAAGAGTAATGAGTGCCAAAATTTTGAGGAGATAGTTACGAGAGCTTAGCAGTTACTTTGTGTAGAGAAAAAGATAATCAACTAAGAAAAATAATCTTCAGGGCCTCCCTGGTGGCACAAAGGGTTAAGCACAGCACTATGAAGTGTCCGCAGCCTCTGCAGCACAATAGATCCCTGGCTAACCAGGGAGCTACCCACATGGTGCAGCAGACCTCTCCAGTCTCTCCTGCTGCTCCCCTCAGCAGTGTATTTCAGTAGATCTGCCTGTTCTGCTCCCTACTGTCTCTGGTGAATCCTCTCACTCCCCACACCTCTGCCCTGCACCCCAGTTCTTGTATATATAAATATATCTTAAAAAAGTAAGAAAAATAATCTTCAGCAGACATAAAGGTGAAATGTAAATGTGCAGTTAAGTCAAAATACACTGCTGAGGGGAGCAGCAAGCATGGCAGGAGAGGTCTGTCGCGTTGTGTGGGGCCCTCTCCAGTGGCCAGGGATCGAACCGGCGCTGCAGAGGTTGCGGGCAGCTTCACAGCCCAGCACTTAAACCGCTGGGCCACCGGGGAGGCCCCTGAGGGTTCTAGCTTTGACTAAAGGAAAGCTTTATGCCCACTGATAAGCTTTACAAAATCTCGGCATTTGCTCAAGATTTGGAGCATTATCAATCAAATCCACACTTAAACAGATGTCAAGAATGCTTGAGTAAAGCTTGTTAACCATTACCCAAATTCCCTTTCTAAAGGACTATCTCAAAACTAAAAATGTTTACCAACAAAACTACTCGATATTTTAAAGTCAGACATATTTATAATCCTTTCCTCTTATTTCTGATCATTTTTTAAATGCTGATAAAGCATTCATTGGCATTAACTTCACAGCAACTTCAATCAAATCACCTCACACCTAGGGTTATATTGTCTTTTCCTTCCTGTATACAACATTTTTATAGTGCACAACTGATTCTTTTCTTCCCTCAATTCTGGCTGTAGAGTTTCAAATGTAGGAGTAAATCCTTCTTAAAATACTACACACTAAAAACACAAAACAACAAAAACTAAAATACAATAAACTTCAGGCAAGCAACAGATGTCCCGAGGAATTCAACGCTCAAGAAAAGGGCTCAGGTGTGTTAGTTGAGTCACTTCCCAGTTTCCTGGCTGACCTAAGCGTCTCTCTAATAAAAAGATCCAACAAAAGACAAAAACCTTTCTCACCCAGAAGTCTCTTAAGGACTCTGCAGTAGGAAAAAATTATATGCACTTGAAAAATAACCACTTGAAAAATAGCATCCAGCTTTATTTCATCTCAAGCAGATGTTTTCAGAAACTACTTCTTAAATTTCCAACAGGTTAAAACACAAAAGCGGGAAAACTGTGGAGCAGGCTTATTTTGGTTCACATTTCATCTCTATGAGACTGGATACATCAAAACTTAATCTCAGGAAAAATGAATTCAACAGTCAGCTATATAGTAGTTTTACAAAATAAAAATGTTTATCTATGTTTCAAAAAATTAAAAAGACAATCCCGCACACCCACTTCTGAAAATATCCAAAATAACTGAAAATAGGGTTTCAAACATTTGCACACCCATGTTCACAGCAGCACTGTTCACTATGACCAAAACAGGGAAACAACCCAATACCCACGGGCAGATGATCTGCTATAAACATACAATGTGATATTTTTCTGCCTCAAAAATAAAACTGTCACATGCAACATGGATGAACCTTAAGAATATTATGCTAAATTAGTGACCAAAAAAAAAAAAAAAAGACAAGATGCTGGATGAGTCTGTTATAGAGCAACCCCGATATTAAACGGGTTCCTGGCTGTGGGTCCTCACCCGCGCGCTTTAAAGGGACTTATGAATACTCTACTACAGACACACACAAAAGGGTTAATAAAAGGTTTATTTACAAGAGGAAAGGAAATAAGGAAAATGTACAACTCAGGGAGAAAATAGGGAAATAAAGTCTTTAATGCGTCCTACCCGATCCGCCGACCTGGAAAACCAAAGTCACTCTCAGAGCTGACAGACGCTGCGAGCTGGCCGAGAGCCAAAAATGGGGGAATCCCAAAGCCCACGTGTCTGCATTTTGTATCCACCTGGCTGCTTAACCCCACCCTCAGGTCCCAGCCACCTTCCCTTTGGTGGTGATGGGATTTGGAGTTCCCAGTGTCTTTGGCTTTGACCTGGGGTGGGGGTGGAGTCCACAAAGCCTGTATGGAATTTGCTTTGGGACATCCTTTTCCCCCTAACAAGTCCACTTATATTAGTATCTAAAGCAGTCAAATTCATAGCAAACAGAAAGCAGAACATACTTGCCAGGTCAGAGTAAGGGGAATATGGGGTAGTTTAATGGGCATTGAATTTCAGTTCTACAAGATGAAAAAGCTTGGCGATGTTTTACAACTATGTCAGTGTACTTAATACTCACTTTACCATACACTTAAAAATGGTTAAGATGGCATGCTGTTTTCTTTTACCTTAATTAAAAAAATTTAAGAACTGCACACCTAACCTAACATAGCCAGGAAATTTTGATGAGAGCATTTTATACATATATATATATATATTTTTTTTTGTGGGGCCCTCGCCGGCAGCCGGGGAACGAACCAGCCCTGCAGAGGCTGCGGGCAGCCTCGCAGCCCAGCACTCAACCACTGCGCCACCAGGGGAGGCCCGAGAGCATTATATTTTTATGGTCATAAATTACTTGTGCAAGGGAAATAATAGTTACTACACTGGGAATAACAGGCTAACATGCTGACCTGAGTAAACTTAGTAAACTAAGTAAAATACCCATGATAGCAAATGACAATCACCTGCCTACAGATGTGGTCCCTGAGAATACAACAGAGCCTGTGTAACCTAAGCCTCCCAGAAGCCAATGTCAAATAAACCTAACTAGAAGAATAGTATTTATTAAAACTAAATGCGGGCCTCCCCGGTGGCGCAGCGGTTGAGCGCTGGGTTGCGAAGCTGCCCGCAGCCTCTGTGGCGCCGGTTCGATCCCCGGCTGCTCCCCGGCCACTGGAGGAGGGTCCCACATGGCGCGCAGACCTCTCCTGCCGCCCGCTGCTCCCCTCAGCAGTGTACTTCGGTCCTTCTGCCTGCTCTGCTCCCCGCTCTGGCTCTGGTGAATTCTCTCACCCTCCCGCGCTTCTGACTGTACCCAGTGCATGTATAAACAAAACAAAACAAACAAATAAATAAATAAATAAAGCATGCCTCTATTAAAAAAAAAAAAAAATAAATAAAAAAAAAAATAAAATAAAACTAAATGCAATGCATGATCATTTCCTGGAGGAGGAAAGAAGCTTAAAAGGATATTACTGGAAAATTTGACAAAATATTAAATATACGGACTGCAAATTCAGATAAAAGTATTTTATCAGTGTTTCCAGAGTTTGAAAACTTTATTGTGGTTATATACATGAATATCTCTGACCTTAGGAAAACAAATATTGAATTATTGAGGAGTGAAGGGGAATGATGCATGCAACCTACTCGCAAAGAACTCAAGAAAAAAATATTTTTATAGTGATAAAGCAAAAGCAGTAAAATGCTAAAAATTAGTGAATCTAGACTAAATTGTTTGAAATTGTTTCAAAATCAGCTTAGAGTTCTTTAAGGGATAATCTTAAGTTTAGTTTATCTCAGTTCCACCAAAACTTTAATTAAAAATGACAATTGAGGGCCTCCCCGGTGGCGCAGCGGTTGAGCGCTGGGTTGCGAAGCTGCCCGCAGCGTCTGCGGCGCCGGTTCGATTCCCCGGCTGCTCCCCGGCCACCGGAGGAGGGTCCCACATGGCGCGCAGACCTCTCCTGCCGCCCGCTGCTCCCCTCAGCAGTGTACTTCGGTCCTTCTGCCTGCTCTGCTCCCCGCTCTGGCTCTGGTGAATTCTCTCACCCTCCCGTGCTTCTGACTGTACCCAGTGCATGTATAAACAAAAACAAAACAAACAAATAAATAAATGAATAAATAAGCATGCCTCTATTAAAAAAAATAATAATAATAAAAATTAAAAAAAAAAAAATGACAATTGACCCTACTTGAGAGTAAATGCCAGCAATCTCCCAAGCACAATAAGCACACTATCTATATTCAAATACAAATAGGCTAATTAGTCAGACACTATAAACAAAGGTCCCAGCCCTGGAAGGTGAGGTCAGAATGCCACAGTCATTGCCAAGGGCACAGAAGGCACTGTGAAGTAGTGATCAGGAAAGTGGGGTTTTGCAGGAAAACAGACCACCTTAGAAGGGCCCAGACAGATTAAGTGAAGCGCAAGCAAAACAGGGAGTGGTCTAGAGTTTGTTACCCACTTTTGAATTTTGGTAGCTAACTTAGGACGGTTTATAAAGGCAAAACACTGAACAGGTGCAGCAATGGAATCATCACTCAGTTACCCAATTCTCTCTTCCACTGCAGACAAGGATTCAGAGGCTTAAACAAGGTAATACAAATGTGTTCCTTTAAATTATTAAAACACAATGGTAGAGAGGGCACGCTGGTTAAGTGCAGAGAGGAGATGGCATTGTTGTGAGGGTCGTGTCAGAGTGTGATGGGAGAATTCTAGTATCTTACAGGAAGGATGAGATCAGAAGCCTCGAATTCACTGTGGTAAAAACTTCATATTTATACCAGAATGGTCCAACATCTTATAAGTATTAAAAAGAGCACCAATTTTTTGCTGACTTTGAAATCTATTATTCTCAAAGGGGAGTTCTTTTCAATTCTGTTTTTAAAGTATATAGAAAGCAGAAAGACTGTAAGGTTAATTTCACTGGTGAGACTGTAACTTTCTCTTCATGAGAGAACCCATAATTTCCACACATGCCATCTGCCATGAGGGATTAATTAATGGAACAAAAAAGACTGAGAAACATCCACAGGCCACCATTGTGCAAGCTACTTCTTGTTATCTCATTCCCTAATAAAAAATGTCATCCTTCCTTCTTGAAAAGGGAAAGTTACACCTCACAAGAAAAGGAAAACTGCTGGAAGTTTCTACAGAGCCTTTTTAGGTATCTTAAAGATACAGATTATACTGTAGACCACCCTATTAGTATTAACTACCTCCAGTTTAGTTGAGAAAACCACAGCCCAGAGAGTACTTGGAAGGGAAGTGACCCTCCCAAGATCACACAGCTAGTAAGCAACAGAGCCAGGTTAAGAATCCTAGGTAAAAGTCCAAAGTCAAGGCCTCCCTGGTGGCGCAAGGGGTTAAGCATAGCAGGATGAAGCAATCTGCAGCCTCTACAGCATGAGTTTGATCCAGGCCAACCAGGAAGCTACCCACATGGCGCAGTAGACCTCTCCTGTCTTGCCCGCTGCTCCCCTCAGCAATGTATTTCGGTAGATCTGCCTGTTCTGTTCCCCACTGTCTTTGGTGAATCCTCTCACCCCTCAAACCTGTCCTGTACCCCAGTTCTTGTCTACATAAAAAAATATTTTAAAAAAGGAGGGGTGGGCCTCCCCAGTGGAGCAGCAGTTGAGCGCTGAGTTGCGAAGCTGCTCTGCAGCGCCGGTTCGATCCCCGGCTGCTCCTCAGCCGCTGGAGGAGGGTCCCACATGGCGCGCAGACCTCTCCTGCCACCCGCTGCTCCCCTCAGCAGTGTACTTTGGTCCTTCTGCCTGCTCTGCTCCCCGCTCTGGCTCTGGTGAATTCTCTCACCCTCCCACGCTTCTGACTATACCCAGTGCTTGTATAAACAAATAAATAAATCTTAATTTAAAAAGGGGGGGGGCCTCCCCAGTGGTGCAGCGGTGAGCACAGCGCAGTGAGGCTGTCAACAGCTTCTGCAGCATGGGTTCAATTCCCCGCCGGCCAGGGAGATATCCACATGGCGTAGCAGACCTCTCCTGTCACGCCCACTGCTCCCCTCAGCAGTGTTTTAGTCCATCTGCCTATTCAGATCCCTGCTCTGTCTCTGGTGAATCCTCTCACCCTCCTGTGCCTATGGCCTGTACCCCGTTCTTGTGTAAAAGTAAATAAATCTTAGGCCTCCCTGATGGCACAAGGGGTTAAGTACTGCACTATGAAGCTATCCACAGCCTCTGCAGCATTAAGTTCAATCCCTGGCAGACCAGGGAACAACCCACATGGCTAAGCAAACCTCTCCTGCTTCACCCGCTGCTCCCCTCAGCAGTGTTTCGGTCCGTCTGTCTGTTCTGTTCCCCACTCTGTCTCTGGTGAATCCTCTCAACCCCCCACATCTCTGGCCTGTACCCCAGCTCTTATATGCATAAATAAATCTTCAAAAAAAAAAAGTCCAAAGTCAGGTTCTTTATTACTATTACTACTACTGCTACGGCCTCCCCTTATCTCTTCAAGTTACTTAACCTCTCTCCTCATTCCACTTTTGCTTCCCCATTAAGGGAGTGGTAGAGCTAATTGGCCCATATGCTCTTTTTTGAACACTGTGGAGTTACACCAGATTCTGAATTTGGAATTTTTCTGGTTTTCAAAGGATAATAAGTACCCTATCACCAATTACACTAATATTTCAGCAGTGAAATAACATCCACACTAAATAGGACAGATGTAACAGTCTCACGTAAGTTCAGGTCAGATTAGGTTTGCCACTAGAAAAGTAACAAGTTCAATTTTCAGAACTGAATGGATTTTGCAATTGCAGTTAACTGACATCAAGTTTAAATCAAAATACACATAACTGCTCACCACAGGGCCTAGTACATAGTAAGAAGACAATATATAGTAACTACCATTATATTAAAGTTAAAATGTCTGTGACTTTATTAACTGGTAAGTGAAGGGATGATGTTTTTAATTAAAAGCCCCAGGTATTACAAGAGCAATCTGTAGGAACTATGGGTACCCAAATGGTTGAGGAGGAAGGGAAAATGACTTCAGCAACATAAAAACAGAACATGTAATAATTATGAACAAGGATACCATGCAGGGCCTCCCTGGTGGCTCAAAGGGTTAAGCATCAGCACTGTGGCTATCACCAGCCTCTGCAGCACTAGTTTGATCCCCAGCCAGGGAGCTAAACCACATGGTGCAGCAGACCTCTCCTTTCTTGCCCGCTGCTCCCCTCAGCAGTGTATTTCAGTAGATCCGCCTGTTCTATGCTCGACTCTGTCTCTGGTGAATCCTCTCATCCCCCGCACCTCTGGCCTGTGCTCCAGTTCTTATATGCATAAATAAATATTTTTTAAAAATAATAATAATATCATGCAGTATTTTAAAAACTGAACTGGTAGGTGGAGGGAGTAAATCTCTCTAACTTTGATTTTTAAGTTCCCAATCGTACCTCATGTACCTTCAAACAACTCTAAAAAACTTACCTGGTAACTAGGTTTAGAAATAAAAATAGAAAATAAGGAGAAAAACAATTATCCTTCAGTCCTTTTGTAAGCAAAAACAGCAATAACACCAGCAGAGTATTCAAATTATTTAATGCCTTAACAGTAAATTCTTTTCTTAAAATAACCACCTAAGAAAATAATAGTAGCCACAAAGTAGCCAACTTTTTTTTTTTTTTTTTTGTGCAACCCTCGCTGGTGGCCAATTTGAACTGGCGCTGCAGAAGCTGCGGGCAGCCTCGCAACCCAGCACTCAACCGCTGCGCCACCAGGGGAGGCTCAATAGCCAACTATTTTTAAGGACCAACGCTGACTTCACCTTTGTATACTACTTAGAGCAACCAACTGACATTTTCCTAGAAATGAACACTGATATAAAATGATCTTTTTTATTAATGCAAATATTCATCAGTTGCAAACCCTTGAATTGAACTCCCTGGGTCATGTCTCTAAACTGCTGATAAAGCAATTTTAAATTTCCTATGTTTGTAATATGATTTCTATATACCTCTAATATTTCTTCTATGTCCAATAGGGTCCAGTATACAGAGATCTATATTATTTCTCAACAGAAGGCAATTTATTCAATTATTTTACTATTCCTATTTTACCAAAAACAGGTTGTTCAACAACTATGTATTTTAAATCCTTTTCCAATTCCTGACACTTCTGGATGCTGACGTGTGCTCTAGGACCTTCCAGTCTGACCTTGTGTGGCTCCTCTCCTCAATGAGTGGGCCACTGTTGCCAGGGCCAGGTTAACAAAAGCAAAACAGCATGTTACTTAATTTAAAACCCAGGGCCATAGATGAAGAAGAGTCCCTATTTCCAAAAATGCCCAAAGAGCTGACTAAATTCAGCTGAAGAGCAACTCAATTTAAAAACAAACAGTTGTTGCTCGACAGTCAAAAACAAATGCTCAATAATTCTGAACTAGCAGGGTTAACCACCCACCCAATCCTTAAGTTAAACGATAATGGTAAAATACAGGTAAGTACAGAACTGTACATATTGTTCAAAATGGCTCCCTCAGTAAACCTACTATTATCTGGCACTTAAAATTTTCAACAGTCTACTGAATGTCTACAAGTTTCGGTGTCTTTCCCTGTGAAAAGGGGATTAACAGAATTTACTGTCACTGGAGTTTCCAAAGAGTAAAATGAAACCCAAGCAAGGTACACAAAATGCTCGGCATGGTGCCTAAGGTTAAGAATAAAATGTCTGTGACAAGTTACACAGTAACTTCTTAATAATTACAGAAAGTAAAGCTTGGTAACCTTCTCAAGATAGTAGGAGTATGCAGAAAAGCGAAATCAAGTATTATACAGTGAGTTGTAAAAGGCTAAAAATCACTATTCAATAGTAAAGTGACTATCCTAAAATTAGTCCAAAGGGAAAGATGTTAATTATGGACTTAACTTCTCTTGGACAACCAGATTTAAGAAACCATTTTCAAGTCCAATTACCAGCTCTACTTTAAGAATCTGACACTGCCACCCAAGAACTGCTTATTTTGTGAGTACATCCCACCTGAATTTAACCAGTAAGTTTTAAAACAGGTCTCACAATTTATCATTCTACAATTTTGGCAAAATTACCCCCTAAAAATAATTTATCTACAAATTCTGATCTGCATCAGAATCACCTTGTTAAAAAAAAATACTGCAGAGAGAGCAGAGCTCCAAAAGCTTCTAACATTTGTTGCGAGGTAACATCCACTTACTTTCTTGAAAGATCTGCCACTATAACAAGTTCTGTTCATCTAGTAATGTGTGCCTAAATTAATTTTGGGGATCTAAGAAGCATAGGGCCATTAAATATCAAGAAATAAGGGTATAGTTCATAGGCATAAATAACGAGTAGGAAATTAAATTAGCCACAGCTGAGAAGATGGGCATACAACAAACTCTAACAGTCTCCCATAGAAAAACTGATCTTAGGAAGGTTAAAATTTAATTTCATCAAGAGTTTTCTTTAAAACAGCACACAGTGAAGTATGGTCTCATTTACACACAGAAGGCTGAAAAGTAACCTCATTAGAAACCCCAAGCTCCTTACATGCCAGGAATCGTTTATTACACATCTAGTTATCTAGTTTACGAAACTTAGCTATAAAATTCACTTCTAATACCATGCTACAGAATTATTTACATCTGATTCAAAGTAGGTTTATAAATGTACAACTACTTATTTCCCAAAGAAATCACTGCTTTCCAATTTGCAATGAAAGAGCTCACTCTCGGTACAGTATAAACACCAGTATAGTGGTGAGTGCCCCGAAGTTCTTTGGCCAGGAAGTAAATGGCACCTGCCCTTATGTTACTGTGGGAACTATCAACACCTTGGGATATAAAAAGAATGATCACCCCCAAATATTTATGTGCTTTAAATATGTATGACTCAGTAAAATCATTCAAGCATATACTTCAGGGCCTAACCTGCATGCTTAGTATAAGCTACTGATACCACTACTCACTGCTTCACCAGAATGGCTGTATATTTTTCCCACCAAAAGTACAGCTATTGCACCATACGTTTCATGGTCTCTGTAAAGAAAAAAAATCATCTTGGTTTATATTTCCTTAAAAAAAAAAGAAAAGAAAATTTTCTACAATTATTTTAATAACTAATTTTAGTGAAATCCGAAGTTTTCTGAAGAAATCACCTCAACTGCAGTACCCCCCACGCACACATCATTTGTAAAAGATCAATTCTGAAATACTACTAACTACAACCTTTAATAAGTAAGCACCACAAAGTAAAATGTGCAAGTGTTTCTAAGCAATGGCATTTATTTTGTTTCCTTAATTCGTTATCATGTCCTCCCCCAAAAATGGGATTTAGATTTTTCACCATTTTTATTAAAAGTGGATAGCAGTAGTAAATCATCTAGAGCATTCTGTGTAGGAAGAAACCAGGAAACCCTCAAACTTTCAGGCTTGGATCCAGGGGGCTAAAGAAAAAAATCTTTTCAAAGACCTGGGCTGAAGGCTTCTGCTCTTTGCAGACTTAAATTTTTCTATGTTTGGGATTAGTGAAGTTGGAGGTGATTAAAGGATAGGTCTAAAAACCTTCCCAAGCAGGCAGGAGATATTCACATTCACATCATTTCTATTGACTCCAAAAAACAAGGGACAAGAGGCTTTCAACAGAGGTCCTTCGAGGCCTGTGGTTGTTGCCCAAAGTTTGTTCCTAAGGGAAAAGAACTATTTTAAAAATGTTATGAAAATGCACCCAAGGAATGCATCCAAATGCAACCAGAAAAAAATGCAGAATGTGGAAAATTCTACCATTCTATGGCTTAACAAAATAAACCACAAGGGAATAAAAGTAATGGCTGGAGAGCTACAGAAAGACAGGAAACGCAACTTACTGCAAAGTAGAACTTTCCTTTGGTCCTAATAGGAACAAAAAGTAAATGTTATATTAATTGAGACATCAATTTTGAGACAATCTGTGACATTTTCACATCTGAAGAAAACAAATGACTTGTTATTTGAGGTCCAATGGTTCAGTTACAGCAGCGTTTTTTGGTTTTTTTTTTTACATTGACAGGTTTATTAGGAGCAAGAAAAAAAACGAGAGGCACCTGTACAGACACAGGTGGGCAAAGCTATGCTGCTGCTTTGCAAAGGGAAGTTTGTGAAACAAAACACCTGCACAGTCACAGGCAGGCAGGAAAGCTCCATTTTGCCAGAATAGAAATTTTACTGATACAACCTTCTTTTGTGTAACAGTTAATGGTTTTCTTAAGTCCTTATCTTTTTAGGGCTTCCCCGGTGGCGCAGAAGTTAAGCGCTGGCCTGTGAGGCTGCCCGCAGCCTCTAGCGCCGGTTCGATCCCTGGCTGCCGGCGAGGGTTCTGCATGGCGCGTAGACCTCTCCTGCCGTGCCCGCTGCTCCCCTCAGCAGTGTACTTTGTCAGTCTGCCTGCTCTGTTCTGACTCTGGTGAATTCTCTCACCCTCCCGCACTTATGGCTGTACCCAGTGCTTGTATAAATAAATCTTTAAAAAAAAAAGTCCTCTTTTTAGAGATCCATACCAAAACATTTAAGGTGAAGTGATTACCTCTGGGATTGCTTCTACCTTTGGGATTGCTTCAAATGAATCTAATGGATATGGGAGTTTTTGATGATTTCAAAGCAGGGATGATACATACATGAGGAAGGCTCATTTCTCAAAATAAAAAAAATTTTAACAAAAATTATACCAGATTTATTATTCAGGCTAAAATAATCATGTTGACAGTTTAGCAACCAGAATGTTTATTATATGCTAAAGAAAAAAACAAACATACCTACCTACTCCAAAACCTCAAAACCATAAAATTAAGGACATAAAGGAGACAGGAAAACCAATTTGTTGGTTAGTTGATTTTTTTATCATGGAGTATTAGAGTATTAGACATTACTAATGAGTTCAGAAGTAGACAAGTGATTTAAACTAGCTAAAAGGGTTGGGTATAAAATAATGGAGGCGTCTAGAATAAACTGGAGAACGCATCCTTGACCTTCACAGCATTGCATTTCAAGTAAACTGTTACATAAAATGTTAACCAGTTCAATTATTCTATTTTACTGTGAGGTATCATTTATCACTCAAAGCAAGATACTTTGAAAAAAGGGATACAGAAAAAAGGGATACAGTCACAATCAAACCTAGATGGCACAGAAAACGCAGGCCACCCAGTCATCCCAATCACGCTCCAAATATAAAAACTGAGGAATAAAGTTTGTTTTCTCCTTTAAGTCAAGTACCTAAA
The DNA here is from genome assembly GCF_014898055.3 of Talpa occidentalis. Classification (NCBI taxonomy): domain Eukaryota; kingdom Metazoa; phylum Chordata; class Mammalia; order Eulipotyphla; family Talpidae; genus Talpa; species Talpa occidentalis. The sequence continues at coordinate 85,191,745 of NW_023605305.1, forward strand.
AGTCAAAATAAACTTTCCCCATAAGAACTAAAGACTGGGGGCCTCCCTGGTGGCGCATGGGGTTAAGACACAACCTGTGACGCTCACTGCAGCACAAGTTCGATTCCCGGCCAGGGAGCAAGCCATGTGGTGCAGCAGACCTCTCCTGTCTCGCCTACTGCTCCCCTCAGCAGTGTATTTCAGTCAATCTGCCTGTTCTGTTCCCCACTCTGTCTCTGGTGAACCCTCTCACCCCCCACACCTCTGGCCTGTACCCCAGTTCTTGTATGTATAAATAAATCTTTAAAAACAAACAAACAAACAAAAACTAGAGACTGCAGCCCAGAGAGACAAAGAGATGTGTCCAGAGTCACACTGTGAACTAGAGGCTGGTATTAGAAGTCAGAATCCAAACTATTTAGTACCGTTTTTGTTCTTTTTTAAATTTTTTTTTTTTCTACAAAAACATTCTCAAAAAGGTGATCTTCAACTAACTAAAAGGTAAAAAATACAATGCCAAATGCTTACAAAAGCAGACTCTTGATGGATCAATCCACACATATATATAGTTCTATACCCTTGTATCAAACACTTTCCCACATAGTGGACAACTTCCAATTTGGAAGATCTTTCTGTATCAGAGACTTTGGACTATAGACATAAGACTTTATCTGTATGCATGTGTCAGAATCTAATAAGCAAAAACTGGCCCTTTAAAAGAAAAGCATACACACAATAATGCACTTAGCCTAGCTCCCAAGTGTTCACTCTTTCAGACCACCTCACCTCTCTGAACCAATCCTTCAGAGCCACCTATATGCTCCTCAATGAACAGCAAAAGATATGGGGATTCCCCAGAGAAGCCACGGCTATTAGCTGACTAAAGAATCTGCATGTCTCCATCATACATATCCCTATGTATTATCCCATACAGCCAACTGAAATCAGCAGAAGCATTAAATTTCAGAAATATACAATGCTGTACTTCTGATTAAAAGAAAATTTGCCAGGGCCTCCCTGATGGTGCAGGGGTTAAAGACAGTGCTATCAAGCTATCACCAGCCACTGCTGCACGAGTTCGATTCTGTCCTGCTAGGGAGCAACCCACATGGTGCAGGCCTCTCTCCTGTCTCGCCAGCAGCTCCCCTCAGCAGTGAATTTCAGTAGATCTGCCTGCTCTGCTCCCACTCACTCTGGTGAATCCCCTCACCCCTGCACCTCTGGCCTGCACCCCAGTTCTTGTATGCATAAATAAATACATCTTTAAAAAAAATTAAAGAAAATTTGCCAGTCCAACTAACTTTCTAACATGGAGAAAATGTAAAGGTTTTAGAATCATATTAACCTATATTTGAATCTTATCTTTGCCACTTACAGGTTAACTGGGCAAGAGTTTTAAAGACTACAGCAAAGCGGTGCAATGCCTAACATAATAGGAACTCATTAAGACACTGATTTTTACCTAAAGATTCCAATTGGATACAAACTTTCTAAAGCAATTGATGATTATAATCTGTTTTAGGAGAGTCTAACTGGAATACCTACGGGATTATAGGTTCACCCCACAATTGCCCGTGAAAGTTAGCAATCAAGGTAAAAGCAGATCACAAAATATACTAGCAGATACGAAAAAGTAGGGGACCCCTTCTTTGAAGCTATGGGCAGCCTGAGTTAGATGCCAAACCACAAGGCCAGGGAGCTAAACCACATGGCACAGCAGACCTCTTTTGTCTTGCCCACTGCTCGCCTAGGCAGTGTATTTCAGTAGATTGGCCTCTCCTGCTCCTCCTCTCTCTCTCTGGTGAATCCTCTCCCCACACCCTCTGGCCTATACCCCAGCTCATGTGTACATAAGTTAAAAAAAACTTTAGGGGGCCTCCCTGGTGGCGTGCAAGGGGTTAAGCATAGCACTAGGAAGCTATCCGCAGCCTCTGCAGCTTGAGTTCAATCCCCAGCTGGCCAGGGAGCTACCCACATGGCACAGCAAACCTCTCCTGTCTTGCCCACTGCTCCCCTCAGCAGTGTATTTTAGTCTGCCTATTCTGTTCCCTGCTGTCTCGGGGTGAATCCTCTCACCCACGGCACCTCTGGCCTGTATGCATAAATAAATCTTTAAAAAAAAGAACTTAAAAAAAATAATTGAAAAAGGATACCCAACTAGAGAATCTTTGGCCCAATAATAATTCCTTGAAGAGCTCAATTTTAACTGTTTCATTTCACTTTCACAACTGATCCTTCCCATTAAAGTTTCTAGAAGGGGGCCTCCCCGGTGGCACAGCGGTTGAGCGCTGGGTTGCAAAGCTGCCCGCGGCCTTGGAGGCGCCGGGTTCGATCCCCAGCTGCTCCCCGGCCACCAGAGGAGGGTCCCACATGGCGCGCAGACCTCTCCTGCCGCCCGCTGCTCCCCTCAGCAGTGTACTTCGGTCCTTCTGCCTGTTCTGCTCCCTGCTCTGGCCCTGGTGAATTCTCTCACCCTCCCGCGCTTCTGACTGTACCCAGTGCATGTATAAACAAAAAAACAAACAAATAAATAAATAAATAAAACATGCCTCTATTAAAAAAAAAAAAAAAACCGAAGAGAAAAAAAAAAAAATACCTAAGAGGGCTTCTTACACACAGATGTGTTCAACATACATTTGAATGAAAAACTGATATGACTCCCTTAATGTTTGTGTTTTTTTTTTAATGCCTCAAATGATAGGGTCTTTTCACTTCAAAATATCTAAGTATGTAAAGTTGGTAACACTAATTTCTCCCAAAGAAAGAAATTTCTGGGTCTCCCTGATGGCACAAGGGGTTAAGCACAGCACCATGAGGCTATCCGCAGCCTCTATAGTGCGAGTTTGAGCCCCTAGCCGGCCAGGAAGCTACCAACATGTCGCAGCAGACCTCTCCTGACTCATCTGCTGCTCCCCTCAGCAGTGTATTTTGGTCGATCTGCCTGTTCGGTTGCCCACCGTCTCCACTGAGTCCTCTCACCCCAGCCCCGGCCCCGCACCTCCGGCCTGTACCCCAATTCTTGTATGCATAAATAAACCTTTAAAAAAAAAAAAAAAAAAGAAATTTCTGTTACTAGTAAGTTAATAAACCAAAACTCAAAAAATTCCAATTATCTACAAAGAATTTTAAAACTAGGGAGGGAAGAGCACAAGGGATTATGGTAATGGTGCACAGGTAAATTGGTGGTGGGAATTATATGGGGACTACACCTGAGAGAAAAAAGCGTATATTGTACAAAAAGGAAGAATGATTTAAAATACATATTTAAAAAAGGAAAATTTTAGGGGCCTCCCTGGTGGCACAACAGGTTAAGCACCGCACTATGAAGCAATCCGCAGCCTCTGCAGCGAGTTCGATACCCGGCAGGCCAGAGAGCAACCCACATGGCGAAGCAGAACTATCCTGACTCCCCCACTGCTCCCCTCAGCAGTGTATTTCAGTCAGTCTGCCTGTTCTGTTCCCCACTCTGTCTCTGGTGAACCCTCTCACCTCCTGCATCTCTGGCCTGTACCCCAGCTCTTGTATGCATAAATAAATTTTTGAAAAAAAATTAAAATAAAGGAAAATTGTAAAAATGAAAAAACACCAACACAATGAGCAACTCAAAACAGGAAACAACTTACCGTTTTGCACCTTCCTTTTGCAGATTTGAAATCCAGATTCTCACACAATCACCAGCCTTCACTTCTGTTTGGTTCAATAGCATACACACAACTGAGTCTTTCTTTCGCTAATAAGCATGAGTAGAAAGCACACTGCTCTTATTCTGCTTTCTAACTATCAAAGGTGCAGAAGTCCTCACAAAAATCCTTTTAAAAAATAAACTTAATTTTTCTGTACAATAGTTACTGTAAAAGCTCCTATTTTGCTCCCCACCCCACCCCAACACCATACTTCAGCATGAATTTTAAACAGCTTGTTCCCCAAATGGGAAGGGCTTCCTATGTCTTGATGGGACTGGAAGGAATTAAAACATGCTAAAACAACCCATTTCCAAACAGGTGAGATACCATCAGCGTGTGTGCTGTTGCAGGAAACAGAAGGGAGAAACGGTGACTGGGAGCCTCTGCACTTCATATCTGCAAAAGAAGAGAATGAGAAGGTTAACCTAACTCTAGGCTGCAAAGAGAGGGTCTTCTTCGCCTGTTTAAATAAAAATGCCCACGAACATGCAACTCAGAGTTGCACGCGGGTTAGCAGAGACAGACTTGGTGGGCCAGTTCAACCTCTGTCCTGGATACATCCATGTAAATCGCAGCTACGGTCCTGAGCGTCCGCATTTCCACACTTTCCCGACATACCCACTTGATACCTAAGTTAAAAACAAAACCCGACCCCTTTAGACTTCAAACTTGTGCGCAGCCACACGCGCCTCCCCATCTGAACAGCTACGAGTGAGTAACAGTCAAAGGCTTCTTTTACATAAACGCTCTTCCCTCAGCGGAGTGACAGATAACCTTTTCGGAACCCCAGGGTTCACACCCCTTTCTCCACGTTCTTTCAATCTAAAGGTTAATGTGAGGACAACACTGCCCCCCGCCCCTCCCAGCACCCGTTCCCGGCACAAAATCTCCCGCCCGGGGCCACCGACGCCCGAGGGCGGCCGAGCGCGGGCGGGGTCGCGAGCGGAAGGAGGGGGGCCGGGGGGGGCGCCCCGGGGAGCGAGGCCCCGCAGCTCGCGCCCGGCGAGCACCTGCCGGGGGCGCCCACCTGAGCCGGGGCGCGGGGCGCGGGGCGCGCTCCCTCCCGGGGGTGCCGCGGGCGTGCGGGGGGCGCGCGCGGTACCTTTTGGACAGATCCATGAGGACCCCGGAGAAGAGCCGCTCCCCGCGGCGGAACGACACGACGAGCGCGTCCTCGATGATGTGGTCCAGCGTGACGCGCACCTCGGAGCCGGGGATCAGCTGCGACACCGCGGAGTCCCCGCCCGCCGGCGGCGCGAGCGCAGGGGCGGCGGGCTGGGGCGGCGGCGGCCGCGGGGGCGCCTCCGGGGCCGGGGCGGCTCGGGCGGGGGCGCGCGGGGTCGGGGCCCTCGGGGGGCGCGGCGGGCGGCTGCTCCTCCGCCTCCCGCGCCGGCCCCGCCGCCTCCGGGCTGCGGGCGGGCTTCCCCGGCGGCGGCGGCGGGAGCGGCGGCGCGCCGGCCTGAGGGGAGGACGGCTGCCCGTCCGCCTCGCCCGCCGGCACGGAGGCCTCGGTGGCCGTCACCGGGAGGGGGTCGGCGCCGGCCTCGCTGCCCGGGATGGGCTCCATCTCCGGCTCGGCCTCGCCGGCGCCCCCCTCCCCGGGGGACGCCGCAGTCGCTGCCGCCTCTGCAGCCACGGCCGCCATTTTCTTGCTGGCTTCTCCCTCCTCCAACTGGGGCGGCGGCGGCGGCGGCGGCGGCAGCGCTGCTTGGTTCCCTCGGCCTTCCCCTCCCTCTCGCCGACAGTCGCGGCCCGCCCTGGCCCTGAGGTTCGTCTTTCGGCCCACGCCATTGGCTGCGTCCTCTACCCCTCCCGCACTCGCGAGATTTCATTGGCCCAAGGGGGACGTCTGTCATCTGGTTAATCCAGCCCTCCCAGGCAGAATAGGAACTTGTCATTGGCCGGAACAGCTGTCAAACGTGAATCTCTGGGGAATACGGGGGCGGGCTACACAGGCGTAGCGGGGGGAGGCACAAAAGCAGAGGCCTCTTCCTATTGGCTAGAAGAGATAATAAAGATGGCTGGTTGGCCTATGCACCTGCCTGTTATCAGTCAGGCTTTCCAAGGTGGGAGAAAGGAGAGAATCACGTGGCGTGCCAGTTCTTTCAAAGGCGACAGAAGGGAGGAGTAACACGAGAACGTGGGCGGGGAGCGGCTTCCCAAGCACCCCTGCGCGGAGGTCCTTAGAATAAATGTTATTTCTAGGCGCGGACCTGCTTGCGGCCGCGTGTGGGCAAGATAAGCATCTTTGGGAAGGGCAGCAAAGTTTGATAATGATTCCACAAACGCTTTGCGATTGGTTATGATGCTAGGCGCTATGCTGGGTACTGGGGCTAGAAAGATGTGCAAGACGTTCTCCATAACCTCGAGGCAGCGGCTCCATTACCGCGCCCCCCTCCCCCAGCCCCCAAACACAAGGCGTGCCTTCCTTAACTCTTCTCCACTTTCAAGGAACAACACGCCTACTAATTTCAAAGTAGGAAAATGCTAATGAAAAGAGAAGAGACACGAGGCATACTTGATTAAGCTGATGAATGTTCCAGAGAGCAGCCCTGAGGCATTGCTGAACTTAACCAAGGAACACTGCTTGGAAATGGGTGCACCTGGCTCCTTGCTAGGGCGTTTTTCTTTACTGACCTCTCCTGTGCCACGGGTGCAAAAGGTCTGTCTAGTGTCTGATGCCCCTACTTCTCTATTTCCACTTTAATTCTTTTAGTTTGTTAAGTCTGGAAGACTCTGCTGAATCCATTTCGCACAAATTGCACCACAGAGTCAGCCTTTTCTCCAGAAGAGATGGTACAAGCTAAGAATGCCCAGAGAAGAGAGGGAAGAAAAGTTGCTGGCATTAACAGAAGTAAAAAATAAATTCTATAAAAATAAAATATAATTTATTGAGCACCTATATCTTCTATGTGCAGTAGTACAGATACTTAGTATAACTTAATGTAACTTAACACTTCTGTGAGGCAGGTACTACTGTAACAGGGTGGTCCCCAGGAAAGGGGGAAGTTCCAGGTTCCCTGCCCCACCCAAGGGAGGGTGGAGCTGAGCAGGAAGAGGAGAAGCTGGAGACTGAGGAAGGAAGTAGGATGGAGCCAGGAGACCTGGAGGAGGCGCATGGAGCCTAGAGATACGTAAAGAAACTGCGCTTGTCTTTTGGTCGTGGACTGGGTGACACAGATGTGGGTGAGACCCGTGGGGAGGTGACAATGGCAGCTTTTATTTTAATGTTGATTTTGCTCTTTTCCTTCCGGGCTTTTGTGATTGTTTGTGACCCTTTTCTGTGGGTCCCCACTGGAAGATGCTTTAGACTTGTGGCAGGCTTTGGGGCCTTGCTCTGGGCCGATCCCATTTGGATGGAGTTTTACCCACGAGGGGATGGGTAACTTTGGGTGTTTCATTTAGAAACTAGATTATTTGCTTTTCCTGTATTGTTTCCTAGTTTTATTAAAGTTCCTTCTCATTAAAGTCTCATATGTTTTGTGTTGATGCGGCGGATGGCCGAACCCATTTAGAATAGGCAGGTTTGCGGGGTTTGGGCTGCCCCTCTCCCTGTCCTATAACACTACTACATGGGTACAAAAATTTTAAATAGATTTATATTTATATAATAATTTCATAGAGAAATCCAAGCCCAAAGACAAGGCCAAAGTCCCTCAACCAGTAAATTGCAGTCAAAATTCCAATTTTACATTGAAAGAACTGAAAATGGCAAAATGCAAATATCACCACAGGTTCTGCCTATTTCAAGCCATGGCTCATCAAGCCAGTCAGGATAGGTTCTGAAGCTCCAAAGTAACAAAAGGAAATGAGTTTGCTGAGTGCCCACTCTGTGCCAGAATTTTCCCCAGAAACTCTCATTTAAGTTTTTGAGTTAATACAAAATTTAAAAAAAAAATTTTAATCCTGACTTAAGCCTTCTTTACAGATGAGGAAACTAACCCTAAGCTGGATAAAGATCTTAGCAGCTGCAGATAGCTGAAGCAAATCAATCCCATCTAACCCGTGTCTTTCCAAATGCACTACTGTTTCACTAATTCCTTCCCTGAACCAGTGATTTATCTCCTGCAGGCTAAATGCCACCTATAAGGGTTTTCACTATGATCACTATGTCTACATTTCACCATAATCAATTATATGAAACATCATCTAATTTTATATATTCTAGACCCACACCAAGTTTCCTACATTGTATAATCTTCCACAGGGAGAAAAATACAGTTCTGGTCCTAGGACCTGATTATCTCTTGCTGTAATTCAGTAGAAGATGCTGCAGTGAATCACTTAAATTAAGGATTTATAGCGGACTGTGGCTTACCAAGTTACCCTTCTAAATCACCATTTTCATCCGGCAACTCAAGACTCTCTGCTAGCTCCACATTCACATCAAGTATATTCTCTTCTACTTCAGAAGGTCCTCTATTCCTATTCTATCTTTCAAAGTGTGTTTTCCAGTACTCTTAAAGGCCCCTAACACTGACAAAATCTGGCTGTGCTTCCTTCATCTTTTTATTCACCATTCATTCAGCAAATAAATATTGATGGTCTAGTAGGTGTCAGGAATGGGTTAGGAATGCAGATGGCATGCAGAATGAACACATAAAACGTAGTACCTGGGGCCTCTCTAGTGGCGTAAGGGGTTGAGCGCAGCACTGTGAAGCTGTCCTCAGCCTTTGCAGCATGAGTTCGATCACCGGCCAGGGAGCTACCCACATGGTGCAACAGACCTCTCCTGACTTGCCCACTGCTCTCCTGAGCAGTGTACTTTAGTCTGCCTGTTCTCTTCCCCTCACTGTCTCTGGTGAATCCTCTCACCTCCCACACCTCTGGCCTGTACCCCAGTTCTTGTAATCATAAATAAATAAATCTTTAAAAAAAAAAAAAAACTTAGTACCTGACCTCCTAGAACTTATTTTTCTACATAGGGAACTAGAAAACAAGCAAAAAAAATGAACAAACCAAATTACACACTGTGAACAATGCCATAAAAAAAAAAAAAACAGACTAAGGATGTGTAGTGGCTAGGGGAGAGAGTGGCTCCTTTAAGTAAATGGTCAGAAAACTCCTTTTGAAGGACAAGACATTATAGCTAAAATGCAAAAGATAAGAGGGGCCTCCCAGGTGGCTTAGGGGTTAATTCTCAGTTCTATCATAGCTATGGCCTGAGTTGGATCCCTGGCCAGGGAGCTAACCCACCTATGGCACTGCAGACCTCTCCAGTCTGGCCCCTTCTCCCCTTAGCAGTATTTCAGTAAAGTCTGCCTGTTCTGCTCCCCACTCTGTCTCTGGTAAATTCTCTCACCACCCCCACCCCTCATACCTCTGGCCTTCACCGTAGTTCTTCTATACACACACACACACACACACACACTCCATTTATTGACACTGCTGGAGGAACTTTTAGGTCAAAAGGAACAATGCAAAAGTCCGAAGGCAAAAGAGGGCTTGACTTATTCCTGAAACAGGAAGGAGAACAACTAAAGAACAATGAGCAAGAAGATGAATGAGATAAGGTAAGGAGAAGACAGGAGACAAATCCTGTTTTATGTGTTGCAGATTCAAAAAAAGAGTGTCTGCCCTCAGGGCGATCCAACTCTAAGTGGGAACCCAGATCTTACCTGTGCTATTGTTTCCTGCCCACCCTGCATTTATTGGTACAGAGGAGGCCTCATATGTTTGATGAATGGGTACCCACAAACATGGTCTGAGGTATCGGTGGCTAACTGCATGATTGGTTAGAAGGTATCTTAGTCTGTTCGGGCTACTAGTGTTGGGGGAAATGATGTCCTGAGCTAATCCCATACAGGCTTTGTGGACCCCACCCCCACTCCAGACTAAAGCCATCAAGACATTGGGAAAAACAAATCCCATCACCACCAAAGGGAAGGTGGCTGGGACCTAAGGGTGGAGTTGGGCAGCCAGGTTGGATATAAAAACCAAACACGTGGGCCTTGGGGGGGGGGCTCGCTATCGCTCGCTTCCTGGCTTCACGGCTCCTGGCTTGCAGCCAGCTCTCAGAGCGCCATTTTGGGATTCCTGATCGGTGGATTGGGTAGGACGCATTTAAAACTTTGTCTCCCACTTTTCTCCCTGAGCTGTGCATTTCCTCATTTCCCCTTCCCTTGTAAATAAACCTTTTATTAACCTTTCGCGTGTGCCTGCAGTAGAGCATTGATAAGTCCTTTTAAGCGTGCGGGTGAGGACCCACAGTCAGGCACCCCGTTTTGTATCGGGGTTGCTCTACAACACTAGGACAAAAAACCACAGACTGCGCAGCTAATAAAAAGCAATTCTGGAGGCTGGACATTGTAGTTCAGGGTGCCAGCATGGGAACTAGGGATTGCCTCCAGAGTCTCCTTTACAAAACCACTAATCCCACAATAGCCCTCTGACCTAGTCCTAATTCCCTACCTCCTAATATCATAATCTCGGGACTTAGATCAACATGGGTCTACCTGGTGGTGCAGGGGTTAAAATGTCAGCGTGTCACCAGCCACGGCGGGATGAGTTCAATCCCTGCCCAGGGAGCTGACCTGCCTGGCACAGGTAGATATACTGAAATACACTGCTGAGGGGAGCTGCTCCATGTGGCTCACCAACCTGGCCGGGAATGAATCTGTTATAGGACAGGGAGAGGGGCAGCCCAAACCCCGCAAACCTGCCTATTCTAAATGGGTTCTGCCATCCGCCGCATCAACACAAAACATAGGAGACTTTAATGGGAAGGAACTTTAATAAAACTAGGAAACAACACAGGTAAGGCAAAGAGTCTAGTTTCTAAATGAAGCACCCAAAGTTACCCATCTCCTCGTGGGTAAAAGTCCATCCATATGGGATCGGCCCAGAACAAGGCCCCAAAGCCTGCCACAAGTCTAAAGCATCTTCCAGTGGGGACCCACAGCAAAGGGTCACAAACAACCGGACAAGCCCGGAAGGAAAAGAGCAAAATCAACATCAAGATAAAAGCTGCCATGGTCACCTCCCCACGGGTCTCACCCACATCTGTGTCACCCAGTCCACGACCAAAAGACAAGCGCAGTTTCTTCACGTGTCTCTAGGCTCCATGCGCCTCCTCCAGGTCTCCTGGCTCCATCCTGCTTCCTTCCTTCCTCAGTCTCTTCTTCAGCTTCTTCTCTTGCTGCTCAGCTCCACCCTCCCTTGGGTGGGGCAGGGAACCTCCCCCTTTCCTGGGGACCACCCTGTTGCAGAACTTGTGCTGTAGTGGCTGAGGATAGCTTTTATCATGCTAAGACTTAACACCTTGCACCACCAGGGAGGCCCCCCAAAATAAATCTTTTTTAAAAAAATATTTCAACCTATGAATTTTGGGGGAGCACAAACATTCAGACCACAGCAGATGGATCACTGTTTAAATGGACGGATTGTTGAGTAAGTGAATGGATGGGTAACAGGGTGGTCCCCAGGAAAGGGGGAGGTTCCAGGTTCTCTGCCCCACCCAAGGGAGGGTGGAGCTGAGCGGGAAGAGAAGAAGCTGCAGAGGAGACTGAGGAAGGAAGCAGGATGGAGCCAGGAGACCTGGAGGAGGCACATGGAGCATAGAGACACGTGAAGAACCTGTACTTGTCTTTTGGTCGTGGACTGGGTGACACAGATGTGGGTGAGACCCGTGGGGAGGTGACAATGGCAGCTTTGATTTTGATTTTGATTTTGCTCTTTTCCTTTCGGGCTTGTTTCTGGTTTGTTTTTTCTGTTTGTTTCCTTTCTGGTTGTTTCTGACCCTTTTTTGTGGGTCCCCACTGGAAGATGCTTTGGACTTGTGGCAGGCTTTGGGGCCTTGCTCTGGGCCAATCCCATTTGGATGGAGTTTTACCCACGAGGGGACGGGTAACTTTGGGTGCTTGATTTAGAAACTAGATTCTTCGCCTTTCCTGTATTGTTTCCTAATTGTATTAAATTTCCTTCCCATTAAAGTCTCATATGTTTTGTGTTGATGCGACGGATGGCAGAACCCATTTAGAATAGGCAGGTTTGCCGGGTTTGGGCTGCCCCTCTCCCTGTCCTGTAACAGATGGACAGATGAAAGGCAGGGAGTAGCAATCTAGCTAACAACTCAAACAGATCCTTACTATCACAGACTTCCGTCTTGAGCTCTGCAGTTTGTTATAAAACTATAGTTTGGGGCTTCCCCGGTGGCACAGCGGTATGAGCACTGCACTGTTAAGCTGTCTGCAGCCTCTGCAGCACTGGTTCAATTCCTGGCTGGCCAGGGAGAAACTCACATGGTGTGGCAGACCTCTCCTGTCTCCTCTGCTGCTCCTCTCAGCAGTGTATTTCAGTCAGTCTGCCTGTTCTGTTTCCTGCTCTGTCTATGGTAAATCCTCTCTCCCCCATACCTCTGGCTTGTACCCCAGTTCTTGTATGCATTATCTTTAAAAAAAAAGTAAGACGGAAAGATATTTCAGATATTTCCCCAACTGACCCCCACATATACTCATCCACCTACTTTGTTAGGGCTCCTTGTTCCAGGTGGATGCTCTATACCCCTAATCACCTGCCCCTAGTAATAGACCCTCACTGCCAACTGGCAGGTGGAAGAGGCCATCATATTACAAAGGTTAATACCAATACTAAGGACAATTCTCATAATTGAGCTCATTTAGTGAGCACCTATTATGTGCCAGACAGAGACAGCAGCCAGACTGGGGTAGAGGGGTGGGGGGTGTCAAGCACATGTAAAGCAGGCACAGTCCTGGGATCTTTCTCCACTTTCAGTGTTAATTCACAGGGCTCCTCCTATATATACACACATGCACACTCAATTCAACAACTGCCACTTCCATGTCAACAGAGCTCCTTAAAAATCTACCCCAGGGCTTCCCCTGGTGGCACAGCGGTTGAGCGCTGGGCTGCGAAGCTGCCCACAGTCTCTGCGGCCTCTGAAGCACCAGTTCAAACCCCGGCCACCAGCAAGGGTCCCACATGGCATGACAGACCTCTCCTGCCGCGCCTACTGCTCCCCTCAGCAGTGTACTTCGTCAGTCTGCCATTCTGTTCCCCGCTCTGTCTCCGGTGAATCTTATCACCCTCCCACGTTTCTGACTATACCCAGTGCTTGTATAAATAATTTTTTTTTTAAAAAAATCTACCCCAAGGGCACTACTTTGGAGCATGGTTCTAGGATGATCATGATGGAGGATAAGAATAGAAAAACTGGGGGCCTTCCTGTAACGAACCCATTTAGAATAGGCAGGTTTGCGGGATTTGGGCTGCCCCTCTCCCTGTCCTATAACATTCCTAATGGCACAAGGGGTTAAGCACCACACTATGAAGCAATCCGCAGCCAGCCAGGGAGCAACTCACATTGTGCAGCAGACCTCTCCTGAACTGCCCCCTGCTCCCCACAGCAGTGTACTTAGATCAATCTGCCTTTTCTGTTCCCCCTCTGTCTCTGGTGAATCCTCTCACCTCCCTCATCTCTGGCCTGTACCCCAGCTCTTGTATGCATAAACAAATAAATCTTTAAAAAAAAAATAGAAAAACTGGAAAGGAGATACAAGGTCAAGAACTTAACTCACACAAGGAGGTAGGGGTAGAAGGGATTAGCATAATCCATTAACCCAGTTATAGAAATCAAGACCCTTAGGCATCAACACCCAGATCAGGAAGTGCAACACCCAGAAACTATCAGACTGCTATAGGGAGTGTCAGTGGAACAAATTATCCACCCACAAAGATGACCCCCTCCCTGAAGATGATAAAAGCTAATGGAGCCCCTACACAGGGCAGCAGCCTCCTGCCCGCCCACGACCTGTACCATGCTGGGACTTCTCCTCACTGCCCTCCCTCAGTGGAGGCAGCTCTCCTCAAGGCCACCTGCCTGTAACCAGGCAGGCCTCTCAGCAAACCTTTCCCTTTCTGGGCAGCTCTATGTGCTCTTGTGTCTTATGTAAGTATCTTCTACTGTCCTATCCCCTTTTTTTTTTAAATATTTATTTATGTATACATGAACTGGGGTACAGGCCAGAGGTATGGGTGGGGGGTGAGAGGATTCACCAGAGACAGAGTGGGGAACAGAACAGGCAGACTGACTGAAATACACTGCTGAGGGGAGCAGCAGGTGAGACTGAAATACACTGCTGCTGCACCATGTGGGTAGCTCCCTGGCTAGCTGGGGATCGAACTCATGCTGCGGTGGCTGCAGATAGCTTCACAGTGCTGTGCTTAGTCCCTTGTGCCACCAGAGAGATCCCCCCCCCAACCCTTTTCTAATAAACCTGCTCTTTAAATATAACTACCATCTCTGTCTAGTGGAGAAACTCACCTGGGAAATTTATTGCGTGCTGCTGAAATGGGAGATCTGGTGAAACCTTTCCCAGAGTGAATCCGAGGACCCCTCACTCCCAACTCCAAAAACCTCGTTAATTATCTTGGAAATTCCTCACTCCCTGTGACAGGTGGCTAGTCTTCATGCCACAGTGTTGCAGAAATGAACACCACAACAGTGCAGTGAGGAAAGAGAGCCTCAGAGGGGTCAAAGAAAGCTTCCAAAGCCAGAGTTGGGATTAGGGTGGGAGCTGGGCCTGTCAATCTCCAAAGAATGTCGCTTCATAACTTTTGTTTCAAGATTTATTTATTTATTTATGCATATAGGACCTGGGGTACAGGCCAGAGGTATGGGAGGGGGTGAGAAGATTCACCAGAGACAGAGTGGGGAACAGAACAGGCAGACTGACTGAAATACACTGCTGAGGGGAGCAGTGGGCAAGACAGGAGAGGTCTGCTGCGCCATGTGGGCATTTCCCTGGTAGGCCAGGGATTGAACTCGCGCTGCAGAGGCTTCGGACAGCTTCACAGCACTGTGCCCAACCCCTTGTGTCACCAGGGAGTCCTTTTTTAAAATTTTTTAATGATTTCTTTTATTTATGCATAAAAGAACTGAGGTGTAGGCCAGAGATGCGAGGGGTAGGGGGAAAGGTGAGAGGATTCACCAGAGACAGTGGGGAGCAGAACAGGCAGATCTACTGAAATATACTGCTGAGGGGAGCAGCAGGTGAGACAGGTCTGCTGTGCCATGTGGGTTATCTCCCTGGCCAGGGATCAAACTCAGGCCACAGTGCTTGGCCATAGCTTAATAGCAATGAGACTTTAACCCCTGTGCCACCAGGGAGGGCCCCAACAACTTTGATTTTTTTGACAATTTCTTATATTTCCTTAGCTGTCTTCAGGTTGACATGATCCTCGGGTAAATGGTCCTGTATTTTTTTTGTCAAAACTTCTAGTTCCAAGCCCACAAGTTAAGCCTGACCTTAGATTAAAAATACTCCTAATTGTATTTGCCCCCCCCCATAAAAAATCTAACATTAATTCACCTGACATCCCTCTTAGTTGGGGTATCCTGTGATTTCAAGTGTGGCAGCTATTAGATTATTAGGCCTTATAAAGTTAGGGCCTTATTTTATAACTTCCTTAGCATAATACTGGTAAGATACTAATATGTGACAAACATTACCTTATTATATCCCCATGAGTCACTGTCCATAATTATCACCATTACAAATTAGGAAACTGAGGCACAGAGAGGCTAAGTACCCAGACTAGGGTCACACAACTAGTAAGTATAGGTACCAGAGGGGAATACATCTTAGCTCATTGATTACAAAGAGCTCCATGTGTTTTCTTTGGGAAAGCGGTTCTGATAGCCTTAAAAGTGAAGCTTTCAGAAAAATGGGTGTAAATGTCAGCTAAAGGGCCTCCCTAGTGGCACAGGGGTTAAAGACAGCACCGCCATCAAGCTATCGCCAGCCACTGCAGCACGAGTTTGATCCTCCAGCCAGTCAGGGAGAAACCCTCATGGTGCAGCAGACCTCTCCTGTCTTGCCCGCTGCGCCCCTCAGCAGTGTATTTCGGTCGATCTGCCTGTTCTGCTTCTCACTCTCTCTGGTGAATCCTCTCACCACCCCGCACCTCTGGCTTACACCCCAATTCTTATATGCATAAATAAATCTTTTTTTAAAAGTCTGCTAAAGAGGTATGTGTGTATGACAGTCATCCTAGAAAAACTACAGTCTCAAGATGATTTGATAGAATTGTTTTAGTGTTGTCAGTTTCTCTCCGTCTCAGTTTCCTTGTCTGTAATATGGGACTGATAATATCTCTACCTCAAAGAGATGCTGTGATGGTCATATTAAATTAGATCAGGCATGTGAGGCAGCAACTTTGGGAAGGATCTCTGTAATAATTCTTATTATCCCTCTGAACCCAAAGGTCTGGAGGTCCAGGGAAGGAGTGTGGAAGTATTTGGTTCACACAATTACATTCTGAGCCTAAAGCTGGGGTCACACTCATCTTAGGATCTACTTCAGAGGTGTTCATTCCAAGCAGCTCTTTCATGTTATCCAGCTGCCCTCCTAACTCCTTAGCTGCCACATATGCAAATACAAAAAATGACCTGAATAACTTTTGGGGGAAAATTGAAGATGAGGGGGCCACCCTGGTGGTGCAAGGGGTAAGGTCTCAGTACTATCAAGCTATGGCCAGCCACTGCAACATGAGTTCAATCCCTGGCCAGGGAGCTACCCACATGGTGCAGCAGACCTCTTCTGTCTCACCCGCTGTCTCACCCGCTGTATTTCAGTCAGTCTGCGTGTTCTTTTCCCCACTGTCTCTGGTGACTCATCTCACACCCCGCATCTCTGACCTATACCCCAGTTCTTGCATGCATAAATAAATCTTAAAAAATAAAAATAAAAAATAAAACAGCAGAGATACACTGCAGGAACAAAATAGCTAACCAGAAGGAAAGAGAGGGAAATAGGGTAGGTGAATTGGAAGTATGGTAATGGAAAAAACTACACTTTGGTGACAAGCCTAACTGTAGTATAAACAGATGTTCTAGGCTTCCCTGGTGGCGCAGGCGGTTGAGCGCAGCACTGTGAAGCTGTCTGCAGCCTCTGCAGCGCCGGTTCAATCCCCACCGGCCTCGGAGCAACCCACATGGCGAGCAGACCCCTCCTGTCTCGCCCCCTGCTCCCCTCAGCAGTGTATTTCATCAGTCTGCTGTTCTGTTCCCCGCTCTGTCTCTGGTGAATCCTCTCACCCTCCCACGCATCTGGCCTGTACCACGGCTCTTGTATTAATAAAAATAAATCTTTGGAAAAAAAATAAATAAACAGACGTTACAATATAGTCAATGTAGTATATTCAGCTGTACTTGGCTGTATAGCTGAAAACTGTGTCATGTTTTAAAATCAATGTCACCTCAATAAAGAGTAGATTTTTAGAAAGGATGCATTTTCAGTTATAAATACAAAAGTCACTTGGAATGAGTGTGTTGGCCATCATCTCTCTCTCCTACACAGCATGGTGCCTGGTATATAGTAGGTGTTGGAGAATTATTTGTATAATTCATAAACAAATGGCTAAAGAAGCAAATAATTACTTCTAGGGACTAGAATCACTGTGGGCTTCTATTCTTTTTACCCATTTGCTTGTCTCGGTTATTCTAATTTTCTCATTTTTCTGCCTTAAACATTTATTCCTTAGAGGAAATGTCTGAATTCTTACTTCAGCAAATAAATACATAAATAAGCAAATAAGGCCTGAGTAGTCCTGAGTAATTCCAGGAAGATTCCAAACATGGGCTCTCTGCAGGGGTGTGCCAGCCCAAGCAGGAGGGCTCCACTAGGGAGGAGGGACAGAGTGTTCCCAACCTGGAGCCCAAAGGCTCTCAGTCCTTGCCCCGCTGTGGGTGAGAGGCAAGTCTGTGCTGGTCATGGGTGAGAGGCAAGTCCTAGAGAGTTTCTCCAAGACTCTAAATGATTCAGAGGCACTTTTCTCCTCTCCTCTAGCAGAGAGGCCTGGGTCTCAGGGCCACAAGAGAGGTGGCACCACCCCCACCCTCAGCCCTTGGAACCTTCAGGGGTGACCCCTTCTGTTTTCAAATCTGACTCCTTCCAGATGCAGCTTACTCTCCCCAGAAGGGAATAGACAAGGCAATTTAGTTGTTGCCCTCTCTTTGTTCCTTTGACCTTGAGGCACTTAACTCAGCAGAGCTCCTGGTGCGGGAGAGCTCAGAGAG
This sequence comes from Talpa occidentalis, assembly GCF_014898055.3. Taxonomy (NCBI): domain Eukaryota; kingdom Metazoa; phylum Chordata; class Mammalia; order Eulipotyphla; family Talpidae; genus Talpa; species Talpa occidentalis. The sequence continues at coordinate 85,209,445 of NW_023605305.1, forward strand.
CTCAGCAGAGTTGTGGAATGAAAGGTAAGAGACCTTGGGGGTCTTGGAGCCCGCACTCCTCTCTGCTCTGGTCACCATAGTGACTTCTCTCTGAAGCCTCAACCCTGTGGTTTTGCTCAGCGTTCATTCATAATAAGGCCACCCCTGTGTTTTCCGCCCACTGGGGAACTGAGCACTGCGTGCATTTGTAGTCACATGGCTGGCACATTAGGTTTTTTAAAATGTGTATGTTGGCTCTGTGTGTGTGTGTGTGTGTGTGTGTGTGTGTGTGTGTGTAGTAGTAGTAGTAGTAGTAATAGTAGTAGTCGTAGGGTGGGGCTGTGCAGAGGGAAGAGACCAGCAGGGAAGGAATTCAGATTCCCTGTTCTGGTCCCAGCCATTCACAGAAGAGAAAGGATTTCCTAAGAGATCAGCCCCCACTGGAACTGGAGTGCACTGGCCCTACCCAGTCCATCACTCCAGTGCCTGCAGGCTAGAGAATCACACTACTTGGGACATCACAAAAGGTTACTGAAATTTGCAATTTCTGGTACTGAGCAAAAGGTCAGAAGTACAACTCCTGTAGAGAGAAAAAGTATTTCCATCTCGTACAGATTAGCAAATAAATGAGCTCATTTAACCCTCAAATTTACCCTGCACAGTGACTACTATTATTATTATTCTCTTTTTTTTTTTTTTTTTTTTGGTGGGACCTTCGCTGGTGGCTGGGGATCGAACCGGCGCTGCAGAGGCTGCGGGCAGCCTCACAACCCAGCGTTCAACCGCTGCGCCACCAGGGGAGGCCCTATTATTCTATTTTTAATTGAGAAACGTGCAGCTTCTAGAGTGGCTGAATAGATCCACTTGGAGTCAGAAGGGAATTTGAATCCTAACTATACAATATACTAATGATAAAGGATGGCATGATCACACTGTGTACATAGTTAATGCCTTCAGGCTCAAGGAGATCAAGTCATGTCATTTCCTTGCTGTGTGACTTTGGGTAAGTTACTTCTTTAGGCCTCTATTTCTCCTTTTGAAAAAACAACAGAATAACAGAACCTACTTCTCAGGGTCGTTGTGAGGGTTAAATAAAGCAATGCATGTAAAATCACTTAGCCAAGTGCCTGACAATAAGTGGTTTCTATTATTACAGAGAACTCTCCTGCCAGAACTGCTGGTCATAGACAAAGAGAAAATCTGCATCCCACTTTCAGTCTCACCAGAGCCCAATGCCTTTCTTTGTGTCAGCCAAGGAACATTACTGGGGGGAAACGTTTTTTTTCCAAAAGAGAAGGAAGTAAAGGGCCTCCCTGGTGGCGTAGGGGGTTAAGCACCATACTGTGAAACTGTCCAGAGCCTCTGCAGCATGAGTTTGATCCCCGGCCAGCCAGTGAGCTACCCACATGGTGCAGCAGACCTCTCCTGTCTCGCTCGCTGCTCCCCTCAGCAGTGTATTTAGTCAGTCTGCCTGTTCTGTTCCCCACTCTGTCTCTGGTGAGTCCTCTCACCCACCACACTTCTGGCCTGTACCCCAGTTCTTGATGCATAAATAAATCTTTTTAAAAAATAATATTTCATAAAAGAAAGGCTGATTTTTAATACCCACAAAATTAAACAACTCAACTATGTAAAATTGTATATGATCCCCCATAATGAAAGTGCTACCTCCATAAAAGGAAAGAGGTATCTCCATAAAAGGAGGAAGTACCATATTTCTCATTCCCATTCACACACAGCTGCCTTGGACTACATACTGGAAATTAGGGGAAGCTGAGCGGCCAGGTGAAGTTATGTAACACAGAAAGCAGGTGGGCTCTGGAGAGAAAGGAGGGAGACAGCTCTTGCTTCTGTTGCCAGACTTGCATCCTGGTGCTGCTGGGAAAGAGACACAGGAAGAGATACATGGAGAAGAGACATGTAGAGACACTTGGAAAAGACATATGTGTGAGACACACAATGGGAAGCTGACAATGGCAGCTGTTCTCTTCATGTAGTATCTCCCAGGAAGTGAATGCAGTTTACATTGGGCTATCAAATATCATCATCATTACTGAATTCCATTACAGATTCATGCCTTTTCCCTCCTAACTCCACCCCAGTCTATACTTGAATTTGGATAGTCCATTACAGTTGGAGTTATATAAAAGAAAATCAACACATCTGCCTTCATCCTTCATGATTATGAAAGAGTGGAATCTATCCAATCCTTCTCATTTCCCCCTCAGATGGGACCTATCAGGAAGCTCTGGTCACAAAACTGAGTCCATAGAGATGGTCCCAGTGTCCACCCAGTGGAAGCCAGGGCTGTCATTGAGCAGGCCACCCCAGGTTTTGCTGCATACTTCTGGGGGGCAACCCGTAAGGCCAGAACACCAGGGGCTGCCAGGGGTTACCATGCCACTGGCCCACTTCACCCAATGGGACTTAGAAGCAAGCTTGCTACAGCTGAGTTACAACTGATTTAGGATTTGTCCATCTCCCACCTAGAGGCTTTCAGGAGCTAGTTCAGTCCTCAGGGAGATCACACTGTATTTCTAAAGGTGAAGGAAATCTGCTTGGCATTAATTTCCAAATGCAAATTCAAATCCTGACCTTGCAGATTTGAAGGGGAGATTAGAGATGAAAGCCGCAAGTGTAAGGGGAGCCCATAATAATCACGCCTTTTAGTCATATTGGGCATTGTGACTATAATGACTGTGACTTGCTGGGTGCTTTGCAAATATGTGTCATTTAGTTTTCATAGCAACCAGGGGGTCATTCTTGTTTATTTTACAAAAGAGAAAATAGGGCCTCCCTGGTGGCGCAAGGGGTTAAGCACAGCACTATGAAGCAATCCGCAGCCTCTGCAGCAGAGTTCGATCCCTGGCCGGTCAGGGAGCAACCCACATGGTGCAGCAGACCTCTCCTGTCTTGCCCACTGCTCCTCTCAGCAGTGTATTTTAGTCTGCCTGTTCTGTTCCCCACTCTGTTTCTGGTGGATCCTCTCAAACCAGGCATCTCTGGCCCGTAGCCCCCCCCCAAAAAAAAAGAGAAAACAATAAGAAGTGACAAGTACCCAAGGTCATATAATATAATGGCTGAGCCAAGAGCCCAAACCTGGGCTGTCAGACTACCAAGTTTAGTGCTGTAATCTGTGCAAGCTCATGTCATCACTAATAAGTGATGGAGTCAAAATTTCAATTAAAACAAAAATTCCTGAGTCAGCTTGTTGAGATTAAAGAATGATAATACCAAATATGAGTCAAAGTGTGGTGACATGCACATTCTTTCAGGCACTCAAGTCTCTGCAATTTGATATTTCCCTTTGCTTTAGCAATTTGTTAATATTTGCAAGAATTTATAAGAATTTTTTGAATTTCACTTCAACAAAGCAATTTCCTTTTATGTCTATATTGATTAATGCTTATGTAAAAACATGTTTGTCACTAACTTCTTTATTTTTTTAAAAAGATTTATTTATGTATACAAGAACTGGGGTACAGGCCAGGGGTATGGGGGTGAGAGGATTCACAAAGACAGAAAGGGGGGCAGAACAGGTGGATCTGTAACACGGTGGTCCCCGGGAAAGTGGAGGTTCCAGGTTTCCTGCCACACCCAAAAGGAGGGTGGAGCTGAACAGGGAGAGAAGAAGCTGCAGAGGAGACTGAGGAAGGGAGGAAGTAGGAGGGAGAGCCAGAAGGAGACCTGGAGGAGGCGCATGGAGCAGAGAGAAAGGTGAAAGAAACTGCATTTGCCTTTTGGTCATGGACTGGTTGACACAGATGTGGGTGAGAGACCCGTGGGGAAGTGACAGTGGCGGTTTTTGTTTTGATTTTGATTTTGCTCTTTTCTCTCCAGACTTGTCTGGTTGTTTCTGATCCTTTTCTGTGGGTCCCCACTAGAAGATGCTTTAGACCTGTGGCAGGCTTTGGGTTCTTGATTTTGGCCAATCCCATTTGGATGGACTTTTACCCACGAGGGGATGGGTAACTTTGGGTACTTGATTTGGAAACTGTATTCTTTGTCTTTTCTGTATTGTTCACTAATTGTATTAAAGTTCTTCCCACTAAAGTCTCATTTGTTTTGTGTTGATGCAGCAGATGGCAGAACCTATTTAGAGCAGGCAGGTTTGTGGGATCTGGGGTCCCCCTCTACCTGGCCTGTAACAGATTTACTGAAATACACTGCTGAGGGGAACAGCAGGTGAGACAGGAAAGGTCTGCTGCATCATGTGTGTCACCTCCCTGTCTAGGGATTGAACTTGTGCTGCAATGGTTATGGTAGCTTCAGAGACTGAGACATCCCCTTGCGCCACCATAGAGGCCCCTGCTACCTTCTTTATTTTGTTTATTATTTTTTTAAAGATTTATTTATTTATTTATTTATTTATACAAGCACTGGGTACAGTCAGAAGCACAGAAGGGTGAGAGAATTCACCAGAGCCAGAACAGGGAACAGAACAGGCAGAAGGATCGAAGTACACTGCTGAGGGGAGCAGCGGGGGGCAGGAGAAGTCTGCGCGCCATGTGGGACCCTCGCAGGCAACCGGGATTGAACCGGAACCGGCGCTGCAGAGGCTGCGGGCAGCTTCGCAACCCAGCGCTCAACCGCTGCACCACCTGGGAGACTCCCCACTATCTTCTTTAAAGAAGGAAAAAGAGGGCCTCCCTGGTGGTGCAAGGGGTTGAGATGCAACCTATGAAGTTATCTGCAACCTCTGCAGTTCGATCCCCGGCTGGCCAGGGAGAATCCCACATGGTGCAGCAGACCTCTCCTGTCTCGTCGCTGCTCCCCTCAGCAGTGTACTTCCATCGGTCTGCCTGTTCTATTCCCCATTCTGTCTCTGATGAATCCTCTCTCTCTCTCAAACACACACACACACACACACACACACACAAACACCCCTCTGGCCTATACCCCAGCTCTTGTATGCATAAATAAATAAATCTTAAAAAAAAATAATAAAGAAGAAAAAAGAAACAACCTAAATATCACCAACGAAGGTTGGTAAATAACTTATACTATAGCCATTCAATATTTAAATGAAAAAAAATTGAGAATAAATGCTCTAAAATATTAATAATGGTAACGCTTGAATGTTATACATATGAGCCCTTGTAATTTTTTGTCTTTATATTTTTCTGCATGATTAAAATTTTTCATAAAGGTATTAAAATTTTTCATAAAGCTTGTCTCTGGTCAGCAAAAACTATTCTAAGAGAAGAAAAATTACAGTAACTCCAACATCTCAGGAGTAAGTAGGAAGCTGTTCAAAGTGAGTGGTTTGAGGGGACTCCATACCTCTCTTTCTTCTGCTCCTTTACTTGTTTTCTTCTCAGTACTGATTACTGTATGGAAAGTAAAAATCTTGTTTACTTCTTCTGTATTTGACTGTTGTCCCTTCTGTACACCTTCCCACCTTCTACAGCCCTGCATCTAGAATAGTCTCTGTTAGTCAAGATGGCTCAAGAGATTTGTAGAAGGAATGAATTCCCACTTACCCTGACATCACCCTAAAGCCAGAGTGCTCTTAGGATCACTTAAAAATCAGCTCGGAGGAGAGAAACTGAGAAGGGAAGCATAGGAATTTAATTTGAAAATATCTCCAATCTATCTGGCTGTTGATATAAGAACCATTGGCAGCCTTCAGTGGATCAGGTTTCCCAAAATAAATCATTCCCATTGCCAATCTCACTAAAGAATATTCCACTGTTAGCCAAAAATGATAATAATAATAACTACCGTGTTTGGAATGTTTACTACATGCCAAGGAGTGTGTTAATAAGCATGTCTTGTGTTTAATACATCATCTAGCCTATGGATAGATAATATTCTCACTATATATATGAGGAGACCATGCTTTGGAGAGGTTAAATAATTTGCCCAAGGTCATGTGGATGATAGTGGTAGAGCCAGGATTCAAAGTGAGAAATATATGTTTTTCTTCCCTGTCTAAGCATGAGGATGGGGATTACCAGCCAGGCCTACAGTCACCAACTCAGGGCTTTGCAGAGCACGGCCCTGGCTCCGCAGGTAGCTCAATTTCACCACAACTTGAAGACCTAGGCCCAGTCTTAACTCCAAACTAAAGCTTTTGGTAACTCACTCACCTTGGATATACTTTTTAAAAAGATTTATCTATACATACAAGAACTGGGGTACAGGCCAGAGGTGCAGGAGGTGAGAGGATTCACAAGAGACAGAGTGGGGAACAGAACAGGCAGACTGGCCGAAATACACTGCTGAGGGGAGCAGTGGGCGAGTCAGGAGAGGACTGCTGCACCATGTGGGTATCTCCCTGGCCAGCCGGGGATCAAACTCGTGCTGCAGAGGCTGCGGACAGCTTCATAGTGCAGTGCTTAACCCCATGCACCACCAGGGAGGCCCCGAGCCCTAGCCTTTAGAGAGACAGACGCAGGGTACCCCAGAGATAACAGCTGTGCAGTTGTGGAATAACCTCATGGCTTTGTCACTTAGCTCTCTGGGCCCCAGTTCTGCCCATATCGGCTCTGTGGGTTAATAATTGCTATTCTCAAAATATCATAAAGATTAGATGGCCTAATAACATACATGTAACAACCAGTCTGATGTATCACACATGGTCGCTGGTATACCACGCTTTTGTTTCCTTATGTAATCCTTCTCTCTTTCTGTTATCTCATTCTCAAATCTATTCTAGTAAGGCTCGTGCTTTTTGCAACACTCTCCAACAGGGATACGAAGGCAGCTGTGGTCTCTGCTTCCTCACCAAATACTTGCTCTGCTATTTCTAGCTCATCTCTCATCAAGGTCCTTTCCCTTTTTCCAAGGTAGCTAGGATACAGACTTGTTCAGCCTGGCCCTGAATTCCCTGAGGTGACCAAAGCAAGGCCTTAGTCTGATGGACATATGGGGAAGCTGGAAAGGACAAAGTCAAAGGGGGAAAAAAAAAATGTGTCCAGGGAATGGAGGCAGATTCTGCTGCTTAAGCTGTGTCCTCTGAAAGCAGCTCAGAAGCACAAAGATCGATCAGCCAGGGTGGGGCACCCCAGCCAGATCCAGGAGGGAGGGGTGGAGGTGTAAAGCAGCAACCCTGTCCTCAATGGCAAATGGGGGAGGGGATAAAAGAGCAAAGGCCTATTTCCTCCTCCCTTCTCCTTTCCTCCCTTTCTCCATTCCTTCCTAAATAAAGCTCCCTATTTTGAAAAGGACTGCAGGATTTGGGATTCCAGCGGACATGAGTATAGACTGGGCCCCAGAAGAAGCTAAGCAGGAAGGTGCTGGTAGGCTATTGTAGCAGGCTTAAGCATAAGGGAAAAATTAGAATGGAAAGTACCTCCCCTCCCTGGGGCTTTGTTAGGTTGAGTAAACTTCCTGCTTGGTTTCGCAGGCACCTGGCAGAATCTCACCTGCAAGAGGCCTCTTATTTTCGAAGTCACCCTCACAAGAAACCAGGAGAACTGGGGAGTGGGAACCTGGAGAGAGTCCACAGAAAATCTACATTCAGGGCCTTCCTAGTGGTGCAAGGGGTTAAACACCGCACTATGAAGCAATCTGCAGCCTCTGCAGCACGAGTTCGATCCCCGGCCAGCCAGGGAGATACCAACATGGCGCAGCAGACCTCTCCTGTCTCTCCCGCTGCTCCCCTCAGCAGTGTATTTCAATCTGCCTGTTCTGTTCCCTGCTCTGTCTCTGGTGGATCCTTTTACCCCCTCCCCCCACATCTCTGGCCTGTGCCTCAGCTGTTGTATGCATAAATAAATAGATCTTAAAAAAAAAAAAAGAACATCTACATTCAAATGACCCTCTTCACAGGCAGGAGTCACAATTTCCTTTTTTCCCCCTGAATAAACCCCCCCCCCCCAACAAATGCAGCACATAATGAACAATTCAGACTTTCCAAAAAGTAGAGTGAAACGCAGGCCTGCTTCCCATTCCAGTTCTCAGGTTCTTGGGTACAACTATTGTCTTATTTCCCCCAGCGTGTAGCATAACTTCAGAACTCCTGATTTCAGCAATCCCTTCCCATGAGTTACTTCAACCACATTCTGTGTGGCAGCACAAAATTAGGCACTGAGGGCCTCCCGGGTGGTGCAAGGGGTTAAGATACAACCTATGAAGCTATCCGCAGCCACTGGAGCACAAGTTCAATCTCTGCCAGGGAGGTGACCCACATGGCTCAGCAGACCTCTCCTGTCTTGCCCACTGCTCCCCTCAGCAGTGTATTTCGGCCAGTCTGCCTATCCTGTTCCCCACTCTGTCTCTGGTAAATCCTCTCACCACCCCTCCCCCCCATACCTCTGGCTTGAACCCCAGCTCTTATATGCATAAATAATAAAATCTTTTAAAAAACCACAAAATTAGGCACTGAGGATACCATGATGGACAGTAAGGCAATCCCTCACCAGTGGGAGCCTATAGTCTGGGGAGGAAGAGAGCCAATAAACAAGTAATTACACATGCATAATGATTTAACTATAACTGTGAAAGATGCCATAAAGGGGAATTTCAGGCGTATAACATCCCAGGCCAAGGAAATGACATTTAAGTTGCTGTCTAAAGGTTGAGCAGCAGTTAACAAGAAAGAAAAGCGTGGCACAAGGGGTTAAATCTCAGCACTATGAAGCTATCTGCAGCAACTGCAGCACAAGTTCTATCCCACATGGCACAGCAGACCTCTCCAGGCTTGTGTGCTGCTCCCTTCAGCAGTGTATTCTAGACAATCTGCCTGTTCTGCTCCCCAATCTGTCTCTGGTGAATCCTCACACCACCACCACCCCTGCAACTCTGGCCTACACCCCAGCTCTTGTATGCATAAATAAATAAATCTTTTTTTAAAGATTTATTTGTTTATTTATACAAGAACCAGGGTATAGGCCAGATGTGTGGGAGGGGTGAGAGGATTTACCAGAGACAGCGGGGAGCAGAACAGGCAGACTGACTGAAATACACTGCTGAGGGGAGCAGAGGGTGAGACAGGAGAGGTCTGCCGTGCCATGTGGGTATCTGGCCAGGATTGAACCTGCACTGCAGAGGCTGTGGACAGCTTCACAGTGCTGCACTCAACTGCCTATGCCACCAGGGGTGGCCCATAAAATAAATCTTTCTAAAAAGAAAGAGAGAAAAGGTTTTCCTGCCAGTAGGAATGGCATGTGCAAAGGCCCTGCAGAGGGGAGGTATTTGGCAAGAGGGATGAGAGAAGGCAGGTGTAGTGACTGAGTGAGAGGGAGGTAGAAGGTGAGGTTCAGGGTCAGGTAGAGCCAATCTCTGGCAATATGCAAACTGGTAACCAGCTTGAGTTGTCATTGAAACTATGGTTCTGGCTATGCACTCTGGAGAAATCAATGAACTTCCAGAAGTTACTTGAAAAAATAAAATACAGACCAACAAAGCAAAGACTAACAGCAGTGAACTGGAACCTTGAGGCAGAACCATCCCTGGAGAGTTAGGAGTCAGGACAGAATGCCTCACAGGCTAGGGGATGGTATTGGAATTGAATACTTATTAATGTGTGTGCTCAGGCAAACTGACTACTTCTCCCCGTCATGAGCACTTCATATATCATCTATTTTTTAAAATTTTTGTTTATTCATTTATTTAAAGATATATTCATTCATGCACACAAGAACTGGGGTACAGGCCAGATAGAGGTGTGGGGGGTAAGAGGATTCACCAGAGTCAGAGTGCGGAACAGAACAGGTAAATCTACTGAAATACACTGCTGAGGGGAGCAGCAGGCAAGCCAGGAGAGGTCTGCTGTGCCATGTGGGTTGCTCCCTGGCTGGGGATCAAACTCATGCTGCAGTGGCTGGCCAGAGCTTGATAGTGCTGATTCTTAACCCCTGTATACCAGGGAGGCCCCATATATGATCCAAATAAAAAGATGAGCAAGGTTGAAGAACAGAGAGGCTAAACGGTAAGGATGATTTAAATGAATTTTTTTGATGACAGATTTTTCAGATAATTGTTGAGTCACATGCAGTTTTAAGAATTAATATAGGCTTCCCTGCTGGTGCAAGGGGTTAAGCATCACACTATGAAGCAATCCGCAGCTTCTGCAGCACGATTTCCATTCCCGGCCGGCCAGGGAGAAACCGCATGACAAAGCAGACCTCTTCCTGTCTCACCTGCTGCTCCCCTCAGCAGTGTATTTCAGTCAGTCTGCATGTTCTGTTTCCCACTCTGTCTCTGGTGAATCCTCTCACCCCCCACATTTCTGACCTATGCCCCAGCTCTTGTATGCAAAATAAATAAATCTAAAAAAAAGAAAAGAATTAATATAGAAAGATCCCTGTACACTTTGCTCAGTATCTTCCATTGATAGTATATTGACAGCCTACAATGTAGGTCTATGCCCCAAAGAATGGAAAGCAGACTCTTAAACAGGTATTTGTACATCATGTTCATAGCAACATTATTCACAAAACCAAACAGAATAAGAAACCTAAGTGGGCCTCCCTGGTGGTGCAAGGGTTAAGACGCAACCAATGAAGCTGTTTGTGGCCACAACACGAGTTCGATTCCCGGCCAGGGAGCTACCCACAAGGCACAGCAGACCTCTCCTGACTCGCCCGCTGCTCCCCTTAGCAGTGTATTTCAGTCAATCTGCCTGTTCTGTTCCACGTTCTGTCTCTGGTGAATCCTTTTACCCCCTCACACACACCTCTGGCCTGTACCCCAGTTCTTGTATGCATAAATAAATAAATCTTTAAAAAAAAAAACCCAAGTGTCCACCAGTGGATGAACAAACAAATATATGCTATACATTCAACAGAGTATGGAAAAATGGAATACTGACACGTGTTTGAGGACGTTTGAAGGAAGTTGTACACAAAAACAAGTGTTGCATGAGTTTACCTATAGGAGGCTTGGAGGAATCAATCCATAGAGACAGAAACAGGATGGTGGTGGCCAGAAGTAGGGGAAAGGGGTTGGGATTAGTGATGTACTGACTTTCAGTTCTGCAAGATGAAGAATTCTGCAGATTGGCTGCACAACAATATAACTGGACTCAAGTCTACTGAACTGTACGCTTAAAAGTGGTTAAGATGGTTGATTTTGTTATGTGTGTTTTACACAATTAAAAAAATAAGAACCACAGTATGATATACCAGGTTACTGAAAGTGACACAACCCAATCATCTTAGATTTTCTCAGTTTTACTTGTATTTTTTTCTATTTGTGAGTCATATCAATTCTCTACAATTTTATCACCTTCTACCACTGTGGTTCCAGCGTCCACACCACAGTCAAGGTTCAGAAAAGCTCTCTGTGGCCCTCTTCTATCTACATCTACCACCCTCCTCTCTCACCTCTTCGTGTCCTCCATTTCTAAAATTTTGTTATTTCAAAAACCTTATATAAATAGGCTCATACAGTATGTAATCTTTTGGAATTGACTTTTTTCCCTAAATCTCCTGTAGAATCATCTAGGTCTTTGCCTGGATCTATAGTCTTCCTTTATGATATTAAGTAATGTTTCATGATTTTATGTACTTTAGTCTGTTTGGTCATTCAGCTGTTGAGAGCTGTCTGGGGGTCTCCCTGGTGGAACAAGGTGTTAAGACGCAGCACTACGAAGCTGTCTGCAGCCACTGCAGCACAAGCTCAATCCCTAGCCAGGGAGGTGACCCACATGGTGCAGCAGACCTCCCGTCTTGCCTGCTGCTCCCCTCAGCAGTGTATTTCAGTGGATCTGCCTGTTCTGCTCCCCATTCTGTTGCTGGTGAATCCTGTCAGCTGCCCCCCATCTCTGGCCTGCACCCCAACTCTTGCATGCATAAATAAATAAATCTTTAAAAAAAAAAAGAAAACCATCTGGGCTGGTTTGGCTACTGTAAATAATGTTGCTATGAACATTTGTATACTGGCTTTCTGTGTAAACATACATTTTTAGTCCTCTAGGATAAATAGCTAGGTATGTTATAGCTGGGTTATAAGGTAGTTGAATATTTAGGTTTTATTTTTAGGAAACTGCTGAACTGTTTTCCACAGTGGCTGCACCATTATATTCCCACCAGTGATGTGAGTGTTGTCCAGGTTGTCTGCATCCTCCCAGTGTTTGATGTCACTGGTTTTTATTTCACCATTCTGATAGGTATATAGTGATCTGTCATGGTTTTAATTTGCATTTCCTAATAGTTGATGATGTTGAACACGATAAATATGCTTTTTTGTCATCTATACAAGCCCCTCTGGTGAGCCTTTTCTTTTTTTTAAAGATTTATTTATGCATACAAGAATGGGGTACAGGCCAGAGGTGTCGGGGGTGAGAGAGCTCACCAGAGACAGAGTGGGGGACAGAACAAGCAGATTGACTGAAATACACTGCTGTGAGTCAGGAGAGGTCTGCTGCACCATGTGGGTTGCTCCCTGGCCAGGGATCAAACACGTGCTGCAGAGGTTGCAGATAGCTGGATAGTTTCATAAATTGCATCTTAACCCCTTGCGCCACCAGGGAGGCCCTGGTGAGATTTTTTCTTCATATCTTTTACCTATATTTTAATTGGCTTGGTGTTTTGCTCCCCACTCCCCGTTTTTTTAAAGATTTATTTATTTATACAAGAACTGGGGTATAGTCAGAGGTGCAGGAGGGTGAGGGACAGAGCAGGGAGCAGAACAAGCAGACAGATGGAAGAGACTGCTGAGGGGAGCAGCAAGTGAGGCAGGAGAGGTCTGACACGCCATGTGGGTTTCTCCCTGGCTGGCCGGAACCGAACCCTCACTGCAGAGGCTGTGGACAGCTTCACAGCGCCGTGCTTAACCCACTGCGCCACTGGGGAGGCCCACTTTTTTTTTTTTTTTTAGCTATTGAGTTTTGAGAGTTCTTTATATATATTTAAAAAAAAATTTTTTTAAGTTTGCGTAGAAAAACTGAGGTGTAGGTGAGAGGTGTGGGGAGTAAGAGGATTCACCAGACACAGGGTGGGGAGCAGAAGAGGTGGATCTACTGAAATACACTGCTGAGGGGAGCAGCGGGCAAGAAAGGGGAGGTCTGCTGAGCCATGTGTGATCTCCCTGGTGGGGGATCGAACTCATGTTGCAGTGGCTGGCGATAGCTGGATAGACAGCACTGTGTTTTTAACCCTTGAGCCACCAGAGAGGCCCCCTCTATATATTCTATATACTAGTCCTCTATCAAATACATGGGTTGCAGCTACTTTATTCCACTGGGTAGCTTGTCTTTTCATTGTCTTCACATGGGCTCTCACAGAGCAAGTTTTCTATTAAGAAGAGGTCATTTTTTCCCTTTATTAATTATTATACATTGGTGTTAAGTCTAAGAACTCTATGCAAAGCCAAGATACTGAATTTTCACCCATGTTTTCCCTATAGGTTTGCATTTTACATTTAAGTCTACGATCTTTTGTAACTTTTGAATAAGGTATGAAACAATGTTTTGGGTTTTGTTTTCCCCACTCCCATGGATTTCTCATTGGATTGCTTGCTTCTCTCTCCCTCTCTCTCTTTTTTAAAAAAAGATTTCATTTATTTATATAAGAACTGGGGCACAGGTTAGAGGCATGGCAGGGTGAGAGAATTTACCAGAGACAGAGCGGGGAGCAGAACAGGCAAACAGACCAATGACACTGCTGAGGGGAGCAGCAGGTGAGGCAGGAGAGGTCTGCCGTGCCATGTGGGTTGCTCCCTGGCTGGCCAGGAATCAAACTCACGCTGCAGAGGCTGCAGACAGCTTCACAGCATGGTGCTCAACCCACTGCACCACCCGGGAGGCCCTCTCTCTCTTTTTTTTCTTTGGAAAACATTTACCTAGTGTCATGAGTATATGGTTACATTTGGCAATCAACAGCATGGGTGCAAGAAAACCCAAAAAACTATCTACATTAAAACCCTTTGTTAGAAAGCTTTACACTTGCCACAGAACAGAAACTAAAATAACCTGTAATGCAGTTAGTCACAAGTACAATTCTTATCTTTTGCCCAAACATGAGTCTTGTCTTCAAAGCAGTGAGGCTCTGCCACTTGGTACTTGGCTGAGTCTACAAAGCCACTGTCACCTATAACTCCCTGTCACTCCTCTGCATCTCCACTCCTGCTAAACTGTTTCTTCACAGTTAATTAAAATCTTCTACCACTGTCACAGCTAAGGCTGCTGCTCCAACCACCACAGCCACCACTTTAGTCTTTTGGTTTGGCAAAGAACTGCCCTCCAGCACTACAGGGGTCAGAATTTTTGCCTTGACAGTTTCTACCTTTCAGGGGTCCAAAATTTGAAAGTTAATTGTTCACTAAAATCACCACCTACACAATTGTTTCCATTATTAACAAATCCATTAGCACCATCCCCACTACCATCATATCCTCTACCACCACCACCACCACAGCTGCCGGCAAAGTCACCCTGACCACTGACTAAAGCTTCCAGAACCACTTGAACCTCTGTCCAACTCTTGCTAAGATAGGATTATCCTTACTACACAGTCGTGACATTCACAGTATGATATAACGTTCTCTTTTTCTCAACTGTATTGAGATGTAATTAACAAACATCATTATGTAAGTGTAAGGTATATAACATGATGATTTGATATATGTATGAATAGGTTGTAACATGATCACATTAAAGTTGGATAACACATCCATCTCCCCATAGTTACCTGTTGTTTGTTTTTTTAGTAGCTAAGATGACTTTTTAAAAAAGATTTATTTATTTATGCATACCAGAACTAGGGTACAGGCCAGAGGTGTGGGGTGGTGGTGAGAGGATTTACCAGAGACAGAATGGGGAACAGAACAGGCAAATTGACTAAAATACACTGCTGAAGGGAGCAGCGGGAGAGACAGGAGAGGTCTGCTGTGCCATATGGGTTGCTCCCTGGCCGGGGATCAAACTCCTGCTGCAGTGGCTGTGGATAGCTTCATAGGTGTGTCTTAACCCCTTGCGCCACCAGGGAGGCCCCCAGTAGTTAAGAACATTTAAGACAGGGCCTCCCAGGTGGCGCAGGGGTTAGAGTCTCAGTGCTATCAAGCTATTGCTAGCCACTGTGGCATGAGTTCGATCCCTGCCCAGGAAGCTAACCCATATGATGCAGCCCACTTCTCCTGTCTCAACTCCTCTCAGCAGTATATTTCAGTAGATCCCCCTGTTCTGCTCCCCACTATGTCTTTGGTGAATCACCCCCTCCCCGCAACTCTGGCCTATACCCCACCCCAGTTCTTTGTATGCATAAATAAATAAAACAAATCTGTAAAAAAAATTTAAGATATACTCTTAGCAAATTTCATTTTTTAAGATTTATTTATGCATACAAGAACTGGGGTACAGGACAAAGGTGTGGGGGGTGAAAGGATTTACCAGAGACGAGTGGGGAGCAGAACAGATGGATGTACTGAAATATAATGCTGAGGGGAGCAGTGGGTGAGACATGAGAGGTCTGCTGCGCCATGTGGGTATCTCCTGGCTGGCCAGGGATCAAACTCATGCTGCAGAGGCTGCAAATAGCTTCACAGTGCTGTGCTTAACACTTTGTGCCACCAGGGAGGCCCTACTGTTAGCAAATTTCAAAATGCATTACAGTATTACTATAGTTATCGTTCTATGTATTACATTCCTCAAATGCATTCATCTGAAAACTGGAAGTTTTGCTGTTTGACAGTATGGTCTTTCCAAGTGACAATCTTGTCTATGGAGTCAGGTCATTAAAGTTTACAACAGCAAAGCCCCTTTTCTTGCTGCTGCATCAGTCACCATTTCAATTGCTTCAGTTTTCTTGTACTGTTCAAAATCATCTCTTGCGTGATGTTCTTTAATGCCTTCTTTAATGATACAGACAAAAATCCTTTTCACAGTTAAGAGGGCACCTGATCTTTGAGAATCTTCTCTCCACACAGCCCTCTTTGGGTCCACAATTCTTCCATCCATCTTGTGTGGCCTTCTATTCATGGCTGTATCCACCTCCTCCACGGTGGCACAGGTGACACGCCCACAGCTTCTGCAGCACATGGGGTTTGAACCCCTCATTATTACACCACCCCTATGAGATGCACAGGGATAACCATGGCCCCTCAGATGATTATCAGTTGTTTCAAAGCTCCCCACTCTGTGAAAAGCTTTTGCAGTTGGCCTGTGGTCTTTCGGAGGCTCTGACTAAACAGGATGGCAGTGGGAGGGAAGGCTTTCAGGATGCTTACTCAGCAGTGACCACAGGCAAAAAGCGGATTTCCTTGACTTTTAATCATCACCTCTCTCCTTACTACTCATTCCCAACTCACAGATGTACTCCTCCCCTAACTTCCTTAGGGTATGCAAGGGTATATAAGAATATTAATTCTGTTTAGAGAATTCACAGAATCCCTTTACATGACTAGAGCTAGGTGTCCCTAAAACAAGTTTGGGAATCATTGGACCAGAAACCCTTCGGAGTTTGATGCATTGCTGCTTTTCTACTATCAAACATGCTAGTAGTTTTACCACTTAGGGTACTGAGGCTCATACCAATTGTTTGGCACCATTTATCTCTTAATTTTCACATTATATCTACAAGTGTAGCGGTGGGAAGGCAAAGAGCTGGATCTCTATGATCCTATGCAGATGGGTAAAGAAGGAGTCCTGGAGCCCTCGGTGGCTTTTCAGTCTTTTATTGTCATTTTACCAGGTACACAGCAGGCAGGGCCAGCCTCCCGGCCCCCCGCGAATCCTCACTCTTTCTGGGCTCTCCAGCATTCTCTCATGGTCTTGTGTTCTCTGTTCTGCTTCTCTTTCTCTCTTGTTCGCTTCTGGTTCCGTGCCTGTGACGCCGCCCTTAAAAGCCCGGTCTCTCAGCGCAGGTGTACCTACCTATGCATGTCCAAGCCCCACTCCAGGTGCCCGCCATCAGGCATGCATTCAGGAACACAGGGATCCATCATCACTCTTAATGGCAGGAGAGCAGAAAAACCTGACAATCATTTACCTCACAACAAGGTAGGAATTTTCATGACTATTTTACAGATAAGGAAATTGAGGATGAGATAAGTTAAGAAATTAGAATATAATCTATATTATAGTTAGAAACTAGAATATAATCCCAATCTTTTTTTTTTTATGGTCACGTTCGTTCATAGCACTATACAGGATTTAGAAGTGCAGGCTTACACCTCTTCAGATGTATGTGACCACACCAACCACATCCACCACCAAGAACCTATAATCCTCCACCATAGTCCATTGGGCCACTCCTCCCTTTTACCCCTCCCCCAATCTTTACGATTTTTAAAGCCTTTAATTGTGAGTGAAAAAGCAACTCACAGAATGGGAGAAAAATGTCCAAATTTTGGATTTCCCATGCATGTCATATCTGACAAGGGAGTAATATGTTCATATAAGGAACTCTTACAACTGAATAATAAAAAGACAACTTATTTTAAAAATGGGCAAAGAGGGGCCTCCCTGGTGGTGCAAGGGGTTAAGACGCAACCTATGTAGCTATCCACAGCCACTGCAGCATGAGTTCGATCCCCAGCCAGGGAGATGCTCACATGGCACAGCACTGCTTCTGCTCCCCTCAGCAGTGTACCTCCATTGGTCTGCCTGTTCTATTCCCGACTCTGTCTCTGGTGTGAATCCTCTCACCGCCCCCCACCCCGGCCTGTACCCCAGTTCTTGTATGCATAAATAAATAAATCTTTAAAAAAAATAAAAAAAAAATGGGCAAAGAGGAGTCCAGCAAGATGATGGCAGACTGAAGCATTTTGCCTGCTCTGAGCAGGCTCACAGCTAGGCTGCAGAGAATAAAGACAAAGCCCCTGAAGGAAAAGTAATGATCACAGCACACACCAGGAGCAACAGTTCAGCAAAAAGGGGTAGGAAACTGTAATGCATGGTGCTTATAGAGGTACTGGGCAGTGCAACCACCAGAGGCGGCTGCTATGCAGAGCCCCCTGCGGTGGCCCACGCAGGGCACACGCCAGGACGTGACTCCTGAGACCGGCACTGCACTGGATAAGTGGGTGCACAGAGCTGGCACCCAGGACAGAAGGTGTACTGTTGGGGAGCTGCAGGGATGGGGTGCAGCACGAGATTTACTGGCTTGAGCCTGAGGCCCTCAGTACAGCTGGAGCCTGAGGCGGTGGGAGAACCAGGTCGCACCACCCTGTCTCCTTCTAGAGGAGGCTCCTACTCAAAGCCCAGGCTGGGATATTCACAACACCTGCCTCCCCCACCACAGGGCTAAAACCAAGACAACAAATGGACACTTGCATAAACCAGGGTTTATGCATCTATTAAAAACAGGAACAAACATCCCAGAACAAGGATCTGTGCTAGAAAAGAAAACAATTCTGAGTCTGTAACCCAGAGTCAACTATGACCCATGCCCAGCACTGCATCAAATGTGCAAAAATACCCAAGAGGCAGAAACTGACATGAGACTATAAGAAACACTGAGGAGCAGGCCTAGAGGAGAGGATCACTGCATTCCCCCCCCCCCATAACTCTGCCAGCCACAGCATTACAATAAGAAGCATGAATCCTGACACTGAAGGTGATCTTTTGGTGCCCTTCTATCCTGGTCTTCTTTCACACTTATTACCCCTCGCTGGTTACACTTTACCAATTACTTCAATAGGTGCACAGGCAATAGTCTGAAAGTCTATCTCTATTACAACCCATAAACATTAAAAATGAAGGGGCCTACCCGGTGGTGCAGCGGGTTGAGCGCAGCACTGTGAAGCTGTTTGCAGCCTCTGCAGCGCGGGTTTGATTCCCGGCCAGCCAGAGAGCTGACCCACATGGCGTGGCAGCCCTCTCCTGCCTCGCCCGCTGCTCCCCTCAGCAGTGTCTTTGAATCTGTTACAGGGCAGGGAGAGGCACCCCAGACCCCACAAACCTGCCTGCTCTAAACAGGTTCTGCCATCTGCCGCATCAACACAAAACATGTGATACTTTAATGGGAAGGAACTTTAATACAATTAGGAAACAGTACAGGAAAGGCAAAGAATATAGTTTCTTTTTTTTTTTAAAAAAAAGATTTATTTATTTATTTATACAAGCACTGGGTACAGTCAGAAGTGCGGGAGGGTGAGAGAATTCACCAGAGCCAGAGCGGAGAGCAGAACAGGCAGACAGACGGTTGAAGTACACTGCTGAGGGGAGCAGCGGGCGACAGGAGAGGTCTGCGCGCCATGTGGGACCCTCGCCTGGCAGCCATGGATCGAACCAGCACTGCAGAGGCTGCGGGCAGCTTCGCAACCCAGTGCTCAACCGCTGCGCCACCAGGCAGGCCCAGAGAATATAGTTTCTAAATTAAGTGCCTAAAGTTACCCATCCCCTCGTGGGTAAAAGTCCATCCAAATGGGATTGGCCCAAAGCCTGCCACATGTCTAAAGCATCTTCCAGAGGGGACCCACAGAAAAGGATCAGAAACAACCAGACAAGTCTGGAGGGAAAAGAGCAAAATCAAAATCAAGACAAAATCCACCATTGTCACCTCCCCATGGGTCTCTCACCCACATCTGTGTCACCCAGTCCACGACCGAAAGGCAAGCGCATTTTCTTCACGTGTCTCTCTGCTCCATGTGCCTCCTCCAGGGCTCCTTCTGGCTCTTGATCCTGCTTCCTTCCTCCTCAGTCTCCTCTGCAAATTCTTCTCTCCCTGCTCAGCTCTACCCTCCCTTGGGTGGGGCAGGAAACCTGGAACCTCCCTCTTTCCTGGGGACCACACTGTTACTGTCAGTCTGCCTGCTCTGCTCCCCACTCTGTCTCTGGTGAATCCTCTCACCCTCCCGCGCCTCTGGTCTGTACCCCAGTTCAGCATAAATAAAAATAAATCTTAAAAAAAAATTAAAAATGAAGGGGTCACTATGAGCAACAACATGCCAATAATTTCAATAACCTTGAAAAAATGGCCATATATTTTTTAAAAAGATTTATTTATTTATTTTTAAAGATTTATTTATTTATACAAGCACTTAGGTACAGTCAGACGCGCGGGAGGGTGAGAGAATAAGCCAGAGCCAGAGCACGGAGCAGAGCAGGCAGAAGGACTGAGGGGAGCAGCGGGTGGCAGGAGAGGTCTGCGTGCCATGCGGGACCCTCCTCTGGTGGCCGGGGAGCAGCCGGGGATCGAAACTGCGCTGCAGAGGCTGTGGGCAGCCTCGCAACCCAGTGCTCAACCGCTGTGCCACCGGGGAGGCCCAAAAGATTTATTTATTTAAACATACAAGAGCTGGGGTGTAGACCAGAGGTATGGGTGGTGAGAGGATTCACCAGAGACAGAGTGGGGAGCAGAACAGGCAGATCTACTGAAATATACTGCTGAGGGGAACAGCAGGTGAGACAGGAGAGGTCTGCTGTGCTATGTGGGTCACCTCCCTGGCTGGGGATCGAACTTGTGCTGCAGTGGCTGAGGATAGCTTCATAGTACTGACACTCAATCCCTTGCACCACCAGGGAGGTCCCCAGATTTCTTGATCAATATAATCTACCAAGACAAATGCATGAATCAATTGAATAATCAGAAGCAACAAAACTAAAGCAGCAATAAAGTATCTTCCTCAAAACAAAAGTCCAGGAGACAGATTTACAAATGAATTTTATCAAAGCTTTAAAGAAGAACTAATGTCCATCTGTTCGAATTATGTTATTATTTTTTAAAGATTTATTTTTATTTATTTATGCATATAAGAACTGGGGTATAGCAGCCTCCCTGGTGGCGCAAGGGGTTGAGATGCAGCACTATGAGGCTATCAGCAGCCACTGCGGCATGAATTCGATCCCCGGCCGGGGAGCTACCCACATGATGCAGCAGACCTCTCATGACTCTCTTGCTGCTCCCCTCAGCAGTGTATTTCAGTCAATCTGCCTGTTCTGTTCCCCACTCTGTATCTGGTGATTCCTCTTACCCACTGCTACCTCTGGCTGCCTGTACCCCAGTTCTTGTATGCATAAATAATCTTAAATAAATAAAAGTTTCTACCTGGCCCAACAACTCAATTGGAGGTAATATACCCAAGAGAAATGGAAGTCTAGGTGTACATAAATACTTGTATGTGAAAGTTCATGACTGCATAATTCCAAATAACCAGAAAGCAGAAATAACTCAAATGTCTATCAATTGATGAATGAATAAACTGCTATCCATATAATGCAGACTATTTGGCAATGAAAAGAATTGAAGTATTGATACATGCTGTAAACTGGGTGAATCTTGAAAACACCATGCTAACTGGAAGAAAGCAGTCACAAAGCCCTACATTATGATTCCATTTACATGAGATGTCCAGAAAGACAAAAAGTAGGTTCATGGGTGTATAGGGCTGGGGGAAGAGAAAATGGGGTGTGACTGCATGTGCATAGGAGCTTCTTGAGGGGATGATAAAAATACCTACAATGGATTTTGGCAAGGGTTGCTTAGCTCTGTGAATATATTAAAAAGTATTAAAGTGAGTGAGGAGAATTTGAATAATAGCTCAATAAAACTGTTATAAAAAATAACCATGTTACCTGTGTTACACCACATGGTCTCTCAGCAACTCAGTTCCTCATTTAACAAATATTTATAAAATGCCAGCCACAAGTTGCTGTGCACTGAGGACAGTGAGGTTTGCCAGTCAAACAAGGACCCTTCTCTCATGAGGCTTACATGTATAATGAAGGGAGGCAGAATATAAACACACATTTCAGAGGGGCCATTTCAGACACTAATACATGCTACAAGATATTAAATGAGGGTTTTAAGATAGAAAGTGACTGGGTTCCCAGGGGAAGTAACTACTTTAAACAGCATTACCAAGTAAGGCTTCTTGGAAGAGGCGGCCTTTAGTTGAGTCATTCATTCATTCATTCTAAACATCCTGAGTTCCCAGAAGCTCTGATAAGGAACCGAGTCCATGGTCAATTCTCAGCTTCACCAAAGTTTTTTTCTGATTGACTCATCTGCTTCCTTCAAGTTATTGCCCAAGTTATTTGGGACTTGTCTGTAGGACATCCTCCTTTTTGTCACCTGGGAGTGAGCACAAATTGCTTCCCTGTGGAACAGTGAAGTTAAAATCATTCATCAGAGGCAATGAAAACCAGAACATAAAATAAACATTTTCTCAAAAGCAGCAACATGGACTACACATGTCAGTTCTATCTAAGCCCCTGGGAACCTCCCTTCATCCTACGACAACCTGGCTGGCAAATAGAATGGGGGCACTGTCCCTGTGCCACAATTCCAGCAGACCTTAGACCATACTCAGTGGAAAACAGTTCTGAGTTTCTGGACTCTAATCCTTCGGATACACGCAGAGCTGAGACCCAGCTACCGAGACCCACTATGTCAGTTCTAGAGAGGCACCGGAAGTGGGTGTTGCTGAGCTTAAGCAAGCAGCCCCTTTGCCAGGATGTGAGACAGAAGGCAAAAAATTCAACTGGCGTAAGGAGACATGGGATGAACTGGGTGCCCAAATTCTAGTCCTGGTCCTGAAACTGACCAAACCTGTATTTTACTTAAATCTTGTCACTTTGGGGGGCCTTGGTTTCTCTATTTGTGAAGTGATGGGGTTGGACTGGTTCTGGAAAGACTGAAACCAGACCTCCATCATGCAACACATACTCCTATCATGGCAGAGCTTCTAACTGATCACAGAGCTCCTGGGACTCAGGCTCAGAATCCTTCTCTACACAGTGTGCTAATAAGCTAACAATAGCTGAGGGTAGACACATAGCCAGCAACTGCTAGCCATGTGCCTGTCATTTCTAAGGACCCACTGGATCTACATTCTGACTCCAGAAATGGAGAATGGGGAGTGGTGGGAAAGGAACACAGGCATCAGAATCAGAACACCCTTGGCTTGAATCCCAGCAGGGTTACTTACTGGTTGTGTTAGGGGGAAAGGATGTCCTGAGCTAATCCCATACAGGCTTTGTGGACCCCACCAACACTCCAGACCAAAGCCATCAGGACATTGGAAAAGACAAATCCCGTCACCACCAAAGGGAAGGTGGCTGGGACCTGAGGGTGGAGTTCAGCAGCCAGGTTTGGTATAAAAACCAGACACGTGGGCCTTGGTGGGCCTTGGGGGCTCTCGCTCTGTCGCTCGCCTCCTGGCTTCACGGCTCCTGGCTGGCGGCCAGCTCTCAGAGTGCCATTTGGGATTCCAGATCGGTGGATCGGGTAGGACGCATTTGAAACTTTGTCTCCAACTGTTCTCCCTGAGCTGTACATTTCCTCATTTCCCCTTCCCTTGTAAATAAACCTTTTACTAACCTTTCGCGTGTGCCTGCAGTAGAGCATTGATAAGTCCTTTTAAGCGCGGGTGAGGACCCACAGTCAGGCACCCCGTTTTGTATCAGGGCTGCCCTATAACAGTTGTGCAATCTTGGGCAGATTAGTTCTTCCCTGCCCACCCACCCCCAACACAATGTTTTTTTTTTAATATTTTATTTTATATAATTCTTACAGCATTTATCATTTTTGCACAATGTATGCATTTTCATTTTGGTTATATTCCCCATACAATTGCACCCCCCCCCCTTATTTTGATCCTAATCCTTTCTCCCCTCTTCCCCCATAGTGTGTCTCTGGTTTATAGTTGCTTGTTGCTTGTTGATTTTGATTTTTTCTTTATTGTAAAGAAAAAACTCAAATATCTATCAATTAATGAATGAATAAACTGTTTAGTCTTCTCTATAAAATGGGACCAGATTCCCCAACACATGAGGGGATATACAAATCAAATTAGATAATGCTGGTGATGTACCTTTTGCTTGCACATGGAACACAAACAGACAGTCTGTTTACCAGTCACCCTGTTTACCAAACACAATGAATTCTACCCAGCTAGTGCCATCCTCTCTGTCCCACAGAACAGAAAAGCCCTGGGGCCTTCTGGCTCAAGCTTACTAGAGGCCCTTCCACCTGAGCTATCTCTTCCATCAACTTCCAAATGCTGTCTGCCCTTCCAAAGCATCCTGGGGCCTGGCGGAAGCCAGGGATCTCAGAGTAGGCAGACTGAGGGGCAAGATGGCAGTTCAAGAGAGGCACCAGAGGACCTCTGTGGTGGTGCAGGGGTTAAAGACACAGCACTATCAAGCTATTGCCAGCCACTGTGACGAGTTGGATCCCCGAACAGAGAGCTAACCCATGTGGTGGAGCAGATCTCTTCTGTCTTGCCCGCTGCTCCCCTCAGCAGTGTATTTCAGTCAATCCTCCTGTCTGCTCCTCACTCTCTCTGGTGAATCCTCTCACCCCCCACATCTCTGGCTTACGCCCTAGTTCTTATATGCATAAATAAATAAATCTTTAAAATAAAAGAGAGAAAGAGAGGTACCAGTGGTGAGTGAGCTGTGGGCTTGGCCCTGGCTGTCCCATTTGGTCTTGCTTTATAGCAGCAGCACCAGATGCTGGGTGCAAGTGGAAAGGATGTCCTAGAAGTGGGGTGGTAGAGGGACTAATTTTTATATCTCAGTATAGGAGCTAGGGGCCTTTGTGGGAAAACTTGGCTTGTCATTTCTCCAAGATGGCAAATTTATGGCCCAACTGCCCCACCACCATCACCATGTTATCTTGGAGCAGGTTCTCAGGGGGAGGAAACTCTGAGACAGATTTGCATGCAGAAAATTTACTGGAGCAGCTTTCAGGATCAACAGCTGTGGGAATGAGGGAAGCAGGATGGGGCAGGGGAGAAGATGAATCTTGATGGGGGTGCAGCAGAGACCCAGAGCATCCTACCAGGAACTCTGGAGCTGGAGTAATCTGCTCAGGGTTGTCTCCTAAGGTGGACCCCCGGTTACCATGATGCTTTTTGGCCAAGGGCAAGTCTTAGAGCAGGACTGTGTTCCAGGCATGCATCACCACTACAAGGGTGTGCACACTAAAGGAAATATATTTGTCACCCCCCATTCTAATTATTTTTCAGTTTTCACATTTTTATTGGGGGTCTCTGAGGAGGGGACTCCTCCTTGTCAGTGGAAGCTCTCACAGTTGCAGCCCTGAGGGTCGTAGGGGCAGCTGGTCATGTCAGGCATGTTCCTATCATCTCAGAGAGGCACTGGGTAGTTGGAAGGAGTTACCAGGTTGATTGTGATGATGGCATACTTGGTGAAGGGCTGGGGGTGGGGAGGAGAGGGGTAAATTACAGCAAGACCTCTGATGGTGAAGGAGGCTACCAGTACCAGCTCCTTGGTCCAGGAATTCTTGAAGAAGGCAGTCAGTCTTCTGGCCATTTTGGTCTTGGTGCTGGTGGCTCCACAGTCTAATCTTTTTTTTTTTTTTAAGATTTATTTATTTATGCAAACAAGAGCTGGTGTGTAGGCCAGAGGTGCGGAGGGCAGGATTTATCAGAGACAGAGTGGGGAGCAAAACAGGCAGATTGACTGAAATACACTGCTGAGGGTGTTAGGGGGAAAAGGATGTCCCAAAGCAAATTCCATACAGGCTTCGTGGTCTCCACCCACCACTCCAGATCAAAGCCAAAGACACTGGGAACTCCAAATCCCATCACCACCAAAGGGAAGGTGGCTGGGACCTGAGGGTGGGGTTAAGCAGCCAGGTTTGGTATAAAACCAGACACGTGGGCTTTGGGGGATTCCCTTTTTGGCACTTGGACAGCTCGCAGCGCTCGGCCAGCTCTGAGAGTGCCTTTGGGTTTCCAGGTCGGTGGATCGGGTAGGACGCATTAAAGACTTTATTTCCCTATTTCCTCCCTGAGTCGTACATTTCCTCAATTCCTTTTCCCTTGTAAATAAACCTTTTATTAACCTTTTGTGTGTGCCTGCAGTGGAGTATTAATAAGTCCCTTTTAAGCGAGCGGGTGAGGACCCACAGCCAGGAACCCGTTTTATATCGGGTTGTTATGGGGCTGCTCCGTAACAAGGGGAGCAGTGGACGAGACAGGAGAGGTCTGCTGTGCTATGTGGGTTAGCTTCCTGGCTGGGGATCAAACTCTTGCTGCAACGGCTGTGGATTGCTTCATAGTGCTGAGATTTAACCCCTTGTGCCACCAGGGAGGCCCTGGTGGCAGGATTATATTTGTATTTTAGAAAGTCTTCTTGTTACTGGGTGAGAAATGGACAGGAGGGCACCAAAGGTAGGAGACCGCTACTGATCTCCCAGTGGAGGCCATGGAGAGGCCGCAAATGAGGTGAATTTGTGAACTAGGAACAGCTATAGGTCTTGGTGATCAACTGTGTTGATCACCTAGCACTTATCACAACTGTGATGGAATGACATGCTGTGTGATTAGATACTGAATGTCCAATCACTAGATTACAGTCCCACTAGACCGTAAATTCCAAGTAGGCAGTGTTGGTCTGCCCTGTCCACAGCCACATGTGCAGCATCAATCAGTGCCTAGCACGTGACAGTGTCTAGGGAAAGAAGGATTTGCCAGGCACTTGGGAAGATGCTGCCTTTTTTAGGGGTAGAGAGGACCCCCCGCCTCCACCACATACACCCTTCTGGTTCTTCTGGGTTTGGTCAAGCAATCAAATTAACTTAAGACAAATTAGTAGGTTAAAAGAATAGATTTAATTATGTGTGTGTGGAGAATTCACATAGGTGTGGATTCTAAAGCCAACAGGACAAAATGAGGGTATATTTCCTAAGCTAAGGAAAGGGATAAGGGCCTGGGAATTCAAGGAGAGATGGGGAACTTCACAGATGAGGAGAGGGTGACTCATATAATGAAGAACAGATGTTCTGTAATTACATGTTTGCTCTGACATATAGTAGGTTTCTCTGAGAGAAAGATTATTTCTGGTAAAAGTCCTAATTCTGTGTAATAATACCAATTTTCATTCTTCTAGATAGTTAACAGAGAGGTACAGTTTCTTGTGAGCTGGCAAGACCTCCGTTGACCTCAGCTAGAAACAATCCACATGCCAAAGTGACACATCTTAGGAAGGCCTATTTTGGACATATTGGGGAGGCCTGTCTGAATATCTTGGGGAAACCTTCACTTTCATGAAGATAGAAGCCCAAGAGGAGAAACAACCAGGGAGGGAAAAAGTCCATCCACTACAAAAATAATGTAAACCTACCCCCTTCCCCCCAGTCCACAGGGTGGGATGGGACTGACAGACAGATGCAACAATTCTTTTAATTCACTTCTGGGCCTTGAGCAAATTAATTACTGTAACCTTTGTTTACCTCATCTGTAAAGTGCAGATGACATGGTAACCTTCCTTCTTAACTAAAAAATAAAATTAAATGAATGAACCATCAATTCCATTTCCGGGTACAAATTCCAAACAATTGAAAACAGGGACCCAAAAAGATATTTGCACACCCATGAGCATAGCCTCATTATTCACTATAACAAAAAAGGTGGAAACAATCAAATATCCACCCATGGATGAATGGATAAACAATATGTGGCAAGTCATGCAACAGAATATTATTTGACCTTAAAAAGGGATGAATTTTTCATACATACTACAACATGGATCAACCTTGAAAACATCATGCTAAGTGAAATAATCCAGACAAAAGAGGACAAATATTTTGTCATTCCACTAATACAAGCTACCTAGAAAATTCAGGGCCTCCCTGCTGGCACAGGGGTTAAAGTCTCAGCACTATCTAGCTATCGGCAGCCACTGCAGCATTCACTGCACTGAATTTGATCCCCAGCCAGGGAGCTAACCCACATGGCGCAGCAGACCTCTCCTGTCTCACCTACTGCTCCCCTCAGCAGTGTATTTCACTAGATCCGCCTATTCTGTGCCCTACTCTGTCTCTGGTGAATCCTCTCACCCCCTCACCTCTGTTTACACTCTGGTTCTTGCATGCATAAATAAAAATAAATCTTTTAAAAAAAAAGAAAACAAAGAAAAAGCAAATTCATAGAGAGAGAAAGTAGAATAGTGAGACTAAGGTCTGGTTGTACAACTTTATGACTATGTCTAACACCACTGAATTTTATTTATTTATTTAAAAGATTTATTTATTTATGTATAGAAGAGCTGGGGTACAGGCCAGAGATGCGGTGGGTGAGAGGATTTACCAGAGACAGAGTCAGGAACAGAACAGGCAGACTGCTGAGGCGAGCAGTAGGCGAGACAGGAGAGGTCTGCTGCGCCATGTGGGTTGCTCCCTGGCCAGTGGGGGATCCAACTGGTGCTGCAGAGGCTGCAGATTGTTTCATAGAGCGGTGCTTAACCCCTTGCGCCACCAGGGAGGCTCACCACTGAATTTTAGACTGAAAAATGGTTAAAATGATAAATTTATGTTATATATATTTTAACCCCTCTGTACCAAAAAAGATTAAATGAGACCTTTTTATAAGGCCTCCTAGCACAGAGTCAAATATTCCTAGAAGTATATTACTAAAGAGAGGAACCAAGAGCCTGGGGAAAAAAACAAGCATGTCCACTACCTCTGTCCACAGTCTGGGTCACAGTGAAGGTAACATTTGAGTAAGACTTGGCTGCAGAAGTGGAGGAGGAAGCTGCAGGAAGTCCAAACCCCCTGGAGCTCAGACTGGAGCCCCCACACCTTTCCCACCAGTGAGAGGGGTGTGCACCCGGAAAGTTCATCCCCAGGCTGGCCTGAGGACCTGTCCTTTGTCCTCAGCTGGCTGAACTCCCTGGCTAGAAGCATTAGGTGCTGACTGTTCCAGCAGCTAACCCACTGAAATGCCTTCTCTGAAACCCCAGTGAGCAGACAGATAATAAGCTAGTCTGGTCCTCTCAGCTTTAAGTCAGGATTAGTATTTAATTCCTTGTATAGAGAGAAAACATCTGGCACACCACTCTTAGAGGCAGCAGGCGAGCACACTGCCCCATCTCCTTTGTACACAATTTAGATACACATGTGTGATTTTAGAGGCGAGACCATCAAGTGGTGGTCTTCATCCAACTCACTTGAGCAAAGCCAACATGACGCCAGAGGCAAAGGGACTGGAAGTCTTGGACAGACCCCAGCTGACCACTCCCAAGTTCTGTAACCCAGTCAAGTAATTTAACTTCTGGAGGCCTCATTCCTCCTCAGTAACATAAGGATGATGGACGCAGATTTCCTCTCTATCCCAAAGCACAGAGTTCCTATGAAACCTTCAGCAAACCAGTACAGCATAAAGCAAAGAACTCATGACCATTCATTTCTATGGAAATGAATTTTGAGTCTTCCCACACCCTCCAAAATAACTTACTAAAACAAAACCTAAAATCACACATGGAGCAGAAACAGGAATGCTATGTGTAGGGTAAGGAAAAATGTCAGGCTTTTCTGCCCTGCCGCCATCAGGATAGATGATGGATCCTTGTGGTCCTGAATGCGTGCCTGATGGCGGGCACCTGGAGTAGGGTGTGGGCATATGTGGATGAGATTCACCTGGGCTAAGACTGGGCTTTTTAAGGACGGCGTCATGAGGATGCCAGTAGAAGCCGAGAACGAACAAAAGCTGAGAGAGAAGCAGAGAATGCTGGAGAGCCCAGATGGAGTGAAGACTTGCTGGGGGCTGGGAGGCCTGCCAGCCTCCCGGCCCCCCAGCACCCCTGCCTGCCATGTACCTGGTAATCCCAATAAAAGAGCTGCAAAAACCACTGAGGACTCTGATTCCTCCTTTACCCGGTCTGCTGGATGAGGAAACATGCACTGTGTCCAGTCCTGCCCTTTACACTATGATAATACGTACCTGTAGAATGTGGGCCACAGCAAGGAGTGAGGCAGGTCACCCGAGGTGCTGGGGGTGCTGCTGCTTCTAGAAGGGCTGCTGTAAAACCCACACCTAAAGCCTTCTTCACTTTTTGCCTTCTGTCACAAAAGCATAGCTCCTAGGGGATTTCCCTTGGCTGCAGAAACAGGTGCTACTGAGGGGCGCTCATAGAACACAGTGGCAGAATGCGAACTGTGGGAAAGTGAGCACACCTGTACTGCCTCTCTCGGCGATCTCCCAGAGAGGAAAGCCAGGTGGAGTTAACTTGGTGGTAGCTGGGAAGGGAAGGCCAACAGAGCCTTCTAGAACCTTCCCACACCTGACCCTCTCCACACTCGCCCGGCATTACTGTCTCCCCAGCATTGATCCTGACCTGAAACTGTGTATGTGTACTTGTTGGTTTCACTCTCCTACTAGAAAGTAACCCTACTAGAAAAGTAACCCACTCACTCTGGCCCAGCAGCTATACTGTATCTAGCACTTTACTTGCATTTAACAAGCATTTATGGAAAAAATGGCACTCTAAGGTCACTCTGGGATTAGATCAAGCCTGTTTATTCAAACTGTCATACAAGGAATGGGTATTTTAGGTATATTATTTCAACTGAGAAGCTATCAGCCTAAGGATATATATTTGGCCTGAGAAGGAGCTCATAACTCCAGAGCACCTAAGAGTAAATACAGGCCTCCCTGGTGGCACAAGGGGTTAAGCACCACACTATGAAGCAATTCACAGCCTCTGCAGCATAAGTTCAATCCCAGGCCAGCTAGGGAGCAACCCACATGGTGCAGTAGACCTCTCCTGACTCGCCTGCTGCTCCCCTCAGCAGTGTATTTCGTCAGTCTGCCTGTTCTGTTCCCCACTCTGTCTCTGGTGAATCCTCTCACCCTCCTGTGCATCTGGCCTGTACCCCAGCTCTTGTATGCATAAACTTTTTTTTTTTTAAGAGTAAATACAAGGAAAAAAATTTTTTAAAAAGAGAGTAAATACAAGAAAGTTATTTTATTTAACCATATCACTTGGGTTGGAACTCAGTGTCCAGGTAACCCACTAGGTTCTGGAGGTAGAGGCAAGAAAAAGATGGCTGTCAGCTGGGCAGGACAGGCAGGACAGGGAGATAAAGAGGGGGGACTCTAACCACTCAGGGTGGACTTTTCTGGAACTTGACTCTTGACCTCCCTCTCCCCTCAGGATGTTGGTTAGTTGAGTTCTTAGAAGTCGGTGTGTTGAACCAGGGTAGTTTAATGATGAAACACATAGCTTTGGGTTCAAAACTTACTTCAGGGCCTCCCTAGTAGCCTAGGAGTTGAGTCTCAGCACTATCATTGCTGTGCCAGAATTCGATCCCCGGCCAGGGAGCCAATCCACATATGGCATGGCAGATCTCTCCTGTCTCACACACTGCTCCCCTCAGCAGTATATTTCAGTAGATTTGCCTGTTCTGCTCCCCACTCTGTCTGGTAAATCATCTCACTACCCGTACCTCTGGCCTGCACTCCAGTTCTTGGATGCATAAATAAATAACTCTTTAAAAAAACATAAAAATAAAAAAAACCTACCTCACTCCAGCCCTTAACCTCTTGTGTGATCTGCAGTCAGAGTTGTATCCTCCCTGAGTTCTAGTTTCCTCATATGTCAAACAGGATGCCAACAATAGAAGCTATTTTACCAAGTTACCCTGTTTGTAAAGAGACCAGAAGACCAGCCACATAAAGGCGGCCATAGTGTGTGTTCAACACAAGAAGCTGTATAGATACATTTCTGTGAAAGGGAGACACCATTTTCCTCACCCCTACTTACATGCAGTTGCCTTGGATTGTAAGAACAAGAAGGGGGCCTCCCTGGTGGCTTAGGGATTAAGTCTCAGAACTACCATGATGGCCCTCCTCAGTAGCGTGAGTTTTATCCAGGGAGCTAGCCCATATGGTGCAACAGACCTCTCCTGTCTCACCTGCTGCTCCCCTCAGCAGTGTATTTCAGTGGATCTGCCTGTTCTGTTCCCCACTCTGTCTCTGGTGAATCCTCTCATACCTTGTACCTCTGGCCTGCACCCTGGTTCTTCTATGCAAAATTAAATCAATAAAATCTTAAACAAAAACAAAACAAATAGGGGCCTCCCTGGTAGCACAAATGGTTGAACGCAGCGCTGTGAAGCTGTCTGCAGTATCTGCAGAGCGGGTTTGATCCCTGCTGGCCAGGGAGATATCCACATGGCGTGGCAGAGCTCTCGTCTCACCTGCTGCTCCCCTCAGCAGTGTATTTCAGTCAGTCTGCCTGTTCTGTTCCCTGTTCTGTCTCTGGTGAATTCTTTCACCTGCCTGCACATCTGGCCTGTACCCCGATTCTTGTATGCATGAATAAATAAATCTTAAAAAAAAAAAAAAAAAAACAAACAACCAAGTAGGCCATGAACAGGACTTCCTGAGCAGGGAAACTACTGGAAACTAGGGAGTGAAGTGAGTGGCAGGTGGACCAACATGGAAGGCAGGAAGGGACACTGTCTTGCGTTTCCTGCTTCCACTTGCACTGTGGTATTGCTGGAAGGAGACCCTTAGAGGAGACATGTAGAGATACTTGGAAGAGATATGTGGGTGACAGACATATGGGGAGACTGTGCCTGGTCCTTGGCAGAGACAATGGCAGCCGTTATCTTGATGTGTTATATTTTGAATTTTCTCACTCTTTCCTGTCCCAACTTTCTGGGACCTGTCTAAACCCTTTCCTGTGGTTCCCTGCCAGAAAGTACCTTAGACATGTGCCAGGCTTTTGGGCCTCCGTGGCCCCACTTCAGGATAAGCCTGTTTGACTAGGCATTTGCCATGAGGGGATGGGTAATTTGCGGAGTTTTGAGAACTTATTTGAAATCCTTTCTTTTTCTCTCTTTGCACACAAATTCTATTAAAAATCTTTCATGCTTAGAGTGTGCTTCCTTTGCCTTTGTGCTTGCAGGTGGCAGAATCTCTTTCAGAGTGTGCACCCTTAACATTTTGGGTTCCCTGGTTATCCTCTGGCCATGCACTAACAAAGTGAATAATTCTTAGCTCTTTCAATCAAATGAGAGGCTCAGCTTCAGTGTAGGAGAGACATGGCTCTCACTTAGTAGTAAAGCCTAGAACTTGAAGCTCTGGAGTTCATACGCTACTCTTTTCACTCTCTGTGGTGGCAATTGTTTCTTCTCCCCCAGGACCTTAGAATCTAAAAGGGGTGCCTAAACATGCAAAAACCAAACCTCAAGAACCACCAAGGGTGAGCAAACATGTCAGTAAGTGAACCCAAGTCTTGTGATTTTAGGATCTTCAGCTAGAACCACAAACCCAGAATGATGTAGTGAAATAATTCACTATGTTTTCTCGTATGTATAAGACACTGGCTGAGGACCTAAAATGAATTATGCAAATAATGTAAATTCATAATTATGAATTACATAATAATTATATAAATAAAATAACAGTAATCCTGGAAAATAGGCACTGTCATTTTGTAGATGTGGAAACTAAAGTCATCAGACACTTAACTACTTCAAGATCATATTAAGAAAGATCTAAACTGAGGCACTTCCCCTCCTTCCTCTGCCACAGGTTCAAGTTCTACCACTAAAGCCTTCTGTCGAGGGATAATAGCATCATCCCCCTGAAAAAAATGCAAGTATTAGCCTTGACAGTTATGTATACATTCAAAATGTGTAGAATCTCAGTCTACTGTGAGAATATAATAAAAGAATACTAGTAATTATAAGGTAGCAAAAGTTTGCAACCCCAAAATATTTATTTTTGGCAAGAGACTGATTTCATGGTAAAGACTCTGAAGGCTAGCTGAAAGTTGCCTTTTTGTGAAAGAATTTACATGTAAGCATGAGAAACTCTAGGGACCAACCTGGTGGCACAAGGGGTTAAGTCTCAGCACTATGAAGCTATCTGCAGCCACTGCAGCACAAGTTCAACCCCCAGCCAGGGAGCTGACCCACATGGCGCAGCAGACTTCTCCTGTCTCACCAGCTGCTCCCCACTCTGTCTCTGGTGAATCCTCTCACCCCCACACCTCTGGCCTGCATCCCAGCTTGTATGGATAAATAAATAAAATCTTTTTGAAAAATGAGAAACTCTATCTATGAGGAGCAGCTCCCTCTCCTTAACTCTTTTCAGTGGAGATGGCAGAACTCAAATCTTCATCAGTCATACCTTTATTTAAGGTGCCTTCTCTGGTAAC
Organism: Talpa occidentalis; assembly: GCF_014898055.3. Classification (NCBI taxonomy): domain Eukaryota; kingdom Metazoa; phylum Chordata; class Mammalia; order Eulipotyphla; family Talpidae; genus Talpa; species Talpa occidentalis. Next base: position 85,243,172 of record NW_023605305.1, read on the forward strand.
TTCTCCTTTCTCCTTCCTGCCCCAAACCTGTCTTGGATGAGTAAAATAGCATCTGAAGTCATAGGGTTAGTTATTCAGTTTTTCCCTGTGCTGTTCTCTTGTGTATATGAGGTATGCTGTTATTACTAAACTTTTTTTTTTTTTTTTTACTTTTTCTCTTGTCAGTTGTCTTGATGTTTATTTATTTGCCAGCCTAGATGAATCCAGAAGGGTACGGGATTTCCTCTGCACCCTGATACAACAGCAATACCTAATGCCATGCCAACTACTACTATAACGTCACTAAACCTTTAAAAACAAAACTACTACTAGGTAGCAGATTATTCTTGTCTTACAGATGCAGTAGCAGGCAGAGAGGTTAGTAGTGCCCAGTGGAATGGCATGGCTGGTGGTGGATAGATGTACCCCAGTCACAGGCAATCTTATGCTCCTTAACCAGCATCATCCTGCCTTTTGCCCACCACCTGCCCCTCTCCCCATATCCCCATCTGTAGGTTCAGTGACCCTTTGTGGATCTGAAAAAAGCCATAAATATTATCCTCAGACACATAATTCTGTGGTTTTCGGGGGAGGGTCCCAGAGTCTCTGATATTTATCAGAGAACCTCCAAAATGAAACCTTACCTCAACCCAGATTCTCTAGCTCTCACCTCCCTATGGCCCCATCAGTGGCTGTCAGGCTGGCTTGACCATCTCTAAGAATAAGGACTTCCTGCCTCCCCAGGAAGAGCCCAGGGCCTCAGAACAAGTCAGCTCCACAACAGTGTTTGCACCCCACTCCTCCTTCCTGGAAGGTTCTGATAGGCAGGGGCCCCAGAACACTCCTGCTTGTCTCCTTTAAAGGCTTCCTCTCAAAGGAAGAGGTGCAGCGTCGGGGGATGTTTTATGGAGGATGTCTTTGTCCCACAGTTTTGCTGAGCACAGTGTGGATGGACAGAACCTAAAGGCCTCTCCCTACTGAAGAAGCGTGAGACTGGACTGGACCTTTCTGCACCCAAATTAGCTCTTCAGCAAAATTGGGGGTGATGGGGAGGAGAGTGAGGGTTCATTAGATTGTGGTGGCAAACCCATATGTTCACTGGGACCAAGTCACAGATATAACACCTAACAATACATTTCCTCTATAAAGAGGTAGGCTCCCTTCTGATTTTTTTTTTTAAGATTTATTTATTTATACAAGAGCTGGGGTACAGGCCAGAGGCGCAGGAGGGTGAGAGGATTCACCAGAGACAGAGCGGGGAGCAGAACAGGCAGACTGACAAAATACACTGCTGAGGGGAGCAGTGGGCATGACAGGAGAGGTCTGCCGCGCCATGTGGGAATCTCCCTGGCAGGCCAGGAATCAAACCAGCACTGCAGAGGCTGCGGACAGCTTCACAGCACTGCGCTCAACCTGCTGCGCCACCAGGGAGGCCCCTCCTTCTGATTTCTTTAAAAAAGCCACCCTCTACTTTTTTCTTTCTGACGGCACAATAGAAGTAAACTAGATGAAGGAATAAAAACAAATATTCCAAGGGTAAGGGAAAATAGCAACAGGCACCTGGTCTCAGTGAAGGAGACCATAGGGACAGTGGCTGGTGCCGGCCCGCCCACTCTCTGCAGGGGTGGCTGACTCTGCATAGCCATTTGGGGCCGAATGGGCACACAGACCCATGAGCTTTCGGAAGAAGCTGGACATGTTAACTTTTATGTGAAATCTAAATTTTTAAATGCCTCAAACTTTTCTTAAACACCTAGGAGGGCCAAATACAACATGTTCTGAATTGTGAGCACCTGTCTCAGGAGTAGGTGTTATTAAAGCTGCTTTCCTGCTTGAACATTCTGTGGAGGGGGGGCTGAAGAGGAAGGAGGGTTAGCAGGATCCCTGGGGATTCTCTGAGACCTGGATTGGCCTCTGCTGAGTCTTGGAAATTCTCTCTGCTGCTTCAGCCCCAGGTGGGGGGAGAGGGTGAGGAAGGTCTGACTTTTCCATTCTGTAAGATTTGGTTTAGGTTAACAGATCCTTTGTTCTGGCTTTCTGCTCTTTTGGGAGAAACATAATGGCTCCAGGCCTCAGGAGGGTCTGAGCAGGTCTGAACAGGATGCTCAGGGTTTGTGGTTAGAGAGGCAGGGCTGGGAGGGGAGGGTTACAGACGGAAAGTCAACATCCTAGGCCAGAGGAGCTCCCAGGAGCCCTGAATGTCTCTCCAGCTGGGCCTCTGTGTCAGAGAGGGAGACTATAGCTCAGGGTTGGTGTGGCTAACCGCCAGCCTGGCAGACGGCCAGAGCCCAGATCTCGCAAGAACATAAATAAAGTCTCTGGTGGGCAGCTGTGACCTAGAATCTTCCAGAGGAATTGCAGTGAGGGGGGATTGGGGACACCAAGGGGACTTTCTCCCAATTCCCTCAGGCTGCCCAGGACTCAGGCATCAGCCAGGGACAGAATGGGGCTCCCTAGGCAATCAGCTGCCACACAAAGATATGGATGAGCCCACTTTAAGGGCCTTTCAGCTCCAACCTTCGGAAGCTCTGTGATTCAGCTCTCCTCATACTGTAGCCTTTTCTCTGTAGCAAGGCCATCTGTGGTTTTCTCTTGTTTGGAATCCACTGCCCCCTCACTGTTAGCAATACCCCAGTTATCCTTCCAGAAATGGCCCCTCCTCCAGACTCTGTCCAGGCATTCTGGGTGATGCTGACCTTGCCTTTTCAGGCCTGACCTTACTGATAAGCTGATTTCTTCCCCTGCTAGGTCCCATGAGACCCAATCTAAGGAATTGTGCTAGAACTCAGGAAAAGAGATGTTGCCAGCAATTGGCTTGGTGCACATCTGGAGGAGCTGGAGACCATCTGGCCATGACATGGGAGGAGCTTGCTTGAGAATGAAGTCATCACATAAGAAGACAGCAGGGCAAGAGGGAGAGAAATGAAGAGGGAGGCAGAAGGGAACACACTGGTTGATTAGTTGTTGTGTATAAGAGAAAGAGAGCATGGCCTGAGACTTGAAATGGCTTGAAACCCAAGATTCAGCTTGAACTGATGCAGCTTCTAATTCCCGGATTTATTAGTAAAAGAGTCAAGAATATGCAACAGGGTGGTCCCCAGGAAAGGGGGAGGTTCCCTGCCCCTCCCAAGGGAGGGTGGAGCTGAGCAGGAAGAGGAGAAGCTGCAGAAGAGACTGAGGAAGGAAGCAGGATGGAGCCAGAAGGAGACCTGGAGGAGGCGCATGGAGCCTAGAGACACGTGAAGAAATTGCGCTTGTCTTTTGGTCGTGGACTGGGTGACACAGATGTGGGTGAGACCCGTGGGGAGGTGACCATGGCAGCTTTTATCTTGATGTTGATTTTGTTCTTTTCCTTCCGGGCTTGTCCGGTTGTTTGTGACCCTTTTCTGTGGGTCCCCACTGGAAGATGCTTTGGACTTGTGGCAGGCTTTGGGGCCTTGCTCTGGGCCAATCCCATTTGGATGGACTTTTACCCACGAGGGGATGGGTAACTTTGGGTGCTTGATTTAGAAACCAGATTCTTTGCCTTACCTGTATTGTTTCCTAGTTTTATTAAAGTTCCTTTTCATTAAAGTCTCCTATGTTTTGTGTTGATGCGGCGGATGGCAGAACCCATTTAGAAGAGGCAGGTTTGCAGGGTTTTGGGCTGCCCCTCTCCCTGTCCTATAACAGATTTGGCGCCCAACGTGATTTAGGATAGAGCCATCCGTGGTTAGTCAGCCCCATGGGGAAATTGGGCAGCTTTTATCTTGATGTTGATTTTGCTCTTTTCCTTCTGGGCTTGTCCGGTTGTTTGTGACCCTTTTCTGTGGGTCCCCACTGGAAGATGCTTTAGACTTGTGGCAGGCCTTGGGGCCTTGCTCTGGGCCAATCCCATTTGGATGGACTTTTACCCACGAGGGCACGGGTAACTTTGGGTGCTTGATTTAGAAACTAGATTCTTTGCCTTACCTGTATTATTTCCTAGTTTTATTAAAGTTCCTTTTCATTAAAGTCTCCTATGTTTTGTGTTGATGCGGCGGATGGCAGAACCCATTTAGAATAGGCAGGTTTGCGGGGTTTTGGGCTGCCCCTCTCCCTGTCCTATAACAAATATACCACTGTGGCAAAAACATTGTTATAGAGCAGCCCCGATATTGAACGGGTTGCCTGGCTGTGGGTCCTCACCCGTGCGCTTAAAAGGGACTTATTAACACTCTACTATAGGCACACACAAAAGGTTAATAAAAGGTTTATTTACAAGGGAAAAGGAAATAAGGAAAATGTACAACTCAGGGAGAAAATAGGGAAATAAAGTCTTTAATGCGTCCTACCCGATCCACCGACCTGGAAAACCAAAGTCACTCTCAGAGCTGGCCAGATGCTGCTAGCTGGCAGAGAGCCAAAATGGGGGAGCCCCCCCCCCAAGCCCACGTGTCTGGCTTTATATCAACCTGGCTGCTTAACCCCACCCTCAGTTCCCAGCCACCTTCCCTTTGGTGGTGATGGGATTTGGAGTTCCCAGTGTCTTTGGCTTTGGCCTGGGGTGGGGGTGGAGTCCATGAAGCCTGTATGGAATTAGCTTTAGGACATCCTTTTCCCCCTAGGAATATGAGTACTTGCCTTCTTTGCCTAAAAGAACACCCTCCCAAAAGAAGTCAATTGTCTTATGTGCCCTCTGGGGAAGGCTGACTAGAAGGACCACACCTAAACAGACAATGGACCCAAACTATCCTTGTCTCTATTTATTTCCTAAGGACCCATTATCTTTCTTACAGTCATTTGTTTTCTAGTAAATGCCTTTCTTCCCCTCTCTCTCCCCTGTTAAGATGGCATAGTATAGAAGCCCCAAATTCTAACCACCTCCTGGAGTCACATTTATTTTTGTATATGAGAACTGGGGGGTAGGCCAGAGGGGGTGGGGGTGAGAGGATTCACTAGTGATGGAGTGGGGAGCAGGACAGGCAGATATACTGAAATACACTGCTGAGGGGAGCAGTGGGTGGGGCCTACTGTGCCATGTGGGTCACCTCCCTTGCCTGGAGACAGGGTCAAACCCTCCTTGATTCACATTTTTATGCATCTTATATCTGTGCTTATATAACATGGTGGTCCCCCAGAAAAGGGGAGATTCCAGGTTCCCTGCCCCACCCAAGGGAGGGTGGAGGTGAGTAGGGAGGAGAAGAAGCTGGAGAGGACACTGGAGAAGGGAGGAAGCAGGATGGAGAGCAAGAAGGAGACCTGGAGGAGGCACAGAGACTTGTAAAGAAACTGTGCTTGCTTCTTTGTCCTGGACTGGTTGAAACAGATGTGGGTGAGAGACCCTTGGGAGGTTAACAATGGCAGCTTTTATCTTGATTTTGATTTTGCTCTTTTCCTCCCAGTCTTATCTGGCTGTTTCTGATTCTTTTCTATGGGTCCCAGCCGGAAGGTGCTTTAAACTTGTGTCAGGCTTTCAAGTCTTGCTTTGGGTCAACCATGTTTGGCTGGACATTAACCCACGAGGGGATGGGTAACTTTGGGTGCTAGATTTGGAAACTATATTCTTTGTCTTTTCTATATTGACACTAATTGTGTTCAAGTTCCTTTCCATTAAAGGCCTTGTATGTTTTGTCTGGATGCGGCGGATGGCAGAACATATTTAGAGCGGGCAGATTTGGGGGTTTTGAGGTGCCCTTTTCCCTGACCTGTAACAATCACCTCTTTTTTCCAGTTTAATTTGCAGCCCCTGCCCACCCAACAGAACCTGTAACAGTGTAATCTAAAAAGGGGAGGCTCCATGTTTCCTGCCAAACCTAAAGAAGGGTGGAGCTGAGCTGCTTGGGAAGCTAAAAAGTGGGAAGAAGACCTGAGGAGGCTCGCAGCGCAGACACTTGTGAGCAAGAAAACTTGCTTCTCAGCCTTGGACGTGCGCCAGGGACTTGGGCCAACATGGAAGACACTTGGAAGAAATGTAGGTGAGGGACCTGTGGGGAGGCTGACAACAGTCTTTATTTTGACTTGTACTTTGATTTTGCTCCTTCCTTCCAGACTTGCTTTGTTACAGTGCAGGGAGAGGGGCACCCCAGACCCCGAAAACCTGCCTGTTTTAAATAGTTTCTGCTATCCACGCCTGAACACAAAACATATCAGACTTTAATAGGAAGTAACTTTAATACAATTAGGAAATAATACAAGAAAGACAAAGAATATAATTTCTAAATCAAGTACCCAAAGTTACCCGTCCCCTCATGGGTAAAAGTCCACCCAAGCAGGATTGGCCCAGAGCAAGACCCCAAAGCCTGTCAAAAGTCTAAAGCATCTTCCAGTGGGGACCCACAGAAAAGGATAAGAAACAACCAGACAAGTCTGGAAGGAAAAGAGTAAAATCAAAATCAAGATAAAAGCTGCCATTGTTATCCTCTCCACGGGTCTCTCACCCACATCTGTGTCACCCAGTCCACGACCAAAAGGCAAGTGTAGTTTCTTCACGTGTCTCTTCACATGTGCCTCCTCTAGGTCTCCTTCTGCCTCGCCATCCTGTTGGTGGAGATGGTCAACCTCCTCCCTGGCTTTCCCGAAAACCATTCTCTGCTAATCCAGAGTTAGTAAAGTTTGTAGCATGGACTGTATATCTGCCCTGTTAGGGCAGTGGGAGAGGAAGATAGAGGCAAACAAGTTCACCATCCTCTTAGGAGCCTGCCGGTACGAGGGGACAGAGCTCCTCCAATTTAGGAGGTCCGCACCAGGAGGTCTGCAGTGCTAAAGGGATGGTGTGACCAAAAGTACCCAGCAGGTCGCCCATGTTCATTTAAGCCACCCATCAGCATCAGTCTGAGAGGAAACTGTCCTGTCTCAGGGCGACCCTTCCTGCCAAAATGGGTGCCGCATCTAGTGTGGGGAGGAGATGCTAATTTTGTTTCTTCCCCCAGGGCAGTGGAGGCTGTGAAGCCTTAGAAGTCTTAGTAAGAGGGGCCTTGTCACACAGAGAAGGACTTTGTCCTGATGTGTTTAAGGTGTTTAACAAATGATACTCCTCCTCTTCTAACTCTGCCCTCAGGTCCTCGCAAACTTCCCTTTGGTGATCATGGGATTTGTAGTTCCCAGTGTCTTAATGGAGTGGGGCTGGTGTCCACAAAGCCTGTATGGAGGTTGCTCAAGACATCCTTTCCCCATTACAGCTTGGCCCTTTCTGCCCCTTTCTATGATTCCCTGCCAAAATGTGTCTTGGACTTTTGAGCCTCAGTGGCCCCCATGTTGGGCCAACCATGTTTGGCTGGACATTTACCCAGGAGGGGATGGGTAGCTTTGGGTGTTTCATTGAGAAACTGTATTCTTTCTTTACTTTTCTCTCTATTGTAAATTAATTGTATTAAAGTTCTTTTCTAAGGTCTTATGCACTAAGAGTATATTTTGTCTTTATGTGGCAGATAGCCAAACCCATTTAGAGCATGCAGGCTTGGGGTCCCAGGGTGCCCCTGAGTCTGCCTGCTAACAAACCTGAAAGGGGCAGAGGAATTTTCCTTCATGACACCAGTTATAAAAGCAAAAGCCCCCCTCTCACCCCCTCTGACATCACTTTCCCTGACTCCAACATTTCACACAGGTCTATGATATATGCTACAATTTTCCTAAGGACTAAATTCTACTTTATTTTCTGAGGGCATAGAAAGTCAGTAGAGACCTGGGCTCTGAATTCTTGCCCTGGTTATCTGAAATCAGAGATTGTCCGGGAAGCCTCCAGAATCCTAGCTGCATTTCTGCCCTGCCTGCACTCCCAGCAAATACCTCAACACAACCCTGGTCAGTGCCCAGAGCTGTAAAGGGAAAGTCCCAGGCCCCAACTGTGCCCTGTATGCATTCATTTGGCAATACAACACACATTTATCGAGTACCAGCTGTGTTCAGAAATGAAGCTCTTCACAGAGGTCTTAGGATTTGAAGAGGAAAATGGGACCAGTAAAAAGAATTTCATTAGAATGTGATTAGAGGGGCCTCCCTGGTGGCGCAAGGGATTAAGACGCAGCAGTGTGAAGCTATCTGAGGCCACTGCAGCACGAGTTCTATCCCAGACCAGAGAGCTACCCACATGGCACAGCAGACCTCTCCTGTTTCACCCACTGCTCCCCTCAGCAGTGTATTTCAGTAAATCTGCCTTTTCTGCTCCCCACTCTGTCTCTGGTGCATCCTCTCACTCCCCACACCTCTGACCTGTACTCCAGTTCTTGTATGCATAAATAAATCTTTTTAAAAAATGTCATTAGAGCTATAACAGAAATAAACTCAACCTAGGGCCTCCCTGGTGGCGCAAGAAGTTAGGACGCAACCTGTGAAACAATCTGCAGCCACTGCAGTACAAGTTTGATCCCTGGCCAGCCAGGGAGAAACCCACATGGCGCAGCAGCCTCTCCCCACTCGCCTGCTGCTCTCCTCAGCAGTGTACTTCAGTCAATCTGCCTGTTCTGTTTCCCACTCTGTCTCTGGTGAATCCTCTCACCCCCACACCTCTGGCCTGTATCCCAGCTCTTGTATGCATAAATAAAAAAAATAAATCTTAAAAAAAATCATATTGGCTCTTCCTTAAAAAAATAAATAAATAAACCCAACCCAGCAAAGATGCCTATAGATGGGGAGAGCAAGAGATACATCACAGAAACTTCCTGAAGAAAGTGACCCTGAGCTGAGTGACCCTGAGTTGACTCCAGAGGATGAGAAGGAATCAGCCAGACAGAGGGCAGAAAGACCCTATCCAGGCAGGCAAAGGGGCAGCGTGAGATGGTACTGCAGGGATTGGGAGGGGCTATGGTCTGTCAGAGGATCTAGTGGGAAGCAGAGGCAGAGTCTGGAGTGGTGCAGGAGATTCCCATCAGTGGCTGTTTGACAAACTGGCTATGATGAGGATGCTTCTCCAATGTAAGGAGACACAGACTTAGCAAGCCTAGAGCTCAGCCCGGCACCTGAGCCCTGGCAGAGCCTGACTCAGGCCCACAGAGTTGAAAACAAACCTGCAGATCCCCAACCAGGGTCCTGGGTCTAGGGGTTGTGACAAGTTGGGGAGTTCCTTGCCCACAGAGTAAGTTTGGACCTTCCTACTGGAAATGAATGCAGGCCTGACTGGGTGGGGGTAAAGGCCTCCACCTCCTGCCCCACTCCTGATTCCCCAATGCCTCCCTTTTCCATGCATCACTGAACTCTGCAGGGTCTGTGAGAACAGAACTACGAGTAAAGTGGATACTATTGCAGTCAGGCAATCCTGATTTCCAATCCTGGCTGGGTCACTGAATGTGACGTTCTTACTCAACCAGTATCTGAAATACCCTTCACAAAATATAACAATTAACTGCACAAATTACATCATTCTTTCATGTCTGGTGACATAGTCATGAATTCATTCAATCTTTCTTTTTTTTAAAGATTTATTTATGCATACAAGAACTGGGGTACAGGCCAGAGGTGTGGAGGGTGAGCGGATTCACCAGAGACAGAGTGGGGAGCAGAACAGGAGTAACTGAAATACACTGCTGAGGGGAACAGCGGGAGAGTCAGGAGAGGTCTGCTGTGCCATGTGTGTCAGCTCCTTGGCCTGGGATCGAACTCAGGCCACAGTGGCTAGTGATAGTGTTGAGACTTTATTTAACCCCTGTGCCACCAGGGAGGTCCCGTTTAGTCTTTTTATATGGTCTGCGTAGCACCCCTTTCTTTGAGAATCATACTACGCTATGGGCATGCACTGACCAAGCCCTTCTTGGCAATAGTGACTGGTCTTTGGGTGGGCCTAATCTCCAGCAGGTCACCCAAAGTCTGTCAGAGGAAAGGCTCTCTCCTTCCTGGAATTGCTGGGTAAGGAGAAAATGGGCCTGGAGAAAGCCCATCTATCTGGATGGAGCCACTTCTTTGAAGGAAAAGCCAACCAACTCCAAGCTGCTGCAGGCAACACCCTACGCTGCTAGCAGCCAAATCCATTCCAACTTCTCAGTTCCAAGAGCCAATTCATGAGTATTTTCTTTCAGCCAAACCATTAGGTTTCCTTTATATACAGCCACAAGAACCTTAAATCACCGCCATGTAAGGTCCTGAGCATGATATCTGCTACCCTAAGACAAACGCAATGAAGGGTGACTATGATGAAGAGGGTGAGAACAGTCTAATGCCCTGTACCGCCACTACCTTCCCTCCTGGCCTGGAACAGACTGTTGGCTGTGCCGGAGTCTCATTTCCAAGGATGGGATGGGGGTGAGGGACAGGGTGACAGTCAGGCCAAACCACCCAGTGCCCACCATCAGGGGCATGGGGACTGCAGTAACCCTGCCAGGGTCCCCGTGCTGTCCAGGAACTGTGGCTGGACTGGCTGTGGTGGGGTCTGACTGACTTTGTCTCAGTTCTGTTCCTTCCTCTAGTCCTTATCCTTCTCCAAAACTTATTAGTCCAATTACACAATAAGCCAAGGGGGTCAATACTTATTATTCCCCCTTTACAGATGAAGGACCTGACACATGGAGAGCTAGATACTTGCCCAGGCCTCACAGCTAATAGTGGGAGAGCTATGACTAGAATCCAGGGTTCTTTTTTTTTTTTTTTTAAGATTTATTTATTTATGCATACAAGAGCCTGGGGTGCAGGCCAGAGGTGTGGGAGGATTCACCAGAGACAGAGAGGGGACCAGAACAGGTGGATTTACTGAAATACACTGCTGAGGGGACCAGCAGGCAAGACAGGAGAGGTCTACTGTGCCATGTGGGTAGCTCCCTGGCGGATCAAGCTCGTGCTGCAGTGGCTGCTGATAGCTTCATAGTGTGGATGGTTAACCCTTTGCACCATTAGGGAAGCCCCTTGAATCCAGGATTCTGACTAGAGTCCACATGCTCGCTGCCGCCTCTTTGTAAGTTCAAGAAAAGGAAATTAAAATGCGAACTCTCTATTGAGGGGCTAAAAGATAGGAAACCCATGGAAAGGGGGCAATCTAGAGGCCTCCCTGGTGGCACAAGGAGTTACTTGTGCACTATGAAGTTACTCAGCACTATGAAGCTATCGGCAGCCACTGCAACACAAGTTCGATCCCTGCTGGAGAGCTACAAACATGGTGCAGCAGACCTCTCCTGACTTGCCCGCTGCTCCCCTCAGCAGTGTATTTCAGTCAGTCTGCCTGTTCTGCTCCCTACTCTGTCTCTGGTGAACCCTGCCCCCCACACCTCTGGCCTAGGCATACCCCAGTTCTTATATGCGCAAATAAAAATAAATCTTTTTTAAAAAGGGGGGGAACCTATAAATTAACTGTAAGAAATCACTATTTCCCCAGGGCTTAGGCACAAAGGGAGAAGAGAGTGTCACTGCAGCCAAGAGTCATGGCCACCTGGTGGGGCCCAGGAAACTGGAGGAAGCAGTCAGCCTCCATTCACTGCCAGAGACCACAGAAGTCTGAGGTGAGGGGACACCCTGACTTCTCCCCACCCTGCTCTCTCATTGCCTCTATTTCCCATTGGTCAAACTGATTAAGAAACCAGTGGGCAGGGGAACCTGGGAAATGTAGTATAGGCCCTAAGATGCTGAGCCCACCAGGGAAAGGCAGGCAACAAAGGTGAACAAACAGTAAACGGGCACCGTACTCTGCATGCCATCCCTCCTCCTCTTCAAAAAGCATGGCACAAAAGGGCAACTGCAAAATAAATGGGAATTGAAGATACATACATACCATAGGGGTGAGAATTACGGTCCCTAGTTGGGTTCAGCACCTGAGTCTCAGCACAAAAGTATAACTCAGATATGACTGTGACTGATGGGTGACCTGTGACAACTAAAAAGCTGTGCTGTAACTTCATGACTGAGGGGCACCCAAAGGCCCCAAATCGTTAAGAGATATTCTCTTTTTTTTTAAGATTAATTTTATTTATGCATAGAAGAACTGGGGTGTAGGCCAGAGGTGCCAGGGTGGGGGGTGGTACGGTGAGAAGATTCACCAGAGACAGAGTAGGGAGCAGCGGACAGGACAGGAGAGGTCTGCTGCGCCGTATGTGGGTCAGCTCCCTGCCTGGGGATTGAACTCAGGCTATAGCTGTGATAGCACCAAGATTAACCTGTAGGCCACCAGAGAGATGCTAAGAGATATTCTTTTTTTTTTTTTTAAGGATTTATTTATTTTTATGTAAGAACTGGGGTACAGGTCAGAGGCACAGGGAGGGTGAGAGGATTCACCAGAGACAGACAGGGAGCAGAACAGGCAGACGGACCAAAGGCATTGCTAAGGGGAGCAGCAGGCAAGACAGGAGAGGTCTGCCGTGCCATGTGGGAATCTCCCTAACCAGCAAGGAATTGAACCCACACCGCAGAGGCTACGGACATCTTCACAGGGCTGCGCTCAACCTGCTGCATCACTGGGGAGGCCCCTAAGAGATATTCTTAGAGGGTTTGGCCATACATGTACACAAGGCAAAGAAAGCAGACTCTAAGTGTGAAAGATCTTTTTTTTTTTTAAATTTATTTATTTATGCATACAAGAACTGGGGTACAGGCCAGAGGTGTGGGGGGTTGAAAGAATTCACTGGAGACAGAGTGGGGAACAGAACAGGCAGAACAACTGAAATACACTGCTGAGGGGAGCAGTGGGCGAGACAGGAGAGGTCTGCTGCACCACGTGGGTAGCTCCCTGGCTGGGGATCGAATTCTTGATGCCGTGGCTGCAGATAGCTTCATAGTTGCGTCTTAACCTCTTGTACCACAAGGGAGGCCCTTAGTGTGAAATATCTTTAGCTGGTGTGCAGATAGACAGAAAGAGAAGAAAGGATTTCAAATAACAGATTCCCAATAAAATTTCAAAAATTATCCATCCCCTGTGGGCAAATGCCCAGCCAAATAGGCCAGGCCCAAATCAGGGTGGCTGAGACCCAAGCTTGCCACAAGTCTAAGATGCCTTCTGACAGGTAACCACAAGAAGAGGGGTAGGCAGGGCCCATGGAGCTGGGACAGAAGGAGAGCCTCAGAATTCAAAATGTTTTATGTAATCCACCATGAGGTCAAGATAAAAGCTGCCAGTGGCTCTGCCAAGCACCAGGAGCAGCCTCCCCACGTGTCTCTCCTCTAAGAGTCTCTCTTTCACATAGCTCCCCCTCCTCCTTCACGCCACCTCCATTTATAAGTCCCCCTCCCCTTCCCAGCTGCCTCCCACTCAGTCCAAGGCAACGATGTAAGTGGGGGCAGGGAAATGGCATCCATTCACTGCACTGTGATGTCCTCCCCCTTTCACAGAGATGAATCTGTAACAGGGAAGCAGCAACTGGGCTCCTAATGGAGCCTCCTCCTCTTGGCTTTTGTACATCTGGAAGCTTCTGCAGATGCCTCTGCACAGCTGCATGCACTCCTGCCACAAGAAACCAGCTCTCTTTTTCTTTTTACAAGGAGTGAAAGCAGCCTAAATGGCCACAGCAACTGCTTTGGGTTCTGAGACAAACAGACTCAGCAGCTGCTGAAAATAAGGGGATACGAAGTCCTTTCGCAAAGGCCATTATCTACATCCCAGAGGAGTCCCTTTACTCTCCTTTCCCCTGCAGGCCCCTCATTATATGACCTTGCTGAGTATCTGGGAAGCAGCTGCATCTGCTGCCCTGAAAGCAGGCAGGATCCCGCAAGTGACAACATGAATAAGGGAAAAATAACGAGGCTGGAATCCAAGTGAAGGCGTGAGGTCTCAGCCTGCCCTGCCAGGATGTAGAAGAGAAGGTCTTTGACCCAGAATTCTGCCTCTAGGAATTTAGCACATAGATATTCTTACACAATTGCATACAGACTTGAGGATGAGATTATTGACTGCAGTGTAGATCGTGATTGACGACAATGGGAAAAAATGGCCAATAGGAGGTGACTGAATAAAACAAATCCGGCCTCGCTAGTGGTGCGAGGGGTTAAGTCTCAGCACTAGGAAGCTATTGGCAGCCAATGCAGCACGAGTTTGATCCCCAATCAGCAAGATAACCCACATGGCGCAGCAAACCTCTCCTGTCTCACCCCCTGCTCCCCTCAGCAGTGTATTTCAGTCAGTCCACCTGTTCTATTCCCCACTCTGTCTCTGGTGAATCCTCTCACCCCCACACCTCTGGCCTGTACTCCAATTCTTGTATGCATAAATAAATCTATCTTTAAAAAATAAATAAATTAAGGTATATTTGAACAATGGGACGCCCTGTGCTCTTGCAAGGAACAAGACCCATCTTATCTGTGCTGAAATGGGTCTTCTTCCAGGTAAATTATTAAGTGAAAAATACAAAGTACAGAACAGTTTGTCTTGTATACTCTAGAAGAGGGAAGATGTGTTTTCATGTATATTCATACAAGCATCTTTTGTTATCCAAATCTTGGTTTCTGAATGCAGATGTCAAGGGTTCAGAAAGCAAGGGATGCTACTTTATTGGAAACTTTTGTTTCAGACAACAAATAACAAATAGTTTGTCTAAGAGGTTTATCTGAACTCATTTGGCTCTTGAGTTGGAATAGAGTTTGGAAAACAGAGTTGATGGTAGGGATGCCCGTGGATGTGCTACTCTCATGCCCTTGTGGATGGATTTCTCTGGAAAGATATCCAGGAAATTGGTCAGTGAGGGCTGCTATGGAGACTATTTCAGCCCTAAGGGAATGGGTTAAAGGGAATCTTATTTTTCAGTTTACATATATGTTGTGATTTTAAAACACAGCCTCCAAATTCTTTAAGAGCTGGGGTCTGTGTCCACACCTGATTAATCAGAGCAAGTCTGCATCTGCTTAGGATGGATACAAAGGTGGAAATGTCACTTTAAGGCTAGATTGTAAAAGGTCCGACAGCTACATCTGGCTCTCCTGGCTCAGTGGCTCTGGGATGCTCTTTAACAGATGCCAGCCTCAAATCTGGGAGAAGCCCAAGCCACAGTCATATGGAGTGGCCCACGTAGACACTATGATGCCATCTGAGTTCCAGCCCACAGCTGATATCACATGGCAGCCATGGGAGTGAGCCACCTGGGGACCTCAGCTCCAGTCCAGCAGAACACTCCCCAGGTTACCACATAACACCAGAGACCCACAGTGAGAACCACCCACCTGAACTAAATCAGCACACAGAACTGAGGCAGCAATACATGCCCTAAAGTGCTATGTTTTGGAGTGTGGGGTGTGTGTGAACATTAATTGGAATATACATAATCACAAGTATAACCTATTCAAAATGAAGTGCATCTTCTTTGCATATATAGAAAAGATGGTACCAAATATTAAATGTGCACCATCTCATTTATTCCTCACCAGATACTATATATTTTTTAAAGATTTATTTTATTATGCGTACAAGAACTGGGGTACAGGCCAGAGGTGTGGGGGTGGTAAGAGTATCTACCAGAGTGGGGAACAGAACAGGTGGATTGGCTGAAATACACTGCTGAAGAGAACAGTGGGCGAGACAGGAGAGATCTGCTGTGCCATGTGGGTAGCTCCTTGGATGACCGGGGATCGAACTCGTGCTGCAGAGGCTGTAGACAGCTTCATAGGTTGAGTCTTAACCCCCTGCGCCACCAGGGAGGCCCCAGGTACTATATTGTTTCCATTTCACAGGTAAGAAAACTGAAGTTCCAAGGGGCCCTTTGTTACATGATCACAGTTCCTAAGAGGCAGAAGACAGACAAAGAACTAGGGGACCTCTCAGCCCTACAGCTAACAGTCACTTCCTCCTGGGACCTGTTCTCAGTCCTTGTATGCTGGGCTCCTAACTGCCCTCTGAGAGGGGTTTGGAATAG
This sequence comes from Talpa occidentalis, assembly GCF_014898055.3. Lineage (NCBI taxonomy): Eukaryota > Metazoa > Chordata > Mammalia > Eulipotyphla > Talpidae > Talpa > Talpa occidentalis. The sequence continues at coordinate 85,258,858 of NW_023605305.1, forward strand.
GTAAGGGGCCAGGCCGACAACACAAAAGAGTGAGGAGGGTCCAGGGGAGTTGCTGGAGCATCCCTGGGAAGGTCAGCTCAGGTGAGCAGATCTATTCTGTTTTAATATTTGCAACTTTTTTTTTTAACTTCGCAGACGAAAGGCAAAACAAAAACAGAAGCCCAGCACTACTGATTTGCCTCCCTGGAGCTAGATCTCCAAGGAGTATTGGGCTCAGACAGCTTGAATTTCAACAGAAGCTCTCTGGGGAGACAGTGCAAATTCTAATTCCCAAAGTCTCCGACCTGGGATTGGAGAGGAGTGGTGAAAAACGAGGTTCCTAGCATCTCCCCCACACCCTTTTCTGCTATCTTGGAGAAGCAGGGCCTCCCCACTGGGAGGGCAGCCCAGACTATGATCTATCAACTGCCATAACCTGCCTGCTTCTGGGGCTGTCAGTGCTCCCTGGAGCTATGGGTCAGAGCAGCTGGGGAACTGGGGAGGCTGAATTTCCATTGCAATGGCATTCCCCCCCCCCACCCCGCAACACCCCACCTTCCACACACACACACACACACACACACACACACACCAGGGACCTCTATCACTCCTACTCACCCCACTGCTTTTTCAAAAGGAATCCTGTCCCTTCTCTCCTCCCTTCCCCCTCCTCAGCCAAGGAAGGGACTGATACAGTCCTTGGCTGTTTTTCTGGGCCTCCTCCCCTATCCCCAAGTCCCTCCTAGGCGTATGGGCCATTCCATCTTCAGCTGCCCAGTCGGTTTTCCTGTGAGATAGCCTGGCAGAGCGTGGCGGAGTGATGGATGAGCTGAGAGTCTCTGGCTGGCAGGCAGGTGGGCAGCCAGCCAGAGTCATGACTCTCACAAGAGAGAGCGTCCACAGGGAGAAACACAGCTACTGGTATGCTCCTGGGGCTCCCTGCTGCCCGGGATGATGTGGGCCCACTCTGGGCAAAGCAGAGAACCACGAGATCCCATGGGTATGGACTGGCACACACAGTCCCTTAGTTCTTGTACATTCTTCCTCTGAAACAGACCCAAGGACAGGAAGACAGCCAGACATCTGGCGATCAGTCCAGGTGATTATAATTTGTTCATTCATTCATTCATTCATTCATGTACTCTGAAAGTCTACTACAGCCATGTTGGGGCACAACGTAAATCATCCAAAACCCCTCTGGGTTCTTCTGGGCTGACAATCAAACAAGAATCAGACAGACTAATAAGAGAAAAAGTCAAAGACATTTAATAACATCTGTACCTCCTGTCTACACCCACATGGCTTCAGATGCCATCTTAAATAGTAGCTAAGACAGGGGAGGAAAGGGAAGTTCAGCTAAAGAGGTTAAGGTAGACACAACAAAGAAAGGCATGCAGATTGATGTTCTGCCTTCACCATTGAAAAGTTAAAGAGGGCCTCCCCGGTGGTACAGCGGTTGAGCGCTGGGTTGCGAAGCTGCCCGCGGCCTCTGCGGCACCAGTTCGATCCCCGGCTGCTTCCCGGCCACCGGAGGAGGGTCCCACATGGCGCGCAGACCTCTCCTGCCGCCCGCTGCTCCCCTCAGCAGTGTGCTTCGGTCCTTCTGCCTATTCTGCTCTCCACTCTGGCTCTGGTGAATTCTCTCACCCTCCCGTGCTTCTGACTGTGCCCAGTGCTTGTATAAACAAAAAACAAACAAATAAATAACATGCCTCTGAAAAAAAAAAAAAGTTAAAGAGACTGGGTCTTCACAGTACAGTGAGAGATGCCCTCAGAATGTAAATGTCTTTCAAAAACAACCTCCACCCAGCCTTCAGAGCCCCTCCCATGAAATCAACCTTTTTGCCAAAGACATATTTTGGGGTGGCAGCTTTTTGCTTCCCCACAGCATTAATACATCATCGTAATTCCCGTGTGGTCTTGGAAGGCAGGCAGTTTGAGCCCAGACTCCATAACTTTCTAGCTGTGTGACCTTGGGCAGATAACTTCATCTCTCTGAGCTGCAGCTTAGCTCTCTCAGGGTCGCTGCTGTGAGATTCAGATAATACATGTAAATCACTTAGACCAGAGCCTGACATATAAGAGATCAGAAAATTCTTTCCTTCATTTAACAACCAATAACTAAGGACTTCTGATGTGCCATGTTCTGGGGTGACAACCACAAGCAAGGCAGAGAGGACCCCAGTTCTGCAGTTTACCTTTAAGAGAAGACTGACAATAAATAACTGGATGAACAAAAACTGAAATACCAGGTAGGAGGGGTGAATAATGGTGGGTAATGTTAGGGAAAGGTCAGCGAAGCATGAAGATCACTCCAGGAGATGACACTGGAATTGAGTTTGGATGAGGAAAAACAGCCCAAGTGTAAATCTGAGGAAACAGCATAGTAGGCAGAGGGAATAGAACATTAAGTCCTGGGGCAGGAACAAACCTTGCAATAACAATCAGGAAAAGGAGAGGCCACAGAGAAAAAGAGAGGCAGAGAGAGTAAGAAACATTAGGGGAGGTACCATGCACCCTGCCCCAATAATACGCGGCTGCCTTAGACTACAGGGCCCGGGGTACTACTGGGAGTGAGGGGCAGAGCTGAGCAGCTAAGTGAAGCTGCATAATGTGGAAGGCAGGTGTTCTCTGGGGAAGAGGAGAGCTCTTGTTCCTACAGACTTGCATCCTCATGCCGCAGGGGAGGAGACATGGAAGCAGAGAGAGCTGGGAAGCCGACAACAGCAGCAGGTACAGTGATGTGGTATTTCCTTTTGCCTCAGCTGTCTGGGCCCTGCTCCAGAGCCCTTTTCCTATGTGTTACAGGGAAGAGTTGGAGTGTAAGACTGAGTTGTAGAGGTGACGGTATTCACCAGAGACAGAATGGAGGAGAGAAAAGGGAGATTTATTGAAATACGCTGCTGAGAGGAGCAGCAGGTAAGGAGAGTTCCTCTGTGCTGGGAGAGGGGCTGAGGCTCTTTTTATATTTCAGGCACCCGGTGACTGGCTAGGATATCTGGCCTTGGGCAAGTCAGGAGTCATGATTTAGATTATCAGCTTAATGGCCCAGTTCCCAGGGCAGTTCCATCCACTCCTCTTAACCATTTAAGCCTCCCAAACTTACTTGCTGGGCAAGGAGTGGGACTTAGGTTTTTTTTTTTTTTAAAGATTTATTTATTTATGCATACAAAAGCTGGGGTATAGGCCAGAGATGCGGGGTGGGGAGGCGGGGTGAGAGGATTCACCAGAGAGTGGGGTACAGAATAGGCAGACTGACTAAATACACTGCTGAGGAGAGCAGCAGGAGAGTCAGGAGAGGTCTGCTGCGCCATGTGGGTAGCTAGCTCCCTGGCCGGCCAGGGGATTGAACTCGTGCTGCAGAGGTTGAGGATTTCTTTATAGTGTGGTGCTTAACCCCTTGCGCCACCAGGGAGGGCCAGGGACTTAGTTTTTAACATTGGTAATGATATGTAATACTGTGGTTTCCTGTCAAAAGGTGCTTTAGGCTTATGGCAACCTTTCAGCTTCAGCGACCCTGCCTCATGCTAACCCTGTTTGGCTGGTGTAAGGGCAGGTGTAAGGGCAGGAAATGACCACAGTGCAGATTTTCTCATCCAGCAGACCTGGTAAAGGAGGAGTCAGAGTCCTCAGTGGGTTTTTGCAGCTCTTTTATTGGGGTTCACCAGGCATATGGCAGGCAGGGGTGCTGGGGGGCCGGGAGATTGGCAGGCCTCTCAGCCCCCAGCAAATCCTCACTCTATCTGGGCTCTCTGGCGTTCTCTGCTTCTGCTGCTGCTGGCGTCCCCGTGACGCCGCCCTTAAAAAGCACAGTCTTAGCCCAAGTGAATCCCATCTACCTATGCCCACACCCTATTCCAGGTGCCCGCCATCAGGCATGCATTCAGGACCGCAAAGATCCATCATCTATCCTGATGGCGGGAGGGCAGAAAAGCCTGACATTTTTCCTTAGCCTACAGTCCACCCCCTCAGGGTTTTCTGCCATATAATCCACACATACACAACTTTGTTTCTTAGGAAACACAAACAATGCAGCCATGGCCCACAAAAGCAAATACATCACAATATAACAAAATACAACAGAACACAAATAAGTCCAGGCAGGGCCACAACCTAGTGCAAAAGACAATTATTGGTACCAGCAGATGAGCCACCACATCTGCTGCCGAAGGCACTGCTCATACGAGGGAGGGGAATCACTCACAGCATCTACTGTAACACACCAGGTGCCGTCAGCCTTCCTGGCCTTCTCTGGCTGCAGTCTCGGCTACAAGCCACACACAGCATCCACCCCCAGGATGCACTCACTCTGGGACTGGCAATTCTATACTGTTGGGGGTAATAGTCAACCCTCAGGGTTTCTGTCTGCAGTTGCTCCAACACTCGGCCTTCATAGCCACCAATGCGACTCGCAGACCCCTGCACTCAAGCCAACCCACTGCACAAGCACATGGGTCGGGGATCCAAACTCTACATGTGTCTTGGGCTCCACCCCAAGTCATGTTCCCCACCCCCAAGGACGGGTTCCTCAGCTCCTCACCCTCACTCAGGAACGAGCAGGGCATCACCCACAGGTGATTTTATGAGACTCACAGGGCTTCAGCATACTCAGGCTGCTTAACAGCCACTCAGGGCTTCTCAACTTAGCATCAGGACCAGCTTTTGCCTTCTCAGTTGGCTTTTCTCCTCCACCTGGCTGCTGGGCATACACAGGCTGCTTTTGGCCATCAAGACCCACTGGCCATCCCCAGGTTCCCATCTCCTGGGGTTTACAAACAAAACTGTTCCACCCACAGGGTCCCAAAACATATCAACCTGCAAGGTCCTCCGCCTTCTGGCGGGATTGTCAATCCAAGTTTAATTGTCAGTCCATCAGTCCAAGTCTCTTGGCCTCTCCCTGAATGAGCACTGGCAAGCTCCAAATCTTGGTCCTCTCTTTGCCGATGATTCTTGCTGCCTCAGGGGTCTTTGGCTGGTCCTGTCGGGTGTCGTTGGCTGGTTCTCTTGGGCATCTCCTTCTCCTCCTCCGGGCGAGGTCTTATCCCGTAGATCCTGGACATTGTCCATCTCCTGGGTCACCATGATGCCTCCGGCGTCGTCACAGGCAGTCTTTTACTCCTTAGTCCCTCCAGGTCTTCGGAGGGCTCCATACTCGTCTGCATGGATCATCTTGCCGACTTACGCCAATTGTAGGGGCAGAACTGGACATGGTGCAGGTTTTCTGATCCCATGCAGACTGGGTAAAGGAGGAGTCAGAGTCCTCAGTGGTTTTTTGCAGGTCTTTTATTGGGGTTCACCAGGCATATGGCATGCAGGGGTGCTGGGGGGCCGGGAGGCTGGCAGGCCTCCCAGCCCCCAGCAAATCCTCACTCTATCTGGGCTCTCTGGCGTTCTCTGCTTCTGCTGCTGCTTCTCAGCTTCTCTCTCGGCTTCTCTTTCGGCTTCTGCTGTTGCTGGCGTCCCCATTACGCCGCCCTTAAAAGCCCAGTCTCAGCCCAGGTGAATCCCATCTACCTATGCCCACACCCTACTCCAGGTGCCCGCCATCAGGCATGCATTCAGGACAAGGATCCATCATCTATCCTGATGGCGAGAGGGCAGAAAAGCCTGACATTTTTCCTTACCCTACAGCAGGACTGACCACTGAGCAGGTTATCTAATCCAGCAGACGGGGTAAAGGAGGAGTCAGAGTCCTCAGTGGTTTTTGCAGCTCTTTTATTGGGATTTACCCCGTAGAAAGCAGGCAGGGGTGTTGGGGGGCCGGGAGGCTGGCAGGCCTCACAGCCCCCAGCAAGTCTTTTTTTTTTTTTAAGATTTATTTATGTATTTATACAAGCACTGGGTACAGTCAGAAGCGCAGGAGGGTGAGAGAATTCACCAGAGCCAGAGCGGGGAGTAGAGCAGGCAGAAGGACCGAAGTACACTGCTGAGGGGAGCAGCGGGCGGCAGGAGAGGTCTGCGCGCCATGTGGGACCCTCCTCCAGTGGCCGGGGAGCAGCCGGGGATGGAACCGGCGCTGCAGAGGCTGCGGGCAGCTTCGCAACCCAGCGCTCCACCGCTGCGCCACCAGGGAGGCCCCCCAGCAAGTCTTTACTCTATCTGGGCTCTCCGGTGATCTCTCTCTCTCGGCTTCTGCTGCTTCTTTCTCAACTTCTCTTTTGGCTTCTACTGGGGTCCCCATGACGCCGCCCTTAAAAAAAAAGCACAGTCTTAGCCCAGGTGAATCCCATCTTCCTATGCCCACAGCCTACTCCAGGTGCCCGCCATCAGGCATGCATTCAAGACCGCAAGGATCCATCATCCATCCTGATGGCAGGGGGGCAGAAAAGCCTGACATTTTTCCTTACCCTACAGCTGGGCATTTATCTATAAGGGGACAAGTAATCTTGGGTATTTTATTGAGACATAAATACCCTCTCTTCTCTCTCTGTGCACACTAATTCTATTAAAAAACTTTCACACTGAGAGCTTGGTCTGTCTTTATGTGAAGGATGACAGAACCCTATTTTGGAATATGCAAGTTTGAGGGTCCCTGGGTAACCTTTGGTAGCACATACTAACAGACTGACACACAGAGAGAGAGATAGAGGTAGAGAGTGAGGCCAGTGTAGCTAAAACAGCAGAGAGGTACGTTAAGATAAGCTCGGAGACCTGGACTAGACCAGAATAGCAAGGATTCCTAGGATGGGATTTTATTTTAAGCACAGTGGGAAGTAACTGCCTTTTTGTTTTATTTTTTGGTCTACATAGTTTAAAAAAAAAACCACAACAACACTCAAAGCTGGTTGCCAGCATTTTAAACTGGGAAATTGCATGTGGAAGAAGGAGGATGAGTTGGGCAGCTCCCGGGTACCTTGGACCAAGACCGGAGACAAAGTATATTGGGGATGATTTGAGAGGCAGCGGGGACAGGTCTTTTGCTGCACACCAGGAGGGAAATCTAAATCAAAGTGTCCACGAGGATGCCTATGTTTTTCCTTTAAGCCACTGGCTGGATGGTGGTGCCATCTGCTGAGATGGGGCTGATGGGGGCGGGCTTTGGCAGCTCTTAAGGATGGTACATATTTTTCCTTCTGCCAGGAGTTGCTTACAGGAGGTGGTCTCTGTCCTTAAGAACTCCTTATTTGGGGTCCTCCCTGGTGGCACAGGGGTTAAGTCTCAGCACTATCAAGCTATCGCCAGCCACTGCCACATGAGTTGATCCTTGGCCAGGGAGGTGACCCACATGGCGCAGCAGACCTCTCCTGTCTCACCTGCTGCTCCCCTCAGCAGTGTATTTCGTCAGTCTGCCTGTTCTGTTCCCTGCTCTGTCTCTGGTGAATCCTCTCATCCTCCCACACATTTGGCCTGTACCCTGGTTCTTGTATAAATAAATAAATAAATAAATCTTTAAAAAAAGGAAAAGAAATAAAAAAAAATAAAAAGAAATAAAACTTAATAAATAAATAAATAAATAAATAAATCTTGGGCCTCCCTGGTGACGCAAGGGGTTAAGACACAACCTATGAAGCTATCCGCAGTCACTGCAGCACAAGTTCAATCCCTGGCCAGGGAGCAAACCACATGGCACAGCAGACCTCTCCTGACTTGCCCACTGCTCCTCAGCAGTATATTTTACTCAGTCTGCCTGTTCTGCTCCCCACTCTGTCTCTGGTGAATCCTCTCACACCTCTGACCTGTACCCCAGTTCTTGTATGCATAAATAAATAAATCTTTTAAAAAAATGAATCTTAAAAAAAGAACTTGTTGTTTGGTCAAGGAGTCAGAGAAATGAGCAGGCAGTGACAAATTGGTAGCTGTGTTAGGGGGAAAGGATGTCCTGCGCTAATCCCATGCAGGCTTTGTGGACTCCACCCCCACTCCAGACCAAAGCCATCAGGACATTGGGAAAGACAAATCCCGTCACCACCAAAGGGAAGGTGGCTGGGACCTGAGGGTGGAGTTGAGCAGCCAGGTTGGGTATAAAAACCAAACACGTGGGCCTTGGGGGTTCTTGCTCTGTCACTCGCCTCCTGGCTTCAACGCTCCTGGCTGGCGGCCAGCTCTCAGAGTGCCATTTGGGATTCCAGATTGGTGGATCTGGTAGGACGCATTTAAAACTTTGTCTCCCACTTTTCCCCCTGAGCTGTACATTTCCTCACTTGCCCTTCCCTTGTAAATAAACCTTTTATCAACCTTTCGTGTGTGCCTGCAGTAGAGTATAAATAAGTCCCTTTAAGCGCGCAGGTGAGAACCCACAGTCAGGCACCCCGTTTTGTATCAGGGCTGCCCTGTAACAGCTGCTGTGACAGGGAAGACAGAGTGTTAGGGGGAAAGGATGTCCTGAGCTAATTCCATACAGGCTTTTTTTTAAAAAAAAATATTTTATTTTATATAATACTTACATCATTTTTCATCTTTGTACAATGTATGATTATCATTTTGGTTAATATCCCCATACAATTGCACTCCCCTCCCCCTTATTTTGACTCTAGTTCTTCCTCTCCCAGCCCCTGGACTCCACCCCCCTCTCCAGACCAAAGCCATCAGGACATTGGGAAAGACAAATCCCATCACCACCAAAGGGAGGGTTGCTGGGACCTGAGGGTGGAGTTAAGCAGCCAGGTTGGGTACAAAACCAGACACGTGGGCCTTGGGGGCTCTCTTGGCTTCACGGCTCTTGGCTCACCGCCAGCTCTCAGTGCCATTTGGGATTCCAGGTCGGCGGAACGTAGGACGTATTTAAGGCTTTATCTCCCTCTTTTCTCCCTGAGTTGTACAATTTCCTCAATTCCCCTTTCCCTTGTAAACAAACCTTTTATTAACCTTTGTGTGTGCCTGCAGTTAAGTATTAATAAATCCCTTTTGAGTGCGCGGGTAGGACCCACAGTCAGGCAACACGTTTTATATCGGAGTTGCCCTGTAACAAAAGGAACAACTACCCACACACAATAGAAAGGTCCCAGCTCCCCCAGAAAGGAATCCTGGCAGCTCTACTCCAGCCTGTCTCCAGCAGCCCCATGCCCACCCGCCATTGTCCCCAGCCCAGTCTCTTTGCTCCTCTGACAAGCCATTTTCTTAAACACCTCTGAGTTGTATACTCTGTTGCCTGTTCCAAGAGTGCCCCCTCCACCTTAAGTCTCAACTCAGTTTCTGGCCCCCATGTTCACCCCAACTGAAATTCTTTACTTTTTGTGAAACTGCTTAAAATTGGCTGTCTCCTCCCATAAGAATCTGCAAGCTCCTGAGGAATAGGGATGGTGCAGGTTCTGTTCACTCCTGATCCCAAACCCTGGGCACAGCCTGGCACCTGGTTAGTGCTCTGTCAGTATGGGTTAAAGGAATAAATGAAGGACTGAACCAGTAAATGACGTCAAGGTCTAAAAATTAAATTGAGTTAGACAAAGGGCTGAGAGCTAAGGCTGTTCCACACATAGGGAGGGAATGGCTTGCACAAAGGCCAGGAAGTGAGAGGACAGGAGGACAGGGCAGAGCAAACAAATTATTAAGGGGAAAGAATGTCCTGAGCAAACCCCATACAGACTTTGTTGGACTCCACCCCCACTCCATCAAGACACTGGGAACTACAAATTTCATGATCACCAAAGGGAAGCTTGCGAGGACCTGAGGGCAGAGTTAAGCAACTATGTTCTCTGAGTATTTAACCGGCTGTGTGTGTGGTGGTGGTGGGGGGGGTCACTCTCTTGGCCATGCGGCACACTCAGTTTTTCACCAGCTCTGCAGGTCTCTGGGATTCCAGGTCAGCAGAATGGGTAGGACCAATTAACGAAATTATCTCCCCCTTTTTCTCCCTGAGTTATTCATTTCCCCATTTCCCCTTCCCTTGTAAATAAACCTTTTAGCAACCTTTTGTGTGTGTCTTCAGTTTAGCATTAATAAGTCCCTTTAAGTGTGCGGGTGAGGACTCACAGTCAGGCAACCCGTTTTATATCGGGGTTGCTCTGTAACAAAAGGACTTGTCACCAGGGAACAAGAAGAACCCTGCCCCCCACCCCCATGCCCCTAATAATCATGTCCCTCTGAGCTTTGCTTGCTTATAGGACCAAGGCAGGATGCTAGTAACCTCAGGACCAGACCAAACCAGTCACCCCCAAGACAGCAATGGGGTGGCTTGTGCAAAATGTGAGAGACATGCGCAAAGGTGCCAAGTTCAAAAAGAAGTCTCTGCGCATGACCACTGGAACCCTACACCAGAGCTGTGAAGCACATCCCTTCCTCATAAAGGACACTACATTTCCTGGCTCAGGAAGAAGGTATCTTTTGAGCTTGAGTTTAGTCCTTCTTTATTCTTTGATCAGTGAACAAATTTTCCACCAGCTGTGCCAAACCCAGTTTTTGTTTTATTGGCATGAAAGCTTCTAAACAGGGAAAGAACTCCAGGGGCTTAGCCCTAAGTGCCGGCAACAGACCAGGAAGTCTGATGATCTAGAGGCCCTCTGAGCCCGCAGGCAGCACTGAAGCCTCCTACTCTCCCCCATGCAGCAGGGCTCAGAGCCTGGGAGCTCCTGGGTGGGACCGTGCCTCATTCACACACCTCCTCTTCCACACATTAAGACACTCCAGAGCTTTCAGACTTTGAATGATGCTGAAATGAATTTTGCCCCTCAGTTGCAAAAGTGACAGGATTTGATAGTTTCAGAACATTAACTCCAGCACAGCCTTTACAGCCCCACCTGCCTTTGATTACAAATGAGGAAACTGAGCCTTAGAGAAAGGAATGGATTTGTGCAAGCTCATACAGCAAGTCAGTGGCAGACCTAGGATGGGAACCCAGCTGTCCTGACTGTGGGTTCAGAGACTCTCCCAGCCCACCCTGACTTCTGTCTTCCCTCCCCAACCTTCTGCCTTCAAGATGTGAGAAACTAGCAGACTGGAGCCCACAGGAAATCCCGTGTGCCTCTCAGCAGGGTGAGAGTGCTGTGTCACAGGGAGGGCAGATGGGGGCCATTAGTGAGCTTGCACTGTGGTTCCATTAGTGACTCTGATTAGCCCCTTAGAAACTGTTATAGGACAGGGAGAGGGGCAGCCCAAACCCCGCAAACCTGCCTATTCTACATGGGTTCTGCCATCCGCCGCATCAACACAAAACATAGGAGACTTTAATGGGAAGGAACTTTAATAAAACTAGGAAACAATACAGGTAAGGCAAAGAGTCTAGTTTCTAAATGAAGCATCCAGAGTTACCCGTCCCCTCGTGGGTAAAAGTCCATCCAAATGGGATTGGCCCAGAACAAGGCCCCAAAGCCTGCCACAAGTCTAAAGCATCTTCCAGTGGGGACCCACAGAAAAGGGTCACAAACAACTGGACAAGCCCGGAAGGAAAAGAGCAAAATCAACATCAAGATAAAAGCTGCCATTGTCACCTCCCCACGGGTCTCACCCACATCTGTGTCACCTAGTCCACGACCAAAAGACAAGCGCAGTTTCTTCACGTGTCTCTAGGCTCCATGCGCCTCCTCCAGGTCTCCTGGCTCCATCCTGCTTCCTTCCTCAGTCTCCTCTGCAGCTTCTCCTCTTCCTGCTCAGCTCCACCCTCCCTTGGGTGGGGCAGGGAACCTCCCCCTTTCCTGGGACCACCCTGTTACAAAACCACTGGAAGTGGAAGCACAGGGACCCCTGAAGGGATGAGCTGCAAAGTAAACCAGCTTTGGTGAAGTCAAGGTGTTATGAGGAAAGGATGTCCTGAGCTAATTCCATGCAGGCTTTGTGGACCCCACCCCCACTCCAGACCAAAGCCATCAAGACATTGGGAAAGAAATCCCATCACCACCAAAGGGAAGGTGGCTGGGACCTGAGGGTGGAGTTCAGCAGCCAGGTTTGGTATAAAAACCAAACATGTGGGCCTGGGGGGGGCTCACTCTCTTGCTCGCCTCCTGGCTTCAAGGCTCCTGGCTTGCGGCCAGCTCTCAGAGTGCCATTTGGGATTCCAGATCTGCGGATCTGGTAGGACGCATTTAAAACTTTGTCTCCCACTTTTCTCCCTGAGTTGTACATTTCCTCATTTGCCCTTCCCTTGTAAATAAACCTTTTATTAACCTTTCTTGTGTGCCTGCAGTATAGATAAGTCCTTTTAAGTGCGCGGGTGAGGACCCACAGTCAGGTACCCCGTTTTGTATCAGGGCTGCCCTATAACAAAGGGAGCAAAGCTGGAGACAGGGAAAAACCACCTTTCCTCTTTCCTTGGAACAAAGGCCTCCTTAGGAGGGTGTGCCAGGTAGTATACGGGAAGAAAGGTAGGATTCAGGGCACAAGGGAAGTGTGAAACTGAACAAAGAGAGAGAAGGAAGTTGTTTGCATCACACAGGGAGAAGCCAGGGCCCCTGCCCCCAAGTACATTAAAGGATTTGTGTAGGTGGCAGGAATTATGCTAAAAACCACTTGTTGGGAGATGTTGCACCACTTGCTTTACATACTTCATCTTATTTTATTCTCATAGCAACCCCAGGAGGTAGAAAGTATTACCCCAGTTTGCATGGCAAAACAGGCTCAGAGTAGTTGAGTAATTTGCCCAAAGTCACACAGCTAATACAGAGAAAAGCCAAGAATTGGACCCAGGCAGACTAACAGTCCAATTCTCATCTCTGTCATCACGTTATGCGCTGAGCAGCAGAAACGGAACCAACTGACAAATGCTGTCTGCAGAGCTCTTCATGCAGGTCATGCCTTTTATTCGAAGCAGTGGAAGACCATATTATCACCCTATTTTACAGGAGTAAAACCCAAGGCACTGTCAGGCTGAGAACCTAAGGTCACTCACAAGTATGTCAGAAGGATGCAAACCAGCTTATGTCACCCCCAAAGCCAAGGCTCTGGTCCATTGCATTACATGAGGTGTGACCACCCCACCTACAGTAACAGAGTAACATTGTCAGGGCACAGAACTGTGTTGACTTCGCTGCATGGCATCTACATTCACCCATTTACTTTTCAACTTTTCATTCACCTGTTCAGCAAACACAATATTGAGTGCCTGCTAAGTCAGCTTACAAGACCACTGGGATCTGCTGTGGGGATGAATTGGGTATAGGTCAGAGATATGGGGGTAAAAGAATTTACCAGAGCAGAGAACAGAACAGGCAGATCTTATTACTGCTAAGAGTAGCCACAGGCATAAAGGAAAGATCTGCCACCTGAGTGCAGAATGAAGGTCACGAGGGTCTATTCACCTGGCATCATTGACTGGTTAGGGTGACTAGTCTTGGGTGTGTCCTGACTAATGATCTGAATTAGCATAAGGGATCATCCACTCTTCATATCATCAGCTTAATGTCCAGGTTCCCAGAGCAGTCCCATCCACTCCCTTTATCCATTCAAGACTCCCAAACTTGCCTGGTAGGTAAGGAATGGGGGCCTAGGTTTTAAATTTAGTAATGATACCATGACAGGATCCCAGCACTTCTGCAGCATCCATTCTACTTGGTGTCATAAGGAGCACTGGTGCCTTGGCCTTGTAACAGGGTGGTCCCCAGGAAAGGGGGAGGTTCCCTGCCCCTCCCAAGGGAGGGTGGAGCTGAGCAGGAAGAGGAGAAGCTGCAGAAGAGACTGAGGAAGGAAGCAGGATGGAGCCAGGAGACCTGGAGGAGGCACATGGAGCCTAGAGACACGTGAAGAAAATGTGCTTGTCTTTTGGTCGTGGACTAGGTGACACAAATGTGGGTGAGACCCGTGGGGAGGTGACAATGGCAGCTTTTTTTTTTTTTTTTTTTTTTTTTAATATTAAATTTTATTTTTATATTCCCCCATACAATTGCAAATGCCCCATTCTGACCCCAATCCTTCCCCTCCCGCCCCCCACCCCCCAAAAAGTGTCTCTGGTTCATAGTTTTTTGTTGATTTTGATTTTCACTTTCTTATATTCATTTTCCTGGTCCCTTATTTAAGTTTTCTAGATTCCTGCTATGAGTGAGACCATCCGGTATTTTTCTTTTTCTTTTTGGCTTATTTCGCTGAGCATGATCCCTTCCAGCGCCATCCATGTTGCTGCAAATTGCATGTGTTTATCTTTTTTGAATGCTGAGTAATATTCCATGGTATATATGTACCACATCTTCTTGATCCAGTCATCTATTTTTGGGCATTTGGGTTGTTTCCAAAGCTTAGCTATTGTAAACAGTGCTGCTATAAACATAGGAGTGCAGGTGCTCTTTGGAATTGATGTTTCTGTGTCCTTTGGGTAAATACCTAGGAGTGGAATTGCTGGATCATATGGAAGCTCTATGTTTAGTAGGTCCAGAAATCTCCACACAGCTCTCCATAGTGGTTGGACCAGTTTGCACTCCCACCAACAGTGCACAAGAGTTCCTTTTTCTCCACATCCTCGCCAACATTTGTTGTTGCTAGTTTTTTTAATATGTGCCATTCTCACTGGTGTGAGATGGTATCTCAAGGTAGTTTTGATTTGCATTTCCCTGATTACAAGTGATGTTGAACATTTTTTCATATGTCTGCTGGCCATTTGCATTTCCTCTTCAGAGAAGTTTCTTTTTAGCTCTTCTGCCCATTTTTTGACTGGATTATTTTCTTTGTTGTTGCTGAGTCTCATCAGCTCTTTGCAGATTTTTGTGATCAGTCCTTTATCATTAGTGTTGGGTGCAAAAATGTTCTCCCAGTTGGTGGGGTTTCTCTTTGTTTTTGTTATTGTCTCTTTTGCTGTGCAGAAGCTCTTTAATTTGATGTAGTCCCAGCTGTTTATCTTTCTCTTCACTATCACTGCTTTGGGTGATGTGTCTGTAAAGATGTCTTTGATGTGCAAATCCCGTAGTGTTTCGCCTATATTTCCTTCTATGTATTTTATGGTTTCAGGTCTTATGTCTAGTTCTTTAATCCATTTTGAGTTGATTTTTGTGTATGGTGTGAGGTAGTGGTCAAGCTTCATTCTTTTGCATGTAGCGACCCAGTTTTCCCAGCACCATTTATTGAACAAACTTTCTTTGCTCCAATGCATAGTCTTTGCTCCTTTGTCAAAGATTAGTTGACCATAAATCTGTGGGTTTATTTCTGGATTTTCTATTCGATTCCATTGGTCTGTATGTCTGTTCTTGTTCCAATACCATGCAGTTTTGATGATTATGGCTTTGTAGTAGAGTTTGAAGTCTGGGAGTGTGATGCCTCCATTTCCTTCTTTTTTTTTCAGTAGAGCTTTGGCTATTCGGGGTTTTTGGTGATTCCATATGAATTTCATCAATAATTGTTCTATTTCTTTGAAGAATGGACAATGGCAGCTTTTATCTTGATGTTGATTTTGCTCTTTTCCTTCCGGGCTTGTCCAGTTGTTTGTGACCCTTTTCTGTGGGTCCCCACTGGAAGATGCTTTAGACTTGTAGCAGGCTTTGGGGCCTTGTTCTGGGCCAATCCCATTTGGATGGAGTTTTACCCACGAGGGCACGGGTAACTTTGGGTGCTTCATTTAGAAACTAGATTCTTTGCCTTACCTGTATTGTTTCCTAGTTTTATTAAAGTTCCTTTTCATTAAAGTCTCCTATGTTTTGTGTTGATGCGGCGGATGGCAGAACCCATGTAGAATAGGCAGGTTTGCGGGGCTTGGGCTGCCCCTCTCCCTGTCCTATAACAGCCTGACCACTGGTGTCTTGGCCTGACCTAGAGGAGGCTGTAGGCAGAGTTCACTCTTACAGGCACTGTAGAGGCAAAGACAAGAGCTGGACCAGCCCAGGACAGGACAGCGGCACAGGAACGCTCTATCTGCAACAACAGCTGGAGCCAGAGCTTTAAAAAAGGTAACTCAGAGGCCTCCCTGGTGGCGCAAGGGTTAAGATGCAGCACTATGAAGCTATCCGTAGCCACTGCAGCATGAGTTCCATCTCCGGTCAGGGAGGTAACCAACATGGCATAGCAGACCTCTCCTGCCTCGCTCACTGCTCCCCTCAGCAGTGTATTTCAGTCAGTCTGCCTGTTCTGTTCCCCGCTCTGTCTCTGGTGAATCCTCTCATACCCCCTCCCCCCACCCACCCCACATCTCTGGCCTGCCTGACCCAGCTCTTGTATGCATAAATAAATACGTTTTTTTTTTTTTTAAAGGTAACTCAGGGAGCAGCAGAGGCAGAACTGGAGTGTCAAGGAGTGGCTCCTCTAAATATCCTCAGAAGAAACGCACCCAGAAGAAACAAGCTTGACCACTAAGCCATTATCAAGTGATGAAGACAGGAGACAACACACTTGTGTCCACTGTAGATGTCAAGGTCAACAACAGGCTGTGGCATTCTATGACATTGATATGGCCAAGGTTAAGATGTTACAGGGCAGGGTGAGTGTCTGGTATCATTGCCAAATTTAACAACTAAGCCACCACTCCTTGCCTGGTAGGCAGGGTTGGGAGGCTTAAATGGATAAAGGAAGTGAATGGGACTGCCCTGGAGAACTTGGACCATTAAGCTGATGATCCCTTATGCAAATTCAGATCATCAGTCGGGACCCACATGACACTAGCCACCCTAACCAAATCCATGAATATAGAGACCTGGGATCCTCATGCAGGTCCTCATGCAGGCTGACCACTCCTGCCTGGCCTACTGCTTCCCTTAGCAGTGTATTTCAATAAATCCACCTCTTCTATTTTCCACTCTGTCTCTGGTGAATTCGATCACCCCTGTGTCTCTGGCCTATACCCAGCTCTGTCCCATGACAGTTCTGTCCCCAATTTGCCCACTCTCAATAGGTTTTGCCATCTGCTGCATCAAGACAAAATAAACTCCAGTGTGTTAGACCTTCAATGGAAAGGAACTTGAAAACAATTAGTGTGCCATACAGGAAAGGGGAAGAATATGTTTCCAAATCTAGTACTCCAAGTTAACCATCCCCTTGTGGGTAAATGCCCAGCCAAACAGGGTTGGCCCAAAACAGGGCCACTGAGGCCCAAAAGCTTGGGTTCCTTCCAGCAGGAACCCATAGAAAAGGGTCAGGAACAGCCAGACAAGTCTGGAAGGAAACGAGCAAATTCAAAATCAAACCTGCCATTGTTAACCACCCCATGGGTCTCTCACTCACATCTGTTTCAACCAATCCAAGGCCAAGAAGCAAGTGCAACTTCTTCACATGTCTCTCTGCTCCATGTGCCTCCTCCAGGTCTCTCCTGGCTCTCCACTCTTCTCCTTCACTTCCTCAGTCTCGTCTCCAGCTTCTTTTCTTCCCTGCTCAGCTCCAACCTCCCTTGGGTGGGGCAGGGAAACTGGTACCCTTTCCTGGGGACCACCTTGTTACAAACATAGATCAGACTTGACAGAGAAGGCTTAAGTTCAGCTGGATCCTATGATGCTTTGGATGTTGCCAACAAAATTGGGATCATCTACACTGAACACAGCTGGCTAATTTGAAATATAAATTTTTTCACCATTAAAAAAGTTGTGGCTGGTGGTGGCACAAGGGGGTAAGTCTCAGCATGATGAAGCTATCTGCAGCCACTTCAGCATGAGTTCAATCCCCAGCCAAGAAGCTGACCCATATGGCACAGCAGACCTCTCCTGTGTTGCCCGCTGCTCCCCTCAGCAGTGTATTTCAGTCAGAGCCTGTTCTGCTCCCCACTCTGTCTCTGGTGAATCCTCTCATACCCCACACCTCTGGGCTGCACCCCTGTTCTTGTATGCTTAAATGAATAAATCTTTTTTAAAAAGTTGTGGCTGAAGTATAGTCTTTGAGACAACAAGACAATGGAGGCTATTTTGCTTATCTTACAAGATTTGCATTTTGAAAGTCTGAGGTCTGGAGCACTGCTGCAGTGGGCTAGGTCAGGGGCCCAGAGACAAATATGGTGGAGTTTCAAAGATAAGGAGGCTTAGGCGGATAGATTAGATCTAGGAAGGAGGGATGGGGGTGGGGACTGGTTTCTGACTGGGGCGTTGGCAAGCAGAAGCCTGGGTAAGGAACCCTCCAAGAATTGTATGGGGAAGAGAAAGTATCATGGTGGACTAGGTGAGTGTGAAGGGGATAAAGACCTCTGTCCACAGTGTGGCTGGACACACTGCCCTGGATGCACAAGAAATGGTGTTTGGTTCTGCAGAGATGCTCTGTGCCTCAGATTCCTCATCTGTAAAATGGGTAATAACATGACCTTATAAGAAGTGTTGTAAAGATTAAATGAATTAGGGCCTTCCTGGTGGCGCAGGGGTTAGAGACAACACCATCAAGCTATCACCAGCCACTGCAGCATGAATTTGATACCCTGCTGGCCAGGAACAACCCACATGGCACAGCAGACCTCTCCTGTCTGGCCCGCTGCTCCCCTCAGCAGTGTATTTCAGTAGACCCACCTGTTCTGCTGCCCACTCTGTCTCTGGTGAGTCCTCTCACCCCCCGCATCTCTGGTCTGCACCCCAGTTCTTGTATGCATAAATAAATCTTTTAAAAAAAAAGATTAAATGAATTAATGTGTAAAGCACTTAATATAGTACCAGGTACATGGGGATGTTAACACAGGTTAGTTGATAAATCTATGAATGACTGTCTCTCTCTGCTGTGGTTGATAGAAGTTTTGGGGGAAAAGAGTAGATTTAAAAACTCAAGGACTGTCCGGAGCCGTCCAGAGTATGTGCCGTGTTGCGTATGCGTGCCATGAGTTCGCTTTACCGTTTCGCCTTCGGAGAACCACAGGTTTTTCCTGTAAAGCACATGCGACTGGGAGGTACGGGGGGAGGAGCTACGAGGGTATAAGAGGAGAACGCGGGAGAGAGAGGAGAAGAAAAGAGATTTAAGAGGAGAACCACGAGAGAGGAGAGTACTGCGAGAGGAGCAGAGAGAAGGCCAGGGAAGTAAGAAAGACAGGGAAAAGGAAAAGAGAAGGAAAAGGAAAAATAAAGAAGCAAACGCTAGCGTCAAGTTGTCAAGCCCCTCATTTCAATCCTCAGCCCTTCTCTTTTCGTGCCTCCGAATCCCGCAGGCCGGGACAAAGGACCTATTTCCTTTCTGATATTCAGGACTGTGTTGGAGGGTTAAGGAGTAGTAGAAATGTTACTTTGAAGGACTGCATGAGGGAGTGGATGGTGCCATTTTCCATCCCCACACCACCCTGGAGACAAACAAGTACACAGTAGGGAGATAAACCCTTATCTAGATGTTGAATAACTATCCAGGACATGCCAAGACTAAACCCCCTAACCAATCAATGAGGCCTGGGCTATGAGTACAGCCTTGGACTCTCCCAGAGCAGATGACCTCTCACACCTTGCCCGCTGCTCCTCTTAGCAGTGTATTTCAATAAACCCACTTTTCTGTTCACTGCTCTATCTCTAGTGAATTCTTTCACCCATATGCCTCTGGCTTACACCCCGATTGTTCCTCTCCACTAATAGGGGCAGGGAAAATGGCGCCCATTCACTGCACTATGATGTTCCTCCCCTTTCAAAGAGATGAACAGCTGTTACAGGGCAGGGAGAGGGGCACCCCAGAACCCCCAAACCTGCCTGCTCTAAATAGGTTCTGCTATCCATGCCATCAAGACAAAACATATAGAACTTTAATGGAAAGAAACTTTAATACCATTAGTGTACAATACAGAAAAGACAGAGAATATAGTTTTCAAATAAGCACTCAAAGTTACCCATCCCCTCATGGGTAAAAGTCCACCCAAACAGGATTGGCCCAGAGCAAGGCCCGAAAGCCTGCCACAAGTCTAAAGCACCTTTGGGCGGGGACCCATAGAAATGGGTCAGAAACAGTCAAACAAATATGGGAGGAAAAGAGCAAAATCAAAATCAAGATAAAAGCTGCCACTGTTAGCGTCCCCATGGGTCTCTCACCCACACATGTTTTAACCAGTTCAGTACCAAGAAGCAAGTGCTGTTTTTTTCACGTCCCTCTGCTCCATGTGCCTCCTCCAGGTCTCCTTCTGGCTCTCCCTTCTGCTTCCTTTCTTCCCAGTCTCCTCTGCAGCTTCCTCTCCCTGCTCAGCTACACCCTCCCTTGGGTGGAACCTGGAACCTCCCTTTTTCCTGGGGACCACCCTGTTACACAGCTAGACTCAACAAGGAACAACAGGAGACCTTCACCCCAGACCTCGTTAAACAGGGGAAATCAACAGCTTCCCTTGAGAAGACACTAAGGGATCAGGCTGAGGAATGAGAGATGAAGGGAAAGTTTCAGGCTGGGAAGCTGAAGGGACTGTACAGAGAAGCTGAGGACCCAGTTTTCTAATGACTTAGGAGGAGAGATGGCAGGAGGCAGGTGACCTGGGTCAGATTAGGAGTTGTGCCTTAATCTGTGAAAACCAGGACACACGTGAGAGGTGAGTTTCATGGGAAGTTTCTAGTGGTAAAGGATCTGACAGTTGCACAAACAGTTACTCCCTAAGCACCCAACCTGAGCCACACTTAATTAAAGTCAGCCATTACTTTTGTTATTTCTCCAGCCTCCCAGGCACGTTCTGAATCTCTCCAGTGTACCAGGGAGGGAAACAGTGGAACTGGGATGGGCTTGGTGTGTGGGGGCTGGGCCTTACACACACACACACACACACACACACACACACACACATTCCGGCCCCCCCCCCCCACGCCCCCGGGGCTACCCTAGGGCAGCTCCTCCAGATTCCTAATCAGACAGGAGCTCCCCCACCAGGCAGATCAAGTGTGCTGTCTTCACAGCTGGGTGTGTCTACCCTGCTTTTGCAAAAACAACAACAAAAAGGCCTGGGCAAACCTGAGCCTGTTGCCTGAGTGCAGGACTCACCCTAGAACCAGGTGGCAGCAAGGTGCACAGCAAAGCCCAGGCAAGAACTTGGACAGCCATTCCTGCTCCCCCACACAGGAAAGCCCACTACTGTGAGCCCTGAAGCTTTCCCCAGCAGGACCAATTGAATCAGAAGCTCCAAGGAGCTAAGGTGTATCCCACCTGAGTGTGGCCTGCATTTCCTTGTGTGGGGAGGAAGCCCTTCGGATCAGACTGTTAGCTCTATGCTGAGTGGCTCCAGCTGGTTGCCTCCATGCTAAGGCCTTGGTTTTTCTCATCTAAAAATGAGGGGGCTGGGCCTCCCTGGTGGCGCAGAGGTTAAAAATAGCACTATCAAGCTATGGACAGCCACTTCAGCACGAGTTCGATCCCCGGCTGGCTAGGGTGCAACCCACCCACATGGTGCAGCAGAACTCTCCTGTCTCACTTGCTGCTCCCCTCAGCAGTGTATTTCAGTAGAACTTCTTGTTCTGCTCCCCACTTTGTCTCTGGTGACTCCTCTCATCCCCTGCACCTCTGGCTTACACCCCAGTTCTTGTATGCATAAATAAATCTTTTTAAAAAATAAAATAAACATGAGGGGACTGGACTCCATTTCTCATGGCCCCTCCTGGAAGGAGCATCCCTGCTGACCTGCTCGGTCCAGATTTAAAACTCTTCCTTCCCCCATAGGCCTGGGAGGCAGGCAGACCCAGGGTTATATCCTTGGCATTTATTTGCTCTGTCTCCTTGCAGAGAGAAACTTGCTGTACAGCTGTGCATTCCAGCAGGGTCTGCACACTTTCTACAGAGGCCAGAGTTAATAGTTTAGGCCTTCCAGGCCATAAGCTTCCTGTCTCAACTATTCAACCCTGCCACTGCAGCAAAAATAGCGTGGACAATAGGAAACAAATGAACTGGGTCTGTGTTCCCATAAGACTTTGTTTCTGGATGCTGAAATCTAAAGTTTTTATTCTCACCGGTCAAGAAATTATTTTCTTTTAATTTTTATTTCATTTAAAAGCCTGGAAACCATTCCTAGCGAGCTGACTACACTAACACAGGCGACTTGGTCCTTGTTCTAAGGCAGTGTGACCCCTGCATGGCAGCCCAGGCTGGTGAGCTTTGAGGCTGGTTCCTCCCACTGCCTAGAGCTGTTTCCTCATCTGCAAAATGCTGACAGTACTTCCTGCAGGCTTGTGGGGAGTAATTCAGACAACAAAGAAGCTCCCACAGGGTTCCTGGTGTTGGGCAGGAATGTGTCTCTAGTAGAGAGTGAGCAGGGAGTTAGGATGGCATCCTATATCAACCCCACTGTTTGAGTGCTTCCTGTGTGACGGACACTGTGTCCTATCACCTACTCATCTCAGTCCCATGAGAGAAATGACATGTTTCCATTTAACATAGAATAAGAACAAGGCCCAGAGTTGGGATATGAACTGCCTGTTATGTTGTCCACCAGAGCCCCTACTTGCCTGCTTTGTCAACTCTGAACAAACTTGGAGTTGCTTTGTGATTGTGAAGAGTTGATATCTGTGGGCCCATTTTATTTTTTAAAAATTTTTTAAAAGATTTATTTATTTATGTATGCAAGAACTGGGGTACAGGCCAGAGGTGTGGGGGGTGAGAGGATTCACCTGAGACAGAGTGGGGAGCAGAACAGGCAGATTGACTGAAACACACTGCTGAGAGGAGCAGCGGGTAAGACAGGAGAGGTCTGCTGCATCATGTCGGTAGCTCCCTGCCCGGCCAGGGATTGAACTTGTGCTGCAGAGGCTGCGGACAGCTTCATAGTGCTGTGCTTAACCCCTTGCACCATCAGAGAGGCCCTGTCAGCCCATTTTAAAATGAAGTTGTTGCAGAGAAATCACATTACCTGTCTCATTTGAACCAGGCTAAATATCTCTGGACAGGGCCAAAAATCAACTTAATAAAGAAAGCATCAAACTACTGCTTGAGAAGTCATCGATCAGGAGAGCTGATGATTACAAACTTTTAGCCAGAGGCTAGAATCAATGGGTCAGTTCCCTTTTCATCCTTTTTAGAGAATCAATTATGTGTAGCCATGACCAGCTTAAGCTTGCTAATAAAAACAAGCTTCTTTCTTTAACCATTTTATCTTCTTTTCCTTCCACAAAATCCTCCAAGTTATCTTCCTTGAAAGTACATTTTAGGCTTTCCACCTTAATCTGCATTCCCTGAACTTCAATTTTTTTATTCTAAATAAATGCACCTTTCCATTTTAATGGCCTCCTGCATTTTTAGGTTAACATGACTATAGATAGACATTTCAGTTCTCTGGACATCTATAAGCTCTTTGGTCAGGGTAAGAATTAATATCTTTTATGTTCAACTGTCATTTTGTCTCTGTTTGTTTCAGAAGTGAAAGTAAGGCTTGAAGAATTTAAGGGTTGAGATCTGGGACTCTGTGTCCCCTAAACTGAGCTCTTTCTTCTGGGAACAGTTACAGAGCAGACAGATGCAAAAGCCCCAGACATAGGAGCTTCTGGAGCTCCTCTCTTCCTTTCGCCCACATCTAATATACGGGCAAGCTGTTTTGATTCACTCTGGAAACTATAACCTGACGATCCACTTGGGAGTAAGGAGGAGAGCTACACCGTCATTTGAGGTTACCATGACCTTTTAAAAGTACACACCAGGTCCTGCCATGCCCATGCTTAGAAACCTGGACAGTTTCCTAGTGAACTTGGGATAAAAGCCAGACCTTCACTTACAGCAGGTGCTATGCTGTTTGCACCTGCCCATCTCTTACCCCTGTGCCCTGCTCATGTCCTCCTGTACTTCACTCCAGCCTCAATAGCTTCTTTTCTGTTTCTCTGAACTGCCAGGGGGCCATGTCTCCTGCCCTGTCCAACCTCTTGCACTTCCTACAGGTGTTCCTATGGGAGAAGCCTTGAAAGGACACCTCCCCAGCCCAGCTTCCCTGCCACCCCTGGTCTCTTGTCACAAGACATCCTCTCTCGTTACCATCTGATATTCTGCACACAGTCACCCCCAGTGGAATATAAACTCTCTGCCAGCAGGAACCTTTCACTAGTTCTTGCCAAAATCTCTAGTGCTGGATTAGCCCATGCTTGACACACAGTAAGTGTTCAACAAATATCTGATGCGCTAATGGCTCCTTGTGCCTGGATCCTCTCTGTGGGAGGTCAAGAACTCACAACAAAACCACCAAGAAACTTTGAGCTAGACCTTGCACTGGCCCTGTACCAGTCAGTGGGACAGCCACAGTCACAGCCCAGTTTCAAGCGGAGCAACTCACTGGCCCAACAGCCAGGGACACCCATGCGCATGCAGGGAGGCCAGACTGGGCAGGTGAGCCAGGCTGGGCTGAGGATCATCAGGTTCAAGGGTAGCTGGAGATACAACCACATGGCTCCTGCATCCTTTACACAGTACCCATGCTCTGTCCAAGAATAGGGCCTCAACCCAGGACTCCCTCTGCCTAGAACATCCCTTCCCCGCCCCCAGCTTTTTTTTTTTTTTTTTTAAGATTTATTTATGCAAGCACTGGGTACAGTCAGAAGCGCGGGAGGGTGAGAGAATTAACCAGAGCCAGAGCAGGGAGCAGATCAGGCAGACTGACAAGTATACTGCTGAGGGGAGCAGCGGGCGGCAGGAGAGGTCCACGCGCCACGTGGGACCCTCGTCGGTGGCTGGGGATCGAGCCGGCGCTGCAGAGGCTGCGGGCAGCCTCGCAGCCCAGCACTCAACCGCTGCGCCACCAGGGTAGCCCCGCCCCCCCCCCCCCCACACACACACACACACCCGCTTTGATTCATTCCTAGACTCCAGTTTCCACATCTCTTCTTCCCGGAGGCCTTCTCTGACCCCTCCTGTCCATCATGGTCATAGCACTTGCCATTTTGCAGAGTCAGCCTGTTTCAATCTGACATCCCACCCCACCCCAGCCCATTTATTCCAGGAAGCAGGGACCTTGACCAGCACCCACTTCAGTGCTGAGCACAAAGTTGGAGGTCAAGAAGTACATGATGCTGGAATGAAAAAATACACAGACGGAGGATTTTCTGGGATGGCAGAATTTCATCATTCTGAGACCAGAACAAGGGGATGAGAAAGGAGTCTCTCTGGCAGCCACAGCCCAGTCTCTGTGTTTGCAGCTACCTCTCGGTCTGGGGGGCTCTCATGCCAAATCCCAAACTGATTATTTTTATAATTTTGTTCTTAAATGGCTCCATGAAGGCACACATCTCAAGAGGTACAAAAGGAGATATGCTGCTTGTCCTCAGAGGTGGACCAAGTTCTCACCTCCTGCCCATGCTGCCCTCCTCTTTCTGGAACATTCCACAGGGGAGGTCTCATTTCCAGGCTTCTGAGCCATGGGGACCACTCCCTACTGGAAGAGAGTGAGTCCCTCTGGTGCTGATGGCCTGGATCCAGGCAGAGGCAAGGGAGAGGTGAATTGTGGCAGGCTGGAAGTTTCCAAGATTTCAGGAAGCTGAGGAACCCCGCTTCAAGTCCCTCATTACAGTTCTTCCACGCCAAATTGCTGGAGACACTACTCCAGTGGGAGAGGTTTATACTCCCACCATGGCTCCTTCTGCCAGCTGTAACACCAAACCTTACCCAAGAGGGTTGTGAAGATGCCCAAAGCCTCAACTACAAACCTGTATACACTCAGACATATGAGTCCAGGTCATATTAGGTTAAAGCCAACATCAAGGAGACCCAAAAGAAACTGGCTGGGGCTCTGGGAAAGAGTTTCCCTGGTTCCCAAACACCAGGGGGAAAGGCTTGAATATGTGTGTCAACTCCTGTTTTTTTTTTAAAGATTTATTTATTTATTTATTTATACAAGCACTTGGTACAGTCAGAAGCGCTGGAGGCTGAGAGAATTCACCAGAGCCAGAGCGGGGAACAGAACAGGCAGACTGACGAAGTACACTGCTAAGGGGAGCAGCGGGCGCAGCAGGAGAGGTCTATGCACCATGTGGGACCCTCGCCAGCGGCCGGGGATCAAACCGGCACTGCAGAGGCTGCGGGCAGCTTCGCAGCCCAGCCTTCAACCACTGTGCCACCAGGGGAGGCCCCCTCAACTCCTGTTTTGTTTTGTTTTTTAAACCAGGGGTGGACAATTCTATTTTTGAGTTACCACTGAGTGTCAAGGAGTGGCAAGGAAGGAGGTATCTTTAGACTAACTCAATTTGTTTCCAAAATCTTTAGACGGGAAAGGCAGACACTCGGCACTTACAGCCACTCCTCCTTCCCTCCCAGCTCATTAATTATTCCTTGGCTACTGTCCGCACCAAAAACAAGGAATCATCCTGTACCCTTCTGGGTTATTCTAGGCTGACAAATAATCAAACAAGCATCAGACAGATTGACAAGAGAAAAAGTGAAAAACAAGTTTAATAATAACATGTGTACCTCCTGTCTACATGGGCGAGACCCAGCATGACTAACTCACCCAGTGGCTTCAGACTCCATCCTAAATAGCAGAGCTAAGATGGACAGGCTGGAGGAAGGAAGGGGAAGGTCACTTGAAGACCTTCCTAGGGAAGGCACAGTAGGCAAAGTTATGCAGATTTAAGTTCTGCCTTCTCCACGGACAGGTTCAGGAGACTGGATCTTCCTGGTGCATGCCCTTACAAAGTTTATATGTGATTATTAGTTTTATTTATTTATCTTTTATAAGTTTATTTTTGATTTATTGCATAGAAGAACTGAGGTGTAGGCCAGTGGTGCTGGGATGAGAGAATTCACTAGAGACAGAGTGGGGAGCAGAACAGGCGGATCTACTGAAATGCACTGCTGAGGGGAGCAGCGGGCGAGACAGCAGAGGTCTGCCTCTGGGTCGGCTCCCTGGCCGGGATTGAAGTCAGGCCATACCGGTGATAGTGCTGAGACTTAACCCCTAGGCCACCAGCAAAGCCTGTGAATATTAGTTTTAAATGCAAACTCCCCCCAGCCTTCATAGCCCCTCCCACAAAAAACGACCCTTTTCCAAAAAAACATTTTGGGGTGGCAGATTATTGTTCCCCCACACTACTAGCAATACATACTTGCACTCATGATGAACCCATCTGCTGCCCTGTCCTACAGGCAGCTCTACCTTGGCCCAGCTAGCCCCACAAGGTGGCCCCTGGGACTTGTATCGTCTCAACCGTTGCAGTGTACAATCTGTGCCACCTTTCTGGAGATCCCACCAGGATGCACAGATGATTTTGGAGGCTCCAGAGGGAGGATGGGAGTGGGATCCAAGGGAAGGGCAAAGGGGATTTGACAAGGTCCCACATAACTTCAAGCAAGCAGTCCTACTCTGGACTTACTAGCAAAACAGTACTTAAAACAAAGTGTCCCACAGCTAACAGTGATATATACCTGAAATCCCTTTATTAGGAAGGGCAGAGGGATAGAGTAGGGTGGGATGTGTGGGGGATGTGTGTGTGTGTGTGTGTGTGTGTGTGTGTGTTTCTCCACACAGAGCAATCAGAGACTTCGAGTCTGAATCCCAACTGGCCTCTCATTTCCTGCATAACCGTGGACAAATAATACCAGCCATCTCCCATTGTGGCTGGGACTAATGGGAACAATGCCAGCCCACCGTGATGACAGTGGGACGACACCAAGAAGGACAGTCCTAGCACTGACAGCAGGGTCTGGGGCAGGGCCTCTTAAGCACAGCGCTCTTGGCATTGGGAGCCTAATCGTTCTTTGTTCAATGCCCCACGGGATGTTAAACAGCATCCCTGGCCTCTACCCATCAGTTGCGTCAGGGAGAATATGACAACCAACAATGTCTCCAGACAGAGCCGAGTGCTGCAAGGAGACAAAGTCACCTCCATCTGCAAACTTGGGTTTTGGAATTGCTGCAGGGAACAGAGGGTGATGACGAGCAGAAAGAGCTGGAATCTGGAGCTAGCAAAGGTGGCCTCCCCTTTTTTGGAAAATTCAACCACCAGCTCCTCTGGCTCTATCCCTGGAGATGCTGAATTGGAGATAGCCTCCTGATAAGGCTGCAGAAAAATGTGTGTGTGTGTGTGTGTGTGTGTGTGTGTGTGTGTACATATGTGCATGTAGGGAGGTAGGGTAAAGAGCTAGTGGGGCAGGCAGCAGAGGGAGCTATATGAAAGCACCTCCATCTCTGATCTCTGAACACACCACACCCAGGATACTGCCCTGGGGGATCTAGCAGTGAGTCTAGGGATCCTTTGCCCCGGTGGCTTAGTGACCTGAGGAAGATGGATCCTGAATCCCAGACCCAGGCTTGAAGGGTGTGGAGAGGAGAGGAGGCACCCAGTCTGCTCGTGGTTCTCCTGTCCCTTCCAGAAAACTCACCAACAGACCCTGTCCCCCCACTAAGATTCATCAGAATTGACTCCTCCCCAACCTGGTTTTGCCACCTTCTCTTTGTTTCTGGAGACCAGAGTCACCTCCTGGGTGTGTCCCTGCATCCACACTGCCCTTCCTTTCTATATTCCCCTGACAAGCAGATGGAATGGCCTATTGAAAACACAATTTGGCTCATGCTTAAAAGCCCTCCAGTAGCTCCCTGGCCCTCAGAATTGCATCTAAACCTGTGGCACAGCCTTCTGGGAGGTGGGGTCCTGGACCCTCTCTGACCACAGCCCACTGTCTTCCCTTCCCTTCCTCCGAGGCATTGAGCTTGCTGCCCTCTGTCACCCCACTCCAGCTTGTCCTTAGCTGCACAGTCACCAGTAAATAGGCCCCCCACTGCCCCGTGTAAAGGTGACATCCCCAGACACCAGCACCTTGTGCAGTTGTATGGTCTTCACAACACTTGGGCCCTAACAATGACCTTGCTTCTTGCTTGCTGTTCCTTGCCTGGAATCTACATCCCTGGATGTCAGCAGCATGCCCAGTGTTCATTCTGTACCCCAAGAGTCCACATGTCAGCATATGGTGGGGCAAAGTACATATTTACTGAACAAATGAGTGTGATGAGGTGGTCTCAGGCCCCACTGGCTCTGTCACTGCGGGCTTTATGTCCTGAGCCCAAGGCTTCCAAAACATGGGATGGGGGTGTTAACCCAGCAGTCCTGTGACATGGAAAGAGGTCTTCTGGAGCCAATTCAAGAACGTCCAGGGTGTGCTGTGAGGACACCAGGGGGCTTATTCCTCCCCTGTGACTCTAACGATGACTTTGAGAGCCCCTTTGCTCCTTCAAGAGTCTTTGCACCTCTTTTGTGAGCATCTCATTGTTATCAACATTAAGCTGGCTTCCCTCCAGGAGTACCCAGGTCAGTCCACATCCAGAGATGGCAGTCGGGGTGAAGGACCATCCTCAGGGCCAACCGGCCTCCCCAGGTCAGGCTGAGCAAGCACAACAGAGGCCACCAGAGGGCGCCCAAAGTCACCACAACCAGGCTCTGTGGCAGCCAGAGGTGGGACTGGGCTCCAGTGGGTCCTACCTGCAGGTTCTCACATTCTCTTCTCCCTGTCTCTCAAGTGTGTGTGTGTGTGTGTGTGTGTGTGTGTGTGTGTGTGTGTATTCATATATATAGGCCCATCCCTATGTCCCTAATTTCCCCCCAGCTTTTCACCTCTCACCTCTTTTTCACCCCTCACCTCTTTTCACCCACTTTGGGTTCATCTGTGGAATGCCCAATGTCAGGCCCAGTTAGGGACACAGACATATCCTGATGGGGGTTCTCTGTTCCCCAAACCCGGCCCAGAGAAGGGAAGCCTACTGGATCTAGCTTACCCCTAACCCCTCTGGCTCCTGTACCTGAGCCCTGTTTGTGCAGACCCAGATCACACGACTTTGTGAAGCTGCACAGGTAGAGGGAAGGTCTAGCTGCCTTAGCTCACTGAGGGGGAAGCTCAAGCAGAGAAACATACTGCTGCACCTGGGTCAAATCCTTTACCTGCAGATCTTATGTGACTCGTTAACCTAGGAGCTGGGGGGCCCTGGGCAGATTTACCAATCTCTCTGAGCTCAGGCTGCAGAAGTACCAGCTTCTGAAGGTTAAGGGGGATCATACTTGCTATGTGCTTGGCACAAGGCATGGAGTTAGCTGTTATCTTTATGTCCAGGTCACTTGTCAAGGTGAGCCCAGAAACCTTATCCCCTAATTCTCAGTCCTGGCTCTACCTGCAGTGGTGGGCTCAGGCTGTAGGGCACTGGGGAGGCCGTTTCTTATTCTGGGGAGAGGTCTGCATTGCCAGCTGAGGTCCCAAGACTGTCCTCAGGTGCCCTGCTAAAGAGATGGTGCATCCTTCCTCCCAGGCAGGTCATATCTTATGTCCTTCCCTCACCTTTGGGAGATCCTCTTGAGAAGAAGAGATACTCCCTCTCTGAGAGATTTTCCAGCTAATCCACAACGGGTGCCTATGCTCACAGTGCCTACCAGCCCAGTTAGATCAAGGCTAACAGTAGAAAGAACTAGACAGGCTGGCTGTTCTTCATTCCAAACAGAATGCATCTGAATCTTCACTTGGATAGGAATCCTTGTGTGGCTACCAATTCCTGGCATCTCCCCCTAAGATAGTGGGAACAAATTAAGAATATAAACTCCAGACTATGGAGAACCCAGCATCTGTCATTCTCAAGACCTAGAAGTTGTCTGGTTATCACCCACTCACCCAAAGACAGCTAATCTTCTGGTGTACTTCAGCTTGGGCCTCAATATAAATTGGAAGATGCCCAGCCAATGGGACTCTAAATTGTAATACAGCTCTGCAGCTGGACTTGCATTGCTAAAGACTAAGGAAGTGAGTGGAAATTCCATACCTTCAATTCTTCACGCCCCTATACCAGAATAAGGGCCTTTGGAAAAAACATAATGTAAATGTAACCTCCACCAGAATAGTACCAAGGGTCCCTTGCACCTGGACTACTAAAGCCTTCAAGTCCTTCTCCCTTAGCAACCCTCCCTAATTTGCCAAAGGCTGGAACTGAGCCCTTCCAGTACAGGAGTGGCATTAATTACCAACCTGGGACTATACCTCCATTAAGGTAGGTCCCCATCAGGGAAAGGAGCCTTACTTTAATCCATGTTCCTCTCACACCTCGGGCTTACATGATCAGAAGTCACACTAAGGGCTTAAGGGAGGATCCAGAGGGATTCCTAAATGTGCTTTGGGGAATTTTCCAAAACTCACAGCCCAACCTAGGCTGACATCCAATCCCTTCTGTACATCTTTCTAACTTAGAAAGAAAAAGGTGATTATCTTTCTCAAAGCCAAAGAAAATAGGAACAATGCACAGTACCCAATATGGCAGCAGGAAACAAGGCAGTCCCCAACACAGACCCTGAGTGGCCCCCCTATATCCAGTGTTAGCCATGATGTTATGGGAACAGGATCCTAAAAGGGTTCAAGGCTACAGGAAAGAAATCAATCAACCGGAGTAAAATCAAGGAAATCAACCATGAGGAACTCTTTCTGCTTCTGAGGAATATCTGAGAATATATGCTACCCTGAATCCTGAGCCCCAGGAGGGAAGCCCTACACTCTGGTCTCACTGCATCTTTGAGTATGCCAACACAGGGCATAAGCTCCAGAGGTTAGAGATAGAGGCCCTGGCCACCCCCATGCCTGCTTGGCCGGGGTGGTCTAATGTGCATTCAACTGTGGAGACCTAGGAAAAAGGAGGAGGAGAGGAGAAAAGAGATCACAAAAGGCTGAGAAGAATGGCCATCTGAACTGGGCGGGGGGCCTCAGGCAGAGACTCAAGACAGTCATGAGTGACCCCCAGCTCCCGTTAGTGTCCAGCAGACCTCGGAAACTGGGATGTAGCCAATGCTTCATTTGTAGAAGGAAGGGCACTGGAAAGGGAAGTGCCCCTTCTGACCCCAAGTGGGAACAGGACTGCCCTAAATCAGCACCACCTCAAAAAGTGTTCCAAGTGGTACAAACAGATGAAGGGGTCAGGCCATCTCTCAAAGTTATGGCTTACCTCAAAAAGTAGGCTAGCTCTAAGTTACCCCTGAGGCACCCTGGTTGTTATTGGATATGGGGGGAACTGATCGACTTATTGGTTGACACTGGGATCACCTACTCAGTGTTGAACACTAGGCCAATTCAACCAAAGAATACGTAAAATATCAGACATGTCCAGGAGTCCTCTGTGGAGCAACAGATCCTCTATGGAACCGCTAGGGTGTTGGTGTATTCCTTTCTGTATGTCCTTGAATGTCTGATCACCTTGTTAGGAGGGTTCACCTACATAAAATTGGGAACCTTTTTTCACCTAAATGAAATCAAGCCATCCCAACAGAAAAAAGACATCAGTTGGTAATGCTGGTGAGAGAAGGTAACACAAAAGGGGAACACTTTCCCAGGAGCAGAGGAAATGCTAAGTGTAAATCCTCAGGTTTGGGTCCAAGAATTGATCAGGAGGGTAACTAGAGGACACCCAATCACAGTAAAACTAAGACCCAACCATCTTATCCAAACATAAGGCAGTACCCCTTGAGACTGGAGACCCTCCAGGGCATAAACCTGCTAATCAAGGACCTACTTGAGCAGGGACTAGTCTTCCCCTTACAATACTCTGATCCTTACAGGAAGAAAAGATTGTGGAGAATACCATGTGATCCCAGATTTAAGGGTAATTAATGAGGCAAATGAAGATATTCACACTGTGGTTTCCAAACCAAATACTTTACTCATCACCACTCCTATCCCCTGACAAGAATTGGTATTTAGGGCCTCCCCAGTGGCGCAGTGGTTAAGCGCTGGGCTGTGAAGCTGCCCACAGCCTCTGCAGCGCCGGTTCGATTCCCAGCCACCAACAAGGGTCCCACATGGCGCGACAGACCTCTCCTGCCGTGCCTGCTCCTCCCCTCAGCAGTGTACCTTGTCAGTCTACCTGTTCTGCTCCCCGCTCTGGCTCTGGTGAATTCTCTCACTCTCCAGCGCTTCTGACTGTACCCAGTGCTTGTATAAATAAATAAATAAATCTTTAAAAAAAATTGGTATTTAGTCCTTGATATAAAAGTTACATTCTTTTGCATCCCTCTAGCTCAGGAATTTCAGGAATTGCTTGCTTTCAAGCAAAAGGATCCCATTATTCAGAAAAAACAGCAGTATTGTTGCACAGTCCTGCCACAAGGGTTCAAATACCCCCCTGCAATATTTGGAGAAATCTTGGCAAGAGATCTGGAGGATCTAAATTTGGATTGGGGAGCAATCCTCCAGTATGTGGATGAAATGCTAATTTCCAGCCAAACCAAGGAGACCTCTGAACAGAATATCATCACCCTCTTGAACCATTTGGCAGAAAAGGGATGTGATGTCTCAAAAGAACAAGGTCCAAATATCCCAACCTAAGGTTACATACTTAAGGTTTATCCTAGAGAAGGGCCAAAGGAGCTTCCCAAAAGAAAGAAAAGAAGCGGGGCCTCCCTGGTGGTGCAAGGGTTAAGACATAACCTATGAAGCAATTCACAGCCACTGCAGCACGAGTTCGATTCTAGCCACTGCAGCACGAGTTCGATTCCCAGCCAGCCAGGGAGCAAACCACATGGTCCAGCAGACCTCTCCTGACTCGCCTGCTGCTCCCCTCAGCAGTGTATTTCAGTCAGTCTGCCTGTTCTGTTCCCCACTCTGTCTCTGGTGAGTCCTCTCACCCCCGACCCCTCTGGCCTGTACCCCAGCTCTTGTATGCATAAACAAATACATCTTTAAAAAAAAAAAAAGAAAGAAAAGAAGCTAGTTGTAGCCTCACTGCTCCTAAAACAAGGATGCAGCTGAGAGGGTTCTTATATAGCTTATGGCAGGATTCTATTGCATTTGGATTCCAAATTTCAGACTCATAACCCAACCCATGTATGAACTACTAAAGGGAAGGGTCATGACCCATTTGAATGGGCTAGTGAGTGTAAAAGGGTGTTAAAGGAACTAAAGCAGGATGGAGACCCCACCCTGGGCCTCCCAGACCCCATGAAACCCTTTAATGTATATGTGCATGAAAGGCAAGGACTGGCTCTAGGTTCACTAACACAAAAATTAAGCCCCCAACCCCTTGCAGTAGTCTGTTTCCCTAAACAGCTAGATCAGACAGCCAGAGATGGTCCTGTGCATTAGGGTATTTGTGGCCATGGCTGCCTTTTACAGGAAGCAGACAAGCTCACCTTTGGACAACCCACCAGCAATTGGGACTCCACACCAAGTCCAGGCTCTAATTAGATCTAAAGGGATGGAACGGCTGTCCCTGGGAATGGTCATCGAAGTCCAGGTTATGCTTCTTGATAACCTGGCAGTCACCATCGAAACTTGTTACAGGGTCTCTCTTGTTAAGGGTTAAGTCTTGGTGCTGTCACCTCTATGGCCTGAGTTCGCTCCCTGGCCAGGGAGTTAACCCACATATGGTGCAGCAGACCTTTACTGTCTTGCCCGCTGCTCCCCTTAGCAGTGCATTTCAGTAAATCTGCCTGTTTGCTCCCCACTCTGTCTCTGGTGAATTCTCTCAACCCCCATCCCCCACCCTATGTCAGCCTACATCCCAGTTCTTCCATGCATAAATAAACGAATCTTTTAAAAAAAAAAGTCCAACTTGTTACACCCTAAATCTGGCTGCCCTCCTCCCTATTGGCCCCAGGGAGTGAGTACACAGCTGCTTAGAAATCACAGAGCATATCTACAATAGCAGGCCAGAGAAGAAGCGAGCCCTTGACTAATGCTGAGGCCAGCGGTTTATGGACTGGAATAGCTTCATAAAGGAGGGGGGAAAGATGGCAGGCTATGCAGCTGTTAGTACAAACAGCATCACAGAGGCAAAGGCTCTCCCAGCTAGAACTTCTGCACAAAAAGCAGAGCAAGTCATCCTGCTCAGAGCTTTAGAACTAGGAAATAGCAAGGTATTAAACATCTTCGCTGACTCCAAATATACTGAACTATTCTCCATGCTCAGGGACTACCTGGAAAAAGAGGGGCATGTAACAGCTGACAACAAACAGGTCAGGCACAGGGACAGACAATCTTAAAATTGCAGGTTGTGTCATTGCCTAAGAAAGTAGCAGTGGTCCATCTTCAAGGACATCAAAAGAGAGGTATGGATAATTTTTTTTTTTTTGGCATAGAAGAACTGGGGTATACCCCAGAGGTGTGTGTGGGGTGGGGGTGAGAGGATTCACCAGAGAAAGAGTGGGGAGCAGAACAGGCAGATCCACTGAAATACACTGCTGAGGGGAGCAGCAGGCGAGACAGGAGAGATCTGCCACACCATATGTGGGTCAGCTCCTTGGCAGGGGATTGAATTAAGGCCACAGTAGTGACAGCGCTGAGACTTAACCCCTAGGCTACTGGGGAGATCCAAAAGGGAGGTTTGGAAATATTAATGGGAATAGTGAGGAAAATCTGATTGCAAAACAGGCTCAACAGGATGTGGTTCTACAATTGCCCTTGCTCCCCACCAAGCCTGACAAACCCCACAAATAGTCTCTAACATACATGGGCTCAGAAAGAGAACAAATGCTAAAAGGGGTTTCTCTAATAGCCCTCCACACCCAAAGTGGCTATTGAGGCAGCAGCTATTCCCAAAGACAGCAGACCTTCAGGCTCTAAGTGAGACACACCAAGGCACCCTCTTCTACCACTTGTAGGGAATTAAGAGTAAAAATTCCAGGGTATGGAGAACCCGACATCCGTCATTCTCAAGAACTAGAAGTTGTCTGAACCATAGAACAACTCTGAAAAGCTAATATACCTGGCACATCAGGTAAACAACCCACATAACTGACAATCTTCTACCCCTCCCATCAAACCTGTCTAAGCAAGAGGTATGTACCTGAATGAGGACTGGCAGGTTGACTCAAGATCATGCCCAAAGTACCAGGATTCTTCCGATACTTGCTAGTGGTACCAGACACCTTCTCAGGATAGGCTGAGGTTTTCTCTGCAAGACAGGAAACATGTGCTAAAGTAAAAAAAGGCACAGTTAAAGCCCCAAATCAGCACTTCTTTGATCCATTCAGAGTGACTGTGGACCTGACATTTGTGTCCCAAATTACTAAGGTTGTCTCCAAAGCTTTACAAATCAACTGGAGATTGCACACTCCCTGGACGCCCCATTCTTTATGGGAAGTTGAGAGGCCTAACCAAACCCGGAAAAGGATCCTGGCTAAAATGGGCCAAAACATTTTGGCTAAAATTCCTGCCTGTGGGGGAAAAAAAAAACCCCAAAAACTGAATATATATACATAAAGGGCCTCCTCTGGTGGCACAGACAGATGAGCACAGCTCTGTGAAGCTGTCCTCAGCCTCTGCAGTCTGCAGCACATGTTTCATCCCAGCCAGTGAGAATCCCACATGGTGCGGCAGACCTCTCCTGTCTTACCTGCTGCTCCCCTCAGCAGTGTATTTCAGTCAGTTGCCTGTTCAACATGTTCCCTGCTCTGTCTCTGGGGAATCCTCTCACCCCCTGCACCTCTGGTCTGTACTCCTATTCTCGTATGCATGAATAAATAAATCTTTAAAATAAAATAAAATAAAATAAAATAATATAATATAAAATTCCTCCCTGTGATTTTATTCTGCATTCACCTGCTCTTCTCCTCCCCCTCCAAAGGAAAACTCCAGCTTCGTGCTTTTGAATTTATGTATAGCAGGTCTATCCTGTCTATGGGGAAAAGCCCGCCAAAGCCCTCTGAGTTAAAGCACCTCAATATGGCCTCCAAGGAGGGACAATTTCCAAGGCCATGACTGCCTATGCCAATCAAGTTTTGCCTGTAACCACTGACCTGGACCTCCACCCATACGGCGGAAGGGGGACTAGATAAAACTAAAGATTTGGAGGACAAGAAGTCCACAATCCCAAATGGACTGAACCCCACTTGGTAACTTTAACCACACGCTTCCCTCTGACATTACAGGGGGGCACTCAGTGGGTAAAACACACTTGGGTAAAAGAAGCTGCAGCTGGGGAAGAAGCAGCAAGCAAACCCCAGGAAGGGTCAGTCTGGGGAGTCTATGGGTGAACCAGTATCCAACTGGAAACTCATCTTCCAAAAAGCTGTTAGCGAAATGTGACATATTTTTTTAATATTTATTTTATTTATTTATGCATACAGGAGCTGGGGTGTAGGCCAAAGGTGTGAGGATTCACCAGAGACAGAGCGGGGAACAGAACAGGCGGACTGGCTGAAATACACTGCTGAGGGGAGCAGCAGGTGAGGTAGGAGAGGTCTGCTGCGCCATGTGGGCTGCTCCCTGGAGGGGAATCAAACTTGTGCTTCAGTGGCTGCTGATGGTTTGATAGAGCTGAGACTTAACCCCTTGTGCCACAGGGAGGCCTGAAATGTAACATATTGTTAAAGCTTTGCCTAGAGGTGTTTACTGACCTCGCCTTTATCCTACATGCCATGCTGCTTTCACAGAAAGGTCACCAGGAGGGGAGAAACTAGCGATAACAGGAAACTGGGACAGGCCACTTGGCTGTGGGATCCCGCTGTAGGGTAGGTAAAAGGTATCAGGCTTTTCTGCCCTCCTGCCATTAGGATAGATGAGGGAACTCTGTGGTCCTGAATGCATGCCTGATGGCGGGCACCTGAAGTGGGTACACCTGGGCTGAGAAACTGGACTTTGAAGGGCTGAGTCACAGGGATGCCAGCAGCAGCAGAAGTGGGGTGGGGGAGAGAGAGAGAAAGAGAGAGAGGATAAAGGCCATCTGCTTTAGTAACCATGTCCCTCCATGGTCCCACATGGCTACCGCAGCGGTGGAAGCACCCATTGCAACCTGGAAGTCGCCAGTCTGCCATGACCACGAAGGCCGTGCCTCAGGCCGGGAGGCCCCATGCGTCTCCTGCAAGGTCCGCCTGTCTAGCTGGGGAGGTGTGTTCCTGGCAAGCATTCATCTTTCTCATTCCTTGATCAGCGAATAAAATCTCCACTTGTGCCAAACTTGCATTCGTGGGTTTTTTTCTTAAGATTTATTTATTTATACATACAAGAACTGTCTCTGGGGCCTCCCCGGTGGCGCAGCGGTTGAGCGCTGGGCTGCGAAGCTGCCCGCAGCCTCTGCAGCACTGGTTCGATCCCCGGCTGTCGGCGAGGGTCCCACATGGCGCGAAACCTCTCCTGCCGCGCTCACTGCTTCCCTCAGCAGTGTATTTCGTCACTCTGCCTGTTCTGTTCCCCCCTCTGGCTCTGGTGAATTCTCTCACCCTTCCACGCTTCTGACTGTACCCAGTGCTTGTATGAATAAATAAATAAATCTTTAAAAAAAAAAAAAGAACTGTCTCTGATGTATCTGATGTAGACCACAGACAAGAGTGGGGAGCAGAACAGGCAGATCCACTGAAATACACTGCTGAGGGGAGCAGCAGGCAAGTCAGGAGAGGTCTGCTGTGCTATGTGGGTCACCTCCCAGGCTGGCCGGGAATCAAACTCGTGCTGCAGTGCTACCACGGAGACCCCAAACTTGCTTTCGTTTCATTGTTGTGAATGATTCTGAGCAGGAAAAGAACCAAACAGGGCCTTAGCCCCAAGGGCAAGTAAC
This sequence comes from Talpa occidentalis, assembly GCF_014898055.3. Taxonomy (NCBI): domain Eukaryota; kingdom Metazoa; phylum Chordata; class Mammalia; order Eulipotyphla; family Talpidae; genus Talpa; species Talpa occidentalis. The sequence goes on from NW_023605305.1 coordinate 85,296,935, forward strand.
AAGTTTGGGGAAGTCAGTCTCTCTCCCAGCATCCTTTTCCTCATCTGTAAAAAGACCTCGAGTCCTGGCTTCCAGGCTCACCATGAAGCCTGAGTGAAACAAGTCCTCCCACAGAGCGGGCGAATGCAGTGATGGCTGGCGGAACAGCTCATCCTACCCACAACTTTCCCTCCTTGCTCCCTCCTGCCATCCTATTTTCCTGATGGATCTGTACTGTGGAGAGTGAAAGAGAAACCAAGGTTTCTGTACCTAACCCAAGCTGGGAGGCCTCACCCTGCCGGCAACCTTGAGCTCAGGCTTCCTGTTCTCTCTGAAATCCTGTGCTGAGGTTTAGGGCCCATGTCAGGGCAAAGGTGGAGGTGGTGGAGTGAGAGGGTGTAACAGCTGACATTCTCCATTGGTTGTTTAAGGTCAGTAGCACCCCAGGTAGAAAACCCCAGGTTCACAGGGAACAAAAAGCAAGGTGATTCTTTCAGTTGGATTACAAGGGCTGTGTCTTCTGCCTGGCTCTAGACCCAAGGCTTCCCAGTAATTAGATAACAATCTCATTGTTATCTCTCCTTGGCCAGGATTTTCAGTCTCACCATATCTGCCCAGGAAGGCCAAAGCAGGTCACTGACATCAGCTTCCCTCCTCTGTACGCACCGTGACTTAGGCAAACACCTGTCCCTGTGTCCACCTTGCCTGTGTATCTATGCACATCCCTCCACTCATAAGTACCCACTTGCATATATATATGTGCACCTGAAAGGACATACATGTAAGCTGACACATGCACACATTGCCACATCAACATACCCATGCTCCTTAACACACACACACACACCCCTATGTCCACACATACACCAATGTACTCCTATATGCACCTTCATGTTCAGGACAAGCTCCTAATGTGTCCTATTGTTTCCAAAGATTGTGGTCATCGAGTCTTTGTCTATACATGCTGCTGTTTCTCAAGCAACAGGTGAATCCTGCTTCCCTTCTCCAGTTACGCACTATTGTGATAATTCTGATTTCAGAGTTCAAGAGGACTGGGAGCTTTACTTCCTCCTTGCTGGGAGTCAGATGCCATGTAAGAAGTCCAGCTGTCTGGAGACCACCATGCTGGGGGGATGTCAAGTGAGGGGAGATAGGAGCCAAGAGAAGGATTTATGCAGAGGAGTGCTGACGGGCCAGACCCCAGAGGGAGCCTGCTGGACCTTCCAGCTACTGTGGAATGTACCCCAGGGAGTACCCCATGTGAAGCTGATGACCACATCCTCTTCCAAATCCTGACCCACAGAACCACAGGAAATGATGCAAATTTGTTGTTTTTAGTCACTGGGCTTTGGAATGATTTGTTGTATGTATGGGAACAAAAGTCTGCTACCCAAAATATGTTTTTGGCAAAAAGTTGATTTTCTAGGAGGGACTCCAAAGGCAAACATTTACAAGTTTACAAGTTTACAAGTTTACATGTAAACATCTCCACAAAAACCTCTCCCAGGAAGACCTAATCTCTTTATCTTTCAGTGGAGACGGCAAAACTTAAGCCTGCATTTTATTGTCTACTGTGCCTTCCTCAGTAAGCTTCTTAACTGACCTTCCCTGTCTGTTTGATGCTTGCTTGATTATTTACCAGTCTAGAAGAACCCAGAGGGGTTCAGGATGATTTATTTTGTGCCCTGAACAACATGAACAACAAGTCATTGGAACACCCACAAATACTGCATAAGCACTTAGGTTCACATACACACAAACTTACATGCACTTATAAGTAGACATGCTACATACAAACTTACATGCTACATACATACAAACTTACATGCTACATACAAACTTACATGCTATAAGTAGACATGCTTACATGCACAGGCCTTCGCGTAAACAGAACTGTCCAGCCACTGTCCATTCCCATTGATCTTCCCTGCTGACGGAACTCTACGATGTGACTGTCTCTCCCCCAAGTGCTCAACTCCAGGAAGGGGATCCTTACTAGTCCAAACCAACCTTGGTGGTCTCTGTCCCCTCGACAGAGATCAGTTAAGCATGTAACCAAGTTCTAGTCAACGAAACATGAAGAGATAGTAGAATTGGGGCTTCTGGGAAAGTCTCCTTACTCTGAGGAAAGTCACCCAGAAACGAAGATGCTTTTATCTGTCACTGGATTCTTAGTGTCTGAATGCGGAGTGTGGAAATGCTGCAGACATTTTGTGGTCGGGAGGGTATACAGAATTAAGCAGAGTGGAGAGGTGGAAAGAATGCAGCTCATTATTTATTTTTTAAAGATTTATTTATGCATACAAGAACTGGGGTACAGGGCAGAGGTGTGGGGGATGAGAGGACTCGCCAGAGACAGAGCGGAGAGCAGAACAGGTGGCTAGACTGAAATACACTGCTGAGGGGAGCAGCAGGCGAGACAGGAGAGGTCTGCTGCGCCATGTGGGTTAGCTCTCTGGCAGGGGATTGAACTCCTGCTTCAGTGGCTGCAGACAGCTTCTTAGTGCTGAGACTTACCCTCTTGCACCACGAGGGAGGTCCCAAGAATGCAGCTCTTTAAAGACAGGATCACCACAATCTGTCAACTCAAGAGTCCTCCCTCCCAACCTCTGGAATTTCAGTTATGTGAGAGAAGTATTTCATTTATTGTTGAAGGGTCTTTTTTGATTTGTTTGCTTTTGCTTGTAATCTATGGATTCCAACTAATATCTCCCTCCCATCAGTAAACAAACACTGCCATATATACATACCCAGGTATCTGCATAAAGGCAGAGTACAGCCACACAGAGGGGCATTCTGCATGCATGTGCACGCAAGCACACAACACACACACGTCCATGCAAGAGCACACTACTCTAAATGCACATGCATACATGTACACACATGCACACAACCCTCCACACACATATGGAGAGACACCCCCCCACCCTCCTACATACAGATATTGGGACACATGTACTATTTATTCTATTTATGAACAAAAATAGAATTAAAAAATCTACCTGAATAAATTTAGAAATCTAATTGGCTTTATTTTTTTTTTTAACTTTTTTTAAAAAAAGACAACCCCTGTGCCACCAGGGAAGCCCTAGTTGGCTTTATTAAAGGATTCATGGATCAGGCAGACTCCCACCAAGCACGTAGAAAGGTGCTGCCAGGGGTTTCCTTTTAACTTCTTTAAAAAAAAGACAACCCCTGTGCCACCAGGGAGGCCCTAGTTGGCTTTATTAAAGGATTCATGGATCAGGCAGACTCCCACCAAGCACGTAGAAAGGTGCTGCCAAGGGTTTCCCAAAACAGAAGGTTTTTATAGTTAGAAAGAGGGTGGGACAATGCTATTAGCAAAAGGAAAGCGATTATTGCAGGCAAAGCCAACTTCCCACAGGGGAAGGCAGGTCTCATTATGTGGATGACCTGACTGTCCTAACCAGGAAACTCCAAATAGATTACTTTAAATTTCCACTTTTGGAGTGGCTGAAAGAGCAGTTAGTTTCTGTGTTAAGACTTGGTGGGGCTTGGCCTGAAATACTCTATTTGAGGATCTGTTTTGTTTTGTTTTTTAAAGATTTTATTTATTTATGCATACAAGAATTGGGGTACAGGCCAGAGGTGTGGGGTGGGGGGTGAGAGGATTTACCAGAGATAGAACAGGGAATGGAACAGGCAGATCTACCGAAATACACTACTGAGGGGAGCAGTGGACAAGACAGGAGAGGTCTGCTGTGCCATGTGGGTCAGCTCCCTGACTAGGGATTGAACTTGTACTACAGTGACAGAGGATAGCTTTATAGTGCTGACACTTAACCTCTTGTGCCACCAGGGAGGCCCTGTTTTGCTTTTTTTTTTTTTTTTTTTTAACAATGCACTCTTAACATGTGCACGCAATTCCTACATGCTGTACCACAGATGTGAGAGCACTTGGACCACATGCATCTATCCAGAGAGGCACAAAGACACCCACACTGGTCACATCAACTTCTACAGAAGTCTAGCCATTCCTGCCCTCGCCGGACCAGCCACAGAGAACATGTCCACAGCTCTAGTGGGCAGCAGCAGCTGGCAATGTGAGAAACCAATGGCAGAGGCCAATGGCCTCTCCCTCTGGAGAGAGTTAGAAAAGGGGTTCGCAGACAAGAACACAGAGTGGAGGCAGGAGAACCATCTTTGGGAGGGCTCGATGTGCAAAGCTGCCCTGTGGTCAACACATGCGCGAGAGAATCCTCCGGTTGTATTCAGGGGGCCAGTTTGCTCCTTACCAAATGGACTATCCTCTGAACCCAGGCCTGTGGAACAGGTAAAGAGAATCATAAAACAGCTCTGACCTCAAGGAACTTTAGCCCTAGGAGGAAGGGTGAGCCAAGTGTGCATAAACAACATCCTAAACTGGATGAGAGGTGGGCTGGAGAGAGTGCTCTCCTGGGGTTGGAAGAGAGGGTTTCCATTCCTGGTTCTGCCAGTCAGCAACCTCAGGCACATCACCTCACTTCTGTGACCCTCAACCTCTTTATCTGTCAAAGGATTTAGTGGCAATAATGGGGCTGCCATCTGTGATGATCAGATGAGATAACCTACCTGAGATCATTTTCTGAACTCTGAGGGATGGTTTAGTCACCTTTCAACAGGCTGAGTTACCTTCAATGCAAAGGGTGCAAAGGGATACGTCCCCACAGTGGAAATTCAGACTCAAGCTGAGTAGACCATTTTGGGGGCAGGGTCACCTTTGGATGGCCCTTTAAAATCCCACCAGGCAGGCTAGAGCCTGCAGAGCTCTGCCATTCGGATCCAGAGTCAGAGAGGGCACTCTTGCCCCAGCTCAAAGGCCAGCCAGCAGGTGCCCATCTGTGCAGCTATACACCCTAAGGAGAAAAGAGTCAGGGCAGCCACTTCCAGGCCTTCTCTGGAGGTCCAATCCTTCCCATAATCTAACTGCCTGCTCTGGGTAATTACTTTTCTACTGCAGATGAGCTAGGAGCTATAGTAGTTGCCAATAACTAGAGACTTAATAAGGCTAAATTACCCTGAGTGGCCTGCGGAATTATACACCGCATTAACACCAAATGAGTTCATTAGAGATTCATTAGGAACAATTCCGGTGGCTGCCGCAGGAATTCATCACTGTTAGCCGCAAGGCGGCAGGAGATGGGGTGAGGAATAATTGCAGGAGGAGCCGGATGAAGACCTTTGGGCACCTGGCTTTGACCAAGGTTTTCAAGGGTCATGAGCTGCTGTGGTTGTACCTTTGGAAGTGAAGTTGCTTCGGTGGCACTGAATAAGACTTCAGTTTCCACCTCCCCCTTCCTCTGTGGCCCCCATCAGGAGTAGATCCACAGGCGTGCAAGTAGGAATCTGTCCAGTGTCGGAGAGCTGAGAATTCCTGCAGGGGACTCCTTGACTGCCTGCCTGCCAAACTGTTCCCCTTCTCTGTAAGCGCCTTTCCATGGCTCTGGAAGGTCTCCCCTGCCCTGCTCACGCGGTCTGCATGGGACTCTTAGTCCCACCCCCAACACTGTGTAGATGTCCCCAGTGAGGCCAGCTGGACTTCCTCTATTGGAGTTTTTGTTGTTGTTGTTGTTGTTTTTTTTCAGTAACTAACATATGGTAAGTGCATGTTAGGAGCCAGTTCTGGCCCTAAGTGGCTGCATGTGTGGAGTTATCAAGCCTTCCCCTGGACCGAGGAGGAACTGTCCATGCCATTCTGCTCACCGGAAGCTCAAGCACAGTGGTAAAGGGACCCGTCCATGTGATGTGGGCAGGAATTGGCCAAGCTGGGAATTTGGTCTTGACTTGAGGGCTGCAAGGATGGGGGATGGTTGAAGGGTAGCCACTGGACGGCAGTGATGCTGCTTTCTTGCTCCTTGGTGCTACAGGTTATTTGAGGCCTTGTTGCTTTATCTTTAATATCCTTTCTATGAGTCACCGCAAGCCTTCCCAAGAAACTCCCCCACTTTGTTTGTTTGTTTTTGCTGTTACCAAGAATTCATGTCTGTTACACTGAAAGAACACCCAATAAGCACCTAGACCCTCCGGCAGGACTGCCCTGGGTCTGTTGCTGTACAGGTCCCAAAAGCATAGACACACTTCCTGCTAGCATCTCAGATTTAAAAAAAAAAGCAATGATAACAACTGAATCCCACACTCTCCTATGCAGGTTTTAAGTGGAAGACAGCCAGGCCTGGGGGCTGGACCTAGAGAAGGGAAAAGGTTTTATGGAGGACATTACACAAGAGTGGGAAGAAGTTTGGGGGAGAGGTCATGGTCATGGATGCTTTTGGGCATCTGCCCCTCACACAGTCCCATCTCCAAAAACTGTCCCTCTCCATGCAGAGCAGCTGGCCTGAAGGCTGAGCTAGCATTGCTAACTCCCTTATAATGATGGGATCTGCTTCCCGGTACAGACACAAACAGGTCAGATACTCATTTTCTCAGCACTTGCGACATGAGGGTGTCTGCTTGTGATGTGGGCACAACCAATCCCACATTCCCTCCAGACATTTCCTCTGCAGCTTGTGATACAAAGAAGCAGGGGTGAGAGTATCCATTCTGGTGTGTGTGTGTGTGTGTGTGTGTGCGTGTTTCCAGGTTGGGGCGGGGCATGTCCAAGGCCAGGGGAGTGGAATCTGCAGCACTGTCATTCACAGAGTGCAAACTGCCCTGTCCGGCTTTTGGTGGTCCTGGCGGTGGGAGTCTCAAAAAAAACATTTCTGTGATGTGATGGTGCCTGAAGTTCTAGCTGCTTATCTCTCTCATTCCAGCTTGTTTTCCAAGCCTGAAAATTCTGTGATCTGATCAATCACTTTTCAATGTTGTTTTTTTGTTCATTTGTTTGCTTTGCTCAGTGTTCCTTGCTTGTCAGGAAAAGCACTGCAGAGAGAGTTCTGCTTCCCTGCCTGGTTATTGGACCCAAGGCGGGCATTTCATTCAAACCCGATCTCCTGCCTGACTTAGCTTCTGTTGGCTGCTCTGAAAGCCCCGTTTTCTGCATGCACCCAGCAAGCAGAGAACAGAGGTCTGCAGAGAATCAGCAGAGCAAGCATGAGCTCCAAGCTGTCTCCTCCCCTGACCACCTGGGGGTGACATTTCTGGGCCTCTTCCCTTAACTGCACAGTAGGCCTCTCAGGACTGCTCTCCTACACTGGTTGGGAGAACTGGGGAACAGTTCAGGTAAAGCTCTCTGCCCATTCAGGTGCACGAAAGATGTTGATCCTCGTATCCCCCACCAAGTGAGATGGGGAATCCATGGAGGAGGAGGTTTTGCTGAGGGTGGACATCAGGACATGTTACGTTAAGGAGGCAGAAGAGCCAAAGTGGGCCCCTAGGATGGCAGCTGGAATGAGTCCAGAGGGGAAGTCTGAGCTGGGGAAAACAGCAACATGTAAATGATTTTTAAAATCATGGACTGGATGGGACTGGAGCGAGCGCATAGAGAAAAGGGACAACAAGGACCAAACTCCTGGGCATCTGACACATCAAGGTGAGGGAGGTGACTGTCGCTGGTGACCAGACATGGCGAGGCAGTCTGCCCCCACTCACATCTCCCTAACACCTTTTTATAGATTCTGCGCTGGGCCCCAGAGAAAGTGCTTTACAAAAGTGAACTCACTTAGTGTTCCCAGTGGCCCTATGAGGCAGGGCTACCCCATGAGGTTGTCCCTAAAATCGACAAGAAAACTGAGACATACCTTGTCTAAGGTCACACAGCCAGTGAGTGGCAGAGCTGGGATCTCCCAGTCTCTTTTCTAATTTCTTTTTTTTTTTTAAAGATTTATTTATTTATGCATACAAGAGCTGGAGTACAGACCAGAGATGCTGGGGGTGGAGTGGGGGTGAGAGGATTCACGAGAGACAGAGTGGGGAACAGAACAGGCAGACTGACTGAAGTACACTGCTGAGGGGAGCAGCGGGCGAGACAGGCGAGGTCTGCTCGCCATGTGGGTTGCTCCCTGGCCAGCCGAGGATTGAACTTGTACTGCAGAGGCTGTGGATTGCTTCACAGTGCGGTGCTTAACCGCTTGTGCCACCAGGGAGGCCCCTATTCTAATTTTTTTTTTTAAGATTGATTGATTGATTGATTGATTTATACATACATTCATGCAAGCACTGGGTACAGTCAGAAGCGCGGGAGGGTGAGAGAATTCACCAGAGCCAGAGCGGGGAGCAGAGCAGGCAGAAGGACCGCAGTACACTGCTGAGGGGAGCAGCAGGCAGCAGGAGAGGTCTGCGTGCCATGCGGGACCCTCCTCCGGTGGCCGGGGAGCAGCTGGGGATCGAACCAGCGCTGCAGAAGCAGTGGGCAGCTTCGCAACCCAGCGCTCAACCTCTGCGCCACCGGGGAGGCCCTATTCTAATTTTTAATTCTAATTTCAAATTGTGAATAAGCAGCATGCAGACTGGACTTTCCAAGGGAATGCTGGGTTTGTTAACCTCTGACTCTGGAGAGCAGAGCTGGAGAACATCAGGGAATACGTAGTCCTGAGAGGTCCCATCTAGCTCTGATCTAAGATCAGCTCCAATCAATGTTTTAGATTCTCAGTGGAGGAAGGAAATGGAGGGGGTTTTGGTGGAGGAAACTATAGCCCTGATCCATCACTTACTCCAGGCAGGGCTGTGGAAAGGCCTGGGTGGGGAGGACAGGAGGAGGCCAAGGCTGTTCCTGCAACCAACCCACACTCCTGCATTTCCCATCCCCTTCACCACTCTCAGAATCATGGCAGGTTTGAGGGAGGAGCCAGAGTCCAGGTGGGAAGCTGGGGTGGTCTGGGTGGATTAGCCTTGAGGCCCTTTGTTATCTCCAATAGGGTATGGTTGCTATATAGGTTCAATTGCCCCATAAAACCTCTCTGTGCTGTGTAGGTAGTTTGAGTTCATTTACCCCTTCTGGAAAGTTCTCAGTGTCTTCAACCCCAGTTGAAGAAGGAAAGGGACAGGGTATGGGTGGAGGAGGGTAAAGGGTCAGATGCCCTCCAGACCACAGTGAAGGGGAGATGGGCACAGCTGAGTCAGGTATCCAGGTGTCAATGGTGTCCATCCCACAGCCTACCATACTTATGCTGCTGTTGACACTGACCTTGGAGGAGAAAACTGCTTTGAGTGTACAGAAAGAAGTCAATGGGGAAGAGGCTCAGTGGGGGCCTGGGGAGATCACTGCCCATCCTGCCAGCTCTTATGCATTATTCACATCCCCTATGCATACGACCCCTGAGAAGTTTGTCAAATGCAGATTCCAGGGTCCCACTGAGACCTGCCAAATCAGAATTTCTGGGGGTCAGGGTTCAGGGATTTCCACTTTTCACAAGCCTTCCTCTCCTGCCCCCCTCAGCAATCTGTGGTGAAGATCACAGCCTCACTACTATTCTAGACGGATCCAATAAAATGAAATCAATGGTATCCTAGCACCGACCAGGTCCTCTCTCCTTGGAGGGGTGACAATCTAACTGGGAGACAAAGGACACACTTTGTGAAGAATGAAATTAATACTATCTTAAATAATTAGTAATACAATCAATGGGTAGTTAGGCAGGACAAATGACCAATGTATACGAATGATAGTATCATCCACTGAGCTCCCACGAAATACCAGTTCCTGTGTTAAGCACTATATTTATACCCTCTCAATAATCTCATTAACACCCTGGGAGGTAGGTATTTTTTATCCCCATATTATAATGAGTTAGTTAAGGCTGGCTTACTCATCAATTGCTCTGTCATCAATTTGACCCTTAGGAGGTGGGCAGGGTGATCTCTGTTTCTTTACAACGTCCTGATGCTACCTTTTTCTCATTTATCACACTGTGTTGTGATTGCCTGTTTACTAGTCTGGGTCTCTAAAACTCGAGGACAGAAACTGGCTAGTTTAAGAGCCTAGCACACAGTAGGTGCTCAGCTAATGTTTGTTGAATGAATAAAGATTGTGTGTCTGAAGCGGCAGTGCGAACACAGGAAGACCAATATATGGGACTGTAAATTCCAGCTTTCCCACTCTCTATCCCTGCCATTACAAACAGATGCTTCACATCATAGGGATTCCTGCAAGGGACAATCTATAGGTTACAGTAATCAGAGAAGGCTCCCTGGAGGAAGTGGAGTTGGAAGAACATTTTGAAGTTGGAAAGACAGACGCATGGTGAACAGTCATTCCAGACATGAAGGTGGGATTCTACAAAGTGTACCTGTCCCCCAAGACTGGAGACCCCAGGGACTCCAGGATAGCACCATGCTTCTCCGCCCCTTACCGCCCCAGCCTCTTCAGCTTACCTACACTCTGTCTCCATGTATCTAACTAATCTCCCAATCACTGCTATTAAATTATTTTCCACCAAGATTTACAGAAAGAAACCAGATGCTCAACTGTGTGCCCATGCCAAGAGCAGAGTGACATAGTGTATCCTGTTCATGGATTTGTCCATTTGGAAAGTCCCTTCTAATAAGGGTATAATTTTTCAGTTCCCAGGAAGAAATAAGATACATCATGTCCCTGTTATACTATTAAGTAGGGGGGAAAAGCAAGACAAAACTATCCTTGGATTTCTTTTTTGTTAGAAGAATGGAAAAAGCGGATATGCACACCGGTTTTCTGTGTGCTCATGGGACCATGCAGGGATTCTCTGGTGACCTAACAATAGCCGGCTCTGGGCAATGAGATGTGGGACTGTCATGTTTTCCTCGCTTTTGTCTTTTTAAACAACAAGTGTGTATTCAATTTACACTTCAAAAATACATCCCTTGGGTGGGATGGCAGGATGCTTTCTGTTTATTTGTGCTCTGCACCGCCCCAAATTTCTACTATGAACATCTATTACTTTTTTTTCCAAAGATTTATTTATTTATTTATTTATTTATTTATTTATTTATTTATTTATTTATTTATTTATTTATTTATTTATACAAGAACCGGGGTACAGGCCAGATTCGCGGGAGGGTGAGAGGATTCACCGGAGACAGAGCTGGGAGCAAAACAGGCAGACTGAAGAAACAGGCACACAGCTGAGGGGAGCAGCGGGCGAAACAGGAGAGGTCTGCTCGCCATGTGGGACCCTCGCTGGCCGGCAGGGATCAAACAGGCGCTGCAGAGGCTACAGACAGCTTCTGAGCGCTGCGCTCAACGGCCTGCACCACCAGGGGAGGCCCTACATCTATTACTTTTATAACCACAAGGTTAAAAGTCCCTTTCCTCTCTAAATGTTATTCAAAGGGAAAGAAGTAGATTCTCGAGATAGCACAGTTTGTGATGCTGGGGACGGAGGTCTGGGGAAAGCAGCAAAATGTTTGAAAGCGTGAGTCCCAGGACATTCAGGTAAGCAGTTCAGCCCCAACTTGGCAAAACATCTTAAGAACTTTAAGTTTGTTCCAGGCCCCTTAACTTGGTAATCTTACTCTGAGGCTTCACCTCAAGAAGATACTTTAAAACACAACATCAGGAGGGGAGGGATTGGGGCCAGAATGGGGGGGCTGCAATTGTATGGGGAATATAAAAATAAAATTTATTATTTAAAAAAAAAAAAACACAACATCAAATTCTCTACATGTAAAGAAGCTGACAGAAGGCCTTGCATTTAATGGGGTGAGCTGGGATCCCCCGAAAAGTCCAGCAGCAGATATTAGGCAGCCCTTTCCAAGAATAAGTGGGACAGCTTTATGGAAACATGGCCCTGGGCTTACGAGCTAATGTGAGCTCTCCATTTCTCCTCCCGTCTGGAGGGACGTGCATGTTGACATGAATAACAACTAAGCCTCCTATGCTTTGTGGAAAAGTCAGACACCAGGTCTCCTGGCCAAATGCCTGCAATTTCATATTGCTAGCACATTCATTGTAATCCTGGGGGTGGCAGTTTTCTGTAAGTTTGCAGTGGCAGAACCAAGAAAGAAGGCATAGGCAGATTTCTATAGAAATGATTCCATGAGAGGGCCTCCCTGGTGGCCTACGGGTTGTCTCAGTGCTGTCACAGCCACGGCCTGAGTTTGATCCCTGGCCAGGGAGCTGGCCCACATGGCGCAGCTGACCTGTCCTATCTTTCCCACTGTTCCCCTTAGCAGTGTATTTCAGTAAATCTCCTGTTCTGCTCCCCACTCTGTCTCTAGTGAATCCTCTCACGCCCAGCATCTCTGACCTGCACCCCAGTTCTTCTAGGCATAAATAAATCTTAAAAAAAAAATGATTCCATGAGAGATGTTGAGGAAATAAGGGGGTCTGGGAGATTTCAGAGTGCAAAGTGGTCTGGGAACAGAAAGAATTTCTTAGGCTTGACTTCCATTGTCAAGCTTGTCACTAATCTCTGTTCCTGAACTAGAAAACCTGGATATTTGACTGAGAAATAGTTTCTCTTGATCAATAATGATTAAAAATAGTAGGAGGAAGAAACTAATGTGAGTGAAGAAAAACAGAATGGATAGTTTACATGGTTTTATTTATTTATTTAAGATTTTTATTTATTTTTTTATTTATTTATTTTAAGATTTATTTATTTATTTATACAAGCACTTGGTACAGTCAGAAGCGCGGGAGGGTAAGAGAATTCACCAGAGCCAGAGTGGGGAACAGAACAGGCAGACAGACGAAGTACACTGCTGAAGGGAGCAGCGGGCGGCAGGAGAGGTCTGCGCGCCATGTGGGACCCTCACCCGGCGTCCGGGGATCGAACCAGCGCTGCAGAGGCTGCGGGAAGCTTCGCAGCCCAGCGCTCAACCGCTGCGCCACCAGGGGAGGCCCTCAATTTGGAATTTTAATATATAGAAATTTTTTTTAAAGATTTATTTATTTATTTATGCCTACAAGTACTGGGTACAGTAGAGGTACGGGCGGTGAGAGGATTCACCAGAGACAGAGTGGGGAGCAGAACAGGCAGAGCTACTGAAATACGCTGCTGAGGGGAGCAGTGGGTGAGCCAGGAGAGGTCTGCTGCGCCATGTGGGTTGCTTCTTGACCGGGGATCAAACTCTTGCCGCAGAGGCTGCCGTTAGCTTCATAGGTTGCATCTTAACCCCTTGCGCCACCAGGGAGGCCCCTAATATATAGAATTTATCATCACAAAACCCCACAACTCTGAGGGTGTGTGTAGTTTTGTTAAATGGAAGTGTTTATAGTTTTATAAGAAATAAGACCCCTGGCTGGAGTAAGGTTTCCAAGAGTGGAGACCGACACTGGCAAAATGCAGCAAAGTTGTTTTCATCTGTTTCATAGCCACTTAGTCTCTGGTCTGTGGCTCAGCAATGGTGGAGAGTTCTGCTTTGGATGGAAACAATGAGTCACTAAGAACTGACTCTGGAAAAGAAGACAGAACTGAAGACATGTCTTTTCCACCTGAAGAACAATTCCAATGAGACAGGCAGGAACTATGATGGAGGAGACTGAAGTGGAGCTGGAGGACAAAGCAGGGACTGGAAGTTGGGGGTCTGACCCCCTAGTTCCTCCATTGTGAGGCTCCAAGTAAAATTCATGCACGATCTTCAATGCATGATGGTACCTGCTTCTCTGAGCTGGGTCCTGCTTCTCTGCAGGTGTGCATTTTTTCTCTGGCTTGATCTCAAGCTGTCTTGGGAAGGGTCTAGGTCTTAGTCTTGTCTTCCTGCCTACAGTTCATGCACTTTGGCCAATGGATGAGGGGTGATGGAGGGATGATGAGACTGTGGTTGGAGCCTGTGCTTGGTGGGAGGGAGAAAGGAATGGGTGGAGGTGGATGACCCCTCACCCTCTGAAATCCTGGCCCTCGCCTTGCTGGGCCTGGTGCTGGGATCACAGCCAACCCTCCTCTAGGGTGAACAACCTCAGGCTCTGCCCCTCTGGGTCCTGCCCATATCATAAAACAGCAGTGCTTCCTCTTCAGGGGTGGAGGCAGGAGTGGGGTGACTTGGGGGTTGAACCTGAGCATCCAGGACAGTTTATAAGCTGGAGCACTAGGCCCCTCAGCAGCATAGCCACCTTCCTCACCTCTGCACTCAGCCCGAGTCTCCAGCAGCATGGCCTTCAACGGCAAGTATGAGGTGGAGAGTGACAAGAATTACGATGAGTTCATGAAGCGCCTGGGTGAGTAAGCCCTGAGCACACCTCTGTGGGGCTTTGTCTTAGCTCATTTGGGGCCAGGAACCCAAACTCTTGGGGTACAACAAGACAGGACTTTAGTTATTCATTTATTCGCTCCCTCATTTGTTGAGCAACTAAGTAGTCTTTCCAGGTTCTGTGGATAAGGCTCTGACTTGAAAACAGAACATCTCTGCTTTACTATGGAAAACTTGAGGCCCAGAGAAGTTGTGTTACTAGTCCAAGGTCACACAGCTAGTCAATGGTGAAGTGGAGGCTTGATTGATTTATTTATGCCACGAATGATAGAAGACCTGCTGTATGAAAGGGCCCACCCCATGTCACTAATGGGATGTCCCAGCATGATATGCCCAAGGTCACACATCAGTCAGTGGCAGAGGTGACTGGAATCCAGGACCTACAATAGGATGATGAATGGTGCCACTCCCTGTTGCTTGGGGAGTGTAACCAAAGGATTAAGTCTAGAGGCTGGGTTTGCATGCCAGTCATACATTCAATTTTTCAACAAACAAGGGCCTCTTCCTGTGCCAGGCAGCAGGGGCAGAAGATGAAAGATCTCATGCCTCTTACTGCTCTGTTTGCAACACTGGTTTTGAGGAACCAGGCACTTGACAATCCTGCAGGAATCAGTGCTCTGAGTCCCAGGAGACCTGCACCCACACACCCACCTCCTCAGGGTCAGAGAGCATGACCAAGTGCACTGGGCCTTGGGGAGCAAGGATGCTTCTGTCACTTTGGGGGAGTGGCCCTGCAGGAACCTGACTTGCCTCCACCTGTAATCTAGTGCAGCACTTGGAGTGGGCGCCACAGTTCCAGAGCAAGTTCTGCCACCAGCTCCATGACACACTGGGGAACATTTTTCTGCTCTGGGTCTTTGCTCCCTTTTCAGCAAAAATGAGAGCATTAAAAGGCAGTCTTGGAGGGTCCATTTAATCCAAAACTTGGCCAGTTTCTGTTACACTTATGTTCTATTACTCCCAGAAGGGCAGCTATTATTGACTAAGTGTTCACTATGTGACAAGAGCTTCATACGGTCCAACTGAATCCTTGCAAGGACCTGGTCAAGTGGGCTTTATTACCCCATTTTGCAGAAGAAAACACTGAGGCTGGTGAAGCACAAACTTGCCTGAGCCACATGGGCTCATGGTAGGTGCTTATAACTGTCAGGCTAACCTGCAGAGAGGGAGGTGAGGTTTTGCCCAAAACCACAGGCTGGAAGCAGCTCTTGCAAGGCTTCTCTGCTTGTCCCGGGAAACAGGGCTCCCCAGAGATGCCATTGAAAAGGGTCGCAACTTCAAGATCGTCACGGAGGTGCAGCAGGACGGCCAGAATTTCACCTGGTCCCAGCACTACCCCGGGGGTCACTCAATGGTCAACAAGTTCATCATCGGCAAGGAGTGTGACATGGAGACCATGGGGGGCAAGAAGTTCAAGGTAAAGTCTGCTGGTGCCCTGCACTCCTTCCCCAGATCTCCTGCACCCATGCTAAGACTCCATCTCTGGTATTAAGAACGTAAGCCCTTGGCAATTCAGCACCCCTGGGTTTTAATGCTATGGTCAATAATGAACAGTGGGATAGTGAAAATGGTTATTAACATTGATATCCCAGACACTTCACTGAATGCTTCACACATCTTAAGGCAGGTGATCACTACCCCATTTTACAGATGGGGGTATTGTATTGTATTTTACAGATGGGGGTATCAGCAGAGCTTTCTGCTGATTAGGGCTGAGACTAATCACCCTGCAGGATCAGGACTTCACCCAATTGGCCTCGATCCAGAAGCCCCTCCTCTTGTTTATGTCACCTAGAAATGAATAGCCCATAACCTAGACTCATACCCGTCTGGGTTTGAAACTGCAGTCTTGGGGAGCACAGATGTGACAGACTGGCTATTTGTCCCCACCTTACCCAGATGGGTCCCTCTGGTCATTCACCCATCCTGGTCACCTGCAGCCTCCAGCCATGATCACGAGGGGACTTTTCTCCTTGCACTGCCAAGGTGGAAAATCAGTAGTCAAACTACTATATATGGCTATTCTGACACTTGGGTATTGAAACAGCATAATGATCTCACGCAGATGTCTCCCTGTCTCAGCACCTGGGGGTCTTTCAGTGGCTGCAGTCACACCCTGGCAGGACAGCACATCAGTCTAGCGATGACGGTCAAAACCAAGTCCCTAGTTCACGCTGGGGAGGGCTCACATGCCAGCACTCTGCGTTTCCCTGTGCAAGCCTTTACTCCCCTGGTAACTGTAAGGAGAAGGTACAATTACCACCCACGCTTTAGGGGTGAGAAACCTGAGGTGCAGCAAGCTTACATGCTTATGGGGTTAACACACTTTAGATTTGTGTGGCTGTGTATCTATAAGGACGGTCATTCTCTAGGGGGTAGCTGAGGCCATAGGCAGCTCTTCATCCCTGAGGGGGTTGGCAGGTCCCTGGGGGCCTGTGCTGGCTCAGGCTGAGGGTCACCTTCTCTTCCAGGCCACTGTGCAGATGGAGGGTGGGAAGGTGGTAGTGGACTTCCCCAACTACCACCAGACCTCGGAGATCGTGGATGGCAAGCTGGTGGAGGTGAGTGTCACACTGGCTCCTGGGACCTGCCTGAAAAATTCTGATAAAAGTTTTGGACACATTTTTACATGAAACGTCAGCCAGTGGGTTCTGACTCCCAGAAGCAGAGCTCTCTAGCTGGTCAGGAGTGCAGGGTGAACACAGGGCAGGCGCACTGGAAGAAGGTTTGTGCCAGACAGAATTGATGTCTCCAAGCTGAGCGAACCTGTTTCCTAATTCCTAGAGGCTCTTGAATAGGGAGCCTGTGTGCAGCACCCAGAATTCAGGGTCATCCTCACACATGCACACACATATACACACATGCACACACACAAATGCACATGCACACAGGCCAGAACCAGAGTGGAACCAGCTGGATTGCAAATCTTCCATTCAGAGGCCCAGAATCATCATGGATACCCCATCCTCCAGCAGCAGCACCCTCCTCCCCATCCAGCCCATCCCCGGCACCCCTTGTTCCTTGCCCCTCTCCTTCCTCTAGACAAAGCCTCTTGCTGCTTCTGCCTCCCTGCTTGCACTCAATCTCCCCCCACCCCCACCACGCCAATCTCGCAGCACTTCCCACTGTCCCTGCTCTCACAGAGGCCACTCGTCTCCCACCCCCTCCCCCTGGGCCTGCTGCTTTCCTCTGTGGGGTGTCAGGACCCACTGATGACATGTACATGTCTTGTGACAGCACGTCATATGACCTTGGGCCTGGGCACTTCACACAAAGGGCCTTCACCCACCAGCATCCTCTCCCACAAACCAGCATGACTTCCCAAGGGAGGGACCCTAGCTTCCCACACTCAGCCCCGGTGCGCTGCTAAAGCCATGGGGTGCAGAGGCTGAGTGTGGCCAGTCCACCTTAGCTGGGTTATGTGACTTCTCCAAGCTTTAGTTTTCCCATCTGCACCATGGTGCAGTCCTACTGTGTTGGGGTTTGATGAGATTGCATTGGGAGGTCCCTGGCCCGTGAAGTGCAAGGGACAGATGTGGAGTTTATGACATGACATGTTTGCACTGTGGCCCTGTTGTGCCCTCACAGTGACTCAGGCCACAGATTGAGAAACCGAGGCCCGGAGAAGTAGTGCTACATACTGTCTTCCACTTCAGCTGTGTCTGTGGGCAGCTTGGGGCCCCTGCACTAACTCCTCCTGTTCTGGATGCTTCTTTCAGATCTCCACCATCGGGGATGTGACCTATGAACGTGTGAGCAAGAGGCTGGCCTGAGCTGCCAGCTGCTCCGGGGTTGTCTGGCACCAATAAAGTGGGTCTCACAGGACCCTTCCCCCCAGAACCGCTTTGTCTTTGTCCTAGTTTCCTGGTATCAAGTCTGTTCTGACAGGGTTGGAAACCCTGGGGATGGCTAACAGGCTGGTCTTGGGCCCTGAGATCACATGGGATCTATTGTGCAGAGGGAGCCCCATATGTGCACTCCTGGCCCTTAGGCAAATGGATGCACAGAGTGGGAGACACGGCTGTGGCCCCTCGCCCCACCCTGCCACCAACACTGTGGGTAGAGAAACCTTGTTGCTTGAAGGCTCCTTCAAAGAGAAAAATGTCACCCAAGAGCTGCCTCTCGGATGGGCCACAGGGCAGACATCTCGGAGCTGTGACTGGGGCAGGAGTGGGCTTCCAGGAAAGGGCCCCCAGCTGCTGGGCCCCAAGGCCAGGCAGACTCGGGATGGATACCTCAGGCTACGCCAGGGTGGGTGGGCGGTATGGCCTGGACTCTGCTGTTACCCCGCTGTGATGTCATTCCTTTGGGTCTCTGTTTACCACTGGGTGCAAAACAGGGCCAAGCGGACCAGTGAGGGGACTGAGGAGAAATGACCTTCTGTGAGGGGCCAAAGGGGCCAGGGGATGAACAGGAGAGACAGAAAGGGGCTATGTGGTCCTGGCCTGGACAGAGGAGCCAGGGGAAGCTGCAGTGGAGGGGAAAGGTCAGAGGTTGCCTGCAGTCCTGAATAGAGGATTGAGGTAGATTTGGCTTTAGGATCTGGCCCTGTCTGATGACTGGGTCTGCCCACGGTCTGGGACTAGAGAACGGGGGCCTGCTTGCCCTGGGCAGATAATCCAGAGCATTGGCCAGATCTGCGTTCACCCTCCTCTTCCCAGAGGATCCCCATTCAGGTCCTGCCCTGATCATTTAGCACAAATGTCTCTGTGACAATTCACTTTTTATTACAATGTGTGTGTCACGTCTGAACACGGAGTCAACAGCATTGGCTAAACATTGATTAAAACTCTTTATAAAGTCAATGCTGAAAATGGTGGTTTCTAGGTAGTGGCTTCTAGCTAGACTGTCACCTGCCCAAAGCCTGAGCTCGAGGCCTCCCTTTGTGAAAAAACATAGTAGCATCAAATGAAAAATTTGCTCTATGACTCATCACAATTACTGCAAGCCTGAAGAAAAGAGAGAGGCAGGACTCATACTAAGACTTAAATTATCTAAATTATCTTGAATACCTAAGTCTCACAGGTGAAGTGTAAGAAATGAGTGCCCAGTGTCTGGCATACAGCAGGTGCTTACTAAGTGCTACCTGCCCTTGGATCCTTCCAGCTGAGTCATCTACAGCCTCTCCCTCTCAGGGTGGTCTTGGAAGGGACAGAGAGCACAGCCCAGATGCTGGCAGCCCAGCTCCTTTCTCCTCCCCCACTCTGTCCTGCAACTTGTTTATCTTTCCAAGAACAGCACCAAGCCTCCCCCAACCACCCACCAAGCCAGGACCCTGTGAATTCCATCCTTTTGCCAAGACTTATTGCTAATTAAGTGAACTGGGTAAGCATCAAATGAAACTAGAAATGTGGCTGCTTCTCCTCCAGACTGAATAATTACTTATAATGAGCTTGGATAATAAGTCTCTAAATAACAGAGTTAACCCTAATTAGGCTGAAAATTGAGAGACAGAGAGAACGAGAGAGGGAAGGAGAGGGGAATGAAGGGGGAGGAACAGAAGTTTCCACCTCAGTAACTGATTCAAGGGCAAAATCAAATTTAAATTGTTGGCAGGGGAGAAATTCCTGAGTTGGTGTTGTTAGATTCACAAACACACTGACTAGCAGACCTTCAGAGCTCAACTGACTTAAACTCTGTATTTCCCAATTATGGAAACTGAAGCTCAGAGAAAGTATGAAATTCACCCATTGTCACACAGCAGAGTGGGTCTGAGAGTCACGTGGGGTTGGGTGTCGCTGGCTGATGGAGGCTACAGTTACTCATTCCAGCTCATGAGGGTAAATGCAGTAAGGAGGGCGGGAGGAAAGCGTCCATTCTGCCAGCAGCTTGGTAGGGAGGCTTGCTCAGCTAGCAGCAGGGACAGTGCTTAAAAGCTTCATCTCCAGGCTCATATGATTTCTCCCATGTAGAAGCTATGTTTCCTTGGCATAAGTGCCTCCATTTCTCCCAGCTTCTGTTTCTACACCTGTGAAGAAATAGCAGCTGTACTTACTAATAATTGTCTTGCAAACTCACTACCTTACTCTACCCTCGGCTGGGTCCGTGACCGTCAGTCACCTCCATTACAGCCATCATTCTCAAGCCCTTGCCATGAAAGGAGGAGCAGTGCCTCCTTGTAGGGCATGTGGGTAAGCTGCTGGGTTTCTCAGTCTTACCTTGTCCATGTGTAATGTGGATTAACAGACTTTCTCTTCTGGGGCTATAGGGGGCATTGCAATGACAAATGGTAAAAATCCACACTGATGAATTTCATGAAATGAGGATTTTCATCATTTTGCTGTGCTGTTCAAAATGTTGCAGAGATTTTCCACTCCACTGACCTCAATTTGGCAGTCCTTTACTGCAGGTTCTTCATGAATTTCAACTTGACCTTTGATAGTCTTACCTTCCACTCTGCCTGGGAAATTGCTGCTCCCGCCAAATTCATTGTCCAGTGAAATGGGAGCTTCCCCATGCATCTTTAAACACCACCACTAGGTGGCACTCCATCACCCACCTGCAGCTGTTGAACACCAAGGTGTACTTACGCCCTGACCGGTGGGGGAGGGGCAGGCAGTGAAATCCTGGGCAATTGGGCCTTATACTAGGCTGTAGGTGTCATCTAGGGATGAAAATGCAGAGGTGATGAGGCTCCTCCAGTCAGGTGTGTCTAAGTCCCACTACTCGCCATAGTGAGAACTTGGAGGTCCCTGAACCTCAGTCCCCTCACCTGGAAAATGGCGATACTACTACTAGCTCATGATGATGCTGTGAGGACAAAAGAAGAAGGAAGAAAGCATGAGTGTAGAGTAAGGAAAAATTATCAGGCTTTTCTGCCCTCCCGCCATTAGGATAGATGAGGGAACCCTGTGGTCCTGAATGCATGCCTGATGGCGGGCACCTGAAGTGGGTACACCTGGGCTGAGGGACGGAGTTTATAAGGGCGGCATCACGGGGACACCAGCAGAAGCCAAGAACGAACGGAAGCCGAGAGAAGAAGAGAAGCCGAGAGAACGCCAGAGAGCCCAGATAGAGTGAGGATTTGCTGGGGGCTGGGAGGCCTGCCAGCCTCCCGGCCCCCCTGCACCCCTGCCTGCCATATGCCTGGTAAATCTAAATTAAAGACCTGCAAAACCACTGAGGACTTTGACTCCTCCTTTACCCGGTCTGCTGGATCAGAAAACCTGCACTATGGTCCTTTCCTGTTCCTACAATGAGGAAAGTCTCAAGTACAGGGATTGGAACACGGTAAGTGCTCACTAAATAGTTATGAGGTTCTTGGTGGTTCTACTGGTACACACCAGTACACCCAGAGGCTAAGGCCCTAGAACAGGCCAAGTGTCAAACCCTGGCTTTGCACAAATGACGCCAGGGCGCTCTTGTTAAGAGGAGCAGCCCAGACCTGTGAAGTGCAAGGTTCAGGTATGAAGACCAGGGAACCGTCACTGTTATGTGCTCCCCAGCCAGGCATGACCTTAGAGACCGTTCTAGTCTCAACCTTCCCGTGCTCCCCAGCCAGGCATGACCTTAGAGACCGTTCTAGTCTCAACCTTCCCGTTTGGCAGATGGAAAATTGAGACAGGAAAGGGAAATGACCTCCCCTGTCCACACCACTAGGGAGGGTGCAGAGGCCTGACTTCCTGTACAGCCTGTGTCTCTGGCACGGGCAGGGACCTGAATCACTGGTCAGAGCAGGCCCAGCAGCAGCAAAGTGGCTCACCTGAACACCAAGAGGAGCCCACATTTTACACTATTCCTCATACAACTCACTGTTGAAGCATGAAACCATTTATTCCATGCTCTTGCCAGAAACCTGAAGTATAGCCCAGAATGATAGCCTTCCCACCTAACAAATGAGCAGACAGAAAGGAGTGGAGAGCTTTTCTCAAGGTCATGTAGTGAAGAACAGGCAAACACCTCCCATCTCATTTATGGTGGACAAGAGTACTCTAACCTACAACATACTGTCATTGGTTTATTGTGTTAATTTTTTTTTTGTATTTAATTTTAAAATTCAATGAAAAGTTAGATTTCCTAGGAAGGCTAGATTTCCAGTTTCTCCGAAATCTGAAGGCTTGGCAACATGGAGCTCCCACCCCTGAAAGGTAGTAATTGGCCAGCAGCAGCCATATATCCTCTAGGAGACACAGTCCCCACCCCACCCAGTCACCCAGTCGGGTTCACTCACTGTATCTCCAGGCTGTCTGGTTCAAGGGAACATTTGGTCTTGAGATTTCTGCCAAATGCTACAGCTTTTCTGCTGAAAGTCATGTCGAAAAAAGGCCTCCCTGAGGAGCAGTGAAGGGGGTAAATGAGGGCTAGGAAGGTTCTTCCCAGGCTACAGGGGCAAGAGGCAGCAGAGTCCCCCAAAGGCAGGTTCCTCCCAGAGGAAGCAGTGAAGCCCAAGCCTGGTCCCAGATCTTCACCTCCACAGAGGGGGCTTGGGAAACAGCCCCAATGCGGAGGCTGTTGGGAGACAGACAGATGGAGCCACAAACCATATTAGCAAGAAGCTACGTTTCTGTATTTCTGATTTCTTGCTGGTGAACATGCTTGGGGAGCACCTGCCACTCCATAAATCAGGAGCATGCATGCTGGCATGAACCCATAGTCACAAACCCACAGTTGTCACAACTTTACTTACAGTAGCAAGGGCATGGGCCTCCCCGGTGGCGCAGCAGGTTGAGTGCAGCACTGTGAAGCTGTCCTCTGCAGTGCAGGTTCAATTCCCGGCCGGCCAGGGAGAGAGTCCCACATGGCGCAGCAGACCTTTCCTGTCTCGCCCGCTGCTCCCCTCAGCAGTTTCCAGTCCGTTTGCCTGTTCTGCTCCCCACTCTGTCTCTGGTGAATCCTCTCACCCTCCCGCGCCTGTGGCCTGTACCCCAATTCTTGTGTGTGTGTGTGTGTATATATATATATATATATATATATAAAAACAATAGGAGGGCATGGAAACAACTTAAGTGTCCACAGAGAACTGGATCAGAAAGAGGTGGGTTAAAGTACTGAATGGTGTCATTTATATGTGGAATATTGAGGAAACAAGATTAAGGGCCAGATGAAGTCAAATAATAAATCCTAGAAATCTGACTATAGACTGAGGCTACCAGAGGGAAGCAGGAGAGGCAAGAGCACAGTGAGGAAGAGCAGTGGGCTGTGCTGGTAGACTATGGATGATTTGGTGTAGCAATAACCTGAAGGGGGAGATCCTGTACCTCTAAAACACACACAACATTGTAAACCAGTTACCCCCCCAAAGAAAAAAAGGGGCTGCAGATGCTGACAATTTGAGCTTCAAACTCAATTTGGTCTAAAGTCTCAGAACACTCAGATTGAATTACAGAATTGGATTTCACATGACCAGGAAGACTTTCCATAGTCTGTGCTGTTACCCCCTAAAGAGCCTTTAATAAAATTCAAAGCTTAAAAAAAAAAAGAAGAGGGGCCTCCCTGGTGGCACAGGGATTAAAGTCTCAGCACTATCAAGCTATCGCCAGCCACTGCGGCCTGAGTTTGATCCTGGGCCAGGGAACTAACCCACATGGCGCAGCAGACCTCTCCTGTCTCGCCCATTGTTCCCCCCACCGGTGTATTTCAGTAGATCTGCCTGTTCTGCTCCCTGCCCTGTCTCTGAATTCTCTCACCCCCTGCACCACTGACCTACATTTCAGTTCTATGCATAAGTAAATCTGGATGGTTTTTTTTTTTTTTTTTTTTTTTTTTGTGGGACCCTCACAGGTGGCCGGGGATCGAGCTGGTGCTGCAGAGGCTGCGGGCAGCCTCACAAGCCAGCGCTCAACTGCTGCGCCACTGGGGGAGGCCCATGTAAGTAAATCTTTAAAAAAGCAAAGCAAGTCAGAATGACAGATATGTATCAGATGTTTACAACGTGGATGATTTGGCAAGGTAAAAGTTATATAAACTAGCAGACACTATTAAAGAAGTGAGGATTCTGGAGGCAGGGAGAGAAGTCAAAGGGGTGAAAAGATGCTACAGGGTGTAGGGCAGCTTCAGGCCCGTTCTTGCTGTCCCTAGACAAATTTCTCCATGCTCCCCAATTTCCAGTCTGTAGAATACAGCTCATGGTAACCTCTACCTGGCAGTACTAGGATTTTTTTTTTTAAAGATTTATTTATGCATACAAGAGCTGGGGTACAGGCCAGAGGTATAGGGGGTGAGAGGATTCACCAGAGTTGGGAACAGAACAGGCAGACTGACTGAAATACACTGCTGAGGGGAGCAGCGGGCGAGTCAGGAGAGGTCTGCTGCGCCATGTGTGTGGGTCACCTCTCTGCCCAGGGATTGAATTTGTGATGCAGTGGCTTTGGGTAGCTTCACAGTGCTGCGTCTTAAGCCTGTGCGCCACCAGGGAGGCCCCAGTTACTGGGATGATTCTAAGAAATACGACAAGCAGATTCCTTAGCATGGTGCTGTGCACCCGACAAATGCTCATCCACGCCGCTGTTCTGACTGGGGCCACTGAGACCAGAAGTTATCCTTGCTTGGGTGAGGGGCCTGAGGCCACAGCCATCAACCCAAGTAAGCCAAGCAGCAAGCTTGTTTCAGATGCTGGACAGCTATGAGAAAAAGGGGAAGGAAATGACAGCATGACAAGGGCTACACCAGATTGACAATCAGGAGGCTAAGGTACAGGAGAAGGCCCTCCACCAAGTGGGCAGGACTTGTGCAATCAGTTGAAGGCCCTTTGAAGTTTCTTGGAGAAAGAATTCGCCTCCAAGACTGTAACCTAGAAATCCTTCTGAATTTCCAACTTGTCTGACAGGCTTGGATTCACCTGCAACATCAACACTTACCTGAATTTCCAGCCGGCTGGCTTGCCCTACAAATCGCTAACTTGCCAGCCCCCATACTCGCATGAGCCAATACCTGAAAATTAATCTCCCTCACGTACATCTGCTTTGGTTTTTTGCAAGAGGTGGGATGTCAACACTCACTCACTCCAGCTGCCCAGTCCGTGTCTCCAAGGAGGCCGAGCTCCGAGCGGAGAGGCCACCAGGGCTGACTTGGGAGAGGGGGGAGGAGGTGGGGAGAGAAACCCAGGAAAATAACAGAGACCATGAGCAGGTGACGTGTTTATTGTGGGGACGCACTTTTCTGTGAGGCTCAATCAACCTTTAGTCCCCAAAGAGAAAGATACAGTAACTTGGAATCCAAACCAGTTGCACATAAATAGAAGGAGGCTGGCAAAGGAAAAAAGAAAAACAACAAACCGGTGTGCAGGTTCCTATGCTAACGTAACCAAGTGGCAGAGCCTGCTTCCCATCCAGGCTCTTCCATCTCCCGTTCCCACGCTGGGGCTTCAGCTGTGAAGAAAATCAGCCTCGGATCCTACTCAGCAGCCACTGGCTGCCCCCGCTCCCACTCCCAACCTTGGGACTGGCAAATGAATCAGGAAAACCAACCTTGGTTTTCCTTAAAAACAAACAAAAAATTCTTCTGTAGTTCTTTGCACCTCCCAATTCTGACGGGTGTCTCCCCAACTCTGAACCAACCCCACCCCCCAAAAAAACCCACACTGAGCACAAGCCAAGAGACAGAATTAACACATATTGCACATGGTTCCCAGAGTCTTCCTGAGAGCCCTCTTGCTGCAGGGACCCCAATACTGGCTTTCAATCCAACCGATTGCTTGCTGTCAGTGAATTCACAGACCCACGCACAACCCTATACTCCAAATCCAGCTGGCCTGGAGCAAGGATTCCACACCATCATTTGTCAGTGGCCCAAACTGAAGCAGAGGCTGGACTGTACCCCACTCCCTGGCTGCCTGGTAGAGGGAGATGGGGGTTGTGGGTTGTAAGCCTCTGTCTAGCAACAACTTTTATCCTCGGCCTGGTTATTGAAGTTCCGCAGGTGAACACAGCATTCAAGATGTGGAAACTTCTGGAACTGAGAGCCTGGAAAATATGTCTCCCAACTACAGGCTTTTGCAGAGGAAGCTCGCTGTTCCCATAGGTCAGCCACCAGCAGGGTTAACCTAATAGCCCTCGCGGGAGACGGGCTGTGTGACCATGCTGTATTTTTTCTTTCTCCTAAGATTTTTCAAGTATCGCCAAGTCCCTGATGTGGCATGTAAACAAGACATCTTACTGAGCAGAAAGCTAGGTTACTTTGGGGAGCAGCAGCATATGAGCGCGCGAAAAGGTTGAGTAAGGTTTTTAGCTGGACAACCATGGCGAGACTGAGTCTGAGGCATCACACACAGGTCATAGGAAGAAGGGCAGCCACTGGGGCAGAGCGCACGCAGGCTGCCCCTCCTTCCCAGAGGTGTTTTCGCCATCGGCAAAAGAATAAAGAAACCAGACATGCTGAACATCAGGGGGCTGGTATGGCTCCCAGTCTCCCTGCCTGGCTTCTTACCAGGTCTTGCTGTATTCTCTGGGACCCTGCTCCAGGGAGTGGCACCGAGCCACCCTCTGGTCTCCAGGCAGTAAGTGGAGGATGTCCAAGGACGACACTTCCTGGAGGATGTTCTTGGGTGAGGTATATAACTGACTATTTTGCTCTGGGTCAGTTCTACTTAAAAAGAACGTGAATCTTCTCCATCCAAGGATAGTAAGGCTCTGCGGGGACCCCAGCTCCATTGGGTCCCCCTTCTGCCTGGGTCCCAGGCCTTCTGCAGGCCCAAAGGTGGCCGGCCTATCTGTCGAAACAGCCCGTGGGAAATGTGTGGCTGCTGCTGAAGTAGCTGCTTCCGTAGGTGGTGGACAGGCAGTGCCTGGGTTCGGCTGTGATGGCCATCTGCATGCCGAGGGATGTGGGGAGGCGTAGGGGACAGAGGTCCAGGGGCTGGAGGGCCGGGTACGGGGTGGGGAGGGATGAGCCAGGCCCCCCCGAGAGCAGGCTCCCAGGACGGTGGACCTGCAGCGAGTCCCGATAGGCCAGGCACAGGTCCTGCACCGGGGTCTGGAACGGAGGCAGGGCCGGGGTCGCTGGCTGGCTGAGGGCCGGATAGGCGGGCGGCTGGAAAAGCACCTGTGTGGGGGTGGAGGAGTTGCCAGAAACCATCGCCAGGGCCTGGCTCTTGACAGCAACGGCGTCCTTGAGGATGTTGTCATATGCTCTGAAAGGAAAGGGCGTGTGTGAGACTTGGAGGTCAAAGGCCACAGTGCCAGACACTGTGAGCACCTCTACCTGCCTGGCTAAGTGTGACCCCCCAGGAGATCTGTGCTATGTTGCTGGGCCGTGCCTGTCGCTTCAGCTGCTCTCTACCTACATATAGGTCTCTGAGCTCAGCTTCAATCTGCTCTCCCCAAAAAACCACTTCTGACTTCTCAAGACCAGCCTATGTTCCAAATGCCATGTCACTGCCCCATCCCAGCAGTCAACACCCCTGAAAGTAACTTCCAGGTCACTACCTAAACCCGGGGGTGAGTGCAAGCTCCAGGAGGGATGACTCTGTAAGTTTTGGTTCACTGCTCCCCTCATCTGACACTGCTCCCCATGTCTGACACTGCTCCCCATGCCTGGCACTGCACCTGGCATTGACAGGTAAGGGTGGCCACCACCTGTGTCCTCAAGGCACTCATGAACTAACAGACCCCAAGCAAGCTGCCTTCTAGGGTCTATTTTTCTCTATCTGAAAAGGGGATGGATTAAGTTTTTTGAGGGGAAAAAAAAAAAAGATTTCCCAGGATAAAAATTCTTGGAAAGAATTAAAGAGATTTGGGCCTCCCCTGGTGGCGCAGAGATTAAACGCTGGACTGCGAAGCTAACCGCAGCCTCTGCAGCACCTGTTCGATCCCTGGCCGCCGGCGAGGGTCCCACATGGTGCGACAGACCTCTCCTGCAGCCCGCTGCTCCCCTCAGCAGTGTATTTCGTCAGTCTGCCTGTTCTGTTCCCTGCTCTGGCTCTGGTGAATCCTCTCACCCTCCCGCGCTTCTGACTGTACCCAGTGCTTGTATAAATAAATAAATAAATCTTAAAAAAAAAAAAAGAATTAAAGACATTTATGTAAGAAAGGAGCAGATAAGGCTGCAGCAGATCTGAGCAGTGAGCCACCACAGAGTGCCCAGCACAGAGAAGAGGTGGGGCTGGCAGACCCAGGGCCCGTTCAGCACTCATACCAGGCATCCCCTGGCTCTGGGCACCTTCTAAAAGGGCATATTTTAATACCAGGTCCCAGGAGAGGACTGGCATTTTAGAGGAATGAGATAGACAGTAACCTTGCCTGCTGAGCAAAGGTTCTCCCATCAGGGGCTTGCCAGTGATCAGTGGGATGGGCATCGGGTGATGCCACCATCTGTCAGGTGGGAGAGGGTCTGGGCATAGCTAGGCAGGATCTCTCTGAGGCTGTGTTCCCAGCAGTTTCCTTTCCTCAAGGCCCAGAGTGCCTTTCTGTGTCTCAGAAACATTAAACACCTTCTCCCCGGTAATCACAAGGGCATCTGCAAGGCCACAGAGACCTCTACTGTTTTTTTTGTTATTTTTTTTTAAAGATTTATTTCTTTGCATAAGAACCGGGGAACAGGCCAGATGTGTGGGAGGGTGAAAGGATTCACCAGCACCAGAGACAGAGCAGGGAACAGAACAAGCAGAATGACAAAATAAACTGCTGAGGGGAGCAGCCCAAGACAGGAGAGGTCTGCCGCGCCATGTGGGTATCTACACAGCCGGTGGGGATCGAACCGGTGCTGCAGAGGCTGCGGACAGCTTCACAGCATTGCTCTCAACCGCCTGCGCCACCAGGGAAAGGCCTCTACTGTTAAGCCATCCCGGGCTCATATGGCTATGAGGTCAGTTTGGTGGCCACATCCTAATGAGAGTCATCAGTCATCACCCTAAGAGGGCTGATAACCCGCACCCAAATGGAGGGCCCAGGCATTTAGGAAGCTGTGCGCACTGGTCCTCCTCTCCCCTACTCTCTGATGGTGAATGCAAGCCCACAGCTACCCCCAAACAGGAAGGACCAACTCCCCAAGCCCCAGTTCTACCAGGTGTCACCGTGGCCCATTTGACATGAGACACTAGCTGGGACAACCACCAGAAGCCCAAGACTTGAGGAAATAGCCTGGGGTGGGTCTCAAGAGCCAGTGGAACCTCGTAATTTCCGAAGCTCGGAAGGACCACAGGGGCACTGACACCAGCAGGATTTCCAGGCATGTGCTGAGATGCTCCAGGGAGTAGTTGGAGATCCTCTGCAGGTCTCTGGTCCAGTAGGGAGAAAGCTGAAGGCAAATCCTAGCGGCCCCAACGCAGGCTGCAGCCACCACGGAGGGCTGGAATTTGTAGAAGATATGATCTGCCAGAGAAGCACAGGGAGTCAGCATCATAAAGCCTCCCCGCACGCTGGAGGCACTGGGCACCCCTTCACCTGCTTGTGGCCGAGAACAGAAAGAAATGACGTCAGAGGCTGTTCACTGTGCACATGTGCATACACACACACACACACACACACACACACACACACACAAAGCCCCATTCTTGCATTTGAAGCACTTTAGCTCTCAGTCTGGGCTTTCTGATGTCAGACTAGAGCAGTGATTTTCAAAATCTGGTCCATCTAGGGGACTACGAGGGGCTCACTGACGGGCTACTAGGGAACGTCTTCCTTTTCTTTGGTCTTTGAGGTGAATGACTCTTCACTTCAAAGGTTCCTGAACTAGAGGCTACTTATTAACAGTAACAAAGCCTGGCCCACAATAGGCACTCAGTAAAAATCTGTGGAATGAATGAATGGCTCTGAGAGTGTGATATTCGTAACTAAAACTGGACCTTCCTTAGGTTTACTGAGGAATCGTCCCTCCACCCCACTTATTAAAGTATGAGTGACAAAAAAGGTATAAAATGGGGTGTTTTGGAACATGTACACTGGTGAAATGATCTGGGAAATCTTATGTCCTACTAAGTGGTTACTAACTCATGGAGTGGGGCACACTGGCGGTTCCTGCAATTTTCACAAATGACACTTGGTTATCAGTATGTTATTACATGATCTTAAATGGTTCATGATTTCCAATTTCTTTAATGTCTGCCTTTAAAGTATGAATCAGGCAGGGTGTGGCTATAATTATAGGTGTGGTTAAGGAGAGAAGACGCCCCCGTTTCAAATCCTAGCAATGAGTTGGGGTCAATGACCTCTTGGGCAACAATGACGGAAATTGATTTGTAAAATGAGAATATCAGAAATGATTTTCATAGAGTTGTTGTGGGGTTCCAATGAGACAATGCACACAAATCCCTAAAATAAAGTGCCTTGCACACGATAAGCAGTCAATTAAAGTTAGATATCACAGCAGCTGCTATTGTTATCAGAGTTTGTGCCAGGTTATCAGGTAGTAGCATCAACAATGTTTCTGACCAAGTATTTTACTTAATACTTAGGTTTTTAAGACACTGGGAAGAATGAGAATCAAACAGGGTAACTTTATAGCTAGAGTAGGTATAAAACTATTATGTATGATGATAGTTCTTCTGGAATCACCTACTGCAAATATGGACTATTTAGAGAATCTGTAATATTTCAGGTTACCATAAGGACAATCACCAGGTGACCTCTAAGTTTGTAGGGTACCAGTCACCTAATAACATTTTACTGATAACATGGTAGGTAAGTCCTTGCACCTTCTTCACTCATCCTCTGCTCTGCCAAGTGGGAGGGATTTGGGTGGATGGGCCTGGATGCACACATGGTGTGACGGTACTGACATGGGGCCCCACCTTGCAGGGTGACCTCGAGGAAGTAGTGGGCATACTCCTTGAGGCATTCTTTGGTCTTGCGGGGGCAGATGGTGGGCCAGCTATGGCAGTGGTGGTCCTTCTCACTGACAGAGGCCAAGAGGTAGTAGTCAAGGAAGTGGGCAGGGGTAGGCAGGCAGAGATTCCAGCAGAAGGCCTCCAGGAGCAGCAACTCCGTGCCCAGCAGCTCCTGCTTGGTTAGGGTGAAGTTCTGGCTGCTCAGGATCCTCGTGCTGTTGATCTGCTCCAGCTTGGGCACATGGTCTTCCCGATCCTCGAACTTACCTGCAGGACAAGCAGAGGTTACTGGAAGACAGTCCTTGCCTGACCCAGGCAGGGAAGGCCCACCTCCAAGTGTCTGGCAGGCGCTGGAGGGAATACGAATGACCGGAAGCTGGGAAGTAAGAGCGCCCATTCCGATCTGTCACACCTGGGCTCCAGCTGTGTGATCAGGCACAGGTGTCTCAGCTCTCTGTGCCTCAGGTGCCTCACCTGTAAAATGGAACCTATGCCTCCCAAGCTTTGTGTTCAGTTCAGCAAGAAAAAAACACCTCAAATGTTTGGCCTAGCAGTGGACACAAAAGGTGCTCAAAGGGGTTTAGCCAGGGCAGCAAGGGCTCAGGGGATAAGGTGGATCCTCTCTGCATCGGCACTCATTCAGCCTTAGGACTGGCCAGGGGGTCAGGCCACAACGAGAATGAACTTGCAGCTCTAACCCTGTTCCTCCAGACATGGGAAAATATGTCATCCCCAACCCCTTACCCACGATGTCTTCAATGTTGAGTTTAAACCCTGTTTGTTAGTTATTAGTTTGGGTCCCTCAGAAACAGTATGTGTGGAAGGGAGCCTAGGAAAGATGGGTATGGGAACAGGAGGAGACAAGAAATGGCGAAGAGTAGGTTCCTTGGTGGCACAAGGGATTAAGCACCACACTATGAAGCAATCCGCAGTCTCTGCAGCACGAATTCCATCCCCGGCCAGCCAGAGAGAAACCCACATGGTGCAGCAGACCTCTCCTGTCTTGCCCACTGCTCCCCTCAGCAGTGTATTTCAGTCAGTCTGCCTGTTCTGCTCCCCACTCTGTCTCTGGTGGATCCTCTCACGACCCCACATCTCTGGCCTGTACCCCAGCTCTCACATGCATAAATAAATCAACCTTTAAAAAAAAAAAGAAAGAAATGGCGGAGAGCCCAAAAGGCCATATTATCAAGTGTGGCACCTCTGTGGGACACTGGATCTTAATCTCATGAGGAATTCTGAGACCCCATATAAACCCTGAACCTGGGATTATGCCAGTCAAACGTCAAGGAACCAAGTCATTGACCTCTGAGTCCTTGGCCGTCACCTCTGAGTGATGGCTCAGTGGCCAGGCTCACTGGGGGTCCAGGCCCAGGGCTGGCTGTGGGTGGGATGTGGCAGTCTCTACTGGGGAAGGTTCTGCAAGGGGGCCTCTAAGCCTCAGCTCTGCTCACTCTGGAGAACCCTCCCCATCCTTCTTTCCCGCTGCCAATCTCCTCTGATCATCACTTTCCAAGTCCTTGACCACTGCAAACCTTCCTGGATCACAATCCACCCACACCACTTTTAAACGAGACTACAAGCCCTGGCCTCCATGTCCAGCCTGGTCCAGCTGATGAGTGAGGGTCAGGAGAGGCCAGACACAGACAGGGTGCTCACACACCCGTGCAGGGCTACATGCCTTTGACTCAGTTCTCAGCAGACTTCCACACTCTGGGGAGAGGTAAGAAGGGAACCACTCCAGGCTGCCCTAGAGCAGCTCCAACACATTCCTCAGCAAGCCTGTAAAGCTGTCACGGAGAAAAGACATGGACTTTGAGAAGCCAGCTTCACTTCTCCTCCTTGGTGAACTTGACCAGAGTCCACCACACCAGTTGGGCAAAGATGCCAGACATAAGGCTGGCAGATTGGATGGCAGGAATGCAGTGGAGACTACTGCCAGCAGGTTACCTGCAGCTTAGAGTTGCCCCAGACTGGTCTCCTTCCGGAACCCTACTTGCAAGAATTCAGCCCGGCCTGGCCCTGCCTCCAAAGGGCACACCTTCCCTTGTCTTGCATGCACAGGCAACCCCAGTAGGTAAAGGCAAGGTCAGTGCTGCCCATGGGGGAAGACCCTTTTGGATGGCTGGGGATTCTGGGCAGGGACCTGGATGACCAGGCTGGCTGGCCTCTGAGGTCCTCCACCTGCAGCACAGGATCCAGCCATGTGCTGCCCCAACCCCTCCTCCAGCTGTGAGTACAGGGCCCTCACCACCACATCAAGTGTCCCCCAGAGCTCCGTTCAGAGGCCCCTGCATGTCACCAGGACACTGCTCACAGGCAGACGGCTTCCAGACCTTTCAGAACTCTGCCTTTGCTGCAGCTACCAGGTCCAAGAGAATGACCCCAAATGGAATGTGCCACGGATTATGTGAATTCACCTGTCCCCCACACTTGGGCGGCTTTTGGGGGATCCACCACCCTGTCAACGAGAGCCAGGCAGGCAGGGTGAGACTCTTCCAGGCACTGGTCCTGCACCCAACAGCACTCAAGCCCATGGCGTCCCTCTCCTTCCTAGGTACATGCCCCATGCAGATGCAACGGCCAGTGGGATGGAAGCTGCTAAGTGCCCAGCATACAGAAAGGAGCTCAGGAGCAGTGGCGCACTGGGCTTTTATTCATGCAGGACCCACCCTGGACCCACCCACGAAGGTCCTGACCGATCCAGATCCCTAGAGGAGGAGAAAAAGCTGAGCTTCCCCACCTTGGAGTAACCTCTGATACTGCTCTTAACTGCTGGCCAGCTGACCCTGCTTACTGACTGTCCCCCAGCACAATGCCTTTCCAGCCAGAAAATATTTTATGAGTTCCCTGGTGCTACACATGCCCAGCGCCTGGCTGACATTCCCTCCCCTTGTCCACGGCCGTGAGCAAGTGGTAGTAGGCCTCTGTCCCCTGCATTGCAGCGGCTGCTGCCCTGCCACCACCACTCAGCTGCAGGCTCCTATCGACAAGCTGCACAGACACCAGATGCCTGGAAGGCTGCAGGCGTTTGCCTGGGAGGCGAGGACGTGAGTCCCCAGGCTGTTCCAACTCAGACCAGAGCAACAGACACTCTTGGATTGCTGATGTACTTTCTCTTTGGAAAATTTTCAAATCCACAGAAAAGACAGAACCAGGAAGTCAGATGACCCTTCACCCAGATTCTCCAATTGCTGACCAAGCCACATGCACTCTCTCTGTCTCTTTCTCTCTCTCTCTCTCTGTGTATGTGTGTGTATACTGGTTTTACCAAATCATTTTCAATTAAGTTACAGACATGACCTGCCACCCCAGACCCTTCAGCATCCATCCTGGGGGCTGTCATTTTCCTACATACTCAGCACTATCAGCAATCTTAACATCAGCATGACAGCAATAACTTTTCCTGACATTCAGGCTACATTTGACATTCCCCAAAGGTCCACAACATGCCTTTTATAACCTTTATATTTTTGGATCCAGGGTCGAACAAACTTCATATTAGGGGACTGTTGCATCTCTTTAGTCCCCCCCTTTCTTAGTTTTTCATCAGTGACTCTGGATGAACACGGCCTCTTAGAATGTCCCATACTCTGGGCTGCCTGATGGCTTCCTCGTGACCAGTGTGGACAAGGACACTGCTCCGGGT
This sequence comes from Talpa occidentalis, assembly GCF_014898055.3. Classification (NCBI taxonomy): domain Eukaryota; kingdom Metazoa; phylum Chordata; class Mammalia; order Eulipotyphla; family Talpidae; genus Talpa; species Talpa occidentalis. Next base: position 85,331,311 of record NW_023605305.1, read on the forward strand.
CTGCTCTGTCCTCACCAGGTCATAGTCTGTCCTTACCAGGGGTCAGAGAACAGCAGTCTGGCCCAGCAACAGTGACATGCTTCATCATTTGATTAAGGGGGTGACACCAGGCCTCTCCATTTAAAGGAACCATTTTTCCATGAAATTAGTAAGGGATATGTTAGGTGACGTCATGAGGCTGGGCATTTCCTGTTTCCCAATAACCTCAGTGGTTTGGACCCATGACAATCCTTTCCTGAATACGTTACTACGACTAGGGTTGAAAAGAACTTTTAGCAATTCTATCACTCACCTCTGATTTTTCATTTTGATGCTCCTAACTGTTCTCAGTGTGAAGAGAGGGAGCTCTATGGAGACAGCCCAGGTAAAGGAAATTGCCAGACGTTAGGATAAGAGCGGCCCCGAGTCTTGTTTGAAATGGGCGGACTAAATCAGCGACTGGGAATTCTGTCTCAACATCCTGTCCAAACAATTTGCCTGCCACAATGATGGTAAGGCGCCATGCTAGACACAAAGTGTTAGGATTACCTCACAACTTCCTGGAAGGAGAAGGCTCAAACCGTCACGCACAGCTGGAGTATAGCCCTTCTGCACAATCCAGAGCAAGCTATGACCCTACTTATCTGCTCTCCGCCTCATGGACCTACCCTTTAAATAGCTCCTAACGCCCTTCCAGAAGCAAGGCTAAAGTCTCCATTCTAGCACTTGTACTCTCTTTTGTGAGTCTCTGGTAAAGCCTTGTGTGGTTCAGCTACACCTAGCATTCTCTGATAAATTCTTTCCCTACAGGGCAAAGGACCCCACTCTTTTGGCTTGGTCCCTATAACACTATCATCATACCTGTGCTATTAAAAAAACATCCTAAGCTATCACAGGGCTCAGCCTGGCTCTTGGGGACCAGGCACAGACACATGAGTCATGAGGAAGGCCTTACACAGCCTCACATAGCCAGTGGCCCAGTCTTCCTACCACCCCCAGGTCTGGCACATGGGGTGCTCCTGGCAGGTCACACTGATGATGGACAGATGACCATGAGGTTAGCCAAGTGGCCTCAACTCTTAACCACAGACTGGGCGATGGTGACAAGACACTGCTGACCCTGCCAGCCTCAGCAGGACACCCCCAGTTCGAGTTCTTTCTACTGCTTTCCTTTTTTGTTTAAAACGATTTTGGGGGAAGGGAGTGGTAAAACGCATAGAACCTAAAATTTCCCATTTTAACCATTTTGACCGCACAGCTCTGCAGTATTAAATACATTCACACTGTTGTGTAACCAATCTCCAGAACATCTTGCAAAACTGAAACTTCGTCCCCAGGAAGCAGTTCCGTAGGCCCTAGGCCCGGCCACCACCATTCTGTTCCCTGTCTCTACGCATCAACTAAAGTCTGCTTTTCTTCTTTTGCCTGCTGTCCTAGCAACCAAGTTTTCAAGCAGACCAAAGAGGATTCCTGATTTTTCTGAATTAGTGCCAAGAGAAGCAGTATTTCTTATTGCTTAAAAAAATAAAGAAATAAAAAGCAACACCAAAACTCTTCATTAAGGAGATCTTTAAATATACCAGGAAAAAAAAAAAAAAAGCAGAAAGAAAAAAATGGTATAATGAACTTCCAGGAATGCAGTCCCCAGTTCTGACAATCAACATTTAGCCTGCCTTTAGGAAAATTCTTAAACCAAAAGGTAAAGAGCGCAGAACAGGATTCTATAAAGTCACTGCTGCCCTGTTTTCCATCCTCGACCCAGCTCCATCAGTTTCCCAGACAGGCTGCTTTACACTGATTCCTTCTTAGTCTCCCCAACAGTCCCTCATGCTGAGGAGGCCCATTTAAACACCCACTCCCGGCTACCTGCTGCCCAGCAGGCACTAAGCCTGGGTCAGAATGAGGTCCGCCACCTGGCTGAAGAGCACCCTTCCCTAAAGAAGTGCAAGGCCTTTAAAAACATGCCAATCTGGGCCTCCCTGATGGCGCAGGGGTTAAAGACAGCGCTATCAAGCTATCAACAGCCTCTGCAGCACGAGTTCCATCCCCGGCCCTAGTTCCATCCATGGCCAGCCAGGGAGCAACCCACATGGCGCAGCAGATCTCTCCTGCCTCGTCTGCTGCTCCCCTCAGCAGTGTATTTCAGTAGATCTGCCTGTTCTGCTCCCCACTCTCTGGTGAATCCTCTCACACCCCCACCCCACACCTCTGTTCTACACCCCAGTCCTTGTATACATATATATTTTATTCTCTTCAAGAAAGCTTCTATTTTAAAGTTTTTTCTCCTCTTTTCATCTGAGGATGAGAAACATAATTTGATCAGGAATTGAGCCCCCCAAGCCTGCCCTCCACCCCTGCCCTACTGTTAGGCAGTTGACGATGAAGGGAACCAGGGAGGAATCAGGAACCATTTCAATGGCTCTTGGCCTCGTCCTCAGCTCATTCTGCTAACAATCCCAGGGGGCTGGCAGTTCTCCACAGGGAATCAGAAGCTGCCCATCACCTAGCTTGGGTGGGGTGGGGGTGGGAGGCAGAGTAAAATGAAAAGTCTGGTTGGCTCCTCCAGGAGGGTGGGGACCCCAACACATCTATCTTGATGAACATTATGAATCCCGTTTACCCCACACAGCATCTGGCATAAAGTTAATACTTAATAAAGAGTTGGTAGTTGTTTTTAACAATCCAATAAATAGCTCCAAAGTCCAGAGCTTTCTATACCACAGGCAGGAAATCCCAGATAAAGTCGTGAGATCTCTGTGATCCCAGAAAGTCTCCATAACTAATGTGTCTGGGGAGAGGAGTTCCCCAGGAGTGGGGGTTCCACCAGTGTGTACCTCCCATTGGGGTCAAATGTTCTCCACAAACATGATGATTGCTTTCCCCCAACTCCCTACTTCTGCTATTTAATCATTTAATGCCAGTGTCTTTCCATGAAGGAGCTGTGTGGTAAATAGGACTTGAATTTTCTTTCACTGACAGAATTGAAGTTGAAGAGTGAATCTCTAGGGGGAATCTTTCCCCAACTAGTTTTTTTTAATGCTATTAAAATATGTTATTTATTTGTTTTAATTGCAGTAACATTGATTTTCAACACTGTATATGATCTAAGGGTACAGGCTGACACTTCTTCAGATATACATCACCACACCACACCCAGCACCACCAAAGCCCCCAGAATACTCTTCACAGTCCAGTGAACTCCCTCCCATGCATCTGATCAATCTCCACACCACACCGTCCCCCTCTGGTAGCCTCAATTCTACAGTCAGATGTCAAGGGTTTGTTTTGCAAAGCAGTTTTTTTAAATTTTGAAAAACTTACTTCCTGTAGTTATGAAGACCTGAAGGCGGCTTTCTATTTGTCCCCAAAGGGAGCACTGTCCTATGTCATATGTTCCAAGGAACTAGGAGAGACAGACTGTGAGCATTTTAACAGGGACACCCCTATGGAAGGCTGTATTACATCTCCATGTGTCGGGGTGGAGGTCTGACCAGGACCAGCTTGGGTGCCACGGAGGCTCGGCCACTCACGGGCCGGGACCATCCCAATCTCTCAGGCCTGAGCCTGCAGTCACAGCGAAGGGAACTGGAGGGATGACAGGAGGTTCATGCACCCAGTGTGGTGCCTGGCATGCCACACACACTGGGTCTTCTCTGCTCTACAAACCTCTGCCCTGCTCAGGACCAAGTGTGCACTCAGTCCCAGCCAGGAAGACAGTCTGGTTTCTGGACAGGATTTGATGTGCAGCAGAGAAATCCAGGGACAGAGCAAAAGACTCCAAACCCAGTGTCAGTTTGGAGTCTTCAGGCAAAGGAGGGAGCTGTGGGGACCCTGAGAGTGGGAGTGTCCCCCTCCCAATCTGCCCTGAAACACCAACCACAGCCTGTCCCAGAGCCATCCTCGGTTGCTCCGGGGATCCAGAGGTTAGGCAATGTCCTGGAGAAACATCCCTCCAATCCCAGCCAGGCCTGGGCTGCAAGGGCCCAAGGGCACAGCCCGGCATGATGGTGGACCCGGGACCTTCCCTGGCTGAGCTCCCCTCCTTAGGAAACAAAGACACAGCTCCTCCTGGTGTCTTGTGCTCTAAAAAGCACAGGACGGTTCTCTCAGGGCCACAATAAAACTGAGTGAATGAGCCAACCATTAAATGCGTGGAAGTACATTTCTGACAGAGCCAATTCCTCAGTCCAACTCTGGAAACGGAGACAAGAGGTGAGGCTGTGGGATGGGAGGGTGGGGGTAGTTTTCTTCAGGAGGAAATTGTGAAATTGCTTCCCAGATGATCAGAGGTGGCACTCAGCCATCTGGGTCATGTACCAGCTTCCCCCCTGGCTGCGGGGGGACTCCCTGTCTCAGGAGCTCTGACTACACAGTGGCCCAAGCAATCCCTGGCTCCCCAGTGCTCCAACAGCTTCAATGACTGTCGAAAACAGGAGCATCCGCACTGGGGCTGAGCAGGCACTTCATGGGGAGGAGCAAGCTCTCTCCTTAGAGGAAGGGTCTGGCATCACTGCTTTGTAGAAGGCTCGCTCCAGCTCTCTAGTGGCTACTCCCCCAGGCCCCTCAAGGCTGCTGGCTACAAGGAATGCAGAGTGAGTCCTTCTGGGCAGGAGGGTCAACAAGTGACACCAGAGGCTGTAGATCCTTTGTTCCAACCTTTGCTAGGGCCAGGCAGAAGAAGCAACTGTGGCCACTTCTCTCAAGGACAAAAGGGGGAACCGCTTTCCAACACAAGGTCTGATCCTGAGGGCTGAGCTTTTCATCCAGGTCAGCTAACTAATGCTCTACAGGCTCAGAAAGCAGGGGAGCAAGGAGTCCCCAGAAATCACTCCATGTGCTGGGCTGAGTCTTCCTGGTGTAGCCAAGAAGGAAGTGACCTGGCTGTAGAACAAAGGCCACTTCTGTGGTGGCCGAGAGCAAGGACTCGGGAATAGCTACCTGGGTTGCCATCCTCATGATGGCACTGTCTTTGTGCAACTTACCCAACTCAGTGGACCGCCTCTGAGAACTGGGAAAGAAATACTATAAACTTCATAGCAGTCTTTTGAGGATTAGATAAGGAAATTCATGAAAAGAACTGCCTAGGCCATGAACACACAATAAATATTAGTCATTCCACGATCACAGGGGTGAGAGATCTGTCCTTCACCCCAAATTCTGACTACTGGAAAAAAAATCACAGTGAGCTTATAAGTGATTTTTTCTTTTGTTCTATTTTTTGCTACTCAACAAATCTCATGCTCCTACTGAAGAAAAATGAGTTCAACTCCTCAGGATACCAACTGCCACTGATGGGACCCCAGAACTGCAGACTAACTGCCAAAGAAGGTCCGGAAAATGGACCTGCCCCAGCCCAAGACGATCCCAGCGTCAGCCTGCTTTTCAAGTGCCCACATATCAGAACTGCCACAGATACCCCCACATGTCAGTGACAAAGAGGCTTTTCCTATCAAGACACCAAGGTGCATGATGTGAAAAGGAAGACGCAGCAGGAAGGGAATGTGAGGGAGTCTGGAAGAGTCAGGCAAACACACAGCGTACGAGTTACACCTTGACCTCACTACCCAGGGACAAAGCAGGCTGGCAGAGTTCCTGAAAGTGTCTGAAAATCATTTTATTTAAAAGCCAGGTGGAGCTGCCTGGCTGGACCTATTCTGAGGACTTGGCTGCCAGTGAGACAGGCAGTGGTGACCGGGGAGACACCTTCCAACGTGGAGCCCATCTGCCTCCCAGGGAGGCGAAGAGGTGCTGCAGTCTGGAAAACACTCTGGGCGGTTCTCCCAGAGAACCCTTACCAAGGACAGCCTCCCACAGCAGCGTGAACAGGCCAGCAGAGGGGCAACGGGACCAGTATAGATATAATTAAAGATTAAAGTCAATAAAAAGAAAAGAGAGACGAGTGTCTAAGCTCTCAGCAGCTAAACTGCAGAGTGTGGGGCAGACGGAGCCTGGTGACCTTGTCGAGAGGCCTTCCCCTCACCGGGTGTGCTACGGCTGTTGTCCTGACTCCACATGTGTTCTTAGAAGACCCAAATGTTGTTGGCATGTGCCCAGAGACTTCTTGGTGAGGCCAGGCTTGAAAACTAAGACTGGCCTTCCCCGCAAAACCCTCAGAGCCCAGACCCAAGCCCAGCCCAGGCCCAAGCCCAGGGCCCAAGGCCCTGGACCCTTGGGCAAGCAGGTCTGGGTGCCAGACTTGCTAAGGCAAAAGCCACAATTTCTGAGTCCCCAGTTGACTGACAGTGCTTCACACACAATCTCTCCCTGAAATGGTTCCTGGCCTGCTAGCCTGCAGAGTTGGGGATAGGAAGTGCAAAATCCCATGTCCTTGCTGGCGGTACTGTTATACTGGAGCCTGGGCCTGGCCACTAGAGGTCACCTTTTTCAGTCCGCCCAGTGCTGTGTGTTCACCACCAAAGCTGTGATGGACATGTCATTTGGAAGCCCAGTCATGGTTCCTGAGATGAGACGCCATGGCAGGCAGCAGATGCAGCTGGCATTCCTGCATGAGACACTAGGAGCTATTCGATTACCTTCTGTATAGGAGCACAGAATTATTTTTCTTGCAGATTTGGGTTTAATCTTATGAATAAATCTCAAGCTTGATCCATAATACACCTCTGGAAAGGCCACTGGAAATGTCGTTCCTTTCATCTGCTGCCGACGATCAGGCTGCAGAGGAATCTCCAGCATTTCCAGCTCTGGGGACAGCTCGGTGCTTAAAGTCTCTGGGCAGGAAGACGGCACCTCCTTGCTCCCTGTCTACTGCTTTCAAGTTCCACAAATCTCCACCAGCTGACCCCCATCCCATCCCCTGCTGCTGCCAGTCTTTGATTGTTTGCAACAGTTGCCAAAGAATCCAGGCAAAGGGGGATGGAAAGAGGAGAGGAGAGGAGCATAAATGGGGCCTCAGTGGCTTTGCCTGGACTTTTCTGAGGCCCACCCAGTGCAGCCTCACTTTTACTGGTACCTGCCCTAAGAGATGAGGCTACTGGTTTCCAGCTTAAGGACTGCTATAGCAGTTTGGTCTGGAGCTGCTTTCTCACCTGGGCATCCTGAACAGGTCAAGGCAGGAAGGCAGCAGGCAAACACACTCCCCTCTTTAAGCACACAGAAGAAGTCACAGATGGACACAGGTCAAGGGCCATGATGGAGGAAGGACACGGATAGCTTGTTGATGTGGACAAGCATGGTTTCAGAGGCTCTCCCAAACCACCTCCCATTCAAGAAAAAGGGACCCCATCAACTGTCCGATTTTGTGCTAACCTCTGCAAAGCAATTTAGCCCTACCTATGAGAATCTTAAATGTGGAAAACCCTTGAAGCAAACAATGCAGATGGACCCACCCACTAACATGCACAGACAGACATACAGGAAGAGGGCAGTTGTCATGATGTTTACTGCAGTGAAAAGAGCAGAGGGCGACGTGAATGCCCACAGATAGCAGGATCACGAGGTGGCTGGCAGCGTTTACAACTGGGAGAGCTCTGCAGCCAATAAACGGCTTGAATACACATGAAACAGACAATCACATTTTTTTTTTTGCTACTCCTGTATTTAAACCAAACCTGAGCTACTGTCAACAGGAGGCAAGATAACCTAACCTTTCACTCCTGGGTCATTAGCACCGCTCCTGACTAAACAAACACTCTAACTTAGCCTGAGCTTGGCAGCCACACCCAGCAGGGCCATCTTTATTTACCACATCCTAAAATTCTTCCTGATCACTGACAGCCTCAGACACTAATCTGGCTCCCTCCCTCCCCCGGCCACCTTCAAGTTCTTTTTCTTTTGTGTGCCTACAGGAGTATTTTTCTCTGAAAAATAGTGTTTTCATTGAGCTTACTAAGGTGGTTGAGCGCAGCACTATGAAGCTGTCCGCAGCCTCTGTGGTGCCGGTTCGAATCCTGCTGGCCACGGAGATACCCACATGGCGAGGCAGACCTCTCCTGTCTCACCCGCTGCTCCCCTCAGCAGTGTATTTCAGTCAGTCTGCCTATTCTGTTCCCCACTCTGGCTCTGGTGAATTCTCTCTCCCTCCTGCGCTTCTGACTGTACCCAGTGCTTGTATAAATAAATAAATAAATCTTTTAAAAAATAATAAATGAAATAATCTCCACCCAGACTGATAGGGAAGACTCCCTAACGTACTACGAAAACACCTTTGGTGTTAACCCGCTGCGTGAGCATGGAGCTAGTTCTCATTATTTGCGGCAGCCATGTTCTTTAAAGCCTCTTTGAATGTTGAATCAGTGAACACTGAACCACTGCTCTTGGAGGAAAAGACTCCATTAGGATCAGTTGCCCAACCCAAACTCCAGAGGTCACTTCTGGGAGCATTTTCTTTCATCTTCCTTTTGATAGAATGTACTTTCTAGAAATGTTCTGGGCATATGCAAACATGCACTTGATCTTTCTGTTTCAAGGGTTCCATACTTTCACCTCATTAAGATTTATTAGGGGGCCTCCCTGGTTGTCTCAGCACTATCACTGCTGTGGCATGAGATGGACCCTGGCCAGGAAGCTAACCCATATGGCCCAGCAGACCTTTCCTGTCTCAGCCGCCGCTCCCATCAGCAGTGTCTTCGGTCCGTCTGACTATTCTGCTCCCCACTCTGTCTCTAGTGAATCCTCTCACCCCCCCCCACCCCCACTCCTCTGGCCTGTATCCCAGTTCTTCTATGCATAAATAAATAATTATTTTTTAAAAAAGATTTACTAGTAACCCAAAAGCAGCCCTCACAGAACTTAGTGGTCACTCTGGGCACATGCAGAGCCCTTGGTCACAACTGATCAGCACAAGACCTTGTTTTGTGTACTTCTGTTGACTGTATCATTGATTTGTGATCACTGATTGAAGGAACGGCCCCTTAACTCATGCCTGAACCAGCTGCCCTAATATGCGTCTTTTCCAGGAAGTTGCCTCTTAGTCTTCTTTCTCATAGAGACTCTAGACAGCACTTCAGCACCACAGGTGGGGCCATTTTCAAGACAGAATCACCAACGGCAGAAAACCAAGAAAACGTGGCATGAAATAAATGGGAGAAAAAGGACACTTGTTTGCAGTGTGAGCTGAAACATCCTGCACCAGCTGGGGCCATGTCCATCCACGACTCTTGCTGCATGTGCCCACGGTGACCACTAAGTTCTGTGAGGGTGGCACTGGGGGTTACTAATAAATCTTTTTTTTTTTTTTAAAGATTTATTTATTTATTTATACAAGCACTGGGTACAGTCAGAAGCACGGGAAGGTGAGAGAATTCACTAGAGCCAGAGCGGGGAACAGAACAGGCAGACTGACGAAATACACTGCTGAGGGGAGCAGCGGGCGCGGCAGGAGAGGTCTGTCGTGCTATGTGGGACCCTTGCCGGAGGCCAGGGATCGAACCGGCGCTGCAGAGGCCGCGGGCAGCTTCGCAGCCCAGCACTCAACCGCTGCACCACCAGGGGAGGCCCGGTTACTAATAAATCTTAACAAGTGGGCAGAGGCGCAGATACGGAACCCTTGAATCACGAAGATCAAGTGCATGTTTGCATATGCCCAGAACAATCCTACAAAGTACATTCGATCAAGACTTCCCTGGCAGCACAAGGAGTTAAGCACAGCACTGTGAGGCAATCTGCAGCCTTTGCAACACGAGTTCGATCCCGGCAGGCCAGGAAGTTGCCCACATGGCACAGTAGACCTCTCCTGTCTCATCCACTGTTCCCCTCAGCAACGTATTTCTGTTTTGTTCCCCGTTCTGTCTCTGTTGAACCCTCTCACCACCCCCCCACTTCTGGACTGTACCCCAATTCTTGTATGTATAAATAAATCTTTTTTTTTAAAAAAAGTACATTCAATCAAAAGGAAGATGCAAGAAAATGTTCCCAGAAGTGATCCCTGCAGTTTGGGCTGGGCAACAGGTTTTTCTTTCATTCTTTCACTCTCACTTTCCAAGTGAGTATGCCATCTCTACAAAGTACAGCAGGGAGAGGGCCTTTCATGGGAAAGGGCGGTGCAGCATGACAGACCCACTCGGGATTGAGAGATGCTGCCCTGCAGGAGGACCAGGGTGCAGAGGGTCCTTTCCTGCAGAGTGGCCCCATGACAGCCTCCTGCTTGAGACTTCCTCTCCTGGGGAGGCCGATGGGGGCTAAAATGAAGGCAGGCATAAGACTGGGCCTCACCTTCAAATCCCAGAAGCCAGAACGTTCTCCAAGAAACAGACGGACTTTCACCTAGCATCCATTACCTTTAACTCACCAGCAGCAGCTGGCAGGACAGGCAGGGCTCACGTCCCGGGGAAAACACAACTTCATATCAAGAATCCTTGTCCTCCCAGGGAAGGAGTAGTGGTTCAGAAGGCACAATGAAAGAAAACAGAAGTTAGCGAGGAACAAGTATGTTGACATTGGAATTTTACGGAGAGAAAAGAAAAGAATGGGGAAGGCACGAAAAGAGAGGGAACCCAGCAATTCTGCCCAGTGGATGGGTCTATATAGATGTATGTGTGATTCACCTCCCTTTCCCCCTAAAGTAAATATGTTTATTGCCCCCACTATGAAAACATGTAAGTGCATCTAGGTCTAGACGAACATATGCCCAACTGTGGGAATGAGGCTACTGGTTCAGGGAGGAAATTGTTTTTTTCCCACTAGGTACTTCTATTATCAATTTTTATACCAGGTGTGTCTGTATCTTTTGAGGTTTGTTTTTTTTTAAAGATTTTTTATTTATGCAAACTAGAACTGGGGTACAGGCCAGAGGCGTGAGGGGGTGAGAGGACTCACCAGAGACAGAGTGAGGAGCAGAATAGGCAGATCTACTGAAATATACTGCTGAGGGGAGTAGCAGGTGAGCCAGGAGAGTTCTGCTGCACCGTGTGGCTCAGCTTCCTGGCTGGCCAGGATTGAACTCGTGCTGCAGAGGCTGTGGATTGCCTCACAGTGCTGTCCCTAACCCCTTGCACCACCTGGGAGGCCCTCTTTTGAGGTTTTTGACAATAAAAACGAGTCTCAGGAGCCTCCCTGGTGGTGCAAGGGATTAAGGTGCAGCACTGTGAAGCTATTTGCAGCCACTGCAGCATGAGTTCGATCCCCAGCCAGGGATCAAACTGCTGCTACCCACAGGGTGCAGCAGACCTCTCGTCTAGCTTGCTGCTCCCCTCAACAGTGTATTTCAGTAGATCTGCCTGTTCTGCTCCCCACTCTGTCTCTGGTGAATCCTCTCAGCCTCCCCTGGCCCCTGCTCCACTGACCAGCACCGAGCTCTTGTATGCACAAATAAATAAATCTTAAAAAAAAAAAAAACCACATGACTCATACTTCCTGCATCATCATAATGGGATCTCACATTCAAGGCTCTAGCACAAAGGCCGCTGGCCTTGTCTCCACCTTCTGACTTTCTTTTCCACTCTCTCCCCTTCCCCAGGCTGGTTTAAGCACTGAGCTAAGGATGCAGTATTCAGTCATGTCTGAGCAGCCACAATCAAGCAAAGCAAAACCCAAGTTTGCTTCCTTAAAATGTTCAACATAAAGGACCTTATGAGCAGCAATTCCAATCCTACATCTCTACACAAGAGAACTGGAAACAGGTGTTCAAACAAATTGGAGCCCAAAGGTTCAGAACAGCACCCATCACAGTAGCTTAAAAGGAGAAAACAACCCAATGTCGATCAAGTGATGATGACTGGGCACCCAGCTTGTGGTGCAGCCACCCCAGAGAACGTTACTCAGCCATAACAAGGAATGAAATGCGCCACAACATGATGACCCCTGGACACACACAGTGCAAGAAGCAGACACAAAAGATCATGTACTGTATGATTTCTTTGATAGGAAATATTTTTAAAAAAGCCAATCTATACTGACAGAAAATAGATTAGTAGTTGTCAGATGCTGGGGATGGAAAGGAATAGAGGTGACTCCAGGGCCTACTTTTGGGGTATGGAAATATTCTGGAACTAAAGAGAAGAGACGACTGAACAACAGTGTGAATGCACTAAATGCCATGGAATTGTACTCTTTTAAAATGGTTAAAAGGTTGAATTTTATGTCATGATAGGAATTTTACTTCCATTTCAAAAATAAAAAACAAAAACCATCCTTGGAGCTGTGTGACCTTGGACAAGTTACTCTAGTCTCTCTGAGCCTATGGAACGGGCAGATGTCAGCACAACCACATAAGCTGGTAGGGGGATTTCATATGATGTAAAGTGTGTGGCACAGGCCTGGGCATGGAGAGAGGGACAGATAAGTAACGCAGCCCCTGCTGCCCTGTGAGCATCGTGTCTGAGCCAATGCTTCTAGAAATCGCCGAGTTTCTATGTCATGAACAACCACCACGAAAGGACAATTGAGAGGGGATGTGTCTAATATAAAAGATTAAAGAGGAGAACGGCTCTGTGATATATTTCTATCTAGATTGTATTTATTCTGTGGTAGTATTCTAGGAATGTGAGGGGAGGAAACACAAATGATAAACTGGTGACAGAGAGGCCACAGGGGCTGGGAAGGGGGCTTCTCACTTATCCACTTTGGTGGAACAACCTACAGGCTCTTGCTTTCTCCACTTCTTTGTAGTCCTAGACACGGGCCCTTGATGGACCTGTTTTAGGGAGAAGGAGGGGCTGTCTGTGGATGAGAAGGTTCTATCTGTCCATCCGTGCAAAGGCCCTTATTTGAAAGCAGCTGGAAAAAACCTAAGTGACAGGTGGAGATAGGAAGAACCATGGCTCTTCCTATCCGGGAATTACTTGGTACTGAATTAGCAGAACTCAAAACTTCCTGAGGCAAGGTGACCTCCCTTGTGGCTGACAGTCAGCCTGGGGAGAGGAGAGGGCAGAATGAATAGGATTTCAGGCTGTCATGGAAACTTTTCTTTCCTCCGGCCTCTGAGCATATGGCAGGTGTCTTGAAAAATCCATTCCTGCTGCCCGAGGCAGGCTGCTGCCCCCAGACATGTGGGTGGGGGTGTCTGCCTCTTCGACTAAAAGACCCCCTTCCTCCACAGCACAAAGGAGTCTCCAGTGTGTGCTTCACGTCTCGGCTCCCTAGACAGATGCTGGGGGCCAGCCTCCATGGCCCCATGGAAATCTAAGCCCCCTGGTCCCAGCGGGCCTCGATGCAGCCCACAGATCACAGACAGCAGCAGGCCAAAGGCCGCGCTGCAGCCTTGCAGGCTGCCTGAAATGCGATGCCCGCTCTGCCTTTCCTGATGGGGATGTCTCAGAAGTGCCGCATCCCTTCCCAAGGCGAGAGAGCCGCACGTGGATTTAATACTTTTCAGTGGCTCTCCTCTGCAGAGCATGGCAACCCAGCTAGCCCAAGGTGGAGAAAATCCCAAAGTGGCCACAGGGATTATATGTAACAGCAGGTGGATGGTGCAGGGTGGAAAACAAGGCAGAGCTCTGAGAATGATAAAGCCACGTGTCAGCCCTGGGTAATCATACTTGGGGGCTCAGGGCAGCATGCCAGGAGCAGACAAAGCCCCTGGGGGGGAGGGGCACTCTCTCCTCGAAGCATTAGTAGCACTCAGGATAGGGATGCACACATGAAATAAATAGGACAACAGCAAATCACGGTGAAGAAAGTAAAATCTGCTTGAATTTTAAGGATAAATACTAGGGAAGGGCAAATGTGGTGTTGGCCTCATGCCACTGAGGGCACCTGCTGCTCTGCAGAAGGGCAACTTGGAGATGCGTGGAAGCCCAGCTTTAGAGCAACTCAGTCCGCTCATTTCATCTATTCCACAAATATTTATTTTCTGAGGTCTTCCCCACCCTGATGCTCACTGTTGAGACGGGGAGGAGGGTGCTCATTAAAAAGCACATGTGACTGTACATCAGGCGAGAGAGACCTCACCTGCTTAGAAGGGGGGCTGGCCCTCTCAGGGAAGTAGCCCCTGTGACACTTAACCAGGATTGGACGTGCAGGGGAAGGGAAAGAAAGCACTGGCAGAGGAGAGGGAGCAGCATGCGTAAAGTTTTGTAATAGGAAGGGCTGGGTTGGAACCCAGGGAGTGAAGAGGAGAAAGGTACAAGGTTAGAGCAGCTTGACAGGCTGGTCATTGTCCTAAAGTGGTTGATAAACTAGGGGTGATTTTAGGTGGCAGGATGACAGCACAGAAGTGTTTTTGTTTTTAAGATTTATCTACTTATGCAGACAAGAACTGGGGTACAGGGCAGAGTTGCAGGGGATGAGAAGATTCACCAGAGTCAGAGTGGGTAGCAGAACAGGTGGATCTACTGGAATACACTGCTGAGGGGAGCAGTGGGCAAGACAGAGAGGTCTGTTGTGCCATGTGGGTAGCTCCAAACTCATGCTGCAGTAGTTGCGGATAGCTTCATAGTGCTGACGCTTAACCCCTTGCACCACCAGGGAGGCCCCAGAAGTGTGTTTTAAGCATGTGACCTCAGCAGCAGTATATTTGTGTAGTTATCCCAACTGATGCAGATGACATGGACACAGCTTCCCTGTGCAAGCTGACAACCCAGAGAGGGCCATGCCTCGACCAGGTGGCCCCATAACCATATTTCGATCCACCTCTAAGAATAGTGCTGGCTGGATTCTCCCCATCCCTAGCACATTCAGATTCCATACTATAATGAGGCAAAATGGTTAAGTTAAGCTGCTTTCAGAGCCTAGAGTGCGCGCGTGCGCACGCGCACATACACATGCACACACACACACACACACAAATCTTATCTAACTCCCTTTCAGGCTTGTATTCACAAAAGCAGTTTATCTGCAAATGACCTGAGCAAACAGAAGAGGCTGACCTTGAGCAGAGCCCCAAGGCCAGCTGGAACCAGGAGACAGTAAACACAGAGGGGGGTTACCCAGAGATGAGGGGTCCCCCCAGCAGAAATTCAACTCAAGTTATCTGAATTTAAAAAAACACACAAAAATTCTTGATACTTCTCCATGGATGAACTGCCCTTCAACTAGCTGATAAAGTTCAGCTAAGTCCATGCTCTTCTTTGCCCTCACCTGCTCCTAGCCAGTAAAATTTAACTCTTTTTGTCTGAACTCCAGTCTCCCCACTCCGACCGCCAACTACATAACTTAATTCCCTTTCTTAACTGGGGAGGCAGATTTGAATCTATCTTCTGCCTCCTGGCCAAATGATTCGCATAAAGCTGCCTTACTTTCTCAAAACCTGGGGATCATGGTATCAGCCTCTATGCACATCAGGGAGGATGTTCATTCCTCTGTAACAACAGAAGGAAGTTGGTGGCATGGGGTCACAAGAACAGGTCAGGGCACCATTCCATATATATGTCTGGACTCAAATTTTGTCCACTGTATATGGCACTGGGGGATCTAAGGAAAATTTCTTAACTTCTCTATGCCTCAGTAAAATGCGGTACTAATAGTATCTGTCTCCCAGGGTCGCTGTTAATTGAGATCAAGCTGCTACAATTCTCATCACTTTGCCTGGTGCATCAAAGATGCTAAAGAAAATGTTGATTATTATTACTGTGGTTTGCACTCAGCTGAGGATGAAAAGAGATGTGCAAAGACCAAGGAAACATAAAATGATCGGTGAGCCCCGAGGCTCTTGGGGGAGGAGAGGCACTGTGAGGAAGTGGGTTCCAAGCACATACTTGCGAGCAGGAGGCAGGAGACGGCCACAGCGTAGAGTTGCTTGGAGGTGATGATATTATAGCGGTCTAGGAAGTGGTCCAGCAGGTAGACGGCCAGGTGCCGGGCTGTGGGGCAGAGCTGGCAGTGGCTGCTCAGAAGGGTCAGGATGTCCACAAGGAACCGGCGGCTCTTCAAGAGAGGGGAGTGGGCACGGAAGGCGGGCAGCTTCAGTTCCTGGAACAGGAGGGCAGAAGTGGGGGTCAGGCCTACCTCCCGAGAGCCTCAGGGCCCCCAGTGAGTGATATGGGGGGGGTCCACCTGCTGACTGGGACGAGGCATCGGTTCCTTTCATGACCTGTTTGTTTTCTCAGTTCCACAAAGGCAACCCATATGTTCCAGAAATTCTTGGGTGAACCCATCCCCTCACAGGCTCTAAGTGTCAGGGAGCAACATGATGGAGACAGGTAAAGGAGAGCGTTGGCTCCAAAGAAACTCCAGGAAAGGGTGACCATCTGAGCTACACAAAGCCAGAATACACATTAGTCCTGGAGTCAGAGACCCACAATCAAGGTCTGTTTCTTTCCTCAACCCACTGGTGTGACCCTGGTCACCTGCTTCACCCTAGTTTCCTCCTAAGTACTTAAGAATTAAATGAAAAAGTGAATGTAGCACCAGCACAGTACTCTTTCTAGGTCCACGGCTTTACTCCTTCTGTGCATCAAATTTCCGGAGATAGTTTTTTGGAAAAAAATTCAACATAAAAAAAGTTGCAAAAATAATAGCACAAGGAACTCCCAAACAGCCTTCACCCAGATTTGCTAGGTGACAGCATTCCTCATTTTTTCTCTCAAATGCACATAGCATTTTTTCTAAATACAAGTTCCAGACATCATACTTTGCCCCAGGAGGCAACCTCTAATCTACTTTATTTAATTTATACACTGCCATGTTACCTGAATTTATTCATCAAACTCAAGAAAAACCATCAAGTAGCAAACCAACCAAGATTTTTTTATTTTAATTTCTTTTTATTTTTACGTAGAAGAACTGGGGTGTAGGCCAGAGGTGTGGGGGGTGAAAGGATTCACCAGTGGGGAGCAGAACAGGCAGATCTACTGAAATACACTGCTGTGGGGAGCAGCGGGTGCGACAGGAGAGGTCTGCTGCGCCAAACGTGGGTTAGCTCCCTGGCCAGGGGTCGATCTCAGGCTGTAGTGGTGACAGCGCCTAGACTTAACCCCTGGGCCACCAGGGAGGCCCCCAACCAAGACTTTCATGGGGAAATATTTCCTTATAGAACGACCGTATGTATGATGCTATCAAAGTAGACCAGACAATGATTTATTCAGGAAAAGGCTTAGCAACATTTTGTCAAAAAGGGAAAGTAAAGAGAGACAAAACTAAGAAAAATTAGGAAAAGAGAAGCTGGAAGAAAGGAAACTCTGAGAATTCACTGGTGGCAGGTCGTGGGGGATGAGATTAAAAACAAACTGGTGGTGGGGCCTCCCCGGTGGCGCAGCGGTTGAGCGCTGGGTTGCGAAGCTGCCCGCGGCCTCTGCGGCGCCGGTTCGATCCCCGGCTGCTCCCCGGCCACCGGAGGAGGATCCCACATGGTGCGCAGACCTCTCCTGCCGCCCGCTGCTCCCCTCAGCAGTGTACTTCAGCCCTTCTGCCTGCTCTGCTCCCCGCTCTGGCTCTGGTGAGTTCTCTCACCCTCCCGCGCTTCTGACTGTACCCAGTGCATGTATAAACAAGACAAACAAATATAATAAATAAATAAATAAAAAACATGCCTCTATTAAAAAAAAAAAAAAAAACTAAAAACAAACTGGTGCCCTTTCTTATGGCACTCTCTTAACCCTGGAACTTATGTAGCAACAGTTCTGGGACAAGGAGATACCTTTTTTTTCATTCATTCATTCATTTAAGAGATAGTATTCATTCTACTTAATATGTACCAAGTGCCTTCTATACATCAGGCATTATGCTAGGCACGGGGGGATACAATCTGGACTATTACCAAAGACCTAAATGAAAGATTAAAACCATAAAACTTTTAGAAAAAAATAGGGACAAATCTCTATGACTTTAGATTAAATGGAATCTTCACTATGACACCAAAAGCAGAAGCAATAAAAGGAAATAAGCAAGGCTGTACTTCAACATCAAAAACTTTCACATTTCAAAACATACCACTACCAAGAAAATGAAGCCAATCCACAGAATGGGAGAAAATGTTTGGAAATCACATATCAATATGAGATTGCATTCAGAACATATAAAGAGCTCTTACAAGAATAAAAAGACAATTCAACTTAAAAATGGGCAAAGGGCAAAATAGCTACTTCTCCAAGGAAGACACAGAAATGGCCAGTAAGCCTGTGAAAAGATGCTCAATGTTACTAATCATCAGGAAATCAAAACGAGACACCTCCCCACACCCACTGGGATGGCTATTATAAAAACAAAGACAGAAATAAGCAAACGTTGGTGAGGATGTGCATAAATTGGAACCCTCCTACAACGCTGGTGGGAAAGTAAAATAGTGCAGCCACTGGAAGATGGTTTGGCAGTTCCTCCAAGCAGGACACACAGAGTCACCACACAATTCAGCAAGTCCAACCCATGGGCCAACCAATGCAAAAGAAACGACAACCTACAACCACGCAAATATGTGTATACAAATGTTCACAGATGTATTTTCATACTAACATTGGAGTGGAAACTACCCAAACGTCTATCAAATGATGAACAGATAAGTGACATGCACACAGTGAAATATTCTTAGGCCATATAAAGGAATCAATAGTGATAAAAGTCACAACAAGGATGAACCTTGAAAAGATCCCACTATATGAACAAAAGTCATAAAAGGTCACATGGTTCTATGATAACATTTTTACATGTCAGTATAGGCAAATCCATACAAAGCAGATCAGTGGAGGCAGTGGAGTGATGTTTCATGGAAGTTGGAGATGAGTTTTTCTTGGAAAAGACTTTTATGGCCTGATATTATGATGCAGTGATCATTGCACAACTGTGAATACCCTAAAAAAACCTGAATTGTGTATTCTAAGAAGGTTAACTTTAGGTTGTTATATCCCAATAAAGCTGTTATTAAAAAAAAAAAAAGATGGACACATCACCCACTCTTTTGGAGCTAAAGGACCAGGAAGAGACAGTGGAATGGTGATCAAGTATTAAGACAATTACAGAATTTCAACCTGTGACCAACTACAAAAATCTATGGGCCCTGTGACTGCCTCACCTTCTCGGAGATGCTAAAGCAAAGCTTGAGTTGAGCTTTCATGCTGGGATCTCTTTTCTGGTTTGTCCCCCTAGATTGCGCAGAGGCAAAGACCCAACAAACTTGGTGGCCCCATAGTTTTTCTCATGGAAGGTGCCTAAAGCCTATATAAATTATTTCCTTCCCCTCATGTTTACATATGCAGAAATGGGAAAAGTCCCATAATCCCAGGGTTTTCCTTAATTAGCAATAATCTGAGAACAGAAACTTTTTTACACACATCTTTATTATCTCACAATTTATGTCGGTCAGCTGTCTGGCCCTGGTTTGGTTGGCTCCTCTACCCAAAAAAATCAAATCAAAATGAAATCAATCAAATCCCCACCCCATCACATTCCACAGCTGGGCTGCATTCTCATCTGGAGACGCAACTGGGGAAGAATGTGCTTCCAAGCTCAGGCACTCATTGTCCACAAGGAGCTGAGGGCCTCTGTTCTACAAAGGCCTACAGTTCCTTCCCTACCACATGGCCACCCTCTAAGGAGTTCACAGCACAGCAGCTTACTTCTTCAAGGCCAGCAGGAGAGAAAAAGTGACTCCAGAGAGACCATTTTATATAATGAATGTGATTGTAGTAGTGATAGCTCATTGCCTTTGCTAAGTTCTATTGGTTAGAATAGAAGACTTTAAATGTATCCTTTTCCCCAGTATTTTATCTATTTTTTTAATTATGGAAAAAGAGCCTTTATCACCAGTTTAATTTCTTTAAGGGAAAGACCTGGCTTCTTTGTGTGTTGTTTATCTTCACTGTTTGAAAATTTCACGGTCACTATTGTACCTCAAACTCCTTTTGGGCAGGGTCTGGGTCTGCACTGCTCATCCTTGTTCACCACTCTGGTGTCACTAGAACATGCTGGGGGCCCAATAACAAATCACTGATGAATAAAGGGAGAGAGAAGGCAAAAAGAAAGGGAGAGAAAGAGGACAGAATTGACCTGTGAGCACCGGTGGGTCCAGCATGGCCTGGACCCACAGAGGAAGGCCACCTGGTCCAAGCAGCACATCAGTGGGAAGTGAGGAAGAGACAGTCAAGTTTTGGAAGGATGTCTAAGACTTGATTTTTAGAAGGAGCAAGAAGGAAGGGATGCTCAGCAGGGAAAACAACACCTGCAAACCATACAGGTATCCCCACCAGAGAATCTGGCAAACTTGGAGTAAGGCTGTGGGAGTGGGAGAGCCCCAGCATGCCCTGCTAAGATATCTGGCCTGCCCTGATGGTCACGGGGAACCACAAAGGGGTCTGAAGCAAGGGCAGGGTGGCCACACATGAAGACCCCTGCCAGTTTCCTCCCAGGCTATAGTCAGACATCTGGTAGGAGCAGCCAATGTGGGGCTGCAGCTCCCCAAAACAACAGCCCCCACAAGCTGGCAGGCTTCCTAGTATCTCCTCTAAGCAAAGGGCTCTACGGCTCTTGACAGGAAGCAACCACAGATCCTTGGTGTTCTGTAGACAGCAGCTGCCAGCATTCTTCAAGTGACCTTTAGCCTGGACCACACTGCCCTCAGTAAGGCAGTTCCAAGTCCCCAAAGACAAGTCAGAGGCACAACGTCCTGACTTTCCTTCCTGCTCAACTCAGCCAAGTTGCACTATTCCCGATTTTCCCTTGAGTCTTTGTCCCAACCTTTTGGAAAAAGGATCCGATCCTTTGCGTAGACTCTCAGAAAAGGCCTAAAGTACATTGTCAAGGAGTCAGCAGGGAGGACTTTCTGGAAAAGGCTACTGTCAAGAGCAGGCAGGATTTCTGAAGCTAAAACAACAGCTTACAATGCTCTCTGCTCATTCCTCCGACAGTGTCTTTCTTTGACCCCTCATCATTCCAAGTCAGGGCCCTCTTATTCTTTCTCTTAGGCACATATTCATGGCCAAATTATTATTTACTGATGTTTCTTTTCCTGCAAACTCTGGCTCCAGAGAGCAGGAGCAATGTCCATTTTCTGATACCATTTGCCCAGTGTCCTGCTTGTGCCTGGCACAGAAGCTGGTACTAAAAAATATTTGCATGTGTAAAAAAAGAATAGCCATGAAAAGACATGGAGGAAGCTTAAATGCATACCACTAAGCAAAAGACTCAGAAGACTATAGAATGGGACCTAGCCACAGCCTCTGCAGCATGAGTTCGATCCCCAGCTAGCCAGGAAGCAACCCACATGGCACAGCAGACCTCTCCTGTCTCACCCGCTGCTGCCCTCAGCAATATATTTCAGGTAATACAACAGTATTGCCTGTTCTGTTCCCCACTCTGTCTCTGGTGAATCCTCTCACCCCCACACCTCTGGCCTGTACCCCAGTTCTTGGATGCATAAATAAATCAGTCTTAAACAAACAAACAAACAAAAAAAACACTACAGAGTGTAGGACTCCAATTATATGACACTCTTGAAAAGGCAGAAGTTTGTAGACAGTAAAAAAGATCAGTGGTTGCCAGGGATTTTGAGGGGGAAGGAGGGATTAATAGAGTGTGCACAGGATTTTTAGGGTAGTAAAACTGCTCTGTAAGATCTAATAGTTGGTAGATCCCCACACGCTTGTTCAAACCAATAGAATGGACACCACCAAGAATGACCCTGACAGAAACTATGGACTCTGGGTGACCACCGTTTGTTTGTCCATGTAGGTTCATCGACAACAACAAATGAACCCTCTCTGTTGTGTGTGTATGGGGGGTGCTGATAGTGGAGGGCTGTGCACGTGTAGGAGCAGGGGGCATGTGAGTCATCTCTGTATTCTGCTCAAAACTTGTGTGAACCCAAAACTGCTCTAAAAAATAAAGTCTATTTTAAAAAAATGAATGCAAGGAATTCCCTCCCTACCCCCCAGAGGTGGGGGAGCAGTCTGGCACAGGCTGTGGAGTCAGGCAGCTGAGGGGGCCCCAATCCCACTATTTACTAACCTCAGGCATGTGAATTCTCAGCCTGTGTCCTCAACTGAAAAAGGGTAGGGCTGCCATAAATGTGAAGTATATGGCATTTGACAGTCCTCAGCAAGCCTGTCCCTGGAGCTGGGCAATCAAATCTCAGGTCTGGTGTGCTTATCTGCTCCATCAAAGGCTCTTGGTTCTCAAAGGAACCTGCTTTGACCAGTGGAATGAGGCTTTCTACCTGAGCGCTGAGAGCTCGGCCTGAGTGCCTGTGCAGGATGAAACCTGCATCCCCAGTCTTCTGCAGTGCCCCAAGCCACCTTTTCCCCACATCAGAGGAAAGCGATTCTTTAGCCAACAAAGAGCAATGTGGGTGCTGGTGTGTCGCCCTATTTAGTTTGAGTCTGGCCGATTAGCTCCCTAACACCGTTAGGGGGAAAGGCACGCGGGACAAGGGCTCTGCTGTAGGGACAGACATTCCTCCTCAAGCACTCTTGATCTCTATCAGCTGCAAGGCTGCACAGCCTCGCAGCAGAAGTCAGGCCCCTCTACAGAGAGCATGGATTCCAGAAACAAAAGGGCAGCCTTTGAGGGCCAGCTGGTAAGCCTCTCCCGGGTCAGGCAGTACGGCAGAAAGGAGGCAGGACACAGGCAGGCAGGGTGACATCCCTCTCAGCAGAGAGGCCAGGGAGGGTGCAGGGAGGAGGGCAGAGGCTTCCTGAAACCCTCGCTCCTTCCCCAGCTGCAGCCTCTGCCTCACCGGCTGCACCAGAGGAGTCCGCGGCCTCAGGTCCACCTACAGCTGAGTAGGTGGGCAGGTGGGTGCAGGGACAGAGGGCAGAGATGCAGCTGGGGAATAAGGAGAGTCCCACCTTCAGACATTTGCTTTTGTTATCTCAGTAGTTTCTCTTATTTTTAAAAAGAATTACAATGAGCTAGAAAAACTAGAAGATACACACCAAAATTTCCCACCTCACACTTACTCTATGCCCCACCGAGGTCTGACTCACAGGTGGGCTCTTCTTTTTTGTTTATTTTTCCAAATTATAAATTGTGAGTTCACTGGCCAATTTTCCAAAGTCGAAAAGAGTAACAGGTATCACTTATCATTCCTCAAGCAGAGAGAAGTCAGTCCTAGTTAAGTGGCTCACCGGTTCCTCGGTGCACGAGTTACTGACTGCACCCCTCTGTTGCAGGTGGACCCAGTCCCTGCACCTAGCATGGGGAGCAGAGCTTTCACTGGCTGTCCTGCGTGTCACAACTGGTTGTGCTATGCGTTCGCCAGCCCCCACTGCAGGCATCTCGGCTGCTTCTCTTCCTTCTGGTTTCTGTGCAGGCTCCTGGTCAGAGGCAGCACCTTACAGGCTCCCACAACCAGCAGTCGCTACAGCCGGTTTATGAACTGTGTTCCCACCCCTACTCCCATTTCTGTCTCCAGCTGTACCTCCAGGAAAGGTCCATAGCTGGGGCTAATGACCCAACTGAATGAGTGAATGTAGAATAAATGCCACATTTTGTCATGATGAACACAGTGTGGCCCGAGCAAACCCAGCTGGGGGAACGACCATCCGGGTTTGCTCGGGCCTCCTGCCCTCCAGGAGCCCCCACCCAGCACCGCACCAAGGAAGCAGGGGCACTGCCCCCCAAGGGAAAACCCCACTGTGATGTAGGGGTCAGAGCAGCTGTTCTATGGGAGAGGATGGATGTCAAGACAGGCTTGAGTCTACAGGATTACCTGAGAGAGACACTGCTTAGAAAGACCAAGGACAAGTGAAGCACCACACCACCCACATGCAGCAGGGGGCTGCTGGCCAATTATCTGAAGTGTCCAGGTGAGCTTCATCACTGCCCCATCTTATGGAGGCCCTGGCCTTGGCAGAGGTAGCAAATATTCCACATCTGTGCTGAGGCACCAATAAGGCCAGCTGGAGGTGCTGTTAAATCTAAGGAGCCCAAGGCCAGCACTGTGGGTGGGGCTCCAGCCCATGCCAGCTGCAGGACAGATGGGGAGAAAGTCGGTGTGTGCTCTGCACACATGTGTTCTGCTGACACACTGAGGCTAACCTCAGGGAGTCCGAAGGGCATATGCACTGTGAAGGCTCAGTCACCCCAGGTTTCCCAGGTTAGTGGGGAAGTTAAGCCTTGTTTTAACTCTTGGTGTCCTGCACTGTGCTGTGTTCTAATTAATTACCTCATGGTTTTACTTCATTATTTTTTTTTAAAGATTTATTTATTTATGCATACAAGAACTGGGATACAGGCCCGAGATGCGGAGGGTAAGAGGATCCACCAGAGACAGAACGGGGAACAGAACAGGCAGACTGACTGAAATACACTGCCGAGGGGAGCAGCAGGCGAGACAGGAGAGATCTGCCATGCAGGTGGGTAGCTCCCTGGCTGGCCGGGTATCAAACTCATGCTGCAGAGGCTGAGGATTGCTTCATAGGTTGCATCTTAACCCCCTGCGCCACCAGGGAGGCCCGGTTTTACTTCATTATTAATCCATTCTTCCTTCAGATCTCAACTCAGAAGTCACTTAACTTTCTTTTTCAGAATCATGTACCATGCACCTGTCAAATACACTCCCAAGCATCTAGAACTCTCTACCCATTGAACCACCCACCCATTTAGCCACCCACCCACCCATCCACTTCTACTGTCCTTCTTTATCCTTTGACTGTAAACATCATGAGGTCAGGGACTGGGTTCGTCTTGCTTAGCTCTGTGACTCAATACATAACACAGAAGAGATGTCCCATAATGACCAAAAAACAAACTGGGGGGATAGAAAATATTTAAAATGAAAGGTAGGGGAAAAAATGATTTGCAGCTGATCTTAAGATTGCTAGAACTACTCATCATACTGAGCAATTCCCAACACTCATGAAGACCAGAGGGGGTACAAGAAAGTAGGGAAGCTCAATTCCAAGAGCAAGAGAGAGTTTTGTCCTTGTCTTGGGATGGTATATGCTTCAGTCTACCCAGCAGCAACAGTGATTTTCCAAGGAGGAAGTAGGTCTGCGTTTACAGAGGATTGGGAGCTTCAAGAAGATTTATAAAGTATTCACTTCATACTCAGTGTAGAGCAAATGAAAGTAATCAGGTTTTTTCCACCTTCCTGCCATCAGCATCAGTGATTGACACCTGTGGTCTTACACGCATGCCTGATGGCGACACCTGGAGATGGTGTGGGCGTGCATGAGTGGGCACGGCTGAGCCAAGACAGGATATAGGGGCAGTGGCAGCAGAGGACTGTGCGGCAGAGAGCAGTAGAGACCAGCGGAGAGACCACAAGAGAACGCCAGAGAGCCCAGAAAGAGTGAAGATTTGCCAGGGGCTAGGAGGCCTGCCAGCCTCCTGGCCCCCCAGCCCTCCTGCCTGCCCTGCACCTGGTTGCCTCACTACAAATGATATAGAAAGATCATCAAAAGCCTGAAAAAGCCACCAAGGGCTCATGCACTCGCCTTTACCCGTCTGCCAGGATCCATAAAGAACCTGCTCCATGCCTTCCTGACACTACACTCAGGCATTTCAAAGGCAATGTTTCCCAGGTGTGTCCCATGACACCCAGTTCTGAGGTAATCTCCTTAAAGAAGAGTTCAATGCACCATTAGTTTGGGAAATACTGTGCTGCTCCTTCCTAAAAGGAATCCCATCTCAAGCCCATTAATGGCCCAAAACATTTGCTGAGGAAAATACTTACATAGTTTTGGAAAACCCTGGGTTAATTATTTATCCACAGACCACAACTCCCCTCCCACCTTTGGCCTGGGATGGGGGAGGTGTGGAGCTGGGGGCAGAGTAACAAGATCCTAGAGAGCTTGTTCTGGAAATGGAGCCTTGGGGTGCTAGCAGCTGGGCACTGGTGGTTTGCTGGGGAAAATCAAACCCCAGGGCAGCTGCAAGGCGAGATGCTGGTGAAAATCCCTGGCTCAATGCCTAACAATTTGACGGTTCTAAACCTAGAGAATTACGGAAAAGTTCACTGAGATTAAGAACCACAGTTTCCACCTGCAGAATTGCCCCGGTAAGACTTTGCACATGGCTGTGGCATTAAGAGCCTAGGAGAGACACAAGAGCTGCAGATGGACCAGTTCCCAGAAGTCCCCGGTACCAAGCACTGGGAACCCTGTCCCGGGACTGGGCCCAAGGTTACCCCCATCTCATATATATCTTCCCATCTCATATATATAATATATATAATATATGCCACATATATAGCATGTACATATGTAGGGTACATATGTACATGAATTAATCAGGCTTTTTTGAACCATTAGCCTCTGTGGCTATCACCTGTGGCCTCAATTGTGTTGCGGCAGAAGGTGCTTGGGACATGGGTGTGGGTCACATGTGCCTGACTGTGGACACCGGGAGCACAGGTGTGGGCATGCCTAAGTGTGTACACTGGAGCCTATAGGCCAGGGCTGTAAGGGCGGTATCACTCAGAGACACAGGATGGCTACGGGAGGATGAGTGACTACAGAAGAGGAAAGACCATGACAGAACAACAGGGAGAGCCCAGGGAAAGAGCAAAAGATTTGTGGGGGGCTGGGAAGCTCAGCTGTTTGCCTGATCTCCAGCTCTCCCTGCCCTGCTCATGCCTGCCTCCTTGCACGCCAGCCTCCCTGCCTAGAGTGCCTATGTACCTGGTTCCCTGAAAGCAATAAAGACTGAAAAATCCGCTGAAGGCTTCGGGACTCTCCTTCATCCGTCTGCCCAAACTGATAGTGAACCCGCCCTGTGCTAGCGTGCACAACGCGTATAATACATATTGTATATACACATAATATAGAACACATATGCATATCTTACACATATATGAAATTTTCACACCTCCCAATACTCTGTAAAGATGGACCTGGTTTCCTCTTGGAAACCCTCTGTTGCTATTGGGTAGACTGAGGCACGTGCCACCCCAAGGCAAAGATAGAGCTTTCTCCAACTCCTGGAAATCAGCTCCCAGAGCTTCCTGTACCTCCCTCTGGTCTTCACGCATACTCAGAATTGCTTAGTATGATAAATAGCTCTATACAACCTTTTAATAGATTAACAGAGAGATTAGATACATACAGAAAGCTTTTATCTATACACCTGCAGGATACTGTTCTGTGCATCGAGTGCCCTCATTGTTCTACAGGTCTATGGTTGGGACCAGGGAAATCAGCATCCCATTATCCCCGACAAAGCTGGCACAGGGGGGATGAGTAACAACCCCCCATCAACAAATGGATATGAATCTGGGCTTTTTGACCCCTGCACATTTTAACACCATGTTTGTGAGCCTCCCCAGGGTTGTTTGGGTTTGTTTGTGTTTTCCTTCCAAAATATTGTCATATTTAACTGATTATGAAATATGTGATGACTAGAGAAATTGTAGAAAATACAGAGGAGGACAGAAAAAAATGAAAACTCCCAGCAATCCCAGCAGCATGAGGTAAGTATGGATGTGCCCTGTAATTCCTTCTGTTCTGGTTTCTCTGCACACAAGTCCCACCTTTGTCTCTGTCTCTCATGGGTCTATCCCCGCCGCTGCCCCAGCAGCTGGAACTGAATTCAGGCTTCCATTCCTCCTAAGGTGGACCCACACAGCAGGGCAGTACCAGAACCAGCTCCCAGGAAACTGAGGCACAGAAATGCAACTGTCCGGGTCACCAAGCAGGGGAGCAGCCAGTACTGGGCTAAGACATCAGGGGAGCTGGCTGGAGCCAGTGGCCCAAACCTAGAGTGACAACCATTTCCCAAACAAGGTGCAAGAAGGGCTGAGCTCTCCAACCCCGATACTGGAGAAACCCACTCTGGTTCCCCTGCACTCCCCACCCCACTCAGCCTCTCCCTGACAACTGCTGCCTCCCTGGGGCACTGGGCCAGCTGCTTGGGAAACAGCTCCAGGGCGCCAGTCTGCCTGAGAACAAAGAGTATCAGGAAGTGAAGAAACACCATGTGTAACCAAGGTGACCAATAGGAATTGGCTTGCACACTGAAAGGGGAGGGGAGGTTGGCTCTTCAAGGCCTTGAGAGTCCATAAGACAGCTGGGAGGACCTCCAAGGCTGGAGCATCATCCTTCTTCCCCGGGGGGCCTCACTGCTTCATGAGGCCCAAGAAGGCATTTCCCTTGGAGTCCACATCTCTGCCGACCACTATTTCAACAGTCTGAGAGGAGGCTTATGGCACATGAAGCTCCTGCAGCTTCCTTCCAGCAGACCAAAGGGGCAAACCAGACTGCACACCTCTCACTGTTCTCCAGAACTGAGGAAGGGGTAGGGGCCCAGCACTGGACATGCCTCTTCTTGGGAGCCAGAATCACAGCCCTCCCATGCATGCCCTGTGGCAGGCCTGACATCGGACAGAGGCCAAAGAGATGTCTGCCCAGCCCTCACTGATGGCCCCTCTCACCCAAGTCACTGAGCCCTTCCAATACCAGCTCCCGTGCCCGGTGCACACACAACACTCATGGTCTTTTGAGAAGACACTCCAGATTCTTCAGTTCAGCAGCTTTCTGCTCTGACCACATCCCTCACACCTTCTTACCTGGAGAGTGGGGTGCCTCCCATTCTCCCATGCCACCTAGGACCAAGGGTTATGATGATCCCCCCTTTTACGCTGGTTCTCTGTGCCATGTGCAGTCCTGGGATGCCTGGATCCCTCCTCCTTCCCCCTCCAGGTCACCTTTCCCAAGCAGTGGCTCAATAGCACTTACACCACACTTCCCGCTATCCCCCAAACCCAGATGCCTTCCGAAGATTCTCGTGGGCACCTTGGCCCTTCCTGACCAGCAAGGTCACTACCACCCTGTTCCTCCAGTTGCCAAAGGCCTTCTCCAGCTCTGGTCAGCTACCTGACCTCAGGCAGGAACCTCCTGGGAACACTTTAAAATGGCAGCTTCTCCTGAATACTCAGTTGAGTAGAGTTGTCTGCAAATTCATGACTTCAAAATGTGACCTTACTTGGAAATCAGGTCTTTACAGCTGCAATCAAGTTAAAACAAGGTCACACTGGATTAGGGTGCAGATGTGAAGGTGGAGGCAGTTGGGCATTGCAGTTACAAGCCAAACACGGCAGAGGTTGCTGGCCACACCAGAGGTGGGAATAGGTGGGAGGATCCTTCCCTACAGCCTCTGCAGGGAGCACAACCCTGGCGACACCTCGATTTCAGACATCCAGCCTCCAGAAGCAAGAGATAAAAACTTCTGTTATTTTAAGCTCCCCAGTTTGAGGAACCCTATTTCCAACTTATTGAGTCAGGCTTCCTGGGGACGGAGTTGAGCACCAAGCTGTGCACTTCATTTGCTCCTGATGCTTGCCTCTGAGCTCCATGAAGGTAGAGCACTTTCTTGTGCTCACCACTTACATCCCCATTGGCAAGGGGTGGCATGCGATCAGTTGCAAAAAACTCACATTGAAGACAAGAGTCAATGCATACCGGGCCTCCCTGGTGGCGCAGGGGTTAAAGACAGCACTACCAAGCTATTGCCAGTCACTGCAGCACCAGTTCCATGCCCGGCTAGCCAGGGAGCAACCCACATGGTGCAGCAGACCTCTCCTGTCTCACCCGCTGCTCCCCTCAGCAGTTTCAGTAGATCTCTCTGTTCTGCTCCCCACTCTGTCTCGGGTGAATCCTCTCACCACCAGCACCTCTGTCTTACACCCCAGTTCTTGTATGCATAAATAAACAAATCTTTAAAAAAAAAAGTCAATGCACACCAATGTTCAAGAACTAATGGAGTCTTGGTCAGGACATTTAACTTCTCATTTTTAAAGCAACCTTAATAATCAAATGAGATAATGTGCATCAGCCAGGTGACAGTGGCTAGTATCTGGTTGTTGCCCAATAAACATCAACTCCCTAATGGAGGGGGCAGTGGGAGATTAAAGATTTCCTAGAAACTAACAATTGCCAGTAGCTCTCTAAGTAAAACTTTCTCTGTGAATAAAGGCCCATTGTCCTTAGCCACCGAAAAGTACTTTGTTCCAATTAGTCAGAAACTTGAAATCTTTCACTCCTTTTGCTCACCTATTGATCCCATTTTCTAAAACTCAAGTCTTCCCCAGCTCCTGCCTTGGTTCGGACGGCATCTCTTTGGATCACTGGCAACACCTCAGTGTCCAAGGTCGTGGTCCATAGCCCAGTGTTCTGGCCCTGCCCTTCCTCCTCACACCCCTCCTCTCACCGGCCCAGGTACGTGTGAACATCTAGGGAGACCAGCATCCCACAGCTGACAATCCAGGGCCACCTTCCTTTTGGCCCCAAGTCTCCTTGCAGGCACCCACCTCAGGCCCTGGGGTAGAAGCTTCCTCTACACCCCTCTCTGCCCAGCAAGCCTCATCTTATCTCTGGCCCCCAGCTCAGACTGCACTGCCTCTGAAGTTTGCCCCACTTCTGGCAACAGATACCACTGCTGGAACAGTGTCAGGAGTGTGAGCTTTGGAGCCAGGAGGCCTGGGCTCACATCCTACTTTGCCATCCACCAGCTGTTTAAATGCACCCACCTGTCCCATCTGGAAAACAGAGCTAATTCTAGCCGCTACTACAGTGATTGCTTGAGGACTCAGGGAGCAGAAAGGAATGAAATGTAAGTCAAGTCCAAAGCAACCAGTAATGTGGATGGTGTGACAGATGGTCCAGCTGAGTGCTATTTTGGTCACTGTGGATTCACAGCACTCTGTCCTCAGCTGTGCCAGGGGCTCCCCAGGTGCAGGTTGGGTCTGTGGTCACCTGACACAGCCTCCCATGGCTCTGCTGGTTTTACCTGGGCTTCACTTTACTTCCCACTAAATGGCTGCTGGTGAGAGGCTGTCTGGCAACCCAGCCCCAGACGGTGCAAGAAAATATGCCAAAGCCGCTTTCCCAGACTCTCAGCCAGAAAAGGTTTCCTCCTTCCTGGTGGGGAAACGGAAGCCCCTCTTCCCAGGCAGGCCTGCTGACACCTGGCAAGATGACTTAGTGGTTTGACAAAAATGCCCCCACAAACAGCTTCATGGCTAATCTTAAAAGTAACAGTGCAGGCAGCTCCCCTGCCTGCTTGTAACTAAGCAGGCGACTCTCTTTTTCTTTCTTCTTTTTCTAATAAACCTGTCCTTTAAAAATATAAATAATAATAAGAAATAACAGTGGAAAATAAGCCCTGAAGTTGTAGGGCTAATGGGGATATGTCTGCATCTTGGTTCTGGGAAAAAAGCGTTCATAATTGGTCCTGTGAAGGCACCTCTTCTCCAGGTTTGAAATATTTTTGAAACAGAGGTTAACACCAAAGGAGAGGCCAAGGAGGGATTTCAGCTGTGTTCCACCTTGGCCCAGGCTGCCCAGGGCATGGACACAGGAGGGGAAGTTCATATTACACCATCACTGACTCCGTGGCTACCTGCGACTCTGTCGCCCAAAGTCAGGCTTAGGGAGGCAGAGGGCAAGGTTTAAAGTCCTCCACCTCCCACTGTCTAGGGGTGACCCTGGCTGGAGGCTGAAGCCATTGGGTGTTTCTCTGCCAGCAGGCTGATGGGGATGGCACAGGCAGGGTGCCACCAGTCCCTCGGGGCGGTCCAACAGTGAAGCCCAGGAGGCAGCGTGTGGACTGGACGCAGAGCCCCCAGAGCAGCTGTCGGTGGTGAGCACAGATGGATGCGGGGGGGCCCTCATGCAGCAGCTCTACTTAAAAATGGGAGTCCCTCACCACCCTCATGAGCCCACCATCTAGGGAGAGAGCCAGACCTAAAAGAATCATCACATCAACAAGCCTACAATTACAGGCAGAGCTGAGGGATAATGGAAGGCGTTTTGGGAACATCCAGCCCTGACCTTGTCTGGGAGCTAAAGAAGGCTTCTCTGGGGAAGTGACGGACATGTGAGCTGCCAGCTGGAGAACACGAGATTATAGAGCATTAAAACCCCACAAGAGGAGGGACATGTAGAGACCAAATTGTTTGTCAGGGGCTTGAGTTAAATGATACCATGAGGAAGCAACGGGCCAGATCAAGGCTATGACATTTATCAAGACAAATGACCTGGTTTCTCCAAAACCAATGAAATTAAAAAGAAAAATTTAAGGGGGTGGGGGGCAGGGGAACTATTAGTAAATAAAAGAGTAAAATATGTTTTCAATGCAATGAATGGAGCCCGTTGGGAACAAACAACTGTATAAGCTATTTTCTGAACTGAATATGGATTGGGTGAGGGAAATGAAAGAATTATCAATAATTTTGTGAAGTATAATGATGATATAGCTGTTATGTTAAAAAAAAATAAAGGCTTTATCTGCTGGTAGATACTTATGGGTGAGGTGACATGCTGCCTGGGGACAGATGAACCAGGCGGTCCCCTAAACCTGAGGGGAGGTAATGGGGAGCCGTTCTACTTTTATCTATTTTGATGTATCTTTGGAAAATTTCTATAGTGAAAAGTTAAGGAAAAACAGTGGTTTATTCTAAAGAGAGTTGGAAGGACTATGGTCATTTGGACTTTCTCCAATGATGAGAAAGATCAATTGTCATCAAGAACACAGCTGCCACCAGCCACCTCTAGAGATGTCCCCTATTTTAGGGTACAGATCAACCACTGGGAAACCAACTCCCTTCTGACTAGCATTTACATCTTGTCCAGCTTTTCCTTACTATAGCTGTGTCCACCCAACTCCCAATGCTCCTGTTCTGACAACCGACTCCTCCCCTGCTTGTATTCCCCAAGCCATCCCCCCAGTCATGGGATGGCCGTATCTGGACTAAGCAGCTGAAGGCACCAGACAGGATGTCCTATCACAAAGAACACCAGGCTCTGGCACCAACTGTTCCAGCAACCTGCCATGGACCCAGGGTGCCTAGACCATTCAAATTCAGCCTCAGAAAGATTGTTTCCAAGCAGTCGCCACTCAGGAATTGGGGGCAGCAATGATGGGACCGAGAGGGAGGAAAGGGGTTTCTGGTAAGGCCCAAGGGTCACCCCAGGGGCTGCTGACTTGGGGCTCAGGCAGGTCTCCTGCTGCAGATGGGGTGCCCCAATGCCAGAAGGAATTCCGGTTTCCCTGCATCTTTCCCCCCATTCTCCAGTGATTCTCCCATTCTGAGTTTCAGTTCTTTATTTCGTTGTTGTTTGTTTTTAAAGATTTATTTATGCATACAAGAACTGGGGTACAGGCCAGAGGTATGGGGGGGGGTGAGAGGATTCACCGGAGACAAGAGTGGGGAGTGGAACAGGCAGATCTACTGAAATACACTGCTGAGGGGAGCAGCGGGTAAGTCAGGAGAGGTCTGCTGTGCCATGTGGGTTGCTCCCTGGCCAGGGATCAAACTCATGCTGCAGTGGCTGTGGGTAGCTTCATAGGTTGTGTCTTAACCCCCTGTGCCACCAGGGAGGCCCCAAGTTCCAGTTCTTTAAAACAATGCCAAAAGATACCATTTTGTGGTGAAAAGCTTGAAAGTATTCCCATTAAGATCTGGAACAAGACAAGGATGTCCACTCTCACCACTGCTTTTCAATATAATACTGGAAGTCCTAGCCAGAGCAATAAGACAAAAGAAAGACATACAAGGAATCCAAATAGGAAAAGAAGAAGTCAAACTATCACTATTTGCAGATGATATGATAATATACATAGAGAACCACAAAAACTCCACAGAAAAACTAATTCAACTCATCAATCAGTTCAGTAAAGTAGCAGGAAACAAAATCAAAATGCAAAAGTCAGTAGCCTTCCTATACACAAACAATAAATCTGAAGAAGAAATAAAAAAAAAAAAACCATCCCTTTTATTATTGAAACAAAAAAAATCAAATACTTGGGAATAAATCTAACAAAAGAGGTAAAGGACCTATACAAAGAAAACTGTACAACACTGTTAAAAGAAATAGAAGAAGACACAAAGAAATGGAAAGACATCCCCTGCTCATGGATTGGAAGAATAAACATTATTAAAATGGCCATCCTACCAAAGGCAATACACAGATTCAATGCTATTCCAATCAAAATTTCAATGTCATTCTTCAAAGAAATAGAACAATTATTGATGAAATTCATATGGAATCACCAAAAACCCCAAATAGCCAAAGCTCTCCTGAAAAAAAAAAAAAAAGAAGGGAATGGAGGCATCACACTCCCAGACTTCAAACTACACTACAAAGCCATAATCATCAAAACTGCATGGTATTGGAACAAGAACAGACACACAGACCAATGGAATCGAATAGAAAATCCAGAAATAAACGCACAGATTTATGGTCAACTAATCTTTGACAAAGGAGCAAAGACTATGCATTGGAGCAAAGAAAGTTTGTTCAATAAATGGTGCTGGGAAAACTGGGTCGCTACATGCAAAAGAATGAAGCTTGACCACTACCTCACACCATACACAAAAACCAACTCAAAAAGAACTAGACATAAGACCTGAAACCATAAAATACATAGACGGAAATATAGGCGAAACACTACATGATATGCACATCAAAGACATATATACAGACACATCACCCAAAGCAGTGATAGTGAAGGCAAAGATAAACAGCTGGGACTACATCAAATTAAAGAGCTTCTGCACAGCAAAAGAGACAATAACAAAAACAAAGAGAAACCCCACCAACTGGGAGAACATTTTTGCACACAACACTAATGATAAAGGACTGATCACAAAAATCTACAAAGAGCTGATGAGACTCAACAACAACAAAGAAAATAATCCCGTCAAAAAATGGGCAGAAAAGCTAAAAAGAAACTTCTCTGAAGAGGAAATGCAAATGGCCAACAGGCATATGAAAAAATGTTCAACATCACTTGTAATCAGGGAAATGCAAATCCAAACTACCATGAGATACCATCTCACACCAGTGAGAATGGCACATATTAAAAAAACTAGCAACAACAAATGTTGGTGAAGGTGTGGAGAAAAAGGAACTCTCCTGCACTGTTGGTGGGAGTGCAAACTGGTCCAACCACTATGGAGAGTTGTGCGGAGATTTCTTGACCTACTAAACATAGAGCTTCCATAAGATCCAGCAATTCCACTCCTAGGTATTCACCCAAAGGACACAGAAACATCAATTCCAAAGAGCACCTGCACCCCTATGTTTATAGTAGCACTGTTTACAATAGCTAAGCTTTGGAAACAACCCAAATGCCCAAAAATAGATGACTGGATCAAGAAGATGTGGTACATATACACCATGGAATATTACTCAGCATTCAAAAAAGATAAACACATGCAGTTTGCAGCAACATGGATGGCGCTGGAAGGGATCATGCTCAGCGAAATAAGCCAGAAAGAAAAAGAAAAATACCGGATGGTCTCACTCATAGCAGGAATCTAGAAAACTTAAATAAGGCACCAGGAAAAAGAATAACTATAAGAAAGTAAAAATCAAAATCAACAAACAACTATGAACCAGAGACACTCTATGGCAGGTAGGGGCGGGGAGGGGAGGGATTGGGGTCAAAATAAGGGGGTTGCAATTGTATGGGGAATATGAAATTTTTTTTTAAAAGTGTGTAATTAAATATCATTACAAATTACAAAATATGACCACGGGGAATGAGTCAAGAAAAAAAAAAAAGAGATACCATTTTGACCTGTCTGAAGGGCCCCTATTTTTTTAAAGGGATAATTTCCAGGGTTAGCAAGTCACTGGGAAGCAATGACTTGACAGCTGATCTTTCTCATCATTGAAGAAAGTCCAAATGACCAGAGTCCTTCCAACTCTAACTCTTTAGAGTAAACCACTATTTTCCCTTAACTTTTCAGTATGGAAAGTTCTGTGCCACTGGTGTGACTGAGGGGAATGTATTACGGGAGACAGGCAAGGTTCCTAGTGTCAGACCCTGTGAGCAGCACCCCATTTTAGAAACTTATTCTCGCGCACAGGTGGATCACCACAGTGGGGTCATGTTAATGTAAATGGTAGCGGATATGATCCAGAAGACCATCAAGAAGGGAAAGGAGGAATTAGTTGTGTTATTCGCAACAAGGGAATGCTACTCAGCAGTAAAAAGCAACTCCTAGTACACATACTACCACCAGTGACTCTCTAACCTAAGTGAAAGGGGGTAGAAAGACAAGACTATATCCATGTACATGAAATGCCAGAAAAGACAGAGACACTAAGCAGGTCAGTGTTGCCTGGGGCCAGGAGCAAGGTGGGGTGGGTGAGTGAGAAGGAGTACAGGAACTTTCTAGGCTGCTGGCAATGCTCTTCATTCTGACTGTGGTGGCAGTTACCAGAGCGAAACACTTGTCAAACTCACTGTACACTCACAACTACATGCACATTTAAGAGCTGTACGTTGTTCTGTGTGTGAATCATATGTCCATTTAAAAACTCAATTAAGGGGGCCTCCCCTGGTGGCACAGGCAGTTGAGCGCAGTGCTGTGAAGGTGTCCGCAGCCTCTGCAGCACAGGTTCCATTCTGGCCATCAAGTTTCCCACATGGTGCGGTAGACCTCTACTGTCTCACCCGCTGCTCCCCTCAGCAGTGTATTTCGTCAGTCTGCCTGTTCTGCTACCCACTCTGTCTCTGGTGAATCCTCTCACCACCACCCCCACACCCCTGGCCTGTACCCCAGTTCTTGTATGCATAAATAAATAAATCTTTAAAAAAATAAGTAAAAACTCAATAAGCTCCACCAAAATAGAAACAAGGAGATGAGCTCATCACACCATGGTGGGTCCATACAATAAAATATCATACATGACATAGGAAGTGATGAGTATACCCAGCCAAGAAAAAACAAAATTATGCAACTGTAAGACAATATGATGACATTTTGGTAAAATAAAATGTATATAATTGGGTATAAGATAACCAAAAAGAAATATTCCATTCACTCACTCAACATGTATCTATTGAATATCTACTATAAGTTAGAAAAGACAAAAAAAAAGTCCTTTCTGGTCATGGAGCCTCTTTTCAGTTGTTTCAAAGAAGAAGTTAGATTATTAAAGTGTAAACATTTAAAAAAAATCAAATAGAAAGTGTGTGAATTGTATTACCCCTGGTGTGAGAACAGACACATACACAAAGGCAAAGACATTTGTGTTTGTTTATACACAGGACACCTCTGGAAGGATCGTAAATTGTGATTCGTGGTGCCTTTTGGGGAAGGAAGTCAGGTGACAGCAATGCAAGGAGATTGACCTTTTAAACAGTCACTTTTTTTTAAACCAAGTTCATGTATCATCACTTCAAAATAAACACAACTGTTTCTAGTTTTTTGCTAACATCCAATAATTAGGAACAGGATGGAGAAGAACTAGATGGAAATGTGTGCCTAGTACACTGAAAAATGAACAAAGTGTTCTGAGAGGAGATATTTTCCATTTACACTAAAAAAAAAAAAAAAGAAAAAGAAAAATGTACAGGGACAACATATGTACAAAGAAACAGGAGAAACAGGAGAATCTAAACCAACAGATCAACAGAACCTGCTTCCAGGTGGTGGGATTGGGGGACTTGACTACTGTTTGCTTATATTTATTTTTGCAGTTTCCTAACCAAACAAGCAAAACAAAATAAAACATAGTGTGTGTGTGTGTGTGTGTGTGTGTGTGTGTGTGTGTGTGTGTGTGTGTGTGTTTAATAACGTAAAAAAACGAGAGAAAACAGCAGCTCCAGTGTCACCTCATTCAGCCAGGCACTCAGACTGAATCACTAGATGCATCCTTATATCCAAGAGGCCGGTGGCTTAGGCAGGCCAGGAACAAGTTAAAGGCACCAGCACAGGGCCAGCTCCAGACTGAAAGTCCTCTCCTTACTTAGAGAGCGCTGGTGTCCCCAGTGGAACAGGGTGCCCTGCTAGCCACGTTCCACCCACAGCCCAGGGGCCCAGCGGCTGACACAGCACACACACCTCACTGTCCCCTGGGACACCGAGGAAGCAGGGAGTAAGTACTGAGGTGAAAGGGAGGGCCTGAGATCATTTGCTTCTCTCACTGATAAGATGCACTGAGGCCAAGTCTCAGCTGGTTGCTGTGGGCACTGAACCTTGGGTATTCTAAACCTAAAGGACTCAAGAGAAAAGGCCAAGTTCTGATTGAGTTTTGTCACAACTTCCTATAGAACACAGGTGAGAGACACTGGAGTCAGGGTTTCCCAGCTGGACACCACTTTGAATGATGTCTCAGCCCCATTTTCCCATTCACCGCCCCTCCATCCTCTCTGTTCTCTGGGGGCAGCCCAGGTCACCTCTGCAGAATGGACAGTAGGAAGAGTGACCTTAATCTCAGAGCCTCCAGGAAGGGGCCCCTGACAGTCTCACTTGAGGAACCCCAGCATGAGGCAGCCCGCTAGTAGGTTAGGGCTTGTCAAAACCAGCACTGGTTGTTAAAGGCCAGAGTTACAGTCACACATCACTTAACCACGGGCACAGGTTCTAAAAACTGACTAGTTAGGCAACGGTGTCACTTCGTGGATGCCACAGGGTGTAACCACAGCTGGCACTGCCTACAACACACCTGGGCTGGGCGGTACAGCCCATGGGACCCCTGTCGTCTCTGACATCCGACCCATTCATGGTCATGCACCCCAAGACTATGCATATTCCTGCAACTAAGCTGGACAGGCATGGTCTTTTTGCCAGTGTCCGAGATGCTTTCTAATCGGCAGATCCGGGTGTGCCTCGCCATCTGGGAAGAACTGCCCTCTGAGAGGGCAGAAGCCCCAAAGGAAGGGGTAAGAAAAACCAATTAGGGGATGACATAGCCAAACTGCAGAACTTGAACCTGGGTTAGCACTCTCTGTAAGGACAGAGAGGTTCAGCCGTACAGTGGGGAATCTTAAAGGATTAGGGGGAAAATAAGTAAGAAGAAAAAAAAAATACTGATGTTGAAAGAGAGAAATGAAAGGATATGCAAGCTTGAGAGGTCACTAGAAAATAATGCAGTTTTAACCAGGGACAAAGGGCAGAGCTGGGACGATTTTCTCCTGACCCTTTGCCACGTCCACCATGAGCCTGGCAATGGCAGATGCCCCTCATTTTAAAGCAACAAGCACGAAACAAGTGAGAGTGCCATACCCATGGGACCAGGCAGGAGACCTCGGTCCAGGAATCAGCCTCTGCAACGCTCACAGCAGGGTAATGCCTCCAGGTTGGTATAGGGAGAACCCAGCTTTTGGAGAACCAACACAAATAACAACTCAGAGTCCACAGTGTCGTGGGCGTCAGGGTCTAGAAGGCCCCCTACACCTCC
This sequence comes from Talpa occidentalis, assembly GCF_014898055.3. Classification (NCBI taxonomy): domain Eukaryota; kingdom Metazoa; phylum Chordata; class Mammalia; order Eulipotyphla; family Talpidae; genus Talpa; species Talpa occidentalis. The sequence continues at coordinate 85,370,187 of NW_023605305.1, forward strand.
TACTTCCTTTCTTGCGAACATGGACGATTTTTCAAATACATCCCCGTTCGAGACTTGATACAATGGGCTGTTTGATCTCAAGACAGATGCATTCTGAGCCTTGTGGTTTCCCATCTACACTCCAGCTCAATCCCAACACTGGGGGAACTAGAGGACAGACAATTCACGGGCCAGCTGGCACCCTGCTGGAAACATGGTTGGTGGGGGGAGGTCACTAATGCTATTATCGCTTAATGTTGTTTTCTTGGTGCAGATTCCGGCAGCAGTCAGTCAAAATGTGCCTTCTAGGACCACTGGCTCAGGGAGCCTGCCCTGAAGAGACTGAAGTCCCTGTATACAACGAAGTTTCAGGAAACTGCCATCAGTGGCAGGTCATCCTGCAGATCTCCTATCACGGAAACAGGGTGAAAAGACCCCCTAAGTACGTGACTTGGATCTGGGGAGAAAATGAACTCCAGGTGAGGAAGAGGGAGCCTCTGGCGTGCAAACTCCCACAGTATCCAAAGAAAAAGCTACCAGATCGTCCCAAGTAGGCTTGCAGACATTGTGTTAGAAGGATGAGATTTTTTTCCCCCAAGTATCCCTAAAATTCCTATGCAAGTACATTAAATTTTTGTGCTTTGCTTTACTAAGCCTGGCAGTGAGTGTGTTTCTTACAAATTAAAGGTTGTGGCCACTCTTTATCCAGCAAGTCTACAGGAGTCATTTTCCAACATGAACTCACTGCCTGTCTCTGGGTCATGTTTAATTATGGTATGTACACTTTTTTTTATTGCTTTTTAGACATGATGCTATGATAACTTATAAGACAACAGTAGAGTAGAAATAAAACTTTTATAATGCACTGGGAAACCAAGAAACTCATGTACTCCCCTTTAATGCGATATTCGCTGTGTTGTGCTGGACTGGACCCTCACCGGGGGGGATCTCTGATACGCTCATCTTCAGAAAGTTTCCCACAGCCCCACAGAGTCTTAAACCACAGCAGCGGCGTGGGGTCCTTAAACATTTTCTTTGCTTACTAAATAACCACTGCTTTCTAACTGGAGAACAAGATTCTGTAAGAGGGACGTAAATCAAAAGGAGACCAGAGCAAACTATTTTGTTGTTCACTAGAAGATGAAATTCAGGAATAAAAAGGGAAAATTTTGGCAAGAGTCTGTGAGGGATGATCTCCGTTTCTATTATCCGGGCTCCCTTTCTGTCATCAGTTGTTCCTTCTCCAAGATCACGATGCTGTGCTTTGGTCCAGGCCCTTATACCTGCTTGTCTGAGAAATTCTTCTTCTATCCCCTCCCTCCAGCGCTCTCCTCTCCCCACATTATCTGAGGGGATAAGGTGCAGGCTGGAGGAAGCTGGAAGGCAGACTCACCTGGACAGGACCATTCACAGACCGCCAGGAGGCATCTCCTGGCACGAGCCAACACCTTGATGGAGGACCCCGGGAAACGTCCCAGCACAACCCACCCGTGTCCCGCAGGAGTCCCTTCGAGCCTTGTCCTGCCCTCCCTTGCTCTTCCACACCTGTACCCGTATGGAGGTGGTGGTGGCGATGGACAGACACCCTGAGGGTCTTCTCCACACTGGATACTGGTCTGGGGGTCCCAAGACATAAGGCACACCTCACATCTGCAATAAACGCAGTCTGGGGGCCTCCCTGGTGGTGCAAAGGGTTGAGTCTCAGCACTATTAAGCTGTCGGCAGCCACTGCAACATGAATTTCGCTCCTCAGCCAGGGAGCTGACCCACATGCAGCAGCAGACCTCTCCTGTCTCACCCGTTGCTCCCCTCAGCAGTGTATTTCAGTCAGTCTGCCTGTTCTGTTCCCCGTTCTCACCCCTATGAATCCTCTCACCCCACTCACCTCTGGCCTACAACCCAGTTCTTGTACGCATAAATAAAAATAATTCTTTAAAAAAATAATAAATGAACAATTTAGTGGGTAGGACGTGTTGTTACACAGGGTGACAAGGACAGCTTGCATGAGGTGGGGGTCAGGATACATGGCAAAAGGGAGAGAGGTTTAAAAGACAAGGATATGGTCCTTAACCTATTGATGGATCCAAACCAACCCAATTAATTTTAAATACAGCGAGATGAATTTTTCAGGAAAAGGAAAAAAAAAAGTGTGATTCTCATTTTAGTCCAAATACTCATGGAACAACAGCCTCCCCGTAGCCACCAGTCTGGTGATGATGTGCCCCTCCCTGAGTGCAGTGAAGAAAGTCAAGGGCAGACATGGTGAGAAACCTGACTCCCCTGTACCAGCTGGCACCCCATCCCCAGGAGGAGGGGGTCCAGGTCTGTCTCAGCAGAAGCAGCAGGGCCAGGAAGGGTGACCAAAGGAGCAATTCCAAGCTGAGCATGAGGCAAAAGTGGCCTGGAGAGGGATGAGCGGGAGATTCCCCTGAGGGATTTGGGGGGAGGAGGGCTCTGTTCTCCCCTCCCCATTAGGATGCTTTACCCAAACTATTTAAGGGATCTTGCTGTTGGGGCTGAGCTTTGGGGCCCCAGCCCTCAATATATATGTACACATGGATTTCTGGTAAAGTGCTGCCTTGGCCGTTCTGAGCTCCATCACCAAACCTATGGTCCGATGGGGTGATGATGCCTTTCTTAAAAGGATTACCTGTCACACCAGGGAGCCCCTGGGGGTGGTCACCGACTCCAGGCCTTATGTTAACCGTGCATGATGGCTCACACAGAGCAAGGGTTAAGAGGGACAGCAGGACGCCTGTCATGTACCTCCCACATCTCATGTTCCGGCTTCACTCACTTACTCCTAACATCCCAATAACCATTTCTTCCAGATTAGTCGAGAGGAAATGAAAGGGTCATTTTCTTCATCACTGCACACAGATCAGAAGGCCGTGCTCTAGACACCTAGACTTGGCATCCGACAAGACAGACATGGTCCACTGTTGTGGAACATGTTCTAGTGTGGGAAAGAGACGGTCAATAGACAAAATAATTCTTCGCTCAGATATTAAAAAAGATGAAATCTTGCATTTATGACAACGTGGATGAAGCTGGAGGGGATGATGCTAACTAAGCAAAATAAGTCAGAAGGAGGACAAATACCAAATGATTTCACTCATACTTGGGACATAAACAGGAACACACAAAACTAATCCTATAAAGCTGATTGAAGAATTGAACCTACCAGAGCAGGAGAATGGGGGATGGGGAGTAGAGGGGAGAGGGACCCAACCAAATACAGCAGAGGATTAGTAGGGATTTGGTGGTGGGGTGGGGTGGTAGCACACATACATCTGAAGAGGTGTGAACCTGTATCAAGAAATCATATACAGTGTTGTATGTCAAAATAATAGAATTAAAAATAAGTAAAAGATGCCCAAAAAATAAACATGGTAAAAAAATTCCAGATACAGATAAATACTATTAAAAAAAATGGTTGATTTGACAGTGATAAACAGGAACAGGAACAGAAAAAAGCAGGCTCCAAATACTGGTTTCATCTGATATCCAAAAGTAGACTATTCCTATGAAAACTTTCAGAAGCTGAAATGCAGTGAAGAGGTAATTTCTATGGAAACATTCTGAGGTATTCCAAACACCAAAAAATAATTCGTCAACTCATACCAAATAACACAGAAAACCTAAATTCACACTCACATCTCACAGAAGCTATGCTATGATAATGCACAGCCTGTGTAAAGTAGTTCCAGGAAGGATCTGGAACTCTCATTGCTGGCATGTCGCTCCCTCTAGAAGGTGGCTACAAAGCCACTGCCAAACGTTGTGTTCACTTTTCACCTTTTGTCATAAAAGCAAAAATCTTCTTGAGATGTCTTTTGATTAGTGAGAAAAGGTATTAATTTAGGTCTTTCATGAAAGTGAAACTTTTGAAAAATAGGTGATCTCTATAGATCAGCCAGCGCAAAGGCTCTGAGGCAGCAACAGGCAGGAAGAGGGGTCCACAAGGCTGGAAGCAGTGAGGGACAGGGGCAAGGAGAGCAGGCCAGGGCCCAATCGCCAGGTATCACAGGTAAGAGTAAGGACTGAGAACGTTAATTACTGTACACGCAATGGGAGGACCTTGGAAGTCTTTAAGCAGAGCAGTGACACAATTTAAGTTCTGGTTGTTGTGGGAAGAACAGAGGACCAGTGTCAGGGTTAGAGAGATGAAATAAGCAGCTTAGAGTTTCGCTGCCATTGCCAGCTGACATCCAATATCAAGGTTGGTTTCCATGGTGTTACCTTTTACACATCATTAGCACCAATGCTCCACTGGACTCTCACCTCTGACAAGGTGGGTTCCCACTACCTCCACAACCCCAGCTTTATTTTCCACACCAGTCAAGTGCGGGTATCTGCTGTGGTTCTATGACAATTCAACAGCACATATAGGAATGGCTTTATATTCACCCAGCAACATCCTACAAACAGCGAGTATCGAATTTACGTGGGACACTTATAAAGTCATTCTGTTAGAAATGCACGTTAGAGTAAATGGTTAATAAGAATTTGCTCTCTGTAAGGAAAAAAAAAAAAAAAGGCCAGTCCTCATGCCTCAAGAAAGGTGAGACATGCAGGGAAAATGGGTCTTCCACCTCTCTGCAAACTCTCCAATAAGCCAAATTTTCTTGAGAAGCATTGTTTCTCTGACTAAAGAGCAAAAATAAATACATATTGGGTAGGTAAGACCTTGTGCTCCAAAGCAGCTCTAATACATTTGTCCAACGAAGACCAGCTTCAAGTTAGGGGACTTTTTTATTTTTAACCTGTAAAACCTGGACAAACCTGCCCTCCCTCTGGTGGGCAGCCAAGCAGTGAGTTACTGTGGTACTATGGCATGGGGAAGGCATGATGAACGGGGAGCTGACTCTGCTGCTGTTTCGTGGGGATGGCAGAGACTTTAGGACACTGAGTCTCATATACAGAAGATCGAGGCTTCTAGGGTCACAGAGCAGACTGAGTTGATTGTATGCCTGCTAGAAAGGGACAAATGGGGTCAAAGGTGTTCCTCCAAGTCTTGAGCAGAACTGACAACCACTGGGGCCAATGAAAAACAAAGATGGCTGGTTTCCATGGCAGCCTCACTAATTCCACTTAATCACCACCCCCACAAAAGGACCAAGATGGGACTGCTTGGCCTGTCACTCCACAGTCCAGAGCTATAGGTGAACCACTAAGGTCTGGGTTTCTCCAGAAGCTGAGGGCATGAGGCACCGTGGCCATTACGCTCTGGGGAGAAGACCAGGGAAGCAGAAGGTGAGACAGAGCTAGACCAGCAGTACCAGAAAAAAGAAGAAAAGCTTTCCTTGGGCTGGAAGACTACCACTCACCCATGAGGAAAAAACCCTAAATAACTGGTGACTTCTGAAGCAAAGCTCCATAGGCACCTGGGGCAAATGTGGGGCCTATTTGTGTAGGGACCCAGGCACCCTTACTAAGACTTTTCTCCCCCTGTGATGGTTCAAACAGTGTCCCTCCCCAATTCATGTCCACGTGGAACCTCAGAAAATGACCTTATTTTTGAAAAGGGTCATTTCAGGGGCGTTCCTGGTGGCGCAAGGGGTTAAGACGCACCACTGTGAAGCTATCTGCAGCCACTGCAGCACAAGTTCAATCCCTGGCCAGGGAGGTGACCCACATGGCGCAGCAGACAGACAGACGTACAGGGAGAGAAGGCCATGCGACAACAGAGTCACAGCCTGGCATGATGCAGCTACAGGCCAAGACGTGCTAGCCACGGCATGCTGGAAGAGGCAAGGAAGGTTCTTCCTTGAGAGTCATTGTGGACAGCACAGCCACCAAGTCCTCAGATTTCAAACTTCCAGCTTCCAGAAGTAGGTGAGAAACATTTCTGTTGTTAAACATCCCCAAGTTTATGGGACTTTGTCGCCACTGCCCTAGAAAACCAACAAACACCTGCTCCGCAGTCCACCCTTCTCAGTCTCAGCCCAGAGGCAGCCAGCAAGACACACAGGCCAGTCCCCCAGCCCAGGGGACTTTTCCACCTTCCCAGCGCCCATCAGCACCACCCCCCTGGAGTTGAGGGGAGGGCGAGGATCACATTTCAGCTGCCCCCTCCTTCTGCCACAAGAGGCAAAGAGAAAGGGAGTGTTTATTTTCTTCCCAAAGCCTCCTAGCTTTGCAGTCGCTCAATTAGATTGGTGTTTCTTAAATTTTATTCAGCCCCACAATGAACCTATACATTTTTTTTTGGGGGGGGGCATAACTATGTATTCTTTACACAACATTTACCTAATATCTCTTTTTACCCAATCATTACTTTTACTTAGGTCAGTTTATTTTAAAATGAACTACCCAGCAAGCTTATAATAAATGGAAAATCAGCATCATTTACCTGTGCAGAACATGTAAATATGTTTAACTGCACATTAAAACTATGTGCAGGGCCTCCCCGGTGGCGCAACGGTTGAGCGCTGGGTTGCGAAGCTGCCCGCAGCCTCTGCGACGCCGGTTCGATCCCCGGCTGCTCCCCGGCCACCAGAGGAGGGTCCCACATGGCGCACAGACCTCTCCTGCCGCCCGCTGCTCCCCTCAGCAGTGTACTTCGGTCCTTCTGCCTGCTCTGCTCCCCGCTCTGGTGAATTCTCTCACCCTCCCGCGCTTCTGACTGTACCCAGTGCTTGTATAAATAAATAAAATAAAAATAAATCTTTAAAAAAAAAAAAAAAACTATGTGCAATTGTTTATTTATATATATATTTATACATATACAATATACATCTTTAAAGTCCACTCATGTGCCACTTAAAACTAATCTCGGGTGACAATACTATGGGAAATACTGATTTAGCAGTAGAGCTTAGAGCTCTGGGCTCCTAATCTCAAATCTCCACCCGACGCTTGGAGGAGAAGGTTAAGGGCAGGAGCAGCGCAAGGCACCGAGTTCCGAGTTCCCACGCGGGACATCCCGGGGACAAGAATTTGAGGGTGAAAAGACCTTGGAATCTCGGGTCCCGCGCGGAACCAGGGCTGGGTGGGGGGAGACTGACCTTCTCGCGCAGGGTACAGTGGACGTCCGAGGCGACGCGCCCATCCCACCAAGGCTCATCCATCCTCGCGTACGCGGCGCAGTGATCCGCGGCTACCGGGCTCCGAGGGCGCACCCTGCGTGGACACGCGCAACTTCAGCGGGCGCGCCGCGCCCCTGCGCCCCGAACCCCCGCATCGCCATTCTCCGGGCCTGGGCCGGGGCTCCCCCGCTCTGCGGCGCTGGCGCTCGCCCCCCGTCCCAGCCAGGTGGCGGGGCCCCCTCCCCTCTGCTCGCGGGGCGCGGGGCGACTTGGAGCTGCGCACCAACTTGTGGGGTTTTATCTGCCCCTTTGCAAAAAGTTGCAGGGAAAGTTGCCGTCCCCGCTAGCTGGCTCCGGAATGGGGCTCCCGCGGCGGCCACCGGCTCGCCGTCCCCAACTCCTCCCCCGCCGCCCAGCCTTTGTCCTGCTCCCACATCCTGCCCTCGAGCCGGGGCGCAACTCACGCATCCCTCTCCGGGCGTGGGGGGCTGCGGGCGCCGGGCCCCTCCCAGACCGAGCCCGCCGTGTCCGGGGTGCCCGCTCGCGCCCAGGCCCCTGCGCCCGGCGCTCCGCTCGCCGCGCAGCCGCCTCCGCCGACCCGCTGGCCTCGGCTGCCGCCGCGCCCCTGCGTGCGCCCGGGTCCCGCCGCGGCTCGCAGCCTCCGGGCCGCCGGGGGCCTCCCTCCCTCGCTCGGGGAATTGGGGGCCGGGCCTCGCGCATGCGCCGCCGGGCCCGCACCCCGCGGGGCGGGGGGCTGGGAATTGCAGTCTTTCTCTCGCCGGCGCTGGCTCGGCTTCCTGCCTGCCTGCCCTCCTCCCCCACCTCGGTGGCGAGCTTCCTCTCACCTGGGCGGAGGCTCCCGGGGCCCCCCGGGGCGCCCCGCCGGGAGCGCGGGCACCGCCGCGCCACCTGCGCGCACCACGCGTGAAACGCGCCCCCGGAAAGTTCCGACTCCGCGTGCGTTCCTCCAGGGAACCTTCCGTGGCTTCCACCTGTTTCTTTTTCTTTTTTTCCCCACCTTGTTCGGCAATGGGGAGGTATATTTCCAAAATTGTAGTTCCCACGAAAGTTCCAGAAGGGCCACTCTTGATTATGCACAAGTCCCTTCCTCCAAAGGAGCCTCAATCAATCAACTGGTATTTATTGTACGCCTGCAAAATTTAGATCTACTCTAAAGTCACCCTGGGGGGTGGGGCCAAGCATTGCTTTTTTCATTCTGTCGCTTGTTTTTGGCAAGGCACTCTGTAGAATCAGCTGTGGAGCTGACCCTGCTCTGCGTTGTCTTGGTTGATGCTCTGTATGATACTTTTGAAGCTTCACGGACCTGGAATCAAATCCAGCTACCAACTGAGTGATTTTTTTTTTTTTAACCACGTTCCTCAAATTCTTTAAGCTTTGGAACCCCCATATATGAAATAGGAATGGCACCGGCCCGCCAGAGATAATGTGTCATTAAATAGGTAATTCTCGTCTAGGACTAATCACCATGGGGCTGCAAATAAATAAATAGCTGCTACCAAAGAGTCTTGAGTTTCTTACTGGTTTTCTGCAAGTAAAGACTCACCTGGGAAAAACAAAAAGCAATGTAGCCTGATTTGATAAGTAAACTTTGGGGCTTAAAAAGCAAGTTTACTGTAAAAAAAAAAAAAACAAAAAAAACAAAAAAAAAAACAAAAAAAACCCCACAACTCTTGTAAAAATACCTAGGAATAAATTTATTTAAAATGCAGGCTCTTGGGCCTCCCTGGTGGCACAAGGGGTTAAGACACAACCTATGAAGCTGTCTGCAGCCTCTGCAACACGAGTTTGAATCCATGGCCTGCCAGGGGAGCAACCCACATGGCGCAGCAGACCTCTCCTGACTTGCCTGCTGCTCCCCTCAGCAGTGTATTTCAGTCAGTCTGCCTGTTCTATTCCCCACTCTGTCTCTGGTGAATCCTCTCAACCCCACACCTCTGGCCTGTACCCAAGCTCTTGTATGCATAAATAAATAAATCTTTAAAAAAATAAGTAAATAAGATTCAGGCTCTTAATGAAGAAATTATAAAGGTGAAAACAAAATGAAGGCCTGAAAAAATAGGAGATAAAAATACTAACTTTATCCAAATTAATTCTTAGTGAAATCCTAATGGTTGTGGGTAGATGAGGCTGGGGAAGGGGGTGACACTTTTTCTAACACTCAAATAGAAGGATATCCATGAGAAAAGCAAAGATTTTTGTATTTTTTTAAATGCGGGGGTGGAGGGGTTTAGACCTTTTGTCAATCTTAAAATGTATTGCAAAGCTATAATTAAAACTATGCTGATACAAGTATGCATGGATAAGCATCAGAAAAACAATTGAAAGTCCAGAATATTTAAAAAAAATTAACTATGATAAATATAGCATTTCACTTTTGTGGGGGAAATTTTAATTCTTTAAGAAATTAGGCTGGGGAAATTAGGTAAGGGGGGGCTAGTAAAACTATGGATTTATTTAAATCATCACTAAAATAAATACAAAAACCCAGAGAACTACACACAACAACAACAAATCAGGGAATAATTAAAAGAAGTTATGGGTGAATTATTTCAAGAGGAGGCCCAGATTTTTTAGGCAAAAGAAGACACTAAAGGGAGGAGGTGTATATACACATTTGAACAAACATGTAAGACTTAGATATATCAAATATCATCAAAAAAACAAGTGACAGATTGGAGAAAATATTTTTAACAAATTCAACAAAAGATTGATCTATTATGTAGTTCTCTTATAAATCAATACACATAAGCACTGACACTGAAAATGGAAAAGCGGATGAACAGAGATGCCATAAAAGGAAAATTTCAAATGGATAAGTAGCATTTTTAAAATACTCACACAGACGAGCAAAGATATTGAAGACATTTTCAAAACAGTGGGGTACATCTTTATCAAGGATTTTTTAAAGGTAATCCTCAAAGTGATAAATAAATAATAAACAATGTTGTTGAGAATATAAATCAATGCCATCTTTCTGAAAGACTGTATAATCAAAAAAAGTAAAGAATTTATCATTTGATCCAACTATTCTGCCTCTGAAAATTTATTCTGAAAAAAATAAGATGAGTACAAAGATTTATTTACAGAGGATTTCATCTCAGTGTTTTTTATAGTGAACTATTACAACTGGGACTGGTTAGTGATTGGGCCCTTAAAAAAAATATTTATGAAAAGGAATAATGACTTGGGGAAATGTTTGTGATCTATTACTTGCGGAAAGAGAGTAGGGCATGATCTCAACTATGCTGCATTCACACATCAAGAAACTGAAAATACTCATAAAAATATTAACTGTGTGATCAGGGTGGTAGGATTAGAAAATATTTTTTTAATGGAAAAAATATTTTTATTTTAATTAAGAAACAAAAATACAACCATGTAAAAACTTTGGGGTCACTGATGTATATAGTTTTTTTACTCTATATATTATGATGCTTAAGGAAGTTTTGCTTTTGGGTTTAACCAAATTTAAGGTTTCTTAGGATTAGAAAATTTTAATTTACTTTTTATTCTAGTATATGTGTATTTTCTAAAGTTCCTGCAAGAAACGTATTATGTCCATAATCAGAAAAAGGGAAGAGGGCCTCCCTGCACAACCTCCGAAGCTTTCCGCAGCCACTGAAGCATGAGTTCAATCCTGGGCCAGGGAGCTACCCACGTGGCGTAGCAGACCTCTCCTGTCTCGCCTGCTGCTCCCCTCAGCAGTGTCTTTCAGTCAGTCTGTCTGTTCTATTCCCTACTCTGTCTCTGGTGAATCCTCTTATCCCCCACAACTCTGGCCCGTACCCCAGTTCTTGTATGTCTAAATAAATCTTAAAAATAAAAGAAAAAGGGAAGAATGAGTGTTACTTTAAAACAATCACATAACATACAAGCGAGACTTTCCACTAATAATTCAGTTTTTGTTTTTGTCTTCATAGCAGTATTTTTTCTTTCTCAATAATCTTTCTCTGCAGGGAGTATTGAAAAAAGGAAGGTCTTTCTCACTTAATAGTTCAGAGTCTTCTTTTCCTAAACTTTAGCTGTTTATCAGGATTTCTGATAGGTAAGAGAGGCAGGCAGAAACTTTTTTTCTAGGAGTTTTTTTTTTAATTTATCTTTTTTAAAAATTTATTTGTTCATGCATACAAGAACTGGGGTACAGGCCAGATGTGCGGGAGGGTGAGAGGATTCACCAGAGACAGAGTGGGGAGCAGAACTGGCAGACGGACTGAAACACACTGCTGAGGGAAGCAGCGGGCAAGACAGGAGAGGTCTGCCGCTCCATGTGGGATTCTCGCTGGCCGACAGTAATCGAACCTGTGCTGCAGAGGTGGTGGACAGCTTCATAGCGCTGCGCTCAACCCTCTGGGCCATCAGGGAGGCCTCCAGGAGCTATATTAAAAGGATCTGAAACACCCTTCACCATACAATCTTCAGCGTGTCATTCTCAGGGGGCTCTGGTGTCTCTAAGAATACAAATATATTTCACAGGTAAATTGGTGGCTTTGGTGAAGTCACTGCCCACAGGTAAAAATGGCTTCCTCTGGTGGAGAGGTGGTATATGGTGGAACAGATAGGACAGATAGGGCAACTAGAGCGACTTCTCCCACTCACTCCATCACCAGCCAAGCCAAGAATCATTCATTCAAAACCTAAACCTTTATCAAGTCCTTACTGTGAGTCAATTGCTAGGTTCCTTCCACCAGCAATCCCTGAAGCTCACAGATTTAAAGCAAGAGCGTCCTACCTATCTACAATATTCCCAATTATCAAAAGAGGGAAAAAATTTTTTTCTCTCATTTTTCTAATCTGTCTTACAGGGCAAATCTAGTAATATGGATTACTCACTTTGCACTAACCTCTCTTTTCCCCCTTATGATGGTAAGCTCTCGTGTTGCAGTATATATGGTAAAATGTCTGTGGTCTCCAGCTGGTCCCAGAGCTTCTCCCCCTCTCCAGGGATAGCCAGTGCCTGGCATTTCCTTCCAAAGTCATTATGCCTTCACTAACACAGACATGCAGGCCTCTTCTTTCACACGGAGGTGGTAGGTAGTGTGCATCTTTCTCTCCTAATTATTTTCCACTTAGTGGTTTCATGTGCTACCCGCAGAGCTGTCCATATAGCTCCTTGCCCCACAGTAGGAATTCATCATGATCTTGAAACAGGGTTATAAAGGAACTACAGCCATCCAAGGACAGTGCCCAGTAGAGGACAGGTTACTATCTGCGAGTTCTTTACCCACACACGCTTAAGCTCAGGGAACAACAATGGGTTTTATTTATTAAATGGGGAAACAAAGAGTTACTAAGGCCACAAGTGGCCGGCTCTCTCATCCTAGATAGTGTCCACGGTTTTCAGAAGTCCCAAACAAAAGGCAGCTCATCCAAGATGGCCTGGAGCATGTGGCATCAGGCAAGCACAGGCCAGATCCAACTCACCGTGGCAGCCAGAGATGCTCACAGGCTGGGCTGCTGAGATGATGCCACAGCAGCCCGCAGCAGTTCTGAGGTCAGGATAAACAGCCCTGGACGCTGGACCAAATAACATGGGAGGTGAATGGGAGATTCGATAAAAAGCTCTTGGTGAAGGCCTCCCCTGGTGGCGCAATGGTTGAACGCTGGGCTGTGAAGCTGTCCACAGCCTCTGCAGCACCGGTTCGATCCCGGCTGCGGGCAAGGGTCCCACGTGGCTGGACAGACCTCTCCTGCCACGCCCGCTGCTCCCTTCAGCAATGTATTTCGTCAAGTCTGCCTGTTCTGTTCCCCACTCTGGCTCTGGTGAATTCTCTCACCCTCCCGCGCTTCTGACTGTACCCAGTGCTCATATAGATAAAAAAAAAAAAAAAAAAAGGCTCTTCGTGAGTGGTTGGCCCACACCAACAACAAACAGCTCAGTGAGACACTAGCCCTGGGCCCTTAGTGATCCTTTCAGGTGGTAGCAGCAGCAAGACAGAAGGCAAATGCTGTCACCAGGTTGTTGCAAAACTCTTGGGCTTCTCTCTGTAGAAGTCAGCTGCTCAGGGATGCTTCTCCTTCTTGAAGGCCAGGTGCCGAGTAGGAGTCCGGGAGTCAGTGTCCAGGTGTCTTAGAGCGTGTGATCCCAGGATCACTTCTGTCCTCCCTTATGTCCTCTTTTAGGGTCCTCCACCCTTGAAGGTACCTCCTAATTGGACCATTTAACGTGGTTGTCACCTGAGGAAGGGGCTGCCCCACAGGCAGTAACCTCTGTCACGAGTGGGTAAGAACACTCCTGTTTTTCTAACGGTTCTCACTGCTTAGGTGGCAATGGAAAAATGCCAGTTTTGCCCTGCAGTCTACACTGCAGGGCACTAGTTACAACATGATCTTAGCTCTTCAGGGGAAATTGAGGCATAGGCTTTAAACAGTGTTTCCTTAGTGTCTTAATGGTTTGTGTTACTCCATTTAGGGCTAAAGGCTTATAGGCTGGCTTGGTTTATAGGGACAGAAGAACGACATCTGGGCCATAAACTTTGAGACTTAAGCCTTGTTTACCACTATGGTCTTTAACCAAAAATCAAGCAACCCCTTTAGATGGTTTCTAGCTGTGTGCTCTACATCAAGGGAGCAGGGGCCAAATCCATTATGGTCTTTGACTAGAAAGTCTTGAGCTGGAAGTCTACAGACTAAGTCTAAGGATCAGGTGATGGGGGTGGGGTGGGGAAAGCAATATTTTGCTAACAGAACTCAGAACCTAGGATAATTTATTCAATTAGCTTCTCTCTCTCTCTCTCTCTCTCTCTCTCTCTCTCTCTCTGTGTGTGTATGTGTGTTTGTGTTTAGTCTAAAAAAAAGTATAAGCTTAAAAAGGTCTAAGAGGGAGAAGGAGAAAGTAAACCCCTTCTCACTGGGTGAGTCCATGGGCCTTGTGTTTTGCTTAGTGCTCTGCTGTTGTCGCCTTCAATTCTTGAGAATTTGGTCTTTGCACCCTGTCTTGTAATGAAGTCTGAAGAGCCATGCCTGAGCGGAGGAGACCCTGCTGCTTGTTGCCCCTCCTTTGCATGGAGTGTTTCCCATGCCCCAGCATCAGGGATTCTGCTGAATCTCTTAGGTATGGGAGTTCAGCAAGAGTCAAAGAAAGGAGAGGAGAAAGTTGTTATGTCTATCACTGGGGGAGGAGGGGACAGGAGCAACCAACAACCTGAGAGGCCATGCTCTCCACTTGAACTAGAACTTGATTTGAATACAGAAAAGTGCATCAGTGTCCTGTGGCTGCCATAACAAACTACCACAAATGGGGTGGCTTAAAACAACAGGAGTTTATTCTCTCATAGTTCTGCAAGCTTGAAATCTGAAGTCAAGGGGTCTGCTGTGCTCCCTCTGAGACTCTGGGTGGAGTGCTTCCATGCCTCTTCCCTGCTTCTGGGGGTGGCTATCAGTCTGAAGTGCTCTTGGCTTGAAGATCCCTCACTCCATCTGCCTCTACCTAAATGGTTTCCTCATAAGGACACCAGTCACTATCATGCAGAATAAGGGCCCATTTGACTTCAGTACAGTCTCATCTTATCTGGAGCCTCTCTGGTGGTCTAGGGGTTAAGTCTCAGCACTGTCTCTTCTATGGCCTGAGTTTGATTCAGTGCCAGGGAGCTAACCCACATGGCGCAGCAGACCTCTCCTGTCTTGCCCGCTGCTCCCTTTAGCAGTGTATTTCAGTAAGTCTGCTCCCCACTCTGTCTCTGGTGAATCCTCTCACCACCTGCTCCTCTAGCCTACACCCCAGTTCTTGTATGCCAAAATAAATGAGTAAAATCTAAAAAAAACAAAAAAAAAACAAAAAAAAAAACCAAAACCAAAACCAAAATAACCTCATCTAATTCCATCTACAAGACCCTATTTCCAAATAAGGTCACACTGTGACAGGCAGGGTATTAGGACTTCCACATGTCTTCTTTTTGGGGAGACACAATCCAACCTACAACAGAAGATAATCACACTCTAAGAAACACAACCAACCAAGGAACCCTTACACATTCTTTCTTACTGGTGTTTCTTCCTTGTGTCAGGCAACCACGTATTATAACACAAAAATAAAGTAAAAGATGGAGCAATCCTTCATTCTTTGCCCTTCTATTTGTCCTTACTCATTAGGAAGCCAAAAGGAGAGAGTAAATATAAGATGGTCATACCTCAGAGGAGCTCATTGCAACATTGCTCACAATAGGCAAGACATGAAAACAACCTAAGTGTCCATCAATGAATGGACTGAGAAATTGTAACATATATACACACACATGCATATAATAATGTATATAACATATAGTGAATATGCTCACAAAATGGAATGTTCTTCGGCCTTAAAAAAGAAGGCCCTGTCATTTGTGACAAAGAATCTTTAAGGTATTATGTCAATTGCAGAGGGACAAATATTAAATGATCTCATAAAAAGTTCATAAAAGCAGAGAGTAGGATGGTGGTGCTCAGGAGCAAGGAAGTAGGGAAATGGAGAGATACTGGTCAGAACTTATGAAGTTCTCATCATGTAGAAGGAATACGTCTAGAGACCTACCATGCATCATGAGGCGCTGGTCAATGATACTGAAACCCAACACTGGAAATTTGCCAAGAGAGTATAGATCTCAGGTGCTCCTAACACTCCTCTCCCCGCAACAGAAAGGTACCAAGGGAGGAGGTGGGTATCTTAATTAGCTTGATTTCTACAACCATCATTTTACTATGTCTGTTGTCTATCAAAATATTATGTTGTATATCTTAAATATTAAAAGAAAACAAAAGAAGTGAAATAAAACCAACTCTATTTTGGGAAACATTTCCATGATTACTGTTTGAGTTAAATATATAGCCCATATAGAGCTTCCCTTGGTGGCTCAGGTGGTTGAGTGCCGCCTTGTGAAGCTGTCCGCAGCCTCTGCAGCGCTGGTTCGATCCTGGCCAGCCGACGAGGGTCCTACATGGCATGGCAGACCTCTCCTGTCATGCCTGCTACTCAGCAGTCAGTCTGCCTGTTCTGTTCCCCACTCTGTCTCTGGTGAATCCTCTTACCCTCCCATGCATCTGGACTATACCCCGGTTCTTATATAAATAAATAAATTAATTAAAAAAGTATATAGCCCATATAAAATATGGAATATGAATTCTGTAACTTCAGGGATCCCTCAAATGAGTTACATAGTCTAATTTTTTTTTTGCATTTTAAAGTGGATTGCACAGTATAATAAGGAGACAAGTCTTATTGATTTTTTTATTTCTCCTTACCAAGAACAACACAAAATAGCAAATTAAAAAAAAAAAGCCATGTCAAGTTGAGAATGGCAGAGACAAGAAGAAATGTTATATTTCTGCACCATTAATAGCACTTTTCCCTGCCTTCTGAACAAGGAAGCTCATATATTCATTTTGCACGGGACCCTGCAAATTTTGTAGCTAGCTCAGCCCTGACCTGAAGTGTCCCCCTCACTCTAGCCCAGAGGAAACTGTGTCTGGTCTGAATGTTTGCATCCCTCCTCCCACCCTATCCATTCAAATGTTGAAATCCTAATCCCCCAAGTGGTTGGTATTTGTGGTTGGGGCCTTAGGTCCAGACACTGGCCCTGGTGAATGGGATTAGTGCCTTTAAAAACAGAGCTGGTAATGTTAATTCTTCCAATCCATGAGCAGAGAATGTCTTTCCATTTCTTTAAAGAAACTTCTCCAAAGAGGAAATGCAAATGGCCAACAGGCATATGAAAAAATGTTTGCCATCATTTGTAATCAGGGAAATGCAAATCAAAACTACAATGAGATACCTTTTTTTTTTTTTAAAGATTTATTTATTTATTCATACAAGCACTGGATACAGTCAGAAGAGCGGGAGGGTGAGAGAATTCACCAGAGCCAGAGCAGGGAACAGAACACGCAGAGTGACGAAATACACTGCTGAGGGGAGCAGCGGGCACAGCAGGAGAGGTCTGTCGCGCCATGTGGGACCCTTGCCGGCAGCTGGGGATTGAACCGGCACTGCAGAGGGTGCGGGCAGCTTCGCAGCCCAGCGCTCAACCGCTACACCACCAGGGGAGGTCCGTGAGATACCATCTTACACCATTAAGAATGGCACATATTAAAAAAACTAGCAACAACAAATGTTGGCGAGGTTGTGGAGAAAAAGGAACTCTCCTGCACTGCTGGTGGGAGTGCAAACTGGTCCAACCACTATGGAGAGCTGTGGGGAGATTCCTCAACATACTAAAGATAGAGCTTCCATATGATCCAGCAATTCCACTCCTAGGTATTTACCTAAATGACACAGAAACATTAATTCCAAAGGGCACCTGCATCCCTATGTTTATAGCAGCACTATTTACAATAGCTAAGCTTTGAAAACAACCCAAATGCCCAAAAATAGATGACTAGATCAAGAAGATGTGGTACATATACACAATGGAATATTACTCAGCATTCAAAAAAGATAAACTCATGCAATTTGCAGCAACATGGATGGAGCTGGAAGGGATTATGCTCAGCGAAATAAATCAGAAAGAAAAAAAAAATACCGGATGGTCTCACTTATAGCAGGAATTTAGAAAACCTAAATAAGGAACTGTTATAGAGCAACCCCGATATTAAACGGGTTCCTGGCTGTGGGTCCTCACCCGCGCGCTTTAAAGGGACTTATGAATACTCTACTACAGACACACACAAAAGGGTTAATAAAAGGTTTATTTACAAGAGGAAAGCCCAGGTGGAGTCTGATGAGACCAACTTTATACCTGAAGCATATATCGACTGGATGCCACCGGTTCGCTCTGATCCTGTATGGAGTATTTCAACAAAGCCAGCTAAAAATTGCTGTTAGTTATTTCTACCCTGTGATTTTATGCAAAAATAGGAAAAATGGTTTAAAAGTAGATTTAGTTTGCAAACTTTTGCTATGCTGTTAAAAGTTTGGGATCAAGGTTGAGAAAATTTGTGTTTTACATAAGTTGAACCATTTTAACATTTTTCCCTGTGATTTTGATATATTTGCTATCTTGTTTTAGCCAATTCTCCAAATTTTTTTCTTTTGGCTTGGATAATGGACTATTTTTAAGTAATGAAACTGTCATACTGGACATTCATGGACAATGCTGCTGACTAATTGTTGCTTCTCTTACACACATTGTAACCCTGAAAAAAGACTGTCTCCTAAGATTGCACCCTGAGATTGTGCCACCATAGATATGGTGGAATAAAAATTAAAAGGGGGGATTGTAACAGGGTGGTCCCAGGAAAGGGGGAGGTTCCCTGCCCCACCCAAGGGAGGGTGGAGCTGAGCAGGAGGAGGAGAAGGAGAAGAAGAGACTGAGGAAGGAAGGAAGCAAGATGGAGCCAGGAGACCTGGAGGAGGCGCATGGAGCCTAGAGACACGTGAAGAAACTGCGCTTGTCTTTTGGTCATGGACTGGGTGACACAGATGTGGGTGAGACCGGTGGGGAGGTGACCATGGCAGCTTTTATCTGGATGTTGATTTTGCTCTTTTCCTTCCGGGCTTGTCCGGTTGTTTGTGACCCTTTTCTGTGGGTCCCCACTGGAAGATGCTTTAGACTTGTGGCAGGCTTTGGGGCCTTGCTCTGGGCCGACCCCATATGGATGGAGTTTTACCCACGAGGGGATGGGTAACTTTGGGTGCTTCATTTAGAAACTAGACTCTTTGCCTCACCTGTATTGTTTCCTAGTTTTTATTAAAGATCCTTCCCATTAAAGTGTCATATGTTTTGTGTTGATGCGGCGGATGGCAGAACCCATTTAGAATAGGCAGGTTTGCGGGGTTTGGGCTGCCCCTCTCCCTGTCCTATAACAGATTCAGGAAAAAGACTAATTAATACAAAGTAAAAATCAAAATCAACAAGCAACTATGAACCAGAGACACACCATGGGGTGGAGGGGGGGCAGGAAGAGGAAGGATTAGGGTCAAAATAAGGGGGGGTGTGCAATTTTATGGGAAATATAACCAAAATGAAAATGCATACATTGTGCAAAAATGAAAAATGATATAAGAATTATATGAGATAATGTATTTAAAAAATAAAAAAAAATAAAAACAGACCTGGATTGTATCCTGGCCCCTGTATCACGTGGCAACACAGAGAGGAGTAGTTTATGAAGCAGGAGGGGGACTATCACCCAAAGGCCATATGTTGCCACATTGATCTTGGACTTCTCAGCCTCCAAGCTGTGGGAAATAAATTTCTGTTGCTTATAAGCCACCTAGTCTGTGTGTTTTGGTACAGCAGTCTGAATGGATTAAGACATCCATTTCCATTCCCCTCCAAAGGAATTCTATGCCATATCACTCTTAATCTGAACTCCCCCACTCCCTGCATGGGCAATCCTTGGGGGAAACCACCTCCATTTCTCCGCCACATAGCTGTTACCCCCACACAACTCCAGCTCCTTCATGTCTATCCAGCACCATGCCCCAGGAAGGAAGTGGGCCATGCTGGTCCTAGTCAGTCGAGATTTACTGGATGAATAAATCTATGATGGCATAGTCTATGAAGGAATCACCCAGTCCAGACTTCAGATTGGTAAGAAGTTATTGTCCCCATTTTTCAGGCGAGACCCAGAAAGCTTGACCTAGCCACTTTTGTTCTTTGGGCCCTGTGGTTCATATTCTGCAGTGAAATCCAGGACTTACTCTTGCCTGAAAAGATGGTATGACCATTAAATGAAGAAACTAGCTGTGGTCATTCGAATAATAATGACAGAACGTGCTAGAGCCTTCCTTCAGAATCTTCTTAGTTTCCCCTTCTTTTAAAGGAAAGAATGGGATTAGATCCCAGGGGGTGTAAAGCAAGGGAGGAGGGGTTCAGGACGACAACTAAGAGAGAGCAGTTTGCTGCATGGAAGAAAACTCTCCTGATTTAACCCCACTGCACCTTGACAGAAACACAGAGACTGAGAAGCATCTCGGTCTGTGAGGAAAGCATCAGCAGGTGTTTGAGGGTCAAAGGCCACCCAGCCCAGGTGCCAGGAAGGCAGTACAGAGTGATGGGGACTTCAGAGAGCCCGAGCTCTTGGCATATCGAAGTGAGGGGCCCCTTCTGCACTCCTCAGATTGTCCTGGAGCCAGAATTAGTACTCATGATCGCCAGATTGTTTCATTTTTCAAAAAAAGGGACCCGAGATATCTCCCAATATTTAAAACATTGGCTTTTATGACTGCAGACTGAGGCTACAAGATGGGGGTGGGGGGAAAGGCGGGGGAGTAGTCTATGGAAAAGGACTTGGTGCTTTGGTGGCGGTTGTGGGGTGGTGACATACATCTGAGGTGTGAACCTAGTCCCCTAAACCATTTACAGTGTTGTCAATCAATGTTACCTCTATAATAATAATTTAAAAAACAGTGGCTTTTGTTTTTGTTTTTGTGAAATGCCACATGGCCATGCATAGCATCAGCCCCAGTTTGGGAGCGAGGAATAGAGAGGTGGTAAGAAACCCCTAAGGAGTCTGACTTAGGATTCAGTGGGGGACAATGGAGTAGGACCCTAAGAACTCCCCCGAGTCCAGGAGGAGGAAATTAAAGCAGCCATTAACTTCAAAGTCACTGAGCTTGCCAGACGCCCCTCCTCTGACAGACAATGAACAGGAAGGAAATTGAGACTGGACAGTAAAAAGCAACCAGATGAGTCTGTGGGGGTGGCCAGTGGGACCCTCCAGCTGAGAGGTCCTGACAGCAGGCAGCCACAGGAACATAGGAGGTCACCTTCTAGGAGAGGCTTCCAAAGTTTCCAGGTGCAGAGTCTCAAGATGGGGGGGGGGGCGCCGGGTAGGGGATGGGGCTGTGGGGTTGGGGAGGCAGTGTCTGGGTTAACATTTTCAGACTGTGCAAGTCTCTCTTTGTTCAAAGCATAATAAAATATTGATAGCATTACTATCCTGAAAAACCCTGCTCTCCCACCCGCATTGTGCTATCACATGATGTAATGTGTAATGGTGCACTGTTCTAGGCTCATAGACAAGGGTGGGGATGCCCCCCACATGACTAGCTCAAAGGCTTCAGGTGGAAACAGGGGAGTAGGTGAGAAGGGACCAGATTTGGAGCATATTGTAATAGAAGGTAGAGCTGATGGGATCTGCCGATAAAGCAGGTGTGAGGTATGAGTGAAAGAGGGGACTCAGGACCACCCCAAGGTTTCAATTCTGGCTGAAGTTATCATTTCCTGACTGGAGGGCCTTAATCCCACCCCTGGGACATTTTCCAAGTACTGCGCTCCACCTCCCTGGCCTTGGTGCCTTCTGCCAACTTGGTGGTTAAAGCAGAGCTAAGATCAGAACAACTTGGCCTTGCTTCTAGCTGAGAATCTCAGGCACGTCTTTTAAGCCTGGATTCCTCATTTGCAACATGAGGATCATGTCAATTCCTCCTTTACAGAATTACATGAATATCAAATGATATTTTACCTGTGTGTGGAGGGCACTGACTAGGTATGTGCTACAGTTACCATATAATCATTAATTTGGAATCCTGCTGCTTATAAGCCCCAAATTATCTCAGGAGCATTTTTCGTGAGATACCTTAAAAATATCTTTCAAACATTTTAAATTGCTGCATACTATTCTACCATGTAGATAAACCATCTTTTATTTAACCAACCGTTTATTGTTGGATATTTTAAAACATGATGAAGAGCTATTGGTTTACTCTTGCATTGTTTGTAGGGTTTTTCTCTGTGCATTATAAACAATGCTCAGATGAAAATCCTAAAAGCTTCCTTTCTTTTTGCTTCCTGAGGGTACACTCCTAGAAGTGAAATTGCTATGATCAAGGATATGAGTAATATCTGAAACAGATTATAAATTGACCTCCAGGAAGAGTCTACCAAAACGCATTCCTGTCAACACAACGTTATAAAGCGCTTGCTTCCCTGGACCCTCACCAAGACTACATCAGCATTTAAAAAAATACGTTTGAAATCCCCCCAAATGGATTATGAAATTGAATGCATTATTTTGGTTCACACTACTTGGCTCTCCAGTAAGACTGGAATTTTAAAAATGCGGTTATTTATATTTCTTCACAAACTGTCCTTTTATCCATCTTGCTATTGGCATATCAGAGTTGTGCTAAAGGAAGAGCTAGTTATATATTCAAGCGAACAAGTCTTGAGCTGTGGAAGTTGTTGCTAATGGTTTTCCTGCTGTCTTTAAATTTTATGTGGGGTTTTTATGACCTACAGAGCACATGCAGTCAACCCCTCTTCCCTTCCTGAGAATGTAAGCTTGCAAAGCACTTTGGTGTGCAGCTGAAAATGCACCTGGGAACGACAGCAGCCCCTCCTCCCTCACCCTCCTACTAGCTTGATGTATGGCCCGAGGCACGTGATATCTCTCAGATCACAGCCTCCCCAGCATGTAGGGGCTGGGTCTGGTTAGACCTCTGAGCTTCCTCCCAGTTTAGCATTCTGATTCTAGTTCGAAAAGTAGGAATTTGGCTCTGAGCTCAGAGTTTTCAAGAAACCATCACTAGTTGTTATATCACTTTAGCGAGAGCTGCCACCACTAATCACCACAGACCCCAGGGACTTAGGTAATCAACATTTATTTTTCACAGATCTGGAGGTTGGAAGCCCAATTTCCAAGGCAACATCATGGTTGGGTTTTAGGGAAGAACCCTCTTTCTCACTTATGAACACTGTTTTCTTGCTGTATCCTAGTGTAGTGGGGAGAGAAAGCTCTAGCCTCCTTGCCCCCTTATAAGGGCACCAATCCCCAGATGGGGGTTCCACCCCCATGACCTGATTTAAACCCAGTTACTTCCCCAAGGCTCCACCTCCAAATACCATCACATTAGGGATCAGGGCTTCAAAAATTTGGGGGTGAGGTGTTATAAACATTCAGTCACTAGCAGTCCCTGACCTGATCTCCCCATTTTTGATCCCTCCACACCCCCCATTTTAAGGGCATTGCTAGCATCAGCCTTCCTGGAGGGCTGTTCTGAGCATGTGGTTTAAGGTCTATAGGTCAGACCCCACATTCCTGATCTCTTCCCCAGCTTTCCCAGCCTTATCTGCTGCTTCTTGTCAAAATCAGTATTTGTGGTTCCCCAAATAGTTTTGCTCATACCATCGCCTTGGCTGGGAATGCACCCACACTAAATTTTACATGGAAAAACATTACCTACCTTAAAGAACCCCAACTAAGCACCACCTCCTTCATAAAGCCTGTCACTGCTATTTCCCAGACTAGAGAAATGTTCTCTCTTTTGAACTACAAGCTTTTCACATGCCACGTATATTGATATTTATGCCTTATTTCCTGAACAGAAGTATGTAAACCTCTGAGGTGACATGGCCAGTCACTAAATTAGGGAGTGCACACTGGCAAATTATATTTTCAGAATTGAGAAATTTCACACAAAATCCTGGCTGCCATCTTCTCTTATGAAAATCAGAAGATCTGGACTACAGTCTATAAGGCAGGGTAAGCCAATTACATATGGCCCATGGGCCACACTTGGCTTGGTGCCTATTTTTATAAATAAAGTATTATTGGCACACAGCCATTCCCACTTGTTCCCTTATTCTCTGTGGCTACTTTCTAGTTACAATGGTGGAGGGGAATAGCTGCTACAGCAATTGCAGGATTCACAAAGCCTGTTTACTATTGGACCTTTTGCAGAAAAGGTTTGCAGACCCGGCTATAAGGCTCAACAGCAGCTGCCCCCTTAAACAGGGAGGTACTCTCCAGGTACAGCCAGAAACCTTTCCACAGGCTCCTGTATCAAACCTGCCCCAGCAAATGATTATCTTGCCCTCTGAAACCTTGGCATGCTGTTGTGTTTTTTCATTGTTATTCATCCTCTAAATCATCCTGCACTCTTGAAAGCCAGTTACTCCATAGAAGCGAGGCGATCTCTACAAAAGTAACTATAGACTGCCAATTTGATGATCAGGTTTCCCCATCACTGGAGCTATTGATGAGGTGAGCTTTTCAGCTGGAAGCTTGGGGTCCAAAGTCAGTTTACCTGGGTTTTTCAGCTGGACCGCCACCGAGATGGGCGATCCCAGTAAGCTCAACTTACTTAATTTCCTCATCTACAAATGTGGCTATCAGTACCTCCTCCTGGATAGAAGAAAGGATAAAGTAATAATTATTGATTCCTACTCTCTGTCAGGCTCTTGGGGTATATCTGTGAACGGAAGCCACAAAGCCTCCACTCATTAAAGGCTCCCATGATGGGGGTAGGGGTGGGGAGGAGAATGGCCAGGCAGCAGACACCCCTGCCCCTATGCCCACCTTGTGAAGTGTTAGGAAATGTATTTATCCTGCCCCCTAGCTACCAGCACCTCCACTGCAGCTGGAACTAATGAGATCCCCAAGCAAGCACACTTGGAGGTCAGGGAATTAATGCCCTCCAGGCAGATCTCAATCAAAGCAAGATGGCCCCTAGCTTTTGGCAGGACCTCTTGGAGATATTCCATGTGCTCCCCAGAGGACCTGGTGGGATAGGGTCACTTTGATACAGTAGCAGTGCTGGTAACACCCTCACACTGACTTTGACCCTCCCTCCTTACTGTCTCTACATCCTCATCTTACCTTCTGGCAATATCTTCCCCCCAAAAAAACCCTCTGTTGGGCCTCCCTGGTGGCACAGGGGTTACACTCTCAGGGCTAGCAAGCTATCTCTAGCCACTGCAGCATGCGTTCAATCCCCAACCAGGGAGCTAACCCACATGGCGCAGCAGACCTCTGCTGTCTCGCCCGCTGCTCCCCTCAGCAGTGTACTTCAGTAGATCTGCCTGTTCTGCTCCCCACTCTGTCTCTGGTGAATCCTCCCACCCCTGCTCCTCTGGCTTACACCCCAATTCTTGTATGCATAAATTAATACAAATAAATCTTTAAAAAACAAAGCAAATTAAAACTATCTGCACCTGCATCTCGGTCTCAGTCTGCTTTAGGGGAAAGTCAAGACAGAACAGACTCAAACAAACAAAACCAAGGAAACACAAGAGGGTTGTCAATCCCATGGAAAGAATTAAAATAGGCATAAGCAAATTAAAATAGAACAGAAGCCACATAATACTGGGTCATCTGAGGCCTTGGTTGACACTAAGGGTCAAGTAGACTCTCCATGCGCCACCAGGGGAAAGAACAATCTGGAGAGAGGAAAAAGCTGGTGGTGCAAAGCTGGAGTGGGCCAGACATGTTGAAGAAGAGGACAGTCAGGAAAGCTGGGGTTTAGGTGAAGAAACAAGGTGGAGAGGAAACAGATGACGAGGGGGGCTGAAATTCAGATGCAGCAATTTGATTTTTTCTTTTATATGCCAGGGATGAGAGGTCAGGAGAAGATTTTAAGCAAAAGAATTAATAGCTTAATATGTAGTTTCAAAATATCTCCCTGGTACCAGTAGGAATGTGGATTAGAGGGGCAGTGGAGATAGGACCCCAGCCATTGCGGTGGGTGATAATGGTGGCTTGGACGGGGATAGAGAAAAGTAGACTGGGATATGTGTTATAAAGGATAATTCTAAACAAACAGCATCTACTATGTGCCAGACAGTCTCCATAAATGCGCTTAATAATAACATAACCCTGGTGGGTACTATCCTTAGTGCCATTTGAAACAGGGAAACTGAGGCACAGAATTATTAACTGTCTAAGGTCACCCATAATGAAGATCTGGACCAGGTCCATCTGGCTCCACAATTTTAGGCCTAAGCAGAGTCCACTGACTTGCTGAGGGATCAGGTATGGGGATGGAAACAAGTAGCTGAGGGGGTTCCTTCCAGGCCACTGTTGCTGCTGCTACCACCACCACCACGACCACTGGGTAGAGAGGGGGGCACCCATCACCTTCTCTGCTGCAGGCAAGAGTCCATTCCCCCTAAACTCACAGCCTCCCCTCACCATCTACCAAGAGCTGACGTCAGGCACTTGAAGCCTGACTCTTCAGCCCATGCCTCCCCCAGACTTGAAGCCTCCATCTCTCCGTCCTCCCCTATCTGTCATCTGAGCCCATCTCCTGAAACTTCATGTTCTTTCCCTTGGGCCCTGGGCCAAACAAGTGCAAAGTCTCTTGCATCCTTAGCTCCTCTTGGCATCCACCCCCTTATCCTTCCGGTTCTCACCCTCAGGCTGTACATTCTGATCACCCAAAGACTTAAAAACACACTGAGGTCCGGGTTCCTTGTCAGGCTATTTAAAAATCTCATCTTGTGGGATATAGGCCGTGGTAGGGTCTCAAAACTCCCATGGGTTGATAACTTGCAGGAGGTGGGAAACCACATCTGGAACAGACCCTACTTCTCCAGTGTCTCCCTCAGATGGTGGTGGCTGCCTGCCTCTGCTCCCTGGGCCAGGAGGTGGAGTGGGCTCCTCCTTGCTCCCCCTGCTCAGGGCCAGAACTTTCTCTGTCCTGGTCCCTTTGAAACCTCCTGGCTTTGAATCTCCAGACCTCAAAGTGCAATTCCCCCATGCTCCTGGGTGCAGCTTGGAATTTCACTTCACTCTAACTGGCTCCTGCTTTAATTCTTTGTTTTCATTATCCAAACAAACAGAGGTACCTTCCAAGGTTCTGGCATCTTCTTCCTGGACCTCCCACACTCCAATGAACCGGTCCTCACGTCACCTCAGAAGCTCCCTGTTTCCATCTCCCCCTCAGTCATAACCTTATGTCCATTTCACTCCCTCTGGGTCCCAGAATCCAATAATCCTTGAAGTCCAAAACCCCACCACCTGTCACTGCTTCACCTCTCTCTCCTCACCTTGTCCAGATTCAATTCCAAGCTCAATCAGTGGAAACACTCCATTGCATCTCCCACTACCCAATTACCTTTCTCATGATTTGCAGGATTCACTGGGCTAAACTTCAATGCAGGTCAAAGGCTGCCAGTTCTGTGCCAGGCTCCAGGCAGCAAGGGTGCCTTCCATTTCACCCAGCAAGCCAACTACATTGCACTTGCCTGGTGTTGCTCAGAGATGGGCCCTTACCAAGCAGCAGCAGCATCACTTGGAAACTTGACAGAAATGACAATCCTCAGGCCTCACCCAGACCTACTGGGCAAGCAACTCTGAGGACAGGACCAGCCGTCCGCCGTGGTTCACCCTGAAGGTGAGCGTGACGCCCAGGCCCTAGCTCCAGGTCCTCGCATTCCCCCTCTCTCCTAAATGACTGCTTACACCTTCGCCTCTCCTTGCAAGGGTCACAGACTTCTTCCCCCAACTCATCTTCCACTTGCTTCCTTCTTCACTAAGGAAGTGAAAAAAATCAGAGGAATGTCACAAGTTCCCACAACACTGTCTTGCCCTCTGACTGCTCCTTGTCCCTTCTATTGAGGATGCACTGGCCATTAGGGTTTCTGAGACCACACCCGCTCTCATGTTCTGGTCCAAGTTGCCACTAACTGTCAGCTGGATGATGGCAAAAGCTTTCTAACCAGTCTCCTTACATCAGCCCAAGCCCCGCCACTAAGCCCTCCACACAGCAGTTGGAATGATGCATTGAAGTGAATTCAGCTTTCTTCCCGGTTCAAAATCCTTCAGTCGAGGCCAATTACTTCCTCTATCTGCAGGCCCCACACATTCTGTGGGCCCTCTATATTCCTCTTAGACCACGTCTCCCCTTACAGCCACACTCTCTCCAAGTATCCCTACTACACTAGCCACTTGGCTTTTTCTCCACCCAGGCATGATCCTACCTCAGGACCTTTGCACTTGCTGTTCTTCTCACCTCCAGATAGCTGGTCAGCTCTCCAATATCCTTCAAGTCTTTACTCAATGTCACCGTCTCAGCAAACCTTTCTTAGCTACCAATTATAGCTTCAATTCCCAATTATCGACTCCTCAATCTCTCTCCACTGCTTTTTTTCTCCTAATACTTTTGTCCCTCCTTTCATTAATCATCATGGAATAGACTATGTATTTGACTTTTTCAATCTTTATACTCTGTCTCTTATTAAGAATATAAGGTCTGTGGCCTCCCTGATGGTGCAAGGGTTAAGTCTCAGTACTAAGAAGCTATTGGCAGCCACTGCAGCATGAGTTTGATCCCCGGCCAGGGAGCTGACCTACATGGTGCAGCAGACCTCTCCTGTTTTGCCCACTGCTCCTTCAAACAGTGTATTTCAGTCAATCTGCCTGTTCTGCTCCCCACTCTGTCTCTGGTGAATCCTCTCAACCTCCAGCACCTCTGGCCTACTCCACAGCTCTTGTATGCATAAATAAATAAATCTTAAAAAAAAATGTAAGTTCTGTGAGGGCAGAATATTTTCTTTGGTTCACTATCTCAGAGCCCAGGTGAGTGCCGAGCACAGAAAATGAGTTAATACCATTAATCTCTTTGAATATCCCTGTCCTTTTTCCTCCCCAAAGTTAGAAACGACAAAGAACAGATTCTCTTCTAGAACTTTCTGACTGACACACTTAGAGTTCAGACTTCTGGCTTCCAGAACTGTAAGAATATTCATTTTTGTGGTAAGTCACCAAGTTTGTGTTCGTTTGTTAGGCTAACCCTCTGAGACTCACTGAGCTTGCCTACTAGTCATCTATGACTTAACAAGTCGACTCCCCCTCCCATCCACTGAACCTGCTCCCCCATCTAAGTCAACATAGGTTATTTATCTGCAGAAAACCTTCCAATAGTTCTCCATCACACTCAACACAAAAGCCAAGTCCTTACAATGTCCTAAGGGCTACAAGACTACACCGCTGTCACTTCTCCGATGTCATTCCCTGCTGATCTCCCCTCCAGTCCTCGGCTCTGAAATCTTGGCTGTTGGTTCCCAACTTTTCACTAAGGTGCAGGGGCTTTGGGTGGGGACCTAGTAGGAATAGGTTACCTTTTGTGCCATTTGACACGTGTAGACATGAATTTAAAGTGAGAACAACTGGCTCAACTCTGTGCTGTCTTGAACATTCAGCTGGGGGAGAGTGAATAGAAAAAAGAGACTGGCAGTGACCAGATTCAAGTTCTGCCAGGGAAGGAAGATGGGAAAGCAACAGCAAGGAGAGCAGGCCATTTGTGTAAGGGAGTGATTAAAATGTTGCAGCATGGGGCCTCCCTGGTGGCGCAAGGGGTTAAGACACAGCTTATGAAGCTATCTGGAGCCACTGCAGCATGAGTTCGATCCCTGGCCAGGGAGCTACCCACATGGCGCAACAGACCTCTCCTGTCTTGCCTACTGCTCCCCTCAGCAGTGTATTTCAGTCAGTCTGCCTGTTCTGTTCCCCACTCTGTCTCTGGTGAATCCTCTCACCCCGCCCCCTGCACCTCTGGCCTGTACCCCAGCTCTTGTATACATAAATAAATAAATCTTTTTTTTTTTAAAAAAAAGAAAAGGCAAACTGGTAGGAAGAGTTGCCTTAAGTCCTATTGGAACAGGTGGACAGAATCACGAACTGAAGTGCCCTGTCCAAACAATTTGGCTACCCCATTATCCGTGGGATGCCATGGTAGACAAAAAGCCTAGATCTTGGTTAACAATTATCTCAGTTTCCTGGAGGGAGAAGGCAAGAGTCGAGATGTAGTTGAAGTAGAACTTGTCTGCACATGCCCAGTGTGACCCAACCCAGACCAAGGGTAGGTCTCCGAAACTATCCTTCAAATATCAATTCCTACCTCCACTGGAGAGACACATTAAATTCTCCTTTCTGGGGCCTCCCTGGTGGCACAAGGGGTTAAGCACTGCACTATGAAGAAATCCGCAGCCTCAGCCTCGGCAGCACGAATTCGATCCCCAGCCAGCCTGGGAGCACCCCACATGGCGCAGCAGACCTCTCCTGTCTTGCCTGCTGCTCCCCTCAGCAGTGTATTTCAGTCAGTCTGCCTGTTCTGTTCCCCACTCTGTCTCTGGTGAATCCTCTCACCCCCACCCCATACCTCTGGCCTGTACCCCAACTCTTGTATGCATAAATAAATAAATCTTAAAAAAAAAATTCTCCTTTCTGGAACTGGCTCCCTCATGTACGAGGACGCGCTCCAGAAGAACCTTGCCTGGTTCAACTACACCTAGTGCTCTCTGATGAACCTTTCCCTAGAGAACAAAGGACCCATTCTTTGGGATTGGTTCAAATCTCTCATCTTAAATCACGTACAAGTGATAATTCAGAATTTTCTCTATTCTATCATTCACTTCTAAACATTTCTGGCATTGAGAATGTGTCTTAAAATGAATCCATTTGGAGAGGGTCTGTTTGGCGTTAAATGGAAAAAGTGTGAAGTGGAAGGGAATTTTATTTCTGGGTGTTGACTTAAAATGTAACCAAAAGCAGAGCACCCAGCTCCGAGGGTGGCTGTGAGATTTCCATGAGTTGAAAGGAGATGCTGTCTGTAATGCCTTCAGAGAGTGTGAACCTGGGGCGAGGTGGGTGGGGAGGGTGTCTCCCCTGTGCTGCCAAGATTTCCCTGTCACCCTGTCAGAGCAAAGCCTGGCAGAGCAGAGAAAGGAGCAGGAAAACCTCCCTACTTTGCTCTGCGGGGTTCTTTCTTATCTATAATTTACTGTAACTTCCTTCAAGGACGTGACTTCTCTGGAGAGCGGCTTCGTACTCCCACTGCCTTTATTTTGTTAATCACTATGAAACCTACTTTGGCAGACTTGGCACACCCCACCTGCACCTCTTAGGGGTTCTGGGGGCTGGAGTCTGGGTTTACGTCTTGTTTGCAAGGACATCATCTATCAACAGATGATAAAACCTTTGTTCAAGACACTCAGTTCCAGGTAAAAACCAAGGTCCAGGGTCCACGAGACCACGCATTATGGGCCTGCTGGTTATCGCCCTAGCTGCTCGGCCTCCTGGCTGTTTCTGCAGCAGGCCAGGCAAGTGGCTGTGTTAGGCCTTTATGTTTGTTCCTCCCTCTGCCTGAAGTGTCCCCACCTCCCCCTGCAACACCTTCAGATATTCTCATCTCCTCTCAAAGACCTTTACTCACATATCACCTTACAGTAACCCCTTTTCTTAACACCTGCTTAGAGCTGTCACTCAACCTTTAGCAGCCTCATTCTCTCCCCTTCTTTCTCTTCTCTGCAGAGCAGTGAGGAGCATCCACCACACTTACTATCTACTGGTTTACTCTCCAGCAGAAGGCAGTCCCACCCCAGTGGCAGGGTCCCTTTTGTTTTCTGCTTAAACCCCAGTGTCCAGAACAGAACCCACAACTGATGGGTACTCATGATTATTCATTGAAATAACTAGATTTTCTGGGCCTCCCCTGGTGGCACAGGCAGTTGAGCGCCATGCTGTGAAACTGTCCTCAGCCTCTGCAGTGCAGGTTCGATCCCGGCCGGCCAGGGAGAATCCCACATGGCGCGGCAGACCTCTCCTGTTGTGCTCGCTGCTCCCCTCAGCAGTGCATTTCGTCTGTCTGCCTATTCTGTTCCCCACTCTGTCTCTTGTGAATCCTCTCACCCTCCCGCACATCTGGCCTGTACCCCAGTTCTTTTGTAAATAAATAAATCCTTAAAAAAAAAAAGAAATAACTAGATTTTCTGTATCTCATATACCTCTTCTTCAAGGTGAGAGTATTGGACCAAAGGGATAAACATATATGGATTTACAGGTCTTCATCTAGTAGTAGCCACTATCAAGGGTTGGTTCCCTGTTCTTGCTGAGTTTTCAAGCCCTGATGTACCACAGTTTGTTTAACCAGGCACTCCCGGAAGGAGGTCTGCACTCTTTTCAGTTTGGGGCTATTATAAATACAGTCGCTAGAAACACTGGTGCTCAGGTTTTCTGGGGACACAACTTTGATGCTTACTTAAAAAAACAACAACAAATGACCAACTGTTTTCCAGCGGGACCATATCATCTTACATCTCCACCAGCAACCTAAGTAATAATCCAGTTTTCTGCCTCTTTGCCATTATTTTTATTTTTATTTTTTAAAAAGATTTATTTATTTATGCATACAAGAACTGAGGTGTAGGCCAGCAGTGCTGGGGTAGGGGGGGTTTGAGAGGATTCACCAGAGAGAGTGAGGAGCAGAACAGGCAGATCTACTGAAATACACTGGTGAGGACAGCAGTGGGCAAAGCAGGAGAGGTCTACTGCGCCATATGTGTTACTCCCTGGCCAGCCAGGGATCGTGTTCGTGCTGCAGTGGCTGGCAATAGCTTGATAACGCTGTTTTTAACCCCTGTGCCACCAGGGAGGCCCTCTTTCCCATTATTTTGGATTTTAGCCATTTTGATAGGTGTTGTGGTTTTAATTTGCATTTATCTAATAACCAACGATCTTCAGCATCATTTTATGTGCTTGTTTACCATCTGCATATTGTCTTCAGTGAAATGTCTCTTCATGTCTTTCTCCTGGTATAACTGGATTGCTTGCTTCTTTACTACTGAACTTTGAGTTTTAAATATATATTTTAAATACTAGTCATTTGTCAGCTATGTGGTTTGCAAATCTTCCAAACCCCCCACCCCCATCCCCAACCTTCTGCACATTATTGTCTGATCCTCTTCACAGGGCCTTTCATAGTTCAGAATTTCACTTTTTACTCTTATAGATTATTTTTTGCCTAGACAGATCCTAAAGATTTTCTCCTGCATTTTTCCTAATAGTGTTACAGTTTAATATTTTACATGGACTCTATAATCCATTTTGAATTGATTTTTGCATAAGGTGTGATATTGGATTGAAGATCAGTTTTGTCTTGTTTTGTTTTAATCTCTAGATGTTCAATGTGGAGCTTGCATCTTAACAAACTCCTCAGAATATGGAGATCTGAGAAACACTGTGGGGAGGCTTCATGGAATTTAGACAGTGATGAGATGGTAGCTGTTCCTCAAGGGGCCTTTGGTGGGAAGGGCAAGTCTCCTGGTATAAATGCAACCCTTGTAGCTTTGCTGGAGGGCCGGTGAAGCATATGCACATGTTGAGGGATGAAGTTTTACAATTTTATTGTTTTGTAAATGAATGGCAAATTGGCAATATTTGATTAAATGTAGATAGGTAAAAATATATACAGCACTCCTAGCAGATTTCCAGCACAAAGCTAGTGAACACTGACAGGGTTGGGAAAGGGTGCTGAGAACCATAATATTGTGGAGTGTTTCCACCCTTACAGTAGGTGCAAGTAACTTCAAAAGCATAGGTAATCATACAATATACTAAGAAGAGATGAATTTTGTATACGTATTACCTTTGTTTTTAATATAATTCATTTAAAGCCTATATCAAGAAATTTTGAGGTTCTAAGAGCTTGTCGTACATGCCATCTAAGAAACTTAGACAAAGGGGTCAGACAAAGGACTTATTACAGAGGGTAGTAGCACAGCCAGTGACTATCAACATTATCTTTGCTCCCTGAGTCCCACTTTCCACAGGGCGAGACACAGGGCATCCATGGGCACTGGCCCAAGCTGCGGGTGGCCTACAGGAAAGGAATCCTGAGCTTAGGGACCTGAATCTTTAATAATGATAAGTTATAATCTTTTATAATGCTTAGTGGTAGACAAAGCTTTACTATTCTGGATAATAAGCAAAGCTGCCCTTTTTTTCCTGGAGGAAACACTATGTAAACAAGCTTAAAAGGAACAGCTAGGAACAAAGATAGTCCATGCTGCCACTCCAGAGATGGCTGAGGTAAGAGAGACTCATGGAGAAGTGACTCCCCAAAATTTATTAATTTAATTTTAACATTTTTTTTTTTTTTTAATATTTTTTTTTTAATAGAGGCATGTTTTTTTTTTTTTTTTATTTATTTGTTTGTTTCTTTGTTTATACATGCACTGGGTACAGTCAGAAGCGCGGGAGGGTGAGAGAATTCACCAGAGCCAGAGCAGGGAGCAGAGCAGGCAGAAGAACCAAAGTACACTGCTGAGGGGAGCAGCGGGCGGCAGGAGAGGTCTGCGCGCCATGTGGGACCCTCCTCCAGTGGCCGGGGAGCAGCCGGGGATCGAACCGGCGCCGCAGAGGTCGCCGGCAGCTTCGCAACCCAGCGCTCAACCGCTGCGCCACCGGGGAGGCCCTTAATTTAATTTTAATAATGCTGATTTCAACAACCAGCTCATAATATTCCTAAGAATTTAATAGGTTCTCCGAAGTCAGTACAATTTGGCTCCAGCATGCCAGTATATCTTTTTTTTTTTTAAACTTTTTTTTTTTTTTAATAGAGGCATGTTTTATTTATTTATTTATTTATTTTATTTGTTTGTTTATACATGCACTGGGTACAGTCAGAAGCGCGGGAGGGTGAGAGAATTCACTAGAGCCAGAGCGGGGAGCAGAGCAGGCAGAAGGACCGAAGTACACTGCTGAGGGAGCAGCGGGCGGCAGGAGAGGTCTGCGCGCCGTGTGGGACCCTCCTCCGGTGGCCGGGGAGCAGCCGGGGATCGAACCGGCGCAGCAGATGTTGCGGGCAGCTTCGCAACCCAGCGCTCAACCGCTGCGCCACCGGGGAGGCCCTATCTTTTTTAATTTTTTAAATGTTATGTGTGCCAACAACATTTATTTATTTATTTATTTATTTATTTATTTATTTATTTATTTATACCAACCACTGGGTACAGTCAGAAGTGTGGGAGGGCGAGAGAATTCACCAGAGCCAGAACAGGGAACAGAGCAGGCAGAAAGACCAGAGTACACTGCTGAGGGGAGCAGTGGGCGGCAGGAGAGGTCTGTGCGCCCTGTGGGACCCTCCTTGGTGGCTGGGGAGCAGCCAGGGATCGAACCAGCGCTGCAAAGGCTGCAGGCAGCTTCGCAACCCAGCTCTCAACCGCTGTGCCACCGGGAGGCCCCCATGCCAGTATATCTTGAGGAAGAAAGAGGAAGGAGCCAAGAGGCAGAGAGCTCCTCTGCTTGATTTCACCAGTGAGGAGGCCAGGAGGCTGGAAACGAGGCCCTATCACTGGAGGAGGCTATTTTGGTGGTTTGTTTTCCAGGAATGTTTATGGTTATAATGGAAACTATAATAATGGTGATTAAAATAAAAATAGCATCCTTCTTTATTGCCTGCCAAATACAGGTCATGCACTTTGGGGCTTTTTATCTCATTCAACCCCCGTGATGACCCTATAAAGTAGAACTGTCACTCTTTTCATTTAATAAGGATGGAACAGACTCATAGAAGTCAAGGGAAAAAAGCTGGACTGGGAATGAGTTTGGCTGGAAAACTCTAGCTCTGAGGAGCTAAGTACTCACAGTCCTAAAAGCAACGCCTCCTTGTCAGAACTCACATGGACTGGCATTATGTGCCTGCCACCTGCCTTGTCCCTTCCCCTCTCAGAAGCAGGGCTCTGGTGTGATGGTGGCAAGGGCCCAGGGTGTAGCATGCTGGGCTCTGTTTGCTGGTGAGTTCTCCTGACCTTGGGCAGACTGCCCCCTCCACACCTGTTTCCTCCTCTGCCAGTCTTGCTCAGCAATCCTGAGCTTTGAGGGTGCCTCCGAATTGGCTGAGTTGTAGCTTAGGCCTTGTCACTCACAAGCTCGGTCCCAGCCAGAGAATCTCTGGTGCTCCAAGCCTGGGGGAGAGGGCACACATATCTGACCACCATGAGGCCATCCAATTCTGAAACTATAAATGAGATAATAGGCGCAGAAGGGGTCAGAAAATGCAGAAAGTGGCTCACAGATGGGTTTCTCACTCTTGGCTGCCCTGTCAATTGCCAGCTTCCTGTCGTTGCACAGCTGCTAGGCTCACTGAGGGTCAGGAAAGCACTCAATTTGAGTCTCTGAGCTGTAGCAATGACAGCATTTCAGGGGGGTCTGGTCTCCCAGGGCAGATGAGACCTCACCCAGGAAGCCAGGGAGGATGGGTCAGAGTGGAAGAGGGGGCTTGGGTTGCTCCTGGGCCTCTCAACTCGGAGTCTTCTCAGAGCTCAGTCTGGGCCCCACCAGTCAAGTGGCCAGGCCTGGGATCTAGGTTTCATCTTCCTCAGCCTCATTTCTCCCCTAAGAAGGATTAAGGATGCATTTCACAGGAAGATCAGAACTAAATCAAATTCAGTATGTGCTAACTTAAGCCACTCTGTCAGAGACCCTGATGTAAGACACTGACATCCAAGGCAATGCACTCTTCTTGATAAATTCTACTGACCATTTATGACACATGGTAATGCCCTTATTTAGCCCTCACAGCAACCTAAGCAGATGGGGATTGTTTCATCCCATTTTACAGTGGAAAGCCATAAAATGGAGAGATTGCCGAATGTCACATTGTGGATGTGTGGTAAAACCTGGATTCAAACCTGCCAGTGGGCTCTGGAGTCCTGGCTGGCTCTTAAGTTTGAATTCTACGGTTCCTTCACCCTCTGTGATACTCAAGCTATCCAGGGGGTCAGTAAGCCAGTCAACAAACACTTGGTGGTCCCTATTGTGTGTCAGAATTCCTTCTAGATGTTGGTGGTGGCACTGGTCCTGCATTGAGGGCCTCCACCCATTCTGGCAGGAGATGAGACACATATAAACAAATACACATGTTAAGGTCTAGGAAGTACTATGAAGGTAAAAATAAAATAGGACATGCTCTAGAAAAAGGCAGGAGGGGGTCTTTAGTGAGTGAGAACAGGCTACTTAAAGGGGTAACCTTTGAGCTGGGACCTGCAGGAGGGGACAAAGGCAGCAGAGTGAAGACATTTCTGGTCCCCAAGTGCAGGATCACCAAGTTCCCCTAGGACTTGGTCCAAAATGAACTTGGCCACTTCACATGGCAGCAGAGCAGCCTGGCTGGAGAGAGGAGGGGAATGAGATCAGGCATCCATAACCTGCCCCTGTTAGCAGAATCCCCAGAAGCTGAGGCGCCCCGAGGAGGCAAGGTGATGGATGTTCCCCAGTTTTTTTACTGCCTAGTCCTCAGGCATGGTCACCACTGAACTCTGGGGCTTGGGAGGCATATCTCACCTTCCAAGGCTCTTACAGGAGTGGCTGAGTCCCTGGTAATGGGATGCCAGCTAGCAGCACCCCAAGATTAGCCAATCATTTCTTCTTCTCCCCCAACTTCTGGGCAGCCTGGCTCTCAGCCAGAGAGATGGCAGTCAGCAGGGCTCCCCGAACCAGCGATGTGAGCTGATGCTACGTTACTAAGAGCCCTCAGCTTCCATCTGTCCATTCCAGAAACCCAGTCACCTTGGGGAAAGGCTAGAGAGTCATAAAATCACAGACTAGCTGGCTTCAGGGAAATCGGAGGTCACTGAGCCCAGCCTGAGAGCTGGCTCTTTGCTGCTCTCCCTCCCCAGGGTCCTCCTAGACTGCAGGACACTGGTCTCAACTTGGCTGCCCAGCAAACTCACTTTTGGAGCTCACCAAGACCACCCATGCCCAGGATGCCCTCGGGCTAAGTGCATCAGCATTCTTCTGGGGGAGGGTTGGTGGCAGGACCAGTAGTTGGCTGACTGCCAGGGTAACATGGGCTTCAGGACAGTCCTCTGGAGTCAAATAGACTTGGATTTGAGCTCTTGTTCTACAACTTTGACAACTGAGTGTCCTCGCCCAACTCTCTGACCCTCTGTCCTCTTCTGTAAAAAAGTGCATCTTGGGGCCTCCCCAGTGGCGCAGCGGTTGAGTGCTGGGTTGCGAAGCTGCCCGCAGCCTCTGCAGCGCCGGTTCGATCCCCAGATGCTCCCTGGCTGCTCCCCGGCCACCGGGCGAGGGTCCCACATGGTGTGCAGACCTCCCCTGCCATCCGCTGCTCCCCTCAGCAGTGTGCCTTGGTCCTTCTGCCTGCTCTGTTCCCCACTCTGGCTCTGGTGAATTCTCTCACCCTCCTGCATTTCTGACTGTGCCCAGTGCTTGTATAAATAAATAAATAAATCTTAAAAAAAAAAAGTGCATCTTGGTAGAAGCTTATATGTTGTTCTCAAGACCAAGTGTATTAACCCACCAGATGCACAGCCTTCATTCCTAGTGAGAACCCCAATAAATGTGTTTATTGCTATTATTTTCCCAAAGTGAAACATTTTAGTGGAAAGCTTTTCTTCAGGTTCATTGAAATGTTCTTCTTTTGGCTGCAAGAATAATCTTCTCAAAGCCCAGGTCTATTTATGTCACCCACCCACAGAAAATCATTCTGTGGTTTTCTGTTTTTCTCAGGGTCCAGAGAGAAGTCTTTAGTCTGACCTACCAGCCTCAGTGTATCTGGCAGTTCTCGAGTTTCTCTTGTACCCTTTCCCCCTTGACCTGGGGATGGTGGCTTTGATTCTTCCCCTGCCAAGCTATCCCACCACAGCGCCTTGGCATGTGACAGTCCCTTCCCTGGAATGCCTTCCCCATCCCTCAGTGTTCCGTGATGTCATCCCCACACCAGTAAAGCTGGTCTTGACACATTTACCAGGACCAATCCTCACCTTGCCTTTCTCAGAGCACCAGGTCACAGTTGACATTTTACATCTGCTTTGCGGTCATTTTATTACCCAGGAAGCGGAAGGCTGACAGCAGAAGGCTAATCAGAACTGTGTTAGTCAAGGGCCAGGTATACATTCCAGCTTAAACTGGTGAACCCTAAAGCAACATGTGCAGAGAGGACCCTTGGTGATCTAACATTAGGCTCATAAAAGCCTTGTCACAATAAAATCCTGCTTGGCCGCCATTTTCAGAACCTGTGACCCTTGCAGAGGCCTGATCAGTCAAGAAATGACACTGAGCCTATGCTGCCACGGTTCTGGCTGTTCCACCCTGCCCCCACTCTGTCCAAATACCAATAGTCCTATAAAAATTCTGACTCCCTTTAGGAAGCAGAGATAGTGCTTTGGGAGTGATCCCTCTGTTTCCTTATTTGAGTCAAGTGATAAAACTCTGGACAGTTGGCTGACGCAGGCCAAGGGAACAAACCTTCTAGTTGGTAACAATGTCTCTGACATATGTTGCCTGCAAGCTCCATGAGGACAGAGACTATATCTGGATTTGCTCATTCAGGCACCCTCTGTGCCTCCTCAGTGTTTGGCACATAGTTGAGGGTCAGTTCCAGGGTCAAATATTTGTTGAATAGACAGGCCAAAAACTGGATTCAAGTTCTGCTCTCTAGCATTCCCCAAAGTGGTGGGTGCCCTGACCCCCTGACCCCCTGCAGAGGTGGGCAGGCACCCTTTTCCCGCCTGTTCCCTGTAGAAGGTGACTCTTTCAGGCCCTCTGCATGCTCCCCGCACCAGTTCCAGGTAGGATACTGTAGCAAAAATGGAGTTAATCCAGCTTTTTGCCTTCCACCACTGCCCTCTATGGCTGGCACCTGAGGCCTTGCTTTCCTCCCAGGTTTTGTGTTGGGAGCACGAGCACATGGCATGCACAGTCACGCGCACCAAGAGGCCAGGGAGCAGGGGGCGTGCCCATATGTCAATGCAGACCCCTGGTTCGCAGAGTGATAAAGGGGCTCAGCTCTGGTTTTCACAGTGGTGTCACTCTGAAGTGAGTGAGCCAAGACAGAGAGGCAAACCGAGAGAACGTGGGGGGCTGGGTGGGGAGAGGGAAGAGAGAGAGAGAGAGAGAGAGAGAGAGAGAGAGAGAGAGAGAGAGAGAGAACGTGGAGATCCTGGGAGCTGGGAGGCACACTTGCCTCCCGAGCCTCCTGGCCCCCCTGCCTTGGCTGCCTGCCTGGCCTGCCTGCCCGCTGGTCTGCCTGTTGTACCTGGTTCCCTGCTGCAGCATCAAAGGCCTGTCAAATCAATCGAGGGTGCCAAGATTCCTTTGTCTGCCCGAATCCTCAATGAATCTGCCTGCCCTGGGATGGTTGCACTACAGATGCCTGGTCCAGGGCTCAAATTAGGGGTTGGGAAACATTCAGCAGCCGCTGCCCACACAGCTTTGCCTAGAAATGGGGCCGCTGGGGAGCCCTCCAAGATTTCATGCTCCAGTTAGCCTTTCCCCTTCAAGGCGCAGGATCTCCAAATAGTTAAGCTTGTGCACTCAATGTCTGAGCTTGTACAGGGTAAGGGTGCCCCTGGTGGTTGATGGACTTTTCACACCGGGAGGCCATTTTCCAGGAGCTTCAGCCTGAGAACAGCCTCCTACCATAGCCTGGCTGAAGGGGTTTTGCCAGTTTGCTAAGGCATCCTCAAAAAACAAATGTTAGTGATGAAGTTAAACTCTTCCTGTTTTTTAATCAGGAATCAGGGCCAAGCTAAAGCAAAACTACAAAGCAGATGAAGAAATTTTTTTTTAAAGCAGTTTCCTAATGCTCAGGAGCTAATGCTCAATAAAAGCTCATCGATATTTGTGTTCCAGCTCAGGAGACCCCATCCCAGCACGCTGTCAATTCTTCAGGGGAAGCCAAGCACCAAACATGAAGGGATTGTGTTTCAAAGCACACTGGCCTGATTCAGCTGGCCAGCTGTGGTCATTGGCAATTCAGAACGTTCAGGTGCTTTCCTGAGCTCTGCTTTGCAGACAGATACACAAACATTTAGGACCAAAATGGGTGGAAATCATCTGATCCCAATTCTTCATTTTACACATAGGGAAACCGGGTCCATCAGCTGGGAAATGACTTGGCCATAGCCACACAAAGAATCTGAAGACAGAGGGAAGATGGGAATCCAGATGCCTTGTTTCCCAGACAACTGCAGCGTCCCTGCAGCATGCAAGCTGCCTTGGCAACCCCAGGTATCTATGAAATCCTTGTAACAGAAATGGTAGGAACACTGTGCCTCTTGAGTTCTTATTATTTCCCCCAGTGGAAAGTCGTGGTCACATAATACCATGGTCAGAATCTTTCTCTCTCTTCCCCCTTCCTCCTCTCTCCAGTCTTAGGCTCAGAATCTAGGAAACGGCCTGAGGATTCCAGGGTGATCATCCAGCTCCCACGCCTCAGAACTGGAGGTTTGTACGGAAGGGTGTCCCCCTAGTGGAACAAGTGAGGAAGACAGGCAGGAAGTGAAGCAGAGTTGCCCTTCCCTGATTGACCCACCTCCCCTAAGCTGCATTCTGCTGATGGGTAACACGGATTGCATCTGCACTTGCACGACTGGCATCCTTTACCTCCCCTGACCCCAGCATTGTCAGATCTGTCTATACTTGAATTTTTGTTCATCAGAGATTTTAGCACTCATTTTGATTCTTTAAAATACTATTTATATTGATTGCTGAGATTTTTGATGCCCCCTTAAATTTTGAGCCTCAGGCCACTGCTGCATCCACCTCCCCTGATCATATTGCTTACAGACCTCCAGATACCACACTCACTTGTCAGCTGAGTCTCCAGGCCCAGAGAGGCCAGGCTGGCTTGTTTGGTTCATCTGTGTGGGTCTGGTGCTCCCTTCACAGAAATAACCAGCACTGAAGATTCCTCAGGCTTTCTCCAGAAGGGAACAAAGGTGAGAAACTCTATTCAGTCTCCCCTGAATGCTCCTCTTGCTTGGTTGTCATCCTTGGCTTATAAAGACTTGGATAAACACGGAAGTCCCTTCTAACAGTTTAAGACCACATCCCTGGAATGACCCCAGCCCCCTTAAAGAGGCTGCCTGAGAAAACAGGCAGCCAAAAGAATGTATTGTTTGTTCCAGCAACTTCTGAAGATAGGGCCTGGCTCCCAGTCTCTGTGGGAGGGAGGAGCACAGCTTCCGATAAAGGCCGATTAACAACCCCCATAGACTCTCATGGACAAGCCCCACCTTCCTGTGCTTTGGAATTTTTCACCTCCCTGACTCTCCAGAACCCCTACTTACTCCCCTCTCTGTTGCCTTGTCTTCCCTTTAAAATTCTCAGTCGCTTCAGCTCCCTATGGATTCATTTTTTTTATGACAATAGCACATAAGGGAGTGAAATCTGTCCTTAGCATGTTATCTAGCACCCACCATTCTCTTTGACAATGTCTGCCTTTCAAAGTGTGAAAAAAATCCTACCATCAAAGGCAATTTTATTTATTTATTTTAAAGATTTGTTTTTATTAATGCATGCAAGAGCTGGGGTGTAGGCCAGAGGTGCAGGGGCAGGGGTGAGAGGATTCACTAGAGACAGAGTGGGTTGCAGGACAAGCAGATCTACTGAAATACACTGCTGAGGGGAGCAGCGGGTGAAACAAGAGAGGTCTGCTGAGCCATGTGGGTAACTCCCCTGGCAAGGGATTGAACTCAGGCCACAGTGGCTGACAATAGTGCTGAGACTTGATCAAGTGACCGGCTTGATAGCACTGAGAGTTTAACCCCTTGCACCAACAGGGAGGCCCTCAAGGGCAATTTTATTGCACAAATATGCAGGGGCCAACAGTATTCATCAGTCCTATGAATGTCTAAAACAGACCTTGTCTGTGAGGTCCTCAGGAAGCGCCAGAACCAGGAGGAGCAGTTGTTGCCCCAGCGTGTCTGGGAAGGCCACCTCCTTGGAACACCTTCCATCCTGCAGCATCTGCCTGAGAACTCCTAGTGGCTCACCAAGGAGGCCGCTGGATTCAGCTGGCCAGCTGTGTCACCTGCTTCTGCCCTGCCTGCCACAAACCCAGCACACCATCAGGCTTGTCTGACTGCATCAAAGCCAGACAACACCCCAGCCCTGGGACCTGCAAGGTCTCTGCCTCCATCCACTCCTCTCCTGTCTGAGTACCCTCCCCACCATCCCTGCTGCCTTTCTTGGGTGCCAGAGGGACACAAGTTTAGGTCAGTCTCCTCCACCACGGAACTGTGGGATCTCCAGCTCAGGCTGAATTTATTACCCAGGCTACAAAGGGTTAATTGCCTTCAAAACCCTACATTCCTAGGGGAAGGAAAAGGAAGTGGCTAACATCCCTCCTAAAACATTTTTAAAATAAAAGGAAAAAACAACTGTTCACAAATATGCCCCTTGAACTCAGAAGCTCACCATTTTCTATGAGGGTGCCAGGCAGGACCCTGACCCACATGGGTCCCAAAATCCTCTCAGGGCGTCTCAGACCCATCCCTAATCCTACACTTTTTTTGTGTGTGGCTTAGTGAGAAGAGAGTTCTAAGATAAGCCTATTTTATTTATGGCATAAACGCTATTTTATTTATTATGGCCTCCTGTCCTGTCCCTGACAATCCCTCTGGCACTTAACCCCTTTCATAGCTAGAGGTGAGTCAGAGCAAGCTGCCAGAAAGTAACGGCTCCATTGAGGATGTTCTCTTCCCCCGTGAAACTGTGGGGTCCCCTCAGTACCACCACTTTGTACATTGACTTCCCCCTTCCTCAGCGCCTGATGTTGGCGACCACCAGGCAAGAGGCATTTATCTGCTCCCTCCTAGAGCCGCTCAGGCCCGCCACACATCCCACTGATGGAGAAATGGCCTGGGAGATTCGTAGCTACTCATCAAGTGCTGAAGTCTCTGCTGATTGACTCAAGCATGAGCAGATTCAAGGTTACCCCTACAGGAATGCCACTCTCACTGTTGGTTCTGATAAAGCCCCTTGAGTGGAATGAACTCTTTGCTGCAGTCAGTGGGATTCTGCTTTACTTTCCAGCCAGCCTCATACCTCTTGCCTTGCCTCTTTCTCAGTTCACCCCATCCATGCCTCTGGCCCTCAGTGGCCTTCAAATATGCCCAGCTATTTCCTATTCAAGACCTTTGCTCTTGCAGCTCCTCCCCCAGACCTTGGTATTCTTTTTTCTCCTGCTTCAGGGTTCAGTTAAAAAATTAACCTTTTTTTGAGATATATGCTCGCCCATGTTCATGGCAACACTGCTGACAATAACCAAGAGTTGAGAACAACTCGAATGCCCGTCGAAAGATGAGTAAATAAAGAAAATGTGGCATATATCCACAGTGGAATAGCACTCAGCTCTGAAAGGGAGGGAATCCGGCCACTTAGAACAACAGGGATGGTTAGAGGGTATCAGCCTTGGTGAAATAAGTCAGAAAGAGAAAGGAAAGCACCAAATGATTTCACTCACAGGTGGTGGATAAA
Organism: Talpa occidentalis; assembly: GCF_014898055.3. NCBI lineage: Eukaryota > Metazoa > Chordata > Mammalia > Eulipotyphla > Talpidae > Talpa > Talpa occidentalis. Next base: position 85,413,914 of record NW_023605305.1, read on the forward strand.
GAAACAAATAAAAAGGTCCTCCCTGGTGGCGCAAGGGGTTAAGTCTCAGCACTGTGAAGCTATCTGCAGCTACTGCAGCAGGAGTCTATCTCCAGCCAGGGAGCTACCCACATGGCACAGCAGACCTCTCCTGCCTTGCCTGCTGCTCTTCTCAGCTGTGTCTGTTCTGCTCTCCACTCTGTCTCTGGTGAATCATCTCACCCCCATATCCCCACACCTCTGGCCTACACACCAGCTCTTGTATACATCAAAAAAAAGAAACAAATAAAACAAAAACAAAATTTTAGACTATAAGGACAAAGTACTGGCTAGCAGTAGAGATGAACAAAATGGGGGGAGAGAGTGTAAGTTGGATAAGAGGGGTTAATTGTATAGAGAAGATGGAAACTTGAATTCTTGTGATGAACATTTTGTGGTATATACAGATGTGGATTTATAATGTTGCAAAGCAATATTACTTCAATAAAAGAAATTTAACAAGTCACACTACTCCCCTCCCCCTCACATGATGTTCTTTTAGAAAGTGTGTTTTACCAAAGTTGTGTCTCCTCGGGCCTCCCTGGTGGCGCAGCGGTTGAGCGCTGGGTTGCGAAGCTGCCCGCGGCCTCTGCGGCGCCGGTTCGATCCCCGGCTGCTCCCCGGCCACCGGAGGAGGGTCCCACATGGCGCGCAGACCTCTCCTGCCGCCCGCTGCTCCCCTCAGCAGTGTACTTCGGTCCTTCTGCCTGCTCTGCTCCCCGCTCTGGCTCTGGTGAATTCTCTCACCCTCCCGCGCTTCTGACTGTACCCGGTGCATGTATAAACAAAACAAACAAAGAAGCAAACAAATAAATAAAACATGCCTCTATTAAAAAAAAAAAAAGTTGTGTCTCCTCGAAAGCACTACTCAATCAAATATACATTTGGTTGACACTATCAGCCCTCCACACAAAGGACCTGTGGTTCTCTGTCTTCTCTGTTTTGCCTGCATGGGCTGGCATTTTGCATGAAGTAGAAGAGAAGGCACATGTGGGTTCCTGATTTTTTTTCTTGATTACATTCCAGTGCATGGATCTGGAGTTATGGGCTGTTTATAGAAAGGTTGGGCTGCTGGGCGATATGCTTCTCAAAGCCTTAGGGATTTTGGGTTTCTCTGAAAACATACTTTGTTTTTTTGATACAAGATGAACAGGAGAGAGAAAGTGAAAAGAATAGACAAACAGGATCTTTGGTGTAACCCAAAAGGAAGAGAAATTTGCATCGATGCTTAAATGCTAAATTCAATCAAAGCAGGGAGGATTTGACCACTCTTATTTCTTCCTATGGTCATTTACAGGTCATTATTGATATAACAGTCATACCAAAAATGTCACAAGAGTAACACCTATTGTAAAGTGAGGTCAGGAGATCCCCTGGGTCTTGTTACCAAGATCAAATAAAGAATATAAGAATGACAAAATTAACCTCTTGGTGGTACTGACTCAGAGGGGCTCTAAGAGAGCTGTAGGGAGTTTGGGGCTAGATTTATTCAGTTCTGGATCTATGGGAAGGTGTGTGCATATGTAAAAATTCATTGAGTTGTCTGCTTGAGATCTGTGGACTTTACTGGATGTGAGAAAAGCCAAAAAGATGAAATCTAAAAAAAAAAAAAAAACTTTCCACCTCTTCCCTGTCTCCTGACATAGTCACTGTTCTCATCTATGGCAGGTGCATTTCCTGGCACAGGAATGACAGAGTTTACTCCCTTGTTTGTACATTGCATCTCCCATTAGAATGTGAGCCTTACGAACAACAGAGCCACACTGTGTCCTGTTTCCTGATGTACCTTCCAGGGCAAAGCACAGCACCTGTCACACAGTGAACACACAGAAAATGAGTGACTGCAGGATGACTATGAAAACTTGGGTTTAATGATTGAGCAAAAGGATGCAGAGGGGGCTGGCCCCAATCTAGAAGTTCCCAACTCCCAGTCCCAACAGACAGTTGGGGGGTTCTTGCTCTGCAAGCACTGGGCCAGGAGCCTGTTTCTTCCTGGGCACCCCTTGTTGTTATCTGTCTACACTTCATTGGGGTCCTCCCTGTCAGCATAGATGAGAAAGCCCGTGAAGAGGCTGTCAGTCCAGTAAGGATCATAGAAGAGCCCATTCTGCTCTGAATAGAAGATCTGCAGCCAGACCTCGTCCCCCTGCTTGAGGGCCAGGATGGTGGAGCCTGAGGCCACGTCGTGGTTGCCCGTGTTGGCGTCAAAAGTCCGGATGCGGTACTGGCCGTTGTGCACCAGGCCAATGGCCAGGTGCTTGTTGGCCAGCGTGATGTCATAGGTGAAGTAGTAGATCCCCGGCACTCCACACACAAACTTGCCACTGGATGCATTGTAATGGCCTCCCTCGTTCATCAGGATCTTGTCAAACTTGATGGGCAGTCGCTCTCGGGGGTAGCTCTTGGTCACTGCCACTGAGAAAGCTGACTTGGCATGGCCACTGCTGCAGCTGCAGGGGCCAGGGAGGCCCGGATCCCCCTTCTTGCCCTTGGGCCCCTTCTTGCCTGGTGTGCCGTGCTGTCCTGGGGCACCACTGACTCCCTTGGGACCGCGAGGGCCTGCTCGCCCAATGGCCCCAGCTTTGCCCTTTGGTCCTGGCTTTCCCCGGTTACCGGTCCGGCCAGGTGGACCTGGAAGACAGAGCAGCTGGTGTTACAGAGGTTTCGCTTTCCATCCTCAGAGCTCCAGCCTTTGGGTCATACAGAGAATAAGAAGGTTCTGGAATTGTGTGGAAATAGCTCAACCTGGTAAAATCTGAGACCCTTCTTCCAGTTTTATCTGGAAAATGGGAATGGGGTACAGTGGTCCCCCCTTCCACAGGGCACATGGCCAGGACCCCCGCAGTAGATCAAACCCTGCACTGGCTGTGTCTTTTCCTATACATACATAATTGTGATAAAGTCTGATTTATAAAGTTAGACAGTGTAAGAGATGAACAACAGCAAATAATCAAACAGAATAATTACTGCATGATATGGCCATAAAAGTGATATGGATGTGGTGTCTCTCTCAAAAGATCTTATCACTCCCAATATTTTCAGACCATTGCTGACCAGATGACTGAAAACATGGCAAATAAGCCCAAATAAGGAACTCCTTCCAGAGTTCCTTCCAGAACTCCTTCCAGAACTGCCTTCCAGAACTACTGTGGATGAGACATAAGAATCTCTAGTCCCAACTGACTTGCATCCCTTTCCCTGCCTTCTAAGGAAGTGTCTGGTTTGTTGGCTAGACTGATCTTTCCACGGGCTGTGCTGGGAACAGGTTAAGGAGAGAACACTGATCTTGGTGCAGTTGCTGCCCAGTATTCAACATCCCCGCCCACACGGCAGGGCTTCTGGTGCAGCATTGCTGACAGCAGCAAAACTAGGAACAACTCAATGCCCAAGCAAAGGGAAATGATTAGAAAATGACATTCCCTCCACATCTGCAATTCTATGCATGTGTTAGAAGAACAATGTGGATTTCCAGGCATGACAGGAAAGTCTCTCTAAAAAATTCTGTTAAGAGGAGAAAGCAGGTGGCAGAAGTGTCTTTGTTCAAAGGAAACCACAATGGTCTCTATTTCTGTACCCATTTTAAGCACAAAAATGAGTTGGCACCCATAGAAGCTTTTCCTTGGTCTAGCTGGCATTTCCTCAGAACAATTTCCTGGTCATGACTTCCTCTAGAATGTATCTTGATTTTTAATACCCATTTTTCATAAAATGTACAATTCTCTCTATACAACATTTTGGGACAATGATAATATAGGAAACATTTATGTTCAAGTTCTCTAAACTCAATATGACATTTAAACAAAACATATATGGTCAAGATTTGACTCACATCCAAACAAAATTGTGCAATTGTTAGAAGAGCAGAATTGGGGGAAATGTTTGCAAAACATGTCAAATGTCAATTGAGAAATCCACTTCTGAAGTTTATGTTGCCATAGAATATTTAGCATCACTGCACACACAACTGTTTGTTAGCCATCAGATGAAATGGGATATCGGGAAGTAATGTTTTAGGCATTTTACATCCTAACTAGGTATTTTGCTTCTTACATGTTTATAGGAGACATTTTACTGTATTTTAGATTAACATGCAATGCATTTAGATCTTTCCTATTTTAAATAATTGGGAAATAGATTTCCAAGTAGCATTTTCTCACTGAACATCTAATTTTCAGGAACAGATTGTTTACCCTAAGTACTTGGCAATACGTGGTATTACTATACACATTTGTAAATATGTAGAAAGAGGCCAGGAAGAGCAGGCATCTTACCAATTATCATTGCTGACCTCTCTCTGGAGGATGAAAGCGGGGTAGTAATTTAAAGGGACTCTTGCTTTATTTGCATTGTTTTAATGTATTGCAATGAGAATGTATTTGAATATTTCTCATGTAATAAAAAGTAAAAGGAAGGGTAAAATGAAGAAAAGTCACAAAGCCATTCCTTGAAAAAATGAACAAAAGTGGCTAAATGAAGAGGAGAGAGAAAGACAGAGTCATTCTGGGATTGGAGTTTTGAGGGAGACAAATAGATAAGGAAGCTTATTGGAAGTTCTACCAGGGGTTGTGGGATGTGTTTCCTTCTTGGCCATGCTTTTTAGGAAGTTCAGGAAAAGTAAACTTTACTTCTCCAGATCTTTCTGGAGATGGCTATGAATGTGCATGACAGGTGACTGGAAGTTAACCTGGCTTTATCTGGGTTACATGTGGCAGGACTTTGAATCTGTCCACAATGCCTCTCGAGTGTGTTAGTTTAATTTTCAACAGAGACTCAATACATGCAGCAGGACACATGGCCCAGAGCAGCCTCACACACATGCTCCCAGCTGTGGACCAAGGGGGAAAGCCAAATACAGCTCCTCTCCCTCACCTCCACCTCACCCCAGGATCTAGGAGGTGGAGGTTATAAAACTACTGCCCCACATGGAGCACAGGCCTATGCCACTCTGCAGCCCCGCAGGGCCCTCAGCACCTGACACCCTGAGACCGTGTCACAGCCATAGCCGTTAGTTTTACCATCTTTCTTCTGGGAAGGAAGTGCTTTTGGAGGAATTAATTTGGGGTGGTAGGGAAAGCCTGGACTTGGAGTCTACTCTCTACCTCTCACTTGCATGAACTCAGCAAGCCAGCTAAGGGGCGACTGCTGCTCACCATATGGCTCTTCAGATTCACAAGTTATTTTACTTCCTTTTTGCTGCACAGTGTGAGGTGGGTGCTGCTATTAACCTCATTTTAGCGATTTAAGGGTAATCAGATGATAATAATAATAGCATGGCGATAAGAAGCAGCGGCAGACCTCTTGCATAGCATTGCACTGATGGTTTAATAAGCAACCTACTGCAAGGGTTTGTTAGTGTTAAAATGCCAGACCAATAAAGCTATGCTTTCCCTACTGCTGACAATGTACACTTGGAGATGCTGCTGGCACTTGAAAATGCTCGGTTACTGGGGTGAGAGTTAAGAGACATGAGAAATGTCACGACATGTCAGAGCTGAGAGGGCAAGTCTGGAGGATCCAATCTGCTGCCTTCCTGGATGGAGGGAACTGTTCTGCTCTGTTGCATGTGGTCCCAGTGAGTCTGTCACTCACAGGTACCAAATGCCTTCACCAGCCATTCACACACACCATGGGAGTTTGGCGGGGGTAGGTGGTGATTAGGGAGCACCACAACCCAGTCCTAGCAAGTAGTGGCATTACCTTCACATGGGATCAAGGAGGAAGGTCGTTCTGAGATTTGCTCTATGGATCAGGCTATAAAAAGGAAGGCTTGAGGCCCTCCCTGGTGGCCAGTGGGTTGAACACAGTGCTGTGAACCTGTCCTCAGCATCTGCAGTGCCGGTTTGATTCCCAGCCGGCCGGGCAGACTGGAAGGGACAGTCTCTCCTGCCTCACCCAGTTCTCCCCTCAGCAGTGTCTTTGGTCTGCCTGCCTATTCTGTTCCCCTCTGTCTCTGGTGAATCCTCTCACCTCCCGCACATCTGGCCTATACCCCAGTTCTTGTATAAATAAATAAATCTTTTTTTAAAAAAAAGGAAGGCTTGAACACTACTTCAGATCATTTCAGAACTGCTGGTCTTTATGAGAACTAAGCTAACACACAGAGAGAAACAGAACCTTGACAACAATAGCCGAGCTCCTGGAGCCAGTTATTCCTGAAGCTTGACTGGGGCTTTTCAGTTGCAAAAGCCCATAAATTCCATGCAGGGCTGTAAAATGGGTTTCTGTCACTTGCGACCAATAGAATATTGAATGATATTTCAGGAGACTTGCCCAAAGTCACCTGGGTAATCATTGAAGCCTTTTGGGCACAAACATAAGATTTAATCTTCACTGTCCCTTCCAGTAGAACACACTGCTCTTGTGTGTCAACCAACACACACCCAGGTGGGGACAGGAAGAGTAGATACTGGGCCACTTACCTTCCTCTCCGCTGTCCCCCCGGTCTCCATCCTGGCCATCCTGACCATCTTTACCAGGAAAGCCCATTCTTCCCACCATTCCTGAGGGTCCTGGGACTCCTGGGGGGCCGGGTGGGCCCTGAGGGCCAGGCAGGCTGCAGACAAGTTGAGGGGAGCCCTTCTGTAAGTCCCTGCGGGTGAAGGCACCCACCAGTGGGTCAGCTGCACAAGGGAGGGCACAGGCCAGGAGCACCCAAGGGATCATGGTAGCCACCTGGGGGAGACAAGAGCACTGTGAGCAGAGGAGGTCAGTATTGAGCTGACCCCAGTTCAGTCAAATAGGCATCCAGAGGAGGAGACAGCTGCAGAGATACCATTCTCTTTCTGTTCCTTGCTCTCTCCTATATTACATGCAAGTCACTGGACAGGGCCATTGTCAATGGAGCACTTATTTGGAGAGGTTGGGTCATAGTCTGAGAATGTGCTTTGGAGGGCTTTTGGAGGTGAGGCCATTATCACTGCAGCTCTGTCCCCTTCAGTGCTGGAACAGCGGCAGGATTTACAGCCCAATGAGAGCTGACTGGTAAGGGCCAGAGAAGGAGAGAAACACACAAGGTTTTTTGTTTTTTTTTTTACTCAAATATGTGGCTCAACTGGTAATTGACAGGGCAGAAATATTTCCCTTTGCAAGGGGTGATGTGCAATTACCTGGAAAGCTGGGGTTGCAAGCGCCAGGGAGGTGCAGGGAGGGCTCAGTTCTGAGTAGAGGAACCACAAACCTGAGTAACACTGGAGGCCTCAGTAGCAGCTCCTCCACCAGGCGCTTCCTACGCACCGAGCAGGAACTAAGAGCTGTCCACACTCAGCTTCATCCTGGCACAGCCTTATACATCCTCAGAGTAGGTATGGGGGAGGAAGAAACATGGCTCAGAGAAAGTCAGATGGCCAGCGAGTGGCGGGCTAGGGATCTGAGCCAGCCCTGCACATCCTGAGCTTGTGCCCATTTGCCACAAGCAAGTCTTTCCTTTTCTAAAAAGTAATTTATTGAAATAATACACTCACATTGGTTATAAATACAGTTGCTCCTTGAGCAACACAGAAGTTGGGGGTGCAGACCCAGCACAATGGATAGTCCAGGCAGGCTTAGCTCACATTATATAAACATGGTTCCGGCATCTGGGAATTCATCCAACCTCTGAATTGGTTGATACTGTGATGGGTTGAATCCCTGAATACGGAGTTCGAGGACCGAAAAAATAAGATTTCCACTTTTAAGTGGACCCATGCAGTTCAAACGGGTGTCTTTCAAGGGTCCACTTTAAAAATGACACAAAAGTCATTTCTCACCCCACAAATCTTTACTTTCCACCTTCTCCCTCTCCCTCTCCCAAATCATTCAGCTGTAGCTTCTGGTATTTACTTCCATTAAAAGATAAACTGGGGACCTCCCTGGTGGCACAGTGGTTAAAGAGAGTGCCAGCCAGTTATCGCCAGTCACCACACATGATCCTGGCCAGGGAGTTAATGCACATGGCGAGCTCTCCTGTCTCACTCACTGCTCCCCTCAGCAGTATATTTCAGTTAATCTACTTGTTCTGCGTCCCTTTCTCTCCCCACTCTGTCTCTGGTGAATTCTCTCACTCCACCCACCCTCCTCTGGCCTACAACAGTTCTTTTGTGCATAAATAAATAAAATTAAATCTTTTTTTTAAAGATAAACTGAGAGGTCAAAAGGTAAAAAGAAAATTGAAAGTCAAGGGAGTTGGGTCTCGACATTTTTTCTTTGTAGCATTTGCGCCTCGAAGGGGACGATCCTCAAGTGTTAATAAAATAATAAACTTGTGTGTATTTTGCATTTAAAAAAATTTCAAAAAAATTGTATTGAATGTGGGACTCCAATACAGCTCTGGCATTTTCTAAAGGCTAAGAAGGTTTTACATCATCCTGTGTGTAATACTAATAGCAAGGGGCTAAGGCAGCTGGATACATTCCCTGCTCTGGAACCCCAGAGGAGAAGAACAGCTTCTAGAAAGAAAAAAATAATAATAATATGCTATACTGGTTCTTCTTGATTTATAAGTTTTTTACCCATTACCTTTTAAATTCCTTTTGTGAAAGACAAGGATTTAGCTTCATTTTCCATCATTCCAAACCCGTTTGCTTTCCCTCATGTAGTTAAACTATTTTTGACTGTATTAAAATTCATTCTTTGAATTGATACAATACCGTTTACTGCTAAGCACTATATTATAATCCTATTTCCTTTATTTGTACACATGTTTCTTATTGGAGATGATAATTTTGCTTTTTCATTTGCTTAGTTCTCTATGCCATTGTTTTATACATTATTTAGTACATCAGATAATTAAACCCCCATTTATTTTCCTGAAGATATAGGTCCTGGCACTCTCCATTCTGCTTGTATTTTAAAAAAAGATTTATTTATTTATGCATACAAGAACTGGGGTACAGGACAGAGGTGTGGGAGGTGAAAGGATTTACCAGAGACAGAGTGGGGAGCAGAATAGGCAGACTGACTGAAATACACTGCTGAGGGGAGCAGCGGGCGAGTCAGGAGAGGTCTGCTGTGCCATGTGGGTAGCTCCCTGGCTGGGGATCGAACTCATGCTGCAGTGGCTGCAGATAGCTTCATAGGTTGCGTCTTCACCCCTTGTGCCACCAGGGAGGCCCATTCTGCTTGCATCTTGATGCAAGCTGTGAAAAGAGAAGTTCAAGATGACTGAATTGACTGCATCGTGCATATGAGACTCCATCTCACTGAACTTTTAACTTAAAGAGAAAAAACAATTTACCGACTGGTGAGAACCAATCCAGCTAGCCATGGCCTTCTCTGGGAATGGTGCAAAGATAATTTCTACTCCTCCTCCTTTTCTTCTCTCCATAGTAACCAAGGCCAGCTTGACTAAAAACCTGTGACTTCTAAAGGAACATCAGCTATAGACAATCCTAGTTCATGATGAATTCTATCTTCTCCACCCACTCCCTTGCTTTTCCTTCAAGACTCCCTTAAACAGAGACCCTAGTGGGAAGCAATTTGAGCTGATAAACTGTTTGCTCTCCCCAATTTGTAATTCAGAGACCCCGAAATAAATGCTATTATTTCAATTTAGCCTCCTCGTGTTTCTCTGTAGTTAGCAGTTGTCACTCTAGGATTCTCATTTAGGAGGCCATTCTCTCTCCTGGATTATGGCTCCTGTTTACAAATCCCATGTCTTTAAAAAAAATTTTTTTTAACTCCCTCATTTGGATGGCAAATATTCTATAGTAGCTTATTGGAAAAGAGGGCCAAGAAGAAATTTTTGGAGACTTGCAAGTTTCCATATGTGTCCTTAAGGCTGATCACAGTGGCCACCAAAGTGAGCCAGGCTGAGAGATGATGGCCTCCCAGACCCTGGTTGCGAAGATGTGGAAACCAAGGTCCAGCACTGGCACCAGCCGACAAACTGACTCAGTCATTGCAACCAACACCCACTCTCCCAGAATGAAACCAGGGAGGCGTGACTTCCTGCACAGGATGCACCTCTACCTATAACAAACTAGCTCAGTGACCTAAGGCAAGTCCTTTCCCACTCTGGGACTGTTCCCCACCTGAACTACAAAGGGTTGCACTGGATCAGTGGTTCCCACATTCCAGCATGCTTCAGTGGCTTGGAGGGCTTGCTCCAGTCCAGATGACTGGCCCTGCCCCTGAGTTTAGGGTTCAGCTGGTCTGTGTTAGGGCAGAAGGAAGATTTGCATATTATTAAATGTCCCAGTGATGTTGCTCCTGGAGGTCCAGGGACCCATTTTGAGAATCACAAGTTTGGTGGCCTCCAAGGTCCATGCCCCTGATGCTAGCCAAGCCTTTCAGACTCTATTCTCTTCTTTCCCCAGAAGTGATAACCATTTGGGATGGATGCTGCAAAACTAGAATAGAGGGTGTGGCTTACTTGCAAGCAAAAGGAAATGTGATGGGCTCACATCCCAGCCCTCACAGTCATAGAGCCAATGGGGACTCCTAGCTCCCCCACAAGAGTTGCGGCTTCCAATGGCTGCCAGGCCCACATTCAGAGGGGTTCACTCCTGGCCCAAAACCTGTGAAACATGTAAGAATCCTCCTGCTGTCTGTCCCTTGTCGCTTCCACCTCTCCTTCCTTCAACCCAGGAAGAGAGGGCCTGAGAGAGGGAGCAGATGGCCCTGCCAGCTTTGCTGGGGGACAGGAGGAAGCCTCACCTTAAAGGAAGGTTGAAAAGGGGATCACCTGGGAGTGACGGGGTAGGGGAGAAGTTCCCCAGAAAGAGACAAAATATAAAATAAAGTTGCTGCTTAACGTATCTCTGGGGTCACGCTGCTCAGGGTGATGCAGAGATGAACTTGGTGCTGGTATTAAAAGCAGGATGCGCTTTTGGAAAACAGTGTCCCACATACTGCCTGGGCACCAGACACCTCCATTTCTGTCCCTTTTCTACTAGACGAGAGTGCTGGGAGAACTGGTTGGAGTTATTTGTGAGCTGCAATACAGCTGGGCCCCACAAAAGAAACCGAATTCTCAAAGCAGGTTTAAAACGGTTGGGGGAGTTGCAATGTGCAAACATTTCAGACTCGAGAGAGAGGGAGGAAGGAAGCCAGTAGGAGGGAGTCTCCCAGGCAGAGCAGAGTCCGGCAGACAGCGCAAAGAAGGCAGGCAGAAAGACATGGGAGAGGCAGGAGAGCGGGGGATGTCTTCAGTACCATTTACCACTCTCCTGTCTTCTGAACTCGGCTCTCAGCCAGACAGAGGGAAGAGGGTCTTCCTGGCACCAGCCTCTTTGGGCCATAGGGAGTTGGGCTCAATGACAGCTGGACCAGGGCAGGCCCTGTCCCTGGATGAGGAGCAGAGCTCTGGAACAGGCAGGGAGGAAAGGATTTCTCAGAGCTAGAGTCTGAGGTTGGCAGCCTCAGAGTCTCAGCAGCAGGAGCCAGGGGCTGTTTTGGAAATATAGGCCGAGAGACTAGATTCTGATTCCAAAGCTAGGGGGAGGGAGAAGGGTGTCTCCTTGACTCCAGGGCACCTCCAAGAAAAACAAGGCTCCAAATAGCCTTGCTCTAATGTCCCACCCGTGAGCCTGCTCTCCATCCTCAAATCCTAATGCAAAAAACCAGGAGTGCAGAGGGAAGAGCGGGGTGCAAGGAGAGGGGAGACCAAGGTCCGCAAGGAATCAGGGTCTTTTCATAAATTTAGAGTCACAAACTTGCAGAAACTACACACACACACACACACACACACACACACACACACACAGAGTTTAATCAACTCCTTCAGTCAGACAGGGAAAGTGAGGCAGAGGCTAGTGGACTTTATTGGACTCCTACAATATCCTAGGCACTGTGCGAAGCTCTTTGCATGAATTATTTTATCTGAAGTCTACAATAAACTCCATAAAATGCTATCTTAGTCGTCCTATTTTTCAGAGAAGGAAACAAGGAAGTGAAATTTTTAGCTAAAGTTACCCCACCAGGGATCAATGGATAGTGTCAACCCCATGTTCCGGGTGTTCTCAGACTACATTTCACCCACGGGCATCTCGACCCCTTCTCTTGCTACATATAACACAGTTTTCCTCTGTATTATAGAAGAGGAAAGTGATGTTTGGAGAGGCTAATTTGCTGGTATTTAAACAACTAGTTAATCAAAGAACTTAATTTGAACTTGGGATTGACCAATTCTAATTCCCAAATGCTTTCCATTTAGTGATCATTTCTTAAAATTTTTTTCCTCCTAAATATCCCAATTATAGAAGAGACATTGAAGCATATGACAAAGCCACACACACAGCAACAGAGATTTCTTTGCTATCTTGTATTTTAGACACACACACTAGATGACTTTGAACATGTAAATATGATGCTTTCCAGCTCCCCACCGAGGATGTTTGAGGGCATCCTTCCAGACACCCACACTTGGCTTAGTCAAAATCATGGGGAGCAGGTCCTTGTCTCTGAATTCCCCCAGAAGCCCCTTTGAATGTTAATGGGGGGGGGTAACCCAGGCCTGAACCAAAAGACCAGGGTGCACAAAACACAGTCCCAGGACAGTCAGCTCATTTCCTGCTTGCACTGAACAAGAGTCTCCTCTTGGGTCTCCTGTCCCATACCCCCCTCCTTCCCTGCGCTCCCCCAGCTGAAGCTAGAGGGATCCTTTAAAAACTTCAATCAGCCACATCACTTCCTTGGGGGGGGGAGGGGGGCTGGCCGGAGGAACTTACTCCAGTGACAGCTGGCTGAAAATAGCAATTAGCAGAACCCCTGGGGATGCTGCAGGCCTCCACCCAACTCCAGCTCCTCCCTGCTTTCCCTAGTCCCCTCATCCAGCAATCTGCTTGCCCTCAGGCTGGTCTACAATCCCCCTTCTGCTCCCTAGGGGCCCACCCCTCTGGACGCTGCTCCTCATCCTTGTGTTTTGGTAAGGATGCCCCTTCTCCAAGTCTTTCCTGACCTGCTTTCAGTGATCCTGGTACCCTGATCCTGGTTCGTACCTTTCTGGCCAGATTGCCATATTTGCTTACTCACCTGCTTTCTGAGTTCTTGCTCTCTTCCCAGTGTCTCCCACCCAAGTAGAAGGCCCATGGGCGCAGGGACCCTGCTTCCAGCCTGCTATATCCCAGGGCTTCCAACTTCTTGACACACAGTGGGTGTTCAAGACTGCTATCATGCAGTCTTCCTGCTGAAGAGGAAATACATTAGTTGGTTACACCCCCAAAACAGAATCATGAGGCTCTAAACTTGGGTGAAGTTTTTCAGTCTGGTTTGAATTTGTCTGGTCCCTGGGCTTCTCTTCTCTTGATTAAGTAGCTAATGTTCTAGAGAAATGCAAAGAACTAAAGTGACCCCACCTGAAGTCCACTGTTAGGAAACACCTGCTTCCCACTCCCCTTACTACCTTTGGCCCTCCACACAGGCCCCTCTGGCTCATTCCTAAGGACCCTCTGCCCAGACAGTGAAGGGAGAAGGGCTGGAAACTGGGACGTCCTTTTCTTGATGACTCTCCCAGCATGTGGTTCCCCAGCAGGATCTCCAAAGGCCAGTTTCTGGGCCTCAAGCCTGCCTGCTCAGCCTGAGTTCTCATAGACCTCCCCTTGCAGGCCAGAAAATAGAGATGATGCACAAATACTTTGATCTGGCAAGCAGGTGACCACACATTGACCCACATCCAAAGCTTGTAGTCAGCCTGTGGCACCTCAAGTATCTGGAGACAACACTGCCCCAGTGCTTCCTTCTCTTGACCTCCTCCCCCTAACAGCCTCCCTGGCCTGCCTCATCAACTCAGGTTTCATAATCTTCAGAGAGTTCTGCCCCATCAAAGGATCTAAAGGACAGGCCTGTGTCGCTGGACAACAGCTGCACAGATGAAGGTTGTCCATGCAATGCTATGCCACACAGTCCAGGTGTATCTCAGGTTCCAGCACCCAGTCTGCACAGCTACACTCAGTGATCTTTGTAGGAGCTGACTGACCGAACGAGGCACTTCTCAGAACACGTCCCCTGTGACAAGGGATGCACGACTATCTGCCCTCTGCCCTCTCTGCCCCCCTCCCCCACAATGATTTGCTCAGAACCTTGGCCCAACATGGGATTATCTATTTGTTTCTTGATCGGTCACTGTGTGTCTGCCCCATCCTCAGGATGAAGGCCCTGCCTGTGCTGCTCTCTGTTACATCACCATTACCAGAACCTTGTCCAGCCTCAATGTTCATTCTGAACCCTTCCACATCTGCACAAGGCTGCTGAAGGCCATGAAAAACAGTCACTCATCACAAAGTGGCAGCGGCCTCAACAGGATTTCAGGCGATGAGGGGACAGAGCCTCCTCAGCTGCTGAGGGAAGTCCCCTGAGCTGAGGTGCTGGGTTAGGAAGATGTGGGTTCTTCTCCTAGTTCTGTAATCCACTGGCTGGATGGTTGTGAAAGTCAGCTCCTCTTATCCAGGCCCTTGTTTCCTCACCTGCACATCTTAGATCTTAAGCCGTCTCACCCCGGCTGGGTGAGTTCTGAGAATTCAACAAGATAGCCGGGCTATTGAAAACATAGCATAAGACCATTTTGTTTCCTACTGTAATTGCCACCAGCTGCGTGGAGGGACCAACAGACAGGCCTGACCTCCTACTCAGAGCCTCCCCCCACCCCCTGGGGTTTTTAGGGAGGGTCCTGATCCTGGGTTGGGGGTGGGTCCCAGTGTTAGGAGTTAAATGGGAAGGGCTGATGGCTTGCTTGCAGATGAAGCTCGCTGAAAATTGCTTTGATGGGAGTGAGAATTCTATAATGAGAACCACCCCATGCCTTCCCTGAATTCCAGGAAGCAAATTGGAAACAGCCTTCTCCAGTGTCCCTGAAAAGTTGGAGGAGACTTTAGGGGTGGGAGGGCCAGAGGCAGCTCCTGACACAGTGTCCACTATGCATTTCCCTCCCCTAGGATATCCAGATCCACTGCCACGCGGAAACGCTCAACATCCAGATTCTGAAGACAGGATCCCAAGTCATGGGGCCCACTTGTCCAGAGGCCCCAGAAAATATGTGATTTGCTGCTTCCCCTCCTGCTCCTCCTGTTTTTGGCTCAGTCTGGATGAAGAGGTCCAAGGATAAACCATGACCTAATGAGGTGCCAGGAGCCAGGATCTTACGGGATTGTTGTCAGCAACCTCCTACCACCCCAAAGCATATGGGATGTCAGACTGCTAGCCACTGTACCAAAATACGAGTTAGATCTGCTGATATGGTCACCCCAAACCCTGACACACCAACCATGTGGCATGTGATGTGGTGGGCCTGGAGCCCACCCCCTGGGCCCTGGGCTGCTGGGCGTTGGATGGACCTCAGCAATCCTGGCAACGAGGAAGGAGGCAGGCTCTGGGGTGGCGGAGGCCAAAGCCAGCAAGCTTGGACCTGCCCCAGTCATTTTCTGCTGTGGAGACCGAGGACAGCAGGGAGAGAAGGCAGCTATTGCCATGGGAGGGAGGGAGGCCCGCTTCTCCAGGGCAGACCTGAGAGTGGCACACAGAATCTGGGGAGCAGGAGAAGTTTGCGAGGCAAACTATGCCATCCTAAAGGGTCTCCGCCACGTGAACAAGGTAAAAGGAAGCAGTGAAGTTCATTTTAATAATGTATCATTTAGTCCAGCATATTTCACATATCATCTTATCAATGTAAAAATTATTAATATGACACTTCACATTCTTTAATTCACACTCAGTTTTCGAAACCCCACACAGAAGCAGTGGGACCTTTTAGAAGTTCCTTTTCCTGTCTGCCTCAGCCTTGTCCTCTCCAAAACAGGGACAAAAATAATAGCATCTACCTTAGAAGGTTGTTATCAGATTTAATGTTTCTGGAATAAGCCTAGGCATGGGGTAAGAGGTTTACAAGCACTAGCTATTGTTACTTTAATATTTTTCTCCACCTTAAAATGAAACAAGATAGTGGTTATTAGAAGATAAACTTGCTACAAAAATGAAGATCTTGTTTAAAGCTAATTGTCACCAACTACAGCTGAACTTGTTAAAAAAAAAAAAAAACCTACAAAAACAATCCTGATCACCCCACTGTGAGTCCTATGGGATTTCAGGTGGAGGCCGGGTATTTGTCTAACAAATTCCCCATTATCACCTAAGCTGGGTTGAGCTGTGTTTCTATCTGGCATGACCAAGAGTGAGCCTGGGGAGGCGTGGCTTATGCTCCTAACCTGCTGTTCTGTTCCCAGGGGCGGATGGATGTCTGCTTCTAAGCCACCTGGCATATTCATGGACCATAACACAAAGCCAGGTGACTCAGTGGGCTAGCACTGACCTCCTCAAGAGGAAGGAGGCCAAGGGGGAAGTCAGGTGTGCATGCACTTGGCACCAGGGTCCAGAAAGTGTTGCTGCTTATTCTTATTGCCTTTGAGGCCAGGCATGGGAAATCTGGGTAGGAAAGACGAGGCTGCTGCTCTCACAGGGCACACAGGGTTGGCCTGGCACATCTGTGCAACCCGGAGAGAAGGTCACCCCTTCTCCTTTCCTTTTGCAAAAGATTTTCTCCAGGAGCACCCGGGACCAAGCAGAAGACAGGGGAGGGAAGTTAGGGGACTATCATTTTGGAATGGGATCAAAGGACATACTTGAAGATCCAGGAATTGAAGGAGAACAAATTTTGCGCCCTGAAGGGCTGGGAAGGAAAGGCTAAGTATCCTTGACTTCTCTGGGCTTGTGGGTTCCCGTGGAATCACTCTGATCAGGCCCTGACAGCCATCCAGGGCAACTCTGAAGATTGGCCCCAGGACTGGCTTTCAGGAAGCACAGAGCTGGTCTGGAGGTTAAACATCATTTATTTTCTGAATATTTATCTCTGTTAGGGAACCTCTCCAAGCCTCAGTTTCCCTATCTGTAAAAGGGAGAGAGGGAAGAATACAATTATTCCCTTATTTCAACTATTTGAATTTGAAATGGCATGATATAAACATATTTATTGTTTCACTTGCTGTGTAAAATCTGAAATAACTCAGTCTTCCAATTAAAATTAAAACTTTATGTGGCTATGGGCCTCCCTGGTGGCGCAGTGGTTGAGCGCCGTGCTGCGAAGCTGTCCGCAGCCTCTGCAGTGCCGGTTCAATTCCCGCCAGCCAGGGAGAACCCCACATGGCGTAGCAGACCTCTCCTGTCTCGCCCACTGCTCCCCTCAGCAGCGTCTTCAGTCCGTCTGCCTGTTCTGCTCCCCGCTCTGGCTCTGGTGAATTCTCTCACCCTCCAGCGCTTCTGATCTGTACCTCAGTTCTTGTATAAATAAATCTTTAAAAAAAATTAAAAAAAAAAACCAACTTTATGTGGCTAACCATAAGAAATTAACTCAGTCTTCCAATTAAAATTCTTTCTTTTTTTTACAGGGCATGTTTTATTTATTTATTTATTTGTTTGTTTGTGTTTTGTTTATACAAGCACTGGGTACAGTCAGAAGGGCGGGAGGGTGAGAGCATTCACCAGAGCCAGAGCGGGGAGCAGAGCAGGCAGAAGGACCAAAGTACACTGCTGAGGGGAGCAGCGGGCGGCAGGAGAGGTCTGCGCGCTGTGGGACCCTCCTCCGGTGGCCGGGGAGCAGCCGGGGATCGAACCAGCGCCGCAGAGGCCGCGGGCAGCTTTGCAACCCAGCGCTCAACCGCTGCGCCACCGGGAAGGCCCCCAATTAAAAATTCTTAACAGTTGTTTAAGAATCTTGCAAAGCAGCAGGAATTTTAAGTTGTAACCTATGTTTATTACACGTGATTGTACTAGTTTAACAGGTAAGAAGAGAGGCCTCCTTCCTTTGGAGGGTGAAATTTTTTTTAAGATTTATTTATTTATTTTTGTATCAAAGAAATGGGGTACAGGCCAGAGGTGCAGGGGGTAAGAGGTGTCACCAGAGACAGAATGGGGGAGCAGAACAAGCAGAACTACTGAAATACACTGCTGAGGGGAGCAGTGGGTGAGACAGGAGAGTCTGCTGCACTATATGTGGGTTAGCTCCCTGGTTGGGGATCGAACTTAGGCCATAGCAGTGATAGTGCAGAGACTTAACCCCAAGGCCACCAGGGAGGTCCCCAGTGGGTGAGTTTTGAATGACACCAAATGTGAATGATTTGAGATCTTTGGGAACATCTCCCTGTGTAATCAGATGGCCCAGCTCTCCCTTATAGAGTAATTGGGGGTATTAGATGACTTGTGTGTACATGCATATGAGTGTTTGTGTGTGTGTGCATATAATAAAAGTAATCCGTTCATAGCAATGCAAAAGGAAAGATTATTTCCACAAGAGGTGATATGATGTAGAATTCCTTTTAAAAGCAAACCAAGAATAGAACTTGATTAACAGAAATCTGGTTTATGTAGAAGTTCCTCTCCTGGAAGCCAAATGAGATTGGCAGGCCTTTGAATTGGAGGAAGGAGTGGGGGAGGGTGCGAGTATTTATAGGGATGCTTATATTTTTGACGCTTGTATTAAGGATCAAAGCATCTGTAGGAAAGGAGTTTCAGTCTGTGCATGAAGAGAGAAGGGACAGCAACACAGGAACAATGGAGGGACTTGCAGAGAAAGAAATAACTCCAGTGGGGTATCTGCTGAATATTTGATGGAGCAGAGCAGCTTCTAAGAGGACCCCAGCCTGGTGAAAGGAATCTCCATGTGTTGATGTGTAATGACCCCATTCTGAGAAGCAGGTCTGTGTATGCAGGTGTGGAAAGGTGGCCATATTCACTGCTAAGTGAAAAGCAGTTTCAGCATGCAATGTAAAGCCTCATTTTTCTCTAAATTAAAAAAAAAAAGAGATACCTAAATATAGCCCAAAGTACTTATGTGAGTGGGAAATTTCTGAAGGACAACCACTTCTTGTTGGAGGGGTTGCCTTTTAGGGGGGTACAGGGGTGTGTGGAATTTTCTTTTCCATGGTCCACCTTTTGGTGCTGTCTGAATTTCTTACCATGAACACTATTGGTTTTATAGCACAGGATGCAGAAGTTAACCCTACTATTTAAGGACTAGATGACAGGCAAGGCTGGCATGCCTGCTGGGAGTGGGGAGAAGTCAGACATTCAGGAAGAAGCTAACTTTGCTGGGCACTTGTGTGTTGGAAGGAAGGGTAGAAGGGAGGGTCTAAAGAGCATGTGTATCTGAAGGGCTGGCAGCTGAAAGGGGGCAGGATGGACATGATCACCAGATGGAAGCCTGGTCAGAGGGGAGCCAAGTGGATGGGAGGCAGGAATGGAGGAGAGGGCAGAAAGACCAGGAACACACTCACAGAGCATCCTCAGCCTCGGATGACATTTCTAGGGCTTTGTTATTGCTATTGCTGCTAGCTCAGCAGGGTCTCTGGGAGATGTCCATCTAAGAAGGGGCCTGTGGTTCCAGGTTTGAGAGTTTTGTGGTCAAAGAGCAGAGGAGGATGTGTAAGAACAAAGAACTGGGCTGGGAGGCCAGTAAGGGCTATTGCCATGGTCAGCTGAGAATGCAGCCCTGGAATGGGATGCTGGGGGCAGAGAAATTAAGGCAAAGTTTGGAGAGGAGTCATTTTTGGGGAGAGTGAAGACAGTAGTGCTGACTTGGGTGCTAATCTCAGCTTGCCTGTTTTCCTTTTGAGCTCAGTCTGCCAGTCCATATACTGTATTTGAAGAAATGTTGGGGAGATGCACTCCCTGAATGTGAACTAGGATTTACAGTCTGCATATTGGATTGTCCCTGCAGTTTTCAAATCACTCACTAGCTGTGCAACCGTGAGCAAGTCACTAAGGCCTCTGAACCTGGTTCCTCTTTTGCAGATGCGAACAACCTGATGCCATGGAGACGAGACTGCTAATGCACAGGGCTGACAGGGCCTGACTGACATAGAGCAGGCACTCATTAAAGGGCAGAAAGTAAAACTGCTGAGCACATAGCCTGGCATACAGTAAGCGCACCATAGATGTGAATTCATGTTATAATTCATAAGGCAGAGGTGGAGAGCTAGGATTCTGGGGGTGCTTTGCAAACCTGCCACCACCCCAGTTAGCCCAGCAAGCTCCCCCCTCAACATGCACTTTCCAGCCCTGCTCACCCTCCTGAGCACCCACACACTCACCGGCTTTATGGCTAGCCACATCCAGGGGTGTCTGTAGCAACAGGCTCTGGACCTGCTCGTTATTCACCTCCCAAGGCTGCAGCAGCTGGTTCCCTCCCAGGCCCGCCCCAGGCATACTTTTCCTACCCCGTCACAGCCCCAGAGCCTTCCCTGTCACGTGGACCAGTGTTTTCTCTTTGCCATAGTTTCGGAAAAAACTTCCAGCGCTGGACCCTTGGTCTGTCTATGCATGTTTCTGTGTGTCAGAGCATTTGCAGGTTTTCGTGCACAAAGTGGATTGCTACCTAGGCATTTGCATGAAATGTGTGTGTGTGTGTGTGTGTGTGTGTGTGTGTGACTATGTGTGTTCCAGCCTCTTCAGAGACGGCTGTTTGTGTTTTGCTTGCACGCAGCATTCATCTCACGGAGGCATTGAGGGTGTGTGTGAGCAAGCCAGCTTATTAAGAGAGTGCATTCTCTGTGTGTTGAGTGTGCATGGACTGGAGAGTGTGTGGTGTTGTGTGTGAATTCCCAAGTGCATATGTCCAAACATGCACTGGGCTTGATTACCTAGGAGCCTGGCACAAATGTGGAGGACTGCCGCTTGGTGTATGACCAAGTGCACTTCAGCTGTGGGTGTATACCATAGTGGCTGGATCACCATGTGTTGTTTAAATGTGTCTATCAGTGTGCGTGACCACATCTCCATGTGTGTGTGTGATGTCTATAAGTGCAGGGCTCATTTTGTGTGTGTTTTATATGTGTCTATGTCTTGGTGTGGATTTTGTCCTGATGTGAGTGTGTGCACATGTAACAGTGTGGACAGGTGTCCCTGTGTCCCAGCCTTCATCTCCCTTCTTCCCAGCAGAGAGTCTTGCTGACATCCTGAATTCTCTGGCCCAGATCCAACTGAGAGCGGCATGCCCCTCCAGGACCCCAGCTGCTAGACTAGACAGAGCCATCTGTGCAGATAGCAGCCAGACACCACAACCAGCCAGAGGAAAGACAAATCACCTGAGGCCTGCCTTTTGCTTCTCCCTGTTCCTTCCACTGCCCTCCACCACAGGCTACCAGTAGTTCCTTCAACAGCCAGAGCATCTGTAGAGCAGATGGTCCCAGACTCGAGATTTTCGGTCAGATTTTTAATGTAGGCATGCATTCATACACACCTGCTGGGTCCAATCCCTCATTTCTGAAAAATAATAATTACATTATTACACTATCTATCCCCCACAGTTGGGACACTGACCCAGGATAGTGTTAACTTTGAACTATGCAGAGAATGATTAATAATATTACATAAATAGTAGTTGAGTTTGCATGTTAGTGGACACAAGAAACATTCACTCAACAAACATTTAATAAGCGGCAGTTTGGTGTCAGTCCCCAGCGAGGTGCAGGAGAAACAGAGGTAGCCAGGTTGCCATGCTGCCTGCCTTCATGGAACCTGGGGCAATGCAAGAGGTTGTAAGTGAAGTGAGTGTTACAGAAGAAACTCTGAGTGTCAAGCAGGTGTGCAAGGGCAGACCCAGGAGTGCCACTTCAGTTGAGCTGTGGGGGTGATTGAGACACAGAATGAATCTAAACAGAATGAAAGACGGTATGTGGGATTCAGTCCAGATAGCTGGCTGGGGAGTCCCTGTTCATGCCCGCTCTACGTCTGGAATGAGGAAGGTGAGGAAACACTGCTTAGAATGCCTGGAGCCCATTTAGACTCTCTGGAATCAGGAAAATCTCCCTCCTATTCCAGGTAGGTAAGGATCCCTTTGTGGAAACCTCGGGGCACCCCTGTGATGGAGGTTGAAATCACTGGTTGGTGAGGGAACAGCTAATAAAAAGTTTCGGAGCTGGCAGTGGTGCCATATTTGGTACCCAGCAGGCATGTAATAAATGTTCACTGGGTGAATGATTGGGGTGGGTGCTTTTCCAGTGTTTGTAGGCTCCTGAAACTGAGTCGAGTTCTATAGGTCGTGGTTGTTCTAGAGGGGGACCCTGAACTGCCTCCAGCCTGCTCCCTGCTTTCATTCAGGCCACAAACATTTACTACCTGTTCTGGGTGTGGGGACAAGGGGGTGAACTTCTGCTCCACAAAGAAAATGAACAGGAACACGATTACTTTATGAAGCAAAACGCGATGGTGCGTAGGACAGGTACAGGTGTGGTTAGCCAGGAGGCAGCTTCTGCCCTTGACTCAGTTCAGTTTACTCCACATCCATTCATGTCTAGAATGTGCCAAGAAAACCAATGCCATTATGACATTTGGTGGCCATAGTTTACCATCTGGTCATGTGCCAGATGTGGAAGATTGGCTTGTTCCACGTGTCCAAACCTCTCCAGAGTGTCTTCCTGTAGGATAGAGACCAGAAAGCTAAAATCTATTTCCTTGCTGCCAGAGTTCTCATTCTAATCCAGGGTTAGCTAGGCCAGTGCAGATCTGGATTCACAATGGAGATAAGCGGGGGCGGGGGCAACACCCAGGAGTCCTTGATGCTGGTACTGAACTAGCAGCCACAGGGTGGCCTTGGTCCTGCACTGGTGCCTGGTCCCAGCTTCCACAGGGTGGCAGAGTAGTCACTCCCTGGTGGTGTCAGTACCGGGTGAATCTGGGAATCATGCCTGGAGACGAGGCCACTGCTTGCTCTGCGATGATTCTGAATTCACTCAAATCTTTTTATGAAATCCAGTCTGCTTAAAATAATGAGAAGTATTTGCATCTTCACTTAGACCTAATTGATAGGTCATGCTGTGAACTATGTTTGGGGGCGGTGGGCTTGAGAGAAGGGAGACAAGTGTGGGTCAGGACGAGTAGGGAAGCAGAGACCTGTCTCTCCACCTCCTACCCTTTACCCCATTTGAACCCATCATCAGTCTTCAAATGAATCTATCCACTTTTAGGCAGCCTGCTTGACATTGGGGTCACAGCAGTGAACAAAGGATCAAGGTCTCTGCCTCCATGGTGCTTATGAGGAGCTATAAGCTACATAAAGCCTGCACAGCAGCACAGAAGTCAAAATTATGCTGAGAGTTAGCAAGGAAAGGAATAAGAAACTGGGAGATAAGGAGAATGTGGGTGGGGGATTCCGATTAGGTGATCTGGGGTGGTCTCCTTCATAGGTGACATTTAACCTGAGTCCCAGCGGATTAAAAAGGGCCAGTTGTATGTGCAGAGATGCAAGGCAGAAGGAGCTGGGCTCAAATTAGTTTAGCCTTCACCTACCCCTTCTCACCCTGCTCTTTGAAGAGTCTCAGCACGAAGCCTAAATGCCTTAGCCTTTTTGTAGCCTCACTAATTGCAAGCTCCCTACTGCATCATGCCCTCCCTGCCCTGTCTCCCACTTGTCCTGTATGGCAGTTTCTCAGTCTCGGCACTATTGATGTCTGGACTGGAAAAGTCTATGTCATGGGGACTGTCCTGAATCGTGGGGTTTTGGGATGTTTAGTAGCATCCCTGGCCTCTGCCCTCCAGATGACGGTTGCAGCCCCTGCTCTATTCCCATCCTCAGCAGGGACAACAAATATCATCCTGGACATTGCCAAATATTCCAGGCGGGGAGGGGATTACTCCTGCCAATAACCACCGGTTTATGCATTTGGCTCCCAGATGCACCTTCAATTTTCTGTGCTGGACCTCCACTCATGCATGCCTTGACCTCACACCTTCTCTTCTGTCTCTCCACAGAGCCTCACCCATGTGCTTAGCTGCCCAGTATCACTCTGTGCCCTGGAAGATTCTGTGGGGTAACTCTCGTGGGTGGCAGGGCAAGCCTGTGTCCTAGGCTCTGGTGGCAGGGGGCCTGTAGACCTGATTATTTTCCTTCTGTGCCCAGTTAAGAGTCAGTGGCTCCACGAGCTCTCCACAAGGGGTACACTGCTTTTCCTCTGAATTGTTAACTGTGAGGACACGGCCCTGGGCTGCCTTGGTCATATTTCCTGACACTTGGAGAGAAGCCCCTTGATGGCAGGAAGCAATGACATCAAATCACAAATAGAAGTGGGTTCTAGAAGAACTGAGAGGTGGAAGGGTGTCAGGACTCCATTATGGAGCCTCTTACACACTTGAGCTGAAAACATTCCCTTTCTCGCACTCTGTCTCTCTCAGCGAGTCTGAATTGTTTGTCAGGCACCATGGAACAGGTCCTCAGCTGGCAGCCTGCAGGGCCTCCTTCAAACCTCTCCTCTTTTTTGAAGACCTCTCAACACAGACCAGTCTGAAGAAAAAGCTTCCTTTGACCTCCAAATGGGTGGTTTGCTGGAACCAGAGGGCAGGGAGCCCCTCCCCCCCAACTCTGAGTTCTGTGACATCATGTTGGCAGTTTAAGACCCTGGTAGTGGGCCTGTCACCCTGGGAATCAGCACATGTGGAGGCCCTTCCCCCAGCCCAGCCCACAGCTGGCACACCAGGGCAGAACCCCGATGGTGTTGGAGGACCCGCTTGGGTATTATTGTGCTGATTTGTGACATTTCTGACTTTCTGAATACAGCAAGCTTGGGAGGACCAGCACCGTGACCTCAGCTGCCTTTGAACCCTCAGACTCTCAAGGGAAGAGGGGGCCTGAGAAAGAATTCTGTCTGTGGTTTTCAGATCATACACGCGGACGGGGAGGTATGGAGACCTTCAGGGACTGGGTAGTTGGTTACAGCGCCAAGAGAAAGAAAGTCCACCCTTCTTCTGAGTTATGCTCATTATTCAAAGGCAGGCCTTCTTCTCTGATTTTTTCCAGTCCTTTCCTTTCTCCATCTTTGGTACAAAAGTGTTTAAGAATGACTGAATTGCTTCAACCAGCTCAGGGCTGACCTTCGCATGCCGGGCTGTGAAATTGTCCAGGATGAGGTCATTCCAGATGGGGTCTCCTAAGTGTCAGCACCGGGGAGACAGCTGTTGATGCAGAGCACCTGTTGCCACGGCACAGGAAGATGGGGTGCGGGGTGGGGGGGATGCTGGCTGGACACAGAATGAAACAAGAGGAAAGCTGAGCAGCCAGGAAAGATTGAAGATTATAAAATTCAAAAGTACATGATTTTTTTTTTTTTTATTAGAGGCATGCTTTATTTATTTGTTTGCTGGTTTGTTTGTTTGTTTGTTTATACATGCACTGGGTACAGTCAGAAGCGCGGGAGGGTGAGAGAACCCACCAGAGCCAGAGCGGGGAGCAGAGCAGGCAGAAGGACCGAAGTACACTGCTGAGGGGAGCAGCGGGCGGCAGGAGAGGTCTGCACGCCATGTGGGACCCTCCTCCGGTGGCCGGGGAGCAGCCGGGGATCGAACCGGCGCCACAGAGGCCGCGGGCAGCTTCGCAACCCAGCGCTCAACCGCTGCGCCACCGGGGAGGCCCGATTTTTTTTTTTTGACATAGCTCTTCTATTTCCATAACTTATCCTGGGAGTGTGCATGGGATAGTCTTTGTAACCTGTTTTGAACAAAGACAGACTGGAAGCAATTAATAGGGTATTAATTAAAGAAGTCAATTTTTTAAAAAGGTGTTTTGTTTAATTAAGTCACTTAATAATTGTGTAAAATATCTACAGAATTTCAAAACCCAATTTACAGAACAAGTGACTTCAAATAAATGCAACTTATAACCTGTCCCCTCAACCTGTCTCCCTCCTTTCCACTTAAATTAATAATAAAACTTTTTTTTTCACGTATAAGCAATTATGTACTGGTTTCACGTTCTACTTGTTTAATACTACACAAATTCTGTCTCCTTGCTTTAAATTTTTCTTCCCCCTCCATCCCATGTGTCCCCATTTCTTTCCCTCCCCCTCCCTAATGTTAGCCTCAGAATCCTCAGGGTATTTGTTGATGTCCAGTACCTTTTGTGGGTTTTTTTTTGTGTGTGTGTATAGAAGAACTGGGGTATAGGCCAGAGGTGGAGGGGTGAGAGGATACACTGGTGAGGAGAGCAGCGGGCGAGACAGGAGAGCTCTGCTGCACCATGTGGGTCAGCTCCCTCCCTGGTCAGGGATAGAACTAGGTCCTAGTGGTGATAGTGCTGAGACTTAACCCCTAGGCCACCAGGGAGGTCCCAATGTCCAGTAGTTTTTGAAAGTGTTTTGTGTTGTCAAATTGCCTGTTATATATTCATATATATGTATACACACACACACACGCATATATATATCCAATATTTGTTTTTGTTGTTCTGGCTAAATAAGGCCAGAACATGGAGGGGGAATTCTATGTACTATTATGGAATTATCCCCAAGACATATTGTTGATGAGAAAAATGAGCAAAACAGTACATGTAGTTTGCTACCATTTAAGTCCAACAAAAGAAGAGGTACGAGAAGCCACATCAACATGAGTGGGTATGAGCATGATGACTCTAGAAGGATTTACAAGCACAAGCAGTTGTCTTGAGAGAGGACACTGGGGGTAGTGATAAGAGGAGACATTGTTTAGGGTTTATCTTTTGGAACAATTTGATTTTTTACAACCCCAGTAATGTCTAACTTATTCAATGCTCTGACCCTCAATCAAATAAGAAGTAAATCATAGACAGTATTGCACTTCTTGGACATTCTCACTTTCCTCTTTCAGATGAGGTAGCTCTGGGGATGTGGCAGAGAGTTTAGAGAGTTAGTAGTCTCCCTCCCCACTGAGAATGATATACTTTCTTTTAAAAAAACATTCAGGGCCTCCCCTAGTGGTGCAGCGGTTGAGCACTGGGTTGTGAGGCTGCCCGCAGCCTCTGCAGCACTAGTTCGATCCCCAGCCACCGGCGAGGGTCCCACAAAAAATAAAAAAAAAAATAAGAAAACATTCAAAGAAGCAGTATGCTCTACTCTTCCCAATTTGGGATGAATATTTCTCCTGTGATCCAACCGGAGGGCCACACAGAGCAGCTGTGCGGTGGAGGTGACAGCGTGAGTGGGTTTGGGAGGAGGGCTCAGCCTCTGCCGGCCCTAAATTCCTTCTGCTGGACTATCATAAGCTGGGCAGATGTTTCAAAGGGTGGAAAGAAAGGACCAGAGTGTTTTAGAGGATTTTCCGGGCTAAGTTTTCACGAGAGGTAAAGCCTAGAGCCAGGGGTCTCCAGCCTGGAATCTACAGAGCTCAGCTCAACCCAGACAGGTGGGGTGGTGGCGGCACCTGCTCTACCTGAGGGGAAGGCCCAGTGCCACAAAGTGTCTTGACCTGGATAGCCAGCAGATGAATGAACAGTTTGGAGACCCCACACTGTCACCTGGACAACTGAAATAACCCATGTCCTCCCCAATTTTCCATCCTGAGAACCAAACCATCTCCACCCTCATGTCTTCAAAGTATAAATGAGGACTGCTCTCACAAAGCCCTCTCTGTATGTCAAATCTGGACAATCCTGAGGGCATCTCCATTTCCCCTGGGACTCATCCTGCACCAGACAGACCAATACCCTCACCCAAATTACAAGCACGAGGGTTATGGAGAAAGAAGGCCACAGGGCAGCAGAGGGTAATCTTCAAAGTCTGCCCCAGACACCGCTGTGAAACTGTCCTGGCCTCATAGGAGGCCAAGGAATCTTGCTCCCCACTTGCCTATGGATCCCTCCTGTCCAAAAATGTGAATTAAAAAAAACAAAAATGATGAGCATGCCTTCAGATTAAAAAAAACAAAACCAAAAAGCCTGGATGGAGCCAGCAGAAGTCCCTGGGGAAATTAAGTCAGACGGAAATAGACACCACTTAGAGTTTGTAGGCAGTGACCCAGAAAAGAAACAACCAGTTTCCAGATTAACCTGAAGGGTCTCAGTGCAGGGACTTCATTTTGGAATCTGTTACAAATATTCCTGAGGTGTTTCCACTCAGTGTGTGGGTGGAGTCATTTGATGGGAGGGAAGTGCCCTGCTAAGACAACCAGAGGCTTCCCTCTTTGGAGAATGCAGGCTTGAAAGCTGCTGGTGGACCGGTTTAGAAGCCAAGGCTTTGCTGCATTTGCCAGCACAGATCTGGGAGGCCCTCTGGGAAATAAAAAGTCCGTCCCAGCCTCTTAGCTGAGAGGAAAAGCAGAAATTCCAGACTGAAGAAATGTGGCATGATTAAACAGCATTAATGAGACTTAGCTAGTGGCTAGAATTTTTTGGGGTCTGTTAGGTGCTGTGAGCAGGAGACTAGTTTCTCTTAATCTTGTATTTGGAAAGACGTCTATAGGTTTCTTTTAAATAGCATTCAGAAGACACTGCTACAGGTCTAATTCATCTAATTTATGATGGAAAAACAAAAATTTTAAAAATTTAAATTCACAAGATTGTTTAATGTGCTATTGCTTATGAAGAAAAAAGATTTGGTGCACAAATACACATTTATGCATCATATCTCTTTAAAGACATACAACCTTGTTGCTGGGCTGCCTCTGGGGAGGGTGTGGACAGCCTCCACTGTTCTGTTTCAATTTACCACCCTGAATAAAAATATTAAAAATAACACATACTCTTAAAAAAGCTCAAAGGGAAAAACCATATGCCATTATAATGTAACCAAATAAGGAAATTTAGCATTATCAAGGATATAGAAATTGACCTTACACAGTACATTAAAACCCTGAATATAATCAAACTTTCAGACTTAACCTGGTTAGCAGGAAACATATGGAACAGAGGAACTAATTAACCAACAGAGGGGAAATAATTCAGAGTGGGATATGCTTCTAAATATGAATGTTGTGAAAAACCAAAAGGTGGTTGAGAAAATGAGGAATGAAAGAAATTTGGCAGGGGAGGGTGTGTATTTGAAGAACTTTGGTTATGCTCTGAATATTGGGCTTTAGGGGATTACCATTCATTTGCTTGGGGGTGCTGGTTTTGTGGTTTAAAGGACAATGTCCTTATTCTTGGGATATGCAGGCTGAAGTTTAACAGGGGTGGTTGTTAAGACCTCACTTTAAAATGTCTCAGAACACACACACATACACACACACACACACACACACGGCTATTAAACTGTGGTCCCCTAGCTATTAAACTGTGATCCCCTAGCTTCAAACTTAGCTCTATCTCCCAGTGCAGGGGCTTCGCAAATTACTTTTCTCCTTTGCCAGATCCCTTCTGTTTGCCTGCCAATAGGGGGCACTAGAAGGAGACAGGACCTTTGGAGGAATGCTGAGGAGCTTGCTCCCTTCTGTTTTCCTGCCAATAGGGGGCACTAGAAGGAGACAGGACCTCTGGAGGAATGCTGAGGAGCTTGCTTCCTTTTGTTTTGCCTGCTGCTGCTGTCAGGTCACCCAAACTACAACCCCTCACTGTGGCTCTTTCCTGCTGGTCTCACCTCCAGCAGACTTTTTGGCTTTGAGAGGCAACATACACCACATGTGAGTGTCACGTACTCCATCACTCCATTCACTGTGTCGCTGCCAGCCACAAATGGTGTGGAAAAGGCTCTACAGCTAACCCATGCTCTGGTGCTGGCTGCTCTGCCACTTGGGGCGTAAGATCTGGCTGACGCAATGTCACTTGAGTGGCAAAGAGGGAGTCTGCATGGAGCCTTCAGCAAATGCTAATAGGAGAATCCAAGCACAGGCCTCTAGGTTTTTGAGCAACTCCATACTCTCTTTTGAAGATGACTCTTCTCCTTTTGGGAAATAGATCCTGACATGTCACTCAGTTCTGGTAAGCCTGACTATATCACCAGGACTGGGTGCGGTGTGGTCCAGCAAGCCTGGGCCAGAGTCTGCACAGTGGCCACCTGCATCAAGCGGATGTGGGATAGAAGGGATAGGGACCGAGCAAGTTGGATAGGCACAAGCCAGTCCCTGAGCAGGTGGCCCAACTCTTGTGCCACCTGTGCCTGCTGTGAGGCTGCCTTTCTCTCAGTTTAGAACTTTGACTGCTTGGGAGCTCCTGTGACCCTCTGACTAGGAGGATGAAATTTTGGCAGTTTTCAGTTTATGCTGCTGAGTATACTTGTACCTGCCAGTTGCTACAAAAATCACTGAGCATTATAACCTTGACCCGAAATGTTTCTGAAAGATGCCAGTGCTTCTGAGGCAGAACTGAGGGGTGGTTTGGGTGTCTCCATGTCTTAGCTGACCACTCTCCAGAAGTATGGACCTAAACTAAGTCTGGCATTCAAGGGCAGTTACTAATGTTGGGTGGATGCTCAGAACTTGGAAAGAGCAGGTTAGAAGACAAGTGACAGGAAGGCCTGGGGGCGAGCTATGTGAAGGGACCTGTCAGAGTAGGTGGAGAGTCCAAGTTCAATTCCACTCCAGGTGAAGGCTGACTGGAGGCCAGAGTGCCACTGCGAGCATGTCCTTTGCAGACACACAGCTATGAGAATGTAATTACCCAGGAGACCCACTCTGCTGTCATCACTGTCCCCCAGCCAGGGCATGCTTCCCAAGAGCTGTACCCAGCACATGATGAGAATGGCAGCAATACTAAGGCAAGCTTACCCCTGGGGGTCACTGGTGGCAACTGACTTTGGCTTGAGGTCACCCTGATGACCTTGCTGAAGCTAAACTAACACAGAAGAGGCTCTCAGCAATCAGGACAAGAGGAGGGAAATTGTAGCTAATAATTAGCTTCTCTCTCCAGTCATGCCAAGGATTGCCCATTGGGTACTTGTACCTGCCTGCAGCTTACACAACAGTCCATGTCCTCATCTAATCCTGTCTTCCAGAGGTCTCATCTCCAAATATCATCACATTAGGGAGTAGGGGCATCCTCATATGAATTTGGGGTTGACACAAATGTTTAGTCTTTAACAGAGCGTGGCAGCACACTGATATATATGGGATTTACTAGTCTTGCTGTGCACTCCCTTCCCCAGAAACTGCTAGTCTGTTAGAACAGCAGA
Organism: Talpa occidentalis; assembly: GCF_014898055.3. Classification (NCBI taxonomy): domain Eukaryota; kingdom Metazoa; phylum Chordata; class Mammalia; order Eulipotyphla; family Talpidae; genus Talpa; species Talpa occidentalis. Next base: position 85,444,672 of record NW_023605305.1, read on the forward strand.
ATGATCCGAAAATTCAGTTACTTACAGCTAAGGTTCTGTCTTGCAGGATGGCATAGGTGCTTTGAATCAGTAACCAATGAGTATGAATAAGACAAAATGGACCAGGAATTACTGGTGACGTGGGAGTGGTTCCTTTTACTATTGCACCTAATAATTCACTGAATTTCAGCACCCTGTTGCTGCAACTGTTGCGGTCTGATAGTCTGGAAGTCTTGGTTACCAAGGGAGGAAGGCTTTCAGCAGGGACTGTGACATATTGAATCAGAAGTTGTTACAACCAAGTACCTTGCTGGGCTTGTGCTGAGAGGGTTATGAAAAGCTGGCAACTGTGGAGCCATTTTTAAAATGGAGTCATTCCAGAGAAAATGCATTACCCTTTGTCCTATGAACTGGGCCAAAATTAATTCTTTTAAGACATTATCAGGCAAATACTGAGAAGTCATCGCAGATGGATATGAACTTTTTGCCAGAGAACAGAATCTGTAACTCATTATATATAGCCAAAAGTAGTTCAAGCTTCACATGAATCAGCTTTTTTAACTACTTAATTCCACTCTTCCTGCCATAGCTCCCTGCCCCCTGCCTTTGTCCCTCCTTGAGGCATGTTTTAGATTTTCTACCTTTATCTCTGTCCCCTGAATTGCAATTCTTTGATCCCCAAAAATGTGCTTGCCTTTTAGTTACCTCCTACATTTTTAGGTTGGCAGGGTTAAAGACTGGGGCCTGAGACTGGCAGGTCAAGCAGGACCTGTCCTGATAAAGGGCTGCTTTGTAACCACAAGTCTGCGTTGTATCAGGGAGCCATGTAGCAGTTTGTCATCCTTGTTTAAGAGTGAGATGGATGATTCTGTACCTGGAGACATCTTCATTCCTCTCCCTGCCCCCTAAAGAAAAAAAAACAAAAAAACAATTGAGTTGTTTGGGTTGGTTTTCAGGCCACAGACTAATCAATGGCATTGCTACTAAATTTGAGGAGTTAAGGCTTTGTGTTCCACCTATTCTGGGAAGGGAAAGGACATTTTTATTTATACAAAGGGTAGTTATACCTTAATATAACTACAAAACAAGGTTTATAGTAAGGAAATTCAACTCTGAATAGAGGGCTATGAACGGATATTGAATAGGTGAAGGGGCAGAACATGCTGGTCATTAAGCTGTTGTCTTTCAGCTTCAAATATACCCTCTATCTTTGTATAATCAGCTTTGTGATGCTCTGACTGACTGGGACCACAAAAAGTACATTTATTATGTAGCTTTCTGCTAGGTTCTGCAAATAAGAGGTGGGGAAGAAGGGAGATCTACAGGAAGGGCCAGGGACTGGCTCCTTCCTCTTTCTTCCGATTTGCAGTATTATGACTTAAAAGATCTGTATTTGGTCATTCAGACTACCAAAATGTTTCTCACCTACAATAGTCTTCATTCACATTTCCTTGCTCACAACTTTCCCAACCCTTGCAATTTCCCAAATTGTAACAGCAGTGGGTGCTTCTTTAGCAGTATTTGGATGGTTTAGGTTTCCTCTTCATTTTAGCAGACACTGCAGTCCCTTTCATTTGATTAGGGGAAAATACACTTTAGTTGAATACGGAAATGAATTAAAAACTCAGGTTTTCCTTTAAAATCTCCTTTGCGTTTTTGTCTCAGAGCAGAAATGATGTGTGTCACCTAAGAGAGATCTCAGGTGGATTTAATGGAAAACTGCTAGCAGAGATCACTTGTGTCTGCCATTTTGTTCCAGTCACGCTATGGTACCCTCAGACCCCAGGCTACACACCTGCCTTGGCTGCCACCCCACTTCCTTGTTCTCTTTAGATGTGCACATTAAACTTTATAGACTCATCCAGGTTTCTCCACAAGCTTTTTTTTTTTTTTTTTTAACATGGCCCTTGATGTTAAATTATACTAAGGAAAATTAGGGCTTGTGTTTTTTCTTTTAAAGATTTATTTATTTATGCATACAAGAGCCGGGGTGTAGGCCAGAGGTGAAGGGAGGGGGTGAGAGGATTTACCAGGGACAGAGAGGAGCAGCAGTCAGCACAGGAGAGGTCTGCCTGTGCCATGTGGGTTAGCTCCCTGGCCTGCCAGGGATTGAACTCATGCCGCAGCGGCTACCGGTACGTTCTTAGTGCTGAGACTTAACCCCTTGCGCCACCAGAGATGCCCAGGGCTTGTATTTTCTAACTATATTTTCAAATAGAAGGCCTGTTTTATATTTATTGATAGAAGTATTTTGATGGGTGGTGCTAAAGTTGGGTTTTGTGAAGAAAACAAACTTCAGTTTGCAGCACCCATGTGGCATTTAAATTTGGTAGGCAGGTTCCATTCCCCTGGGCTTAAAAAATTTTTCACAATTATAAAAATGCTGTCATTTCTTACCTTATAAATAATTTTGTGGACAGCACTGATTCTTTCCATGTGGTAAATTCCTTGGGGGTAGGTGAGGGCAGTAAATCTCAACCAAGGGCTATGACTAATGAAGGGGGAACTGAAACTAGTACAGTAATAATAAAACACTGGAAGTTGTGAGATGGGTATTTTGTAATGTCAATCCTGTCCTCTGGAGGGATCAGTTTATAATTTTCAAAGTTGATAAATCAAAACTGACTTAGAGATGTGGGTGGAACCACAAAAAGTTAAGCAGGAATGATTTTTAAACTGTTAACATGTTAAAATCTGTCAGTTCCCATATGTTGTACATGGTATTTGTGGTTTTGGCTGACATGTAGCTGTACCCCAAGGTTTGCTGATCAACTAACGACTTAGTGATCAAACTGTGAAGTACTTTGTATTCTGGATTTTCCTTTATTATGCTTTATGTCAAATCTACCACTGTATGGGTGGAAATTGCCGTTTTTATGATGTAGTATTTCTACAAGTAAGTCTCTCCTTTAAACCACCACGGAGACAAATTGTCTTCATGCTGTGGGGAGCTGCAATGGCGTCACTTTTAACGGTATAGAATGATAGTAGGTCAGTGTATGCACCTATAAAGTCCTGGCTTTAACTGCAAAAAACAAAGAAAAGGTAATTGGGCAGGTAGGGGAAGCACAGTTTTTCATTATAGGACTCATTTCTCCCCCAACCTCGACCACATTCGACTTTGATAAAGTTTTGAAAGTTTGAAACTTTGAAAGTTTGGTCTATAATGAAAATTATTTGTTACAAATACAGTTTGCTAAGTTATCACCCAGGAAAAAAATATTAATTTAAATCCCCTTGAGGAACTTTTTGCTGGCTCTGAATTACTCCAATGATTTCCTGTCAATTCTCATCCATCCAAAAATTTTGAACTATCTTAGAAAAGTACACATAGTACAATTATGTGATATAAGTGAGGAATCTGGGGTAAAGTATGGGAAAAATAAGATGAGGGCAGGGACCAAAGAATCCACGGAACTGTTTGGAAATCTGTGGTCTTATCCCTGACCTGCTAAGTCAGTTTCTAAGGTAAACCTTTGCAATCTGCTATGTAGCATCCTCGATGATGTAATTTAAAAGAAGACAAGGAGGGGCTGATAGGATGTTAGGATATTTATTAATGTTCTGGTATTTAGACAATGGGAGCTAGAAGAACAGACATTGTGAGACTAACTCCAAAGAATACATCTAAAAATAAGTCATACAAACACTAGAATCATCCCTTCTCCCACCATAACATTTCATAATCTCTTTTGATTTCATTAATCTCCCCATGACAACCTCTTGAAAATGGGAGGGCTGGGTCTGTCCTTGTGTTTACTTTCACTCTTAATACGAATCTGCATCCTCTGGGAGTCTTCCCCTTTCTCTTGGCTTCATTCCTAGCCTATTGGACCATTAACCTGCATATTTCGGTGCTGGTGCATCTTTTACATATTGTACCGACAAGTTAAACAGACACCCAGAATGAGAAAAACCCTATGTATCAAGTAGCTGTGGTACTTCATCTTTCTTGCTGTGTATGTACTATTCTCAAAACATATTTTCACATGCCACATTAAAAGCTATAGTTTTAAAACACAGGATTCAGTATACCATAAATAGAAAAGGAAAGAGACAGAGTGATAGCTTAGTTTTACAATGGGATTAGGCATATATTAAACATTATACATTAAGAAAGCCTATCAGCTCACAGTGACTTCTGCTGTAGCTGTGACTTTTGTTCAATGATGTCTGAGAAACGAGGAACTTTTTTTGAAATAGCCACACGGATGTCATCGCTCATATTAAAGCCGCTTCTAGATTTTGTTTTAAAATGTAAAAGGGATGAAAATCCCAACTCACAAAGGTAAGTGGTTGCAAATGGCATAAGGATTTCTAGAGCTGTCTTTGCCAGGCTTGGAAACACTGTGAACTGAGCACACCAGAAATCCTCCAGCTTCATCGTCTCAAATTCCATTAGGATTTGGCCGCTAGCTCGCAATTCAGCAAGATCATTTTTCATTAAATAACCATCATCAACAAAATCCAGATTAAACAGGAATGGGTCCAATATCCATTTACTTGCCTCATCAAGATCTCCCACGGAAAAATACCCGTGGAAGAAGCTGCTTAACCGTTGCAGATGCAGGGTTATTTCCGTTGCCACGCAGACTGCCTCGTGATCTGAAACAATGATTTCTTCAAGAAAAGGAAAGTTGGTAAAATTTTTTTTCTCAATTCGTTTTAGCCAGAATGGAAACTTCCTGACAAAAGCAGACAACTTCTCTCTGGCTGATACTGTGTTCATGCCAGTCCTTTGCATAGATGCACTGAGTTCATTGAGGTGTTTGAACAAATCTGCAAGGTATGCTAGATGAAGTTTAAACTCTTTATTTTCAAAGCTATCAACTAAATTACTGCTTTGGTGGTGAAGAAACTGATTTATTTCTTCATACATTTCAAAAATATGAGTCAGTATTTGGCCCCGGGAAAGCCACCTCCTTTCAGTGTGGAAAAGGAGAACACTATACTCGATTCCAATTTCTTCAAAAAAGGCCTGAAACAGGCGATGGTTGGGTGCCCGCCCTTTGATGAAATTGACCACCCTAACCACAGTAAACAGGGCTTCCCTCAGTTTCACAGGCAATGTCTTTGTGACCAGTTCATGGGGGTTCAATAAACAATGAGTGATCACGACGTGTGGAACCTCTTTCTTCACATGAGCAACAAACTCTGAATTTTCTCCTAGCATAGAGGAGGCCCCATCAGTGCACACTGAGCCACATACATCAAGTGCTATCTTATGTTTCACAAAGAAATCTCTGAAGAGGTGGAACACATCTACTCCTTTCACTGTTAACTGCAAGGGTTCACAGAACAGGAATTCTTCTATGATCTCTCTTTCTTTTATGTATCGCACAAATGCTATTAGCTGGCTGCAGTCGTCCATGTCTGTGGTCTCAGCAAGCTGAATACCCACTTTAAGAGGACTGGCTTTGATATCTTCTAGAACTTGCTGTAAGATGTCCTGGCTCATTTCATCAATTCTGGAGTGGATCACATCATCTGATAAGGGTACCTGCTGAAGCTTCTTTTGTGCATCTGGTCCCAAAACTATTTGAGCTATTTCCAACGCACAAGGTTTCACTAATTTTTCAGCTATTGTGTGAGGATTCTTCTCTTTGGCACATAAATATGCAAACTGATATGATGCCTGCAATAAGGCATCCTCATGAGATGCAACTCCAAATGCTTTCAACGTTTCACTCTGGTCAGACGGGGCTGGCACGTGCTTCAGGCTGTTGAGGTCATGTCCACCCACGCCACCATGCTGTCTGTTAAAATGGTCTGACAGTTTTGATGGTCTGAGATCAGCATTTGAAAATACGGAGTTACACAACACACACTGCGGACGCTGAGTTCCATCGACTTCCGTCGTACAGGTGAACCAGTAACGTACATAGTCATCATCCCATTTACGTTTCTTCGACATGGCACACAAAAACGCTCAGGCAGTATTCCAATGATGCTGCGGAATTGTGCTTTGGGAGTAAAATATTATCCATGCATTAGAAATCAGTGGTTAATGGAATTAAAGCCACATCCTATGCCATCCTGTCACGCGTACACATGCTAAGAAACAGCCTGCAACAAGTCAGAGCAAACGACATCCACCCAAGTGAAAACTGACAACTCAAAGCGAATGTCCTAGAATAAGTGATTGAACAGTAAATTGTGAAGATCTGGGCTTCACAATTGGGAGAACTGGGCTTATGCAAGTTGTGATTATCCCCCGTATGTCCTTGTTTATGGTTCAATCTGTTTTCAGTGATGTACGTTCCAAACAAAACTAGTGCATTTTATATCTTCAGAAAGGAAATCTCACTACCACCCCCTGCTTCCATCCTGTAGGATGGAAGGATGTTATGAAACACCAATGACAAGGGAGTAATCCACTAGCTACTCCAAGGGAAGAGAGATCTTGACATGCTGGCTGGTGCGGTTACATAGGTGGGGGTTAAACAGAGCTTTAAAACCACTGGATTCCCTGAGTGGCTTTGATTGCAACTTAAGCCAAGAATTTTAAACAGGTCTGATATTTTAAGTTACCCTTGACATAAAAACAGGATACAAATTTGGCTGGGAACTTCTTTGCAGCTAAAGTATAGGCACTATCAGCCTATTGTTCTCACTTTTCATTCAGAAAAGCAAAACAAGTTGCTCAGGAGTAACAGTCATAACTATTCTTGTTGCTGAGACTGCAGAAAAATTTCTCTCATAGAAGAATTTCAACAGGAATTTCATGGTGCTTTCTCATTAACTACCCCTTGGCAGAACCAGTCAAGAAAAAGAATGATGCTTGCAGCCTCCATGGCGCGGGTTCGATCACCGGCTGCTCCCCGGCCACCAGAGGAGGGTCCCACATGGCGCGCAGACCTCTCCTGCCGCCCGCTGCTCCCCTCAGCAGTGTACTTCGGTCCTTCTGCCTGCTCTGCTCTCCGCTCAGGCTCTGGTAAATGCTCTCACCCCCCTCCCCCCACTGCGCTTCTGACTGTATCCAGTGCTTGTATAAATAAATAAATAAATAAATCTTTAAAAAAAAGAAAAAGAATGAAACAGAATGAAAATAAGCAGCAATAAGCAGCATTCTTAAGATTTGGCTTAAGCCAAGCAAAGGATGTAGAAGGCAGTGATTCTCTAGTTTAGTTAATGGAGGAATCATCTAAGTCTTGGGCTAAAATGCAGATCCCTGACCATCCCCAGAGATTCTGATTCCTTAACTTTGGAGTAGGGGCCCAGAATCTGTGCTCAAATTAAGCATTTAGATGATTATTATTAGTAACTATAGTCAAGGCAGTATTCCAGTGATGCTGTGGAATTGTGCTTTGGGAGTAAAATATTATCCATGCATTAGAAATCAGTGGTTAACTGAATTAAAGCCACATCCTATGCCATCCATTGCTTAGCAATGGAGAGTAGTTCTGAGAAATGTGCCATGAGATCTTGTTGATATGACGTCATAGAGTATAACTACATAAGCCTAGATGGCATAGCCCAGTACAGGTTGTATGATATAAGCCTACTGGAACCAAACCAGCACTGGTGGTCTGTTGTTGATTGAAATCCTAGCAAGCCATGCATGACCGCAGAACAGTAATCTTTAACAAGGGATGCCCATCCCAATCCCTGGAAGCCCCTTTGAAAGCACATAGGGTGCTGTACTCCTTCAGAACTGACAAATTATCTCTCAGAGTGGGACAAAAGAATCAAAAATAAAGCTGTCTAGATGATTACAAATAGCCAGATTTAAAGGAATGAAAACATATCCTTGAGATCATTCCCTAGCTTGCTCATATTCTAGTTTGCCAAGTCAAGTCTCAATGCTTTGACAGTCATTTGAGCTTTGAGTTGACCTCCTCAAAAGAAAGTCATACCTTTTCTCTTTAACTCCCTCATCAACAATGTGCAAAGGTTTAATCCACACGTAAGCTCAGATATACCTATCTACAGACAAGTACCACCCCCAGAGTTGCCAAAATTCTGTGCTGTAGAACATGCCTGAAACAACAGGGACACATTTCACTCCAAATGCTACTTTGGCCATTAAAAAAAAAAAAAAATCACAATCAGCCAAGAATATTTACCTAAAGCACTCACTTTCTAACAGCCCTGCAAAGATTAGGTAATTGTAAAATGTACTTCAGTGAAACTAATAAGCTGACCTGCTATATGAGCCCATTTAAGACAGAAGATTCATGATTTTGAAGTTCAAAGAGTTGAGCTTCAGCCTTTTGTCAAGTGAGGTGATGATAGTGCCAACGGTGTTTGGAACCTCTACTATCTGCAAAAAAAATTATGATGTCAGCATAAAAAATGCACATGTTTCTGCTTTGTATATTTTGGGGAATGATGCAGAAGGGATGAAGGCAAGAGCTTTACTTCAGTCTCATTAGGAATTATTTCAGGACTGTTGAGGAGGTCATTTCAATCCACCCTGACTGTACTACTCAGTTATATTTTGAAGATCAATGTTTTTAACAAGAGTTTTTAGAAAAGCTCATTTATAGCATTCTTCTCTGGCCCCTCCAAAAAGGGTGAATAGGTAACAAGAATTTTCCAAGATCCTTGGAAAAAGATGAACTTACCGCCTAAGAGGCTTTCTTGTGTTGAGAAACTCACAGCTTTCACTTGCTCCTTCGTGTACTTAGCAATCACAACATCCTAAATAAGATATGTAAATGTTAAAAAAGCATTATCAATATTAAGAAATCAGTGTTCATTTAAACAGGTGTGACAATGTTATTGTCATTGTGCCTTTAAGTGTTCATTTGTAGGCGATAGAGTAATTATTTGCAAATTAAATGATGTCGGGGATTTCATTTGAAATGCTGTGCTTCTGTGCACATGCACGTGTACAAACGTCCATACGTACACACACACACACACATACACACAGGGGCAGAGTGGGCTGGAGATAGGAAATAAGGCAAAAAAGGTGGGTCGTAAGCCCGTGGCTGTCACAGATGAATGTAGCTGGGTACACAGCAGGGTACCATTCTCATTAATTTTACGTATGCTGGAATGTTCCATCATAAACAGTAAAATACACAAAAAGCGTAATAGATTTGCTTCGTTTTCTGAGTGACTTGAGTCTTCGAAGAGCGAGCATTAGATGCAGAATGAAAGCTCTCTCCCAGGAAAATGGCATGTCTTCGCAAGCGGATAAGCAGAAGGGTAGAGTACGGCAAAGTATCACCACTGAGAGCAAAAGCAGTCAGTGAAATGTGGCCATTCCCCGAGCCACAAGGCGGGGGAAACGCGAGAGCAAACCCCCCGGCCGTGACCAGCAGAACGCAGCCGCGAACCCGCTACGGACGCGACTGCAGGTTACTTCCACCTGCGCCGCCCGCGGCGGGGGCGGGGCGGGCCGGGAGGCGGAGGCCCCACAACCCTGGCGCGGCGGGAAGCCGGGGCCGGGCGGAGGGGGCGGGGTCGCGCAGCCGGCGACCGCGGCTTCGCCGCCCCCGGGGCTCCCTCGCGCCCGCCCGCGGCGGCGGGCTGCCCGGGACCTACCTGCGGCGGCGGCGCGGGGCGCACGCGCAGCTCGGCCCTGGGGGCCGCGTACTGGGGGCCGCGCGTGACGGGGCGCGGGCGACGGGGCTCCGCTCGACCCTGGGCAGAGCAGGTCACGGCGAGGCTTCAGTTCTGCACCCCGCTCAGCCTGCTGCCCAGTTGGGGGCGTCGGAACCTCGGGTCGGAACCCTGAGCAGAACCCGCGTAGCGCGGAGAGACGCGCTCTCCCGCCGCACCCTCCGCCCCGACCGCGCCAGGTTTCCATCCGGGTCTCCGGGCGGCCTCCCACCCCTCCGCCCTGGCTGCGCCGGGCTTCCATCCGGGTCCTTCGGGCGGCTTCCCGCCGGGAGTCGGGCGAGGCGCTGGGCACACGCAGCCGCACTAGCACGCCGCCGGCCCGCGCGGCTGATGCACGGCGCGTGCGCGCGGGCCCGCCCCGGGTTTGGGCTCCGCGGTGCTGTTGGGCCTATGGAGCTGGTAGGTTACCTTGTCTGCCAGAAACAGTGAGTCGTGGAATCTCAGGCACGGAAGACACCTCCCCACACAGTGCTACTTTTTAACTTTTTTTAGAGCCCTGTCAGACAGGGCAAGCTAGGGTTATTAGGCAGTTTTAGGGGAAGTGCAGGAGGGGACCCCTGAAGAATTTAGGGAGGCTTCAGAGATAAGGACAAGCAAGGAAATGAAACCAATTTCACTGGGAAAAACAAACTTCCTAGCACCATTGTTAACACTAGGGGAAAAACAAACATCCTAGCACCACAGATAATCTTGTTGAGGATGGTCCTGGTTTTTTTTTTTTTAGACAATAAGATAAAGTGTAAAGATGCTCACCGGGAGGGCTAGACCATAAAGGTAAAGCGATAAGCATAACAAATGGGAAAAGAAAATACTGTTAAAATAAGGAATGTGAAATTGCTCAGTACCCCCTGAGAGCTAGCCAATCAGGAAGGGAGACTGAACTTTTAACATAATGAGAGAAAAAAAGTATATATTGCCAATGTAATATCCCATACCGGCTCATCTTGGCCCCTCCCAGGTACTTTATACCTGGGAGTCTTTCTTCTTTGTCTCTTTTCTTCCTAAATAAACTTTTCTTTCAAAGACAAGATTTGTCTCTCTCTGCTTACTTACTCCAAAAGTCTGTGAATTCCTTTCTACGGTTTCGCGAGACAAGAACTCGTGGTAAAGCAGCAGCAGTTGTTACACATGCCGGCATCACCTGGAAATAAAAGTTTTTATTGCGTGGGCCTTGAGCTTCAAGATCAAGTTTCCATAGTGACCATTTACCATGTGGAATAGATGAGGAAAAGGAAGCTCGTTGTGTTATAGAGCAACCCCGATATTAAACGGGTTCCTGGCTGTGGGTCCTCACCCGCGCGCTTTAAAGAGACTTATGAATACTCTACTACAGACACATGCAAAAGGGTTAATAAAAGGTTTATTTACAAGAGAAAAGGAAATAAGGAAAATGTACAACTCAGGGAGAAAATAGGGAAATAAAGTCTTTAATGCGTCCTACCCGATCCGACGACCTGGAAACCCAAAGTCACTCTCAGCTGACCGGACGCTGCTGCTGGCCAAGAGCCCAAAAATGGAGAGCCCCCCAAAGCCCACGTGTCTGCCTTTTGTATCCACCTGGCTGCTTAACCCCACCCTCAGGTCCCAGCCACCTTCCCTTTGGTGGTGATGGGATTTGGAGTTCCCAGTGTCTTTGGCTTTGACCTGGGGTGGGGGTGGAGTCCACAAAGCCTATATGGAATTTGCTTTGGGACATCCTTTTCCCCCTAACAATTCCCCCCTTTCACTTGTTGCCACCATTTCCATGGTGATGAAGATCGAATATATGGAGGTTGGGATGCAGTCTCAGATGAACATTTTGTCAGGTTCCAGTGTGAAAGAAAACCAGTCTCTCCAGGTATTTGTCCATTGTGGAAAGCAAAAGTCCTCCACTCCAGGAAAAATAGTTCATCAGTTTAAGCCAAAAAAAAAATCTGGAGACGTTAGCCAAAACAAGACAGCAGATATGTAAAAATTACAGGGAAAAAAATCTTAAAATGGTTCAACTGATGTAAAAAAAAACCACAAATTTTCTCAACCTTGATCCCAAACTTTTAACAGCAAAGCAAAAGTTTGCAAACTAAATCTACTTTTAAACCATTTTTCCTATTTTTGCATAAAATCACAGGGCAGAAAATAACTAACAGCAATTTTTAGCTGGCTTTGTTGAAATACTTCATACAGGATCAGAGCGAACCGGTGGCATCCAGTCGATGTATGCTTCAGGTATAAAGTTGGTCTCATCAGACTCCACCTGGGCTTTCCTCTTCTCGAGGGTACCAGGGCTTTTTTCGTTGGCCGGGTTGTCCAGTCCTGCCAATGGAGGCAAGCTTCCTCACCTTCTTTGGAGGTCTCTGGAACCCTACAAACAAGGCAAACAGGTTCTCCTCTTCTTGGTTCAGCTCTTTTTCAACTTTTTGGAAGAACTCCACACAAAGCCACACAATCAAACTCGCGTCCAATTTTTTTAAAACAGACAAAATCCCTATGGAAGTTATGCAAAAACAGACTCTAAGATAAGTAGCAAAAATTACTACCACTATTTGTATGCTGTGTTGGTATCAAGGGGAGAGAAAATGTGACAAGTTAGTTTTGCTGGAAAAAAAATTACAACCTTTCTGCAGATCCTGGTTACTCAAAACAAAACAAAACAAAACAAAACAAAAACTTCGTGGATTCAGGACAGAATGCATAAAAAAAATTTCCAGTATGTCAAAGAAACCTTAGTAAATGTCAGGTGTATTTCCAGGTCTATTCAGTCCTTTGTAGGAAAGTTTTTTTTCTCTCAACAGTTCCATCAATAGGAATCTGTTGAGACCTTTTCTCCCTATATTTCCGGAAACAATTTCTGTAGGTGTGAAACAATTGAATTATACAATATTACAAGGTGACAATCACCATTGACAATTTACATACATACCAGATACTACTGTTAACATTTTGTACATACCAAAGTTTTACCATTTTCCCAAGTGACAATGCTTCCCTTCCAGTTTTACTTCATTAGGTAAAAGCCAAATAGAACAAATTCATGTAATGCCTTCCCAGGAGGAAAAGGAGAAACTTCGTGGAGTGTCTCAGGAGCTCTACTGAGGTTCCACAAAATTTCCTTGCATCAGTCAAATGACAGGCTACCAAATTTGTACTTGAATTTAGATTTCTGGGAAGCTTTGCCATAGATATCAGAAAATTAACAGAAACAACAATATTCAATCTCTATGAAGGCACCGGCTTAGTTCAGTAGCACAATGTTGACAATCAAACCATAACTTTTTTTTTTCTCATGACTGGAGACTTTTTTTTTTTTTTCAATGTCTGTGGGCACCATGTATACCAATTTGTCAATCACTGGAGGTCAAGACGGTTTGACACAAGGACATACTGACAGACAACATATAGACACAAAGAGCTCTTTAGTTACTATTCATCACGTGGGGGATATCCCATACAACTGCAGTTTGTCTGATAGGCCAAAGTAACAATAAAAAAACAAGCAGGAAAAAAGAACTTCAAAGTAAAAAAAAAAAAAACAAAAGTTGATAGGAAATAACAAAATCAAGATTAAAAACCTTTCTATGTAAAAAAAAATACTGTCAGCATGTGCATGATCCTAGATGTTATTTCACATCTCCTAAACTTTGAAAGGAAGAGATTGGTTAGAGCATGGTAGTTTTTTATTTCTCAGGGTTTCTTCAAAAAAAAAAACACAAAAAAAACAAAAAAAACAAAAACGAGTTCTTGGGTATCCTGCAACAATAACTGGAAAAGGAGTCAGTAACATTCAAGTTTCTTTGTTTCTTAAATAAATATCTCAAGTCTTCAATGGGTTCACAAGACCAATGGGACTTCGTCTCTGGGTCGGTTCCTTCTGGCGCTTTCTTAACTCTGGAATGATGTACCCAGGGTTTTATACCTGCAAGTTTTAGAGAAGTATGTGTGCTTAGCAAAACGTCATATGGACCAGTCCATTTTTCTGACAACTGGTTTTGGGCATCCCCACTCTGCCAGGTCTTCAGTAAGACCTGATCTCCAGGTTTGAAGGGATGCAATGGTTGATCAGGAGGCATAGAGATTCTCGAGGTTGCAAAGTTATGAATTACTGCCAGAACCTCCTGGATGTGTTTCACATATTGTGTGATCCGGCAATCTTGAGCTATTTCCGGACTGGCTTTTAGAACTGACACCTGGAAGGGTCTTCCAAACACAATTTCAAAGGGGCTTAATTGTAGCCCACTTCTAGGTGCCACTCTTATGCGGAGGAGGGCAAGGGATAGTACCTGGTCCCAACGAAGCTGTGTTTCTTGGCACAGTTTCGCCAAGGTTTTCTTTAAGGTGTGATTCATTTTCTCCGTTTGTCCAGAAGACTGTGGTCTCCATGCAGCATGCAATTTCCAGTTGATCTGTAATGCACTGCTTACTGCATGAGTAACATCAGAGACAAATGCTGGCCCATTATCACTCTGGATAGAATCCGGCAACCCAAAGTGAGGAATTATCTCCTTTAGCAGCTGTTTTGCAACCTCGGAAGCTTTTTCCGTCTTTGTGGGAAATGCTTCCACCCATCCCGAGAACGTATCCACAAAAACCAACAGGTATTTGAAGTTGCCTGTTGTTCTAGGCATTTGTGTAAAGTCCACCTGCCAGTCCTCAAAAGGGCACTTGCCTCGATATTGAACCCCAACAGCTTTGGGGTGGGAGTCAGTCTTGGGGTTATTCCTGGCACATAGTTGACAACCTCGGGTGATCCGTTGTGCTATTCTATGCAAATATGGTCCCTTCAAATATGGGCGCACAGTTTCTAATAAGGCATCTCTCCCATAGTGGGATCCTTCGTGAAGATGTTTTAGCACTGGATATACCAGGGCCTCCGGGAGGAGTATCATCCCATGGGAGTTTACTCTCCAAGTAGAGCTGGGGTCAAACTCAGTAAATCCCCATGCACGAGCTCTCTCCTCATCCCGCTCGGTGTATTCAGGAGCATACTGAGTCAGGTCCACAAGAGGGATGAGTGCACCCTGGAGGGCAGAACGGGCAGCGGCCTTAGCTGCCTGATCAGCTGCCCTGTTGCCCTTTGCCAAGTCAGACCCACCCTTTTGGTGGCCGGGACAGTGCATCACAGCGACAGCTGATGGTAAAGCTACTGCCTTTAACAAGGCCAGGATTTCTAATGGGTGTTTGACATCCTTGTTGCTAGCCGTAAGTAGTCCCCGCTCCTTCCAAATGGCCCCATGCATGTGGAGAATCATAAAAGAGTATTTTGAGTCGGTAAATATATTGACTCTTTTACCTTTTGAGAGTTCCAAGGCACGGGTCAGGGCTATTAATTCGGCTTTCTGTGCTGATGTACCTGCCGGAAGAGCCTTGGCCTCCACGGTGTTCTGGAGCGTCACCACTGCATATCCAGCACATCGACGGCCTTGATCCATAAAGCTGCTGCCATCTGTAAATAGCTCCCACTCTGGATCCGGCAGAGGCTGGTCCGTTAGATCTGGTCGGCTGGCATACACTGTGTCTATGGTTTCTAAACAGTTATGGATTAAAGCGTCATCCTCAAGTCCGTCTGCATTGCTTGGAAGCAGTGTGGCAGGATTCAGGGAATTAGAAACTTGCAGTTTCACATTAGGATTGTCCAACAGAGCTGCTTGATATTTTCCCATTCGCCCAGCGGTTAACCAAAGTCCACCCTTCTGCTCCAGCAACGTCAAGACCTGATGTGGCACACACAGTGATGGGCTGACCCAATGTAAACTTCTCTGCCTCATGTAGGAGGTCACAAGTGGCAGCCACAGCACGCAAGCATGGAGGCCATCCCTTATTGGTGTGGTCCAACTGTTTGGACAGATATGCAACGGGCTGCATTTCTGGTCCCAACAATTGGATCAGCACTCCTAGGGCAACCCCCTGTCTCTCATGTACATAAAGTCTGAATGGCTTCCTAAGATCCGGAAGTCCTAATGCTGGTGCTGAAATCAACTTTACTTTTATTTCATCAAAAGCCTTTTGACATTCCGGAGTCCAAGACAAAGGTTCAGAGTCCAGGCCTTTGAGAGCATCATATAAAGGTTTTGCTATTAGTCCAAAATTAGGAATCCAAATCCTACAGAACCCAGCCATACCCAAAAATCCGCGCAACTGTCGCCGGTTACTGGGGATTCTAAGGGCTGAAATTACCTGTTTTCTTTCCGTCATCAGGCTCCGTCTGCCTTTCTTGATTTCAAACCCCAAATACGTAACAGTTTGTTTGCATATCTGTGCATTGTTAGGTAACACCTTGTAGCCACATTTTGCCAGGTGGTTCAGTACCACTATGGTATTTTCCAGACAAGATTCGTAGTCTGGACTTGCAATCAATAAATCATCTACATATTGCAATAAGACACCCTGGTTTAGTTGAACCTTCCTGAGATCCCTGGCCAGTATTTCCCCAAAAATAGTTGGGGAGTTCTTAAATCCCTGTGGAAGCACAGTCCAGCAATACTGGAGAGTGCTCTTGGACTTAGGGTCCTGCCACTCAAAGGCAAAAAGCAGTTGATCCTGGACATCAATTGGAATACAGAAAAAGGCATCCTTCAGGTCTAATACTGAAAACCACCCATAGTCACCAGGTATGGCAGTTAATAGGGTGTACGGATTAGGCACAGTGGGATGTAAATCCTGAACAATGTCATTAATAGCCCTTAAATCTTGGACAAAACGGTACTCGCCTGTATGGGGTTTCTTCACTGGCAGAATTGGAGTATTGTACGGTGAGCAACAGGGCCGAATGAGTCCAGATTGAAGGAACCTTTTCAATACTGGCTCAATTCCTCTCAAGGCCTCCTCCCTTAAGGGGTATTGTTTCCTTCTCGGGGTTTTGCTCCCCTCTATCACTACTATCTTTACAGGCTCCGCATTTTTTGCACGTCCTGGGGTTCCATCAGCCCATACCCCTTTATTTACTCTTTCAACAATTTCTGGAGGTAAAATTTCACTTTTTGGTGGAGCATCTTGAGTAAGCAACATCTGGAACCGCAGAGCATGCTCTGGAGGAACCTGTAGGTGAAGCCTCTGATTTTTGGGTGAGAATATAATTCGTGCATTGAGCTTACTTAAAAGGTCACGACCAAGGAGAGGGATTGGACACTCTTCCATGTACAGGAAGCTGTGCTGGAGCTGTGTGGTGCCTAGCCGGCACTCCAAAGGTTGCAGGAAGGGTGTCTGTTGTGACTTCCCTGTAACCCCAATGACTGCTGCAGTCTTTTTGCTCATTTTAGTTAATTTCGAATTCAAAACTGAGTATGTTGCTCCAGTGTCCACCAAGAAATCAATCAGGCGATCCCCCACAGCGAGGGTTACCCGGGGCTCCGAGGGGGTTATTTTGATGGGTTTAAGATCTAGTGGAACCCCTGGGCACCCCTATTCTTCATCTGAACCTTCTCCATGAACTATCATTTGTCTCCTTTCCTCCACACTTGGCTCCCGATTCCTTCTACTCTGTCTATATTCCCTCCTATCTTCACCTGAGACCCTACTCTGTGCTATCACTGGTCTCCTGTCCTCTGTGCTGGGCTCTCGATTCCTTCCCCGTCCGTATTCCCTATCATCATCTGAGCCTCTAGTCTGTGCTGACATCTGTCTTCTTTCCTCTCTCCTTGGTTCCTGGTTCTGTGTACTCCTCCTATATTCCCTCCTGTAACCCCTACGTGAATCATCCTGTCGTGGTGTCCTCGGTCTTCTATCCTGCCCTCTGGAATTACTGCGTCTGCCTCTGCCCTGTAACCTGGGACAACTGTCCTTCCAATGTCCCTCTTCCCTACAGAAAGCACACTGATCTCTTCCTAGGGGTTCACGTCTCTGTCCATTACTGTTTTCCCGATACCCTGGCCTGTGCTCTCTTTGTACAAAAACAGTCGCAGGTTTCGGTCTCCTGTCCTCTCTCCTGTTCTCTCTATTATTATAAACCTTAAATTCTAAGTCCACTACCTGGGACGGACTCATTTCTGTGACGCCGTCTACCCTTGCTAACTTTCTCCTTGTGTCTGGAGCACTATTTGTGGTGAACGCCACAGTGAGCACACGAGCATTTTCTGGGGCATCTGGATTTAAATCCGTGTGGTCTGTATACGTCTGAATAATCCTCTCAAGGAATTCTGATGGATCCTCATTAGCCCCTTGTGTAAGTTCCAATATTTTGTTAAAATTTTTTTGTTTGGGGATTCCCTGCTCCAGTCCTGCCAATAAACATTTTTTATAGAGATCCAACTTCGCCAGTCCTCCATTGTTGGGGTCCCATTGAGGATCTACCTCTGGGACAGCAATCTCTGGCTCTGGGTTTTGGCTATCCTGTTGGTGGAGACGTGCAGCCTCTTCCCTGGCTTTCCTCACTACTATCCTCTGCTCATCTAGACCTAGTAAAACATGTAACATCATCTGTATATCTGCCCAGTTAGGGCGGTGGGAGAGAAAAATGGAGGCAAACAAGTTCGCCATCCTCTTAGGAGCCTGCCGATACGAGGGAACAGAGTTCCTCCAAGTTAGGAGGTCCCCGATGCTAAAAGGATGGTGCAACCAAAAGTACCCAGCAGGTTTCCCCTCTTCATTCACGCCACCTATCGGCAGCTGGCGAAGAGGAAACTGTCCTGCCACAGAGCGGTCGTTACTGCCAAAATGGGTGCCGCTCCCAGTGTGGGGAGGAGACGCCATGATAACTACCTCCCTGGAGGGCAATGGAGGCTGTGAAGCCTCAGGAATCTGTGCGGGAGGGGCCTCAGGAGGGGCCTGGTCACGTGGTGAAGGCCCTAGTCCTGAAGCCTCAGGAGTCTGTGCGGGAGGGGCCACTTCACGTGGAGAAGGCCTTTGTCCCGAGGAGTTCAAGGTATTTAGCATATGAATCTCTTCCTGTTCTTCTAAGTCTGCCCTACTGCAGTCCTCATGGGAAGGAGAACATTTATCTCTTCTCTGCACCATTATTCTAGCCTTTTTCTGCGTCATATCCCATTCATGGAGGGCGGCCTGTATCTGGTCCTGCACACTTTTAAAGGCGGACTCAAAAACGTTACGATTTTCGTCCCTCACACTGCCAATAGCTGAATCAAAAAACTGATTTTGTCGTTGCACTTGATCCTGCATGCTTTGAAAAGCTGACTCAAAAGTCTGATTTTGTCGTTGCACTTGATGCTGCACGCTTTGAAAAGCTGACTCAAAAGCCTGATTTTGTTGTTTCATCGCTAAGTTAAGAGCTTGGATTTGTTGCAGCACATTCTCAGTATGTGAATTACAACCACTACTTCTCATAGAAACAAAAATGTAGCACATGGCGCCTATGCACATTACCAAAAAAACACCTAGAAGCACAGACTGCAAAGGGATGGCTTGTAAACCATTCACATATGTATACAGAATTAAAATCACGTGCCATAAGCTAGGTCTAATCCAATTATTTACACTTATCAAACTGGTGGTAATATTTAATGGAAAAAGGCTACTTAAATTCAAGGCCGGAAAAAAACTGAAAGAACTCAAGTTAGGGATTAAACTGCTGAAGTTCATGGTTGAGGCCGCGTTTGGGTCAAAACCACACCCACAACGGCCGTATGCGCGGGGGGGGGGGGGGGGGGCTGGGGGGGGGGGAACTTTTCAAGACGTGAAACAAAGAGTTTCACTGCGAGTCCTGCAGACCTAATGCGCTTTTATGGTGACCAACGCAAGAAAAATTACTTTGGGCTGGTCAGCCACGGGTGAAACTTGCAAATCACGTTTGGGCGCCAAGCTGTTATAGAGCAACCCCGATATTAAACGGGTTCCTGGCTGTGAGTCCTCACCCGCGCGCTTTAAAGAGACTTTTGAATACTCTACTACAGACACATGCAAAAGGGTTAATAAAAGGTTTATTTACAAGAGAAAAGGAAATAAGGAAAATGTACAACTCAGGGAGAAAATAGGGAAATAGTCTTTAATGCGTCCTACCCGATCCGACGACCTGGAAACCCAAAGTCACTCTCAGAGCTGACCGGACGCTGCTGCTGGCCAAGAGCCCAAAAATGGAGAGCCCCCCAAAGCCCACGTGTCTGCCTTTTGTATCCACCTGGCTGCTTAACCCCACCCTCAGGTCCCAGCCACCTTCCCTTTGGTGGTGATGGGATTTGGAGTTCCCAGTGTCTTTGGCTTTGACCTGGGGTGGGGGTGGAGTCCACAAAGCCTATATGGAATTTGCTTTGGGACATCCTTTTCCCCCTAACAGTTGTAGTCCCAAATGAAACTTTCAGGCGCTCAGTTGTGTTGACTTAAATCAACCGAGGTAGGCACGAGTGAGTGCGTTTATCAAAGAATCAACACCGAGTATTCAAGCTGGGCTACAGCTTCCAGATAGCTCTGGGGAAGCTACCTGCCGCGGACCAGCACAGCAGTAGACGATGAGGCCACTTCAGGGTTGAGAGAAGCGTGCAGGGTGGTCAGGGCGTCGGTGAAAGAAATGACAGACACACTTCAAGAGTGAAAATCTGACTGTAATTTTCTTTGAGTTTGTGACCAGTATATATGTTTTCCAAAAGCACAGGAACAACGAATATCAATGAAATCAGCTTGCTCATGGGCTCAGCCTATCACCTTCAGGGCAGTGATCTACATAACAAGCAATGACCTTTATAGAAGAAAGAAGGAAGTTTAGAAAGACAATAAGGGGATTAAAGTTTGTAGTTCTAGAAAGACGGGATAAGGTTTTTTAGCATTCTTGTAGTGGTTCCTGGTGGTCGTTATCTTTTGATAAGCTTCTGTCTTTTCAGGGAACTTCGCTGTACTTCCTCTGCTTCAGGGTGTTTTGCTGTTCCCGCCCCTGCGCGCTGGTTGCCCAGCCAGACCTAGGGACCGTGGCGAAAGCCATTCCTAAAGGTCACTGCAGGGGGAGGTGCAGCAGGTATGTCTTCAGAGGGTTTTGCTGCTCTCCCCCTGCATGCTGGTTGCCCAGCCGGACCTAGGGACGGTTAACCCTAAAGGTCACTGCAGGGGGAGGTGCAGCAGCTACCCCATCTGAGCCTCACCATATAAGCCCATTTGCTTACTTGAAAATAAATCACAATTACTCTTTGGAGTAGATAACATGAAAACTATAGCACATAGTTTCATCACCTAAAAGACAGATGAGATGTCTGTCTTTTGATTTACTGAGATGAAAACAAAGCTCCCATTTTGAGTAATGTTCTACATGTTACTATTTTTTTTTAACGATTTGTTTGTTTATTTATACAAGCACTGGGTACAGTGAGAAGCGCGGGAGGGTGAGAGAATTCACCAGAGCCAGAGCAGGGAGCAGAGCAGGCAGAAGGACCGAAGCACACTGCTGAGGGGAGCAGTGGGCGGCAGGAGAGGTCTGCGCGCCATGTGGGACCCTCCTCTGGTGGCAGGGGAGCAGCCAGGGATCGAACCAGTGCTGCAGAGGCTGCAGGCAGCTTCGCAACCCAGCGCTCAACCGCTGCGCCACTGGGGAGGCCCAACATGTTACTCTTTCTTCAAAGTGAAACTGGAATAGGGCAAACTTTCAGATGTTATATTTCATGGCGGAGGGAACAGAGGCCCAAAGGGGTTAGGTGACACATTTATTTAAATTAACAGATCCTGAAATCTCCTAATTCAAACTCGTAAGCTAACCTAGGTTTCCTCCTTGCCTGTCCTAGAAAACACTTTACTGACAAATATTTGTAATAATGTTACAAAAGACTGTTGAATATTCTCAATTATATCTTTATTAACAAAAGATAAATAGAATACAAAACAGACACCAATGTCAGACCTTCTGTTGAACAACCCTCTCTCAAGAATATAGAAACAAGTTTTTCACATTCTTAAAGTGGCTAAAATTAGATCTATTTATACTGCTGTTGTAGTTTCACACCAGTCTGACTCTAGATGCCACGTATATCCCTATTACTTGAGAGTTTGATTCAGTTACTCCTGATCAGCACCATCTCTGAGGTGCTAACTTACTGCAGAATGCTACTGATTCTTCCCAGCTCAGTAAAGTCAGAGTGCTGTTCAGTCAATGTTCTCACAGCAACAGGCTTCTTCACTAACTCACTAACTTCACCACTCTTGCTGTTAGTATTAGCTTCACAAAGTTCTTAGGAGAGAGGTCTGGGAATCATGACAATCTCAGTCACTAACAGCCCTACTAGCTAGCCTTATAATTCTTTGAAGAAAATTTCAACTTCAGATTTTGCTTTTTGCAAATTTTATAAACAAGTTTTGAAAGATTAGGTAGAATGGACATTCCAAAATCTAAAATTCATGACTGTTAAGTAAAGGCAATCAATGATAACAACAAATACTATTACAAATAATATCCTCTATCATAAAAGGTTTTCTGTGTATAATGGCTCATGGTCAAAGACCTTGCACTAGTTTGTCAAGGATGAGATTATTTTTTCATTCAAAGGCTAACACAATTCTGGACATAAGGTACAAGGGAAAAAATAAATATCAAAATTTTATAGCCAAGTGAAAACTGAAATTATTAATACACAGCTGGACACAGGATAAAGTTAGTCACATATGTTGTTAATTTTCCTTTTAGTAACCCAAAGCCCAAGACAATAATTTTTCTATCTTCAGGCCAGGAAATCCTTAGAAAATAGAAAAAAAAAAGATTATCAAATAACTTCAATTATAGTTATTAGCAAAAAAAAAATTCTGGTTTTGAGAAAGAGTAATCAGCCTTCAAACATGTGGTAAACCTGTATAAAGGGCCATAAAAATAGAGGAAATGAAATTTGAGACTTAAAATAGAGAAGATACTCTTGACAGATAGAGAGCTGAGCCATCTTTGCATATCACTAATGGAAAACTGGAAAGAAAATCTTAATCTGAACTTAATGTACCTCCTCCTCTTTGTTTTCCTTGTTTGTTCAAGTGTTGAGGAATAAATTTACCATGAGACTTCTGGAAGCTTTATTAAAGTCTGGTAGCGTGAAGTATAGATATGGATTTTTCTATCGATAGTCTTCAAGAGAAAGGAGCTGAAAAGAATATGCTGGCTGTGTCTTCCTGGATGCCTGTCTATGACCAGTCACTACTGTCCCAGGAAGGAGGCCATGGGGTCATCAGGCCTTTGACGTTTCATTCTATAGGCCTCCATTTCCTCTTCAGTAGGTTCCCGAGCTTCATATATGCTATTGTAAGGCCGCTTCCTCTCATCAATCTGCATGATCTCCTTGACATGAAGAAGGCGGGCCTCCTCTGCATTCAGTGCCTGCAGTGAGAAGAAGTTATGAGTGCCACAGCCCAGCAGCAGCTCTCTACTGATCCCAAGTGGCAGAGCACCAAAAGGTGCCCTGGATATAAAGTGCTATATCAAAACCCACATTTCTGAAAGAGCTTGGGAGTCAGCTCTTCCACTATCAAGTACAACCAGTCGCTATTTGGCTCATATGACATTTTCAATGTCAGAGAAATTTTATGTAATAAAAAATTTTTAATAAGCTTCAATTTCCTGACGGATGCTTCTGATAGAGACTGCAGCTCTCACTTTTCATAAGGACTCGCTGAAACTTACAAATTATAGAGTTAGAAGGCAATTCTTTCTGGGTCACATTCAATAACTGTAAAATAACAGTTTTATCAAGCATGTTCTTTCTGTGCACTCACAGTTAACACACACACTCCAAGAAGCAGGCAATACTCAGACAGTAAAAAATCTCCATTCACATTCTAGACCTCGTATAGGGTGGCTGGTGCAAATCAATCAGACATTGGGCTCATTTCTTCATTCTTATAGCATATTTGGAAACAAGACTAGATAGATCATTTCCTATGGTCCCTCCAGATAAAGAATACTGTTGTTCTTTTTATTATTTAGACTCTACAAAGTACCTTTTTCAATTTTTCATTTTTCTTTTCTTCATCATCACTATCTGAACTGCTCTTTCGATGCTTCTTCTTCTTCTTCTTTTTCTTCTTTTTCTCTTCTTTTAGCTTTTCCTGATGTATCTGAAGAGGAGGATTGACATGTAGTGATACTGTGAAAACAAAGCTCTAGTGCAAGTTTTGAAGCCCTCCCTCAGACTTAAGAATTCAGGCAAATGACTTCACACTTACCTCCATCAGGGTTTGAGGTTTTTTCACAGATTCTTCTCCAGTTATTTCATTTATAAGACATTCCTCTGAGTTCTGTG
This sequence comes from Talpa occidentalis, assembly GCF_014898055.3. Classification (NCBI taxonomy): domain Eukaryota; kingdom Metazoa; phylum Chordata; class Mammalia; order Eulipotyphla; family Talpidae; genus Talpa; species Talpa occidentalis. The sequence goes on from NW_023605305.1 coordinate 85,468,344, forward strand.
GGGAAAAAATGGTATAATCTGACTTGTGTTATCTACAGAAAAGTTAAAATTTGAAACATGAGAAAATTTGAAACACACAGATTTTGACTTAAGAACTTTGATTGCTGTAGATCGGTAAAAACTAGACAACAATTACTTACAGAAATCTCCTTCCCAGCTTCTCCAGTGCAATAGGAATACTTGAAAAAAGAGTGACAGCATTTGTAGCCCCATCGGCCTTCTTTCCAGTAAGATCCCCAGATATGCTAGAGAGAGAGAGATATGTTACTTAAAAAGGGACTGTAAAGTAAGGAATTTGTATTCTGTTGGTAGGAGTATAAAATAATAATTTTAAAAGCAATGTGGGACAACTCCAAGGCCAGTTAACAGGGGAGGGTGGCCCGATTTCAAGCGCAAGAAGCAGGTGTTACAACTGTAATAGTCTATATTCTATTCCCCAAAACTTAAACAGTTTTTAAAAAAGACATCTGGCTTCTCTTGAAAAGCAAGGATTGAGAAAAGTTGGGACCACATTCTGCTTGGCAATGACTGGCTGTTGCTCAGCGCAGACGCCCCTAGTAGACAAGGTCTGTGTCCTCCAGTTTGTACGACTGGCCTGGCTCACTTCACACTTCAAGACAACTGTGATCTGGGAACTTCCGGAGTACGCAAGTGACACTATGTTTTATAAGGTGATGCAATATGAAGTACACTAGCATCCCCCATGAAGTGTTCTTGTCAAAATCTCTGACTTACACCCAATCAAGCCTTTAGATCTAAAGTCTTGTTTATAGGAAATACAAGAGATAGAGGATAAGTTACATGGTGTCATTATGAACCAGTCAAATTCAGAAAGAGACAGTTTACAAGTAGACAATTGGTCCTGAGCCGTTAGTTATTGTCATAAAAATGGAAGAATATGCTGGTGAAAAGACACATGTAACCAAAAACCATCAAAATAAAGTTCAATGGAGTTCAACTCAAAAACAAACATACCAATTGAAAGACATTTTTGGGTATATTTTGGAAAATGTGATTAAGAACTACAGGTTAAATGATATTAAGGTATCAATGTCATTTTTTTAAATTTTTGCAGTGAATAATGGTAACATAGTTATATAGGAGAATATCTACAATCCACAATCTTCCCAGCTTCTCCAGTGCAATAGGAATACTTGAAAAAAGACTGACAGCATTTGTATCCCCATCAGCCACAATCTTTGATTGTGGGAGATAAATGACACAGTGGGTGAAATGTCTTATTTGTTATTTCCAATGTCTCAAACAATAAATATATACCCCTAAAACACACACACATGTATCAGCACGTGTATGTGTACACACACCTTGACAAAGTATATATGAAAATGTAAAAAAATTTGGAACCTAGGTGATTGGGTGTATGGGTGGACATAGTAGTGTTCTTTTACATATTCTTTTGGAAAAAAATATAAAACAAAGTTAAAAAAAGTACAACAATGTTTGCTAATGAAGCTATAATAAAAAAGTACAGCCTAAAGCAAAATGCCAATGAGGACACCAAATGGCTCAACACTGACCGTATGATTGTGGATCTTCACGTCCTCCTCATACTTCGAGCAGGCGACAGCCCGCTCCTGCCCTTTGATGACCGTCCCGTGTCGTGAGTACTCCACATAGTCTTCAGTCTGAGCTAAAAGCAATTCAGCTGGAGGGGCATCCAGGTGTTCTTGGCCACCATACTGAAAGGATATTGAACCTCATTAAATGTATTTTACAAGAAGGATTTGCATTCAAATCTCTACCAAAGAATGTATTTACAATCAGAAAAAGAAGTAGTCTTAATGGGCTTTGTTACACAAAATACTAGTTAAAAAATGCCACCAAATTTTTTATAAGCAAATAAAAGATGTCTCAGTTGCTATTCATCTGTTAAGTGTGGTAGATTAAAAAATAGCCATAGGGCCTCCCTAGTGGCACAAGGGGTTAAGCACCCACACTATGAAGCAATCTGCAGCCTCTGCAGCAGGAGTTCAATCCCCGGCCAGCCAGGGAGCAACCCACATGGTGTGGCAGATCTCTCCTGACTGGCCTGCTGTTCCCCTCAGCAGTGTATTTCAGTCAGTCTGCCTGTTCTGTTCCCCACTCTGTCTCTGGTGACTCCTCTCACCCCCCACATCGCTGGCCTGTACCCCAGCTCTTGTATGCATAAATAAATAAAAATAAATCGTTAAAAAAAAAAATAAGGGCCTCCCCGGTGGCGCAGCGGTTGAGCGCTGGGTTGCGAAGCTGCCCGCAGCCTCTGTGGCGCCGGTTCGATCCCCGGCTGTTCCCCGGCCACCGGAGGAGGGTCCCACATGGCGCGCAGACCTCTCCTGCCGCCCGCTGCTCCCCTTAGCAGTGTGCTTCGGTCCTTCTGCCTGCTCTGCTCCCCACTCTGGCTCTGGTGAATTCTCTCACCCTCCCGCGCTTCTGACTGTACCCAGTGCATGTATAAATAAAAAACAAAACAAAATAAAATAAATAAGTAAAACATGCCTCTATAAAAAAAAATAAATAAATAAAAAATAAAAAAAATTAAAAAAAATAAAATAAAAAATAGCTACAGATTCCTTTTACTTTTGTATGCTTCTCCCCTCAGAAGGTAGTCTGTTTCTCCATCTCTTGAATCTGAATATGACCACATTGTTTGTTCCAGTCTATATGAACCTGGCAGATATTTGGTTGCTAGCCTCTGGTCTCCTGAAAATGCCAGTAAAGAAGCAGGGCTAGCTTCTTGTACCAGAGGAAGAGAGCCCACATGGGAGAGATGAGATGTTTCAGATGGGTCCCTTTCAGCATAGATGAGGGCTACTACCTGCCAGAGAGCAGAATGAAGCCATCCTCCATCAGCCAGACTGAGAGGCACAGGTCCAGATCGGGGGACCCAGATGACAAACAAAATCCTAAGAAATACTGGGTTGTCAACAAAGTCATGACGCATTTTGCCACAAAAAAGTAGGAAAAATATGTCATGACTTTTCTGACAACCCAATAACGTGCTTATTTTAAGTAACTAAGTTTTGTGGTGGTTTTTGTTTTGCTGCCAAAGCTGATTGATACTGAGACTGTATTCCAAATGAATAAGTCAATGAAAAGAAAAGACTACTCCTGGTGGGTTCAAAGGGACTCTTGTGTAATATATTGCAAATGTAAATGGAATGCTTATTAACTGGTAACTTCTCTTTAAGGAATGTTCTTCCTTAGCATTCTGGTCAAATTACCTTTTCTAGGATGCTCTCCTTCTGCTGTTCTTTGAAGTCTTCTTTTTTGACTTTGAAGGACTTATACAACAGCTCTAGTTTTGTGGGATCGGCCTGCAGATGCACTTCAGATCCCTTGTCATAGGCTTCCCAAGCAAACACTAGTGTAATTAAAAACACATTAATGAGTTGTCAGCTATGTTTATTTTACGCTTCTTGAAAATAAGCTTTAAAAAGTGTCCCCGAGTTTCTTGTGGGCTGACATGCAATGCCTTGACAAAGAGCAAACACTTACACTGTGTCTGAGCCATTGAGATGGTATCACCGGTGTATCTAACGAAGTTATCTCCTGCATAGCTCACTCTAAACAAATTAAAAAAAATTGTTTCAGAGATTGACTTAAGTTAATTCTTTTCTGATCCAGTCACAGATGTTGTTCATTTTAGTTCACATTCACTTTATGATTAAAAGTTCCCCTCTGCCACCATGAAATCTGTAACTTGATACTTACTCATCTGGATTCTTTCCTGCATTGGCATAGGGATTCTCTCTCATCGCTCTTGTTTTGGGATCATAGTAAGCAGAATTTGGATCTAAGTTCCGCAAATACTAGAAGGGAAAAACATTTTAAGATGGCATGAATGTTTACTTCCATCAAAAAAGATTTCAGTAGACTAGCAGGAGGAGTTGATCATGACCTATTCAATGTGTGGGTACGTATCTGGGGTACAAATGAAGAGTAAAAAACAGAATCACACTGAATGGCGGAAAGCCTGACTATATTACCCATTACTAACTGCCCAGATATCAGATGAGCAGATAAAATTCAGTATGGGAAGACAAATATTTTTCAACTATGTATGTTAAGTCGGCAAGACTTACTTTTGCAATGTCTTCTCGAATCCTGAGATTTCGGACAGTAATTCGTCTCTTAGAGTCAAAGTTCTGGCCGGGCATGTCAATATCATCTGCATATTTATCTTCATCCTCATCTTCACTATTATGATCTTTTTCCTGAAGGAGAGTCAGAAAGGGGGAAAAATTGTAGGAAAAAAAGAACAAGCAGCTCCTACTCCTGTTGCCCATTCCTTTAACTAACCCTTATTTATTTGTATTCTTTAAAGCTATTACTGTTAGCATTATTGTTAATTATGTGATTACTACTACTGGTCACCGGAAGTTAAAAATAGGGCAAATATTATTACCGCCTGAGAATTTGGCTCCTCTTCTCCCCACTGGTGTTTTGGAGAATTCTGCATTATGAAAAAAGGAAAAGAACTTATAATTTTATTCTACTGAGTCAACTCATTACTTATACTTTAAAAACCTGTCAAGATAATATAACTTAAATCTAACTGAACAAACTCATATTTCTCACTTGTAACAAGCATTAAAACACCGAGTTCAAGTATGTCATTGTAAATAGTTAATTTTACTAGACTGTCTACAAAGCTAGGAAATGTCTAGAGTTTCCCTTGATATAAAATTATATTCACACAAAAGGAAAGGGAAGATTAAGTTGACCAATGCACCCAATAAAGATTCATCTTATACATGTTCTTCTTCAGGCATACCATTTTCAATAAACTTAACTAGCTTTCTATGAAGTCCAAAAAGAAAATGTTACCAAGATCATGTAAGAAGTATCTTTAAATCTAAAACAGTCTTTGTAGCATTTGGGCAGTGAAGAAATCTACTCGGGTGATACCCCATTGTGCTTACAGACTGAAATCCCCGTCACGAATTCCCCCTTTCTTCATTAACAATTGTCAGGATAGTTTCTAACTTTACATAACACCTAGAGCTAGGACTTCATCATGTCCCTTTAAAAAGATTTTAAAGGTTAAAAAGGATAGCATTAATAAGGGAGACGTGGAAACTTGTGTGCGAGAAAAATATCTATGTTGATAACAGCATACATTTGTGCAACCTTTGTAGATCGTAGCTAAGTGATATGTCATCAAAATTTTATATCCACATATTCACTGCATGAACAAGTATAATTTTATAAATTTATCCCAAGGAAATAATGTAACTTACATAAATATATATATACACACACACACAGAAAATCACAATGTTGTGTATATCCAAAAATAAGGAAAAACTAAAGTAACAACAGATTCTAGTTACACATATCACTGCATTCAGCAACACTGAACAACCATCCAAAATTATTCTAAGATGCAGGAAAGTAAGTATAACTTGCGACTTCTTTGTTAAAGAGAGAAGGGAAAGATGGGAATTATACATTTGTATGCTTGTATTTACACAAGAAACTGAAGGGATTCACAAGAAAAATAACAGGTTTCATGGCAGGTAAGGTTTAGAGAGCGAGTGGATGGAGACAGAGGTGGGAGACTTCTCATTGCATACTTTTCTTAAATTGTTTTGATTTTTGACCATGTGAATTTAGATGAAAGCAAATAATAGTATAGGCCTACATTTAATGACACAGAAAACAAATCCTCAAAAGATGAACCCACTTAAAGACATGCATTATAATTACATACAAATATATGGGAGGGGGGAGGAGTAGGACCCAGAAAGGCCTAGTTCAACATACTAACAACTTAAAACAGGGGATAGTTATTATCTTCTTCATAACTTTCTAATTTTATTTTTCACTGAGTATGTTACTTTGAAAATCAGAAATGTTTTTTAAAAGTAATTTTTGGAAATTTGCCGGTTCAACAAAGGACATTTATATTGCTATCTAGACAGTGACATCTCTATAGTGGAGACTGCTCTACTATAGGTAATCCTAAAATCCAAGTGGGCAAAATTAATTCATTCCCCTACATATATTAAGTATACCTACTGGAAAAAATACACTATATTTACAATAATAGAAATTATGTTAAAAGAAGAGAAACAGGCTCTTTCCTTTTTCCAAAGTTGGCAATAACTAACAGTATCACAACAACTACCAATTAGCAAGGATTTGTCATGTGACATGCATGCTAAGTCTCCTGGAGACTAAATGTTCTTAACCTCTCCTTCAGAAATGATAAATTGAGACTCAAAGAAGTGAACTGATTTTTCTATAACACTTAGTTACTCAGGGGCAGAGCTGGCAGATCTACCTGTTAATTTTTGCTGTGAACCTGCCTGGTAGGGGGCCTCACTAAGCACTTACCTGGTGATTATTTACTTAGTTGTGTTTACTGTGTAATTCATGCTTACTAAGAGGGCCTTTGCAGCAATTTAAGCTAGAAAACTCCAAATGTTTATGATTTGTGCCATGAATTTGTCAAAAAGAAACTTTCACAATTCTGGCCTCCCCGGTGGCACGGTGGTTGAGTTATGGGTTGCGAAGCTGCCCGCAGCCTCTGCAGCGCCGGTTTGACCCCCGGCTGCTCCCCGGCCACCAGAGGAGGGTCCCACATAGCGCACAGACTTCTCCTGCTACCCGCTGCTCCCCTCAGCAGTGTGCTTCGGTCCTTCTGCCTGCTCTGCTCCCCCCTCTGGCTCTGATGAATTCTCTCGCCCTCCCGCGCTTCTGACTGTACCCAGTGCTTGTATAAATAAATAAATAAATCTTTAAAAAAAAAAAAGAAACTTTCACAATTCTAATAAGCATAATATACTTTTACTATTAAGTTGATATGACTTAAAAAAAAAGATGAAAATTGGCTGCCATATATCTTTTTAAGTATAATTTTTTTTTGCCCAGTTATAAAATAATTACATGTTTATTATGGAAAAAGTGGGAAATACTAACAATATAGACTGAAAAGAAAAATTCATTAATCTACACTGAATGAGAAATGGTGTTCTGGTCTTTTTACTGTGTCACCAGATTATATTGTAATGACACATGAAAAAAATGTCTAAGTATTAACCAGTTTTGTTACAGTGTTTTTATTAAAACCACTTTAAGAGTTATGCAACTTTCTATCATCTCACAGGATAGCTTACTTCACCAATTCTCTATTCCTTCACATTTATTTCAAATTCTTGCTAGTGTAAAAAGTGCTGCAATGAACTATCTGTGCACGTTAGTTATTTTTAATATTGAAAAATCTTCTAGGAAGGATGGATGCAGTATTTAAATTCAGAAAAGACATACAAAAAATTTATGGCAATAATCTTTCCAAAATGATTGCACACATTTTAATATTTAGGAATAATATAAAAGTTTCAGTTTTAACTCTTTCCTCTCAAATATACTTCTCTCTCCCTAAAATCTTTTCTAACTAGAAAGATATAAAATAAATTCCAGTTTCAATTTTCATTTTTGGCTCACTAAGAGTTTGAAATTTTTTTTGTGATCAGTTTTATTACTTACAGCTTGTTCCACTAATTTTCCTGAGGCTAATTCTTCTTGGAGTTTCTGGGCCTTCAGTGTTCGCTTTGCCTAACAAAAAAGAAACATTTGAAATTTACTTACGACACTCAAGTGAACATTTAATTTTTATATATTTAAAATGAGTTGGCTGGGTCTCCCTGGTGGCGGAAGGGGTTAAACACCACACTATGAAGCAGTGCGTGGCCTCTGCAGCACAAGTTCGATCCCCAGCCAGCCAGCCAGGAACCCCCATGGCAAGGCAGACCTCTCCTGTCTCGTCTGCTATTCCCCTCAGCAGTGTATTTCAGTCAGTCTGCCTGTTCTGCTCCCCATTTCTGTCTCTGGTGAATCCTCTTACCCCCTGCATTTCTGGCCCGTACCCCAGCTCCTGTATGCATAAATAAATATTTAAAAAAATAAAATGAGTTGGTTATTGTTTTCAGAAAAGTTCTCTGGATAAAGTCTTATCTTTGTGATTTCTAATTGCTTGAGAGTCAGAAATCACCAGTGGTGAAATGCACAGCAAGCCCTCTCCCAAAGGGATGGTGGGCTCCAGATGACTGATTCTTGCCAAACAGGGCCAGGATTAATATAGGTAATTGTTCAAGAAAAGATGAAATTCAGATTTTTACATGAATTCCCATGATTTTTAAATGCTGCCTTTACTTAAAAATAAAAAGACAATGTGACTACAGTTTTTAAGGAATGGAGATAAATAGGTGAGGTTGAATTAAAATGCAATTTTCTGAAACAAGTTATCCTATTCCCTTTCTACTACCCCTCAAACACTATGTGAGATGAGTATAAAATAGGCCCATGAACAAGATATAGTCTAGGGCCCCAACTTCAAATCTTCAAAAAGCTAAAAATTATGAATACTGTTCTCTTTTCATGCCTTCAGTATCTTTTGCAACCTAAGTCAGGGAGTAAAGGGCAATACAAGAATCAAGTAAGAAGAAAATGCTACCAAGCAGGGATAGCACACTATTTCACTAGTCCATTAAGCTTACTACCACTGCAATAAAAAAAAAAAGCCAACATTTTTACACTACTGAAGACTTAAAAAATAGGACTGCTAAATTAGAGCACAGCAAAATGTACATTCTTTAAGGACAGTAGGGGAAAGGAGGGACAGGGCATTTTGCTTACCAGATCCACTTTGGCATATTCTTCTACAATTTTCATGTGTTCTTCTGGATTGTAGCCATTCCACCGATCCCTCTTCCCATCATAGTCAAACGTCAGTTGAGGCTGGACATGTTCATCTGGAGCTATATTAGTACCTGTAAATTTTGCTCCAACTCGCCTAGGTCTCTGAAAAGTAGAGTAATATTAAATCTTTCCTAAATACCTGTATCCCAGTGGAAATTTTCATATACCCTATACAGAGCGAGCATGAACATAATGTGGGACTGTATGTCTACTGAAAATCAAGTCACTCTATCAGCAGAACATTTTGATGGGGGTATACTAATTTCACTCAAATTAATTTTTAATTAACTTGTACCACAATTTAGCGAGTTTTAGAAAAACAGGTTAAGCTCTCTGACAACAGTTTTCAAAATTCTCAAAGGGGGACTTACCTCAAAGCAGTCTTTCTTTTTGTGTGTCATAGCACCACAATTTTCACATGCTCCTTTGCGGTATTTAGTAGTTATGGAATTCTAGAAATGAATATAAGTAAAAACAAAGAGAATGTTTTATATATTTAAATAAGTTAGAAATAACTTCCAGAAGCTAGGAAAAGAACAACAGATTTTTACAGCAGACACAAGGAAGATAATAAAAATAAAAGTAATAAGGTAAATCGAAAAAAATAGTACATTAAATAAATGAAGTCCTGCTTAGAAGATATCAAGAAAAGAGACAAACATTAGCTAACCCAATCAAGTAAAATAAGGACTTTGGATCAATTTCCACAAAGAGATTCATCAAGGTACTGTTCCACAAAGAATGCAATGAGTGACCGAGTGTTTCCCAAGTGAACTCAACTAGTCTTTTAGAGAACAGGTAGTATCAATGCTGTTCCAAACTGAAAGAGACAAAAAAGACACAACTATATGGAAGACATGAACCTGGACTAACTTCTCAGGACTGGAAAATATTGGGACAAATGAAAAAACTGTATGTGGACAATAGATGAAAGTATGGAATTGATACTAAATTTCCTGAATTTGATAACTGTACTAGGGTTTTGTTACAGAATAGCGTTATTATTATTAAACATAGACTAAAATATTCAGAGACAATGGCAAGATGTATGCAACCTATTTTCAAGTGGTTAGAAAAGAAATATACTTCTTAAAAAAAAAAAAAAAAAAAAAGGCAGGGGCCTCCCCTGATTTGCAGCGATTGAGCGCTGGGCCGGTTCGATACCCGGCCGCTGGCGAAGGTCCCACATGGCGAGCAGACCTCTCCTGTCTCACCCACTGCTCACCTCAGCAGTGTATTTCGTCAGTCTGTCTGTTCTGTTCCCCGCTCTGGCTCTGGCGAATTCTCTCAACCTCCCGCAGTTCTGACTGTACCCAGTGCTTGTACAAATTAAAAAAAAAAAGGCAACGGGGCCTCCCTGGTGATGCAGGGATTAAATATTCAGCACTTTCAAGCTATTGAACTCTTGCCACAAGAGTTCGATCCCCAGTCAGGGAGCTAACCCACATGGCACAGTAAACCTCTCCTGTCTCACCCACCGCTCCCGTAAGCAGTGTATTTCAGTAGATCCACCTGTTCTGCTCCCCACTCTCTCTGGTGAATCTCCCCCTCCCCCACCTCACCCCAGTTCTTGTATGCATAAATAAATAAAATTAATGTTTAAAAAAAAAAGGACAACAGACTTTGCTCTTATTGCTATATTGTCTACTGGACTTATTCATTCAGAGGAAAATCAGTCTCCACACATTACAAACGAGAAAGTTTAATGATATTTGAAACATAAAATTTGTAAAAGAAAACACAGAAGCTGTAATTTGTGTTGTGAAATTTAGTAGCAGATAAAAGGTTATATAATGTGTCTCTTTATATAATAGTTTATTAAAGGTACTTGAAACAAGTTATTAAAATAAAATCACTGTGGGCCTCCCCGGTGGCGCAGCGGTTGAGCACTGGGTTGCGAGGCTGCCCGCGGCCTCTGTGGCGCCGGTTTGATCCCCGGCTGCTCCCCGGCCACCAGAGGAGGGTCCCACATGGCGCGCAGACCTCTCCTGCCGCCCGCTGCTCCCCTCAGCAGTGTACTTCGGTCCTTCTGCCTGCTCTGCTCCCCGCTCTGGCTCTGGTGAATTCTCTCACCCTCCCGCGCTTCTTACTGTACCCAGTGCATGTATAAACAAAACAAGCAAACAAGTAAATAAAAAAATCATAAATAAATAAAAATACATGCCTCTTAAAAAAATAAAAAATAAAAAAAGTTAAAAAAAAAATAAAATAAAATCACTGTTTCTACAGTGATCACTGTTTCAATTGCTTATAGGTTGCCTACATACCTCTTTTACACCCCTCTTGTACCATTCTCCAGAGGAGCTGTACTGCTTCTGTTTCTCTGGTTGTGGTCTCTGGTGTTTTAAAGTAGGTCTTTTTGATGGATCAATATACCATGGCACTGAAGAAATATACTGGGGAATATGAGGGTTGATGTCTCTGTAATTAAAAAAAAAATTAAGAATAGAGTTTGAAAGTAATTCTAATACAGTTACAAAGATAGCACACATTGAATCGAGGAATAGATATTGCAGTGGGAGAAGGATACGCAATATCTATTAGCAAATAGATATTTTTTACTATCTAATAGTAAAAAAGAATTAAAAATAAAGTAACTGACATTAGAGTGAAAAAATTTTCAACAAAGAAAGTAAGAATAATGATATAACTCAAGGAGGAGAGATGAAGGAAGACAAGGGTGTTGATGTTAGTGAGATAAGGCTCTGAGCAAAAAGTTAGCTTCTATGTGCAGAGGTGATTAAAATAATGGTGTAGGTATAAAACAATTTAGACATGTAGATGTAGCAGCTAGAAAAATTCAAAACAGAAAGAGTGGGACATGCAATGGGTGGGGCTGACTGACTTGTTCAATATAGGTCCTTCAATATTACTTTTATTACTAAATTTTACATATGACTTTCATAAAGAATGAAAACAAAAATGATATAAATGGTAAAGACAGCTTCCTGTCAAAGCAAAGGAAGAGAAATGGATAAACAAAGCAGATATGAGTTTGAATTTTAAATGAATGGATCATGAAAACAACGAAAGCACTTACTTTCCTTCTTCATCAACTTCAGCAGGAGCATTGCCCAGTTTTCGCTGTTCTTCTAGCTCCTTCTTCTTTCTCCAGTCCTCTCTAGTCATCTTCTTTGGTTCCTCTAAACTCATTTCTTTGGACCCCGAGAGGGGGGTGGCATTAACCGCATCCACAGCAGCAGCTGCCATGGTGAGGTATCCTCCCCTATGAAGAAGTAATACATATTGGTAAAAGTGAAGTCGTCATGAGTTCATCAGTAAAATCATCAAAAGCACAATCTAACAACACATACTCATCTGTTTCCAAGAGTTCAACAGCTACAATATAACACTGCTGGCTCTATATTTCTCTAATCCAGACTTTTGAGCTCAGCTTCATATACATATATTCCAATTGCTTACTCGACAGCATCTCCTCTTAGGTTTCAGAAATCCCTAAACTCCATAAATCTTATTTCAAACACATGATACTCTCCATGAAATCTAGTCTCCTCCTCCTGCTTCCTCTCTTGATGAAAGGACTTTTAATTAAAGACATCATTTATCCCCATTATCTTGTCACTAAAATGTGTTATTTTCACCATCTGATTATCATTAAAATCCATTTCCTCTCTATTCTCAAAGCTACTATGTTTGTATACGTTATTGCCTTTTCCTACTGACTTTCCTAACTTTGATCTTCAGCACTCAGTGTTTTTTCTTCAAAACACAAACACGACCATGCCCCTCCTCCTCCAACGTAACTATGCCAGTCCCATTAATCATTTAAAGTGGTCCAGAAGTCATCTGAAGAAAGTAAAAATAGGTAAATTACTTTTACGATATTATTTAACCCAAAACAGCCAGCAAACTATCATCTCATCAAGTAATCAATATAAAAAATTCATTAAAAATCTGAATATAAATTTTACCCTCCTTCAACGAGCAATAATTCAAGCGCTCAAGAGTCACAAGTAGCTAACAGCTGTTACAGCGGCCAGCACGGCCCCAAAGGCATTTTAGACTTCATAATCTAAAAACCATGGAAGACGCAATCCTAGTTTGGGCACAAACACCAGCACTGAGGCCTGGGACGGCAGATTCCTTCTCGATCACCAGTCCCTTCTCCAATTGGCGTTCATGACCCCGGTAAGGATTTATCTAAGGATTCCGAGCCTTCAGCTCACTTTTTGAGATTTTCTAGCTTCACTCACTCCCACCCAGCCGTGCATATTCTCGGAATAGTTCCTTACCAACCTCGCCGCAGCCGACCCCCAAAGCAATCGACAGAAACTAAGCCAAACCAGAATGTTTACTTCCGGGTCTTCCGCCCTCTCCCGGCAGCCCCTGCGATAATCTTCCTACGTAGACACATGCGCACTAACTAATCTCTGGGTCTCTGCTAGCGTCAGGACGTTGGTCTCGCGATATCTCGAGCTGTTCTCGTTTCGCTGTCTCCCCAGGGCGGTGGGCTGCGTGACGTTTGAGTAGTTCCTTTGCAGCCCGGGATCCCTGAGCTCTTTTATTATGTAGTTGTTGTTTTCGTAAAGAAAAAATAATCAGTTCTGAGAGACAGACTACCGCTTAAATTTTACTGGAGCACAGTAAAATGACCGGGGATGTTCGTTACGTGTTAAGTTAAAAAAAAAAAAACAATTAACAGTTTCAATCTGTAGCTTGGTTCTGTGCAACTGCTGGGGACCCGGTGAACACAAGACCGGTTTCCTCTAGAATTTACATCTTACGGGATGAGAAAAACTAAACAATTACGCAACTGTCAGTTGTAAAAAGTGACTGAAAACAAAGCCAGGTGCTATGGGAACATGAGACACAATTTGGTAACTGACTCCTCAGCCTGAAGTGCTCTTGTATTTTACTATTGGAAAAAGTACTGTAGGACGATTTCCATTTTGGGAAAGCAGTGTTATCTGTGACTTCCCAATCATCCTTTTTAGGTATAATACCAAATTTTTTTTTTTGGGGGGGAAGAACAGTAACTTTGGTAGGGTTTTTGCGATTCCCCTTCCTCCATGTGCTTGCTATTCGGTTAAAAAAATTTCAAAATGACATTTATTCTTTTCTAATGTAAGGAATGAAGGTAGATAACAGCCTTGCCTCAATAACAGACCTTTGGTTTTTTCTTGTTAAAAATTTGCAGTGCCTAGAGTTTAGGAACATAAATATTAATTTTGATTTTTACAGTGATAGATGAAGAAATAAAAATTGTCAGAGACTAGCCTGAAAGTGAATGAATAACCGACATTTTGTTTTTACCGCCTTAAAATGTAATAATTCCGGAAATTTGCATCGTTATGTTGAGGTTGATTTAATTAAAATCACCAGACACAAGCAGGAGGCAATCATAGAAGTACTAGACAAGAGTGAAGAATGTTATGTAAGGTTTGGGTTCCTCCTGGAGGACTCTGGGGGTCTAGGAAAGCTGGGATCAGTTCTGGGTGGGGTGCCGTTTGTAAAGCAGAAATAGGATAAACTGGGTTTGGGCAGGGATTAGGTGGTGTTCTGAGGTGAGGGTGGTTTTGCAATTGGGTTTCTCCAGTTACAGCTGGGAATAGTAAAGTGAGTCTGGGGCCTCATTAATAAGAACACAGTGTACACTCAAAGTTTGGCTGGTTATGGCATTTTAAAAGCGCTGAATGAGGGCCTCCCCGGTGGCGCAGCGGTTGAGCGCTGGGTTGCGAAGCTGCCCGCGGCCTCTGCGGCGCCGGCTTGATCCCCGGCTGCTCCCCGGCCACCAGAGGAGGGTCCCACATGGCGCGCAGACCTCTGCCGCCCGCTGCTCCCCTCAGCAGTGTACTTCGGTCCTTCTGCCTGCTCTGCTCCCCGCTCTGGCTCTGGTGAGTTTTCTCGCCCTCCCGCGCTTCTGACTGTACCCAGTGCATGTATAAACAAAAAACAAACAAACAAACAAATAAATAAATAAAATAAAAGCGCTGAATGAGTGGAGACTCTGAATTTCCTGCTGTCAGGGGAAGATTCATCCTAAGGAGATGTAAATCTTGCACCTAAAGACTTTAGGAGGTAGAGGATTCCCACTTGGGAGTTGTAGGTGTTGTACAGATTTGGTTTCAAAAGTGAACAGTGTTGTGCGCTGATATAAGATGGAGCAGAGTCATTTAGAAGTGTTAGGGGGAGAGGTATAGGGAGAAAGTAAAGGGAGAGATGGATGGAGTTAAAAGAAAAAGTATAGGGCCTCCCCGGAGGCGCAGCGGTTGAGCACTGGGTTGCAAAGCTGCCCGCAGCCTCTGCAGCGCTGGTTCGATCCCTGGCTGCTCCCCGGCCACCAGAGGAGGGTCTCACATGGCTCGCAGACCTCTCCTGCCGCCCGCTGCTCCCCTCAGCAGTGTACTTCGGTCCTTCTGCCTGCTCTGCTCCCCGTTCTGGCTCTGGTGAATTCTCTCACCCTCCCGCGCTTCTGACTACCCAGTGCTTGTATGTATAAATAAATAAATAAATCTTTAAAAAAAAAAAAAAAAAGAAAAGTATACAGAAGGGGCCATAAAGGCATGCATGGTTTTTTGATTTCTCTCTTTTCTTCACCTTCTTAGGATCTTTTCTTGATGCCTAGCACAGTGTGCAGCACTTAACAAATTCAATAAATATTTGTTGAAACAAACAGGAAATGAAAAACAAAACTCCCAAACAAAAAGAAATTTGTATTGAAAGAATGAACTGTTTATGCAGTTTCAGCCATGAGATGCCAGAGAAGAAGTGGCCAGGATACTGGTGTAATACTGAGAACCAAATCACACCAGGTGTGCTGTTAAACCTTTTGTGAAAGAGTAATGTTAGGGTCAAATCCTCTCTCTCAGTTTATCTGCAGATAAAAATGTAGCTGGTGACCTTTGAGGAGTCCGGTTTGATTGACACAGGTCAACCTTGGTCCTTTGAATGTATTCCTTTATTTTGTATTTGTGCAATGCACTTTTCACTTACTGTAGAAATAAGAAAAGGCCATTAACTTTTTAAAACATTATTTCTTCCCATATCTTGCAATTTGAATTCCTTTTTCTATACCTTTATTATCCCTCTTATCTTCCTCTCTGTTCTCCCTCTACCCTCCCTTGCTAAGCCCTTCCAGAGCTTTGACGAATATACTATTGAGATATTAGAGGTTTAAAATAGGTCCTTATTAAATGATAGCATTTTAAAGGAGACCTAAATTATGTATCCATTAGGATCACTGTTTTGTTCTTTTTTTTTTTTTTTTTAGCAAATGAATTCTTTTTTTTTTTTTTTTTTTTAAAGTGTCAGTCTTTTTTTTTATTTATTTATTTGTTTGTTTTTTTTTTTGTTTATACAAGCACTGGGTACAGTCAGAAGCGCGGGAGGGTGAGAGAATCCACCAGAGCCAGAGCGGGGAGCAGAACAGGCAGAAGGACCGAAGTACACTGCTGAGGGGAGCAGCGGGCGGCAGGAGAGGTCTGCGCGCCATGTGGGACCCTCCTCCGGTGGCCGGGAAGCAGCCGGGGATTGAACTGGCGCCGCAGAGGCCGCGGGCAGCTTCGCAACCCAGCGCTCAACCGCTGCGCCACCGGGGAGGCCCACTGTTTTGTTCTTAAGCCAGATTTCTATGTTTTAATAGTGGGTAGTCTTGCAATAAAGGGATTATTAGTCCTCTTTTAATCACAAGCATAAGACAATGACTCAAACACTGCTGTTTTACATTTCTTCTTAATTTTTAATTGAGCACTTTAGACCTAATATGAGTTGTTTTACCCACCTGACTGTATGTATATATCTCTAATTGACATAAAACTATGATATATCCATTTTCCTTAAAATTTTCCCCCTGCTGCCTTTCCTTCAGTGCGATCCCTCTCTTTTGATTTAATTTGTTCTACTTACTTTGGGACAAATAGCTGACTAATCGTAGACATTAGAAAAACAATTCTGTCACCACCTCGCCTTGACTTTTTGGACTTCACAATCTCCACCTAAGAAAGCCTGATTACCAGAGTATCTCAGGAAAAAAAACCCTCTGTATCTTGATATCATAATAATCACAATAATGATTTGTCGCTTGGATTTAGAGACCATATTCACCCCTCACATAGAGATAACTCTGTGGGGAGAGTTAAAAAACACCTAGAAGTTTAATGAAGGTATCCCAGGAAGGAGTGTTGTGTTTTTTTTTCCCCACAGTAAACAGGCTACAAACTTCCCAGGAAAAGCTTTCGGGGTGGAGCCCGGGGAGCTCTCCCATTGGCTCGTCCCGGGGCTCTAGCCCCGCCCCTTACCCGCCTCCCGAGAGGATGAACCAATAGGAGCGTGAGTTGTGTTTTAAACGCGAGTGCGGCGCGACCTCTGGCGTCCTGCGTGATTCTGGCTGTTGGTGCTTGAGTGGTGAAGCGAGCGGTCGCGGGTGGGTGGCGGGCGGGTCCCGGCGAGGAAGGAGGCTGGGGTCTGGGAGCCGGGGTCGGCGCTGGTGGGATCCCGGGTCTGGTTTTCTGGGGCCTGAAGCTTGAGGGCGGGGTGCTGACTGGTCCTGGCCCCTCCAGGGCCGTCTGTGGCGCAGAGCTGAGGCCTCGGACCTGGTCCGCCGCCCACAGCTGGTCTGTCCTGATGAGCACCAGGTCCTGTGCCACCCCAAACTCTTCTGGAATTCAGAGCGTTTTCCTCAGGTTTCAAGAGTTAAAAGTTGGATTAAGTGTCTGATGGGTTAAGGGCCTGTTGGCACACGACGGGGCTCCTCCCCCTGCTTAGCTCTTTTTGCACAGACGTGGGTGGAGTGGAGTTAGGATTCTTTTACGCCTGTTTCTTCTTGGCTTTCTCCTCGTCTCTAATGTCTATTTTTTTTTTTTTTTTAAAGATTGATTTATTTATGCATACAAGAACTGGGGTACAGGCCAGAGATGGGGGTGTAGTGGTGAGAGGATCCACCAGAGACAGAGTGGGGAACAGACAGGCAGATCGAGTCACACACACTGCTGAGGGGAGCAGCGGGTGAGGCAGGTCTGCTGCGCCATGTGGGTAGCTCCCTGCCCCGGGATCAAACTCGTGCTGCAGAGGCTGCGGAAATCTTCATAGGTTGCGTCTTAACCCCTTGCGCCACCAGGGAGGCCCTCTAATGTCTATTTCACCCCCCTAGCTAATCCAGAATGGCCACTCTCATTTTTGTCGATAAGGAAAATGGAGACTTAGATACCCGTGTGACTTCTAAGGATGGATTGAAGCTGGGATCTGGGCCTGGTAAGTACTGCAATCAGGTATGCAGGTTTGGGGAATTAATAGGGGGCGTGGCCCGGAGCTGGGGGAAGGCATTTCTTGTGTCCTTGCAGCCAAGTTTAATGCTTTGTTATTGCAAAGTGCTTGTACAGTATATTAATGAGATTATTTAAGAAATTATCAAGAACTGAAGTCCTATGAGGTATATAAGCCACTGTCAAAACTGGGAGTTGAGTTTGGGGGTGAGCATTAGGCTGACATAATCAATCTTCATGGTGCCCAGGTGTTTCTTGCCCCAATAATCTTATGGAGAGACTTTCTTTCTTCAGCAGCCAAAGTTTTAGATGGCAGAGTACAGGTTTCAGCAGCACATGTGGGCAAAATGTTTGATGCTCCACCAGCCTTACCTAAAACTGTCAGAAAGGCTTTGGGAACTGTCAACAGAACCACAGAAAAGCCAGCAAAGATGAATGGACCCCTCAAACAGAAACAGACCACCTTCTCTTCCAAAAAGGCAAGTGTTGGCTAAAAGAACAATTTAAATACGTCAACATTTTTGACTCTTGAAGATGACTATAGGTATCCTCCTGCTTTCTTATCCTGTGAGTAGAAGAAATTGGTCTAGTAAACATGAGTTAGCAGAGAAGCACACCGTCTTCATGGACCTCTCAGAAGTAGCTCATGAATAGTGTTGCTTAATCTGCCCTTAACTAGAAACACTAGAAGTAAATTGTTGGTCGTAGTGACTTAAAACACACGAACTACCTAGAGGAAGACTACTTCCCAGGAGGCACATGGCATAAGAGCTTTGGTGCTGCCCTCCCCCCCACTCCCAGAGCAACTCCACTGGTTAGGCGACAGTTTGCTGGCATATTGACCTTCGTGTGTGCACGAGCGTCCCAGACAGGATTGTGCTGTGGAAGATGACCCATGCCCACAGATGAACTTCATTTGAATAGTTGTTTAATGTTCATTAGGAAAAAACTAGTACTTGACATCACACTTCCGAATTAGAGGCAGTGTGACTTAGGACAATGAAGTCTATTTCAAAACTGAATTGACTTAGAGAAAAATGCTCAATAGAGATAGTGCAAGGAATTGGTGAAAATAATGAGATGATGACCTAGAACTGGACTGTGGGGGACCTGCCATAGAGATTAATCTAGGCCTGTGCTGTAACCTAGACTAAATCCGGAACATGCAGGCTTCTGTTCTGGCAATTGCCCTCAATTGCCTCCTCGCCTATTCTGAACTAGGGAATCATTTGTGGTGAGCTTCTAAGGTCCTTGCTTGTCTCTTCTGCCTTTTACTCAGTATGTGTGTTTGAGTAACCAAAACTTAAGCAAGTTACTTAAGTAATTAAGAAATACCGATGGAAAAGTCACTTTTCCAAAAGCCAAAAACGATTTCTAGCATTTGCTAGGGTGATTGATGCCCATGGAGAGAATGATTGTGTTGAATGATTGTGTTGTTTAGCTCTGAATTAACTAAATCTGCTGAGTTCTTGATGACTGATGCTGACAGGTGCTAATACTTAAATTAGTCTTAATTTGGACTTTCGAGCCATGCCACTAGAACTGCTTGCTAGAATTATATTTGTGTGTAATCATGAGAACGAAGAATTAAGGTTTCTTAGAGGTCTGTGTCAAATTGGCCAATTGGAAAATGTGGAGACATCATGTATCCTGGAGGAGTCCTACAATCCACTGACAAGGCATCCCACTCACTACTAGTTCATATTTTCTTGGGTTGTTTTAGATGGCTGAGAAGACTGTGAAAGTGCAAAGCTCTGCTCCTGCCTCCGATGACACCTTCCCAGAAATAGAGAAATTTTTCCCCTACAATCCTCTAGGTAATCTTTTTTCATATTGCAAAAATGCTTTAATCTTGAGTTTCTCTTGGAATTCTATTCAGCTGTAACTTGATAGGGATATGAGTGTAACATGTGACCCAAAACTCTAACGTTGAATCTGGTTGCTTTGAACATATTTGATAGTGGGATTTGTAGGATTTATTGGTTTTATTTGTTGGTTGAATATCCTGGTGGACGACCATTTTAGGTCAGACAGGGAATAGGCACAAAGATATGGAGGCCTGTTCCATCTTCAGGGAGATAAGACATGTTCACTAACATTGAGCAAGACAGCTGACAGTCTTCCTGCAAGCCTGTTAGAAAGTGGGCTCTTAGTTAAGTTGAATTATGCCTGAAATATCCACATAGCCCATCAAACCAATGCTATACCCCTTTAATATAGATATAAAATATTTCCTATGAAACAGCTAGCTTTTCAAGCTTAAATTTACTCACATTTGAGGAGAGAATACTTGTGACAGGCACTGTCAAGCTTCAGATGAAGAGGTTAACAAAATGGACCCTTCCCTGAGAGAGGCCACGACTTGGAGGAGAAATCAAACAGTGATCAGTGCATCCCACCGGGGTGTGAGCAAGGAGGAAGACAGGATCTGGTAGGGGAGGGTGGAGCAGGGGAAGGGGCAAGGCAGAAGCACTACAAGTAAATGTATGCACAGGTCCTGAGGTAGAAGAAAGTCCTGGAGTGGTGCTGGGAAATTGCAAGGCAGAATGAAGGATGATACAACTGTAGGCCTGGGGGCAGGTCCAGTAGAGTCTTAGATTTCTGAGCTAGATTTTATCAGAAGGCATTTAGTGATCCTATATACATGCAGTTCCTTCTGGCTTTTATATATTGGAAACCATTCCACACTTGGATGCACAAATTCAGCACAATATAATTTGAGGATGCTATCTGGAGAGTAAACTTTAAGGATGGCTGAGTTTCACAGGGTGGGTGATTAAGTGTTGATTAAATGTGGGGCATCCATGCTAATCATGAGCATTAGCAAATAGAGCATGCTGCGTTTGAGGAGAGAGGGGCTGTCAATTTGCTCCAAAATAGGTGCATAAATGACTGAACTCACCTACAGTGAATGTGGATGCTAGCTTTCTCAGGTTCTCTGCAAATGTAAAGTTTTAAAACTTAAATCTTTATCAAAATGTCCGTGGGTATCTTGGTATTTCCTTATTGTAAAGTGTGTTGCCTATGCGTGTTTATTGGCCATTTATATTTTTTAACATCCTGTTGGTGTCTTTGTTGTCCTTTTGATTATGTGGCTTTCTTACTGATTGTTTTTTAAAGAACTGTTTGTGGAGAAGGAAACATTTTGTCAGTTTATGGTTCCTTTGCAGTTCTGTGGTTTTTAATTAAGCAGTCACATGTCACTCAATCCTTTTTTTATTTGTGGGTTTTACCAGTCTGGAAGAGAGTAGACTAATTCCCGGTCCTTAGCAGCAGGTAAGACAGAATTTTCACACTTAAAACAAAGATGGAGGGAGAAATTTTCTGATCTTTAGAGAAAACTCTTAGCCTCTTTGAAAAGACACAATATTTAAATATGACTTTTGCTGTTAAGAAAAGTCAGTTGTTTTAAGTAATTCCTAGAATGTGAGGCCTTGGATTTTAAAAAGGCATGTTCCCTAGTAGATTGGTTCTCAAATTTTTTGAGGACTTTTTTGTGTTCCTCAAGCCAGCGAAGACCCATAGAACTGTGTTCATTTTATATTTTCTGTTTTAGAAATTTTAGAAATTAAAGTGTCAATTGATTATATATAACATACCCATTACATTAATGTGAATTAACTTTTTTAAGCACAAAATAACTTATCCAAAACAAAAGAAATTTAGTGAGAAGACTGGTATGGTTTTATAATTTTGAAAATCAGTTTAATTTGGCTTAACCTTTCTGTAATCATCTGGTTTTGGTGAAGTATAGGAAGAAAATCTGGCTGCGTGTAGATATGTCAATTAGGAAAGGGAGAAGAAGCATTTTTATAGTCTTTTCAGGTAAAGGGTTGGTTTGCTTTGATACCTCACTGGACTAACCATGTCTGTCTTCACGTCTAGTTGTAATGTGAAATCCAAAACAATATCAATGAACATTCGAAACTGATAGTAAAATCCATGGATACATTGAGTGTATCTTTTATCCTTGCATTTATCATGCATGGGTAATTCAGAAATACTGCTTCAATGAGAAATCTAAATGTTGAATTCTTTCTTTAAAACCAGTTAATTAACACATTGATGTCATCACTCACTGGAAAAAAACTAAGTAGAAGCTGTCAGGCTGATGATTGCTGATAAATTTTCTAAAATTCTAGTTCTTGAAATTGACTTATTTTAAAAAAAGATTTATTTATGCGTACAAGAACTGGGGTCTAGGCTAGAGGTATGGGGGGTGTGAGAGGATTCACCAGAGACAGAGTAAGGAGCAGAACAGGCAGATCTATTGAAATATACTGTTGAGGGGAGCAGTAGGCGAGACAGGAAAGGTCTGCTATGCCAGAAATTGTGACTTAATTGTTAGTGACAAACCTTTTTCCTTGAATTGATTGACTTGCCTTATTTCACTGAAAGAATACACAACAGATACCCAAGTCTGAGTAACTGGTTTGTTTTCCAGCGAAATGGTGTTTTAGGAGAAAGGCTTCTGGTGTAATCTGTGAATCAAAGAATTGCACATATCCTTTGTCTTTGAGATCACGGTAACTCTGCAGTGTGCAGTAAAGTGCTTTATATGGCATATTTCTTTTTTTTTTTTTAAGATTTATTTTATTCATGCATACAAGAACCAGGGTATAGGCCAGATGTGCGGGAGGGTGAGAGGATTCACCAGAGATAGAGCAGGGAGCAGAACAGGGAGACTGACTGAAATACACTGCTGAGGGAAGCAGCAGGTGAGACAGGAGAGGTCTGCCACGCCATGTGGGATTCTCGCTGGCTGGTCGGAATCGAACCCGCGCTGCAGAGGCTATGGACAGCTTCACAGCACTGTGCTCAACTGCCTGCGCCACCAGGGAGGCCCCTCTATGGCATATTTCTTATTTGATCACACAGAATACTAAAAAGACATATTCTTAAGGTTGGAGAGCTTGTAAAGTTAACTTTTTTACTGATGTGGTAAAGTGATGCTAAGTGACACTAACATTTTTTACTGCAGTAAACAGTAGTGAGGAATGTGACTAACTAGAGAGTATGGCCCATTGGCGCTAAGACATGAGCAATTTAATTCTCCATTGCTTTTGTACCTTTACTGCAAATGTCAACACAATGGGAAAGGGATTAATATGAATGTAAAAATAATTAGGACCTCATGGACCCTCTGGTAGGGTCTCCGTCTCCTAAGGGTCATCTGATCACACTGACACCCACTGCCCTGACAAAAACTTTATCTTGGTGGCAGATTTTGAGAGTTTTGACCTCCCTGAAGAACACCAGATTGCACACCTGCCTTTGAGTGGAGTGCCTCTCATGATCCTTGATGAGGAGCAGGAACTTGAAAAGCTGCTGCAGATGGGCCCTCCTTCACCATTGAAGAGGCCCATTCCACCGTGGGAGTCCAGTAAGTGAACCTACACTCTTTGAGAAGGGCTGTACACAGATGGTATCACAGCCCTCCTGTGACCATGGGCACAGAGCTGTAAGGAAGGTTAACCTGCAGATGATTACTGTCCTTCAGGCTTGAGGCATAAGGTTTCAGCATAATGAAAGCTATTCCAAGTTGGTGGTGCTTTTTAGTCTAAATGCCTGGGTAAAAGGAAGTTTGGCTGCATCCAGTGTTACATAGGGCCAATGAGATGAGATGTAGCCTGTGGATTCTTAGGTTGTAAATTTAAGTCTATCTACTTGGAATTCTCATCCCGAGCAAGTTTGTATCCAAGGCTAATTGAGGATCCAGGCATCATCTTACTGCAGAGGGTGTGAGGTCTTGGGTCTGGTCTTTGGTTGAAAGCCATTAGCCATATGTTTTGTCCTGTGGTTCTGATGGGAGAACTTCTGTGTTAGAAATGAAATGGGTGATGTTGCCTCTTACTTGGATCTCCAAGAATAATAAAGTTGCATGTGCTTCTGGGCTTTATCTCCTAGCAGAGGTTAATTATGGGGCCACAGCATCATTCTCAAAGAGGTGGGGGTTGGAATTTATCAGTACTACAAATTTATGACAAAAAGGGACAACCAGTAGCTATGTTGGCTTAAGGATTTGCAGAAATTTAATAAGAAATTCCTGTTTCCTAGATGTGTTCCAGTCTCCTTCCAGCATTCTGTCGGCCCTGGATGTGGATTTGCCACCTGTTTGCTATGACTTCGAAATTTAAATTTCTTAGTGCTTTCTAGCTGGTGTGTGCATGTTTTGGTATTAATAAAGCAATTCTTTAACAGACAAAAAAAAAGTGCTGATCCTGCGATGGGTGTTCTTTGGATTGCGCGTAAGAGTGCGAAGATTGCTGGAAGTATGTCACAGACCTGAGTCATGTGGCAGTACACATTTGTCTGATTAGTAAAATCTTGCATTTAAAACCTTCCGGTTTGTTTTAGCAGCTTATTTTAGATGCTGCCACTATTTTCTTTGAAACATCAGCCCCTCAAAGTGTACTTTATTCCCTTTTTGTGGCCATTAACTAGTAACAGATATTAGATCTCTTAATGAGAAGAGCCACTTCCTCCTTATCAAGAAACTATGGCTTGGTATTCTTTATTGCTGGTTCCATTTAGTTTCTAATTCCCTTATTGCTCAGTACTCAGTAATCAGATTTTGAGAGGCTCTAAATTGCCTTAGAAGTTTCCGCCTTGGACTTTTCAGTTTGGTTCTTTGAAGACTAGTGGTAAGAACACTTTCCACCCTATTCTGTGCATTGTTTTAAATATTTAATAAGCACTATTGTGTTTCCTGTCTGACCCTATTTTTCCCTAAGAGAACAGTGAGAGCCGGAAGTTCATTGATAGACCAAAGATATGAATAGAAAATGAGAGAGCTAGAGCTGGTATTTTGATTCCAAATCTGACATTGGCATCAAAATACCAGAGATTGCTAATAGTTGCTTATTGATTTTTCTTTTTTGGGGGGTTTGGGCAGGGAGTGAATGATATTTAAAAAAAAACCCATACGTTGTTGGCCATCATGTAAAATTTCAAAGCTTTGCTTACCTTTGTGGAGCTTCTCTTGTAAAAGCAGACCAGGCACCAGAAGCCCTGGTTTCTGCCACTCTCTGGGCGAGCTGGAGTTCTGGCTGCCTTCTTCCTTCCTTCCTTCCTTCCTTCCTTCCTTCCTTCCTTCCTCCTCCCTCCCTCCCTCCCTCCTCCCCCTCCCTCCCTCCCTCCCTCCCTCCCTCTCTTCTTATACATACAAGAACTGGGGTATAGGCCAGAGTTGTGGGGAGGAGGGTGTGAGAGGATTCACCAGAGCCAGAGCGGGGAGCAGAACAGGCAGATTGAGATACACTGCTGAGGGGAGCAGTGGGTGAGTCAGGAGAGGTCTGCCATGCCATGTGGGTAGCTCCCTGCCCGGGGATTGCTGTGGTGGCTGCAGCAAGCTTCATAGGTTGTGTCTTAACCCCTTGTACCACCAGGGAGGCCCTGGCTGCCTTCTTGATGTGGCATGTGGGCTTTATGTCCCACTCACGACCTACCTGAGGACGACCCAAAGGGAGAACCCAGGTGTTTTTCTACTCTTCTCTGACCTCGCCATTGACCTCCCTGTACTTTCCTGGGTCAGGCAGTCCTTTGAATTTGATCCTTGCTTAATTCTCATCTGTATAGAAAGCCTTTCCTCTGAAACATCAGTAATGTCTATAATCCAGGGAGAAGGTGAATCCTCTTCATCTTCATCCTTAGAGGAAGCTGAAAGATCCTAGGCATGAAGTACTAGGAACATATACAGACACTCATCCCGACTTTCAGCTTTCCATCCAAAAATAACTGAATCAGTCTGCATTTCTGGAATTAGTAGAAAGGCCTCCAAGAAACAGGACTAGAGTAGCTGGTGCTTGACTTGGGGAAACGACTGGATCTGGCTTCCTCTGCTAGCATCGAGCCACCTTGAAAAGCAAAGCAGCATTCTGAATGGCTTTCATGTTCTACAGTCAATTTAGAACCTTTGCAAAATGGTGTCATGCTGGAGGGAACAGAGGATGGAGAGAAGAGACTTTACCAGCTGGTTACTTCCCCCCCCCCTCAGACTTCAGCTTGGTGCTCCGGTTTTTTCTTGTGTTAATCAGAATGCAAAGTGCAATTGAGACTATTGAGAGGATTAAACAGATGCTTCTCAAGTAATACATATACTTGTCATTTTGTGGGCATTGTTGCATTTGTACATAATTTACGAAGTGTGTGTTTGGCTAAATTATTTGAAAAATCCTACGAGCAGCCCTGTTTGGAGTTTGTCTGCTCTAGGGTTAAAGCTCATTTCTTCTTGGTGTCCACCACACCAAACTGTAGCCCTGACCTACGTGAGCCTCACCCATGCTGAGCTTACTGCTCCTTCCTTCAACATTGTTCAGGCTTCAAATTCCAGTTAATCTTCAATGGGAACACAAAGCCTTTTCAACATGCCAATGTGAACATTCTCTACCAGACTAACAGCAACAGGAGCAAGTCAGGAAAGGATTGGGTCTTTAGTATGGTAGAATTTCCTAAGTTGACTTTGTTCTTTCCATGAACTTGCTAGGGACCAAGCCTATACTGATTACATAGCCCATTACCCTGCCCTCAGGTTCCCGTCATCCAGTTGGGGAGACAAATGACGTGATTGCTATGCAAAAGGGTGACTGCAGGATTGGGAAGGAGTGCCATCTAGCCAATCCGGGCCAGGGAAAAGCATGATTGGCTGCCTGGAGGAGGAGTGTATGCCTGGAAAAGCACAATGTATGTAGGGTACAGCTTTTGTGACTGCCAGGAGGCCCTAGAACACAGCTTGCCTTTGTTTTCCTTGTTTGGGTTTGAGTGAGGAGTGTGGTTGTTAACAAACTAGTCTGCATAATGAGGCAGGGACCAGATGGCTTTGTCTATGGTGTAAGGGGGTCTAGAGGCCTAGGACTATTGGGGTGCCATGGAAAGGATTTGAGGATGTGACAGGTCTTCCTTCCAAGTTGACATTTCAGAACCTCATTCTGGAAGTAGGGAGACCAATCTGGAAGCTGCTGTTCATGATGATATCTTCTTGGGGAGGTAAAGGAGCAAGGTTTAAAGAGGGTGTTAGGAGTTGGAATTGGCAGGTGATGAATGGTGGGGAGAAGGCATAGGAAAGAGTGAATTATGTACCCCCATTGAGTGTTTCAGATGAGTTTGCAAAGATGTCTAGTGGGAAAATGATCCAGGTATAGAATGCAATAAAGAATATTCATTGACTAAGGTGAGGTAGATAGGCATGTATGACATGGAAGCTTTCAGTGTAAAAAGTGGGATCATTTTTCTGTTAAATATGTGCTTCTACATTAAGATAGGACAGGCAGCACAGCGAGGAATATAGGCTCAGTCCTCCTGGCTCAGCAGCTGAGTAGCTCTGTGGACTTGGGCTTGTTTAGCCTCTCTGAAATCTTGTTTTTCATTTGTATTTCATTTGTGAGACCCATGATAGAATTTGTCTTGAAAGCGGGTTTGGAGGATCATATAGGCTCATTATGAATCAAAAAAGGACGTGTAGTGAGTTTTACTTACTATTACTTTACGTTATTTTCGAATATAAAATACCTGTGCAGTATATATTCATCTCTTATCTGGGTTATCTTGTGGCTGTGTCTGGGAGATTAGCATAGTTTAAAATTACAAACATTTGTATATTAATAAGATTATACTATTTGAAGAAAAAATATCCTTCCCTCCAGAACTTTGAGTACCTCGAGGCTAGAGTGAGTCCTCTTGCTGAGCCACAGACCTCATTGTGCGTCTGGGCACTGGTGGGTACTAGTGTTCCCTTGATAACTGCTCCTGTGATTTCAGGGTATCTGAAGATCCACTTTGTGTCATGGGAAGGGGCTGTGGCTGCTGATTCTGCAACAATCTCAATGGAGGCTGGGGGTGGGGTATGTGCTTTAGTGTGGGGGCTTTGTGAGAATTAAGGCTGTTCCTGGAGAAATCACACCATGGAGCCAGCTGGCATCCCGAAGGATTCAGGCTTGAGTAGCTTTGTTGGTTGACCTGGACATACAACACTTCCACCCATGTATAAGTGCTGCTTATTGCTCCTTACACCCTCACCAGCACTTGTTTCTGATCTTTTAGAGGTGGGTAGTTTTCACAGGTGTGAAGTCTATCTCCTTGTGTTTTTTATTTGCATTCCTTGATGGTATTGATAATCATGTTACATATCTGTTGGCCATCTATATGTCTTTTTTTTTTTTTTAGAAGTTTCTATTTACTTCTTCTGCCCACTTTTTGATTGGATTATTTGTTTTCTTTCTCTTGAGTTGTGTGGGTTCTTTGCAGATCTTGGATATGAGTCCCTTGTCAGATGTACAACGTGCAAATGTATTCTCCCATTTGGTAGGGTGTCTTTTCATTTTAATGATAGTTTCTTTTGCTGTGTGGGAACTTTTTAGTTTGATGTAATCCCTTGAAATAGAGTCCCTGAAGTCAGAAGTCGTGCCCCAGGAGTGTTTTGCCTATGTTTTCTTCTATTTATTTTGTGGTTTCAGGTCTCACATCTAGGTCTTTAATTCATTATGAGTAAATTTTTTGTATGGTATGAGATAGTGGTATAGTTTCTTTCCTCTCATGTTATCCAGTTTTCCCAACACTGTTGAATAGACTTTACTTTCTCCATTGTATGCTCTTGACTCCTTTGTAATTAACTGTCCATCTGTGTGTAGTTTTATTTTGGGGCTCTTAATTCTATTTCATTGGTCTGTGTGTCTATTTTCATTCTAATACCATGCTGTTTCAATTACAGTAGCTTTGTAGTGTAGTTTGTTGTATAGTTTGAAGAGGGAATGATGCCTCCCTTCTTTATTACCAGGATTACCTTGAATATTTGGGATCTTTAGTGATTCCATGTAAATTCCAGTAATGTTTGCTCTGTTTTCTTGAATGCCATTGAAAATTTGACAGGAATTACTTTGAATATATATTGCTTTGGGTAAGATTGTCATTTCAACAATATTATTTTTCCCAATCCATGAGCAGGGAATATAGTTTAGTTCTTTGTGTTTTCTATTTCTTTTAACAGTATCTTACAGTTTTGGTTGTATAGATCTTTGTTACCTCCTTTGTTATGTTTATTCCTAGATATTTAATGTTATTATAAATGGGATTGTTTCTCGGTTTCTTTCTCTTTCAGTTTCTTGTTTGCAAATAGTAGCACAACAGGTTTTTATATATTGATTTGTAGCTGCCACTTCACTGTACTGATTTATTGTGTCTAATAGTAACTGAGTCTTTAGGGTTTTTTCTATGTATATTATCATGTCATCGACAAGTAGTGATAGTTTCGCTATTTCTTCGCCAACTTGTTTTCCTTTTTATATCTTTCTCTTGTCTAATTGCTCTATCTAGGACCTCCAATATTATGTTCAGTAGTGGTGAAAGTGAACATCATTGTGTTGTACCTGATATTTGAGGAAAAGCTTTTAGTTTTCTACCATTAAGTATGGGATGTTTGCTCTGGATTTATCATGTGTGACCTTTATTATTGTGAGGAATGTTCCTTCTATCTCCATTTTTTGGAAACTTTATCATAATGGATGTTGAATATTGTCAAATGCTTTCTCTAAATCTTTTGATATTGATATATGATCTTTATCTTTTTATTGGTGTGATGATTGCATTGATTGATTTTGTAGATGTTGAATCATCTTTGTGTCCCTGAAATAAATTCCATTTGGTTATTATGTATGATTCTTTTAATGTATATTTGAATTTCGTATGCTAAGATTTAGTTGCAGAATTTTGCTCATTAGGAATATTGGCCTGTGGTTTTCTTTTGTGACATCATTGTCTGCTTTTGTTTTCAAAGCACCTTTTTTTAAAACCGAGGTAACGATACAGTAGGAAAGTGGAAGTAGTCAGACATTTGGCCCTTTCTCCAGTTTCAGAATGCATAATTGGAATAGACATACTCAGTAACTGACAGAATCCCCATGTTGGTTCCCTGACCTGTGGAGTGAGGGCTGACATGGTGGAAAAGGCCAGGTGGAAGACACTAGATCTCCCTCTGCCTACAAAAATAGTAAACAAAAAGCAATTCACATTCCTTAAGGGTCTGAAGAGATTAGTACTGCCATCAAGAATTTGAAGAATGCAGGGTCTCCCTGGTGGTGCAAGGGGTTAAGACACAACCTATGAAGCTATCCACAGCCTCTGACACATGAGTTCGATCCCTCGCCAGGGAGCTACCCATATGGTGCAGCAGACCTCTCCTGACTCGCCCGCTGTTCCCCTCAGCAGTATACTTCGGTAGATCTGTCTGTTCTGTTCCCTGCTCTGTCTCTGGTGAATTCTTTCATGCCCCCCACCCCTCTGGCCTGTACCCCAGTTCTTGTATGCATGAATAAATAAATCTTTAAAAAAAAGAATTTGAAGAATGCAGGGGTGGTCATTTCTACCATATCCGCATCTAACTTGCCTGCCTGATCTGTGCAAAAGACAGATGTTATTCTTGGAGACTAACAGTGGATTATCATCAGCTTAAGTAGGCGGTGACTCCATGTGCACTGATGTACCAGATGTGAGCCAACTACATGGCCTGCTTCCTGGTGTGCATCTGTCCATCCCTGTCAATAAGGCCCAGCAGAAGTAGTTTGCTTTTACCTGGCAAGTCCAAATATACCTTCTATACCCTACTTCAGAGAATATCAACTCTACCCATGTTACACTTTAGAACATAGAGTTCTCTCTCACCTTTTCCCTCTCCCTGGAAAGCACTGGTTGGTTACATTGGGTGACAACATGCTAATTGGATCTAGTAAGCAAATGTAGGGACTGAGCAAAACTGAAAATGACGGGTGCCATGGAAAAAATAAAATAGGAAAAGAGATTATGTCTGCTAGATGAGTGGGTGTGTGGAGAGTTGGTAATTTGGGGAGAAGTGATAGAAGGCCTTGTTGGAAGATACTTTGGACAAAAGATTTGAAGGAGGTGAGGTAAGAACCCTGAATATATCCAGTACTAGGGCTGGACAAAGGAGAGAGCAAGTGCAAAGGCCCTGGGGTAGGAATGAACTTGGTATATTTGAGGCTGGAGGGTAGTGAATGGTTGGGAGAGGGTTGGGAGACCTTGTCATGTGGGATCTGGAGGGCCTTGGAAATGAGTGGTTTTCAATGTCTCTGAGGGGCCAAAAGATTGTTAGGAGCACAGTAGTGTTGCACTGGGAAGATGCAGGGTGGGTCTTGAAGATCAAATTATGAGAGTGTCATAATATTTAGGGGTTATGGAGCTAGTTGGAGGAGAACTGTTGAGGAATCTTGAGAACAGAGTATATTGGAAGGAAGAGTGTCAAGGAGCTGTGGTAGATGCTGTGAGCTTGGACCCAGAGTCCTCCAAGAGAGACAGGAATGACTCAGGTGTTTGCAACAAGAAGGAGATGGGCAGTGTAGTCTGATGACATGTGATTCCTGGCTGGGTTTCTAGGGTGGTAGAAGGGAGTATGGTCATGATAAGCAATGAGGATCCTGATTTGGGGGATGGGTTGGAACGGGGCCCTCCTCCACCATGCTGAAGGGAGGCAGGGTAGGAGGGACTGGTGATGGGTACGTGTGTGTGCATGTGTGTGTAAATGATACTGGAGCCAAGGTTCCTCTGTGTGTGAAATGACTATCTTTTAGGATACTGTTATTCATGATCACTTATTTTAATGAAACCTAAATGGGAGTATCACTTTTTAAATTTGGTCTTTTTTAGCCTAAACGAAAATGCATGAGGTTGTTTTAGTTCTTAGAAATGGGAGGATCCAATTGCTCCCCTTCCTCAGGCATCTGGGATAAATACAGAACTGCCCCTCCTTGGTTGCAGGATTCCACCTCCAGGTTCCCCACTGCCCCAGGCTGCATCCAGAGCCTAGAGGGACAGCAGGTTGACTTAGGAGCCATTCAGTTGTCAGGAGAAGGTGCAAGAATGGAAGGAAAAGGGAAGAAAAGTCACTTGAAATCCACTGGTTGCTTCGCTTGGAGTGAACTCCCTGGAGAAGGGACTGTCCGGAGGGGTGTGGACCTTTGTTCATTTGCCCCGTAGATAGTAGGGGTTCTCCAAGAGTGTCTGGAGATCCCAGGGGTGCCCAAGACCCTTTTGGGGATGCATGAGGTCAATAGTCTTTCAACTGTAGTACTAAGATATTACTTGTCCTTTTCATTCTCATTTTCACACAAGGGTGCAGGGGAATTTTGCAGAAGCGATGTGAAGCGTGGTGTCACAGCAGACTGAATGCAGAAGTAAATGCTCATCCTGCCCTCTTTTAAGCCATAGATTAAAGAAATCTGCAAAAATATGCCAAACAATGTCAGTCTTCTTTCATGGTTTTTATTTGGGAAAGGAGTCATTTTTCATGAAAACTTGTTGATCGTATCAACATTATTGTTGTAATATTAAAAAAATTCCTGTTTTAATTTAAAATACTATAAATATTAGGAGATAGAATCTTTATAAACAGAAACTCTTTGTGGTAATTAATTTTTAAGATTGCAAAGGAATTTCGAGGCCAACCTTGAGAGAATTAGTTGTCTAGTGGCTAAGAGGCCAGGTTCTGGAGTTGTATGCTTGCGTACAATCTGGGCTTTGTGATCTCGGGCAAGGTACCTGAACTCTCTGAGACCTGGTGTCCATGTCTGAAGATGAGGCTACCTCCTACAGTTACTGTGAACAACCAATGAAATGATGTATTAATAACATTGTACAGTGCTGGGCACCAAGTGATCATTTCATAAACGTTATTTCATCAAATAATTGGCTATCTAGTATATGCATAACTCTTATGTGCTAAGTGCTGTGAAGGAGGTAAAATGGTCTAAGTCACAGCTCCTACTCTGCAGGGGTTTATCATGTCGCAGGGAAGAGATTTCCTAATTTGTGGTTGGCATCTTTGGGGCCAATCCCTAGCTCCACCCTGGACAAATAATGCCTGATATTGATCCAGCTGCTTCCTGTGGGGGTAAAGTCAGATAATGAGGGCATCTGTGATGGTCCACAGAGGCGATAGTAGTTTCCACCTGTATCTTTCAGACATCTGTGCCTCTTCTCAGTTTAACACTTGCCTTTGTCCCGCTGCTCCTTGAACATTACGTGAAGTGCTTCTCTACATTCTTCTGAAACCATGGTTCTTCCCAACTGCGCCACTAGAGGGCGCCTCCTGCCTGCTTACTCATTCGGGCATTCCCTAACCTGGAAATGGGTGGCAAGTCGGGGATGGATGTCTTCAGGACGTTCTCAGCTTGGCGAGCCTGGTAAGTTCTTTTTGAAAATCCTGACTCTGCTTTTATCAGTCAGCACACACCTGAGTCAGCACCATCACCACACCGTGTTTTAGCTTCTGTCATCTATGGAGGCGCAGAGCCGGAAATCTCATATTTAATAGCTGGAAACCTCTTCTCTGATTGAGCAACTTGTGCAAAGTTCAGCTAGAAGGCAGAGGCACCCATTCAAATCCAGATTCTCCACACGGGACCATTAAACAGATGCTGAATCCAGGGGCTTGGGAGGTGAGGTTGATAAATTCTGCAGAGAAGTGTGCTGACTGCAGATAGTGAGGTGGCTATGAGCTGGAAGCAGGACCTGGACAGCAGGAGGACACCAGGGGGAGTCCTTCAGGCAGGGGAATGACACTTGGAAGTAGGAAATCTCCCACTGGGCACACTCATCTCTCCCTGTGAGCCCTTAGGGCAGGGAGCAGGTGTTTCTGTTTGAGGACACTGGTTCTCAACCTTATTAGACACAGAACCCCCTTTACTATCCTGAAGTGAAATGCAAAGGCTGTGTATTTCCATTTCTACATATATGGCTGCATAATCCAAAGGCAGTATCTCCTAATGGGGGAGTGTCAGACCTGCCTGTGCAGGCACAACAGTAAAAGCCATCGCTGGCAGGAATCTCCCAACTGTCCGCCAGGGGGCGGCATGCCCCACCCTGCGCTGGAATCTGGGGAAGGAGCCCCTTCCTCCATGGTGGTGTGGATCAGTTTCTCTTACTCTTTGTAACCACCTCCTGTTAGACGCCTCCTAAGAAGGCTTGCTTGTCTCTCTGAGGTCCCCTGTGGAGTAAGGGGGGCTGGGGAATGAAGAGAGGAAGTCACAGAGTTCCGAGTTGACCCTGAAGTCAGTGTGACAGATTTCTGGTCACATGAACACACCGTGATTAGAGTCAGATGCTTTAAAGTTTTAGTTTGATATTGAGTCATTTGCTTAAGAATGATTATGAAGGAACATTTTTATTTTCATTGAAGTAGTTTCCTGAGGTTACTGTGTATTACAGCAAGCCAGAAGTAGTCATTTAAGATTTTTCTGTAAACTGATTCAGTTTTTCATTAACATCAATACAGATTTTTAAATGGAAACTTCATGTACAAGTGGAAAACTTGTATCACCTGGCATAATTAGAGATTGAGCTAAAAAATAGACAAAAGAATGCGTTTCTTGCTGACACTGATGCTGTTCCCACTAAAAGTCCTTCTTTCTGAAAAGGGAGTTTAGCAATTGTTTGAACAGTCGTTGAAGAAATTCCCAGGTAACCCAGGCCTATCCTTAAAGTAACCAGGAGTAAAAGAAGTGAAAGGGAGCATTTTTTTCTCATGAACAGAATCCACATTATGTAAAGCTTTCCCTGTACCCCTAAAATCATTTCCCACACTGCAGGGCTCTCATTCTGGCTTGGTAGGATGACTTCCTGGACTTGGAGTCTAGGGACCCACTTCCAGGCTTTGTGTCCTGCACAGATAACTGGCCCTCTCTCGGCCCCTCCCCCTCTCCTGTAAAATGAGAAGGTTAGGGCCTCCCTTGTGGCGCAGCTGTTGAGCACTGGATTGAGAAGCTGCCCACAGCCTCTGCAGCGCTGGTTAGATCCCCTGCCACCAGCGAGGGTCCCACATGGCACGCAGACCTCTCCTGCCGCCAGCTGCTCCCACCTTTTATTAACCCTTTTGTGTGTGTCTGTAGTAGAGTATTCATAAGTCCCTTTAAAGCGCGCGGGTGAGGACCCACAGCCAGGAACCCGTTTAATATCGGGGTTGCTCTATAACACCCTCAGCAGTGTACTTCAGTCCTTCTGCCTGCTCTGCTCCCCGCTCTGGCTCTGGTGAATTCCCTCACCCTCCCGCGCTTCTGACTGTACCCAGTGCATGTATAAATAAATAAATAAATCTTTAAAAAAATAAATAAAACGAGAAGGTTAAAAGGGATGACCTCTAAAATTTTGGCTACAATGGCCTCAGGCTCTTGGAAGCCTGCATTCTCACTGGCAGGAGAGCCAGGCCTTTGTTTTGGGGGGTGGGGGAGAGGAGACATACTTTTGCTTTGTGCATGGACCCTTTGCATGGGCCATGGATTCTCAAAATCCCAACTGGCACCCTCTGTCCTGACAGGCAGGTTAGCCTGGGCAACAGAGTAGCTGGGAGGCAAGACCTTGGTGTTTGAAATACCTGGATTTAAAGCCTTGCTTGGTGGGCCTCCCCGGTGGCGCAGCGGTTGAGCGCTGGGTTGCGAAGCTGCCCGCGGCCTCTGCGGCGCTGGTTCGATCCCCGGCTGCTCCCCGGCCACCGGAGGAGGATCCCACATGGTGCACAGACCTCTCCTGCCACCCGCTGCTCCCCTCAGCAGTGTACTTCAGTCCTTCTGCCTGCTCTGCTCCCCACTCTGGCTCTGGTGAATTCTCTCACCCTCCCGCGCTTCTGACTGTACCCAGTGCATGTATAAACAAAACAAACAAACAAATATAATTAATAAATAAATAAACATGCCTCTATTTAAAAAAAAAAAAAATAAAGCCTTGCTTGGCTGCCTACTAGTCCTGGGACTTGAGCAAGTTCTTGCCATGTTGGCCATCTCCCCATCTATATGATGGATCAGTTCTGTTGTTGATACTGACTGTGAAGGTGAATTTGTAATGCCATGTGAAGCCTTGCTCCAGTGTGTGGTCCCAAAGCCCACAATCATTGCTGCTCATTAGATAAGCCCCAAGTTTTCTTTCTAATTAAACTGGAATATCTGGGGGTGAGCCATGGGGGAGGGGCCTTGCTTGATGATCCTATCCCCAATACTTTTGTTTTTATTTTTATTTTTTTAAGAGATTTATTTATTTATACAAGCACTGGGCACAGTCAGAAGCGCAGGAGGGTGAGAGCCAGAGCAGGGAGCCAGAAGCAGGGAGCAGAACAGAGCCAGAGCAGGGAGCAGAACAGACAGAGTGACGAAATACACTGCTGAGGGGACCAGCGGGCGGCATGAGAGGTCTGCACGCCATGTGGGACCGTCACCCTGTGGCCGGGGATCGAACCGGTGCCGCAGAAGCTGCGGGCAGCTTCGCAACCCAGAGCTCACCGGGGAGGTCCCCCAATACTTTTCAATTGATGAAATGATTTAGGCCCCCAAGAATGGGGGGTCTTGTCTGAGAAATGGAGTGTGAGTAGACAAGGCCTTGAGGGTGATATGAGGGTTGAGTGTTTGTTACGGGGTTAGGGCTTTAAAAAGCTTTTCACAGTTTTGTTCTAAAGCGCTAGCTGAGTGACTGGCTTCCCAGCCCATATGTCTCCTGGAATCTGCCTGACCTGGGCAGCTCCATCTATAAGGATGCTGGTTACTACCCCCAGGGGGCTTGCAGGGGGCTGGGACAGGGGAGCCTGCTGTTGGGGAGAGGGGGATCCCCATCCTCATCACTTCTAGGTCCTTTCTGACTAGGTAGATTCTCCTCGTGATGATATCATTTTAGCCTCCTCATGTGATGCTACTTCGCACTTAAAGACAGTTTCGGTGTTTGGGCCATGGACCTGGGTTTTCATTCTGACTTGACCACCAGTGAGCTTTAAACACAGCTAAAATGAAAGCATTACATTATAATTTATTTGTGTGTATGGGTGTGTATGTGTGTGGTGGGTAGATCACAAAACCTCTGGCGAAGTTGATGAGAGTTAGAGACTCTCCCTCCAGAAATATCTAAGTTCCCACACATTTTCTATAACATTTCCTATGGGTTTCAGTTGTAAACCACTGATGCTAGGCCTCCTTCAGTTTAGAAGCCGCTATGAGGCCCACTGAGCCTTGCTTCCAAGTTGACTGTTATACTCGGCCCAAAGCAAAAGAGGATTCCATCCATTTGTCAATGTGTTTGGTATTTTCTCCCTCATAGTCCAGCCTTCTCAGCCTCAGCTCAGCAGGGCCCTGGAAGAGAGGGCCACTGAGGCCTTTGTATGGCCTTTTGGGGTATTCCTTGCACTAGGTGTACCCAGAACTCAGCCAAGCCCTTTCCTAATTGACACAAAGGCCAGCATGGGCCAGCAGTAAAGATGCCTTCACAACTACGTGGACAATGTGTGGCCCTGTTAGAGTCTCTACCCCGGGCTCCACCTGAGACTCACCAGTCTTGTCTGGGCTCTGTGGACAGCAGGCATGAAAGACTCTTCAAGAAGACTCAGGTAAGACTGAGTTTCTGAAACAGTTGGGACTCTTGTGGGGAGTAACTGGGCAGAATCCTTGTTTGCTTTGGGCGGAATAGGAAAGCCAACTTTGAAGGAAGGTCCAGTGGACCTAAATATCACTGTTTTGCAACCTGAGTTCATGGGTGGGCTCAAGAGGGGGTTCTAAAAACACCTTGATATGTTATAGAAATGTGGGGTGTCTTGGGTAGCAGTCCACAGATACCAAATTGACTGATGAAAGCAGAAAAGGAGTTGCTGAAAGCCTGTCAGGTGGCTCTGAGAATTGCAAGGCCAGCTGCAGGGCAGGCGGGCACTCCAGGACCCTGACAGAGAGGCCGGGCCTCTGCCAGCACCCTCTTGAGTGATTGTGGACCCCGTGCTGGCAGGGAGGCCTCTGGGGGTGCTGGTTGGGAGATGCTGCTGTCACCACCCCTGCTGGAATGAATTCTCTGGAACCTGTAGTCACTGTGCGGAAGCCTCTGAGCAGCCACATACGTGGCCCCCCACAACCGCCCAGGATGCTGGGAGAGCAGTGACATTTTCCACTATTGTCGTGGGAGGTGTACTCTGTCTCCCACCCAGACTCTGCAGTGGGGGGATTCCCCAAACCATCACAGGCAGCCCTCCAAAATAACAGACTGTATACAAGCACAGCAGCCAGACCTTGGTCAGGGCAGACAACCTGACACACTGGAGGGGGTTTCAGGAAACCAAGAATGGGAGGGAAGCCAGACCTCTGGAATGGTCCAGAAGCAGGTCTTTGGGGAGCAGTTGTGCTCCCTCCACAGCTATCCTCTCTGCCCCTTCATTTTCTCCCTCTGCATTCTGACATTTTCTCTCCTCAGTCGGAGAGGTGGGATCCTGTGGTAAAGATGAGGCTTTTGGGGATGCCTCCCGTGGCTCTGAGTGTCCCTCCCAGGATGATGAGTAGGCATTCACCACTTGGGTGGCTCCTGCCCCCTCACGGCCTCATTCTGACCACCCAAGATGTGTGTCTGCTGCTCAGTGAGGGTTCCACCCAATGGGACCCCCTAGGTAACCTGGACATCCCTCCTCGTGTCTCTCTATGGCCTTGCTTAGCTGTGCTCATCTCCCTACATGCTAAGTCTTCCTCATTTTAACAGGTAGAGGGTCTGAGACCCCAGAAGTAGTGACGTATTCTAGATTCTGACGTCTGCGCAGTGCCCAGAGGAATGTTTACAGTGGGGATCTCCGCAGAGGTTGCTCTCACTGCTAGGATGTCTTATCTCCCAAAGAGTATTTTTTCCATTTCTCTCTTTCTTGGATCCCTCTGTCCTTCCTTCATTCTTTGCAACAGTGTGTACAGAAGGCCTCTGGCTCCCAGAACCATTCAGGTGCTGAGAACTAAGTGCTCAGAATCCCCACATGAGATGGCTGTCGTCCTGCTTGCTCCAGCCTGTCATTTCAGTGGAAAGCAAGTCTGCACACAGAAGGCCTCTGGGACGGTGATAAGTGCTCTGAAGTAAATAACAAAAGAGGGTGCTGCGCTGGCTCAGGGGAGGCCTTGATGTGGTGATTGGGGGGGGGGGGCTCTGACCTGGGGTCATGAGCTGGGATGTGAGGATGGGCATGAGGAAAGCAGGTGTGTAGGCATAGCCCGGAGTTGAGAACAGGTGGGGTGGACCCAGCCTGTCTTTATGGGGTGGAGAGATGGGAGCAGGAGGTGGGGAGGGGGGCAGAGGAAGCTCAGGAAGGGCTCTGTAATGACAAAGGCCATCTAAGTGGAAAGGACCTCATCTGACAAGGCTGGTCACCCAGCTGTTATAGAGCAGCCCCGATATTGAACGGGTTCCTGGCTGTGGGTCCTCACCCGCGTGCTTAAAAGGGACTTATTAATACTCCACTACAGGCACACACAAAAGGTTAATAAAAGATTTATTTACAAGGAAAAAAGGAAATAAGGAAAATGTACAACTCAGGGAGAAAATAGGGAAATAAAGTCTTTAATGTGTCCTACCCGATCTGCCGACCTGGAAACCCAAAGTCACTCTCAGAGCTGGCCGGATGCTGCGAGCTGGCGGGGAGCCAAAATGGGGGGACCCCCAAAGCCCACATGTCTGCCTTTTATATCAACCTGGCTGCTTAACCCCACCCTCAGTTCCCAGCCACCTTCCCTTTGGTGGTGATGGGATTTGGAGTTCCCAGTGTCTTTGGCTTTGGCCTGGGGTGGGGGTGGAGTCCACAAAGCCTGTATGGAATTAGCTTTAGGACATCCTTTTCCCCCTAACAGTTCCCCCCTTTCATTTTTTGCCATTTCCATGGGAGTCAGAGTGAGGCACTTATGAATATCAAAGAGTCACAAGTGGAGAGAGATTCTAAACCAAACCAAACAATAGCAGCAACAACAGACATCCTCACTGGCCTGTGTCCTTCCTAGGTGTCAAGGTCACAGGAGATAAAGGGCTGAGGAGCAGCCCTTTGCTGCACAGCAAAGACACATGATGGTTAACTGCAGCGTGAGACCCTGGACTAGATCCTGTTTGGGGGAAAGTTGGAACACTAAGGGGGCAGCTGATGAAATTTTAGAATGTATGGCTTTTTAGGTAAGGGCACCACATATTGTTAAAGGTCCTGAATTTTATAGCTGGGCTGTGGTTGTGGAGCAGAATTCCTTGTTCTGCAGAAATACATGGGGAAGTGTAAGGTATGAAAGGCCATGGCATCCCCCATAGACCCTCTGGTTCACAGGAAAGTATGTGGACAGAGAAAGTGGAAAAGCCGGGGTGGAATGGCATTCAACGTTGGTGTATCTGCTGAAGCTTGAGCTGGAGGTCTCTCTACTCTTTGAGACTTGTAGGTTTGATTATTTTTTTTGAAAGATTTATTTATTTGTGCCTACAAGAACTGGGTGGGGTGCAGGCCAGAGGTGTGGGGGGTGAGAGGATTCACTAGAGACAGAGTGGGGAGCAGAACTGACTGAAGTACCCTGCTGAGGGGAGCAGAGGGCGAGACTGGAGAGGTCTGCTGCCATGTGTGTTGTTCCCTGGCCGGCCAGGGATTGAACTTGTGCTGCAGGTGGCTGAGGACAGCTTCATAAGTTGCGCCACCAGGGAGGCCCTAGGTTTAATTATTGATCTGGTTAGGCTTAAGTCTTTCACCTTGCATTTGTTTCTATTTGTTTCTGTTCTTGATTCCTCTTTTTCTGTCTTCTTTTGATTTTTTATTTATTTATTTATTTATTTATTTATTTATTTATTTATTTATTTATTTATTCATTTGTTTGTTTTTTTTTGTTTATACATGCACTGGGTACAGTCAGAAGCGCGGGAGGGTGAGAGAATTCTCAGAGCCAGAGCGGAGAGCAGAGCAGGCAGAAGGACCGAAGTACACTGCTGAGGGGAGCAGCGGGCAGCAGGAGAGGTCTGCGCGCCATGTGGGACCCTCCTCCGGTGGCTGGGGAGCAGCTGGGGATCGAACCGGCGCTGCAGAGGCTGCTGGCAGCTTCGCAACCCAGCGCTCAACCGCTGTGCCACCGGGGAGGCCCTGATTTTTTTTTTTTTTACTTGAAATAACATTGCCTTATAACATCACCTAAGTTTTAGGTTTGCATCATTGAGAATCAACGTGTCTATACTATGTTAAGTTCACTGCTAAAAGCCCACTTCTATCTTTCATTGCATCGTCTCCTTTGTTCCAGTTTATGCATACTCTTCCCCTCTTCCTCTAGGTAACCACTAACTGCTCTTATAGTTACAAAGACTTATTTTTGTTTGATTCAGTTCATCTGTTATTTTTGACACACCACATGAGCAAAATCATATGGTGTTTGTCTTTCTCTGTCTGCTTTAACCATAATATCTTTTGGTCCATCCATGTTGTTGCCAATGGGAAAAATTCA
The DNA here is from genome assembly GCF_014898055.3 of Talpa occidentalis. Classification (NCBI taxonomy): domain Eukaryota; kingdom Metazoa; phylum Chordata; class Mammalia; order Eulipotyphla; family Talpidae; genus Talpa; species Talpa occidentalis. The sequence goes on from NW_023605305.1 coordinate 85,509,490, forward strand.
CCATTTTTTATAGTTGAGTTGTATTCCACTGGACATGTGCACCGTCTGCCTGGAGTGACGTAACACGTCACATCCCATAAGGATGTTATGGCGGTGAATTGGGTTTTCAGCTTTTGTATGTCTGAAAAAGTTTTTAGTATAAATTCTGGCTTAACAGTTTTTCTCCTTTTGTACGTTAAAGCTGCTGCTCCGTCGTTTTCTCTTATTACATTTTTTTCCACTGAGGAGAAATCTGTTAAGATTATCTTATTCTTGTGACTCTGTGTAATGTCTTTTATCCCTCTCTCCCTCCTTATCACTAATTTTGAACAATCAGATAATGATGTGCCTTGGTATAGTCTTCTTCATGTTTCTTGTGTTGGGGTTTGCTGAGCTTCTTGGATCTGTTGGGTTTATGGGCTTTATCCAGTTTTGAAAGTTTTCATCAGTTATTTATTCAAACACTTTTCTTTCTGCTCCTGCCTCCAATTACTCCAGTTCCATGTCTGTTAGGTCTCCTGGAGTTGTCTTATTTCTCTTCACTGGTGCTGTTTTCATTCCATTTTGTACTATGTCTTCAGTATCATAAATCTTTTCTTCCACAATGTCTAATCTGCTCTTCATCCCACCCAGTGTATTTTTTTCATTGTAGACATTTTCAAGTCTACAAGTTTGAGTTTTTGAAAAATATATTCTATGACTCTGCTTACTCTGAATATATGAAATACAGACATAGTCACTGTTGTAGTGGCTTTGCTAATTCTGTGTCAGTTCTGGGGCAATTTCAGTGAATTTTCTCCTCACTGTGGGTCTTGTTTTCTTGCTTCTTTGCTCTCCTTTTGTTACTAGAGGCTAGGCATTGTGAATTTTAACTTTTGGGGTTCTAGGTAGTTTTCTTGTCCTGTGGGAAATGTCTCCAGCTTTGCCCTGGGATGCAGTTAAGTTACTTGGAAGTGGTTTAATCCTTTCACTTGATCACTTTAGTCTATGGCTAGTTGTTTCCTGCTACTGGGGCAGGACCCTTTGAATTATTCTACCAATGTCCTATGAAGTGTGAGTGTTGGGGAGTTGGCACTGTCTGACCCCAGAATGAACCCAAATACTCTTACCTCAAATCTTTTCAGGCAGTTCCTCCTATAGTCTTGGGTCATTTTCTCATGATTCATGACCTTCACTCTCCTGAATACTCTAGTGGAGACCTTCTCTAGAGCTCTGAGGTTCTCTCTGTGGCACTCTCTCCCCTGAAATCAACCACTGTGGACTTCCAGGACTCTCAGGGCTGTCTTCTCAACTCCAGGCATTTGCTGGGGTCTGTCTACTTGACCCTCTCTGTGTCATGTCTAAAAGTCTTGTAAGGCAGTGACCTGAGCAATTGTAGGGCTTCCCTCTGCAATTTCCCATTTCTAGGTATCACTGCCTTTCTGTGTCACACACCCTGTGTCTTGAAGATCCTTGTTTCTCCTGTTGCATTTTTTTAGTTATTTGAAGTAGGAGGGTAAATCCTGTCCTGACTATTCCATCATAGCCAGAAGTCGATGTTCTTTTGTAGGTTTGACACTATTTAAGATAACAAGTTAAAAATAATTCCAGTCGCTGTAGGGAAAGAATAGAAGCAGGTGACAAATGGGGCAGGAAGAGCCTGGGCATTTGGAATTGACCAATGATGGTGAAGTTGTAGAAAAGTAGATGAACTGGGAATTTGTTTTGAAGATAGAATTTCCAAGACCAGTTGATGGATTCAATGGGCAGGAATGGATGAGGTCTGGTGTGAGGGGAACAAAAGAATCAAGACTGTCCTCACATTCTACCTCTTGTCTCTTGGTTTAAAAATACCCAACAATATGACTTTTTGAGAATATTCTTCCTAAAACCAAATGCTACCACCCAGGTAAAATTTTGTCATTGGGAAGCTGGGTGTTCATGAAAGCTTGCCCCACTGTTTGGCCGCTCCCTGCCTCACACACTCAAATGTGTAACATGGGCTATGGTGCAGATAAAGCCATGGGTCCTTGGGAAAAATATTTGCTCTCAAGTTAATGTAGAAACTTTCCAAAGTTCTGCTTTTCAAAGATCAGTTTTTGATTGGATAAAGCCTCTAATTTTCAGGGTCAAAACTCTTTTTGGGGAAGGAAATGCCTGGCATCTATTTTGCTGTGGGGATCTTTAAGAATGTCATATATGTGAATCGCTGACATGGTCTGTCTTTTCATTACCTTCCTACAGGTAAATCTGCTCCATTGAGAAGAGGTATCCCTGAGAGGACTGTGGGAGATTGGTCCTCAGCCAATGATGTTGGACTAGGCACTTGACCCTAAAACAGTCAATTATTAGCCCATAACTGTCTGTTTTGGGGCCTGGTGTGGATAAGTGGGATCATTGGAATCCCTCTTGACAGAGTTGTAAGAAATTCAGGAGCATAAAGCTGTAGGGAATCCGAGTCCTGATGCCACACGTGCAAGTATGGCAGCCCCAGACCTCAGCCCACAGAGGAGATCCCATGCTCCTGGGTTGGAGCTTGGAAACCGGTGTGGTATTTTTCATTGTTTTTTTTTTTTTTTTAATTGAGGCAATGCGTGTTTCCAACACTGCATATGTTTCAGGAGTACAGATTCATACCTCTTCAAATGAAGATTACCACACTATGTCCACCACCAAAGCCCCCATAATCCTCCACCACAGTCCATTGGGCCCATTTTCCCCTTCCCTGCTCACAGTCTTCTCATAACTTCAGGTCTGCAGTTGGATTTCTAGGTGGTTTTTTTTTTTTTTTTTTTTTTTTTGGTTTAGCTTTGTCTGTTCTTTTGTTGTTTTTTTAAATATATCCTTTTCTCTGTATTCCACTTATGAGTGAAATCATCCAGTATTTGTCTATCTTTTTCTGACTTATTTCACTTTGCATCATCCCCTCCACTTCCATTCGCGTTGTCACAAAGAGCAAGAGTTCATCTTTTTTTAAATAGTTGAGTAGTATTCCATTGTATATATGTACTATACATCTTAATCCACTCATCTGTTGTTGAGCACTTAGTTTGTTTCTGTAACTTAGCTATTGTAAATAGTGCTGCAATGAACATAGATGTGCGTATATCCCTCCCAATTAGTGACTTTGTATTTTCAGATACCTATGAGAGGGATTGCTGGATCATGGGGTATATTGATTTTTAACAGTACAGAAACTTCTGTACTGTTTTCCATAGGGGCTGGACCAGTCTACATCCTCACCAACAGTGTATAAGGGTTCCTTTCTCTCCACATCCTCGCCAGCACTAGTTTCTGGTCTTTTTGATGTGGCTGGCACAGTATTTTTGAATCAGTCAGGGAGGTGGGGGCAGGAAATCTCTGATGCAACTATTCCAGCATCACATTAATTTAAAAATAATTTTATTTCTTAAATTTTTTCAAACAAAGAATGACTGTAAGAATAGTTGTAAAAACTTTTTTTTAAGATTTTTAAAAAAATTTATTTATGCATATAAGAACTGGGGTGTAGGCCAGCGGTACAGGGGGTGGGGAGGTTGAGAGGATTCACCAGAGACAGAGAGGGGAGCAGAACAGGCAGATCTACTGAAATACACTGCTGAAGGGAACAGTGGGTGAGACAGGAGAGGTGGGCTGAGCCATGTGCGTTAGTTCCCTGACTGGGGATTGAACTCATGTAGCAGTGGCTGGTGATGGCTTGATAGCACTGAGACTTAACCCCTGTGCCACCAGGGAGGCCCCATGAGAACTTTTGTGTACCTGTACATCTATTAATCAGAATCTCTGCAGACATTTTGCCACATTTGCTTCTCTCTCTCTCTCTCTCTCTCTCTCTCTCTCTCTCACACACACACACACACACACACAATTTTTTCTGAATTATTTGAGAGTAGTTGCCAAATACAATGCCCCTTTACTCCTAAGTCCTTTGGTATATATTTCTGTGGAACAGGGCCATTGTTTTAAACAACCATGGCAGAGGGACTGAATTCAGAACACTGACACAAATACCAAACTGTTGTCTCATCTTCAGCCCGTATTCTGGTCTTACCAGTTGTCCTGATAGTGTCCTTCATCTGGCCCAGGGTCCTACCTACAAAGGCTCCTATATTCCATTGGCTTGTCAGGTCTCTTTAATGTCCCAGGGACCACATTTTGAGAAATACCAGCAGGCTGGAGTGGGAGGAGGGGATGCAAACCTCTGCCAACACTGAGTCACAGGACTGGCAGACAGGGCAAGGGGACTGGGCCCTCCTTGGATCCAGCCCATCTGTAGAATGTCCCAGTGCTTCCTGTAGCTCCACTGTGAGGCTTGGATTTCAGGTTCCACCATATTAATTCTCTAGCACCTTCTCCCTCACCCCCATCCCTTGAGGCAAACACCTAAGTCTGTTATGTGTCACTGAGAGCGGGAAAGAGAAGAGAAAATGAATGAAGGGGAAGAGAGCCAGAAGAGGTCAGTTGAAAAACCAAGCCAACCTTAGCCTTTGACCCACAAATTACAAGATGACCATGGTCAGGTTATCACATATTTCAAGCATCAGAACCAGCATCACTGCTCTGATTTTCTGTGACCTGAGGATAATAAAGTCAAGATGGGAAATGTTTGCACAGTTTCTGTGCTTCTGAGTGTCCCGCCTTGTCACACCAGGATGTACACTTCATGTGGGGTTTGCATGATTTTTTTTTTAACAAGGAATGAAAGGAGGAACTCAATGCACATGACATTGATGGGGCTGAAAAATTCCTTATTTAGAAATCTGATACAAAAGCGAAGTCATTGTTTTTAATCCAAATTGGGTTCCTACTCATTAGTCTGTGCTTCTTCACAGGCATTAGGGGGATGTTCCCAAGTCCAGGTGCTAAGGGGCCCCTCCCCCATCCCCCAATGTGCAGAGGAGCTACCAGGACCAGCTAGTGTAACCTAGGGCTGGTTCTGAGGGGACTGAGAGAGCTTCCTTGCAGGAAGCCCTAAAAACTTAAGTGTGACCTGGTCCCCTGTGGGCTCCTCTGCTTAGAATATTCTGTACTGGCTCTTTGTCTTTTTAAAATTATTTTTATTAAGGTAATGGCATATATGATGTAGGGGTACAGATTTAAACCTCTTTAATTGTGTTTCTACACTCAGTATTTAAAGCCCTAATAGTCCTCTAACATAGTCTATTAGGTCCCCTGCCCCCTTGTTCCTGGACCCCTACCCTCCCTCTTTAGGAGCCTCAATTTTATGGTCAAATTTCTAGGGTTTGTTTTGGTTTAGTTTTGTCTGTTCCTTTGTTTTCTTTATATTCTACATATGAATGAAATCTGGTATTTTCTCAGTTGAGAACAATGGAATTTCCCAACCCCATGAGAAGGTGGCAAGGACAGTGACAATGAGAACAGAAATGGCAGAAGGAATCTGAGAGGTCACATGTGGACTCTTCAGGCTGGTAACCACATTGAGCTGGGGGAGTGTAGTGGCAGGAAGGGCACAAGCAGGTTTTGATTCGTGCAGACCGGGGTAAAGGAGAGTCCTGGAGCCCTTGGTGGCTTTCTCAGGCTTTTATTGAGCTTTACATGTAGTGTGGCAAACAGGTACACAGCAGGCTTGTGTGCCTGGGGACCAGCAGGGGTGCCAGGGGACCAGCAGGCCCCCAGTAAGTCTTCACTCTGGACTTCTATGGCTTTCTTATCTCCCCTTCTCTTTCCTGCCTCTCTCCTGCTTCTGCTTCTCTTGGTGACTATCTCAATACCCCTCCCATGGCCCACAGAAGTAAACCAGTCAGCTTAGAATAATGTAACAACTGCAGGTACCCCATCGGGCAGAAAAGCCTTAAAACCATTTACCCCACAACCCATCCCCTCAGCGTTTTCTGCCATACAATCTATATACAAGTATATACAAGTTTCCTTTAACAAACATAAACACAGCCACCTTGGCCACAAAAGAAAACACAACAGAACACAAGTAAATCCAGGCAGGGCAGCAACCTAGTGGCAAAAGACAAGATTATTGGCACCAGCAGATGATCCACCACGTCTGCTGCCGAAGGCACTGCTCATGTTGGGGGGAACCACTCAGGCTTCTGCCATCACATCCCCAGGAAGCGTTAGGCTCCCCCACCTTCTCTGGCTGTAGTCTTAGCCACAAGCCACACACAGCATCCACCCCCAGGATGCACTCCCTCTTGGATTGGCAATTTTGTACTCTTTGGGGGCAGTCGAGCAACCCTCAGGGTTTCTGTCTGTGGTCACTGCAACACTGGGCTTTCATAGCCACCAATGGGACACACAGACCCCTGCCCTCAGGCCAACTCATTGCCCAAGCACATGGGTCGGGGAGCCGTGGATACAAGCTTCACATGTGGCCTCTCTTAGATCCCCTTTTTGGCTTGGGCTCCACCACAAGCCATGTTCCCCACCCGACCCCAATGACCGGTTCCTCAGCTCCTCACCCTCAGTCTGCAATGAGCAGGGCATCACCCACCGGTGATTTTAAGAGACTCACTCACCTTCTTTAGCACACTTAGGATGCTGACTAGCCGCTCAGGGCTTCCTGATCTCAGCACCAGCTCTTGCCTTTCTAAGTTGGCTTTTTCCCTCTGCCTAGCTGCTGGGCAGTAGTACACAAGCTGCTTTTGGCCATCAAGGCTCACTGGCCTCTCCCAGATTCCCATCTCTTGGAGTGTACAAACAATACCATCCTCCCCCAGGGTCCCCAAAACATAACATTACCCTGCCAAAGTTCCCCCACCTCCTGGCGGGATTGTCAGTCCAAGTCCATCAGTCTTTTCCTGCATCAGCACTGGCGAGCTCCGATTGGCTCATTGGTCCTTCCTTCCCCTACAATTCTGTGCCTCAGGGGTCCTGGGCTGGTCCTCTCTGGCCTTCTCCTCCTTCAGGCGAGGTCTCGTCCTGCAGCTCCCGGACCTTGTCCTCTTTATGTGCTCCTGCAGTGTCTCTAGCTCTTCCCATAGCTCCTGGACTCTGGTCACCACCTGTGCTGCCATGGCATGTCCAGCTTTGTCACAGGCAAACACAGTCAGCTACTCCTCAGTCCCTCCTGAGGCCTTCGGAGGGCTCCATACCCATCTGCTTCGAATTATCTTGCTGACTTATGCCAATTGTAGGGGCAGGAAGGGCACTGAGCAGGTTTTCTGTGATTCGCGCAGACGGGTACAGGAGAGTCCTGGAGCCCTCAGTGGCTTTCTCAGGCTTTTATTGAGCTTTACATGTAGTGTGGCAAACAGATACATGGCAGGCAGGGGTGCCAGGAGGCTCCAAGCCCCCAGCAAGTCTTCACTCTGGGCTTCTATAGCTTTCTTTTCTCCCCCTCTCTCTCCTGCTTCTGCTTCTCTTGGTGACTATCTCTACCCCTCCCATGGCCCATAGAAGTAAACCAGTCAGCTTACAACAATGTAACAACTGCAGGTACCCCACCAGGCAGGGCAATCCTAATGGTGGGAGGGCAGAAAAACCTGAAAACCATTTGCCCTACAGAGAGAAAAGGAAGAAGTTGAAGATAAACTCCAGCTCTGGTCAACAGGATAAATTCAAGTTTTCTATAACAGAGAGAGAAGGGGTTCCCCCGGTGGAGTGAGTATATGTGAGAATGTTTAAGGTTGCCAAGTGCAGTTCAGACTTTGTTGTAATTTCCAAACTGTTAGGAGATTCAAGCAAGCTTCTCTCTAATTCATTCAATAAATATTATGGGCACTTAGTATGCTGTAGGTTCTGTGCCATGAGCCAGAAATATAACAGTAAAGGAAACAGTGCTGAGCTCACAGTGCTTCCAGCCTACTGGGGAGGGCAGGCCAGTGACAGTGAGCACTGGCCATCCAGGACAGAAGCATGTATGGCGTATGGCCTCTCCCAGATTCCCATCTCTTGGAGTGTACAAACAATACCATCCTCCCCCAGGGTCCCCAAAACATAACATTACCCTGCCAAAGTTCCCCCACCTCCTGGCGGGATTGTCAGTCCAAGTCCATCAGTCTTTTCCTGCATCAGCACTGGCGAGCTCCGATTGGCTCATTGGTCCAAGCATCTCCTCCAAGAATGGTGTCAGCAAAGGTTTAGGAAGTGACTCAAAGCTGAAGACAGAAAGAGAAGCAGGATCTAAGAAGACAAAAGCCAGAAGGATGAGTGGATAAATAAGAGCTGGTATAGATACACAGTGGAATACTATGAAGCTACTAAAAAGGAAAATATTGATATGTATTGTACATGGATGGAACCGGAAGGGGTTATAATAAGCAAAATAAGTCAGAAGGAGAGAGGCAAATATCAGATTATTTCATTCATATGTAGACTATAAAGTAAAGAAAGGAACAGACAAAACTAAACCAAAACATACCCTAGAAATATAACTGTAAAATTGAGGCTCCCAAAGAGGGAGGGTAGGGGTCAGGAACAAGGGGGGGAGGTGACTTAATAGACTATGATAGAGGACTATTGGGGCATTAATGCTGAGTGTAGAAGAGGTGTTCACCTCTTCATATACAGTGTTGTAAGCCCAATGTTACCTCAATAAAAATAAATTTTAAAAAAGTTCCCAACTTTTTTTTTAAGACAAAAATGATAAACCTTTATGTAGAGCATAAAAAAAAATATGCAGTAAAGGGAGAGATGTAACATGAGTGTGGATAGGAAGGGAGTACCTGCTTTGTTCTGGAAGTGACTCATCACAGTGCTTGAGACCTCACTGTGATTGGCTCATTGGTCTCCATGTTGGAGGCACAGGCACTGGGCTCTTGACTATCCTTCAGAAGTTACTGCTTCATTCTCTTAATTCAGGCTGCTTCCTCTACAAGGAATTCCCATCTGTCCAGGACTTCCTGCCTGCTACCTATTGTGTCTGCCTCCTCTTTCCAGGATGAGCTCAGATTCCTCTTCTAAGCTTCTTAAGAGTAGACTGGGTCTTGTTTTATCTTAAGTTATTTTGTTTCCAAGTTCAGATAGTGTGTTTGGAAAGGGATGGATGGTGGGTCATCAAAACCTATGAGGTTTCTGGTTTTGAGTAATCAAGGAGTTAGAGCTCAGATGGAAAAGGGGAGCTGTTGCAATGGTGGAGGTCACCGCTGTTTAGTCATCAGGGCTGAGCTGCCACCTGCCTTGTCAGTGTCCTTCATAGCGTGTCAGCTCTCTGGGTGGGGTGGGGGAGTGGGCTCTTTAAGTAGCCTGGTTTCCTACCGTATGATCCAACAATACCATTCCTAGGTGTTTATCTGTGAATATGAAAACACTAATCCTAAAAGACTTCAGCACCATAGCAGTGTTACCCACAATGGCCAAATCAAGGGACCAATCTAAGTGTCCACTGACAGATACTGGATAAATTGTGGAATATATACAAAGCAGAATACCACTCAGTTAAGTGAAATTGTGCCTTTGGGGACACATGGATGGATCTTGAGGGAATGATGCTAAGTGAAGTCAGAAAGTGAGAGTTATTGGATGGTTTCACTCATTTGTGGAATATAAACAACAAATTGGCAAAACACAATAAAAATAACTAACTGTGAAAAATATAATGGTTGCTGGAGGAGGGAGAGATGAGGGGGTAGCATGAGGCTTGGGTGGGGGGAGAGTGTGCATGAGCACATGTGGAGGTGTGCAGTTGCACCCCCCCCAATTATATAACTTTGTGAATGAAGAACAAATCAATAAAATTTTATTTTAAAAAATCCACATTCTCAAAAAGAAAAAGACAAAAAAAAAATTGCATTCTGCAGATAGAGGGTAGGGGAGAAGGTGTGTATAACTGATTTCCTCACCGAATCCCAGTGACCTCCACTTCCCTCCAGAGCTAGTGACTCCTCCTCAAGGAAGCATCAGGGCCCCCCACCCCCACCTGAAGCGGAGTCTGGGATGTCTTCTGCACATCACTTGGAGCACCCTCGGGCTTTTGGACGAACAAACGCTTTCTAACCGGTACTGACAGTGATCGTATTTTCTGTCATTAGAAAGAAATGGCACATAATGACAAGATGGCACATAAATGTGACCCTTTTGTCCAGTTAAATAGAAGTCCTGCACGTGAATGATTAAAAAAAAAAAAAGCAACTTCCAAGTACCTACAGAACAAAGACAAGTTCCTTCCCACCCACCGACCGTCTGGTCTGGTGGCCGGAGGCAGCGGTGGTAACGGTTTCCTGTCGGTCCTTCCGCACGTATTCCCTGTATAAATCAGCACGTGGGAGGTTTCTTTCTTCTTTCTTTTCTTTTTTAAGATTTATTTATTTATGCATACAAGAACAGGGGTACAGGCCAGAGGTGCTGGGGGTGAAAAGGATTCACCAGTGGGGAGCAGAACAGGCAGACTGACTGAAATACACTGCAGAGGGGAGCAGAGGGGGAGACAGGAGAGGTCTGCTGCGCCATGTGGGTAGCTCCCTGGCCAGCCGGGGATCGAACTTGTGCTGCAGTGGCTGCAGACAGCTTCATAGGTTGTATCTTAATCCCTTGCGCCAGCAGGGCAGTCCTGGTGGAGGTTTCTTTAAAGGAAACAGCAAGAGCCCACCATGTGAAGTGCTGCATCTCCATGTTTTCCAGTTTGGAAATGGACTCCCCAGCCACATTCCCTCAGGCACTTGCAGACCTGCTGTGTGAACTTTGGGGGTAGGGGGAGGCTGTGTTTGTAGAAGGGGCTGGGCTGTGATTGACTTATGGAGTACTTTGCAGATGGGGCATTTTGATGCTTATCCCCACTTTGAAAGAATGAGCAGCCAGCCCAGAACACACCCTCGCACTCTCCACTGCCCTCCAGGAGAGCTGTCTGTGTTCCCTTTCTGGGAAACGTGGCATGTTGTAGGCTAGCTCACTTAATGGAATGTGTCAGGGTTCCCTTAACACCTCCCTACTTGGAGCTCGTGTTATTTGTTTCCTGTGTGTGCATGCGTGTATGTATGTGTGTGCATGTGTGTATGAGTGTGCACGTGTGTGTGCATTTGTCTATCACTTCTAACAGCACTACAGCGCACATCTTTATAATATGCCTTTTCAACTGCTCTCCCATACCCCGACTCAATTGCTTGGGAGTCCAATGGGGTAGGGTAAGCAGTTAGCCTTCTTCCCTTTTTTGAAGCTTTGAGTGAGTCACATGACGGGTTGGGGTTTGGTCCAGCTCTGCCACTAACCAACTCACGGTGTAACCTTGAGAGAGTCCCACCTTCTCTCTGGGTCTCAGTCTTTCCATCTGTCAAAGGGAAATTAGACTCAGTGACCCTAAGGACCTCCCTGTTTCTAGGTTCTTCATGGGACAGCAAGTTCTCCAGGGAGAGGGACCAAGCTTGTCCAAGCTTGTTTTACTCATAGTCATTTCCTGAGTATTAACCACATAGTGGACTTTTAGGGAGTAGTTGGTGAATTGGCAAATGAGCGATTGCTTTGTCTTATTTAAGGTCACGGTGCTCACTCACAGCAGAGTCCTGAGTTCTTGTTTTTTGTTGTTTTTTTTCCTTTACATCAGGCTGTCTCCCACCTCTCAGATATCTTTGCCCTTGACCTTTACACTCTGTAACCACATGATCTTTTGTTCTACTGATACTCATGTGATGTGTGTTTCACTGTCAATGTGTCTTTTACATATTAGGTGGGGGTTCTAATCTTAGTGCCATTTATTACCTGCCTGGCTCCTGGTAAATTGACTCTATTTCCTCCTCTATAAACAGGCACGGAAGTTCAGTAGTTACCATGCAGATGTGCCTTGAAGTCAGTTATCTAAGGGGATAGGTATGGATTGCCTTGCAAATGGTGTGGTAGACAGTAGGCACTCAGTAATGCTTGAAGTTGGTGGCCTAAGCAAAGAGTGATTCAGAGGACGGGCATCCAGAGGGACAGACATCTTTTAGGTGGCAACACTGGCAAAGGGGCTAGGGAGATTCCAAGTTGTGTGATGATGTGCCCAGTCCTTAAAGGAGCTCATCACAACATCCCAGAAACATCAATATCATAGTGGAATTTCATCAAAATGGTTATGTATATTCTTCCAACTCATATCTCCTGCCTGAGTAGTTACCATATTAAAAGACACACACATGGGCATACAAGCTAGAGCTTCCTGCTCTTGACTTAGGTTTCATGTTTTCCCTTTATCCCAACACCTGGACCAATTTTCAAGTCATGTTGGTTTGGGTGGGTACCTTGGAAATTGGTGGGGGGGGGGTGTTGAAATAGTTGAGATAGGAAAGGGTGAGAGCAGCAGAAGGCTTATTTGCTTTCATTAAAATGAAAAAGAGTGAGACTCAATTCTATTAATGCAGAGAATGCCTAGAACATGGACAGGTGTCAGAGAAAAGAATACAAAGGATTATTCATCTCATGAAAGTGAACAAGTCAGGCTTCTTTAATGTAAGTTACAGAAGGCCAAAATTACTTGGCTTAACAATTTATTGTTTTGTTTAACTGATCCTTTTAGTAGTAAACTTCAGGTTAAGCCTGATCCAGAGATCATCAAGACCTTAACAGTGGTTTGATTTTCAGTTCTTATATGGGGCTCTTAGCTCCTTATGGGAGCTAAGTGGTTGTGGCAGCTGAGGCCCCACATGGATATATTTCATCATCGAATGGTAAAGAGGGATCTTTTCTGGAAATTCTTAACAAGTCTCAAAATTACTTCTCTCATGGGTCTGAATTGGGTCATATGTCCTTTCCTGAACCAATCGTCATTTTCCATAAGAGTGGTTTAAGCCAATCAGTGTCCACAACAAGGAGGGGACTAGTAGGCTCAATTCCATTCAAAATCACTGAGTGGAGTACAGGGAAGTAGAGATTTCATAAAGGAAATTTATAATGGTGTCAGGAAGGGAAATGGATGATAGGGCAGCCATTTTGCTACCAGAACAGTAAGTTGTATCCATTATACATTGGACAAGACTGGAAATGTTTACATGCACCCCCTCATTTAATCCTAGTGAAGACACAATGAGGTACTATTTTTTTTTCTATGCCCAGGATGAAGCAACAGAAAGAGACCCAGTAAGTGGCTTGTTTGGTAGTTGGAAGTGAAGGAACTCAAGCCAGGCAGCTTGGCTCCAGGCCCTCTGCTGAAACATCACATCATGTTCTTTACCTGACCCAGATTGCGACCTAAAGTAGTTAATTCCCCCAAATCATTTCCTTAATGCTATTTGCTGCTGACTGTATTTTGCCTTGGGATGCTTTTTGAAGAAGACAATGTTCCTAGATTACTCTGGCCCATTCCACTCAGTTGAAAGCTTTTGGGTCCTTTCATGCTTTCAGGAATATTTCGGGAAGACAAAGCAATTTTTGTTTAAATTACCCTTACATGGCACTTTGATCTATACATATTTACTCTCTGCTAATCCATTGGATATATATGCCCAGTCTTTTATCTATAATCCTGCATTAACAGGATGGCAGGTGTGTTTTTTCTCAGCTAGAAGCTTTGAAGGAAGCAGAGCAGAAGAGTTTGCAGAGGGGAAGAAGCTTGGGGTGGGGAGAGAGACATTGATGAAAATGTGCTCTTTGACCTTTGCTTCCTTTCTTCCTTCTCACCATCTCACTCACCAACTAACATTTCTACCCCCCCCCTTTTTTTAAAGATTTTTTAAAAAGATTTTTATTTATTTATACAAGAACTGGGGTACAGGCCAGATGCACAGGAGGGTGAGAGGATTCACCAGAGACAGAACGGGGAGCAGAACAGGCAGACTGACTGAAGTACACTGCTGAGGGGAGCAGCGGGCAAGACAGGAGAGGTCTGCGGCACCATGTGGGACCCTCGCTGGCTGGTCGGCTGGGATCGAACCAGCACTGCAGAGGCTGAGGAAAGCTTCACATGCTGCACTCAACAGCCTGGGCCACCAGGGGAGCCCCCCCCCCGCCACTTTTTTAAAAAGTAATCTGCTTGGAATTTTTAAAAATAGAAGGCACAGGAAGACAATGTAAGAAAGGTCTCATGTATTCCAGTCTCCCTTCTATAAATAGTGATTCTATTGGTATGTTGCTTTCACTTTTTCTTACAGAAATTACATGCTAACTGGCATTTTAGTGTTATTTCCCTTTTAAAACACATCTAGAAGCATTTTTTAAAAAAATTATTATCAAGTATCCTTTAGTGTCCCCATTTGCAGCACAGTGGACATACTTATTTGGTTGATGCCTCATAAATTCTTTGACCAAATTCCCAATTTTGGACCATGAGGTCAGTTGCCAGTATTTTGATGTTATACCAGCTTTGCCTCATTTGGCTACACCTGTGTGCCTTGTTGATTTCTTCGTTTGCTGGATCTAGTGTGTCATTGTTCAGGTTTGTCCACTGCTGAGGTGAGGGGCTCCATCTCTCTCCTTCCGTTCTACCCCCCACTTCTAGGGAGGCTTGATTTCCCACTTCGACATTTTCAGTTTGAGGCGCAGACTCTCAGGAAGTGGGAACTGCCTTCCTGCCCATTTCCACAATAGTGGGCTGTGAATTGTTCCCAGACACAAGGTCACGGCGAGCTCCCTGGCTGTGCATCCAGGGAAAAGCCACCCAAGAAATACTAAGGTACTTAATATCTGGTCTTCTGGTTCTGTCATATTGAGGGCCTGGTAGGGACAGTATTATATTTAGGAATTTACTGCCTTTTAAAATAAATTAAAACCTTACCTCCACACCCCCCGCCCTTCTGTGGCCCTCCCTCCTGTCAGGTTGGCATTATTTCCTATTTCGTTAGAAGTTAATTAGAAGTTCAGTTTGGTTTCTTTAGCCAGCATTTTAGTTGGGGCATTTCTACTACTCTTGGCTGCCTTTACAGGCCCTTAAATTGGAGAGACCATTTGTGTAGGTGTAAGTTAAAGACACTGGACAGGCATTTGTGCACACCCTATTGTCCTGTGATTGGGAGGAAAGGCTCAGCAAGGCTGCCTGGAGGCTTCTGCAGCTCATCACGCTTTGTGTCAGGTGCTTGGTTACCTGGGATTTTCTGTGGGATGGTGGCATCAGGCAGGTACCCCTAAACCTCCCTGGGCCCTGCAGAGACAAGTGCAAGCTGAATTCTCATCTGGGGCCCCAGCTGAAGGGTGATCTAATCAAGGTTCCAGCTCTGAGCCTCACCCCCACCTTGCCCCAGTGGGGATTTCCTGGGCTTAAGAACCCCACACATCTTAGCCACTGAGTGGGCTGGAAACACGCGCTTCATCGTGACATTGGGGGTATTTTTCATGGCCATCTGTTGTCACAGTTTCCTAGGGCCAAGTCAAAGGCCAAAGACTACAGTTTTCAGGGGCACTATTGAGGGTCATCTCTTTCAGGCTGTCCTTTTTGTACCCTGGGCCCCCACTGTGATCTTTAAGGTGGACAGGGGCAAGATTAGGAAGCCTCCTGCACATGTAATGTGAAGCGTGGGGGCAGAGCCATCCCTTAGGCTTGGCACCAGGTAGCATACCAGTTGCCATACTGTGCGCTTATCAAGGGCTCCTGGTGAAGAATTGGGCTGGCTCCAAAATTAAAAAAGATACGACAAAATCAGTTTCAGTATATGACACCCCAATATGAAATCACACCTTTGTATCAATCTATGAACTTTACCTGCACACACAGGAATACATACACATATTAACACAGCATGCTGCAAAGGATTGCCTATGTCCTATTTTCCGTGGAATCTGGGTATGTTTTGAAACCTCTAATACTAATACAATGATAGAGGGTGGAGTGGGGGTGGGTGAGCAAGGCAGTCATTAGGAAGGTTGACTCTACTGCACCGTGCACTGAAAAGAATACCATGCAGGGCTCAAAAGTTTTTATCCCTTGTGACTGTTGCCTCCTGGGAAACTGGGTAGATAGTAGCTCCAATAATCCTATTCATTGTTGAACTCGGAAAGACATGTTCTTGTCCAGGAAGAGTGAGACTAGGTTTTACTGAGCCAGCCACTCTGGGAAGGGTTTCACATGAGCATTAAATGAGAAAATGTAGGTGAAGACATGTAAGTTCCACACATGGTATTTAAGTTCACCTCCACCCTACCCGCTTCCATCAAAACACAGCTGATACAATTTTGATTATTAGCAGATGAGGTTAAATTCAGACATAGTCCATGGAAAGGTGGCTGGAAACGTTAGTCTGTTCTTACCCAAGCAAGATGTGGACAGTGGAGGTGCAGACTGCTGGTGGCATGCTGTTCTTGAAATCCTGATCCTGGACATTCACTTGGTTCTGGAAAACCAAATGAACCACAGATGTCATGAAGGACCTGATAAGAAGGCAGTAGTCACTTGAACTCTCAGGAATGGGGTCATGAACTTGTTAGCCAAAACAAGCCAGACCTGGGGTCCTCCTGTCCAGCCCCAGATGATGGATCCAAATGGCTTTAAATGCCATGGAAGTGGTGCAGCTCTTAACCATTTAGTGTAACCCTAGTGTATCCCTCCTTCTTCTGGCCCAGCCAGTGCTCACAGGAGCCTGAAGTTCTGCTCAGAGCTGAGCAGATGCTGATTCAGGGTGGCCTGCACCCCCTCGAGACAACCTCACCTCAGGAAACAGTTTTGATGCTGACCCCTTGGAGGAGCACCACATAATGCACATATGGGAATCAGATGTTACAGAAAGCAAATCTCACCTCTAAATCCTGGCTCTGCTCATTTCTAACATTAAGACCTTGGGCAAGTTTTCAAATCTCTCTCAGCCTCAATTCCCTCATTTGTAACCTGGCGATAATAATGGCATCTGCTTTTTAGAGTTGTTGGGAGGATTTACTGAGAACCTATAGCTATACCCAGTGTCTAACGTATAATAAGAACTTGATAAACATTAGCTTTCAAAAACAATCGCCTGTAATAGAAATGAAAACAAACCTGTTGGGAACCCAGTGAGATGAGAACAGAACACCTTCTGGGGAGGTCAGGGCAGTGAGGAAGGAGGTTCAGGTAACTGCCTGGAGGAAAAACCCTTTGAACTGTCTCTTCTGTCCTTGGACAAATTTCCAGAGAGGTTTTCATTTTTCTTGCCTTGGGATTGGAATCTGTATTTACATCTTCCAAGGGCCTATCTAGTGAGACCTCAAGGTTTTGGACATGGAGCAGCAAAGGACAACCGTGGACGTAGTTACTCCTTGTGTGACCTGGAGCAAGTCACCCTAACCCCAGGAAAGATCAAATTCTTTTTTCATAAAATGGGGGGGCATATTGCTGGCCACCTGACATGCTGGCAGCTGCCTTAGGGAAGATCTTGCAGGGTGGCTGGTGGGCAATAGGTGTCCGTTAAACATCGGCTATCATTGTTCTCATTAGCCATCAACAAGACAGCCTGGTAGAAGTACATTTTAAAGAAGAATTCTGGGACAGAAATTTCTGGGTCTCCAGACTGTCAGGCCAGACCTGGCTTCCAGCAGTCAGTTTACAGTTCAAAGCATCCATCTGTTCAAATGTTGAGCAAACCCAGGCCTCGTGGATTCACAGTAAGCAATAAAGCTTTCTGCCTCATCTTCAACCCCCCCCCCCCAAAGGCTGATTTCTTTTTAAAGTCAAAGCCTGCAAACATGTTATTTATTTATTTTTGGTTAACGTTCAAGTGAGGTTTTGACCGAAACTCAGCTGCGCCTGCTTGAAGAGCCAACAGGCTCGTTGGGCAGCGGATGAAGCTGTCGGGATTTCCCCACCGGGCTGCGGAGAGTACAGACAGGAAGCCCGGGACCCAGCGCCTGACCAGAACTTCCTCGGGGGAGGCAGGAGCCCAGCAAGCATCCTGCTTAGAACTCTCCAGAGCGCGCACGGGCAGCGGTGGCCGCGTGCGCCCTCTGGGCGCGCGGGCACAGGGTCCCTGGCCCCCACCCGTGGGTCACACCCGGCAGAGAGCCTGGAGGGTAGAGGCCACCCCTAAGGCGAGGCTGACCCTGTCCGGCCTGGAACCTTTCATTTGGCCCAGGCTCTTCCCCCCTCGCTGCGCCACAACCGAGGAGGGAATAGAGAAGGGACTTTCCAGCCAGCGGTTGCGTGCAGGGTGTGGAAATGGAATAAAAGCATATGCAAATAGGCCTTGGCCTGCCTGCCTCTACCCCAGAGGGCAAGAGCCTTTCTCCAGAAAGATGCCCGGGCTCTTCGACTCTTGACACTGGCTTCTTCCCTGGATGGCGGCGCAGGGCTGAGTGTGGTGGTAAAACCCAGGCAGGAGGCCAGGCCAGAGGGGTGGGCTGCAAGGGCTGGAGGAGCCACAGGAACAGGGGGTGGCGGGGCCCTGCATTAGAAAAGATAAAGTAAAATGAAATTTTAGGAGCTCGCTGTGAGTCTGAGCTGGGACAAATAATCATTGCAAGCTGATTTATTATGTACTTATCTTCTGTCTGAGAGGCAGCAGGCTTTTGTACAGTGGATTATTGCAGAGTAAATGGCATTTAAAGATATAATCAAGATGCTGAAAGCATATTGAATGAGGTTAAAGTAGGTGAGACTTCTGTCATGGTCTAGAAATATAAAAATGTCAGTTGGCTTGGAGATGTTTCCAGTGCTTTAGTTAAAGATGTGGTTCCATTTCCAAAAGGAAAATGTTTAACCTTTTATTATTTTTCAGGGTGGGGTGGGAGGGATTGGGGAAGTGGTTGAGAAACTATGGGGATAACATAATATGCTTTGAACCTTGGAGCTGTTTGTCCACGGTGGCCTCTGTTTAGCAAGTCAAACTTTCTTGCAGTGACAATAGAACGAAAATATAACACATCACCCATGATGTAATTTGGGAGATAGGAATTGGCAATCCTTGGCTGTAAGAGTTGTCCTTTTTAAAAAGAATATTTTTTTTTTTTTAACATACTGAAGTTGACTTGTACATTAATTGGGCAAATATTATAGCTTTTCCTTCTTGAATCTTCCATGGGCTCAATTATCCTGTTATTGTATTTTCTTGTCATTTGGGACCTTGGTGTTCAGTGTCCATTATTTCATTCACCCGCCCTGGGTGCTGGACTGTGGTGATATTGGCTCCCAAGTTGTAAACTATGGATTTTGAACAGCATAAATTTCTCTTCATTTGTTTACTAAAAATCTGCAGGCTGCCCTGAACACTGCAGTCCTTGGATGAATAGCACAAGGTGCTTCTAGGTTGGTGAACAAGTGGCGATTCGGGCATAGTGGGGCGGCTGGAGAAGGCACCGAAGCACCCAAGCCGTTTCCCTATGCATTTGCCTTATGCATGGCTTCCATTTGGCTGCTTCTGGGGTGACTCCTTTCCATCACTAACCAGTGATCTACCAAGTAATAAAAGCAGCTCACGCAGAGCAAAGAAGGTAGAGCCTGGACTCGGGAGCTTGCTCAGGTGTTGGGAATTGCTTGACTTGTCAGTGCGTGTGCTGGGTGGTGTGGGGCCTTCCTTCAGGATCCCAGGCGTTCCAGACATGGATGGGGTTGCATTGCGGGCTGGACAGCTGGTAAGGCTTCTTGGTCATGCTCCTATCTGTGAATTCCTTCCATCTGCTTTTTCCAGGGAACCGTGGGGAACTTGTTGTAGCCTTATCTTCTCAGCACTAGCTTTTGGGCTATATCTGTGGTCAGTCTTTGCCTTTTCTGGTATGAGCAATTTATAGTCTTGGGTGTGGTCCCTAAAAGCCAGCATTTTGGCATTTTTTGAATTGAAATGGTAGAGGCTGCTTCTGCTTGTTCTACAGTTTGGCAAGAGTTCCTTATTTTGGTCCTGCCTTGAGTTTTCTGTCTTTTGTTTTTTAAATAAGTTTTATTTTACTTTTATTCTTTTAATGTTTTCTTTTTTAAAAGTTGAAATAACATTGGTTTAGAACATTACACAGGTTTCAGGTGTGCGGCACTGTAAATCAGCATCTGTAGATACTATATTCTAATCGCTGACCTCAATCTTAGTAATAATAGGAATTCTTTTTATTTTACCACTAACTAAGGAAGTGTTTTTGATGATCTACAATTTGCAAAGCATTTTCCCGTGTCACTTCATGTGCTGCTTTTATAAAATTTGTAAGGTTAGTAGAGAGAGTACAACTGGCATGTTATGGGTGCTTATTAACTATTTGTTGAGTGATGAATTGAACCCATTTTATTGCTAAGGAAATTGAGTCTCATAGAGGTCAAACACCCAAGGCCTCGTTGTCAGGAGGGACTCAATCTCAGATCTGACTTTTTTTCCACTCCAGGCCAGCTCTGATGTGCTGTTTTATATGGCATTTGTCATCTTTCCCAGGAAAATGTCTTTGATTATCTAAAAAACGATACTGAGAAAATACAAAAGATTGGTTATCCTATAATGTGGTGGGAGGGAGACTTCCCTACCCCACCGTACATATTTTTCTTAGATTCCTTCCTCTGCCAGAAATTTATATCCATAAAGACACAACTTTTATTTGGATATATCCTGCACTGGAGTTGAAAACAGAAGGTCTTGTTTTAAAAAAAAAAAAAAAAACTTTTAGATTTTAAATATTTCTTGAAGATTTGGGCATCATATTGCATAGATCTCAGGGTAAGCTGGTCCCAGAGTTTTGGACATGAGGCTGAAAAATGTTCTCTAGCTGTCTCTGGAGTTCCCTGGTGGTAGTGGAGCAGTTTCACCTTCTTTCTAGGGGGCTGGCTGGGCCTGGCTGTGGTCTGGCCTCACCTTCAATATTTCTTGCCTGCTGCTCCCCCCAACCCCCAACCTCCCCAGCTCCGATGCTCAAATTATAAGAAAAGAGCCCTTGTCCTCTCAAAGCCAGGCTTGGTCTAGGGATGTCCTGGGATGCAACAATATTACAACTGCCCAGGGGAGACCTCCCTCTGGCCAGGATTCCAGGCAGGGCGCAAAGAAGAGAATTTCCCTTCTAAACCTAAAGCCAGTGAGAGAGGGCTGCCACGTGTGCCTCCCAAGGCCTTTCCCTGTGATTTCTGTAACTTGAGAATCAGAACTCTGTGTGTGACTTTTGTCCCAGAGGAAGCTACAGAAACAATTCTGATTGCTTCATGGAGTGAATGGTCCTTCCCTCAGTATACCTCAGACCTGCCAGTCTTTTTTTTTTTTTTTTAATTTTCTATTTTATTTTTTTTAAAGATTTATTTATTTATGCATACAAGTACGTGGGGTGTAGGCCAAAGGTGTGGGGGGTGAGAGGATTCACCAGAGACAGTGGGGAGCAAAGCAGATGGATCTACTGAAATACACTGCTGAGGGGAGCAGTGGGGGAGACAGGAGAGGTCTGCTGCGCCATGTGGGCAGCTCCCTGGCGGGGGATGGAACTCGTGCTGCAGAGACTGGCTTTCAGGGCTTTCACTGGTGTCCCATTGTTCTTGAAGTTAGCTCCTTTGTCCGTCTGGAGTACATTTTTGTAAATGGTGTGAGACAAAGCTCATGTGGATTTAGTCAGTTTTCCCCTCTGCTGTGTTTTGTTGTAATAAGCTTTCAACTTTGTGGTACTTTCAGATTTATAGTAACAGTGCACACATGGTAGAGTCCTGTGTCCCCCTTCTCTGCTGCTTTTTGATTTGAAGGGATATTTTGCTGGCACCGAAAGTCCCATTAATACACAGCTGTCTTTTTAGACTCACTTTATCCTATTGATGTGTTTGCTATTTCTGCCCCATTGTCACGTGCTTGATTAATATTATTTCTAGAGAGTTCGGGGCTGTTGGTAGGGAGCCTAGAGCTCACAGGACTTTTACGAGCTCACATTCAGGCTTCAGGGAAATAAAGTGGTTTTAATCCCATTTATGAATGTGTCTGCCGCGGGGTGGCTGGAGAAGCTAGTACCCAGGGAAGGGGTTGTGATGGGACCCGCTTCTTGTACACAATGCTCTGTTCTGCAAGCACAAGCCTTGGCCATAGAGGCCCTGACGATGCCCTGGAGTGCAGGGCTTTTCCTTCTGGGCACTTCTGACACTTGGGGACTGGTCATTCTCTGGGATGAAGGCTGTGCTGTGTGCCGCAGGGTGCTGGGCAGCATCTCTGACCTCAACCCACTCGATGCCATTGGCATCTTTGACTTATGACAATCAAAATGGTCTCCAGACATTGAAGAAACCTCCTCCCTATAGAGAGAAGCCCGGCTCTGGGGTCCAGCTGCCTGAGCGTGGTCAACCTTGACTCCACTGTTGAGTGGCTGTGTCCCTCCATTCCCTCCTGTGTAAAAGGCCAATCGTCACAATGCCCTGTTCCTGGAACACAAGCTGTAGGACAAGCCCTGGCTCCATGTTGGCTATGACTATTGTTTGATAACCTTTATAACTGATATCTTAATAAACACAGCTCCCCATTTTTTTTTCCTGCTCTGTCTCTGTCTACCCCAGCTTATAGCAAATGTGTCCAAATCATAACAGTGTCTGTCAAAACACGGCACGTCTGTGTAATGAAACGGAGCTCTATTTTCAGGGCTCTGTAGCTGCTAATGAATCAGCTCCCCTGATAAACTCATCTGAGCCGTGTGTGAATTTTATTTGCAGCTACAGAAGTACAGGCCCAGTTAGTTAATGGTTATGTGACATCCCAGCTCTGTGGAGCAGCAGAAAAGCCCAGAAATGATTTTCTAGGTGAGATGCTAATGACAGTGGGGAAGATGGAAATCTGGGATAAGGACAAGACTGAGAGTTTCCTTGATTCATTCACTTGATGTCTTTGGGGACTCTGTGTCATTTACCATTGATACACATCATCGTTGTGCTGTTCTGGGGGGTGGTGGGGGATGGATGGGAAATGCATCCTCAAGCAGTTTATGTCATTTTTTTCTCCTTTTGTAGCAGTGGCTTTTAAAAAAACATAATGTTTGCTATTAAGCTTGCCCAAGAGCCTCTCTTGTGGGCATGATTATTTCCAGTATGTAAGAAGATCTGGCTGATTTGGTGGGGCCGGCATGTGGGCTGGGGGCGTCTCTGCTTTTGTCTAAGGGAGTCATTTCCCCAGTGAAAGCGGGACTGGGTTTGAAGAGGAGGGGACGTCCGGGGTTGGACTGAAGGGCTTCAGTCCCAGTGGGATGCATTAGCTTGATGATCTTGGTGAGGCTGGATTGGATCACTGAGCCAATGCAGCTGGGTTCTGGAGTCTGAATTTTTAGGTCAAAATTCCAGTTCTTTAGCTTGCTGGCTGTGTGGCCTCGGGCAAGTCACTTAACCTTTTTCCTCCTCTATAAAGTGAGGTTGATGACAGTATCCACCCCCAGCTTCATTGTGAACTTCAAGTTCATTTAGCCCAGTGCCTAGCATGCATTTTAGCTGTTATGTCGTTATATAATAATCTCCCCTTCTCCTTGATTTTAGTTATCTGGTCAACTGAGGTTAGAAAGAATTACCTACAATACTAGAGGGAGGGGAACAGTAAAGGGAGGGAGAAGGAGGGGCGCCATAGTCACATACCTTTTATTACAGCATACTGTGCCTAATTTCTCAATTCAGCTTTGTCACAGGTCTACGTAGGGGGAAAAACAGCAGGGGTTGGTACTATTCGCGTTTCAGGCATCTTCTGGGGGTTTGGACTGTATCTCCTGTGGCTAAGAGGGGATGACTGTAATTATTACTTATTTGCGTGTCCCCCACCAGCCAGGCATTGTACTGGGGGCAGGGGATACATTTAAGCCACTTAGGACATTGTGTGCCTCCAGGGAGTTTATGCGCTGGGAACTGGAGTCTTGACCAGTGGGCTCGGGAGATGGCTCATGGCAGAGAAGTCCCCAGAGACTGGTGCCTACTACCTCCAAGGTCAGGAACCCTGGACAGGGGTCTCTGACACAGAATGTTTTCCTTTTCAATAGGAAACACTCACCTTGTTGGAAGCAGAGTGGCTGGAAGATGAGAGAAGAGCGTTACCTACTTCTGCTGAGCAACTCCAGCCATCAGCTTCTACCACTTTCCGCACCTTCTGTGTTAGGCTCTGTGAGTCCCTTGAGGGGCCTGCAGCCTAGAGGTTTGGGGCTCCTGGGGCCAGAGGCACGGTAATCATCTGCTTGGTGAGTGGTGCTTTGTTGTCTGTTTTCTCACTGTGTGAGCTCTCAGCCATAGGAGATTTGGTCTCGCGCGGAGGGCATTCAGTAGTGGAGGGAACCCTGCATTTGTTAGGGGCGATGATCTCTGCAGCCTGTTGCTTTCCTTTTGCCATGTCCACTCCAGTTTTCCTCCTAGGGCTCCATGTGGAGTCTCATTGAGATAACTATGCAGAGTTTAAGATTTTTAAAAAATAAAGTGCTGTGTCAGGGACTATTTTGTTGTTGAGCATCTAAAGCAATCTGGATGTATCTCCTTTGCACCTTTTGGGAATGAACTGGGGAACCAGGATTCATTTAACTCTGAAAGGATTTGAGGTTTGCAAAGTCCTATTGCATTGATAGATTTCACACTAGGAAACCTATTCCTTAACTCTACAGAGTAGCCTCAAAGTGGCACCATATTAATTTCTTGGACAAAATCATGTCTATAACAACTTTTGGGTTGTTTTGTTTTTTTTTTTTCCTCTGAAATAGTGGGAAAATACATACAAGTAAAAAGGGATAAATTATTGGAAGTAGAAACGAATAGCTCTTTCATCATAATGCAGCAAGACCAAACCAGGTGTGCATTTTTTTTCCATAGGACAATTATACATTTGTGCAACAGAGCTACTCAGTAGGTTTCAGCCTTTAAAGAGAATCCAGCTTTTAGCTTTTTATTGATTTAGTGCAACTTCAGTCTTCCTGGGCTCTGCATGAGGTGTTGTGAGGGGGAGATGCTAATCTCAGATGGAATAGTAGTGTGATAAATGTCCGTGGGCCATGGTTTAAAAGGCCTCCATGTTGTTCTTTTGTCTCCATGTTTCTTGACTACAAATCTCAGAAGATGACAAAATGGCTCATATGTCTGGGTAAATAGAAGGCAATTACCTTGCTGAGTTGCTCTGTCCTGTTCTCTATCTGGCTGAGAAATGGTTCTGCAGGTGCAGTTTAAGTTCATGTTGACCTGGCTGCCTCATCAGAGATGCAGACTCTGAGAGCTGGAGGTTGGAGGGTCTGGGGACCTCTCACAGGCAGCGGCTGGGGCAGGGAGTGGACCACGATGGCTGAGAGGCCCATTGACCTGTCCCTTTGGCCTCTGATGTGCCTTGTCCGTGAAATGCAAGGATTGGTCAGGGAGCTTGCCTGAGGTTGCCTGAGAGTGACTTTGGTCTTCAGAACCAGGACATGTCTGGGGGAGAGTGAGTAGGGGCAAGGCAGAAAGGTGTCGTTCATTTTAAGAAACACAGGATTTGTTATCACAAAATACTTCCTCAAGAAATGTGTTATGGTTGTCGTCCGTGGGCAGTGCAACGCACTGCTGTTGTGGGAGGCGTGAAGAGGTGGAAATGATCCTAACCTGTCTTTGAGAATCCCAGCCTTCCTGATTCACGTGTAGATAGATACAAGATCCCGTGGGATCAAGTGTTGAATCTTGAGATCAGATGATGGAAACCTGGGATTATTTCTCATTCTCCTCCTGACCCTCCACAACACACAAGCCAGAGCATAAAGCATCGTGTTGCTTCCTGGTTTCCTCGGTCTTCCCTGTTGGCATCAACTCCAGGCTCCTGAGCGAGGCATGTGAACAAGCCTCCCTTTCCTATACGCCATCCCTCCCTCATCCTGGCCCCCCTGAGTTGTGTATGAACATTCTATTCCACCTCCTGGGCCCTCTTAGACCTGCTCCTCACCAGACAGCCTGTCCACACTTCAGGAGGTCTCCCAAGTGTCCCTTCTTCCTAACCAGCAGGTGTGTTGTAGGCTGGTATGTCTTTCCATCTGAGCTTACTGGGGTGTGAATCCCAGGGACCCCAGTCTCTCCTGTTAGTGGGTGATCTCGTGAGGACAAGGCAAGGGTTAGGCCCATCTTGTTCCATGCTGTATCCCCAGCATCTGACATTTATTGAGTGGTTCTGCATATTACATCTTGTTACTCCTCAGGGAAGTGGGTCTACTCTCACCTTCATTAGCACAGAAGGAAACTGAGTCTCAAAGAGCCCAATCACCCTGGCCAGGTGCTCGTGAGTGAATGATGGATGCCCTGTGGGTGAATGGAAGGACGAACAGACATAGAAGGAGGGATTCCACTGGGCCAATGCAGTTGTTCTTTCAAAGCACTGTGTCCCTCCTTCCTCGAGGGCATGTGGGGTGTTGTGCTGAGTGTCCTGTTAGTCCCCTCTCCTGCACACATACTTAGGGGGCAAGGAGTACAGCATCATTGTCGTTGTTGTCATCATCGTCTTTTCATCTCCAGAGTCTGGCTGGCATAAGAACTCCATGAAGGCTGCGGAAAGAAGGAAAGAACAAATTATGGCTGGATGGAGGGGGCTCACCTGGGCTGTACAGCATGCTTGGTGTGGTGGTGGAGGGCAAGTGAATTAAAGCGTCCCAAACAGTAGCAAGATTTAGAACGCACAAGATGAGGGTTAAAAAAAGTGCAAAAAACTGAATTTGCAAAATACCGGGTAGTCACCAGACATAGATCTTGACAGGATGTAGGCACTGCAGACCAAAGGACTGGGGGGCAGAGGGCGCTCGGAATTTCCCCAGTTGGATGTAATGCCTCGAAGGCTATTCCTCTGTCAGCTTGCTGTTTCTCTCAGGGTTTTAGCCACTCAACAAATAATTATGCAACACCCTTTCTATGCCTCTCCCAGGGGCAATGTCACCTCCCCAGGGTGTAAAAATCTGCTCTTGGGAGGTGAAAAGTCTTGTCCTTCAATGTGGAGAGGCCAGCCATACATGTGCCCTGTAAGCAGATTTCTGCACATTGTTAGAATTTCACCGTGAGGGGGATTAGGAAAGATTGTCTAAAAAGGCTCTTAAAAAAAAAAAAAAAAAAAGCTGAGATCTGAGCTGCTTCATACCAGACATTTCTCTGGTCAAAGTGTCCATTCCTTGCAGCTTCCTTTCTTCCAGGAAGATGGCATAGGCTGCAAAACAACAAGTAACCACATCCCCATCAGGAATCAGAAGTTCTATGAAGGGGCCATGCGACCACTAGGGGTGGAGTGTGGGTGCATCTCTAGTTATTTCAGGTCGGGGATCAGGCCATTGTGATGAGGGGACACTTGAGAAGAGGCTGGAAGAAGTGAGGGGTGAGCAGAGCAAGTGTTTGGAGGAAGAGCTCCCCAGCTGGGCAAAGCGTGGTGGAATTGGATGGGCGGGAGGCCACCGGGCAGGAGCGGGGCAGTGAGGGAAGCATGCGAAAGGAGGCTGGAGATGGCAGACCAGGTCACAGGGGCAGAGTGAAGGGTTCGGATTTTGCTGAGGGTCCTGGACCCTGTGACTCGGGGGTGTGACCTGACACAATTGCCTTTGCCTGGTGTCCCTCTAGCTGCTGTTTGGGGAGTGGATGTGGAAATGTACCTCATCTTTTAACATTAGTTCCTGGTCTGATAGACACCTGACACTGTTTACTGCATGCCAGGCCCGCGTTCCACACATGCCTTCTGGTTTACTGTCCTCAACACCGCAGCGCGGTGGGTCTGGTCTTGCACTCTTTGTACAGTTGAGGAAACTGAGCCCTGGACAGGGGACTAGTCACCAGCGGTAGAGCGGGGACAGGGGAGCGCTGTTTCAGGGTCCAGGTGGAGGTGGTGGTGGGTCGGGTTGGGACGAGAACTGGGTCCGGGCTGCTGTGCAGGTAGAGCTTGCAGGACTTGCAGAGTGGCTGGGTGGAGGGTGTGAAAGGCAGAGCCTCACAGAGGCCAGGATTTTACTCTGTGCTCCCTCATTCAGATACTGAGCCGAGGTTAACCAGGGGAGGGGCTGATTCCCCCCGGAAACCCATGCAGGAATGAGTCTTCCTTCCACCAGCTGCCCCCCCTTCTCGCTGGTGCCAGACTTGGCATACATGTTGCCTTCTGTGATTACTGATTTTCTATCCGTGTATCTTGCTGCCTTATCTGAGCTATAAATTCCTTTAGAGAGGAAATCTTTTTAAAAATTGTATTTTTTTTGAGGTATTGATGGTTTACAACATTGTGTATGATTTGGTGGTACAGGCTCACACCCCTTCAGATGCATGTTAGCATACCATGCCCACCACACACATCCATAGTCCTCCACGGTGGACCCTAGGATCCCTCCCCCTTTGCCCCCCACTCCTGCAACCCCCTCTGGTAGACTTAATTCTACAGTCAGATTTCTAGGTTTTGGTTTTGATTTTCTGTTCCTTTGTTTGGCTTCTCTATATTCCAAATATGAATGAAGTCATCTTTCTCCTTCTGACTTACTTGCTTAGCATCACCCCCTCCAGTGCTATCCATGTTGTCATAAATGGCAAGATTTCATCTTTTCTTACAGCTGAGCAGTATTCCAGTGTGTATACTTGCCACATCTTCTTAATCCACTCCCTGTCCTTGGGTAGTGAACATAGGAGTGCACATATCCCTTGGAATTAGTTTTTTGTATTTTTTGGTTAGGTACCTAAGAGTCGGATTGTTGGGTTGTAAGCTACATCTATTTTTAAAATGTTGAAAAAGTTCTATACTTTTTTCCATAGGGGCTGAACTGGTCTGTGTTCCCACCCACAGTATACAAGGGTTTCAGGAGGCAATCTTTTATTTTAATTTAATGTCTCCAAAAGGCAAGCAATGAGGCAGAATGGTTAAAAGTGTTGTGTGAGCTAAGGTGAGAGTTCTAAAGATTTATTTTTTTTATTTATGCATACAAGAACTGGGGTACAGGCCAGAGGTGTAGGGTGTGTGTGTGTGTGTGTGTGTGTATGTGTGTGAGTGAGTGAGAGAGAGAGAGAGACAGAGAGAGAGAGAGAGAGAGAGAGAAGATTCACCAGAGACAGAGTGGGGAGCAGAACAGGCAGATCTGCTGAAATACACTGCTGAGGGGAGCAGCAGGTGAGACAGGCGAGGTCTGCTGTGCCATGTGGCTAGCTTCCTGGACGGGGATCGAACTCGTGCTGCGATAACTTCATAGTGCTGAGACTTTAACTCCTGCATCACTGGGGAGGCCCCTAAAGTGAGAGTTCTAACTGCTTAACTTGTCATTGTCCTTTCCTCTGTCCTCTTTCTCTTCCTTTTCCTCCTTAATTTTTCTTTTTTCGGTCAAGTCTGCTTTTTGTGGCTGTGTGAGAGTGAGGTGAGACTTGTTTGCGTGGTGAGTGTCTTGTTTGGCTCTGGAAGGTAGTTGGTACCTGGTGGTTACTGTGCTGTGTGGCGCCCTCTCTCTTAGGTTTTGTGAGGTAAGCTCACCCCTCTGTCGGGGTCATCCACGTTGGCACACTTGTGGTGAGGGTATCATTTCCTCCCTTCCATGTCTTGGTCTTCCTTCATGTAAAAGGAGGAAGCAAGCCTTATTGAAGAGATGAGACAATGGAGACCCTCCAGTACGGGTTTGGGCATTATACATTATGTGATATTCTAAGTAGAGTTGGGGCCATGCGGGGTTGAGGGTGACGGAGAAACCATTTTATTTCACCCAAGGGGAGCAGGTGCCCAGCAGATCGTCTTGAGTAAGTGGAATCGATTCTGCAGCATGAGCAATACAAGATGTTTCTATAATCATTACCAAATTGTGTGGATCCAACCAGAATAAAAATGCCTGGAGCTTTGGCTGAGGGCCATGGGTGATCAGAGCAAGAAGCCTGGCACGGGAAGAAGGAGTAGAAGGCCAGGGCGTATCAGGGTAGCTGTAAACAGAGGCAATATGGCCACCTCTTTCCCACTCTGCCCTCCTGGGGCACTTTGTTAACTTATGGCATCATTCATTCCTGATTTTGATAGACAACTAACACTGATTGAGCGTTTTATTCCATGCCTGCCTGTGTGAACTAACACTGATTGAGTGTTTATTCCATGCCTGCCTATGTGGTCTACACACATTGTCTTGCTTATCCCTTCAACACCTCAGTGAGATAGTGCTGTTTTTATCTACATCTTACAGATGAGGAAACTGAGTCTTAGAGAGACCACTAACTGCCCAGGACCTCCCAGCTAGCAAAGCTGGGATTAGAACCCTGGCAGCCAAATTCCAGAACCCGTTCTTAATCATTATGCTGTACTTCTCTAGAGGTACCTGGATGCTACTGCAGAATCTTTCTAGCTGGTAAATTCATTCCCACCTGACTCCTTAAGGTGGGACTCAGGTTCATATTACAGTTGACATTCATTCATTCATTCATTTGTTCATTCACTCATGAATTAAACATTACTTTGGTACACCCAACATGTGGCAGGCACAGTTTAGGTACAGATGATTCAGTAGTGAATAAGACTCAATTCCTGCTTGGGGCTATATTTAATGGAAGAATCACTTCCTGTCTAGGACTCTAGTGGTTGGGAGGATTCAGAATATATGTGATTTGGGACTAATCTAGTGTCCCCTTCCCAGCATTGAACTCGAGTATCCAAATTGATGGCAGAAATCGGCAACAACCTGAAAAATGAATTATGATATCCCAGCATACACCTTGCCCAGAAATTGGACCACCTGCTACCTTTTTCTGACAATAGTGATTTAGCTCTTTGACTTTGGGACCAGTTATAACTGATGTGCAAACACTGCTTTCTCCTGCATCCATTCTCCTTTTCCTTCAGGACCTGGTGGGAAGGAGGGAGTCTCTGATCACAGAGAGGTTATGTGATCTGTCTGAGTCTCAGCTGATATGAGATAAGCTGGGTGTAAAACTCAGTTCTAACTTCTAGCTCTTTGTTTTTATCGTCTCATCATGCTGACATCTTAAAATCTTTAGGCTTTCAGTTTCCCCATCTATGAAATAAAAAAAAGTAAACCACATACCTCCTTCCCTCCCTCTCTCTCTGCCCCCTCCTACCTTCTTTCCTCCCTTTCCCCCTTTCTTCTCTCTCCCTCCTTTCTTTTCCTTTCTTCTGGATTACTAGAGAGACTACCATAGCCAGATATTATGTTAGAAGCTAGAAACAGTGCTTGGTAAACACACACGTACATACACACACTAATTAAAAGACAATCCATAAATGGGGGAAAATATCCGCAAGTCCTATGTGTAAAACTTGATATATAAAGAACTATCTACAACTCAATTAAAAAAAAACAAACAATCCGATGAAGAAATTGGCAAAGGATCTGAATAGATGTTTCTCTAAAGACTACATACAAATGGCTCATAAGCCCATGAAAAGAGGTTTCATGTCATTAGCCATCAGGGAGATGTAAATCAAAACCATAATGAGATACTGCTTTCCACCCACTAGGTTGGCTATAGTCAAAAGGAAGATGATACCAAATGTTGGTGACAATGTGGAGAAATTGAAACCCTCAAGACAGAGTTGTAAAATGATACTGTTACTTCGGATAACAGTCTGGCAGTTCCTCAAAAAGCTACCATAAAATTAACATAGTTCTCAGAATTTCTACTCCTAGGCATACTAATCAAGAGAAATGAAAACATGTACAAAAAATCTTGCACATAAGCACAAGGCATTATTTGTAATAGGCCAAAAGTAGAAACAATATGAATGCTCATCAAATGATGAATGGATAAACAAAATGTGCTATATTCACCCAATGGAATATTACTTACCCATTAAAAAGCACGGAAGCACTGATACATGCTAAGCATGGATAGACTTTGAAAACTTATGCCAAGTGAAAGTATCAATCACAAAAGGCCATATACCATGTGGGTTCATTTTTATGAAATACATGGAATAGGCAAATACACAGAAACAGAAAGTAGATTAATGGATTACCTAGGGCTGGATGGGCAGGGGGCGCGGAAATGAGAGTTACTACTAATGAGTATCAGGTTTATTTTCGGGTGATGAAAATGTTCTAAAATTGTGTTGATGGTTGGGTAATTTGGTGAATAAAGTGAAAACCAACGAATATGTATACTTTAAGTTGGTATATAGTGTGATATGAGAATTATGCCTCAAAAAAGTGATTACATATATATTTTAAAAACCCTAGCACAGTCTCTGCCCTTGTGGAAAACTTAATCTTGTTGGGGAAATAAATATTAAGCAGGTAATTATAAGGAGATTTCTAGTTACAAACTATGGTAAATGCTATGAAGGGAATGAACTGCATGTTAAAAAAGAGACTAGCGGGGGCTAAATGGTTAGAGAAGAGGTTTTAGGGGAGCTCTAACATCCAGGTGCACTATCAATGATCTCCCAATAGTAGTGGCTTAAACAAGCTTATTGTTCAGTTTTTGCTAATATGGTCATGCAGGTGTGAGCCATCTTAGACTCTGATAGAAAGCTGCTATTTCAGGGATTTTCTAGCCTGTGGCTTTGTCCTTCCCTTGTGGGGAGGGGTGATCCTCAAATGCATGGTCCATGATGGCTCAGAAGTAAGGAAGGGGCCACACTCCTTCCATCCAGATAGCAGCCACGTGATGCCAGGTGTCCATGTGCCCAGGGAAAACTTAGGGATCCTCTGACCACTGGAGGAGGGGCATACAGAAGTGGGGTGAACCATTCTCCCTCATGCCATGGGTAGCTTTTCTGAGGAAGTGAGGTTGAAGAAGAGAACCCCAGGAAGACTTGGCATTAAAGAGAAGCTACACTGCCTGGGAACATTATGTCTAAGGGAAGGACCAGCTCTGATGTTGAATGATATACCTGACTACCGTGCTCATCCCTCCAGATGCTCAGGACTCAGCGCAGGACCAGACCAGGCACTGGGCAGCAGCTCACTGGGGTTTTCTCTCTGGTATTTTGCAGTGCAGAAATGGTTCTAGAAGGTGAGGAGGGGACTCTGCGCAATCTGGAAGCCCTATGTGTATCCTCAGCTTTGAGAACTGAATTCCATGGGTTGTGTCAGTGTCAGACCTGTGAAATTCAGTTCTTCAGCTGGGATATCTCTGTCACCGTGGACTCAAGAGACACTGAAATGCACCAGCCCAAGGTCAGCTGAAGAACTTGGAAGCCTGGAGGCAGTAGGACAAAGTCTTAGGCTCTGAAAGAATCAGGAGGGTGGTTTCTGGGAAAAGCACTCCTTTAATTGAGAGAAGACTGAGCTCTGGGCTGAGCTGGGGGTCCAGGACCCTCACGAATGCTCTTGGCTCCTCTTCATTCTAGCTGCTGTGGCTCCTCCTACTTTGCACGTGTTGATTACTTACCACCACCCAAGAACTGCACTAAGTGCTTTACATGTGGTTACAGGAGACTTGTGGGAAAATAACTTTAATAAGACTTGAGATATTGACACTGCCGGGCAGGGATTCCACCCTTCTTCATAAAATCAGCTGGAATTAATAGAATATGACAAAGTGTCTGTTCATGTGGATCTGAGGTTAGTGGCCTCTTTTAAAGGGGAGAAGTACAGGCACATCCCTTGTGTACCTGTGTAGCTCCTGCCCCCTTGAGTTGAATGTCCACTGCCTTGCCTTCTATCAGCACACAGGGCTGCATTGTGTCATTGCATTACAAGCAAAGCAAAATGAATTGACTTGACCATGACCCCCAGTTTCTCCCAAGGAAATGCCATATAATGATTTGAAGCCCCAATAACCCCTACTGGGTGTGTTGGTTAGTTACACGCTGTGGACCAAGCTCATCTGCTGCTTCTTGGTCACCATGTCAGCTGAATCTGCTCTGAGGTTGAGTTTGCTATGATCCTGATGATTTCTCTGTAAGTAGAGGGCTGAGGGCCATCTGAAGTAAGATTTGGACTTTATTGGACTTCAGATTTGCTGGGTGATCAGGAAGGAGTGTGTGTTACCTCATGGAATCTCATCTTTGCTCCCTCTCTTTCTCTTGTCCTGAAATATCCATCTCATCATAGTCTGCAGAGTGGAGGCTGTCTGGCCCAAACAGGGGAGCCCAGCACAAGGAAGGGGCCTCACAGCATGAATGTCCTTACACAGACACCTCTTGAACACCCACTCTACTCACGTGTGATCATAGCAGCTCCCAATCTAGCCTCATCTGTAAATAAGGACACAGGGACAAAAGAGTGTCCTATCGAGAAGCGTAACTACTTCCTGTAGCGGCAAAAGAGTGCTGGGCTCTGCTGGAAGCCGGTGTGGAAGCTCCCTGGGCTGTGCCCATCTTAGCAAGGACTTTCCCCACCCCGGCTCTGCTCACTTCCGCCATTTGCTTGTAAGACCTTTAGCCAGTGACTCATTCTAGAACCAGAGCATTGGTGAAACTCAGCTGAGACCAGAGGTCAGGGTCTTCAGTCCCAGAGAGTGGGAGGAAATCCAGAATCTACACCAGAAGCTCTAGATTCTCTTTCAGACCATTTGTACTGTGATCACTTTCTTAGACCCAGAATGCTGATTGACCACAACGGTTCGTTCTTACATACAGGTGAAGTCTTCCTAAAGCAAACCTAGTAACACACACACACACACACACACACACACACACTCACTCTTTAAAAAAATGATTTGGTGGGTTTCTGAGAAGGAGGCAAAAATTCACTCTATGAAAGAATCCTTTATGCAGTTCCTAAGAGGATTTGTATGAAGATTCCATTGAGTAATGCATTTCCTGAGAGTTTTGAGGTTGTGTTTGTTTTTATCAAACCTTATTTGATG
This sequence comes from Talpa occidentalis, assembly GCF_014898055.3. NCBI lineage: Eukaryota > Metazoa > Chordata > Mammalia > Eulipotyphla > Talpidae > Talpa > Talpa occidentalis. Next base: position 85,543,799 of record NW_023605305.1, read on the forward strand.
TAAATGAAAAAAAAAACAGGCTAACAAAATACTTTGGATAGTATGATTCAATTTACTTAAGTTTATAAATGTTTATAGGAATACATGCATTGAAAGATGTCCATCAGCTTTTTAACAGGGATTGCCTGTGGGGTGTTGCAAATTGACATGTGTTTTTCTTTCTTTGTATTTTTCTCTCTTATCTGATTCTTACACCAGCAAGGAACAATAAAGTTCTTGAAGGAAATTTCACACACAATCCTCATGAGTCTGTGGCTTTTGTTGAAAGTCATTTGTGACAGATCATGGAGCAGTGGGTGGTGATGTGGTCATGAAGGCAGTGACTATAACCCAGTATTTACAGTTGTCTCCCTTTATCCCTGGGGTTCTCAGACTGCCCCCCCGCCCGCATATGTACTGTTTTTTTTTTCCCCTCTACATACATGCCTATGATGGAGTTTAATTTAAATATCAGGCACAGTAAGAGATCAGCCACAATAACAATAGGACAATGTTAACAGTACACTGTCATAAAAGCTGTGTGAATGTGGTCTCTTTCTTAAAATATCTTATTATACATAATATTTTTGGAAGAGGGTGATGGAGGGTTGTGACCAAAACCACAGAAAGGGAAGCCATGGATAAGGGGGGACTGCTATAGTGTAAATTTTTTTTTTTAATAGAGGCATGTTTTATTTATTTGTTTGTTTGTTTGTTTATACATGCACTGGATACAGTCAGAAGCATGGGAGGGTGAGAGAATTCACCAGAGCCAGAGCGGGGAGCAGAGCAGGCAGAAGTACCGAAGTACACTGCTGAGGGGAGCAGTGGGCGGCAGGAGAGGTCTGCGTGCCATGTGGGATCCTCCTCTGGTGGCCGGGGAGCAGCCGGGGATCGAACTGGCGCCGCAGAGGCCACAGGCAGCTTCGCAACCCAGCGCTCAACTGCTGCGCCACCGGGGAGGCCCGTGTAAATTTTTTTTTTAAAGGGGAAAGAGTGTGTGTAAGTCCAGTGGGTCATACATGACAAGACAGCTGTGAAGACAGGTGATTCTTTTCTCCCCCTAATTTATGTTTTCCTGCCTAAGAAAGAAAAAATAAACCTCAATGTATGTACTACTTTCCAAGAACCGATCCATCTTGTAAACCAGTGGGTTTTGAAGTGTATTTTCTGGATGAACTTTATTACCTGGAAACTCGTGAAGGCTATAAACACTTACAGAATAAGACTTACTGAATAGGAAACTGGGAGTGGGTACCTCCAGTTTTTGTTTTAAGCCCTAAGACTGACAAATGTACACTGACATTTTAGAGCTTCCGGGGTCAGTGAAGGGACATCCCCGTGCCACTAAGTGGAAATGACCTGGTGTTCTTGAAAGATGCGGGTTTGCCCCGACAGGTGTGCAGACAGGTATGCCACACATCGCCTCTCTGAGAGATGAACAGGGGACAAAGCCATATTCCCACAGTGAAGGTTAGCGTTCTGTTTTTAAGATGCTAACTTTCATTGCATGAAATCACCTGCAGAGATTGTGAATTAAGGCAGATTTCTGGGTCGTTCTCCTGGCCCACAACTTCAGCATCTCCTGGGATCTGTCATTTTGACCGTCCCCCCCAAAGGATCCCATCAAGACCAATGCTTGGAGCACTTTATTTTAGGCTTTTCATTCTTTTTCTCCTTCCCTTCAACCTCTCACCCCATACTTATGTCTCTTCTTTTCATCTCCTTTTCCTCCGTGCTGTGACGGATGGGGTTTCAGAAGCAGATTTGTTGTTCTTTCGGCTCTGCTTGGCAGAGAACAGGTCAGACACTCCTGAAGAGGTGCCTGGGGAGTAGCAGTAATAATAATGGAAGTATTGATTGGCCATTCTCCAACAGGTGAACGTCATCGTTGATTATTTCACACAGATGGGACTCAGAGGCAAGCTGGACACCTGTTCAATAGCGGCTGCCTGTTCGCGTGACCTGGTGTCTGATATTCAGAGATTTACGGACACAGTGGTTTCCTAAGTCCTCCCAGACATCAAACCTTCATTACTTAGAATAGAAGATCCCCTTATTAAGATTCTGCAGAAACAGAACTAACAGGATGTATGTAGCATGCACACACACACATGTTGTAGGGAATCAGTTCATATGACTATGGAGATTGGCGAACGCGAAGGTCTGAAGGGTGAGTTGGCAAGCAGGATACCCAGGAATGCCGACAGGAGTTCCAGTCAGAGGCTGAAGGTCTGGGACCTAGGAAAACCAATGGTTCTAGCCAGAAAGAGCTGATGTTTCCATATGAGTTGGAATACAGGGAAACATCTATGTCCCAGCTAAAGTGGTCAGGATGAAGGGTTCCCTTGACCTTCAGAAAGTCAGCCTAGTTCTAGTCAGACCTGCACCTGATCAGCTGGGGCCCATCCCTGTTAGGGAGGGCAATCTGCCCTCTATCCATTTCAGTGCTAACCTTGTCTTGAAGCTTCATCAGGACACACCATGAATTGTGTTTGAGTTTCTGGGCAACCTGCAGCCCAGTCAAGCTGACATACAAAATCAGCCTCCTCAAGTCCTTTGTTTCTTTTTTCACATCTTGACTGTCTTGCCCTCCTCTTAAATACTATTTCAGAGAGTCCATTTTGGGGCATCTGTGTCTGGAAGGTCGGAGAATCTGGGAAATGCTCCTGGGGCCCGAGAACTTTGTTTTGTGTCCATTTCCTCTTTGCTTTTCGTAGCACTAAGAGGCTTTGGAAAAGTGTCATTGCGAGAATTTCTGTCTTGCCCCATTCCCTGGGGCAGCTTTTCTAAACAGATGAGCAAACTTTTGTTATTCCTGAGAAAGTACAGGCAATATAATTACCACTTTCCTGTGAGGGGCTTACAAGGCTCCAGGTGTCTTATATATAAGGAAAGCGATTATCTCCATTTTCCAGATGAGACAGCTGAAGCGTGGAGAGTTCATTGACCTTGCTGACATTTGTCACCGACAGGACAAGAATCAAAGCTGCTAATCAGAGCCTGTTTTCTTTTCACTAAAGTTTGTACTGGGCTTTAACGGTTTCTAAGGCACGTTAGCATACATTATTATATTTACAGAACATAGCATTCCCCAGAGAAATAGCTATTATAGCCATCATTTTAGAAATGGGAAAATGGAATTTTCAAAAGGTTATGTGACTTGTCTGTCTCCTGGGTCCTCCAACTAGTTCCTGGTTAAACTGATCCACAATCTCTGTAATAAAAAGAGTTCTTATCTAAAAAAAATTCATAGGAATACATATACATTTTTTTTTAAAAGGGGCATGTATTTTTATTTATTTATTTATTTGTTTGTTTGTTTGTACATGCACTGGGTACAGTCAGAAGCGCGGGAGGGTGAGAGAATTCACCAGAGCCAGAGCGGGGAGCAGAGCAGGCAGAAGTACCGAAGTACACTGCTGAGGGGAGCAGCGGGCGGCAGGAGAGGTCTGCGCGCCATGTGGGACCCTCCTCCAGTGGTCGGGGAGCAGCCGGGGATCAAACCGGCACCGCAGAGGCCACGGGCAGCTTCGCAACCCAGCGCTCAACCGCTGCGCCACCGGGGAGGCCCCGGAATACATATACATTTAAAAGGCAGGAGAGAAAAACAGATGCCCTGCCTTAGTTTCTCTATGTGACTAAAGCAGAAGTGTGTATACATTGAACCTATTCTGTTTTTTTTTTTTTTCTCCTCTGTATCTTTGGTTGGCAGGAGTGAGTTCTTATACGTGATTGTTTCTACCCTCTGGCTCAGCCACTTGTTAAGATATATTAAAATGACATTGCAGGCTGCTTTTAAGACACCATCATGCATCTTTGCTCTGGGTCTTGCAATGCTTCTGAGAATGGTCTGATTCCATTTATCACTGGGTGATCAAAGTGTTTTCTGGTTTGAAAAGCTAACTTTTCTTATTATAAAAGTGATATGCATTTACTGCAAAGAATTTTGAAAATGGCTGGTACTATCAAAGAGAAAACAATTTAAACTATAAAAAAATTAAGATGAAAAGAATAGGTATTTTCTTTTACTGGGAACTTAGAAATTTTTGCAAATCATAGGGTAGAAAAGTGTTGCCTATACTCCCATAGATGATCATTTTGGGTGACTATTGGGTTAGCAATGAGCAAGTCCACCACGAGATACTTGCCAAGGTGTAGTGTGGGTCTTACTTGACTTGAGTAGTCTGTTTCATACAGAGGCCAGCAGCCAGCAGCTGGAAATTGCTGTTTCTCACATTTAGAAGTGAACCTGCAAACCTCATCTCTCACTCAATATAACACCATCTAACACATGCTAACATTTTTCATCAATATTAGTGTCACCACAAAGTGCCGTTAAAATAGAAGCGATTTCATACATTATTTATCTGCAAAGTATCCAGCAAGTCCTTCTTTTCCTGGAGAGCTGTCTCCTTGGCATTTATAAATTGGGTAAAATATCTGCAGCTCACTGGGTTTGTCTTCTCAGGCCATGGCAGAGAGAGAGGAGGATCTGGGACCTGTTTGGGCTGAAACAACTTGTGGCATCTCTTCACACAACTTTGACATTGCTTGGATGCAGGGGAGCTGAACCAGGCTGGAGAATGGAAATTCTGAAAATAATGGCTGCACCTCACTTCCTGAAAACATGTCTCTACTTGGCAGGCGCTCAAAAAGGAACCAACATTCATTCACACCTTTCAGTGGTGCCTGTTTCTAGAGCTGAAGTCTGAAGCAGCAATTCACAGATGTGTTTTGTGCGGGACTGGGCAGGGGTGAGGTGAGTGAGGGCCTAGGATGCAGAGATGAAGGACCCATCCATTCTCTGGATTGTATGTTATTGCATGGCCTGCTTTTGTTTTTCCCTCATTAGCTGTAATATTTAAAATTTGGGATATTTATTCAACAAAGATTTTCTGATCACTTCTGTGTGCTGGGTGCTATTTTAGCCATGGGGAATACAATAATGAACAAAACTGCCATTACTGTCTTCAAGTTACTGATATTCTTGTACAGGAGAGACTTCCTATAGAAGTCTGGCTTTCTGGCTCCATGAAGTCTCAGAACTGACAATTCTGGGTGGGCTTTTCTTGATGATAATCATCACCCAATGCAGGAGCCACTGCCTCCCTTTCAGCTGGAGTGTGAGCTCTGCTGCTTGTCACATTCCCTATTGTGTTTGTCATATTCTCTATCCACATGGGATCTCAATGGAGTAAATACCACTATTATTGTTGTTGCCATTTTGCAGGCAGTAATCTGAGATTCAAAGAGGTAAAGTGACTGGACCAAGGTCTCTAGGCATAGAAGGGGCATGAATCTGAGGTCAGAGTGGGGTCTGGAGCATGTACTGTGTGACTACAGAGGCTGAGGTCATGGCCTCCATGCAGAGCAGTGTCTCTGGAGGCAGGGACATAGAAATATCACCAAGCAAAACCACTCAACTCCTCTAAGGTCAAATTAGAGAGATGTATTAGCAGTAGTGATGTCAACCTTCAACTAGGATGACTCAAACAGAGTTTCATAATGAAACTACAAAGGCGCGGGTACTGTGTAGGGAAACCACAACACCAGATTAGTAATAGTGGGCTCCTGTGGCCACTCCTGAGCCTTCAGGGGCAGAGGAAGGGGTGGGCTACAGGAGTCAGGGAGAAGGGACTGTGAAGAGGGCTGACTTTCTTGAGCTGAAGACTTTGGATGCATTGAACCTCTAGGGACAGCACAGGGCGGGAACATGGAGCAAAAATACCCCAACTCCTCCATTTCTCTCAACTCCTTCCTATTGGTCTGCTAGTGCCAATCCCAGCAGGAAGTCAGAGGGCAAGGGAACCACTGATCTGCCCTACAGGCTCTGGAAACACAAAGCAGCGTGCAGAGCAGTGGCGGAGAGTGTACAATGAAGGACATGTAGCCCAAGGGGCAAGTCCAAGCCAAGGGCGTTTTAGGGGACAGGTAGTGTTGATCGTTAAGGGACAAAACTAAGATAATGGTGAAATCAAGGTCAGCTTTGATGGGGTTGGGAATATCTCTTCCTCCTTCTGCTCTTCTCTCTCTTTCTCCCTGCCATCCTTGATGGACTACCTTTATACCAGAAAAAGTGTTGATGTCATGTTGGAGATGCTTCCAGTTTGCAGCACAGGACTTAAAAATTTCGATGACCTTCCAGTGGACAATCCTGAACTATGAACTGTGCATGGTGGTACCACCTTCAGGTTTTCCCTAGCATTGGCAGAGTGCACCAAACCCTCTCGTACAAATCTGTGTCTTAAAATCTCCAAACAGCTCTGTGGTTAAATTTCTCCTCTAAAATCTATTCTGCTTAATCTTTCTTGTCAAACATAGTATATCCTTCTAAATGGAGTCATATATTACCCACCACTAATAATCATGTCTTGCTTGCTTTCAGAATTCTCAGTTTCTGAAATCAACTGGACCATGACTTGGATCTTCAGTTGGTTTATCTCAGCGTGTTTCAGTCATCTTTACATATTTTCCACAGCCACCTCAGGGGTGTTTATGAATAGCCCTGTCAGCATAAGCAGGAGTAATAAGGTCAGGAACACTGCACTGAACACTCCAATGGTGTGCAGGCCTGTAACAGCTGACTCGGCACCAGTGTGCTTCCGAGAATCGTGGTGTGTGGGGGGAGCTGCAATTGCTGGGTATGAATGCTCCTGGCTGGAACAAGGGGTCATAATAAAGGTGTGTGATGCTAGGGATTGGACACCTTTGAGCCTTTCCCCCTCTTCTTCCTTGTTAATGGCATCCCAATATTGTCACAGTATAGGCAAGTCCTGAACCTCAAAGGGGGCTGGTCTCTCCAGTCCCAGCGAGCAAATTCACTGGTCCAGCCCAGGCTTGACATCACCCCTTTAGCAAAGGTTGGATTAGCAGGGGGCATGGGGTGCAGTTCTGACCAACAGGATGGGAAAAATGTGCTGTGGATATTACTAGAATAGGCTCTTTTTTACTCCCAAAAAGAGTCACAAAGGAAAAATAGTTGCCTCTTCCTGCGTTGGACTTGTCATAGCCGCTTGCGGTGTCTGCAACAGAGGCAGTCAGGTCATGATGCCTCATGCCGAGGATGGGAGGGTGCAGAGGTGCTTTATTCTGTCTTCATCCAGGTAAGCCCTGAGTTAGCCCATGCGAGTCCTCTCCTACACAGGTCTTTTAAGTTGGCACAGTGCATTTCTCTCTGCTGACACCAGCAGGTGCAGGGGGCTCAGATCTTCATGCATCAGACAAGTATGTGGAATTCAGGGGTCAAAGTGGGGAGGGGGAACATGATTTTAGGTTTTGTTTTTAAAATCAAGTTTTATTGATTCACTCTTTGTTCATGAAACTATATAATTTGGGGGTTAAAAAGCTTCATACCTTGGGCCTCCCCGGTGGTGCAGCGGGTTGAACGCCGTGCTGTGAAGCTGTCCGCAGCCTCTGCAGTGCAAGTTCGATCCCGGCCAGCGGGTGAGAATCCCACATGGCGCAGCAGACCTCTCCTGTCTCACCTGCTCCCCGCAGCAGTGTATTTCAGTCAGTCTGCCTGTTCTGGTCCCCACTCTGTCTCTGGTGAATCCTCTCACCCTCTCGCACCTCTGGCCTCCACCCCCACTCTTGAAATAAATAAATCTTTAAAAAAAAAATAAGCTTCCTACCTCGATACATGTACTCAACTTATTCCAGAGTCAATACCTGATCCCATTATCCCCCCTTCCTTCTTCTCACCCCCTTCCCAATATATCTGTAACCTTGGCAACCATTATATTTTTCAGTGTCTAAGAGTTAGTTTTCTTGTGCTTTGTCAGTTGGTTTGCTTTGGTTATTTATATCCCACATATGAGAGAAACTATCCAGTAATCTTTCCCTTTCTGACTAATTTCACTTAGCATCGTCACCTCAAGTTCTAGTCAGGTTGTCACCTTTTTGAATAGCTGCGTAGTATTCCTTTGAGTCTAGATTCTCAATTTCTTTTTTTTTTTTTTTAAAGATTTATTTATACAAGAACCGGGCTACAGGCCAGGTGCACGAGAGGGTGAGAAGATTCACCAGACACAGAGCGGGGAACAGAACAGGCAGACTGATGAAATACACTGCTGAGGGGAGCAGCGGGAGAGGCAGGAGAGGTCTGCCACGTCATGTGGGTATCTCCACGGCTAGCAGGGATCAAATCGACACTGCAGAGGCTGCAGAAAGCCTCACAGTGCTGCATTCAACTGCCTGCGCCACCAGGGAGGCCCTAGATTTGCAATTTCTTTATCCAATCTTTTGTCTATGTGCATTTGACTCCACATCTTGGCTATTGTGAATAATATTGTTATGAACATAGGGGTGCAGATATATTTTTGAATCAGTGTTTTCATATTCTTTGGATCAGTACCTTGAAGTAATATTGTTTGATCATATGTATTTAACATTTTTGGTTTTTTAAGGAATCTCCATACCAGTTTCCACAGAAGTTGCATCAATTTACATTCCTACCAAGAGTGAATGAGGGTTCCTTTTGTCCACACCCTTGCCAACGCTTGTTGTTTGTGGTATTTTGGATATGGGCTGTTCTCACAGATGTGTGGTGATAGCTCACTGTGGTTTTGATTTGCATTTAAGGGTAACATGATTTTAACACATTGCCTATACCTGCTGAAAACAGCATGTGCAGAAACAACAATAGAGGTTATGGTGAGAGCAGCATAAACACTGAGACTTTCCTTCACTTTCTCCCTCTTTCCAACCTTGGCAGGGGCCAGCTGATTACACATCCCCCACACACTTGTGCATTCCCCATTTGCCTGCTTGCTTCTTTGATCTTTTTTATTTTCTGTCTGATTCTAAATAAAAACGAGACTGGCCTTGGAGCTGGTCTGCACTTTCTTAGTGTAGTCCCTCTAGGCTTCTCATTGTTCTGCACATATACTCTGAGTAATCCTTTTTCATTTTTTTTATTTCAAAACTAATGCATGAATGTAAGAGTTCAATGGAAGTATTAAGACTAGAAATTGGATGTCTCTTGTAATTCTCTACCTCCTAACTACATAATACACTATAATATAATATGTTTAAAAAAAAGGGTCGGATTCTATATACATCTCATGTCTTTTGCATGAATACATGTAGATCTATTCTTTTTATTAACTGCATAATATTAACTCTATTCTTTTTATTAACTGTGTAATATTCCAAAGCATGAATCTAATTATGCTTTGTAAGACTTAATAGGGGTGTGCTTCTGAAAATGTGAAGTTACCCATGGGTAACTATATTCATGAGCCCCATTGCTGCCATCAGTCCTTTCCAGCAAGTTTTGCTGTCATCTGGAGAGACATGGCTTGGAGGAACCACTTGACACAATGGAAGGGATGCAGGATTTGGGGTCCGCTCTACCCTGTTCTAGCTGTATGATATTGGGGAAAGTGATTAAAATCCTTTATACCTCACTGATCTCATCCCTTAAAAAAAGGATAGGGCCTCCCCGGTGGTACAGCAGTTGAGTGCTGGGCTGCAAAGATGCCCAGCTGCCCGCAGCCTCTGCAGTGCCGGTTTGATTCCTGGCAGCCCCTGGCCGCTGGCGGGGGTCCCACATGGTGCACAGACCTCTCCTGCCATGGCTGCTGCTCCCCTCAGCAGTGTACTTTGTCGATCTGCCTGTTCTGTTCCCCGCTCTGGCTCTGGTGGGTTCTCTCGCCCTCCCGTGCTTCTGACTGTACCCAGTGCTTGTATAAATAAATAAATAAATCTAAAAAAAGAAAAGGATAATAAAACCTACCTCTTAAAGTTGTTTCAAGAGTTAGAAATAACAGCAAAGCATCCACCTCCTTAATAGCTGTTCAATGAGTGAGTTGTTCTCGGAAAGGAACCTCAGGAACTAGTACAAACCTCTTGATTATCCTCAGTGAGGATAGTGGACAAATATATGCATGTGTACTTGTTAGTCTGAAACAATTTTTTGACACCATGGTGCTACTGTCCCGGAATGGTGCAAAGGAAGTCCAAGGAAACAAATTATCTAAATTCATCTTTGTGTCCCTCCTGAGAAGAAGATTCTTTAATCTTGAACATCCATGGACAGAGATCTGCAGATAGACTTTGAGCAATTTATTAACAGAGAGGACAGGAAAAGACTTCATTCAGAATAAGAAGATCTCAAGAGACTGGAGAGACAGGCTAAATCAAACAGCAAATTTTACTAGGGAAAATGTGAAATTTAACCATTTGGTTCCTTTCTCTCTTCTTTTTTTGCACAACACAGATGGGAGAAAGGTAACTTAATAACAGGTATGAAAAATACTGAAGGGCTTTTTGAAGCTGAAATTCAATATGAAGCCAGAGTGTGGTGCCACTGTCTCAATAAGCAATTGTAATCTTTATCCTCATAAAAGGAAGCAGGAAATTCAGAAGGAGGAAGGTGTTGCCTCCCTGCAGTTTGTCTTCATCAGACCACAAACTGCAACATTAGGTTGGCCAGTGACTGGCATGCAGGTTGAAGCTTCCTGTTTGCATGCCCAAGGCAGACACCACTAGCATATTCCACAGAGTTTAGATAGAGACTGAGTCCTCCTCAACACAGTCTTCAAGGCAGCCAGAATGTTTTGAATGGAGCTGGCATGTAAGATGAAATCTTTACTGAGTCAATGGACTGCAGGCTGCTCCTGGGACCTCCTTCGAGGGGAGAAGCCCAAGCTCACATAATGGGATCCAGCCTTTATCTAGGCAAGGGTTGGAACCCAAGGGCTGCCAATCCAATCTTTAAAGAACTTTCGCCGAATACAAACCAGCTTGCTCACTCCGATTCTCTCTTAGGAATTTAACCTGGGAAATCAATCGGGCAGTTGGTGGCAGACCCAGGGCCTGAAATGTTCATAGCGAGAGACAGAGGGGGAATAAGGAACACGAGAAAACAGAAGGAACAACAAGGAGGCAGGAACTCCCAGAAAGAGAGGGGGAGGGGCTAAGGAACTGGCCTGTGGCAGTAGAAAGTGGAAGCAGGGGCAGGAGTGCTGAGGGCTATTGCTTTGCTGTTGAGGGTCTGGTCGGACCTCTTGTCCTCTGGCCTTAAACTTGGGGCTCCTCTTTTGCTTTTTTTGTTTTTAAGTCTACAGTAAACACCTATTACTGGAAGTGTCCGAGGGGTTTTTCTTTCTTGTAAACCCAAACCCAAATGTCTGCTCAGGTTTCCTTGTCTGGTTCTGGGTGTCATATTGGCAAACCAGAGCAGGAACCCCGGAGAGAAACTAAGCAAGGAAAATGAGCTGGAGGCCCCCACACAGGAGGGGTTTTCAAAGGAACCAGAGATACTCAGATATCCAGACCAGAGATACTCAAAGTGGGACCCCTGAGCAGCAGAAGCAGCTGCAGGGGGAGTTTTAGGGGTATCTCTTAGAGATGCAAATTTCTGGATTCACCCTAGATCAGCACAATAGGAAACTCCAGGGTGGCCCAAGGTCACTGGTTTTAGTAGGATCACATCTGAATGTGGGCCTGTACCAGAATCGGGCTTGGAGAAAGCCCAGGCAGAAAGCCAGGACCATCTCTAGTTACTTGAAGGAATGTTAAGTGAGGTGTGACAAGAAGGATCCCCTGAGGGCAGTGCTAGGTTTCAGACTTGGCAGAGGAGTGTGAGCAGCAAACCCGTTCAAGGAGGGGCCAGCTGCTAGATCCCATGGAGGCCTGTGAAGTCCATAGGGACAAGAGGAGACTGAAAGCAGAAGTATGAGTGGGGAAGCTCTGTAAATCAGGAACAGCACTGAGGACAAGCATCAAGGCCTCTTCACCCCCATGTTGCTATGGGGACTGGGGTTGGGGCAGGGACACGCTAAGGTGTGTCTACGAGCCCAGGTGGTCTTCTTGCCATAGATCAGATCTAGGATCCTGGTCTCCTAACACGTGAGACCAGGATCCCACTTTGGGGTTTGCTTCTACCCCTACCTCTAGATCCCAGCCCTTTGCTAAATTCATCAGCAAAGGCAGAGACGCCAGCACTGGGGCAGAGAAGTGGAGGCGACTGATAGAGACCCACCCAAACCTCTCGGGATAGGTACATTCAGTAGGTGAGAGTGTTGGCCCCAGAGTCAGAAGACGCGCTATGTATTGACAATTGAGTGACCTTGAGTGTGTGACTCTCTCTGCCTTGCTTCCTTGTCTCTGACATCGAGACCTAGACTACTGGGTCCCTTCCTGGGTTGCTTTGGGTAAGAGATAGTAACACCATGTCCAGTCAGTCCATTTAACCACCGTCATCACTATTGTTGTCTTTCATTGAACTCCTTCAGTGCCTGTGAGGAGGGAAGGTGGATTGATCCTCCCCCACCCCCATTTGACAGCCCCAGGAATGGAGGCAAAGGACGAAGGAGACCCAGGCTGACCTCACTGCATCCGCATTAGTGGCAGAATAAGCCTAGGATTTGATCTTTCTGATCTGTGGTGGTCAGGACAGACTCTGTGTGTGCTTTTTAGAAAGAGGGATAGAATTAATTATTAATTAAATTTGTTCAGATTCAGGTTTTAGAACTTTTAATTTTGCTAAAGCAAAACATTAAGACATAGACTTGATATTTTTGGAAAAGACAGTATTTGTTTATGAAATAAATTCTACAAAGAGGTGTGTGGTGAAAACTAAGTCTCCCTTCCACATCCTAAGCTCAGTGTCCAGGTCCCTTTCTTATGATGGATGCTGGCACCTTTTTTTTTTTTTTTTTAAAGATTTATTTATGTATACAAGCACTGGGTACAGTCAGAAGCACGGGAGGGTGAGAGAATTCACCAGAGCCAGAGCGGGGAACAGAACAGGCAGACTGATGAAGTGCACTGCTGAGGGGAGCAGCGGGTGGCGGGAGAGGTCTGCGTGCCATGTGGGACCCTTGCCTGGTGGCCGGGGATTGAACTGGTGCTGCAGAGGCTGTGGGCAGTTTCGCAGCCCAGTGCTCAACCACTGCGCCACCGGGGAGGCCCGGATTCTGGCACCTTTCATGCACGTTCAAGCCTAGCAGGTGTAGGTCTCTGGGCATAATTTCCAACACTCTTATGTTTCTGCCCTTTGTTTCTCTCTCTCTCTCTCTTTCTGTGTGTGTGTAGGGAGGGCAAGGCTGACTTTTTGAGGGAAGTGATGTTGTGGGATCTAAACTTGCCCTTGGAAAGAGAGGCCAGTCGGTCTTGGACAGTACCCATGATAGGCCAAGTGCTCCGAAGCTGCTGTCCACCTTCAGGGCCAATGTCTCTACGGTTCCCAAGGCCTATGCGGGTAGCATGGTGGTCTGAATTTTGGGCTTCCTGCCTGCACTCCCTTCCCTCTAAATCTGACTCTTGTTCTAAGAGGCCGCCATTCCCCGAGCCCACCCTGTCTGCCTGGGGAATGCTGACGGGGAACCACAGGCCCGAGCTGCTGAGTCCTCCAGCCTAGGACACTGGACAGGTGGTAGGTACAGTTCTCAACCATGGAGGTTGCAGGCCCAGGGCCCTATCACTGTCTTGTTACAACGTGTGGCAGCGGGATGAAAAGGGATTACTCAGAGTCCGTGTGCAGAACAATGAGCAGCCTAGAGGGACTACACTAAGAAAGTGCAGACCAGCTCCAAGGCCAGTCTCATTTTTATTTAGAATCAGACAGAAAATAAAAAAGATCAAAGTACCCAGCAGCCAAACGGGGGATGCACAAGTGCATGGGGGATGTGTAATCAGCTCCAGCCAAGGTTGGGATAGGGAGAAAGTGAAGGAAAGTCTCAGTGTTTATGCTGCTCTCACCATAACCTCTATTGCTGTTTCTGCACATGCTGTTTTCAGCATGGATAGATCCTCACACCAGGACTTACGCCCTGAGAGATTCCTTATCAACTTTCCCTGTTTCTGCACACTGAGAGACACAGAATAGTCAAAGCAAAGAATAATCAAGGCAAAGACACAGAATATTTGAGACACACAATAATCCAAGCTGCCACACATCACCTACCTGGATTCTTCTACTTTCTCCAGACTCATCTGATGTTGGTAATCCTGCCAGCATAGGAGAACAAGTTTGTATTTATTATCATTATTATTACTGCACAAATTGTCTAACTTCTAGAAGCCATCCCCCAACAACCACAGAATGGCCTTGCTGTTTGGGTAAGAAGACCAGGCGCAGGGTCTGCTGAGAAGGCAAGCTCTTCCCAGGGTAAGGCCGCAGGGCTGTCCCTGTCCCAACAGCTCCAAGTCCCAAGGCCTGTTGTGTCAGAGCAGATTTCCCTGCTTCCTGGTGCCATTCTCCCCAGCATAGTCTCTGGTATCCACTGCTCCAGGCTGGGCCTTTCAAAGGGTTCAATGTGTAGGCCTTGGAATTTAGAGGTGTTACCTCTCTGGGCCCCTCTTAGCAGGGCCCTGGCTGGTCTATGTTGACTGGAGTATGTCAGTGCTCCCCAAATCTCTCCATTTCATTCTTAGATGGTTCTAGAGCGCAGAACAGAACTGGGGTTTGTGGCCGGGGCTGCGTGAATGGACAGCTTCTAGACAACCTCAAATTCCCATTTAACTTAAAATCCCCTGGGCCCTTGCTTGCTAGGTCTTTGACATTTCCGGTTTTCAGCGTCCTATGTGAGGAAGGGCTGGGTCCTGTTTCAGTGGGGAGGTAAGTGTAGGAGAAATCCATTTACCTCAGGAGAGAATCTGGTGGGGAGCAGACCAAGTGCCTGTCAAGTCCCGTTCTCTGCGTTTCTCCTCGTCCTCTTGTTCTGTGATGAAGCCGGGCCTGCCACTGGGCGTCCAGGATGGGGCGCCAGGGAAGCAAGTTGGAGAGGGCCTTGTCCTGGGATGAGCCGGCAGCCTGCTTCCTCTTCTCACATTGCCTCTCCCCTTCCCACCACCGCTTCCTGCCTGGGGCGGCTGCAGCCAGCAGCCCAGCTCCTGAGCCCAGTTATTTAAAAATTCAGCTGTCACCATGGCAACCTGTATCCTGTTCTGTTTCAACCAGAGATACAAAGAAACAGCAAAAGGGAAAGTTTAATAAGATTTTTTTTATATGAATTTCACTGACAGGGCCTGTCTTTTTTGGGAAATAGAAATATTCCCTCTTAGTGCTTAGTGGCCTTATGGGAGTGTCCTTCATTTCACCCACCCCCCTAGACTGCTAGAGATCAGAGCCTCTGCTGGCTTTCTATGGCTAGTAGGGTCACCCCTTTGTCCATTTTGGAATAGGGGAGTGTTCTTCTCTGGTATTTGGGCTTTCTGAAAGGGTTTATTTAGGGTTGGATGAACTGAAGGGTGTCTGTGGCTTTTTTCCTCCCTCCTGTTTGCCCCACATCAAATCCCAGAGTCGCATTGGGAGCTAGAGGAGTCTTTGAAGGTCATTGACTTTGCAGTGACTTGACAGTGACTTTTCTGTTCTTGGGTGTCTAGTAGGTGTTTCCTTGGCCACTCTCTGGGGAACTGGTCCTTTGGCCATGTCAATCTATGCATTCAGGTGGAACCCAGAATTTCCCTGACACGATGACAGGCTCACGGATGAGCATGTTAGCCTCAGGCACTGTGGGAACAGGCTGGGACTTTTGTCTGACACTACCGAGAAAAGCCCCTTTTGCTGCTGTGGGGATGAAGGCTGGTGCTGCTGGAGACCCAACCTAGAGGAGGAAGCTGCCCACGAGGGACAGGAGGGACACAGAGGGAAGCAGGGCTGGGGATGGAGAAGAGAAACCAGAGCTGGCTCCCCTGACGTTGCACATGGCCTGGGTTGAGTCAGCCCTGAACCCCTGGCTTGCTGGCTTCATGACTAATCTGTCCCCTTGTCTCCCCTTAAGTCGGGATTTCTGAGCCCTGAAAACAGTGGGTATCACATTCCCCAAGATCTGTACTTCACCAGCGGGACAGGAGAGACCATGTGCAGGGAGGCACCATCCAAGGTCACACAGACACAGAGAGGCCGTCTGAGGTCAGGGCTCCTGATGCCTCCACAGCCTCTCAACCCCCTTGTCCTTTTCTTATCTTTGCGGGGAGGAAAGCTGAGCCTGTGGAGGCTGACAGCCCAGTAAGGACACTTTCCAGTCCTGTCCTTACTCCTACTGCCCACCCCCCATTCCTCTTCCCCTCCCATCATGCACCACCCAACATCCCCCTCTACTCCTCACCCTCACACCCCACCTGCATTCCTCAACCCCATACCCTGAGCTGGGGTCTCATGCTCTGCAAACTGAGCCAGAAGGTGACCACTCAGGTATTCCTGCTGAATCTCTGACTAAAGCCAACTCCCAGATTAGGATGACACCAGGGTCAGGACCAAACTGTGGGTGACAACTTTCAGCTGAGCACGTCACCCTCAAGCACCACCTCAAAATGTCAGTTGCAGCTTGGGTTGCCTATTACTCAAAACATTCCCAGGTCTGCTCTGGCCTTGACCCAGCACAACACCCATCTCTTTACACCCGGGGCATCATCTGGAGGCCACCCCAGGGTTGGGGGAAGTCCAGCCCTTCCACAGGTGATAGGAAGCAGGCCATGAACCCTAAGCACACTGGAATATCCGAGTAGAGCCAGGTCCTAGGCTTCATGGCTGGTGTGAATGCACCCAAGTTCCCCCAGCAGAGCAGCACTGGGGACACAGAGTTGACACTCACCTGAGCTTTCACCCCAGTGACAATGTGTAGTTGAACAAAGGGGTTGTTTGGGGGTGGATGGCCTAGCTTGTCAATACCGCGGTGAAACTAAGTGCTCTAAAAAATAGTGTCTACTAATACAAATACGAGAAAGTGTAAAGGTAAAAAAAATTAAAGATACTATTTTGGTTTGGCTTTTATTGTTGCTTTTAAATAGAGAAGGATGCAGGTTGCCTCTGTCCCTCCTGGAGAGTGCATCCTCTTGCCCAATTTCTCTTTGATTTGTCCTCTGTGGAGGAAGGAGACTGCAGTAAAGTTTTCTGCCACTAGGGGGCAGGAGCATCAAGGCAAAGAAGGGAGGCCCCCAAAGTGGCCGCCAAACCGCAGGTAACAAGCAGCGGGTTCGGCTGGGTTCGCCCAGGTGCGGGACCCTTAAATTCCCAAGTCCGAGCTCTGCGTGTTCTGATCCACTCCCACGATTTCGTCTTGCACACTGTGAGCGCTGTCGATGCCAGAGCCGAAATGAAAATTTAAAAAGGGGCTTTGGTGGAGGAGGGTTCCAGTGCCTGTAAAACGCAGGCATGGGGTCTGGGACTAGAATTTCACCTTTACTAGTCCTTCAGAATGTGCCTGGAGCCCAAGGGCCCCTGGCCTGGTTGCCAGTGTGCTGTGTGACCTTGCTTAGGAAATACAGTGTCTCTGGGTCGAAATTGCTCCTTTCAGTGATAGCGCTGAGATTTGACCCCTAGGTCACCAGGGAGACCCTTAAATTTCCCCTTTTATAAAAGGATGTGAAAAGTCCCTTCTGATTCAAAGAACCCCAATGGTGACTAGTAGAGACGGCAGAGTTCCCCCTCAGGTTACTTGTCCAGAAAGTTCTCCTTGTGGGGGTGCTTTCCATTTAGCAGAGAAGTACTCTTGAACACAAGGGGGTGAAGACCCTCTGCTGGAGCTTTTGGGTAAGTGGTAGAGAGAAGCTCGTGGCTTTTTCAGGTCAAGGTGAGGTTGGCATCCTCATTCCCTGATGGGGAGGTGGCGTTTGGATCTGAGATGGAGATGGGGGTGAAAATCTGGGGGAAGCAAGTTTCTCCCTAAAAGCTAAGTAAAATCCTGCAATATTCTGAACTCAGAGCCTACAGACCCTGCTCATGAGGCTGCTGATTTGAGACCAGCATGGAAACAGAGCTTCTGGGAGTCAGGGGCTTCTCCCTGGTCATATTCAGTTAGATTTGTGCACAGACTTGACTCTCTGAGAGACCCGGCCCCACCCAGGAATGCAGCCTCCTCCTGAAGCCACAGTCCTGTCCTAGGAGGATCCTGTCTACACTGTGCCTGCGGCCTGTGGGCTACACTGGCCTGTTCCTCCACAGGCGACATCAGGAAGACAATACCACAGCAACCCAAACAAGCAGCAACAAAACACTCTATAAATGAAAGCCTCCCTTCTCTGGCAGGAACAGTTTCTGGGATTCACATTCTGAGCCTCAAATGCAAGTGGGTGGGGCCATTGGGGGGGTGGGGGCACTGCTTGCGTTCTCCCTCCTCCTGGGAGAAACTTTTAAGGAGCCCCTGGCCCCCAGGGAGTATTCCTCCCACCCAGGCGTGATTGACAATGAACGGCTGCTGTCTCATTTAGGCTCTATTATAAAAGCCTTCAGTCTCAATTAATATAGATTAGCACTGTAATTTTTCCTTTCCTCTACGGATGATTTAAATTTTGAGATAGATTTGAAGGAAACTCGTTTTTTGGTTGAGTGACATCAGCACCACAATTTTTAAAACTTGATTCTATTTAATTTACTTTTAAATTTTATATTATGTTTATTGCAGTAATATCGGTTTACAGTACTGGATATGACTTAGAGCTACAAGTTCTCATCTCTTGAGATGTGTGTCCCCACACCCACCACCACTATGGCCCCCATAACCTTCCACCGTAGTCCATTGGGCCTGCTCCCCACTACCCTTCTTCCCTCTGGTAGTTCTGCAGTCAGATTTCTGGGGTCTGTTTTGATTTAGTTTTGTCAGTTTCATTGCTTTGTTTCTCTATCTTCCAAATAGGGGTGAAATCACCCAGTATTTGTCTTGCTCCTGACTGACTTCACTTAGCGTCATCCCCTGCAGTTCCACCCGTGTTCCTGCAAATGGCAAGATTTTCATCTTTCAACTTTTATAGCACCACATTTTTTAATGGCTGCAGAATGTTCCAACTGCCCCGTTTTGCCAGGTAGGCTGGAGGCCACTCTGTGACTGGGTGCTGGTGGAATTGAGGGGTTCCCAGGTGGCTCTCTCCAGCCCTTTCCTTCCGCAGAGCAGGGAATGGCATCCTGCTGGTGTCAGGCTGGGACTGGAATTCAGATGTGCTGATTCCCCCTCGTCCCCTTTTTATGCTGCTGGCAGGTAGGCGGGAAGGGAAGAGAGGAGATCAAACTCTGACGTGCTGGATCATTTATTGAGTTTATTGAGAAAAACGTCCCCTCTCGTACATTGTGATGTTCTTGTCTGTGCTTCTGCAAGTAAGGGTCCAAAATACTGTCTGCAGCTGATTGCTTACTGGACGCGCTTGGTCTGGCCCCCCTTCCTGGTGCCTACAGCAGCATGTTAACGCTCCTCATCCTCTTTCAGCCGGTCCTACCTCTGCACCCCCGGAATTGAATCTCTCCAGGGTGGTTGCCACAAAGAACCGGCAACCCAGCCCCAAGATGGCTAAATAAATGTGCAGGCTGCAAAGAAGCCTCCCGATCATCTGCTCCTTCGTTTAGCTTAGAATTCACTCCCCTGCCCACCCCCCACTCCAATCAGAGTGGCAAGGAGACTGGAAATGTCATGCTGGGCACTCCCCGGTGGGCGTGCGTGTCTGACAGGACAAGCCAAGCAAACACCACCTTGCAGTGAGCTGAACTGCTGCTGCCTGCAGAGGAGCAGAGTCTGCTTTCTAGATAAAGCCCACAATCCCAGGCTTTGATTTCCAGAGCAAGTCACTGCGGCTCATATCAGTATTGGCAAAAACACAGGTCTGGCCCAGGGTTTTGTGGAGCCGGTTGACCCCCGAGGGGAATGGATTTAGGGACCAAGAGGTGTGACATGGACTGTGTCTCCTCTCATTGTCTTGCCTCCCTCAGGGGAAGATGGGGATTGGGTGTCTGTGGCTTGAAGAGGTAGTGACCCCCAAGGGCAAAGGTTGCTAGGGGACTTCTGATTGCTTGGTCAGAGACAGGTTTGGGGTTGTTAACGTTTGCCATCTGTGATCACGAGGAAGCCAATCTCAGTGTGAAGAGTCGTAGGGTATAGGGTGGAACGGGGCCTCTAGAAAGTCGCAGGTTCAGCTGAAGCCCTGAACTATCATATTGAAATAGCTGCTGTGCTTGCGGCCCTAGTAAGATTGGAGTTTTGGAGATGTGAGGTTCATTTTGAACCTGTGATGGTAATGGGGCAAGGAAGAGGGAAAAATCTGTATCCTGAAAGTACCAGGATTTGTTCGCTATCCTGGAAGGAAGTGATGGCTTTCCCTGCCCATCTAATGGATATTTTTTTACTCTTTTTCCTAAGTGGATCCTTATTAACTCCTGAGGCTACCAGCCATTTCCTTCTTCTTCCCTTAGAACACTATTGTGCTTCTCCTTTTGTCTCTTGTCTCTCCTTTCTTTCTCTGGAGTGTCACCCTCCTCTGTCATTTAATGTGATAGTTCTTCTATTCTCATCCTAGCGGTTTATTTTCCCCTCTGTGACTTCCTCCCAGACAGTGGCTTCAACTCCCATCTGCCTGTTTATTCTTCACAGTTCATGTCTGGAACCACAGGTGTCACCTCGACTCCAGAGGCCTGTGTGACATCTCCACCTGTATGTCTCAGAGTCTGTGCACTATTCACAGCAGCCAAGAGCTTCCAATAGCCTAGATGTCCATCAACTGATGACTGGATAAAGAAGATGTGGTCTATATACACAATGGAATACTATATAGCTATTAAAAAGATGTCACCCTGCATTTGCAACAACATGGATGGACCTAGAGGGTATTATTAAATATGCCAATTGGAAAAAGACAAGCACCATACGATTTAACTCATTTGTGTTATATAGAGAAAGCAAACCAACAGGCGAACTAAATAACAAAAATAAGCTTTTGAATTATAAGACCATTTGTGGTTACCAGAAGGGAAGGGGGAATGGAGGGTGGGTAAATTGGGACAAAGGGAGGAATGGTATGGTAAAGGATGACTTTGGACTCTTAGTGATGAACTAAATTGTAGTCTATATTCATGTTGAGTCTCAATGGTGTGTACACCTGAGACATATAATATTAAAATGCAATGTTACTTTAATTTTTAAAAATAAGTAAGCCTGTGACTTCTCATTTGCCCTTTACCTACCTGGATCTCTTCTGGCATTTATCTTGTCAGTCTACCACCATCCAGTTAAATAATCAGAACATGACCTGCACATGCCCCTTCGCTCTCTCATCCCATATCCAATCCATCACCCAGTCCTGATGATTTTACCTCATAAATAATTTTGAATCTGTCCACTTTTCCCTTTCCCAACTACCATCCTAGTTAAAACTACTATCATCATTTGCTTGGACTAAAAATGGGCCATCCTCCCCCTAATTCCTTTCCTTAAGTTCTTTCTAGCTCCCATGTAGTCAAAAAAGGATTTTGTCACAAAGCAAGGCGGGACATTCATGTCCCTCTGCTTATGCTCAGGACTTCAACTTTGACCTTGGTCTATAGTTACTGCCAAGCTTTGGGAAGAATGTCAAAGTCTCAGTGTTCACATAGCACATTCATTTCCAAAATACTTTTGTTTACATTTTCTCACTTAATTCTCAGCTAACCACGTGAAGGAGTCACCATCACATGTTAGGGAATCTCATATGCTGTCCTTGGAGCAGCTTCAGATGTTGAATCAGCTGTTCTAAGGTCATCCAGGTGGTTAGTGAGGGAGTCCATGTCTGATTCCTGTGGCCTCCTTGTTGCATACATGGTGGAGACTGTCTTGAACACTGGCATGGGAAAGACTTTAAAAACAGATGCAGGTTTGATGGAGAGATGTGTGACAATTGATTAGTAATGTCTGTCATAACTGAGGAATGCAGCAAAGGATGGGGGAACACAGCCCTGGAAGGATGCTACTCAAAGTATAGTCTGCAGATGTAGGTCTAGAAATATTTGTTACCCATGATGCAATGCATACCAAAATGGGAAGTAAACCTTTAGAAACTTTTATAGTGATTTGACATTGCTACCTCATCCAAGTATAAAAGTTCTGTATTTTATAAAGCATTGATCTGTGATGAATTGAAAATAAAACAATCCTATTCTTTTACCAGAGAGAGCTTGAGAAGCTTTGATCTAAAGAACTATTCTTTGACCCCATTACTACCTTTGAAAGACTTTGAATTTCCTTGGAGTTGGGGAGCTTATGAATGCAGTCAGAGTCCCCTCCAAGTCAGCATCGATGTGGACTCACTGGGTGTCACCCAGCCTGCCTCTCTTGCTTGGCAGAAGGATTAAGGTAATAACTACTCAGAGATTGCCAGAAATGCCTTTCTGACCTTTTCTGTTCTTACTTTACTTTTTTTCCTTTGTAAAGACTTGCAGTGGAAAGCCAATGAGGCCAGCAAAGAAGTTTATGTCTTTGAAGGTCCTGGTGGGTATTGGAGAGGTTGGAATGGCCTGGGTGGCCACTGGGGTCACACAATCACTCTTCCATTCTTTTGCCCAGTCATGCATTCTCATTCATTTTGTCACTAGACAGTTCTTGGTGGCACATCAGCTGTGCGGCTCACAGCACCAGGCACTGAGAAAGTATGATGGTGACTGAGGCAAATAGGGTCAGTGCTTTCATGATGCTGACACCTAAGAGGAGTAATGTGTACAAGGGGTGACAAAAATCCTGGGAGGTGCTGATGGGGAGCTATCGGTTGCTCTGAGAATATTTAGGAGGGTCCCTATCCCTGCAAGTGCATCTTGAAGACCCCCAGGAAGGGACATGCCTGCAGTTGTGGCTGGACCATGATGAATGACAGGAGAGTAATGGAGGTAGCTTGAGATGATTCAGGTGGAAGTGGGCAAGAGGTTTGTAGGCTGCAAAGGGAGTTTGCACTTGATCCTAAGGCCAGAAGGGTGCCTCATGGAATTATAAATATGGTTAAGATGTCTTCTCTGCTCTCCGAGACCATTAGTCAGTTAGGGGAGAAAGAAACCTAAGCAATTAGCTATAACAATGTGCTCTGGGTTATCTAAAGGTGCATGTACACACAGATAGGAGATTATGGGGTTAGGGCACTGAGATGATTTATCAATAGTAGATGAAATTCAACCCTCCCATTCTCTTGCTTGCAATACTTTGTAGCTGCCCATTGTCTCAGAATGTAGACAAAATCCTTCCAGATGGCTTCATATGATCCCGTGGCTCCCTCAATCCTCAGATGCTCTTTCCTGCTTTCTCCACTGCATGCATCCTGACTGGCCCTTCTTTATTTAGGTCCTCGGTACCACACTTCTTCCTACTGTGGCCTTTCATTTGCAGTGTTCTCTCTAGATCCCACCTCCCCCCACCCCCCGCCCCGCCCCTTTACAGTCAGGTCTCAAATAAAGGCAGCTCCCCACAGGGTACTATACTACTCCTTCCTCATATTCAGGACAAGTGAATTCTTCATTTGTATCCCTAGCTGTTTAATATCTGTCTCCCCTGATGCAGTAAGCACTTGACCAATCTTGAATGGGTGAGAATGTGCTAGCCTGGCTGGAAGGATGGCCAGTCCTGTAAGCAGGGGTTGACATGTTGGTGTGGGTTTGGGACAACATGTGGAGAAGCTGTTATGATCATTTCGTTCTCCCAAGCCCTTCTCTCCATAACACAACGGGACTCCCTGAAAGTCCGCCTGAATGGATTGCCAATGCCAATCCTTAGCCCTTTAGGGAAGATGAATATCCCAGCTTGATAAAGTAGACTTCATCCTCTCTGTGTGAATTATAAGGAAACCCTTCAGTCTTTAAGATGCTCAGGACTGAAGAGCTTATTTTGGGGTATGTTGCTTGACAGGGTGACAGGCATGTTGGAAAGCTGGTGGCTGGGGTGGCTGGGGTTGCTGTTAGGCACAACTGACCTTCCTTCTGCATCTCTTCTGTCCTCCCTGGATGATGCCTTACTGGACTTTAGTTTTTGGTTCAGTAGCCAGGAGGCCCAACGTCTGTAAACTTTCCTGCATGAGTCATCTATTGCAGTGTAACAGCTTATCCTCAGATTTTGTGGCTTAGAGCGCTGTTTATTATTTACTATTTCTCATGGTTTTTGTGGGGCAGGACTTTGGCACGTAGGGCATGGCTTGTATCTTCTGGAGTCTCAGCTGGCGAGGCTCTAAGGTTGAGTGTGGGATTCATCTAAAAGTTCATTCATTTGTGAGTCTGGCATTTGGCTGGGACCCTTGATGGGTGTGTGGAAAGGAACAACCACCTGGGGCTCTTCCAGGTGCCTGAGCTTCTTTCCAACATGGTGGCTTGATTCCAAGGGCAAGTGTATTGAGAGAGTGCCATGTGGAAGCTGTATCCTCTTTAGAACTTAGTTCTAGACATCACACAGCATCAGTTCTGCCACCTTTTTTTCCTTAACATTTACCTATATGTTTATTTATTTGTTTTAACATAGAAGGAATGGGTATAGGCCAGAGGTGTGAGGGATGAGAGGGTTCACAGAGACTGAGTGGGGAGCAGAACAGGCAGACTGACTGAAATACACTGCTGAGGGGAGCAGCGGGTGAGACAGGAGAGGTCTGCTGTGCCATGTGGGTTAGCTCTCCAGCCTGGTATTGAACTCAGGCCACAGTGGTGATAGTACTGAGACTTAACCTCTAGCCACCAGCTAGGCCCCACATTTTAAAGAAGAGACTCACTAAATCTTTTTCATTTTCAAGGGAAAGGAATTAGAAACCACCTTTCATAGGCACATTTTTTTTTTTTTTTATAGAGGCATGTTTTTTTTTATTTATTTATTTGTTTGTTTGTTCGTTCGTTTTTTTTTGTTTATACATGCACTGGGTACAGTCAGAAGCACGGGAGGGTGAGAGAATTCACCAGAGCCAGAGCAGGGAGCAGAGCAGGCAGAAGGACCGAAGCACACTGCTGAGGGGAGCAGCGGGCGGCAGGAGAGGTCTGCGCGTCATAGGCACATTTTAAAATCAACACATTCCCTTAAACAAACATGTGGGGAAGATCCTGGAACAGAAATGTAACTTTAAGTATAAAAGAATGGTGTCATAACAAAAATTTCATTTCTGAAATTTTGTGGGATCCTATCCCAGGCATTGTTTAGGCAGGAGCCCCTATTTTCTATTAATGAGCAGTTCTGGCTTCTGGAAAACTTATATATATGTTCTACTTTGTTGAAATAAATATGGTATAATATCCTCCCTCTCTCTCTCTCTCTCTCTCTCTCTCTCTCTCTCTCTCTCTGTGTGTGTGTTTAAGTGTATGGGGGATGCCATCCATGGTTCACTCTAGTCACTGTCCTGGAAATTGGGCAGATTCTCAGAGTTTCATATACATTTGTGATATTTTAGAGATGCCCAAAGAGAAAAGGAAATAAATAATCCCTGCTAATAGTGAAGAGATATATTTAAGGGAAGCTTCTTTGACTGAACTAGTTTAAATGTTAATTTTATTACTCAAGAGGGCACTTTGGAACTCCCTGTCATTATCAAACAATTAAACCGTAGTTCCTTATTAATTTTTACTGCCTTCCTAGGGCAATTAGTGGCACATAATGTGAATTGCAGCCCATTAATGAATAGATTTTTGAATCGGAGTGGGCAGAGTCTTTTATTTGGCTATCCAACAAGATAAGACCTGTGAAAGGAAAAAAGTTGGGTCCTTCCCAGAACAGAGGGTCTCCGTACACCTCCCTCAGCCGAGGCTCAACCCCAGCAAAACAGCCAGTCATCCAACTTTCAGGGAGTAGGATGGCTCACTCCTTGGACTCGAGGTTTATAGTCAGAACATGAGTAGTCCCTTTGGAACAAAGATTAGAAAACAGGGTGTTAAAAGCAGGACATTAAAAGCAGGGTGTTGAGATATTCCTGACAGGAAGTCTGTCTCAGGAAGATTCATCTTTTGGGTTTGTCATAAGTGCTATTTATGAAGCACCTAATGTTTGCCTGACTCTGTACTAGTTAATATGGATACATTATTTACTGTTCACAACTATGACTCCATAAGTTGCCTGCTATTAGTTCCACTTTATAGACAAGGGAAAGTCATCTCAGGATCCCTCCTCTGCTCCAGGTTGTTGATCGGCCTCCAGCCTCTGCTGTGTTTGTAAAAGCAAGTCTCACAAAGAAATTTAGATAAGTTTTTTCTTTCTTTTACTTTAGGGTCTGAGACCATGTGGCCTCAGTTTCACTTTCTGGGAGCACCAGTTAGGTGCCAGGCCTCTGCTGCTTGCTACGTACACAGTTGCTATAGACGCTATTGTCTGTCTAGCCCTCTCCCTTTTTCATAGAACCTGTTTTGTTTGGGGCAAGGATTTGCCTGCTCCCGTGATGACTTGTGATTACTCTGTATTGAGCAGGATAATGTCCTCCCCAAAGTCTAGTGGCTACGTGACTATGCTGGGTGAGCTGAAAGAGGAAGTGTGGGTGTTTCTGGAAAGCATTTCCTTTCCTGTTAAAACTAGCACACACAAAGGGCACCTGGTAGTGCTGCCCCTTATCTTTTCCCTGCCTTGATGGGATGTAGTTTGGGCACCAGGAACATTAAGCTTGGGTAGCAGGAGCCAATATGGGGCTGCTGGAGCTGGAAATATCAGAACCTGGAGCCCAGGACTGCCAAGCCGCCAAGCTGTCTCCAAGGCTGCTCTTCCTGGGCTTCTCATTTAGTGAATGACCAAAGCAGAGTGGTGTAAGACCCTCTTATGACTTTATCAGTGTTGGCAGATCCCAGCTTGGGGAGCAAGAGACGCAGTCCATAGCCTGTGACGCTTTATGCTATCAACTGATGACAGATGCTGGGAGGAGAACAGAATTGAGTTGCCCACTCAGGCAGTGCCTGGTGCCTCCCTCTCTCACCCATTAAAGAACAGTATTCCTTGCACACCATGTCTTAGAATTAAATTCCATCCCTATTTGCTTTTTAATTTTAACTTCTAATTTCTTTTTTTTTTTTATAATTTTAAATTTCTTTTTTTTTTTTTTAAATATTAAATTTTATTTTTATATTCCCCCATACAATTGCAAACGCCCCATTCTGACCCCAATCCTTCCCCTCCCGCCCCCCACCCCCCAAAAAGTGTCTCTGGTTCATAGTTTTTTGTTGATTTTGATTTTCACTTTCTTATATTCATTTTCCTGGTCCCTTATTTAAGTTTTCTAGATTCCTGCTATGAGTGAGACCATCCGGTATTTTTCTTTTTCTTTTTGGCTTATTTCGCTGAGCATGATCCCTTCCAGTGCCATCCATGTTGCTGCAAATTGCATGTGTTTATCTTTTTTGAATGCTGAGTAATATTCCATGGTATATATGTACCACATCTTCTTGATCCAGTCATCTATTTTTGGGCATTTGGGTTGTTTCCAAAGCTTAGCTATTGTAAACAGTGCTGCTATAAACATAGGAGTGCAGGTGCTCTTTGGAATTGATGTTTCTGTGTCCTTTGGGTAAATACCTAGGAGTGGAATTGCTGGATCATATGGAAGCTCTATGTTTAGTAGGTCCAGAAATCTCCACACAGCTCTCCATAGTGGTTGGACCAGTTTGCACTCCCACCAACAGTGCACAAGAGTTCCTTTTTCTCCACATCCTCGCCAACATTTGTTGTTGCTAGTTTTTTTAATATGTGCCATTCTCACTGGTGTGAGATGGTATCTCATGGTAGTTTTGATTTGCATTTCCCTGATTACAAGTGATGTTGAACATTTTTTCATATGTCTGTTGGCCATTTGCATTTCCTCTTCAGAGAATTAACTTCTAATTTCTCAGAGTAAATATGAGCCAGGAAGAGCTGATCAAGAGAACAGCTGCTCCTAGGAACCTGACTGTCTGTGGCTGAGGTAGATGGTGAGCTCATTTAGAGAACGTTCTGGACTGATAATGATTTCAGTCACAGCAGAGGCAATGAGTTTGGAGCCAGAGATTCTGGAAGGAGTGGCGGTTCCATTTGGCATGCCTGGGCAAGGGCTAGAGGCTCTTTCTTTCCCCTCTGCACAGGGAGAAGTAATCTCCTTTTTGACAGGGTCAGCCTGGGGAATGGTTGATTCACAGCTCAGTTTTTTACTCACATGCAACAATCTGCCCAGAGAGAGGCCACGGAGGATGGTGGTTAAGAACTCTACCTCCGAGACTCCAGCCTTGCTCCATTAGTGCCATGTGACTTTGGGCAAGTAAATTAGCCTGGCTGAGTTTTAGTTGTTTTATCAGAACTCTGTGGACAGTCTCAGTAGATTAGGTTTCTGTTGGGCCTTTGCAGGCCTCTCATAAATCTTCTGATGTGTACGATCACCGAGAGCTGGTGAGGAATTGGGAGGGAGCAGAAGAGGTCACTCCCAAAATATGACACTTTGGCATGTGGACCAAGATGTGATTGGCAGCTAGGACCCAGCACACTTCACAAAGGCTTTACTTTCTCTTTCCCTTAACAATCCACAGGGATTTCAGTAGAGGACCTGTTCTAGGAAGCAGCTATCACCAGAGTTAATTACAAAGAATATGAGCTAAATGTGGTAGACTGGGGCAACTTAGTGAGATCTGTTTGTTCAATATCCCTTTGTCTCTGCATGACATGCAAATATTTGTTTACCAAACATTTGCTTTCCCCATATTTTGTAAATTGTTTTCCTCCCTGTTGAAGTCCTCAGATCCTACTCATTCTTCCTATGAAACCCCAATTGCTTGACTGTTGGGGATCCCCATGTTTTTGTGGGATTCCCATATGTATAAAATTAAATTTGTTTTTCTCCTATTAATCCATCCTGTGTCATATTAATTATTAGACCAAAGAACATGGAAGAGAGAAGGGAATTTTTTCATTCTCTACCAAATGAGTTTGGGGCAATCATAGGAATCAAAGCATCCTGGACAGTTGGGAGGTGTAACATCAGTGAAGGTATAGAGATAAAAGAAAGCAAAATGAAAACACAGACCAGAACCCCAAATGTGTTGGGGTTGCTCCCAGGAGGTGTGGGGAAGAGCTCATTCTCCCCGCCTAAGTATTTGTCTAATGGTTCTACCAGAATCCTGCCCTATAGGAAACGCTTCCTGTTGAAAGAGAATTCTAACTCCCCAAAACATGGCAGCCGCAAATACATATATTTAATGATCATTCAAAGTTTCCATATTTTTTATGGGAGGAATAAACACCTTTGTGCTTCTGGTAGATGTATGTTATAGGATCAGTCTTCCCCAGAAAAAGATTCAGTTAGGTTTTTTCCAAGATGTCTGCTCCAAGACTTTTCCAATATGGTTCACCTTGCTCTGTGGAACCGAGGCCTATGAACCTCAGAAGAAAATGTCAGCAAAATCTTCAAGGACGCAAATTCCCTAGATTTAGGGATTGGCCCACAACTAACCTTTCTATTGGCAGGGCAAACATCTACAGGTAAGGTTTGGTCATATGAAGTCATCCTCATCTTGCCTGTGAAATTTCTTCTACTCAACACCTCAGACCTTTTCCCACTCTTTATCTTTAAAAATCCTAGTTTACTGAGCATGATCCCTTCCAGCTCCATCCATGTTGCTGCAAATTGCATGAGTTTATCTTTTTTTGATTGCTGAGTAATATTCCATTGTGTGTATGTACCACATCTTCTTGATCCAGTCATCTATTTCTGGGCATTTGGGTTGTCATGCTCCGCTAAATAAGCCAGAAAGAAAAAGAAAAATACCAGATGGTCTCACTCATAGCAGGGGGTTAGAAAACCTAAATAAGAGACCTAACTATAATAAAGAAAAAATCAAAATCAACAAGCAACTATAAACCAGAGAGAGACACGCTGGGGTGTGGGGAGAGGAGGGATTGGGGTCAAAATAAGGGGGGTGCAATTGTATGGGGAATATAACCAAGGTGAAAATGCATACATACATTGTGCAAAAATGAAAAATGATGTAAGAAATATATAAAAAGTAAACAAAAACAAAACAAAACCTCATTTATCCCATTGTAGGGTAAATGGTTTTCAGGCTTTTCTGCCCTCCCACCATTAGGATTGGCCTGCTGGATATGGCGCCTGCAGCTGTTACATTGTTGTGTTGTTTACTTCTGTGGGCCATGGGAGGAGTATTGAGATAGTCACCAAGAGAAGCAGGAGAGAGGCAGGAGAAAAGGAGGAAGAAGACCAGAGTAGCCCAGAGTGAAGACTTGTTGTGGGGGCAGCTTGGAGGCCTGCTGGCGCCCTGGCTTCCCCCCTCCCCCCTGCACCCCTGCCTGCCTTGTACCTGTTTGCCACACCACATATAAAGCTCAAAAAAGGCCTGAGAAAGCCACCGAGGGCTCCAGGACTCCTCCTTTACCATCTGGTCTGCTCCGATCCTAGAAATCCTGCTCAGCGCCATCCTGGCACTACACCCATTTACTGTTGTAGTGGCAGGATGGGCCACTGAGCAGGTTTTCCAAGGTCCTATGCAGACCAGGTAAAGAAGAAGTCCTGGAGCCCTCAGTGGCTTTTGCAGGTTTTTTTGAGCTTTTACCTGTAGTGCAGCAACCAGGTACACGGCAGGCAGGAGTGGGAGAGGAGGGGAGCAAGGGGGCTGGCAGGCCCCGAGGTCCCCAGGTCTGGGACAAGTCTTCACTCTGGGTTTCTCTGGCATTCTTTCTCCCCTTCTCTCTCCTGCTTCTGCATCTCCTGGCAAACATCTCAATACTGCAGTCATGGCCCACAGAAGTAAATAACACAACTATAACAATGTAACAAATGCACGTACCCCATCAGGTTGGGCAATCCTAATGGCAGGTGGGCAGAAAAGCCTGAAAACCATTCACCCTACATCTGTGGAATTTACAGGTATGTAAATTCTCCGTACAGATATTATGAAATTTGATTTTTTTCTCCTGCTAATCTTCCTGATATTGACTTGCTTGTTTGATTAGCCTCAGAAGCACCCCAAGGTGTGGGGGAATGTTTCCTTCACCCTGACAGTCTCAGTAAAACAATTTTAGTAGGACAAGAGCCCTGAATATGTTCATATTCTTTGACCTAGCAATTCCACTTTCAGGAAATGATAGAAATATGGTTATAGGAAATGAATGAATGTGCTTTTTATACAGTGTTGTAAAGGGAGGAACTGTCCAGTAATTTCTTAAATCCTTGGTGAACATGTACAGTAGAATACCATGTTACCATTAAAAAAATGAAACTTATAGGGAACCTGAGGTGATGTTATACAGGCATGAAGCACAAAGATTGGATTTATACTTCTGGGTTTTAAGCCTGCTTTTACTACTTTCCAATTGTGTAATGTTGGACAATTTATATAACTTCTGTGTCTAGGATTTTTCATTTGAATATAGAGGCTACCCATAATAATTGCTTTTTGGGTGTGTTATAAGTGATATAATGCTTGCAAGCTAGTAGGGCAGTGACAAGCACAGGATAAGTGTCTCATCTATTGTTAAGGGAAAACTATGAGGACATGTTTCTGCACCAAGATAAGTGAAGTCCTACAGCTGTGTGTCACAGCAGGATGTTACAATTTTCGGGTCTTAGCAATAGTGTTACAGATCTTGTGTTAAAACAGTAGTGTTACAGCAAACTTTTTTTCTAGGCTTCTGGACTGCAGTCAGGGAGAACAGATTCAAGGAACACTTGAGCTACCTGGCAGGAGGGTGCAAGCTTAGAGTGGCAAAGGGCTGGGGCTAGTTTTGTTTTATGCAAATGAAGGGTTTGGTCAGTGCAATTCTGATTGGTGGAAAGTTTGTCAAGCTGCGATTGATTGAATTTCAATCCAGGGCATGGCTTGGAAGTGTGATTTCATTTTCTCCTGGACTGTGCTCACCTCTGCTTATGCTCCGGCATGCCAGGGTGTTGACATCTGCCAGGGACTGCACAGTCTTCTGGCTCCGTTTGGTTGTTACCCAGACTGAGGTGGCTCCAAGTTCCTTTTCTTTTGTATTTTATCATTTCAGAAAGATAAAAAGGAAGAAAGAAGAAAAAAATGTGTATACAAGGAAAAAAGAATGTATTTATTCAATAGCTATTTATTGAGTAGCTCCAAAGTGTCAGGTTCTGGAATACAGTGGTGACAAGGAGACACAAATACCTGTAGCAGGAGGGTGTACAGGTCAGAGAGGATCCTCATAGGACTCACTGGTGGTGTCTTCAGAAAAGCAGATTCTGGGGACCCATCTGCCCTCGGAAATCTGAGTTCTGCAGCTGCTGGGTAGGCCTAGATGTCTTTGCTTTTATAAGGTGACAGAATATTGTGCAGTAGACTTTGGTGGATAGGCCACAGAACAGTGATTGGAGAGGGATGAGGAGTGATTTTAATAAAACTGTTTCCTATGTTTTGTAAAAATTCTTCACTAAACAAGATTTATTATATAATTGGAAAAAAATTCGCATAATGTATAGCTATTCAGCAGCTATACCTTTCCCCTCTGCCCAGCATCATGCCCATTTCTTCCATAATTAGAGAAGCACATGCATAGACTTCAGATTAGGAAAGGCTTCTGGATGGTGGATGTTGGGGCTGAGATTCACAGAGAGCTGCGATATTACAAAAAGAAGGTGGAAAATTTCTTGCCCAAATTGTTTCAGTGTGCTCCAGGGCAGCCTCTCCAATGCAAAGGGACCTCTTTAAAGACGCATTTCATTTGCTTTCTTTTTTTTCCAGTAAGTTCTCCTGACCTTGAGATGTATCCAGTGGCTCTAGTAATTGGTGCAGTTTCCAGAGTCATTTGTATGGACACTGTGTAATGCAGAGGTAGGTGGAGAAATCTCCACAGTCATCCTGTGCTTGTAGTAGGTGAATTTATATTTTATGGGTTTTGGTCAGCTTGATTTTTGCAAAACACCCTGGGGTGTTAGCAAATATGAAAGTTCTTGTAGTGTGGGTCTCTTGTTTGCATTTACAGGAAAAATAAAAAGAAGAAAAAAAATTTACTCTCTTTGCTGACAAACTCCCTCTTCCCCAGGAGTGCAGTAGGGAAGGAGATGAAGGGCTTCCAACAGGAGAGATAATGAGAGGCAGGGAGATCAGAGATCAGAGTGAGAAGCTGCCAGGGATCGCCTCTGCAAATCATGAATATCTTTATCAGGTGTGGGCTGCACATTATCAGGTACCAGGTAGGTCTCGCTTAAGACACAAGTTAAGATAAACACAACTGCTATGATTAAAGGCTTTAATGAACTTAAATATTACATATACATTGGTTTTCGTTGTTGTACACCTGAACTTATACATGCTCTGTAATGTTATTTAAAAAAAAAAAAAAAAAGACACACGATTTCAAAAATCCCAAAACTCTGTGGTCTTGCCTTGAATTCATTCTGGACATATGTCGGTTTTGGGCTGATCTTGTTAATTATATAGATATATAGAAGTACCTACAGGCTTGGTTATATAATTTGAAAACCGTGTCTTCTTGAAACCCAAACGAAATGAAACCAAACCAACCAAAATGCCTAACTTACTATGTTAATTGTTTCATGCCTGAAATACGTTGAGCATGCTGCGTTTTGGTAAAGGTGGGCTTAGACAATGTGAAGCTTGCAAAATGCTGTTTCTTATTTCTAAGCCCAAGACTGACATCACTAATGAATTATAGACCTTTCTATTGCTGAGGTCAGATGTCAGCACTCAGTGCTTATGGGATCACAAACCCCTCTGGGTTCTTCTAGGCTACAGATAAACAACCATCAGACAAAATGATAAGAGAAAAAGCCAAAAAGAAATTTATTAATACCATGGCTGTCTCCTGGATTCATGGGAGAGACCTGGCAGGATTGAGTACCTGATCCCTGTGGTTTCAGAAACCATCTTAAATATTTGAGCTAAGACAAGGGAGCTTGAGGGAAGGAAGGGGGAGTTCAGTTAGGGGGCTTACCAGGGAAGACACAGCAAACAAAAGATATACAGATGTAAGTTCTGCCCTTGCCTTGAGAGGATAAGGAGACTTCGTCTTTCTGGGAGATGCCCACATAAATATCTTTATCAAAAGTCACCTCCACCCAGCCTTCTGTTAAATTAGCCTTGTGTCAAAAGCACGTGTTTCAGGGGGGCAGATATTTCTTTCCCTACGTGCCTCAATAGTCTCACTTGTTGCCTGAGGCAGAACATTGTTTTGGGGTTGCTCTTAAGCACCAACAGAGTTGGTGGGTAATCTAACATTGTAGGGCTTTCCCTGTTTCACAACACTTTCCCCATTGAGCAACCTACATGCCTGAATTTCTCACCATTACAGCCATTATTTTTGAGTAAAGCACAGATGCAAACACAAACTGTGTCTACTGCGGTTCTAACTGCACCGCTTCTCTGCTTTATCCTTGTAACAGGCCCCAATAATACATGGCCCCCCTCACTGTGAGCTCAGGTGTGACCTTAGAATCTTCCTCCAGACAGTTCCATAGCTTCAACCGTTAGGTATGAGTTTGTATGGACCAGGGGAGGTATTTGACATCCTTGGGTTTCTGGGAATGAGGAGGCAAGGCATCTGCCATTAACCCCTGTTTGTGAGTAATATCATCAGATCGTACCACCAGGGCATGAAGGGAGAAGGGCATGTGCAGGTGTAAGCTCCACCTGGTTTGTGCTCGGTTTCTATTTCTAATCAAACATTAAACATTCTCTGCTCAGGCAAGCCTTTTTTACTTGCTACCTACAGTTTGTCTTTTCTCTTCTTTAGTTCTCCAATAACTCAGTTGACACACCCTCCTGCCTCTACAGCCATCCGATTCTTGCGTTACTTAAGGTATAGCCAATCCTTTCTAAATACTAGCAATGATTTCTCTGGGGTTTAAACTCCCAGAGCATTTAAACTAATCCACTCATTTGGCATCGAATATCTTCCTGAAAGTTTTTTCTTTCTTTTTTTTTTTTTTTTAAAGATTTATTTATTTATACCAGCACTGGGTACATTCAGAAGCGCGGAAGGGTGAGAGAATTCACCAGAGCCAGAGCGGGGAGCAGAGCAGGCAGACTGACAAAGTACACTGCTGAGGGGAGCAGCAGGTGGCAGGAGAGGTCTGCGTGCCATGTGGGACCCTCACCCGGAGCCAGGGATCGAACTGGTGCTGCAGAGGCTGCGGGCAGCTTCGCAACCCAGCGCTCAATTGCTGCGCCACCGGGGAGGCCCGAAAGTTTTTTCTTTTTAATATCTGTGTATTTTGAAGTTTTTCTCCTGGAAAAATGGGCCTTGGTAGCAGGGCCTAGGTCTTTGTCTTTCCCTCGTGTTAAATGTATAAGTATATAAATATATTTTAAAAGATTTATTTTTATTTGTTTATGTATACAAGAACTGGGGTATAGGCCTGAAATGCAGAGGGGAGAGGATTCATCAGAGACAGAGTGGGGAGCAGAACAGGTGGATCTACTGAAATACACTGCTGAGGGGACCAGTGGGAGAGACAGAAGAGGTCTGCTGCGCCATGTGTGTCAGCTCCTTGGCTGGGGATTGAACTCATGCTGCAGAGGCTGAGGATACCTTCGTAATGCTGAGACTTTAACCCCTATGCCACCAGGGAGGTCCTGAATGTGTATTTTGGACAAGAACCATTTGTCTGTTGAGGGGCGAAGGGAAGAAGAGGTGTGGATGGAGGGGAAGTGAACCCTGCTTCATCTGCTGTGTGCTCTGGTTGAAATCTCTCTCCATATCCACTTGAGTCTCTTTAAATAAGATCCATTCATGGGCTAGGATGTCTGTGGATTTTTGCATGAAGAGCTACTGCAGTATTGAGAAATACTGAAAGGGAAGATGTGGAGTGTGTTAAATCAATGAACCACTAACTCCAGACAGTGGGGTGTTAGTCCTGGAGGAAACCTTACTTCCCATGGGTTGTTCCTGCCCTCGTAGGAAGTAATGAAGATGTCCAGTATCCAAAATCATTTAATCTTTAGTCCTACCACTAGGCAAGAGTTGTATTTTATCAAATCAGCTAGTTTCCCTGTTACTCAGTGAACTCAGAATTGGGTGCCAGAGTAAATAGAATTTATTCTGTATACTTGAAGTGTTTCTTCATAAGTTTTAAAAAAATAGAGCTTCAGTGCTACATAAAAATGATAAAATCCGATTGTTTAAAGCCCGAAGCAGGTAAATAACAGAAATCAAACTTGATACTTGCTTTCTGAGTTTTTTCTATGCATTTCCAAATTGAATAATGATGTTTGATTAGAAATCATTTTTCTTAATTACAATATTAACATATTTTTATTTTTGCTTAGGGAATAAATCATAACAAATACATAAAAATCTTCCATGAAAAACTATGATCGGTTCTTTCATGGTAATGGGCTCTAAGGCATAAGTTATTAAGAACAGAAATGTCTATGTAGAAACTGAAACCCCAAAGGTAAGGGACTTGGCTAAGGCCCAGGCTTTGAAAATATAGCTTGAAGAGCTATATTTAGCTTGAAGAGCTTGAAGCTAAAATATAGCTTGAAGAGCTATATCCAAATCTTGTACATCCTAGTGTGTCTGTACCCTGTTTCCATAGCTGAAAGGTAAATATCTAGATATTGGAGACCTATCTTCTAGGTGGATGAGCAATTAGATGTGTCAAGTTCCACAGTCCTCATCTATAGATGAGGCTAGATGTGCTGTGGTTTTCAAACTATGCTCTGTGGTACCCTAGGGTTTCCTGGGGAGGGCAAGAGGCTAGCTCTCCATTTACCAACCTCTCCCATTAGAGCAGCTCTGTTTTTGATTACTGTTTTTAAGGGATAACAATTAAGATTTGCTTTGGAAAAAATGGACTTGGTATCTAAGTTATTGTCTGGCTTTCAAAAATTCTATGTCCAGTTTTTGTTCCCAAAGGCTGGTTCAATGAATACAAAATACAATGAATACTTCATAAATTTTATTGGCCAAGAAAATGGAAGGAAAATTTTGTGAATAATGACCAACATTTATGAGCTACCACTAGTGTGCTAAATTCTTCATAATTATTTTATATATTTCTCATGACAGGCCTATGAGATAGATTCTGCTGTCATCCTTATAGAGAAACTGAGATTTGTTTATTTATTTCTCTTGAGATATCCCAATTATATTACAATTTTTTTCTCATGCTGGTTAGCTGGAATTGTGACCAAATGTCTATTAAAGGTCCATTTTGGTGGAGAAAGTGATATTTTAGTGAGGTTCAGAAAACCCACTTTTGTCTCCCACTGAGGGATGGGAAATTAACAGTAGCACCTTAGGGACTGCTGTGGTGAGACCACCAAGGCAACAGAGTGGGTCCTGGGCTGTGGTGGTTCCCTTGGGTGATGGTTTTCTCCTCTTAGAAAGAGGTTCTTGCTACCTCTTCTGGGTTCAATTCTGTCATGAAGTTTCCTTGGAAAATGCTATCATAAGTTATAATACTATACTAATTGGTGGTGGAGATTAATGTTACAATTAGTTTTTAAGACCTGGGTTCATATTTATCAAAGGCTTAATGTTTATGGATAACATTGATAAAAAAGCAAAGAGGGACAAAGCCATTTCTCTCAATCTCCCCTTAATTCATCCTTCCTCTTTCTGTGCTCCGGAGGCTGCCTTAGGCATTTAGCCCATGGGAGATTGAGGACTCGATCAAGTGAACAGTGAGGCTAATTTCCAAGTTTCTCATTCTATTTTCTCCTCTAGTGATGGTCAAGATGTATATTGCATCTAAGGTCATGGTTCTAAATGGATTTCTATCTTCAGCATCCAGGGAACCTCTAATAGCACACCTCTCCTGGAAACAGGTGAATCATACTCCCTAGGAGATTCGAGGGGAAATTGATGAAGCCAGGTGCAGAGACGCAGCCAGCACATTCCATCTGAACGCATCCCCTGTGGAAGAGCATGTTTTACCAGCATTTCCAACATGGTCTCTGTGAGTAGGAAGTGGCAAAGTGAAAGTGTTGGGGGTTTCCAGGAGACTGGGAAAACAACTTTGTTTAAATCCTCTTAAGAATCAGTATGGTAATTTCCAGGGAGTATGTATCCAGGAGGAGGGTGGCTGAGTGGGAGAGTTGGTGGCCCTACTGTAAGGCCTGCCTGGCAGGATACGCCATGAGTGCCAATACAGTGTCCTTCAGAATGACCTCAGGCTTTTACTCTTCTGAAGATCCCATACCCTCACCCGTATCTTCACCCCAAAACCTGATGAGTCTAACTAAAGATATTTTCACTACCATTTTAATTTGCATTCTCTGATTACCAGGGAAGTTCAGCAGGGCATCATCTTTCTCGCCCATGAAGTTGTGAGCTTCTCACCCAAAGGCCATGACCTC
The DNA here is from genome assembly GCF_014898055.3 of Talpa occidentalis. Lineage (NCBI taxonomy): Eukaryota > Metazoa > Chordata > Mammalia > Eulipotyphla > Talpidae > Talpa > Talpa occidentalis. Next base: position 85,581,705 of record NW_023605305.1, read on the forward strand.
ATTGTGTGTGCATCCCTGGTCTCTGAACCCCATATCAGCTCGTCAAATGTCTGCTGAATTAAATATGATTTAGATTAGCACCAGGTTCTTCCCTCAGCAGGGATGCAGGTGTTTTCCAAACAAATCTGTTCTTGAAATTTCTTTATGTGTGTGTATGTGTATTTATTATTTTGTTAATGAAGTACCGTCATTGTACATCCTTATTAATATTTTGACAGTATTGGATTTCTTCTCTCAGATGTGGTGACTGTAGCTCTCCCACCACCAAAGCACCCATAGTCCTCCACCATAGTCCCATGTACCCCCCACCCCCATTTTCCTTCCCCTCTGTCTTCTCCTCCCCTCTGATCTATAATCAGATGCCTCTGGATGCCTCTGATCTATGATCAGTTTTCAAGGGTTGGCTTTAAAATTTGTCTTTGTGCAACCCTTTGTTTGATTTCTCTATATTCCACATATAAGTGACACCATCCAGTATTTCTCTTCTTCCTTCTGGTTTACTTCACTTAGCATAATCCCTTCCATTTCCATCACAGTGTTGTAAATGGCATGAGTTCATCTTTTTTGATAGCAGAGTAGTATTCCATTGTGGATATATACCACATCTTGATACATTCATCTATTTTTGGGCATTTAGGTTGTTTCCATATCTTGGCTATTGTAAAGAGCGCTGAGATAAACATAGGAGTGCAGCTTTCCTTAAAACTTAGTGTTTTTGTGTTCTTTAAGTAGGTACCTAGGAGTGGAATTGCTGGATTATATGGAAGATCCATATTTAATCTTTTGAGGAACCTCCACACAGCTTTCTGTAGGGACTGGACCAGTCTACATTCCCATCAACAGTGTAAGAAGGTTCGTTTTTTGCCACACACTTGACAGCACTTGCTTCTCTTTTGTATTTTTTTTTTTAAAATATGGGCCATTCTCACAGGTGTGAGGTGATTTCGATTTACATTTCTCTGATGATAAGAGATGATGAATATTATTTCATATGCCTGTTGGCTGTCTGCATGTCTTCTTTGGAGAAGTGCCTATTTCACTTTTCTTTTTTTTTTTTTTTAAATATTTATTTATTTATTTATACAAGCACTGGGTACAGTCAGAAGCGCGGGAGAGTAAGAGAATTCACCAGAGCCAGAGCGGGAAACAGAACAGGCAGACTGACGAAATGCACTGCTGAGGGGAGCAGTGGGCGGCAGGAGAGGTCTTTGTGCCGTGTGGGACCCTTGCTGGTGGCCGGGGATTGAATTGGTGCTGCAGAGGCTGCGGGCAGCTTTCCAGCCCAGCGCTCAACCATTGTGCCACCGGGGAGGCCCGCCTATTTCACTTTTCTGCCCATTTTTTGTTTGGGTGTTTTCTTTTTGTTGAGTTGTATGAGCTCTTTGTAGATCTTTGCTATCAGTCCCTGTCAGTTGTATGATGTGACATATTTTCTCCCGTTCAGTAGGGTGTCTCTTGTTTTAGTTACAGTCTCTTTTGCTGTGCAGATGCTTCTCAATGTGGTGTAGTTCCAGTTGTTTATATTCTCCTTTTTTTCCTTGCTGCTGGGATGAATCTGCAAGATATTTTTGAAATTTATGTCATGGAGTGTTTTGCATATGTTTTTTCTATGTATTTTATAGTTTCAGATCTAACATCCATGTCTTTTATCCATTTTGTGTTGATTTTCATGTATGGTGTGAGATGGTGGTCTAGTTTCATTCTTTTGTATGTAGCAGTCTAATTGTTCTTGAAATTTCTTAAAGTAGGAAACAGCCCTTTCTAGCCAGAGTTGGCTAGCATCTGTCTTGCTGTACTTATTGGCTGCAATCAGCAAATGATGCCAATGACTCCAATAACTCCAATGACTGGAGCATTCATTTGTTTTTGTAAAACCAGAGGACTGGATTGCCTCAAGGAATTGAGGAAGGGTTAGTGAATGATAAATGGTGCCAACATGTGCTGTCATCAGAAAGGTGGAGAGAGGTTGTCAAGATGGTGCCTGCTGGTGACTCCGACCCAAGTGTAGTTAGTGGAGTTTCCATTTCTTAGGATCATTCTGTAAGGATAGTACATGGGGTTCCTTAAGCTGTGGGTTAGGCTCTGTTCAGACTAGTGCTACTGGTTTTGGGTCGTGAGGCAAGTGACTCTACTGAAGGATCTATTAAGGGCTGGTTCTTAGTCTTTACTTTTTCTTCAGCTTTCCTGTGCTCACTTTCCTGTGGCTTCAATGCAGGGGTCCAGGGGTTCACCTCTGCTATGCTGTATTATAGGCTTGGAGTGCCAGCTTTAGTCACAACCCTCTCCCCTACTTCCCAGAAGGAACACCTCTTCTCAATTGTACCTTATTGTCCCTGCAATGGATTTTTTCTTCCATGGTGAGAGTGTTTTCCTGTCTTTCCTATCCCTTTGGGTACTCCCTTTTTATACTTTATTGTGGAAGTTCTGTTCATCCAAATTTCAGGTCTTCTTCTGGCTGATTAGTCCATATTTAGTTGTAGATTTATTGTGGCAAAATCAGACCAGACTAATCATGTCCTATCGCCATTCTCCCCATTCCTAATAATGTCACGTCATGAGTGAGGCCTTTCCTCCCCAGGCAGGAGCTCATAATCCTGAATCTTCTCTCTCCCCATCAATATAGACCTACCCTCTGTCCCATCCATCAGGAAACATTTCCAACAGTTCATTTGTTCATGTTATAAACTATAAAATAATCCAGGCTAAGGTAAAAAATTGTGAAGAGTTTAGGATCTCAGGCACACACACGTACACACTCTCCTTAAAGGGGGTATGTGTATTTATCCTGCCAGAAGCAGTAACCTCTATTCGAGAAAATGGTGGAATCCCAAGCAATGCGACAAGCAAGAGGGATAAGAGAAGAATCTTAATAGACCCACATAAAATTTATTTGGAGGACTGGATTTTGGCCAAAACAAAACTGTGTCCCCTTAGCACCAGGTCCCACACCACACCAATTCTTATATATTTTGAACATCACCCTTGCTTTTTTTGGTTTGGTTGATCGACTCACATCTGCCTCCAAGTACGAACAACAGGAACAAGATCTGTGCATCTGTCCTAGTCGTACATTTTCCCCAACCCAAAACGTAACATTTACACTTGAACACTGCTGCTGATTAAGATGATTAGACTTGCTCCTCATTATTCTTCATTAGGTAGGAAAGAGACATGTATTTTTCTTTTCATGTATTAATCTGTCTGGGTGTTTTCATACCGCATATTTCTTTAATGTTAGAATTTAAGCAATGAAAACAACTCATCAGATAGTCTGTTAAGGATAAGGTAGGAGCTACCATCCTGATCCTGCCAGTGAAGCTTGTCTTTTCAGTGTGCTTTTTTCCTCCTCCCTGGCAATCAAAAGACGAGCATCTGCTGGGGAAGGCTGTGCAAGTGGATGTTTTAAAGAAGGGAGAACAGGCAGGGTGGTTTTGCCACTGCCAATATTGAAACAACAAAGCATGTCTTGGCTTGTGGGAGAGTCATGTCAGCAGTATTTTTACAAAGATAATAATGAGTCTTCTGGGTTTGTACCAGATTTCAAAGGAATGTCCTAACCTAGATGAGATGGAGCACAAATGGTTAAAGATGCATGTGGAAGGAAGGCCCTTCAGCCCAGCTTCACATTTAGAATCACTTATGCACCTTCAATAAAATACTCAGATCTGAACAGTACCAGCCAATAAAACCTCCAATAGTGAGGTCCAAGAATAGCAACAGAAAAGCTCAGTGATCTTAATGTGCAGCCAGAAGGGTGCACCCCTGACTGAAGCTTTGGTTACAGAAGGAAAACAATGCAAACAGTGATAGTTTATTGATAGTTTGTGATTAAATTATGATGCATCCACACACAGGATACTTACTAGTCTTTTTTCATTTTTCAAATAAGGCAAATCTATAGGTATTGGTGAACTCATTCTTTTCATAACTGCTTTGGGCACAATAATTAAAGTCTCTATAACTTTTGGGGAGGTCTATGAAAATGTTAGCAATCTCCTAAAATTGTTAGTTACAAAATATAAAAAAAAAAAACCGCAAAGTTGCAAGCAATAAATGTCAATAAAGTATCAATACAGATTATATATATATTTTTTTCTAGAGGCATGTTTGTTTGTTTCTTTGTTTGTTTATACAAGCACTGGGTACAGTCAGAAGCGTGGGAGGGTGAGAGAATTCACCAGAGCCAGAGCGGGGAGCAGAGGAGGCAGAAGGACTGAAGTACACTGCTGAGGGGAGCAGCGGGCGGCAGGAGAGGTCTGCGCGCCATGCGGGACACTCCTCCGGTGGCCGGGGAGCAGCCGGGGATCAAACCGGCGCCGCAGAGGCTGCAGGCAGCTTCGCAACCGAGCGCTCAACCGCTGCGCCACCGGGAAGGCCCAATATAGATTATATTAATATTAGATTTAGTGTTCCTAGGATTTTTATTACACTTGAAAACAGTTGGTACATTATGTTATCACCTTAAAAATTAAGGGAAACCAAGTGCTTCCAGGACCTGCTTTCATTATACATTTTTACTAAAATCATAATTTCCAGGGTCCAAGATGGTGGATTAGGGAGAATTTGTGCTCATCTCCCAGAGTCACAACAAATCTATAACTAAATATGGACGAATTATCCATAAGCAGACCGGAAATCCAGATGAATGGACTGTCCACAATGAAGTATGAAAAGGCAGCACCCAGAGGGACAGGAGAGACAGAGAGATGTCTCACCATGGGAGAAGATGAATTAACTTTCCCATAGAACATGTGATAGGAAAGGAACTGTAGACATCACCTCTTCCATCTGAGGAAGCTGCCTGGAGAGGGCAAGTGACTTAGCCAAGGCCACACAGCAATTCCCTTTGGCAATGTGGGAAGAACTTTAGCATCAAGACTGATTTCATGGTCTGACTGTGTTCCTGATGAAGTGTTTCTATTTTGCTTTCCTGGGGACTTAAATATTCACATCTGCAAAATGGGGGGTCATTTCAAAACACTGAAAGATGTGAAGGGATTAAGGGAACTGGAGAATGCCATTGCTGCAGAAGAATTATTTTGAGCTAAAGGCATTTGAGATAGATAAAAATCTTTAATTTGCATAAAAGCAGTGCTTGTCACAAGAACTCAATTTTCATAAATTTCCTCCCTGGGGAGCAGCTCTATCTACTTGGAGATGAGCAACTGGCACCATGAAATCAGACATTGTCACAAAGCTATTGAATCTCCCATCTACTCCACACCCCTTCTCCCCGTCTAAGAAATCATGTTTCCCATAAGTGCCCTTTTCATCACTCCTTGCCCAGTGCATATAAGCCCCTTTGAATCACATGTTTTTATGAGCTCCCTTACATAAAGTATTAAAATATATTTTTTCTCTTACTAATCTGTCTGGTTTAGTTTAATTTGGAGACCCCCCCCAAATACTGCATCTAAGAGAGTAGAGGAAAAGTTTTCATCCCTCTTATAAAACTCATCAAAAAGAAAATGAACACATGTAAAGATTTTATTCAACTCATAAATCAGTGACTCAGTAAGAAGGTAGAGTTGGTCAGATAGAGAAGTTGTGGAACAGACTTTTACAGCAAGTTGGTCAAAGGAATGTGGAAATGAATTTACTAAAAGATGCCACATTGATTAATGTTCTACAGGGCAATCAAATTATAACCTTTGGACAGGAATCTTCAAGTTACATTATTTTCACAGTATTTGTTCTCTAAACCAGTAGTAAATGGTAAAATCCAATAAAGTCCCTATAGCTTTGTTCCTTTAGTTTATTTCCAAGTTTTGTATAATTTTGGTTAGTCTGAGGACGTGATGAAAAAATATTTTTCTGAAGTGTTCCTATTTAGCAGGGAAATTTGTTTCTGGACCTTTCTGGACCCTTGATTCTGTGAGAACTCAGCCATCCACATGTGTACTCTGCAAGAAGACACTGTCCTAGGTAGGAGGAATCTCTTTGTATTAATCCTCCTATTATCAGTCAGCCAGATTGCTGAGTATCTGAAATCACAGCCCAGGAATGGCCTATTCTGTCCCTTCTGTCTGTCAAAGTAGACAGTTAAATGAAGAACTGTGGGTTCCTACAAGTTGAGCACTCATGGGCAACTGTGACCTATTTGCTGTCTGCAAATCACAGCAGAGCATTCCTGGACTACCTACGGACTACAGCCTGTATCCTGAAGCAGGCCTGGGAACGCCTAGGCCGCTGTTGACCTGATTACGTGACTATCTCCATGGTGGTCTCAGGATAACTCTGCCTGCTATAACATCATACTTTGCTGATGCAAATGTCTCTTGACATATGGACACGATGTCCCCTTTCCTGTCCCTCATAAAACTTTGTCCCCCATTCCAATCCCACCCTCTGGACTTTATTCCTCATACCGCTGTCGCATGACCAGCTTTTACTAGACTGTGTGCTTTCAATAAATGGCACAAAATCTTCTGCTCAAGTAGCAGAGTCTTGACTTGCAAACCTGCTTCACCACTGCTGTGTCCCTCATTGCATTCCTGCCGCAAATCGGCAACAAAGTTCCTGTTGCAACAAAGAACCAATGGAAATAAATCAAGGATTTCAAGCCTGTGGAACAGCAGGTCTGTTGAGGGGGAGGGGTGGCTGGGCAATGACAGCTTTTGGGGAGCTGGAGTGGGTAGAAGTGATTGATGTCATTTCACTTCCTTTTCTCACCTCTGTGACAAAATATAGCCACACACCTTGGTGATTCCCCAAGCCTTGGCCTTGCGGTCTGGTCATGGTTGAATGGGTCCTGGCCAGGGTTCTCCTGGGATCGTCTGTTTCTGAATTGGCCTCTGTTTGCATTTCAAACACTTTCATTATTTGGTTAAGAAATAGGTCATTCTTGTCCTTAGGCTGGTAGTGACCCACTGAAACAGTGTTTTGGAAATACCTCACATATTTGTATTTCCCACAGCTCAAGTTTCTGAACTAAATTTCCTGTGAGCTCTCCTGCCTCAGAGGCAGGGCTGTCTATGATCGTGTTGTGTGGAGTTTGGGGAACACATTTCTCCTTGTGCCTTTTCACCTTGTTACTCAGCCCAGTTCTCATGTCTTCTATACACACCATCAAAATGTGCTAATGGGTAATAGAGACTCCATAACTGACTGATGGTCTTTCATGTGTTAACTGTCTCAGAGATCTCATTTTTAAGAAATATCTTTTTAAAGAAAGGTTCTTGTTCATTATTACAGGCTTAGGAAATACAGAAATGTGTGAAGTAGAAAATTTAAATTACCCAGGATACCAGAATTGGTGTCTCTAGATCGTTCTAGAGACACCAATTTTGGCTAAGGTTTTGCTGAAGTTGCTTCCATATATACATACTTAAAAACTGTGATTATATTCTTCTATTAACTTTTTAATTGTGATTGAAGCCAATTCCAACAGTGGAATTCCACATATCAGTCTGGGGATTACAGGTCCTTATCCAAAATAATGGGTCACTGGCCCTCAAGGGAAGGAATTTTCCAGAGAGCACTGGGTTTAGTTGAACCAACAAGGTTTTATTAGACCCATGCACCATGAGGGAAAGGGGAATTTAGCCTTGCTCCCTCTAAATGGAATTAGGGGAAGATATATATTTATTTATTTAAAAAGATTTATTTATTTATTTATACAAGCACTGGGTACAGTCAGAAGTGCGGGAGAATGAGAGGATTCACCAGAGACAGAGTGGGGAACAGAACAGGCAGACAGACGAAGTACACTGCTGAGGGGAGCAGCAGGCGCAGCAGGAGAGGTCCAGGCTCCATGTGGGACCCTCCCAGGTGGCCCGGGTTCGAACTGGCACTGCAGAGGCTGCGGGCAGCCTCGCAGCCCAGTGCTCAACCGCTGTACCACCAGTAGGGGGAGATATTTAAAGGATTGTCTGTGAGGTGGGAGAAAGAGAACAGCGTCATAGCTTGTTCTGGGTTGGGCTATGCCTGGGCATGAGCAGATGGGTTACATTCTAACTGTGGATTTGGGGGTTCTTGGCCATCCCCCTCTCCTAAAATGAGATAATCATCAATCAGGATCTAATACTTTCTGTCTGTCATGGCGGTGTGGTGGGTCAGATTGTTTCACAGGGCTCTTTGGTCCATGATTTAGTCCACCTGGGGCAGTTAATGCTGCCCCCTCAAAGTTTCTTTTACCTAAATTGTAACAAGGTGGTTGCACAGATTTTTGGGGGGATTTGGGGGAAGAGCTAGGGAGAGGCTGGACATCTTAGGTGATTAGTGAAGGGTGCATATATAGTTTTCTCTGGTTAGTTATGTTGGAGTCCAGGACATAATATAATAAAGATGCCAGTTATAAATCAAGTCCTGTCTGCTTTGGGGCGATTGTTTGGCTTCTTGGTTATTTCTAAAGGCTTTTCACAAGTCTGAGTTGTAAATAGTAAGTAGGCTGGCTTCTGGGGTGGTTGCAGATAGTGCGTTTAGGTTCAGATTTTTGTCTGTGGCCTGGTCTTGCACATTCATTGCCTCAGTGTCCTTTTGTTTCACACCTGGTACCAATTTGATTGTGAATTATCTATTATTCTGTTTATTTCCATTTTACCTAGGAAGAATCTGGGGGTTAGAGAGGTTAAGTAACTGGGCCAAGATCACAATTAGTAGAGACTTTGAATGAATAATTTTGAGTGAACATGAGGTGCATATATCTCCTCAGATTAGTGTTTTTGTGTTCTTTGGATAAGTAACCACAAGTTAGGTCTTATGATATTTTTTGTCTTAATTTTTTGGGGAAATCTTCATACTGTTTTTCATAGTGGCTGCACTAATTTACACTCAGGTGGGTCTTGTTTGGATTAAATTCTTTTCTTTTTCATTTTTTTGCTTTTTATTCTTTATTTTATATTTTTAATTAAAAAATGAAGTGTCATTGTTTTAAATCCTTGTTATTTTTTGACAGCATTGGATTTCTCCCCTTATGTGTGGTCACTGTTGCTCTCCCACCACCAAGTACCCATAGTCCACCATGGTCCACTGTGCTCTCTGGCCCCCTTCTCACCCCTCCATTTCCTTGTCCCCCTCTCTATCCCCTCCTGGATGCCTTAGATCTGTGGTCAGCTTTCAAGGGCTCGTTTTTTTTTTTTTTTTAATTTTTATATTCCCCATGCAATTACAATTCCCTCTGATTTTTGACCCCATTCCCTCCTTTCCCCGCCCCCCAAAGTGTGTCTCTGGTTCATAGTTGTTTGTTGATTTTGATTTTTTTCTTTCTTATAGTTATTCTTTTTCCTGGTCCCTTATTTAGGTTTTCTAGATTCCTGTTATGAGTAAGACCACCTGGTATTTTCCTTTTCCTTTCTGGCTTATTTCGCTGAGCATGATCCCTTCCAGCTCCATCCATGTTGCTGCAAATTGCATGTGTTTATCTTTTTTGAATGCTGAGTAATATTCCATTGTGTATATGTACCAGATTGTCTTGATCCAGTCATCTATTTTTGGGCATTTGGGTTTTTCCAAAGCTTAGCTATTGTAAATTGTACTGCTATAAACATAGGGGTGCAGGTGCTCTTTGGAATTAACGTTTTTGTGTCCTTTGGGTAAATACCTAGGAGTGCAATTGCTGGATCATATGGAAGCTCTATCTTTATTTTTTTATTTTATTTTTTTAAAGATCTATCCATTTATTTATACAAGCACTGGGCACAACCAGAAGCGCGGGAGGGTGAGAGAATTCACCAGAGCCAGAGTGGGGAGCAGAGCAGGCAGAAGGACCAAAGTACACTGCTGAGGGGAGCAGCCGGCGGCAGGAGAGGTCTGCGTGCCATGTGGGACCCTTCTCCGGTGGCCTGGGAGCAGCTGGGGATGGAACCGGCGCTGCAGAGGCCATGGGCAGCTTCGCAACCCAGCGCCCAACCGCTGCCACCGGGGAGGCCTGGAAGCTCTATCTTTAGTAGGTTGAGGAATCTCCACACAACTTTACATAGTGGTTGGACCAGTTTGCACTCCCACCAGCAATGCAGGAGAGTTCCTTTTTCTCCACATCCTTGCCAACATTTGTTGTTGCTCGTTTTTTTTTTTAATATGTGCCATTCTCACTGGTGTGAGATGGTATCTCATTGTAGTTTTGATTTGCATTTCCCTGATTACAGTGACACTGAAAATTTTTTCATATGCCTGTTGGCCATTTGTCTTTCCTCTTTGGAGAAGTTTCTTTTTAGCAATTCTGCCCATTTTTTGACTGGATTATTTTCTTTGTTTTTGTTGAGTCTCATCAGCTCTTTGTAGATTTTTGTGATCGGTCTCAGGGGCTCGTTTTAAAGTTAATCTCTGTTTGACCCTTTGTTTGGTTTCTCTCTATGTCATGTATAAGTGCTGCCATGCAGTATTTATCTTTCTTTTTCTAGTTTATTTTGCTTACTGTTATCATCCCTTGGCATGAGTTTATCTTTTTTGATCGCTGAGTAGTATTCCATTATGTGTATATACCACATCTTCTTGATCCATTCATCTGTTTGGGGGCATTTATTTTAAAGTCTACTTGCCTCAGGAAAGAGAGAAGTGCTTAACAAAGTTCTTTCTCCATCTACTCTTAAAACAATTCTTGGGAGCACTGCTGTTGCTCTTAATTTTCCTTTGGGTGGAAAATGTTCTCTTTACTCTTGGCCCATGACCCTGGGACCCTTGCACCTATTCAAAAAGCTGGGAAGAGGAGTGGTGAGGGGCAGAGGAACAAATGGATGGTGTGTTATGTGATCATTGGCCAATGCAATGCCCACCTTCATATTGTCGTTTTTCTTCATTTTTTTAAAGATTTATTTTATTTATTTATGCATACAAGAACTGGGGTACATGCCAGAGGTGCCAAGGGTGAGAGGATTCACCAGAGACAGAGTGGAGAACAGAACAGAACAGGTGAATTGACTGAAATACACTGCTGAGGGGAGCAGTGGGCGAGACAGGAGAGGTCTGCTGCGCTATGTCAGTAGCTCCCTGGCCGGGGATTGAACTAGTGCTGCAGTGGCTGGCGATAACTTGATAGCACTGAGACTGTAACCCCTGCACCACCAGGGAGGCCCCTTTCCTTTATTTTTAGGGAAGGTCAGTAAATTCTTCTTCGGTCTCCTGCGGTAAGCAGGGTTATGTTTTTGTCTGTTCTTGGATTTGTCTCTCTTTTTTTTAAACCAAAGAGGGAAGTGGAGTTTGGAGCGTCCTGGTGAGCTGCTGTATTGCAGGCAGGCAGAAGGACGGGCAGGGGGACCAGGGGCCAGGGGGCTGGCAGACCTCCCAGCCCCTGGCCAATCTTTACTCTTTCTCTATGGGCTCTCTGGCATCGTCTCTTGGTCCTGCCTCTCTGTAGTCACTCGTCCTTTTTGTAGCAGTTCTGCTGCAGCTGTCCCATTGTCTTTTGTGTGATGCTGCCCTTATACACTCAGCCTCTGGGCTCAGGTGTGCCCACTCAGGCACACCCACACTCTGCTCCAGGTGTCCACCATCAGGCATGTGTGCCCCAAGCCCACGTTCCCAAGTGCCTCCTGCACTCAAGGCCACAGGTGGTAGCCACAGAGGACAATAACGTAAAGCCTGATCATCTCGCTTACACTGAACCCCCCTCTTTTAGCTCACTCTGAGCCCCCTTTTTAACTTACATGTATTTGAAATGAGAACATTAGATCACTATTTAGAACAAGAGAAAAAAAGTACCGAGTAGAATTTTATATATACAGATAATTTTTAAATTATATTGCAGATATACAGATAAATAAGTATGGGCTCTGAATGTATTTGTACATAATGTAAGGAATGCAGTGTTGACATAGGAGCTCAAACTGAGGCTATAATCCTTAATTAATGTAATTTTATGGACAACTGAAAACAAAGTATTTCTTCTTTTATACTCTAAAAATTTATTTTTGTTTTATTTAGTTCATCTGTTTGTTTCCTGTATAGGCCATGTATGATTGAAATTATATGGTATTTGTCTTTGTCTCTCTGTCTTATTTCCCTAAGCATCATCCCTTCTAGGTCTACCCTTGTTGCAAATAGCAGGATTTCATGTTTACAAAGTATTTCTTATGAGAATTTCTGAAACCCAATCTGTTTTCACGCTTTGTCACACCTAATACTGTTTGGTGGGTAGCCCGTGCCCTGCATTTTGGGAGACCCTGGAAAAAAATGGTTTGTAATATATCCATTCACTTTCATGTGCTGTGGTTTTCATTATCCCCCACCTTCACCTGCCATTGGCCTCCTTTCACCTTTTCTTTTCAATTACAAACATCTGAGACCTACTACTCCTCTAACTGCAGAGGCCTCTTTCTGCATCTTGGATAACAAGTGGAAACAATAAGGCCTAGAACAGATAAGAACAATTCCTTCCTGCTGCTCTGAGAGGGTTGGAGATAAGGAGGTAGGCAGAGTCAGGTAGCAAGAAAAGGCCTGAGACAGGCCACAGTGACTCCCACCAGTGGCTTTTTATCTGGATGAGAGCAGCTTCAATAGTGTGTGGATGCCCAGGGAGCCAAGGTCGTGACCTTGTTTAATTCCCCATCACTCCAATCCTCTTGTGCTGCCCCAACCCCAACACCCCATCATTGTCCCAAATGAACCCCTAACTGCATGTTATCTGATGGTATTTTAGAAAGAGGATGGGCATGCAGTCAAACAGAACTTGGCTCAAAGCCCAACTGCCCCCACATCAGGGCAGGGATACAGTGGGTCCTGGTTGGGGAGGTGATGGGGGAGGACCCCACAGGCAGAGAGGAAAAAAGGCAGAGAAAGCGGGAGCATCCCAGCATTGCAGTCCAACCAGTTGCCCTGAGACATGGTCATTCTGTGATATCAATCAACTATCTGTCCTCACTACTAACTATTGGGTCTATAATCTGAATCTGCCTCTGGGTTAAAGTCTCAGCTATTTCTCTAGCACCATTTGGGAAAGAGGGAGCTCTCCTTCTTCCCTCTGCCTTCCTACCCAGCCATCTGCCTCCCTGATTCATTGCTTAGCCCACTCTCTATCTTCCTTTTCAATTGATACTCCCCCCCTCCCCTCAGTACCACTGCTGGAAAACCTCATTTGTGCATGCATCTATTGGAATCCTGTTTTTCTGCCCTCACTGGATTGTAATACCACAGGACACTTCTGTCCTGATCCCAGCTTGTTCTCAGAGTCTAGAGCAATGTTTGGCACAGAGTATTATTAGGTCAATAAATATTTATTGCAAAAAGTCAAATGAATTGCCCCCATTCAGTCTAACTTACTGAATTTGTTCATCACTCTGGCTGTGCACCTGGGGCTTTGTTGGAGACACAGTTTTCAGATCATCACTTCTGAGTAGGTTGATTCAGTTTTCTTGGGTGAAGCTTAGGAATCTGTATTTTTACTTAGCATCTCAGGTGATTGGACACAGCCAGTGTCTAGATGATACGTGGGAATTACTCCATGGAGAATAAGACTGAAGACAGAACCTTATTGTGGGCATTGCCTACAATCACATTTCCTGTATTGCAAGCAGTTGATTAAGTATATATCCATGATTCAAAACATAAATGACTCAAAGGCTTATCCAATTTGTGCTTTGTGGGGAAACAGTGTATTTATTCAAACCCTGGTCACAATACAGTGGGGTGACCAGCTGTCCAATCAAGTGCCTTTTCCCAAGAAAAGGACAAATCATTCAATCAGCAGATAAAGTGGTGAACTGCTGAGAGGTTGCCCAGATAGCCTTTGGGCTTTCTTCTAGAATGGCATCGTGCACTGGAGCATGGTGGCAGATGGACTGTCATGTTGCAGACACGCTTGTGCTGGGAATGTGGCCATTGTGGATGTTTCCATCGGTCCCCGGAAGGGCTGCCCAGTTGGCTTGCATGTATCCAGTTGGCAGTATGGAGCAGAATTGGAGGGCCCAGACTTCACTTAGACAGTCCTGGGCCTGAATCACAGAACGGCCACTGATTAAAGTGTGATATGAGGCATTTTACATGGCCTCTGTGAAGCTCAGAGCCTTCATCTGCCATTAGGGATAATATTGTTAGCTCATAGGTCTGGGATGAGATTTCAGTGCTGTGTGCCTGACCTTTTGTATATATGTTGCTCAAAAAGTATGAATACCATAACCTCTGGGAAGATTGACTCATACCATTACATTGTCAGAAACTGCCCTACTGAGTCTTTAAAATCTAAGGATCTTATCTCCATTGGCCAAAAGAGGGACCAGCAAAGGTGCTGAGTTGGGCTTGGAGAAAATTAGAATAATGGAAATTTATTTAAAAAAAACCCTTCAGATTTCATTAGATACTTGCTATATGAAATTAGGATTTTAATAAATGAATTTTTATTTTATTTTTTAAAGATTTATATATTTTTTTATTTATACAATAGCTGGGGTATAGGCCAGAGGTGCAGGAGGGTGAGAGGATTCACCAGAGACAGAATGGGGAGCAGAACAGGCAGGCAGACCGAAAGCACTGCTGAGGGGAGCAGCGGGCGCGACAGGAGAGATCTGCCACATCATGTGGGAATCTCCCTGGCTGGCCGGGCATCGAACCCGTGCTGCAGAGGCTGCGGACAGCTTCACAGCGCTGTGTTCAACTTGCTGCGCACTGGGTAGGCCCCTGATACATGAATTTTTAAATAGTTACATAATTTTCCAGAAAGATCGATTGAGTTTCAAGAAAAATTTGCTTATAGAATAGTTTCAGTGGGTAAACTGAGGCACTGATTGTGGAGGACTGTTAACTGGGACCAGTATGCCAACAATTGATACTCCCCTCCTCACTGTTATCTACCTTTTAAGACAATTCTAGGCCAAAATATGATTCACGCAAGGGACATTAAGCATGAGTGGAAGGGAAGGGGCCTGGGTGGATGGTGGGAGAATATAGCTCAGGTGATTCCATAAGCAGCAACAAAGCCAAGGAGCACATGAACTTGAATGCTGGGCGGGGTTTATGTGAGCACTGGTAGCGAGTCCAGGATGCAGTGGGGAGGCTCACATGACCACACATGAGGCTGCTTGAGAATGGGAATATCCCTGAGTTGGGGGTTCTTGCTCTCCTATTTTGCTTAAGGATGGAAAGCAAAGATCCCGGCAGAATTATTTTCTGAAACTTTAAAAAATAAGTCATAGAACCAGAGCAGACTAATTAATTGAGGGAACTTTGAAAACTTTGAACAATTTCATTTAAGATTTTTAGATGGGCACCACAAACTGCAAATTTGAGTGTTATCAGAGACCTCCAAAAATCAAGCTCCTAACTGGCCATGTTCTTGGAGAGTTTTCTCTACTTGTGCCACCTCCTCTGTGCCTGTCTAGTGAAATTTCTCACCCCAAATGAGTCCCTTTAACATCCTGTGTGCAGGGGGTAGAGGCAGGGCTGCAGGGGAGCACAGGTTCTTGGCCTTGGCTGCACATTGGCATCACCTGGGCTTCTTCACAAAACTGATGCTGGTTGATTGGTTGGGGGCGTGGCTGGGCGTCAGGCGCTTAAAAGCTCCCCAACCAGGGGGCGATTCTTTAGGCCTGTCTGGATCCAGAACCATCTTCGCTCAAGAAAGGAACATCCCTTTCTCCAAGACTACAGGTGATTCAGCTCTATTTCCTTTTTCTTGCTTGCCTTTGACAAGTTAGTGGCAGATGTCTGCCCTTGACTGCTTTCATAACGACAAACTGTTTTGTTTTTGGGAGAGGTGCCTTTGTGATGAGCCTCGGGCCGCCCTCACTGCTTTGCTTCCTTGGTGTCCTGTGTTGTAAACAAGCTCCCTTCTAATGGGTGAAGCTCTGTTGGTGCAGATAAGAGCTGCTAGTCATTTCTTTCCTTCTCTATACTTTGGAGAACTGGCCCCCTCTTAATGTCTGTGTGTACTTAAATAGCTCTCAGTAGTTGTGGAAAGTGTCTTAAATGAAACCAAGTCTAGAAGTCAAGAAACTGGGTCAGGTAATCCCATTGTTCATCAAACGGGAGTTTAATGTTTATATGGGGGAAAAACCACAAGTAGATAAATAGCCTGTTCTTGCAGAAGCAGAAGCCAGGAGCCACCAAAGTGCTGTTGGCTTTCCAGTCAGGCCACTGCTAAGAGCCTGCTACTTGGACATAGTCTATCATCCTGTCTTGCTTTTGATACTCATTCCCCAAAGGGACACGCGCGTCTCTGAAGCTTTATGGCTTCTTCGTGGCAGCCAAAGTCTTCTCTGCAGATTTTCCCAGAGGGCGGAAGCTGCAGAGTCCACAGGTGGTGAGCGAGATGACTTTGGGAACAGCACCTGAGGTGGCATTAAATAACTTGGATCACATAAGGAGAGGCAGACAAACTGCTTCCAGGAAAAGCCAGGTTGCAAATATCTCCGCCTTTGCAGGCAGTGTGGTCTCTGTAGCTGCTAGTTAACCATTTAACAAGGAACCATCTGTAGACAATATGCATGACAAGAGTACTTCTCCCTTCCCCCCACCCCCTCTTATGGACACTGAGATTTGCTTTTCATCTAATTTTTCCATGTCATGAAATTGTCTTCCTTTTGCTTTTCCCTCCAGCTGTTTAAAAAAATGAAAATCATTTTTACCTCATGGTTTGTACAAAAACAACCAGCTGGTCACTTTGCCATCCCCACTGCAAGGGAAGCCTCTGCTTGGTGATAGTTAATGCTCTTCTGGGACCTGTGAATTTTGGCTTTGAACGGAGTTAGAGGTTTTGTGTGTGTTTCTTTGTCACAAGAATATTTAGCAAGCATTTAACCACACTATGTTGAACCGCTTAAATCTTATTTTTAAAACTGTCTTCTATTTATGGGTAGTTAAGTAGACTTTCCATTTAGAAAGTGATTTTTAAAGATGGGTGGTTTGCATGAAAATGTTAAGCATCCAGGTGGCACATGGATTGGCAATCATCACAAGACTTTTATTTAAATTTAGTGTTTGAGGGCCTCCCTGGTGGGGCAGGCGGTTGTGTGCCGCCCTGTGAAGCTGTTCACAGCCTCTGCAGTGTGGGTTTGATCCCAGCCGGCAGGCGAGAATCCCACATGGCCCGGCAGACCTCTCCTGTCTCTCCCACTGATCCCCTCAGCAGTGTGTTTCGTCAGTTTGTCTGTTCTGTTCCCTGTTCTGTCTCTGGTGAATCCTCTCACCCTCCTGTTCATCTGGCCTATACCCCAGCACTTGTATAAATAAAATAAATTTTTTAAAAAAATTTAGTGTTTGATCCAAAAGACCACCTGTACCCCTATGTTTATTGCAGCACTATTTACAATAGGCAAAACCTGGAAACAACCCAAATGCCCAAAAATAGATGACTGGATCAAGAAGATGTGGTATATATACACAATGGAATATTATTCAGCAATCAAAAAAGATAAACTCATGCCATTCGCAGCAACATGGATGGAGCTAGAAGGAATTATGCTCAGTGAAATAAGCCAGAAGGAAAAAGAAAAATATCAGATGGTTTCACTTATAGCAGGAATATAGGGGAACCAAATAAGACATCAGTGTAAAAAAAATAACAGTACAAAACACAACAAAGCAAAAACAGACAATTATAAATTGAGGAGGAGGGAGAGGGATGAGAGGGAGGGAGGGAGGAGCACAGGGGACTGAGGTGATGGTGCACGGGTGCATTAGGGAAGGAAACTGTGGTGAAGGAAACCTGAGGGGGTGGGGGGAAGCAAATATTGTTTAAAAATGAACAATGATGTAAAAAAGAAAAAAAATTCTATAATGAATAGAATAAAAAAATAAAAGTGTTTGGGGAACTGTTGTTTAGATTTGTTATCCAAGACTTTTCTATGTTTCTGAAACAGAAAACAATTTATTTCTTTAAATTGGGTTGTTGATATTTTCTGTTGTTAATGAGTATCATTATTTTATATCCTTGCTAGTGTTTTGACAGTATAGGATTTCATCCTGCCACCCCCAGGTGTGGTAGCTCTTCTTCCACCATAGTCCATTGTGCTCTCCCCCTACCACGTTTCCAACTCTCTTCCTCCTCCACCCCTTCTGAAAGCCTAAGATCAATGGTCAGTTTTCAAGGGCTGGCTTTAAAGCTTGTTTTTGTCTGATGCTTTGTTTTTCTATATTCACATATAACTGACACAGTCCGGTATTTAGCTTTCTCTTTCTGGCTTATTTTACTGAGTATAATCCCTTCCAGCTCAATCCAAGTTGCCACAAATGGCATGAATTTATCTTTTTTGATTGCTGAGTAGTATTTCATTGTGTATATATTCTGCACCTTCTTGATCCACCTGTCTGTTTTTTGGCATTTAGGTTGTTTCCATATCTTGACTATTGTAAATAGTGTTGCAATAAACATGGGAGTCAGGTTTCGTTTCAAATATTTTTTTTTTTTAGATAGATACCTAGTAGTAGGATGAATGGGTCATATCCATTCATCCATGTTAAGTCTTTTTTTCTTTTTTTCCAAAGATTTATCCATTCATGCACACAAGAGCTGGGGCACAGGCCAGAGACATGGGGGGTGAGAGGATTCACCAGAGACAGAATGGGGAGCAGAACAGGCAGACTGACTGAAATACACTATGAGGGGAGCATTGAGCGAGTCAGGAGAGGTCTGCTGCGCCATTTGGGTAGCAAGCTGGCCAGGGGGATCAAACTCGTGCTGCAGAGGCTGCAGACAGCCTCAGAGGTTGCATCTTACTCCCTTGCACCACCAGAGAGTTTAGTCTTTTGAGAAACCTCCACATTGCTCTGATCATGTAGTAGTGGGCCATGGTAAATATTTAAAGGTGATGATGAGCATTTTTTCATGTGCCTGTTGGCCATCTGCATGTCTTCTTTGGAAAAGTCTATTTAGCTTCTCTACCCATTTTTTGATTGGGTTTTTTGTTTTCTTTTTGTTGAGTTGTATGAGCTCTTTGTAGATCTTCGATAGCCGTCCCTTGTCAGATGTATGGTGTGAAAAAAAATATTTTCTCCATTTCAGAAGGGCACCTCTGTGTTTTAGTTAGTCATTTTCACTATGTGGAAGCTTTTTAGTTTGATATAGTCCTAGCTTATATTTTCTTTTGTCTTTCTTGCTGCTGAGGACGAATTTGTAAGTATGTTTATGCGGTTTATGTCTTGGAGCATTTGCCTATGTTTTCTTTGTATTAAAACCCCTTTTAAAAAACTTTTTAAAAATTGAGTTAACATTGCAATGCTGTATATGATGCGGGAGCATGGGCTCACACCTCTTCCCATGCATGTCATCACCCCACATCTATCATCAAGGCCCCCCTAATCCTCCACCACAGTTCATTGGGCCTTCTCCCTACTTTACTTCCCCACCACTCCCTCTACCTCTAGGAGCTTCAATTTTATAGTCAGATTTCTAGGGATTATTTGGTTTGGTTTTGTCTGTTTTTTTTTTTTTTTTATAGTCTGTATCTGAGTGAATCATCTGGCATTTGTCTTCCTCCTTCTAACTTACTTGGCTTAGCATCACCCCCTCTGGTTCCATCCACGCTGTCACAAATGGCAAGATTTCATCTTGTTTTTTATATATATATAGCTGAAACTGACTAAAAAAATAATCTTCATGGTGGTGATCGCAAAATTTGTGGTTCTACTTTTTTTTTTTTTTTTAAGATTTATTTATTTTTATACAAGAGCTGGGGTACAGTCCAGAGGCACGGGAGGGTGAGAGAATTCACCAGAGACAGCAGGGAGCAGAATAGGCAGACAGTGCAGAGTATTCTTAATGCCACATTTATACAGCTGTAGCCAAATCAAAAAGGTGACTCAGTAAATCATGAGTTTGCAACTTATGAAAAAACCCCATGTGCTGCAAGAGAGCGTGTATGTGGGGAAATGTGATTGGGAAAGAAGAAAAAGCATCAAAATTACATTTCCCGCTGAACAGTCACTTTCCTGGTGTGTTTCTCGAGCAGCTGTTGTTTAGGTAGCGCTGCTGTCCACAGTGACGAAACGTGGCTGTTTCCTCCCACAGTATTTTTACCTGATTAATTCTTGCCGTTCTTTTGAAATGGAAAGAAATTCACGTTGTTTTCCCTGGAGTTTCTGAAAAACTTACTAGCTCCTTTTAAGATAGAGAGCACTGGGTAATGGGGCTGCACCAAGTCTTTTTTTAAAGATTTATTTATTATGCATACAAGAGCTGGGGTACAGGCCAGAGGTGTGGGGTTGAGAGGATTCACCAGAGACAGAGTGGGAAACAGAACAGGCAGATTGACCAAAGTACACCGCTGAGGGGAACAGCGGGCAAGTCAGGAGAGGTCTGCTGTGCCATGTGGGTAGCTCCCTGGCCAGCCAGGGATTGAACTCATGCTATAGTGGCTGCAGACAGCTTCACAGGCTGCATCTTAACCCTTCTGCCACCAGGGAGGCCCCAGCACCAAGTCTTTATAAAGAGTGATTTGATATTTTCAGTGTATCCCACATGAAGAAGCAGGACAATGGTACTGAGAATAGTACATATGCAAATAGAACCTGTTTATTTTGCTTTGAAAACCTAGTCCCTCAAAATGGACTGAATGAACAGGGCCTTAATCTGTTGCTAGTGGTATATTAATGGCTGGCTTTATGATTTCTAAGCAGACTGATTTCATAGAACCCAGGCAAGCAAGGCCATGCTGATGCAATCAGACATCTCTGCTTTGAAAGAGGGTGCTTGCAGGGCCACTGGTGTGCCCAGCTCAGGGACAAGCAAGGCCCCTGAAGTAGGGATGCTCTAAATTCAAATCCGAGCTCCGTCCAGTCCTAGCTTCATGGAGCCTGTGCTAACCACTAAACTCCTACATTCTCAGCAAGTGGGATACTATTAACAACCCTTGTTTCCAAGGCCATTGCACTGCCCTGCACCCACAGCCACCATGCATGGCGTAGTTTATGTGAACGGTACCCTTCGGAGTTGTGCAGTGCACAACCTGAGCACACAACCCCCTAAGGGTTGGGGGAGGCAAGCCATTCTTTTATAAGCCAGGGTTTTTTCTTTTATGACTCTGTCCTTAGCATGTAGTAAGCCAGGGAATGCCAGGTCTTTATTATTTTTACTTTAATATACATGATCTATGGCTTCTAGTTTCATATTCCAATTCTCAAAGGGCTTAAAGTACTACATACCACATTCCATCAGATTGCCCCATCAAGGGAGCAGTAGAATTTTGTAAATTTTTCAAGTGAAGTCCTCCCTACAGCCTTGCAGAGAAACTGTGTTTACACACTTCTGTTTCTATGATCCATCATGTCTGTGAAGAGGTCTGAAGAACTCCAAATGTTCTGAAAGTTGCTATATAAAAATGCCCCCCCTCCCCGATTCTAATCTATTCATGCATTCATAGAAGTGAGCTTGGAACCAGACACATCCAATGCTCTTCATGTGTAGCTCTGTGATTTTCCCAAGTTCATCTTTCAAGTTTCGATTCTTATTTCTGTGCTGATGTCGAGGGTAATTTCTAGCATTTGGCACCACTGGGGAGGTGAGTGTGTGTGGACTGTGCTGCACAGCAAGGCCTCCAGCAAAATCCTGGCTCGAGGGTGACACTAAACAAATTATTTTTATGTGCTCTCACACTGCTCGTCTGTGTCTCTCCGTCCCTGGCGGAGGTAGCTTGATCAGGGAGCCTGTAAGCTTCAGGTCATGCCAGGAGGGTGTTGCCCCATGACTGCTGCTGGGTGCAGGAGTCTTCAGAAAGATGAACAGCAGGGCATTATTCTAGCGCCAGCTCTGCTATCTTGGAGAGAGACCTGCTGGGTAGTAGCGACCCTCGGCTACTTCATCTCTCAAGGCGGGTGATTAGATTTGGGGATGTTTAAAGATATCTCTGCACATGTAAGATTCTCTGATATTTAACTCCAGGTAAAATAGGCAGTATTTGTGATTGGATTTTCCACTTGCACTTTCCCTGCCAGTTTGGGTGTTATATCTGTGGCCATCCCCGCTCCATGTTCACAGCGTGTTTCGCTGATGAAGTAAATTACGTATTTAATTGAGCTTGGATGAGACCTCGGAATCCTGCGCCACACAGACTCCCAGTGCATGGAGCCTCTATTAATCCTCGTAAGTGTTGATTTGAAGGACTAGATCTATTTGCCATCTGTTTTAAAACAGCATAAGTACTTAGAACTGAAGTCTTTTGTAACAGCCATAAATATTTCTTTTCATTACGCCTAGCCAAAAATGCATTTGTCTAACTTGCTAGCAATAGAATTGAGTTGGAATTTCAGGAAGTCTACATTTTAAAGCTACTTTATCCTTTTCTGAAATCTTTATGGAATCCCTTCTCTGTTCCTTTCTCCAAGTGATGGGGAGATAGGCAGATGAACAGGCGACTGTCACCTAGTGTATGGAGTGTGTGTCACTGAGAAGATCAGGGGGATTTGTGGGTTGATAGGAGAGATGGTCAGTCAATCTTGGGAATTAAAGGATTGTTTTCAGGACATGGCAATGGGTGAGAATGTTCTAGCACAGGGATGGCATGGCATGAGAGAGAGAGAAGATAATCATAGCTGGTTGGAGACTGTCCAGTCACTCAGACCCTTGAGAATTACTGCTCTACAGGGACACTGTTGCTTTATTTTCTTATGTTTTAGAGCTTAGCATGCATTTCACTTCTACAGCTTCCTTGACCCCCAACTTTTGAAAGGACTGGAGAGTGAGTGGGGAAGAAGAGGGGCTTACCTGAGTGTAACCAGGAGGGGATTGTGGATAGTAATCTGATGACAGTGAGATTCAAAGTCACTGGGGATTTACAGAGGAGGGGAGGAGATTTATCTGGAAGAAAAAGAAGGCTTCTACCCCAAGGTATGGGAGAGTGTAAGGTCTTTTTTTTTTTTTTTTTAAGATTTATTTATTTATTTATACATGCACTGGGCACAGTCAGAACCGCGGGAGGGTGAGAGAATTCACCAGAGTCAGAGCAGGGAGCAGAGCAGGCAGAGGGACCGAAGTACACTGCTGAGGGGAGCAGCGGGCGGCAGGAGAGGTCTGTGCGCCATGCGGGATCCTCCTCTGGTGGCCGGGGAGCAATTGGGGATTGAACTGGCGCTGCAGAGGCCGTGGGCAGCCTTGCAACCCAGCACGCAACCGCTGCGCCACTGGGGAGGCCCGAGAGTGTAAGGTCTTTACTGGAAGGGCCTTCAGGGGAAATCTCATTCTCAGGGCAGAGTCAGGGTTCTGTTTACAAAGCTCTCATTTGAAAATGCAGCACATGTGTTAGGGCAGAAAGAGTGATGAATGATAACAAGTGGAGGGCGATATACCTGCTGTTGTTTGCTCAGACAAGGGCTTGGAAGACAGTTATGCAAAAAGGGCTAACAGTTGACTTGAGTCTGAAGTGATGGTTGAGGCTTCCAGGCAGATGAGGATGAAGGGGGTGGGGAGAAAAAGAGGATGGACAGAGAGGCATGGTTGGATTTGGGGAACTGAAAATGGGCTGAAAGCAGAGGGGAGAATAAGGAGCCGAGACAAAGGGCCCAGCACAAACCACGTTGGAGGTTCTCTTTGTATTGAAAATTTTTTTGGAAGTGATTTTGAGTCATTGAAGTATAAGCAGGGCAGTGATTGGGTTTTTAAACAAATCCTGAATTCAGTAAAACAGCCTTTCTATGACTTGCTTTGATAATTCATAGTATATATGAAGACTCTGCATATATCAAATGATAAACAGGGAGCTTGATTCACATTGCTGCAGCTCAGATCATTGGCATCTGGACTCTAACACGTACTGAAGATTTCAGGCACAGGCCAGTGTGACTGTGGGGTAGTGGGCTGAAGACCCCTAGTGGTGAGGAGTCTGCACAGACACACTGAGTTAGCTACCCAGGTTGTCACTTGCCAGCTCCAGGTCTAGGACAAATGATTTGATTTCTGACTTTCCACATATACATTAATTCTTCCTCTCTCTGTCTGCCGTGAGCTCCTAAGACCTTGGCCCTTCCTGGGGTAAGAGTGAGCTGGAGATGGAGTTCAATCACTGTGGTCAGTGAGTTAATGCGTCAGGCCTAAGTAATGACGCCTCCATAAGCCGGGCACAGAGCGCTTCTGGGGTGGTAGGCCCTTGACAGTTCAGGGCAAGTAGGTAACAAATTAGTGTGTGGAAGCTCAGTGTCTCTTCCCACATACTTTGCCCAAAGCAGCTCTTCCATCTGGTGGCTCTTGAGTTCAATCCTCTCATAATAAATGATGATGTTGTAAGTAAAATATTTGCATTTTCCAGACAGTATGTGTGTTTGTGCAACTCTAAAAAATTGCCACTTTAGCAAATAAACTGAACCTGACCAGGGAGTATGGGTAACCTCCCATCCATAGCCTGTGGGTCAGAAACTCAGAAGCCTGGTGTCTGAAGTAGAAGGTGGTCTTGGGGACTGAGCCCGTAACCTGTGCAATCTGATACTGTCTCCAGGTAGGTAGTGTCAGAATTGACAAGAATTATGGGAACTCAGCTGGTGTAGAGAACTGCTTATTGTGGGAACTGTCCTATGTCCCTCCTTCTCCCCCAGCCCCTATTGGAATTGGGAATCAGAATCTTTACAGCATTAGGAAAAAAGTGGCTAAGTGTGCCAGTCTTGAACAGACTTGCAAAGGGTCCTCAGCTCATCCAACTCATATCTCCCTCTCCTGTATTCCTGTGCTCTTGACTCCTTAGTGAAAACCAGTTTCCAGGTTTGGACCAGACGTACGCCATGTTTAATTTGGTTGGAGCTACTCTGAGTCGTGGCTGCCGACCAGACTGTATTTCTGTGTGCATGCACCTCTGCAGCTCAGACGCCTGCCCAAGAAGCGGTTTTCACTTGCGGAGCTTGCAAGTAGGTGGTGCTGAGGAGCGCTGGCTTTGGCCAGGCAGGCGAGGGTCTGTGTTTGCAGCTTGCCAGCTGTGTATATGTTGGGGTTCAGTGAGTGGGCTTCTTGGGTTCCTCTGAGAATGATATTGGCAGAGTCCCCATTCAGCTCCACACAGCAATTTTATTAGGGCAAATGAAGAGAAAGATGTTTGCATAGACAAAGGCTGCATTTTCAAAGGGCAGGTTTATTAGGAAAAAGATGTTTGCAGACTAATGTGGCAAAGAGCTTCAAGATCCCAAAACAAGTGTTCTTTGGGGGATTAATTCCCTTGTGGAATTTTCTCTGTTGTGGAATCCATCCCTTCTGGGGTCTAGTTGGGTTCATCTGAAAGAACTGGTGATCATTTTTGTAATGACTGACAATCTTCCCCAGTTTCCATCCTCTGGATCATCCGTAGTCAGTTTAATGACTCGTTAATCATCTCTAGCCCCATCTCTGGTTTCTGACCTTGCAGTACTTCCATCCTCAGTTTTTTACTCTATGCTTCTATCATAACCATGGCCCTTCTTGGTGCCTCAGTTTTCCCATCTTTGAAATGAGCTTGATGATTTGGAACCTCCTGGGGTTATGGAGAATGCATGAAATATGTGACAGGTTCAGAAATGGGCCAGTAAAACTGGGTCTCTGAAGTAGTCATTAGTAAAGTGGGTTTTGCATACGCCAAAAAGATAGTTTGCAAACCTGGAGCACTCAAGCGAAAGCCAGGAATGAGGCTCCGGGGTTAAAAAGCAGTGGATTTAGTGGATTTAGTGAGGAGGCAGTGACTTTATTTTTCACAGTGACTGGTTGTAGATTAGATTTCTCTTCAATGATCAGGAACTGGTCAGTGATGACCTCACACCCCCCTAGGGGAATGGCTTAAGTTGCTGATGATTCCACACACAGGCGTCAACAGAAGTGACCAGGACAAGTTAGTGTTGCAAAAGAAGTTAAGTGAAACTTTGGTTAAACAGCTTTTGTCTGCTCATGGAATTTTTGAGGCTGGTCTGTTTGTTTTTTATTTTAACAAGTGCTTGGGTCCCTACCCTGCCCTGTCTGGGGTTTGCAGAACATGCCACGTGTGCTACTTGATGACCGGTAATAATAGCTATCATTTCCTGCTATGGGAGAAGAGGTCTTTCCAGGGGGATATGAGAAGTGAACATTGGACCCCAGTGAGCTGTGGGGAAGCTTTTGCAAGCAGAGTCTTTTCCCTGAAGTACAGTTCTCAGATCAACAGCCCCTTTTCCAAGCAACCTGAAGTTAACCAACCCCTCTTCACCCACCCCCTACCCCCAGTATTTGCAGAAACACCCACAAGCCCTTCATAGCTTTTCTAGGGTCTTATCAATGCTGTTGCTGAGCTGCATGGAGCAAGTCTGAGATCATCTTTTCAGGGTGTTTAATACTTTGCAGAAGCCTCAAGCTTATTTTAATTGAATTATTTCATTCAGTGGCAGGCTTAAAGAGTGCCCTGCAGGCCCCCTGGTCTGAATGAATGCATGAAAAAGTCAGATAGTATAGATTATGGCATAATCCTTCAGGGAGATATAAATAGAATACCCTCTTCTGCCCTTTCATTTCCCTACATTGGTTAATAAACATGCTTTTCTAGCATCTGCTTTTCCTTTTCTTCCCCTAATGCTCTTTAGAAAAAAGCTCAGAATATTACAAGATGTTGGGGAAGAATTTACCAGCTCCATTTTCAGGACTGGAGGGGCTTTTCAGCACCACCTGGTCTAAACCCTCTGCGTGATTTATGTGGTGGTTGCAGAGGCTTAGAGGAGATGCTTGGTCAGGGCCACAGAACCTCACTTCCAGTGAGCTCAGTTTACAACATAGACCTGTTCTTGACCCTGGACAAGTGTCAGGACCTGCAATGACCATGCAAAAGGTGGAGAGTCCACGCTTGCTGGGGTTGGCGTGGTGCTCTGGGTTCAGACTCTCAGGGATTGAATGTTGGTCCTCTTCCCACTCTCTGCCTTTGGATAAAGTTATTTAACTTTGCTAATGTCCATTTCTTTTTCCCCAAAGAGTCCCTACCTCAGAGTGCTGTTGTCTTGAGTTATAGTTCACTAAAAAGCTTACTGGTACACCTGGAACATAGTGAGTGCTCAATAAATTTTAAACAATTTTTTAAAAGGGCTCTTGTCCTGGTGGTGGGACAGCCTGTTCTGGCACTTCCTGGCAGGGTTTGCATGCTCTCCACCAAGAGCTCCTCCACCGAGAGCTCCTCCACCAAGCAGGCCCAACTGTTGAGGAGCGAAAGGGTGGGTATCAAGGGATCGGCTCCATCACAGAGGGCTCCTGGTCCCTAGGACCTAGTACAAAGTGAATGTAAGGACACTAAAAGTGTGGAGCTGCTTGTTCCAACAAACTCATTTGACTCTCTGAATTATATGTGAATATGTATTCTGTAGATAAAATGTAGAAGGCCACTAATAGCTCCTGGAGGAAACAAAGGAAGGGTTGGATAGATGCAGTCATCGCATTTGAAGGAAGAAATAGGGACGAGGCAGACTTTGCTATGTGACAAACCACTCCAGAGCCCCTAGCTTGACAGCAATACCCACGTGCTCATCATGCGTCTGTGGCTTGACAGGGTGGTGCCCCTTTGGGTTCGCTTGGGTTGGAATTTCCAAGGCAGCCTCACTTGTGGGCTTGGTCACTGGTGCTGGACATGGGCCATGATGCCTAGCTTTGCCCCTTTGGGCTGCTCATCTTCCAGTGGGTTCAGTGGTCTTCCTTACCCCGGGGTCTCCAGAAAGCAGTCCAGGATGGTGGAGACAGCAGCTGCCAGGCTTGGGGATTTGTGTAGTCCTGCTGCCGCCACATTCTGTTAGTCAAAAGTAATTTACAAGAGCAGCCAAGAATCAGGGGGTCCTGTGACTTCAGGGCTTGTGACCTTTCTCTTGTAGGGCATCTGCTTTAGTGGCCAGAGCGAACTCAGCTTGGGGACATGGGCCCCTGATGTGTCTGGTAAATAATGTCCTAGTCCTGAGCCATGGCGCTTGGGTTATAACACAGCTCTTTATTTGTATATCGAAAAACCCATTGTCTTTTTATACGCTGCAATTCAGTTGAGACCCAGGGACATGAGAACCTACTAGAATGACTTCTTTCCAGGAGACCCAAGGTACCCATGTGTGGCTTAATTTAAGAGATCTGCTTGGGTTTTACCCTCTCAATTGATCACAGAAAGCCAGCCCTAGGAAATACACCTTTGAAACATAGCGAGGCTCGAGTCAAGGCCATGTGGTTCCCAAGCATTTGGCTGAACCTAGAGAAGATGGAAAAAAGTACAGCAGAGAACAAGAAGATGAAATTTCAAGCGCAGAAGGGCTCATTTAAAACCTTAGAACATGGCGGGGGGCGGGGGGGGGGGCACGGAGGGATGGGGAGAGAGTGGAGCTCCCTGGTGGTGCAAGGGGTTAAGTGTCAGCCCTATGAAGCTCTCTGCAGCCACTGCAGCACAAGTTTGATCCCTGGCCAGGGAGCTGACCCACATGGCGCAGCAGACCTCTCCTGTCTTGCCTGCTGCTCCCCTCAGCAGTGTATTTTGAATATAAACTCCGCAGGAGAATCTGCCCCAATAGATTCCTAACCGGAGGGGTCTTACTGAGCGACAGAGAGCGATTCAGGAAACGGGAGCTGAATCTCAGTGCTGTGGGCGCGGTCTGCACAGCCTCACTGTGGCCCTGAAGGGTACACAGTGCCACTGGAAATGGTCTCTTGGGGAACAAGTAGTAAAGAGTAAGTGTTCTCCACTCCTGTGTGCTCAGGAAGGGGCTGCCGCTCAACTCTGTGCCTCCAGCACTCGTTGAGCAATGGGCGGGCTGGAGCCTGAGCCCTTGGGGGCCCCAGGGAGAAAGGACTCCCCAGTCCTGGACAAGCTGAGCAGGCCTGAGACTTGGCACCCCGTTTTGTATCGGGGCTGCTCTACAACACTTAGAGAGTTACTCTTTGAGGCTTTTGGAAACTGATGTGTGTATATTTTGAGGACCCCCCACGGGGTTGGGGGGGGAGCAGAAGCTGGAAGATCTAGTTTTACTTGGTTATGATAGATTTTTGCCTTATCTTATGTTTTCAGGGAGATTTGCAACCAGTATTTTTTTTTTTTTTTTTTTCTCAGTTGATTGAGGGGATCTACCAATTCTTCCCACCCCCCTCCTTTCCTAGTGAATTTTGTTGCTGGGAAGATTTGCTAGGGGTGGGTTCTGGTGTCTGTCTGCAAGGCTTTCTGGGGCCAGTGCTGGAGGGGAGGGGGCAGCTACTGCTGTCCAAAGAGCAGGCGTTGGCAGGTCCAAGTGCAGCGGCTGGGAGCTGTGTGTCTGAATGCTGGACTGCCTCCCTAGCACAAATTTGTAAGTCATTTAGAAACCGCGACGATGCCCTAGAGCCAGGCTGATCATGCAGCCAGCAGGAGTTGTCACGACCATCTGTATTGCTGCTGTATTCAGAAACATTAATGTACAAAAACCTATTTAAATGAAGTTGGGAGGCTACAAAGAGAGAGCCCACAGGTGCAAACATCAGCAAGCTCGCTGGCCCCAACACTCCTTGCAACTCCCGGGCCTTGGGGTGGGGGAGAGATGTTAGCTGTTACCCTGCTCCAGATAGGTGTGTGTGTTCTGCAGAAGCCTTGTGGGGGCTTGCTAGCCTTGGTTTCAGGCAAGTGCATGTGACTCTCACCCCCCCATGAACACACTCTTCAATCTGCCTTTCCCTTTTTTTGTTTCTGAATTAACCTGTTTTGTTGTTGGGATAATCCATTGCTTTTGCTTGAGGGGAACACTATCTAAAAAAGCTTTGATAAGCCTATTAGAGTCAATTGTTATCTTTTTCTGTTTTCCACTTCCTGTCCTTTTAAGGTCATTTAGTGGCCATGGGAGAGGGCATCTGAGCAGAGGATTATTTGAATTGTGAAAAAAACAAGCGGTTTCCCTGGGGTAGTAGTCCATATCATAACAATAGCTTAATATATGTAAATATTTCCACATTAATACTCTATAGACAGTATATCAGTGTTTCTTGTAGGGCAAATCTGGTGATGATATATTTTGCTAGCTTCTGTTTGTCTGGGAAAGTCTACTTCCCCTTCACATTTGAATGATAATTTTGCAGGATAGCATATTCTTGACTGGAAGTGCTTATCTTCTAGGATTATGAACACTTTTCCTTACACACTGCTCTTGCTTGGAGAGAGTCTGGGGTGAAATGTGAGGAAAGTCTAATTTGGGCGCCTTTGTAAGTTTCTTCTTCCTTGCTTCCTGTAAATTTTTTTATGTTTGATTTTTGATAATTTAACACTGATATGTCTTAGTGTAGTTCTTTTTGCATTTAAATGTTTGGGTGTTCTCTCTGCTTCCTGAACATCCATTTTTTTTTTTTTTTTTTTTAGATTTATTTATTTATACAAGCACTGGGTACAGTCAGAAACTGGGAGGGTGACAGAATTCACCAGAGCGGGAAGCAGAACAGACAGACTGACTAAATACATTGCTGAGGGCAGTGGGCGTGGCAGGAGAGGTCTGTGTGCCATGTGGGACCCTCGCCAGAGGCTGGGGATCGAACCGGTGCTACAGAGGCTGCGGGCAGCTTCTCAGCTCAGTGCTCAACCGCTGCGCCACCAGGGGAGGCCCTGAACATCCATTTTTTTAATTCATTTCTTGGTTTGGGGAATTCTCAGTTATTATTTCATTGAATAAGACGTCTACTCCCTTCTCACTGTGTTTACCTTCTGGGGTCCCTATTATTCTTAAGTTTCCTCTTCTAATTGAGTCTGACAAATCTTGTAGAATTTCCTTGTTTTTCCTTTGTCTTGTTTCTGTCTCTTTTTCTAATTATGTGGCTTACTCTTTTGATTATTCTATCTCTGAAATTCTTTTGCCAGTTTAATTCTATAAAAAGCACCTTCTAAATTTATCTGCATTGGGCCTCCCTGGTGGCGCAGCGGTTGAGTGCTGGGTTGTGAAGCTGCCCGCAGCCTCTGCAGCGCCAGTTCGATCTTGGCCGCCAGCGAGGGTCCCACATGGCGCGACAGACCTCTCCTGCCGCCCGCTGCTCCCCTTAGCAGTGTATTTCATCAGTCTGCCTGCTCTGCTCTCCGCTCTGGCTCTGATGAATTCTCTCACCAGAGAGTTCTGACTGTACCCAGTGCTTGTATATATAAATAAACAAATCTTTTAAAAAATAAATTTATCTGCATTTCATTTAGTGTCTTTTATTGTGATTTTAAAATATTTTCTATATCTTTGGTGAAGAATTCCTTTTTTTTTTTAAGATTTTATTTATGCATACAAGAGCTGGGGTGTAGCCCAGAGGTGTGGGGGTAGGAGGGGGGTGTTGAGAGGATTCATTAGAGATGGAGTGGGGAGCAGAACAAGTGATCTACTGAAATACACTGCTAAGGGGAGTAGCGGGCGAGACAGGAGAGGTCTGCTGCACCATGAGCATAAATCTCCCTGGCTGGGGATCGAACTCGTGCTGTAGTGGCTGCCGAATAGCTTCATAGTGCTGAGACTTAACCCTTTGAGTCACCAGGGAGGCCCTTTGTTGAAGAATTGTTTCTGGAATACCTCTCTAAGACTTTGCATCTATCTGCCTTTGACTGATATATCAATATCTCATTTAGCATTTTTAATATTATTGTCCTGAAGACTTTGTGTGATTGTGCCTCTGTTTTTGTATGCTTTATTTTACTCAGAGTTTCTGTTCTCATTTTGCTTTCCCATCTTGTGTTCAGTTGTTCCTTGCTGCCTAGGCATGTATTTTGCTATCTTTTTTTTTTTTTAATGGTTCAGGTACTGGGGGTTTAGTTTAGTTTCTCAGTTTACCTTGGCTTAAGGGGGTGGCAGCAGGAGAGTCTAGGCTTCAGTACTCAGTATCAGTTTGAGGAATAAAGTCGGTCACCTCTATTTCCTCTCCTTTCTCTCTGCAGCAAACTTTTCAGTGTTGGAATTCTTAACACCTACCCTGCCTCCTTGCTGTTCCTTTCAATGGCGGGTTGTGATCTGTGAAGCTGGGGTCTCTGGGTGGGGGAGCTAGGTTTGGACCTCCAGGCTCATGCTCCTGGGCTACCCTGGGCCTGGCAGGCAGGCAGCATGCAAGTGTGGCATGTGCTGTTTGGCACAATGGCCACCAACAGCGGCCATCACTGCCCTGCCCCCACCATGGCCTCGCTCCTTCTGCTGGGCCCCAAGATCTGCATGCAGTTTACTTTTCCAAGGGATTCATGAGTTATCTCATAAAACCTCTGTGCTATTGGGTCTGCTGTGGAGCCTGGCTTGACTCAACCTGCTCTTTCATCTCCCCTGGGAGGGGCCTAGGAGAGCTTTCTGCACCTGTGCTGCTCCCAGTTTGGGTCTGTGCCTGCAGTGTTGAACCTGAGTCCTTGTCTCAAAGTCCCTGCAGAGAACTTCACAGTTCCTTGGGGTATCCCTCTGAGGCTTGGGTGACTGATACCAGCCCATTCTGTAGGCTGTGTTACCTGGTCTCCCAGGCACACGCTGCCTCACTTCCTCCCACTCCTTCCCCTCAGCAGCCACCAACCCTAGTTGGAGATCTCTGAGGGAAAGTCCTGGGTCTTCCTTTGAGCAAATAATTTTTTTTTGAGGTTTTTTTTTTTTTTTTTTTTTTTTAGGAGAGAAACTGACCCCAACCTGTCTAATCTACCATTTCTTGGGTGGAATATGCCTGATTTCAATTTTATGTTGATGTATTAATCGATTTTGAATTAATTTTTGCATGTGGGGTTAAGTAATATGTGGCTATCCCAGTATCCTAATACATTTGTTAAGGAGACTTTCCTTTCTCCATTGTATGGTTGTAGCTCCTATGTCAAAGACTCACTGTCTGTATTTCTGTGGGTTTATTTCTGGGTTCTCTATTTCATTGGTCTGTATTTCTTTCTTTCTTTCTTTTTTGTTCCAATACCATTCTCTAGTTTCATTTCAACGACCTTAGAGGTTAGGAGTACAGCAGGTGCTTGAATAACTTTGATCCAGTCAACATTGTCTCATTTTAATACTAATGAGAAAAAAAAAATGGATTCTTTGCAGGGGCCACTGTTTGTGGAGTTTGCACGGTCTCCCCATGCCTCTGGGTCTTCTGAGGTGTGGGTTTCCTGCCACATCCTAAAGATATGCCCTTAAGGTTCATTGGGGTGTCTCATTTGTCACAGTTGGTTGAGTGTGGGTATGTGTGGTGTGCCCTGTAATGGAAAGGTGTCCTGTCCAGGGTTGGGTCCCATTTTATACCCTGAGTGTCCAGGACAGACTCCAGTCACTCAAGACCCTGGAATGAGTGGGCTAAAAATTAAATGGTTACAAGTGAATGTTTCATATTGGAAGTGTTTGGGGGGTCTTTATAAGTTTGGTGATGTTTTTGTCACCAGGAATTGGCTGTAGGAACTAAACTCTTGGTTATATCAATTAGCATATGGTCAGGTTGGTTTAGTTTGGCTTAAAGTCAGTTTCCAAGAAACTATCAAAGATGACGTGTCTAGATTTTAAAGGTTAGGAAATGGTCTGAGAGAGATAAATTACTCTGAGTCCCACAGCTGGTAGGTAACGAAGCTGACATTTGAACTCACACCTTTCGGGTTAAGTTCTAACATGTTCTCAGTGTTCTCCGGAGGTCTGAGTTCCAACCATGACTGATTGCTCTCGGGCAAGTCATTCCCTGGCCTAGTTCTGTTTCCTCAGATGCAAAGTGAAGTTTAGACATAATGTCTAAAGTTCATTCTAATTGTATGAGCCTGTGATTTAAGTATTTGCAGGCTCTTCCTATGCTCTTGCATGCAGACTGTAGGAAATGAGAGAAGGCATCCTTGCCTTCCTAGTAGGCAATGGAATGCCTGCAGCCTATCATGAAAAAGAAGTACAAGAATAAATAAGGTTATGTTCCAGCCATGCAGTAGACAGAGGCAAGGCCCAGAATAGTCACTAACTTGTTTGGCACTAGAAATAAAAAAAATAAAATAATAAACTAAACTTGAGGTTATTTGTGGTCTATAAACTAATTCTTAAAAAAAAAAAGGCAAGTGATGCAAGTTGGATTGCCTATCATTGGTCAAATTATTCTAGTTATCAGGTTGAGTTTCAGATTTCCTTCCTAACTTTGAGATATAATTATAAATCAACATGCAAGTTTAAGATGTGCAAAGAGTTGATTTGATACACATATACTGTGAAATGATTACCACCAAGTATTAGGTAACATCTCTCTCCAATCACATGATTACTATTTCTCTTTTGTACTGGGATTATTTAAGATCTATTACGTAGCAACTTTCAAGTATATATTACAGTATTGTTGACTGTAAAGATGATGCTGTGCGTTACATTCCCAGAACCTATTCCTTTTATAACTGGAAATTTGTACTCTAACCAGGTGTCTCCCTTTTTCCTCTACTCCAGCCCCTTCCTGGTAACCACCATTCCAGGTTTCTATGATTATATAGATTATACATAAGTGACATCACTGTATTTGTCCTTATCTGACCTATTTCATACAGCATAATGCCCTCATGTTAGTGCAGATGCAAGATGTCCTTTTTCGTGATACACCATTGTGGTGTGTGTGTGTGTGACATCTTTATCCTTCCATCTGTCAGCTAACAATTTGCTTTCATGACTTGGCTGTTATGATTAAAGCTGTTGATGAACGTGGGGGTGCAGATACTGCTTCACTCACTAACTCTGGTGTTTTGGAGATAGGCCCTTCTCATAGGTGTGAGGTTGTATCTCACTGTGGTTGTGATTTGCAGTCCCCTGATGATTAGTAATGTGTAACTTTTCATGTACCTGTTGGCCATCTGTATGTCCTCTTAGAAAAATGTCTATTCAGTTCTCTGTCCATTTGCCATTGGTTAGTTTATTTTTTACAACTAAGTTTTACAAATTTATATTTTGAATATGAAGCCTTTGTCACATATGACCTATATTTAAAAAAAATTTTTTTAAAGATTTATTTTTATACAAGAGCTGGGGTACAGGCCAGAGGCATGGGCGGGTGAGCGGATTCACCAGAGACAGAAGGGAGCAGAACAGGCAGACGGCAGAAATATACTGCTGAGGGGAGCAGCGGGCACGACAGGAGAGGTCTGCCACGCCATGTGGGAATCTCATTGGCTGGCTGGGAATTGAACCCGCACCGCAGAGGCTGCGGGCAGCTCCACAGCACTGTGCTCAACCCACTGCGCCACCAGGGAGGCCCACATATGATCTTTATTATGTTGAGGTATAGTCGCTCCATACCCAGTTTGTCGAGAGTTTATCATAAACTCTGTCATGCTTTTTCTACATAGAGATGGTCATGTGCTTTTTATCCTTTCTTTAGTCTGGTAACACATTGACTTGCTTATGTTGAACCATCTCTGTATCCTTGGAGTAACCCAGCTTGATTATGGGGTAGGATCTTTCTAATGTCATCTGCTTGCTAATAGTTTGTTTAGGTTTGCATTTTTGTCAGGGATACGAGCCTGTAATTTTCTTGTGGTGTCATTGTCTGGTGTTAGCATCAGGGTAATGCTGGTCTCAGTGAGTCTGGAAGTGTGCTCCCCCAAGTTTTAGGTTTTGCTGTTGTGCTCTTTCAATGCAGTTGTCATCTGCTGAATAATACCCGTCTGCCCTGTGATAGGACAGGAAACGCCACATCAAAGTCTCTACATGACTACCCAGCAAGTGGATGGAAGCCTGGCCCCCAGAGCCCTGTACTTTGCTCTAGAAGGAAGGTGGTTGGGATCACTGTCCAGAGTTAGGGCATACTGGCCTCGACCATGAGGGCAGAGGCAGAGACATAGGCTGACTGCACCCTCCACATCAATGCCCTCACGTGCTGGGCTCTGCAGGGAGGTGGGTCGAGCTGCAAAAACTTGCTTCCACCACCCCTGCTCAGGACCCAGCTGCAAGGGGCTGCTTGCATGCACCAGGCGCTGCCTCAGGCCCCACTGCGTGCCTCCATGGCCACAGCTGGGCAAGGTTCCTGGATGACTTGTCTGAATAAGTGATAAGTGGAGAATTCCTCTTTACCAGCCACTCTGGAAGTGTTTCAGTATTTTAACAATGGATGTGATGGGGATGACTTTTTCTCAGATCTTCATTTCTCCCTTTGCTGTGTGACCCTGAATGCAGTAGAGCAGGAGGAGATGTCCCTGCTCCACCTGTGTTGGCCTTGGCCATGTGGCTGTCTTGGCCACTGGCATGCAAACACAATGAA
Organism: Talpa occidentalis; assembly: GCF_014898055.3. Lineage (NCBI taxonomy): Eukaryota > Metazoa > Chordata > Mammalia > Eulipotyphla > Talpidae > Talpa > Talpa occidentalis. Next base: position 85,617,631 of record NW_023605305.1, read on the forward strand.
CAGGTCGCCGGGTCTGAGAAGTGCATGATTCAGGTTGCCACAGCCCCTCCATCCAGAGTCAAATGGATTAGATGGAAACTGACCCAAAAGCTGGAGTGAAACATAGCTGCCCTAACACCTGAATTAACCTCTGGTGCTGTGAGCAAGAGAAAAAAATACTTGCAATTAGGAGATGGGGTTTGGAATGTATTGTTATGCAAAAGTATTGCAGCAAGAGCTCTCTGATACCTGCCACCCCCACCTCCCGAGCTTGTTGCCCGCTAGTGTGGGTTAGCATTGAGAGTAGATACTGCTGAAAAACTTCTTCTTCTTTTTTTTTTTTTTAAGATTTGTTTATTTAGGGCCTCCCTGGTGGCACAGCGGTTGAGCGCTGGGTTGCGAAGCTGCCCGCAGCCTCGGCAACACCGGTTCGATCCCCGGCTGCTCCTGGTCACTGGAGGAGGGTCCCGCATGGCGCGCAGACCTCTCCTGCCGCCCGCTGCTCCCCTCAGCAGTGTGCTTCGGTCCTTCTGCCTGCTCTGCTCCCCGCTCTGGCTCTGGTGAATTCTCTCACCCTCCCGCGCTTCTGACTGTACCCAGTGCATGTATAAATAAATAAATAAATCTTTAAAAAAAAAAGATTTGTTTATTTATATAAGAACCGGGGTACAGGCCAGATGTGTGGGAGGGTGAGAGGATTCACTTGACACAGAGTGGGAACAGAACAGGCAGACTGATGAAATACACTGCTGAGGGGAGCAGTGGGCAAGACAGGAGAGGTCTGCTGCGCCATATGGGATTCTCGCTGGCCAGCCGGGATGGAACCGGCGCTGCAGAGGCTGCGGACAGCTTCACAGTGCGGAGCTCAACCACCTGCGCCGCCAGGGAGGCCCCTGAAAGACTTCTTGTTGCTATAGTTTTTTAAATACCAGGAGAAGCTTCCAGGTAAAGGTGGAGCGGGAAGAGGCAAGAGCAAAGGTTAAGGGTAGAGATGTTCAAAGGCTATGCAGAGACAATGAGAAGACCTGCTGGTTTGGAAAAATCAAAGCTCAACATTCTCATTCTCTCCAGTGGGGGCTTGCAAATCCCCTCTGACACCCTCACGTCACTGATGAGGTTTCCACAGGCCCAGTGCTCGTGAATAATGTGGCAAAATAGATAAATGTATTAAATGGGCCATTATTTGTCTCAGCTCCTCCTCTCTCAGAATGAATGCTAAGGGAATAAATGGCAAGTGAGAAAGATGGTACAAGAATGTTATATTACCCTTATTTTGTAATGTGGAAAAATAGCGTATCCAGCAACAGAGGCTGTTGGATAGTTTAGGTATCCAGTGAGAGAGAATTCTGAAATTGATATATAGATTCAATGAGATGCTATACAGCCTTGAAAATGAAATTGTAAAAGAATAGTTATTAACAAGTAAAGATGTTTTTCTATATAGGAAATGAGATTAGGGTCATATTGATATGTGGCTATAGGTAAAATAGTCACTGTATTTTATGGGATTTTTATAACAAAGTACTGCACACATATTCTTTCATTAGGATCTTTCTTTGAGATTCTCTGAGAATACTTCGGCTTTGGGATGCTAACTTGCAGGTTGCTAACTTGCTCTGTTTTGGAGGGGTGCAGGATCTGACAAGGCTGGACTCTCTGCATGGGAAGCGAAGAGAAACTGAATTCTTCCTGGGCTCCCTTCTACCATCTTCCTCTCTGGCTTCCCACCTCCCCTGTTCTAAGTGTGGCATAGGAGTGATGTTGAGAGAACAAAGAGCTAATCGGAGGAATTGAAAGTGGCTTTTGTGGAGTGTGTGATGTGAACACCCTCCTCATGTCTTCAGCCTCATCTACATTGTTCCCACCATTTTGTGCCAGTGACTTCCTCCAGGAGAGCTTGAAGTAGAGGTTGAGGGCACCTTCTTTTGTTGTTGCACAATTAAAATACATTAATTTGTATTAAGAGGGGGAAAAAAAACTTTGCTTGAGCAACATCAGAAGAAAGGATCAGTTTCTTTGAGGTCCGCCCTGAGATAGGTGCTGTGCAGGGAGTTCCCTCTCCAAGAGGGAAGGGGCAGCCAGCTGGCTTCTGCATTGTTCCTACACATTAGTTGCCACCCACACCCTTCAGCAGTGCATATGGGAGACACTGTTCAGGAAGCTCTGATAGAAGTTTGGAATTCAGGGATTTGGATTCATGCCTAATTCATAGCTTGCTACATTTTATTCTGCAGTTCTACCTTAGGGAGCAGACTCTGAGAAGAAAGTGAAGACCTAATTCACTATGATTTTACAAACTTTCTTGCATTTATTTCTCACAGTGGACCTTATTTACTAGTCAAAAAAAAAAAAAAAAAACAGAAGAGGTTTAGAGAGGTTAATGACTTGCTGAAAGTCACACAGTACATAGTTATCCAAAATCGATCTGATACTACATTTTTTTCTTTTTATTTGCAAGGGGTCCAGAGATAAAAATTGAAAGAGTTTGCTGTACTTTTTCTTTCAGAAAATATCTGCTCGTCTGTATATTATTTCTTCTGAGGAAAAAAATAAAGAGGAATGAGGCAATCCACAGCTTGAGAGAATGAGGCTAGTGATTATGGAAAAAAGAATTCTGGACAGTGATGTGATATCCCTTAGACTTTGGAATTGATTACCAAGTATTTAATCTGACTGAACTTCTTCTTATTTATTTATTTATATTTTACATCATTGTTCATTTTTGTACAATGTATGCTTTCTTCTCTCAGGTGTAGTCCTCGTAAAATTCCCACCACCAATTCACTCATGCACAATCACCATAGTACCTTGTGGTCTTCGCTCTCTCCCTCCCCTGAAGAATGTCTGATTTATAGTTGCATGTGAATTTTCTTCATTTACTTTTTCTGATCCCTTATTTGGTCCCCCTATATTACTCCTATAAGTGAAACCATCAGATAGTTTTCTTTTTCCTTCTGGCTTATTTCACTGAGCATAATCCCTTCCAGCTTCTCCATGTTGCTGCAAATGGCATGAGTTTATCTTTTTTGATAGCTGAATAGTATTCCATTTTGTGTATATGCCACATCTTCTTGATCCAGTCATCTATTTTTGGGCATTGGGGTTGTTTCCAAATATTACCTATTGTAGATAGTGCTACAATAAACATAGGGGTGCAAGTATCCTTTTGAAGTTATGTTTTTGTGTCCTTTGGGTAGATTTCTAGGAGTGGAATTGCTGGAACAGATGGTAGCTCCATTTTTAGTAGTTTGAAGACCCTCTACACAGCTTTCCAGTGGCTGGACCAGTTTGCATTCCCACCAGCAGTGTATGAGAGTTCTTTTTTCTCTATATCCTCACCAACATTTGTTGCTAGTTTTTTTTTTTTAAATATGTGCTATTCTCACTGGTGTAAGGTGCTATCTCATTGTGGTTTTGATTTGCATTTCCCTGATTATGAGTGATGTTGAACATTTTTTCATATGCCTGTTGGCCATTTGCATTTCCTCTTTGGAGAAGTGTCTTTTTAGTTCTTCTGCCCATTTTTTCACTGGATTGTTTACTTTTTTGTTGTTGTTGTTGAGTGTGTGAGTTCTTTGTATATCTTTGTGATCAGTCCCTTATCAGTTGTATTGTGTGCAAAAATTTTCTCCCAATCAGTAGGGTGCCTCTTTGTTTTGGTTAATGTCTGTTTTGCTGTACAGAAGCTTTTTAGTTTGATGTAAGCCCAGCCGTTATCTTTTCCTTCACTTTCCTTGCTTTGGGGATGGGTCTTTAAAAATGTTACTGAGAGGTATGTCACGTTGTGTTTTTACCTATATTTTCTTCTATAGATTTTATGGTTTCAGGTCTTATGTCAACTGAACTTTTGCCTAAATGTCATCTCCTCTTTAAAATGCCTGATCAGTGAGAGCACAGATGAGGTGAACTTCACAGACCCTTGAAAAGTGGTGTTTGACAAAAAAGTAGTCTGAGACCCACATAGATCAAAATTGCCTGGGGTGCTGCTTCAATTAAAGATTTGGGTCTTGGGCAAATTTTATTCATCAATCATGGTCCATTTAGAGAAATGACAATGGAAGGGAGATTAAACGCAATTGAATGCAAGAAATCATTCATGATTGTGTCAGTTATCTGGTGTGGCATAACCAAGCACCTTAAAACTAGTTTGAAGGAACTATTGATTACTGCTTACCAGTCTCCTGGGCACCTGGCCCCGTCTTCTGATCTTGCCTCCCTCATGTGTTCATGGTGGGTGGTGAGTAGTCCCTTCTCTGGGGTCTAGGACACTTGATTCTTCTCCCAGAGGACTCCCCCTTTCCAGGAGGCTCACCCAGGTATGTTCACAGGAGCAGAGAGGTTATGTGATAGGTGAAGTCTGAGCTGGAGCCCAAGTGGGCAGGGCTGGGACTGAGAGGGAGGTGTGCCCGGCTGCTGGGGTTGCCAAAGAGAACCCCCTCCTCCCTCTGTTCATGGTACAATCAGGTGATTTCTCTCTTCTGGCTGCTAGCAATTCAAATTGGCTGAGCTTCTCAAAAGTCCTTGGGATGAGAATCTGGGAAATCCTGGTGTGGCTTCCAGGCCTGGCTTCAGAGCATGGAAGGTAGAGAGTGGGGTTATGGGCTGCAAGAAAAAACTGCCAGTCCTCAGGAAATTCTTAGCACAGTGAAGTTTTGAGACCTAGTGCTTTAACATGCTGTGGGTATAGGGGAGTAGAGAAACGTAAGCGGTATTCCAAAGATACATAGTGACCGAATCAACTGTGAGTTTGGTGATGATCTTCCAGGGAGTTATTATCACTGATTCTGAACTAACTCAATGGAAGATAGGAGTGTGGACAAAAGAACTCATTTGAATATGCAAAAAAAATAGGATTCCAGTCTCATTTTTTAAAAAGATTTATTTATTTTTTCATACAAGAACTGGGGTACAGGCCAGAGATGTGGGTGTGAGAGGATTCACCAGAGACAGTGGGGAACAGAACATGCAGATTTACTGAAGTACACTGCTGAGGGGAGCAGCGGGCAAGTCAGGAAAGGTCTGCTGTACCATGTGGGTTGCTCCCTGGCTGGCTGGGGATCGAACTCATGCTGCAGAGGCTGCGGATTGCTTCATCGTGTGGTGCTTAACCCCTTGCTCCACCAGCGAGGTCCCCAGTCTCATTTTTTATCTAAGGATGATCAGTATGGAGAAGCAATAGATAAAGATCTTTTTTAAAATACATGAAAAATTATTGATTGACAAAACTATATAAATTTGGGGGTTGCATCTTTACTTTTATGTGTAAGCCTCACCTCACCTCCACTGTACTTCTAGTGCCCTTCCCTCCCAACCTCCATCTCTTCCACTTCTGGGTAATTAGTATATTTTCATAAAATCTAAGAGTTTTTTTTTTAAAGATTTATTTTTATTTATACAAGAGCTGGGGTACAGGCCAGAGTCGCGGGAGGGTGAGAGGATTCACCGCGGACAGAGTGGGGAGCAGAACAGGCAGACGGACCGAAGGCAGTGCTGAGGAGAGCAGCGGGAGAGACAGGAGAGGTCTGCCGCAGTGAACGAGACAGGATAGGTCTGCCTCGCCATGTAGGATTCTCCCTGGTGGGCCGGGAATCGAACTGGTGCTGCAGAGGCTGCAGACAGCTTCACAGTGCAGAGCTCAACCTGCTGTGCCACTGGGGAGGCCCAATCTAAGAGTTATTTTTGTTGTGATTTGGTATATTTGCTTTGGTTATTTGTGTTCCACATATGAGAGAAACCATCCTGTAATTGTCTTTCACATTCTGACTCATTTCGCTGAACTAGATCTTGAAGCAGCCACTTGCCATTGGCTTGGCCAACAGTCTTGGCCACCGGGTGGAGTGTTTGCCTCAGGTGTACACGAGGGTCAGAAGGAAGAAGTACAAGCCCGCTCCTAAAATGGAGACACTTAGGCCAGAAGTCGGTCTGCTCTAGGAAAGGACACCAGTCTGGATTGCTTAGCGAGAAGAAATTGACAGAGATATTGTTAGAAAAGCCCAGCAGCTTCCATGTAAAAGTCAGATACTGACTGATCATGCAGCTGTGGGGGCTCCCAGAGGATGACAAGGGGTCAGGAGACCTGAGACAAACGGCAACAGGCTGACCCTGCCCCCGGAGTTCATAAAACCCTGCAGGAACCCCTCAGAGGCCTAATTATGGATCCTGAAGACACTTAAACATGCAGTGCAGGGATGTGACTTAAATATGCATTACGTTCATGTAAGAACTATTTAACAGTGATAATTTACCCCCCCCCCTTCCCTTCATCAATTAGTGTTGGAATTGGCCTGCAGATGTGAAGAAACAGCTATCTAACCTTCACTTCTAGGGGCTCTTTACAAAGCACTCCTGCTCCTCTTATGTGCATATACTAAAACTAGGGTCCAGAGAATTTACTGGACTGGTCTGAGGTCACACAGCTGACTAAAGACCACACAGGACTGAATTCAGGCTGTGAGATTCCTAGTCACGTGGGTTTCTGTTCCCTTGACTATAATTTATACCTTTTTTTTTAAAAAAAGATTTATACAAGAACTGGGGTACAGGCCAGAGGTGTAGGGGGTGAGAGGATTCACCAGAGACAGAGTGGGAAACAGAACAGGTGGATAAAGTGAAATACACTGCTGAGGGGAGCAGTGGGCGAGTCAGGAGAGGTCAGCTGTGCCATGTGGGTATCTCCCTGCCCGGGGATTGAACTCTTGCTGCAATGGCTGTGGAAGTTTCATAGGCTGCGTCTTAACCCCTTGTGCCACCAGGGAGGCCCTGTAATTTGTACCTTTTGATAGAGGCCAGGTCTGCTGCTGGGTTTGCCAACTCCCCTGTGGTGCTTTTCCAGGAGACATCTGCCAGCAGCCAAGTCCCAACCCTCAGAGGCAGAATTCCGGAGTGGGAGGACAAAGCCTTAGGAATGTTCATTTTTAAAGAAACGTTTGTGTTTCTGACGTCTTGTCTCCCTTTTCCCTAGCCCCACCTGGTATAAGAATAAAGTTCTCTTTTTTTTTAAAGATTTATTTATACAAGAACTGGGGTACAGGTGAGAGGTGTGGGAGGTTGAAAGGATTCGCCAGAGACAGAATGGGGAGCAGAACAGGCAGATGGACCGAAAACACTGCTGAGGGGTGCAGCGGGCGAGACAGGAGAGGTCTGCCGCACCATGTGGGTATGTCCCTGGCTGGGTGGGAGTTGAACCCATGCTGCAGAGGCTGCGGACAGCTTCACAGCACTGCGCTCAACCCACTGCGCCACCAGGGAGACCCAAGAATAAAGTTCTAGGCCATGATTGGTGGAGGAGAGAATTCTCCCTGGATGTCTGCCTGCATCTAGTTGGGTAGGCTCCTCCTTGCAGGGTGACTCCCTGAGGGGCAGGGGCTGTTCACCATCATTAGAAGTTTCCACAGACCTGTCTTTTGTACTGAGAGTAACGACACTGAACGTGCGTCATTAGCTATCATTAGGTTGGTCCCTCCAAGCATCTGTGTTCCAGAAAATTATAGGTTGATGTTCAGTTCAGGGAACTCAAGGGTGAGTCCCCAGGTTCCAGGTAGTGGGGAGTTACCCAATGGTGGGTGTAAATTAGAATCTGGGAGGGGAGCCAGCTCTTAGGATATGTGAGTCTCTCTTATCCACTGTGGAATCTGCAGCTCCTGACACACGGTGGTAGGTGCTCAGTAAATGTTTTCGATTGAATAAATGAAAGGGAACCCTTACTGTGTGGCAGCTGTGAAACAGCTGTACCTAATGCATCTTGACTGATGCAGGGTCCTCTTTCCAGAAGTGTGGTTGGGTTTTGTGCCTACCTGGGATTCATCCAGTATAGCTCCCCAGGGCCTAATGTATGATGATAAATCATAACCTCCTAGGTGTTCAGAATCAATTTCACACCTCATCTGTTACCGTGAGCAGAATGTGTGAGAGAATGCCCTCCCTGTAGTAATACATCAGCTCACAAAAATAAAACGCCTGAAGATCAGAGAAGGGAGGTCGGTTAGAGTGCATAGTGCTCCATCAGCCACACAGACGTTGATGGATTTGGGGGGATATTCACATGTGAGTCATGGTGCCCGGAACATCTCCAGCAGAGCTCACAGTTGATGGGCACGGAAGCTACTTAGGAAACTCATTTCTCATGATCGCTAGTCTGCAACTAGGTCTGTTTATAGAAGTAGCCTCTAAGTAGAATGAAGTATTGTCTGGCGCATTGCAGGCTGGGCTACCCTCAGCCCTCAGTGTTTCCCCAACAGGGCCTGGTGTTTTTGACTGGGCCAGGTGCATCTCATTGCTCATCAGACCCAAGGCTGGAGGAAGCCCCTGCAGACTGAGCCAAGTGGGCCTGTTGATCTGAAACTCGCTGATCTAGTCATTATTTCAGTATTTCCGTGGAAAGCTCATAATACCAGATAATAAGAGGAGGAAAGAAAAGGAAACAGAATCCTATGGGTTTGGAGAGCATCTTAAGTGAGTCCACTTGGCTTTTGGGCAGCGGCAGGAGGATTTCCTCAGTGGCGATATTTCACCAACTGGAATTTTGGGGCTGTAGGCATCAGAACCACCATGATGAAATGGAGGTGCTTGCGGCTCACTCAAGACTTACTGGGTTGAAGCCAAGGACTCTGCAGTGGGGCAAATATCTGGTGTGTCCTCATCACCCTTAAGTTGGAGAACTACCAAGGCCCTAGGGAGACCGCAGGGGCTATCCTAGCTGTGGGTACCCCAATGAGGGTAACCCAAAGGGGGAACTTTCAGCCTGACTCCCTGACCCCAATTTTCAGAGTTACCTGCTTCTGATTCCCGAATCCGTCTGAGTCTGCTGGTAGACTGCCTGACTCCATGGCTCTTCCCCCGCAGGGGTTTTGCAGTGAGAGGAAAGCTGGAATGGAGTCCGGTTACCATGCCTGCGTCCATTTCTCTTTCCCTCACTTCTGCTGACTTCTTTTTGGCTTCCATTCCTTCCTTTACTCTTAAGAGGGTATACCTTGCTGCTCCCTTAACTCTGATTCTAGTAGACTTTTAGAAGAAAGCTAAGAAAATGTATATATTGATCTAGCACATTTAACTGGATGTTGAGCTGATGTTCTATCTATATGTTTCAAAGTTAACTTTGTTTACTCTTGTGGTCGCCAGTTTATTGAGCTTTCATTAGCCAGGACCACTGGGAAGCCGCGTGGAGACTTGCTTTAGGTTTTAGAATATGTCTTGACAAGATTTGCAACCAAGGAGTGGGTCCTTTCCTCTTGCCTAAACTTGCATGGTTGAGCAGTGTATACATTCAAGAGAGAAAGGGCAGGAAGTCTTAGCGTTCTGGACCTACTAGCCGGACCTTTCCAAGCACCTGCCCAGGAATCTGCCATAGGATATTGCTGAGCATCTCCGTTATTAGGCCGACACATCTCACAAATCTTAATTTTCAGGTCCCCTGGGCCCTATGTTTGTGTATCACAACCCACTAATATCATCTCTGAACATTTTCTCTGCTTTGCTGGGATTCCATGTTAATCTGCTTCTTTCTTCTGTCTTCTTCTCAGGGTGCTGAGACCTAGAATATACCGACATGCTGCTCCTGTACCTGTGGGCCGGGTTCCCTGCACCCGGGTGGTTCCGGCACTGCGGAGACTCTAGAGTAGTGATGGCTCTTGGACATCATCTGGTGGCTTCGAGCTTGTCTTCTAAGATCGACAAGAATTTTCTTCACACAAAATCTTGGAGGAAAGCTTGGCGTGTGCAGCAGCAGGTAGGGAGAGGTCTGCTCTCGGTGGTCAAGGAAAGGGGCCCTGACCCTCTGCACACTCCTCATGATCTTCCCTGGGAGGTGGTTCCACACTGCTGATTATGTTTAACTCTCATGTTGAATATGAGGGACTGAGTCCCCAGGAGGGAAAGTTAAATTGCACAAGGTCATGCAGTAGATGAATCCTGCATTTGAATCAAGGTCTCTGTACACTTGACCACTTCCTCTAGGTCCACAAATATCGAAGCCCAAAGGATAATGGTGGAGACGTGAAGGTGAGTGATCAGTGATGCCTCCTATTAGCCTAATTGCCCCTTTCTTCCAGACCCTTACAACCTTCCACTAGATCCACATCTTGAGTAAAAAATGGTAAAGAATAATTTTCCCCGAAATGGCGCCTCCTTCCTACCCTAGTATGCGTGTCCTGCTGGCTTGTTAATTTTACTTTGGGTGTCAGAGACCTTCAGTTGTGAGGGCTCCTTTGCTATCAATAAATGCTAATAAACCATAATCGGCAATCCTAACAACTGCTGCCGCCTGAACCAGAATGCAAGGGCAAAAATTACTTTGGTCTGAATTGGATTTGAAAAGGCTGAGAGAACAGGCTTCTAGTGCGCAGTGAAATGCCAGTTGAATATTAATTATAGTGGCACCACTGGCCTGCAGAGGGGACAATGGCTCAGCGGTGAGAGCCGGAGAGGGAGGACCCGATGCAGCTGAGAGGCGTCTGCCGTAGAATCCAAGATTATGGCTTCAAACAGAGTCCAGGGAGCCTCGGGTGGTTTTCTGCAGTTCTGGCATTCAGAAAGGTTTTTCTGGTCTTCTGATTTGCTCTTTTTATTTACTCCTCAGAATGGCCTGGATGACTTGGCCAGGAGCTATCTTAGGGGCAGAGTTTAATTAGTGACTTGGGGATTCCGAAAATGGCAGGGAAGTAGATGGGGGTTCCATAACCTCTCTGCCCCACTGATTATTTCCTACATTCCAAGACTGAAATGTTCGTGTCTACAGTGATCCAGACACATAATTACAACCAGTCTCCCTACACAGTCGGCCTCTACACACAAACACACGGGGCATTAACAGCACGGGGGATGGGTGGGAAGTGTGCAGGCATAGAGGTTTACTGATGGTCACACTGAATCACAGGCAAGAGAGAATTTCCGTAGATCTCAACCCCTGGCAAACTTTTAAATTATGTATATGGAATAACTTCCTACCGATCTAACTGCTCCATAGGTTGTGTGACTAATTGTTTCTTTCCACTTAAATGGGAGCCTCCTGGTAGGCTGTATGTTTCTGTGCAATTATGTTGGCCGGCCCAAGGGCTGGGGCCATTTTAGCCACCCGAGGAGTGTGCTAATTGTCCTGAAGTATGCTGCCTGGTGTGTGCCTCATTGCTAGAGTGGTCTTAATGGGAACTTCTAATTAAATAAGAGGAGAGGCAGGGCTAGGTACATTCCTCCCACATCAGGAGTTCAGGCAGGCTCCTCTGAATATGCCAATGCGAGCATGCCCAGGGGAGGAGACAGCTGGGGCAGAAATGAGTGTGCCTCTGGTGTAGTTTGTCTGCTCGGCTTGGTACAGGCTGTTGTAGCTGTAATTAGAACTTGGTCAATATCAGTATGTCTTCCAGTGTGCTAATGATTCTCCTAGAATCCCTTCTTCCAAACTCCGCGTTAGTCTTTGGCAGATGTGCCTGTGCAAAGTTTCAGTAGTTGGAGGTACACATGAAGACCCTGAAGGAATACCTGTGTGCCCTCCTGCTTCCCCAAGAGCAGACAGTCTTGGTTGTTAATTACATGGGGCCTGGAATTGGATCTGGTTTGGAATACTCATCTTACCTGTTATTATCTGTGTATCCTTGGGTAAGCTACTTTTCTGAGTCTCAGTTTGCATACCTATAAAATGGGGATACGAATACCAAATGAAATGTGCATGGTATTTGTGATGTCTTGGACCTAGACCTCGGAAATGTCTGCACCCCACATGGGTGGTCTCTTCTTTCCTCTCTGGGCCACTTACCAGTCCCTTACTCCTCTGTCCCCAGACTAGTCCCACAAGCAACATTGGCAAAATGGGAATAAAACTAATTTATTTTATTAAAAAAAACATTTAACCTCATGTTACCATCTTGACATTTAAAAATTATTATTATATCATTGTAAAATTTTGGACAGCATTTGATTATTTCTCCCCTCATGTGCAGTCCCCACTCGTGAACTGTCACCATAGTCCCTTGGTCTTCCCTCCTCTGATTTAACCCCCTTCTTCTCTCCACTGCTGTATGCCTTAGATCTATGGTCAGCTTGCTGTTTTTTTCCCCCTGACCCTTTGTTCAGTTTCTACATTTCACATATAAGTGAAAAACCATCTAATATTTATATCTTTTGCCTTCTGACTTATTTTGCTTAGTACAATCCCAGCTCCAACCATGTTACCTCAAATGGCATGAGTTTGTCTTTTATGATCACTGAGTAGTATTCCATTGTGTAAATATACCTGTGCATGTATACCATATCTTCTTGATCCACTCATGTGTTTGGGGGTATTTAGGGTGTTTCCATATTTTGGTTATTGTAAATAGTGCTGCAATAAACATAGGAATGTAGGTTTCCTTTCGGTTTAGTGTTTTGTGTCCTTTGGGTAGATTCCTAGTTGTGGAATCACTGGATCATAAGGTAGATCCGTTTTTATTCTTTTGAGGAGCCTCCACACAGCTTTCCATAGTGGCTGGACCAGTTTGCATTCACCAGCAGTGTTAGAGGGTTCCTCTTTCTCTACATCCTTTCCAGCACTTTTTTAAAAATATGGGCCAGTCAAAGGTTTGTGAGGTGGTATCTCATTATGGTTTTGATTTGCATTTCCTGATAAGTAATGTTGACCTCATCTTCATATACCTGTTGGCCACTTGCATTTCTTCTTTGGAGGAGTCTTTTTAGCTCTTCTGCCCATTTTTTGATTAGGATGTTTGTTTTTGTTGAGTTGTATAAGCCCTTTGTAGATCTTTAACATCAGTCTCTTATAGATGTATGATGTACAAATATTTTCCCTCATTCAGTAGTGTCTCTTTTTTTGCTTGTTGTCTCTTACTTTATATAGAAGCTTTAGTTTGATGTAGTCCCAGCTATTTATATTTTCCTTCGATTTCCTTGCTTCTGGAGATGAGTCCTCAAAGATGCTTTTTAAGTTTGTCATGGAGTATTTGGCCTGTGTTTTCTTCATTGTATTTTAAGGTTTTTGGTCTTAAATCCAAGTCTTTTGTCCATTTTGAGTTGATTTTTGTATGTGGTATGAGATAGCAGTCTAGTTTTATTCTTTTGCATGTGGCAGTCTAGCATTACATACTGAAGAAACTTTCCTGTTCCAATGTATATTCTTTGCCTCCTTGTCATAGATCAATTGACCATATACATGTGGTTTTATTTCTGTGCATTCTATTCAGTTCCGTTGGTCTCTCTGTGTGTTTTGTTCCAGTACTATGCTGTTTTTATTATTGTGGCTTTGTAGTATAGTTTGAAGTCCTTTTTACTGAGGAGGGCATTAGCTATGTGGGGTGATTTGTGATTCCATGTGAATTTCAGCAAAATTTGTTTCATTTTCTTGAATGCCATTGAGATTTTTATTTGAATTGCATTGACTCTGTAAATTGTTTGGGCTAGAATGGCCATTTTGATAATGTTAATTCTTCTGATCCAAGAGCAAGGAATGTCTTTGTATTTCTTTGTGTCTTCTTCTCTATTTCTTTTATAATTTTCCTTGTATAGTTCTTTCACCTCCTTTGGTAGGTTTATTCCCAGTTATTTATTTATTTTGGGTACATTTGTAAATGGGATGTTTTCTTAATTTCTTCTTCATGCTGACTGTTAGCATATAGGAAGACTGACTTTTGTGTATTGATTTTGTTACCTGCTACTTTACTGAACTGATTTATTGTTTTAGGTTTTGTGTGTGTTTTTTAGGGTCCTCTCTCTATATTACCATATAATCTACAAATAATGATCATTTACCTCTGCTTTCCCTATTTGGATTTCCTTTTGTGTTTTTTTCTCTCATGCCTAATTGCTCTAGCTAGGACTTGCATTATTATATCGAAAAGCAGTGATGAGTGGACATCCTTTTTTTCCCCATATCTTACAGGAAAGGCTTTGTTTTTCACCAAAGCCTATTAGCTGTGGTTTTGTCATATATGGCTTTTATTATATAAAGATATGTTCCTTTTATCCCAATTTTTTCAAGTACTTTCATTATAAATGGATGTTGAATTTTATTAAATGCTTTCCTGGCATCTATTGATAATGATCATATCATTATTTTCCTTTTTGTTGATGTGGTGAATTATGTTAATTGATTTTCAGATATTGAACCATCCTTGTATCCCTGGGATTAAATCCCACTTGGTCATGATGTATAATCCTTTTGATAAATTGTTGGATATGGTATGCCAAGATTTTATTGAGGATTTTTGCATCTATGTTCATTAGGGAGATTGGTCTTTAGTTTTCTTTTTTGTGTGTGTGTGTGTTGTCTTTGTTTGGTATTAGTGTGATATTGGCCTTGTAAAATGCATTTGATATATTCCTTTCTTGATTTTTTTTTTTTTTTTTGAAAGAGGACCGGCATCACCTCATCTTTGAATGTTTGTTAGAACTCACTTGTGAAACCATCTAGTTCTGGGCTTTTGTTTTTTTGGGAGTGTTTTAATTACTGTTTCAATTCCTTGCTTGTGATTGGTTTGTTCAAGTTTTCTGTATCTTCTTTGTTCAGCTTTGAATGATCGGATATGTCTAAAAATTTGTCCATAAAACCTAGATTGTTGAACTTGTTTACATATGATTGTTCATAGTAATCTCTGATTATACTCTGGATTTTTGCTGTGTCTGTTGTAATTTCTCCTTTCTCTTGTGATTCTATTTGCATTTTCTCCCCCCTTTGCTTTGTGAGCCTGGCTAGAGATTTGTCTATTTTATTTTTCCAAAGAACCATCTTTTGGTTTCACTGATCTTTTGGATTGTAGTCATTTTTCTATTTCATTGATTTCTGCTTTAAACTTTATTTCCTTTCTTTTACTGTCTTTTGGGTTATTTTGTTCTTATTATATTTCCTCAAGATGGGAGATTAAGTTGTTTCTTCGTGTTCTTTGTTTCTTGATGTGGGTCTCTTAATACTGCTTTTGCCTTGTCCCATATATTCTGGAACGTTATGTTCTCATTATCACTTGTCTCAAGGAATATTTTTATTTACTTGATTTCCTCACTGATTCAGTGGTCTTTAAGTACCATGTTGTTCAGTCTCCTGGTAATGGAGGAGCTCCTTGCTTTCATTGTGTAGTTGATTTCTAGTTTGTTACCCTTAAGGTCAGGGAAGATACTTGGTATGATTTCAGTGTATTTGTTGATGTTTACCTTGTGATCCAGTATGTGGTTGATCCTGGAGAATGAACTGTGTGCACTTGAGAAAAATGTATTCAGTTTTTTGGGGTGCAGTGACCTATAGATGTCTGTTAGATCCATGTGGTCTAGAACTTTGTTTGGTGTTATTGTCTTTTTAAAAATTTTCTGCCTTGTTGATCTGTATTTTAGTACTCCCTCATTTGGTGAGTAACTCTGAACTGCAGCGACCCTGGGTACATCCACTTACTCTTACCTGAGTCTTGTACACCTCCATTGGTGGGAGTATCTTTTATGTCATCTGTGGGAACATAGGCGAGCTGGGGCAGGAAGGGCTCATGATACAGAAGACAAACCATTTTCCTCAGAGTTCAGTCAAGTGTCTGTCCAGCTACCTTTGTGAAACAGGGTCTGAGGACAGACTCTGAGGTCTCTGTCACCTCTAGGTATCTGTCCCTCAGCTGCCTGGCCTGGCCATTCCCCAGACGTGACATGTGGGGTGCTGATCCCTCTTGCTGCCTGGGAGTTGGGAGAACCATGCAGCCTAATCATGGCAGAGGAGGGGCTTGGGTAGTGATGTGCTTGGCAATTTACTTACATAGTAAATATGGGGGGGGGTTGAGGGAGATTACTGGAGATTAAAGCTGCCCCCCTCTCCTGCTCCTGAGCTCACCTTAGACCCTGCACTGAGCAGGGTCTGTGTGGTGGGAGGAGTGTACTGTGTGTGGGAGGAGCTCTCAGCCCCAGCTCGGTCCTGAACAGTTGCACAAGGTGGCTTCTCTGGCCCTCAGTAGTCAGGGGAGAATTATGACTGCCCTCCCATCCCTTGCCATCTTCTCCCCCACCATGGCATCTTCTCTCCTTACTGCACATGGCATCCTTCCTGTGTGTGCCTGTGTATGTGCCATAGAGAGTACACTACGGCATAAACAGTAAATGGTAAGTCTTGAGTGCCCCAGGGCTCATGCCTGCACTGTAACCAGCCAGCACAAATTGCTCTTAGCATCACACAAAGTTAGAACCTTTCTAGTCCCTATCTTGAGCTTTTGGAGGAAAGTGAGGCGAACCTTAGTTTGAGGTTGAAACCTGGTGAATAGGTTTGTCCAGAGTCAAAGCCGATGCCATGAATAGAGCAGGATTTGGTCTTTGTTTCCTGCCTCTGGCATATCTGCTGCACCTTGCTTGCCCTGCCCTTGCAGCAGAAGATCCTTCAGCAGCAGCCGAGGGGCTCCTCAGATGCTAGGTGGCACCAGAACACCTTTAAACAAAAGGCTCTGGGCTCAGCTGCCATCTGCACATGCCTGAAGCTGTATCCTTACTGCTCTGAATTCTTGCTGCATGATTCAGGCTGGGAAAGTCTTTTCTTCCTGTACTGGAAAAGCCTGCCTGCCCAGGGCACAGCCCGGCTCACCTTTCCTGGGCTCCTGCCTGGGGTCTGTGCTCTGGTTACCTGGGAGAATTTGCCCCTGTGTGACTGATTTCTCCTGGGGCCTCTCTGCAGAATGGGAAGCTCTGGCAGGATGGTCAGCTCCAGGTGTGTATGTGTGGTGGGGATATTTTAGGGCAGGCAGGAATTCTGGTTCCCTTAGGTGCTAGATGCTTCATTACTTCCTGAGACAGTCTGGGTGAACAATCCTTCAGAACATGATGTGTGTGGTCTTGCCCCAGGGCATGTTGCCAGTCTCGGTCAGAGCTGGGATGCAGTTCATTGCTGGCAAGCACTGCATTCCTGCCTTGCAGGACAATGCCAAGCTCCTGTCATCTGGCCCTTCATCCCTCCAAACCCCTCTTGCAGCAATGTGACCAAGACTGTGGGCTCTGGTTTCATGCTTGCCCATTTCTTCATTGTGTGACTCTGCCACATTTGTCACTCCCTTCTGCCTCAGTTTCTCCCTTTGTAAACAGTACATAGTAGATTTCAAATGACTTCAAATTTCTATGTAGCTCCCCCCATTAAAAGTGGAGTGAATTTTTCCCACCCCTTGACATTGGGCTGGCCTTGTGCCTAGCTGTCATAGATGGGGTGATGTTGATGATGCGTGACTTCTGAGCCATGGTCTCAAGAGGCTTTGCAGCTTCTGTTCTCACCCCCAAAACATTGCTACCATGTCGCACAGTGGGGTTGACATCCATGAGGATGTGTCACCAGACCCCAGTAGTCTTGGCCCAAATTGCCCACTCAGCACTGTGAGCACATGAATAACTGTGTTCGTCCTCTAAACTTTTGAAGTGGCTGGTTACGTTACACAAGCTGAATTCTGGGAGAATAATCGTATTTCTACATAGGGTCGCTGTGAGGTCTACATGATGGCGAGGCTTCAGCCTGGGCCTGGTGTGCTGTAAGCTGACACAGATGTTACTGCATTGTTATGAGCACTTCCTCTTGCTTACTGAGTTCTAGTCAACCATTTTTTGTTCTTTTGTTCTTTTTTTTTTTAATATATAAAATTTTCTTTTTTAGGGCTCTCTCTATTCTCTCCATCTAGAATGGTATCATGCTTTCATGCTTCAGTTCACAGGGGCTCAATGATGATCTCAAGAACCCAGAATTGTTTCAGTATTCCTTTCTGCTGTTCACACATATTAGTCTTGCCTCTAAGCTTGGACTGTTGAAGTGACTGCTCTAGGCATAGCACAGACACAACAAATGTTCGTCTAGAATGGTGTCATGCTTTCATCGTGCAGTTCACAGCTGAAACCTCTCTTCTGTGACACCCTGGGACTCATACCCTCTCTCCTCCGTTCTGGCTTCCTTTGTGTGTAGTTTGTTTCACGTTGGTTTCCTTGAATATTGTCTGTGTCCCCCTTCTAGATGATAAACCCCTAGAGGACGGGAGCTGGGTCTGTTTTCCTTCTTAGTTTATCCCAGCCATCTGACACAGTGCTGTAGAGAGTAGGTGCTCACTATTCATTTGCCCAGTGAATGAAAAGAGGCATTTTAAGGCATTCTGGGGTTTGAGGTTAGAGTCAGACTTGAGGAGGAGGGGAGTTGCCAGGTCTGAGTTTCAGGAAAACTGAGAGTGGGTGTGCTGCTTCTAATTCTCAGAGCCACTTACGCTAGATCAAATATGGCTCTGATAGTCTATGTCCAGCAAGGCTATGAGTGCCTTGAAGACAGGGGTTGAGTTCCTGACAGTCCCTAACACACTACTAATCATTTAATAGGGACTTATTTGCATATAGAAAGATGAATGAATGACTACAAAGAATAGATGGATGGATGAGAATGTACTCAGAACTGCAGGCAACTATGACAAAACCATGTTTATTTTTTTTTTCTTCTAATAAAAGATGACATGTCCAGTCACTCAGTAAAATTCATAAAAGTATAAAAGTGTACTGAATACAATCACTAACATTGTTGTAGGGGAAGGAGACAGTTGTTATATCCTTTCCCTCTAAGGTGGCACACTGGGCTGTCACAGTTGGTATAGAAAGAGGGACATGAGTAGGTGACCAGTTGTCCCAACTGGCCCAGGACTGAGGAGTTGCCCAGGCTGAGGAACTTTCAGTGCTAAACCTGGGAAAGTCCCAGGCAAACTGGAAAGATGAGTCGTGCAGGCAAGAGAGCAGCCCCACAGTGCTGGGTGTGGTTTGGGATTTAGGTACAGTAGTCAGACATTTCCTCAACTTCCCCACCACATTTCCCCCCTCAGCTCTGTGGTATAATTGATAGTGCTACTTTCACATGTCCCTATCTTTATGCCAAGCTTGGGAGGTGTGGTATCTTGCTCCAAGGGCTCTGGCCCCTAGCGAGTATGGGGCAGAGCAAATCCAGACCTCCCAAGGCTATGGTGCTTCCCACTACTGTGTTCTTTTCTGAACCACCCTACCAGTCTCATCTGGCTTTCAGGAGTGGGCAGGCATTGCATGGAGAAAGGGGTATCCCTGAGATCTGAATTTTGGCTCCATCCAGTCATTTGGGACAATTCATATTCTTACTGCTTTGCTGCTCTTCTCTTGCAGCTCTACTGTAGGAGTCCCTGAATGACCTCTGCCTGGCTAGTGCTGGCATCATTCAGCGGCAGGGTCACTGGAAATGATTCAGTGTACTGGTTCCACGATAATGCCCCAAATGTCCCCTCCAGATCAGCAGCCAGTTGCCAACTTGACAATTGAGATCTTTTTGGGAATCTTTGCTAAGTAGTAATTCTAGTGATAAGTCAACTAAGCCTTAAAGCCTTGTCACATCCAACCCCTAACATATAGGGACTTGACTGTAAGGAAGGATGGCTCAGTAACCCTCTTTGACTTACCATAAAAAGACCAGGGATGCGTCATCCTGGCCATAGTAGACCTAGTTTCTCTTGGCAAACAATTCTATCATCTATTCTTTTATTACAAGGCTGTTTTGAGCTCTTCTAGTTCTTTACTTATGACCTCTTGGCAGGAGTTAGCTACACTGTTCTCCTTTTCCTGGTGAAGTGGGGTTTACTGTGACTCTACCTAATTAAACTGAAGTATGTGCTAGTGTTGTGCACAGGGTGATACTCTGGGATAAGCCCAATAAACACAGTGTTAACATTGGCCCTACCCTTTGAGATGTTCTTGTTTGAGCTGAGAGTTGCTCTATCCTATAGGTCTATTCTTAGCTCATGTGCTAAGATCTCCTGACCTTAGTTTTCCTGTTCTAAGAACTGAACGAGGACAGGCACTTTGATTTTAAAAATAAATAAATAGCTAGAGAAAGTGCTGCCCATGTCCTCTCAGTACCTTCCCCAGACTACAGTCAATTAGCTGAAGCAGAGGGTTTCTGGTCTACCAATTCCCTTTAGCATGCTCTGTTCTCTGCGCTTCTGTGGCACTGAGTTCAAATTTAGTTTGAAATCTTCAGAGTGATTCTTCTTTGACTTAGAGACAACAGGCAGATTGAGCTCTGTCATAGAGTTCAGATGGAGCACTAAGGTGTGGGGGTTCTTTAAATCTTGGCCCTGAGGGGTAAGGCAGTGGCCTGAATAACCCAGAACTTTCCACATCCCAAGATATTGCCCGGATCAATTCATTTCTTGGAATCTTAGAAACTTAAGGCTTAGTTGCCTTGGGTCCTAGGCTGTTGTCATCTAGAAAGTCAGAAGGAGGTCTCGGGGCTGAAAACTTCAAAAAGAGCTTCCTTCTAAACTGCTGTTTGCAAGATGTGTTTCCTGGGAGCCAGTGAAAACACATGTTGATGGATTTCCAGTTCCCATTTGTCTCAACCCCTTGGGGCTAGGGCTCCTCTGAGGAAGTCAAGTCTCCTCCATGAGAAGAAGAATCATGAGTCATTGAGGCCAGGGACTGGGTGGCTCCCTCTGAGTCTGTAAGAAGTCTGCCGCCCCTCATATGGTCAGTGAACTCTGGGATCGGCGGTGGCTGCCTCTGCTCGAGGGCCGGCTCTTGTTGGCTTGTCCGTGTGAGTAGGCTCCAGAAGCCATATCACTAGGCCCCAGAAGGTGTTCCCCAGCGGAGGGTTTAGCTGAGGAGTCCCCTGAGCACGGGGAATCCCTCACATGGTCTCTGCTGCTTTTCTCTCCACATAGTGCCCCCTCTTCCTTACATTTCCACCTGGGAGGGCTAGAGCTCTTTGGGGTGCTGGCCTGGAAGTCCAGTCCTGGGTCAGGTGGCACTTGCCGGTGGGTAGGCTGAGCCTCTTCAGGGATGGGGCCAGGTTTCTGTCTGCTCTTCCAGTTCTGGATTTCCAGGTTTCTCTTATCCGAGGGGAGTTTGTCAATTTTCTGAGCTTTTGAGATTAGAGACTTCCCATATGTCCCTTGTAGAGACAGGAAAAAGTACCTGGTGGGAAACAGAAGAAAGTCATTTCCTGAATTCTGCTCCTTCTTGAATTTCAGCATTGAAAGGGGGCTTAGAATCCAACTCCCCAACCAGGTTTAGTGGGGAACTTCTTAGCTGAACTCCTGACTAGTAGCCAGCACATCTGAGACTCAGGAACCCTGGAGCAGAGGGAATATTGTGAGTGCTTTGCATATTGTCAACTGACCTTGTTTTTCCAACAATCCTGTGTGGTTGCTACTTAGGGTTCCCCTTGGGAAGATGAGGAAGAGACCCAAGTTCCTTAGAGGGTGGATCATGAGTTAATTGATAGACGTTGCCCAGTTTTCTGAGACTTAATATGCCTAGTGGATGCCTAGTGGAGACTTAATATGCCTAGTTGCTAGAAGGATGTTTCTGGGATTCAGGAGAGAGATTTGGAATGGGAATTCATAGTGGGGATTCATCTTGTCAAGATATATTTCATTTTTACAGTAGTGGTTGCCATATCTATGGAGAGAATATAAAGTTAGGAGACAAGAAATTTGATTGTCCACCACATCAAGGACATGAACCAGCAAAGGAGACAAAGAAGTAGGAGAGAAAAAAAAATCAAGACTGTTGGCAAAAGGCAGAGATCTCATACAAAACAAAACAAAGTTTTGGGTCACTGAGGCTGAGGGAACAGGGTGGAAGCACTGGTGTCCTCTACTGGTGCTAATGAAATGCAGCACTGTATGCTGTCTCTAAAGTGACTGTGTTCATTTCTTTTGTCTTCTCTGTAAAATATATTTCTAGTTGGGGAGAATCTGAAAATTTTTTAAACTGGTTGAATTAATTAGATCAAAACAAGTGGGGTCCCTGTCAGTGGGCTAATTATCAAAAAGCTGGGTGAGTGAGACCAATCTCCATTATGATAGACAGTTTAAACTTTAAGTAAATAAATAGTTCTCTACAGCAAACAACTTATGTAGATTTCAACAAAACTGTGCCAAGATAGCATGTCAGCCGTCCTTAGAACTATTAATATAATCCTATCACTATCAGAAGAAATCTCTTGGCCTTTCTTCGTAAACAGAAACTCAAGTCAAATCTTCACTTAGTCTGTTATTAAGTTCTGTGGTCACCATGGTAACTGGCAAGGAAATATTTGCTGACTTTCCCTTAATTGACCTCTCATCTGTTCAACAAGCGGTAATGTTGAGTGCTTATCTGTTCAAAGCATGTGTCAACAGTCTTCTCATACTTTTCAACTATCCTCATTGAGCTGGTTGACTTTGGCTCTGAGTTTCCCAACCAAGGGCGAGACAAAGAATATGGGGTTGATCACTTCTTCTTCCCACACCCCAAATAAGATACAGAACAGAGGCGCACTGTCTTTGGTGTGCCTCGGTGGTGATCACAACAGCATTAAACTCCCGAAGTGTGGTCAAAATGAATTAACCTGCATAATTTGATGCCCCTTTCCAATGATGGCACAATCCCCAGGGTCTCTCTCCCTGGGGATTGGACTGAGAAGGGGTGGGGTGAGAATACCCCCTAATGCTTGCTCTCAATGGCTTCCCCAGGATACTTCAAGGGTTTCGGTCTTGGATCCATCTGTCTAACTGTGTACTGGACTGTAGGCATCTTAAGAGTATGAGTCCCATTTTACTCATCTTCCTTTTGCTTTAACATCCATTTCTCTCTGAGTGTAGCCTACAGGACAGGAACTGTGCTGGGCACTCATTATATGGTGATAAAGAAGCTATCTTGTTTCCAGGAATCTGTCATGTAATTTATAATAAATCAAATCATTAAATGGTAGATACACCCAAAAAATGGAAATCAAAAGGGGGCACCTGTTTCAGCCTGAGAAAGGTAGGTAAAGTCATGGAAGGCTTGTAGCATAGTTCATATCTGAACTATGCACCACATAGGGCATCTGAATAAACAAAAGCAGGGAGACAAGAGGGCATGGGCCCTTGGGGAAGCACCAGAAACTTGGTGGAGTCGAGCCCAAACTTTAAAGCGGGTTATGGGGGAGATGAGCCTATAGACATGAACAGGGGCAAGCAGGGAGGCCATGCACACAGTGCCTACATAGTAACTACATGTGACTCAACAACATAGTATTTGCCATCTTGGATTTTCAGCATCCAATTCTGCAACACAGGTCTAAGTTCTGCACCAAAATAGATCAAGCAAGTTGCCCAACTAATTAAAGGAAGCAATGCCCCCTGAGAGCTCTTGGTCTAATTTTGGATGTGAAAAAGTTCTGCACAGTGGTTCCAGGGCCTGGAGACTGCAGCTTCCAGTGGCTCAACTTCAGCGTTCAGGGTGGCGAGACCCTGAGGATGCAGCAGGGGCTAAGTCTTGTCTGAGGTGCATGACTGTGAAATTGATCTACAGCTCTGACTATAGAGCATGGGTTGGAGAAGGAAACAGTGGCTCCTGCTGTGATTGATAGTGGGCTTGTGGATGCATGCTGGAGGCCCGGGAGCAGGTGGGACACTAGCACAGCTCTGCCTGACTTCTCAGTGATCAAAAGAAAAATGAGGGGTTATCACAGGTTGTGTATTTAGTGAGCTCTATGGAAATGGAGGCATTGTGGTAGTTGTTACTATTTCTCTGGAAAAGGAAACTGCAGAAGATTTATAGTCTCGGGCACAGAGAATTTATTTGGCCAATACAAGTTTTGTGGATGTGTTTACAAATTTGAGTAGTAACAGGAAGTTGGTTATTTTCCAAGTTATGGAAACAATCTAGAACGAGTAGATTAAGAAGATGTGGTATTTATACAGTGGAATACTATGCAGCTATACAAGGGTGAAATCTTGCCATTTGTGGAACTTGAACAGAACTGGAGGGGATTGTGTGAAATAAATCATAGGAGGAGAAGCAAATATGGTATGCTTTCACTTATGTGGACTATAGAGAAATAAAGGAACAGACAGAATTAACCCTAGAAATCTGATTGTAGAATTGAGGCAACCAAGGGTCGATGGTGGGGGAGGATTATTGGGGCTTTGATGCTGAGTGGCATCCTATCTGAGGAGGTGTGAACTTGTACCTTTAAGACCGTATGCTGTTGTAAACCAGCATTCCCTCAACAAAATACTTAAGAGAATAAAAAGTTGGCTATGTCATGCAAACCTGTATTTCTGGGAAATACAAGTGTGCTGGACTTGCTTTTTCCCTGTGGTACAGCGAGGGTGAAGTGGAGACCTTTCTCCCATTTCTGCTTCACCTGAGCTGCTTGCCTGCTCACCTGCAGTCACTTGCCTGTCCTGGAAGGCGTCTGAGTGCAATACTTCTGGGCTAACAAAGGACTTTTTCAAAATGGTTCCTTGTATTCGAAACAAACATGTAAGGCAGGGTGTGGGGATTATTACTCTCATGTTACAGGTGTCATATCCATGCCAGACTGAGTGACTGCTGCTCTCCCTGACCTGGGGCCAGAATCCATGCTGTTCTGTCCTAGCTCAGGGTTCCTTCTGCCCTTGCATCTTATTTTTGAAATGACTGCCTCTGGGATGGAGCAGAGGTCACATTGCCACTTAGGGAATGGCTAATGGTGGGGAGATGAACAGCTCTAGGGAAACATTCCCCCGTGCAAACCTTGGAAGCAGGGCTGCCACTGGTGTGAGGAAGCAGACGAGGTAGAATGTGGGGTCCGAGAGCTGGCCTTCCATCACCCAGTAGGGGTTGGTGGGACTGTTGCAGACGACGCAGGTGGCGTGGTACAGGAGGGACACCACAAAGTACATCAGGAAGCTGCCCACGAGAACGATGCCATGAATAATGGTCTGGGGAAGGAAAGAAGGGAACTTGGTTAGGGGGGCATAGCGGTTTAGCCCAGTCATGCTACTTGTGGCTTTCAGTGTTTGGCAAATGCTACATATAGAAACACTGTTCAAAAAAGCGAGCAGCTGGGTGGATGGTGAAAAAGCCAACATCCATGTTGCTGTGAGCCAAAGTTTGAACACACACTACCCTCATACCCCTAAGTCGTTGTCCACCTGTGGCTTGGTGATAATTTCCATGCTACCCTTTTAGTACCATCGCCTATGATTCCCTGTGGAGCCTGTTTTTTTTTATATGTATATTTACTACATCATCCTTCATTTTTGTACAATGTATGATTTCCCATGAAATTTCCAGAACCAGTTCGCCCATGCACCATCACCATAGTCCCTTGTGCTCTTCCCAGCCCTGTCCTGCTCCCTCTCTCTCTTCCTTCCCTACAGAATGTCTCTGGTCTATGGCTGCCTCTTGATTTTGAATTATAATTCATTGCAGTTACTTTTTTTCCTGATCCCTTATTTGGTTCCTCTACATTCCTCCTATAAGTGAAACCATCTGATATTTTTCTTTTTCTTTGTGGCTTATTTTGCTGAGCATAATCACTTCCAGCTCCATCCAAGTTGCTGCGAATGGCATGAGTTTATCTTTTTTGACTGCTGAGTAATATTCCATTGTGTATATATACCACATCTTCTTGATCCAGTCATCTATTTATTAGGCATTTGGGTTGTTATGGACCCTGTTTTAAAATCTAACAGAAAGAGAATCCTATTTGGTGGGATTTGCCTGTCTGCCCTCCATCTGTGAGATGGCTCCACGTCCCACGTGGCTGTAGTTGATCCCTTTGCAAAGCAGTGTCGCCGCCTCTGCTCTTCAGTCCTTGCTATGCTCTCTCCCTTCCCCGTTCTTAGCCTCTTTTCAACTTCCTATTTCCAGCAAATTCGTTTTCCTCCTATGCTAGTCTGAAAGTGACACACTCCATTTCTAGATTTCCAGTGGTTTCTTTCTTCTTCCCTGTGAATCCAGATAGAGGTTTGTCTACTTTTTTCAAAGAATCAGCTCTTGGTGTCCTAGATCTTCTGAAAGGTCTTTTGTTTATTATTTTGTTTCTGCTCTAATTTTTATTAGCTCTTTCCTGCTAGTGACTTTTTTTCTTTTTCTAGTTCCTTTAGGTACAAGTGTTGATTTTTTTGTTTCCTGAGGCAGCCTTTCTTGCTCTAAACAGCCCTCCCAGGACCTTCTGCTGTGTTTTGTAGGTTCTTCATTTGTCTCCAGATACTGTTTTGATTTTCTCATTGACTCAATACCTGTTCAACAGCATGCCTAGTCTCTTCCTCTGCTTGATTTCCATTTTCATACCATTGTGATCCCCCTAAAAATGTTTGATTTCAGCCTTCAGAAACTGAGATTCTTCCTGTCCCAACAAATGGTTACCCTTGAGAATGTCCCATGTGGCTTGAAGAGCATGTAGTCTGTTTTGGGTGGAATGCTCCATAAATATCCATGACATCCTTCTTGTCTAATTGGTCCTGTAAGGCCACTGTTGATTTCTGTCTGCATGGTGTGTGTACTTCTGTAAGTGGGGGGATAATGTCCTCTGCCTAGTTTTTCTAAATCATGGGAAAAAAAAAATGGTGTAAGGGGCAGATAAGCCCGATTTATGAGCTATCAAGCTCACCTTCTAATCCTCTAGGCCTGATGTCTTGGGGATAGGATTAGCTCCTTGGCTTCTCTAGTGGTGATTTTTTTTTTTGAGGGGGGCAATCTGCAGAATGAGCTTGATTATTTTTTGGTAAGCTATACATTTGAAGAAATATCAGCTTGATTTAAAATTTCAATCTTTTAATATTTAAAAAATTGATTCCACCTATAAGCATAGTCCTTTCACTCCTAGGAGCCTCTTGTGATCTTCTTGTGTCTGGGCTCAGTTTCCCCAGATATGAGCTCTCATTTGGGCTCAGGGCTCACCTATCACAATAGGAACCACGCTTTCCTGTTGTCTCCTTGATTTCCCCTCATTCTGTATCTTCTTCAGTTGATTTCTCAACTTACTCGAATTTGATTTTTTTTTTTAAATAACGAAGGCTTTAGCTATATCTCAAAAGTTTGCTCTGCCACATCCCACCATCTAGAAGTTTGTTATAGGATCCACTGTGATTTACTCTTGACCTTAAGTTATTTACAACTTTACATGTTAGGTTTTTGGGGACAATCTTTTAATGCTTATATAAGTATCATAACATGGAATTTCTGATACTGATTTAAATTTCTTTTGATTCAGAATTCCATCTTTTAATTTTCTGGTAAATGGTGTGTCTGTGTCTGAAAATCATGCATGCTTTGCCTTTGGCTTGGTGTGGGGTTTTTATATATTGATCAAATGTGATGATTGAAAACTTCTATAGCCTTTGTTATTTGATATATGTTTCTGATAAAATCATATAAAAATCTCATAGTGATTGTCCATTTCTTATATTTCTAGGTGAAAAAAATGTCCAAGCATAACTTCTGCTTCTTAATAGGTGAATTAAGTCCATTTAAATTTATAACAGTACTGATATATATATATATTTTTTTTTTTAAAGATTTATTTTTATTTATTTATACAAGCACTGGGTACAGTCAGAAGCGCGGGAGGGTGAGAGAATTCACCAGAGCCAGAGCGGGGAGCAGAGCAGGCAGAAGGACCGAAGTACACTGCTGAGGGGAGCAGCGGGTGGCAGGAGAGGTCTGCGCGCCATGTGGGACCCTCCTCCCGTGGCCGGGGAGCAGCCGGGGATCGAACCAGTGCTGCAGAGGCTGCAGGCAGCTTCGCAACCCAGCGCTCAACCGCTGCGCCACCGGGGAGGTCCAGTACTGATATATTTTGAGTACTGCTTTCTTTTCTTACCCTCTCATCTTCCTTACAGCCTGAGGATTGATAGGTTCCTATATTTTTCTTCCTTCCCTTTTCTTTGCATTCCAAAATAAAAAGATATGAAGTGTGAACTTACTTGGAAAAATTTATAGTTAAATATGCATTTCTGTCCCCTTATCTACAATGAAGGTTTCAGCATAAATTACCTGTTTCAAACCATTGTTATTTCTTACCAGTTTAGTTTTTACATTCTTTTTAAAAGATTATTTTTATTAATGCATACAAGAACTGGTGTGTAGGCCAGAGGTGTGGGGAGTGAGAGGGTTCACCAGAGAGAGTGAAGAACAGAACAGGCAGACTGACTGAAATACACTGCTGAGGGGAGCAGTGGGAGAGACAGGAGAGGTCTGCCGCGCCATGTGGGTAGCTTCCTGGCTGGCATGGAACTCATGCCACAGTGGCTAGTGATAGCTTGATAGGGCTGAGACTTTAACCCGTGTGCCACCAGGGATGCACAGCTTCTATGTTCTTGCAGAAGTATATGCCTTGTGAGGCTCTGGCTTGTTAGAGTTTAGCTGAGAATGTCTTTTCCTTTGCTCTAGCGCTCAGTGATAGTGTGGCTCCTTTTGTCACTCCCCTCAGCTTTTTGAAGAGAATCACTCCATTGGTTTCTGTTGCTGTTTTTTTTTTTTTTTTTAAGTCATTGCCCACATTTGTTCTTTAAGTCATTGCCCATAATTTCTGCTAGACTTTCAGAGGTCTCTATGGCTGTTATGCTGCAGTTTAACTATGATCTATTCGGGTGACACATCAGATTTATTTTGATGGTTTCTCACTGATTATCTCTTCAAATAGCGCTTCTGTCCCATCCTCTCCTCCTTCTGGGATTCCTGTGAAGTGGACGCTGGAATCACTTCTTCCAGCCACTGTTCTGGAAGAATAGTGTCCACCTAGAGTGGATCCCACAAATAATGCTTTTAACTTCAATGACCATTTTTCATTTTCAAGAGTTCTAAAGGATTCCTTAGCCTGCTTTTACTGGAAGTTACATCATTGACTCTTGCTTCCTTCCCTCACAGCTTCTGGAAAAACTAAGTCTGAATAGCTTTGGACATCTCTTTCCTTCAGCTTCCTTTCTTGAGTGCAGAACTCTAGCCCAGACCTTGTATCTGGCAGTCAAGGGGGGCCAGTATCCCTTTCCTGTCTGGAGTCGGAACCATCCCCCATCCTCTCTGCCATATGTGCTCCCAGAAAGCCTGAGCTGCCCAGGCCTTCTCCTCCCCACTGTGTTGCAGTTTATCCTGGTGCTGGGGGTCCAGGAAGAAATGGGTCCTGGACTCAACCTTGGCTGTGCCTTTAGGGTCTTATCACTTTGTTAGTCACTGGCAGAAGGGATTTCAAACAGGGAATGCTGTGTCCTGCACGTCCTCTGGGGTGGCTCTCGTCAGCCACTGCCCAGTGTGTCAGGGTCTGGTCTATTTTGGGACGTTCTGATGCAGGGGACTCATTGCGCTTACTTGGGGGCAGTTTTCTTAAATTTTTTATTAAAGATTTATTTATTTATGCACACAAGAGCTGGGGTGTAGGCCAGAGGTGCAGGAGGGTGAGAGGATTCACCGGAGACAGAGTGGGTAGCAGAACAGGTGGATCTACTGAAATACACTGCTGAGGGGAGCAGCGGGTGAGTCAGGAGAGGTCTGCTGTGCCATGTGGGTCACCTCCCTGGCCAGGGATTGAACTTGTGCTTTACAGTACTAAGACTCAACCCCCTGCATCACCAGGGAGGCCCTGGTTTGCTTAAATTTTAATGAGTACTATACTTCTAGAAAGAGCCAGTTCAGCTTGGTTAAGGATAAATCTTTCTGGCAATTGGTCTCCCCTACCGGTCAATCCTACACACTCAGACTGTTAGTACAGTGTCCAAAGTTATTTCTTTCTATGTTGAAAAATGTGGGGGGATGTTTCTTAACCTCATTGTCCCAATGTATATGTCTTTAAAAATGGCAATAAAAATCACCTAATGTGCAAACATTGCAACCACTAACAGAGTGATGTTGTTACTACTTTGCTACATACATGTAAGTCATTATCGTCGCTCTGCCATCCTCATCACTCCTCTCCTCACCATCTCTCTCCTTTCCACGTCTCTACTCCAATCTCACATCTCTCCATGCCTCTCTACTTTGCTTCCCTCAACTCTCCTAATCTCTTATCCAGATGTCTCCACATCAGTCCTGCCCACTCAACACTTCTCATATGCTCATCTCTCCGCTTCTCCCCTCTCCATAGCTATATAACCCCGCACCACATCGCATCTCTCACCTCTTGTCATCTCTCTTCTACTGACTACATATCTCTCCACATCTCTATACGCCCCCACTCTCCATCTGTCCATATCTACTTTCCACATTTCTCCAGTCTTCCCAACATCTCTCATATCCACATCTCTGTTAATCCTTCCTCTCCTCTCTCATCTCTTCTCTACACATGTCTTCACTTGGTACTCTCCAAATCTTTGTGTTTTTCCATTTCTACTACGCACAACTCTCCTCTCCACATGTATCTACTCAGTACACACTACATCTCATCTCGCCACATCTTTCTCTCTCATCACTCCTTATCAGTCATCTCCACTCCACATCTATCCTCTCACACATGATTCCACATCTTTCACTGCACACAACTCCTATCAATGTGTTTCTATATCTCTCATCTCCACAACTATCTTCTTATCTCTCCCTGCACATGTCTCTATTCGGTACTCCACACATCTTTCTACATCTCTATTCTCCACATATCTCATCTCCTCCCCTCTTCATCTTTTATCCTCTCCTCAATAGATTGCTCCTCATCAATCTTCTCCACTCCACACCTCTCCTCTCTCCACCTCGCTCCTTGCCATGTTTCTTTACATCTATCCTCTCTTCTCTCTATATAACCTGATGTCTGCTGCTCACATCTCATCTATTTCCCTTCATCTTTTCTCAGTCTCATCATTCCTCTATCTACATATCTCTTCCTCCCATCCTCTCCTCTCCACACTTTCCACATCTGTCAACACACCTCTCCCCACTCCTATCCTCATTTCTCCTTTTTTCTCTTCATATTTGAATATATAACTTCAACTATGATCTCGCTTATGCACAACTTTCCTCTCTTCCCCACATCTCTCCTCTATCCATATCTGTTTAGATGTTTTCTCATCTTGCCTTTCATCTAACCACGCCTCTCCATGTTTCTCTACATCTCCTTTCTCCACATTGCTTCAGTTCTTCCATCTCTATAACTCGCCTCTTCATAGCTCTACACATCCATCACTGAGTATCATCTCTCCTCGCCTACCACACCTGTCCATACCTCTCCTCATTTCTCCTCTCCGCTACTCTGCTATCCACATGCTTCCACATTTCCCCTCTTCTCTCTCCTGCATATCTTCTAATTATGCCTCTTCCCTCCATTCTGTTACAGCAGAGGCCAGCTGTGGAGATTATGTATCTCCTACCTCTTTATATTTCTCTACATCTTTCATCTCCATCTCATCTCTCCTCTCCACATGTCATATTTCCTGCAGATTCCACATCAGTCTACACCTTCCACATCTCAATATCTCTCCCTCCCCTTCAATCTCTTGTCTCTATTCTTCTCTCTTCTGTATCCCTCTTCATCTCTATTTTCAGCTCTCCTTGGACTCTCCTCTCTCTCTCATCTAGGTCTCTTCCCTACATCTCCTTTGCTCTCCTATCTCTTGAATCTCTCTCCTATGTCTTATTTGCTATTCCTCATCTTTTCTAAATCTCTGCTCTACATCCTTCCTCTAGCCCTCCTATCCTCCTACAGCTCTATGCTCAGTCTCTCTGCTCCATCTCTCTTCTTTCTATCTCTGTTCTCTCCTCTCCATCTCATGTAAGTACCTCTCCTCTCTTCTCTACACATCTTCACATGGTTCTCTCCACATCTTTCCATCTCTACTACCCACAAACCTCATCTCCACATCTCTTCTCTTCATCTCTGACCCAGCATCTCTCTACAACTCTTCGACTCACATTTCTCCACATATCTCTCTCTCCTATTGTCCCCATGTGTCTTTCAGCTCCAATGCACACCTCTTCTCTCTATATCTCTTGTCTGCACATGTATCCATTTGGTATTCTACACATCTTTCTATGTCTCTATTCTCCACATCGCCTTCCCTCTTCATCTTATCCTATCCTCAGTACATTGCTCCTTATCTTCTCCATTCCACATCTGTATATCATATCACTCCTTGCCATGTTTCTGCACATCTGTCCTCTCTTCTCTATATCTAACCTGGTACCTCCTGCTCACATCTCATCTATTTCCCCACCTCTTTCCCTCCCTTCCTCTCCACATCGCTCTTCTCATGGTGCCTCTCCTCTCCATGCTTTCCATATCTGTCACCTGCTCCTCTCCCCACTCTATCCTCATTTCGCTTCTCCTTTTCTCTTCATATTCAGAATATGTAACCTCAACTGTGGTCTCTCCTCCACACAACTTTCCTCTCCTCATCTTGCCTTTCTGTCTCACCCGTCCTCTCCATGTTTTTCTACCTGTCCTCTCTCCACACTGTTCCATCTCCACATCTCTGCACATCTATCATTGAGTATCATCGCTCCTCGCCTACCACATCTGTCCGTTCCTCTCCTCATCTCTGCTATCCACGTGCTTCCACATCTCTCCTCATCTCTTTATTTCTGTTCATTTCTTCTACATATTTCTCTAAATTTACCCTCTTCTCTTCCTCCATTCTGTTACAGGCAGAGGCCAGTTGTGGAGATTATATATTTCCTACCTCTCTATATTTCTCCACGTCAATCACTCTACTTCTTTCATGTATCCCCTTATGTCTTCTTGTAGCTCCATCTCATCTCTCCTCTCCACATCAGTCTACCCTTCCACCTCTCTATATCTCTCCTCTCTGCTACATTTCTCCTCTGTTCTCCTTTACATCTCTCATCCCCTCTATATCTCTCTTTCCTCTCTGTCTTCTCTATACCTCTTTATAGCTCCCCATTATATCAATCCTTTCCTCTTCATCTGTATGTTCAGCTCTCCTCGATGAATATCCTATCTCTCTCCTCTCCTTGCATCTAAGTCTCTTCCCTCCTACAGCTCTCTTCTCCTCTCTCCACATCACTGCATCTCTCTTTTTTGTAACTGTTTTCTACACTTCTCTCCTATGGAGAGGGGAGTTACCCATATCTATACAACTCTCCTCTCCGCAC
Organism: Talpa occidentalis; assembly: GCF_014898055.3. Lineage (NCBI taxonomy): Eukaryota > Metazoa > Chordata > Mammalia > Eulipotyphla > Talpidae > Talpa > Talpa occidentalis. The sequence continues at coordinate 85,650,352 of NW_023605305.1, forward strand.
ATCTCTTCATCGCTCCTGACTTCTCCCCTTTCCTCTCTGCATCCCTCCGCCACTCTTCTCACCATATCTCTACATTTCCCCCCCATCTTTCCATATTTCTCCTAATTGTCCCTCTCCTCTCCACAGCTCTCTTCTCCGCAGTCTCTTTATAGTTTTCCTCTCCATATCGGTCACATCTCTCTCTAGCCTCGATGTCTCTCTCTGTCTCCCCTCTCTCTACATCTCTCCCAGTCCTCTCTCTTCTCTCTACATTTCCCCTCTCCCACTTCACTGCTCTACACACGTCTTCACTTGCTACTCTCCACATCTCTCCTCTCTACGTGTCTCCACTCAGTACTCACGTCTTATCTCTTCCCTCAATGTCTCTCATCTCCTCTACAGTCTCTCCTCTTCATGGCACCTCTCCTATCCACACTTTCTTCACCATGTCTTTCCACATGTCACCCACACATCTCTCTCCACTGCACATCTCCCTACCCTCATTTCTCCTCCTTTTCTCTCCATATGTAGAAATCTAACCTCAACTATCATCTCTCCACATCACATATGTACACAACCTTCCTCTCCTCCCCGGTTCACCCCTTCTTTCCACGTCTCGCCACATCTCCTCTCTACTCAGCGCTTCCTTCTCTACAGCGCTCCTCTTGATATCACTCCAGTTATGGTATTTCTTTCATATAGCTCCATGTCTCTTCTCAGATCTCTGTCTCCTCATCTCTTCTCTCTGCGTGTCATATATTTCCTACATATTCCACTTCAAGCTACATCTTCCACATCCCATTTCTATATTTCTCTTCTCCCCGGCTCTCCATCTCTCCCCTACTCACTTCTGTATTTCCTGTCTTCTATCTTCTCACCCTCTTTCTCTCCACTTCTCCCTCTCTCCTGTCCTCTCTATCTCTCCTATGGTCTCCTCTATATTTCTCATTTCCTCACCTTCTATCTCTTCTGTCTATGTCTCCTGTGCTGTTATATCTCTCCACTCCTCTATATTTCTCCTTTACATCTTTCTCCTACACTATCTCTCTCCTCCTCCTCTCACCTGTATCTTCTCTACCTTCCACTTCACCTCTCCAATATTTTCTCCTCTCTCCACTATCTCTCATCTCTGTTGTCTCTAACGCTCCATTTTTTCTCTGTATCTTCCACTATATCAATGATCTCCTTTATATGTCCCCTATTGTCTTCTTCCTATCTTGTGTTGTCTTAGTATCTTCACCTTTCCTTTCTCTCCCCCCCATCTCCCTCAATTTCTCCTCCCCTATATATCTCTTGTCTACTCAATACCTCTCTTCTATTCTCTATAGCTTCTCTACATCTATATCTTGTTAAGTTTTATAACCCAGCTCCATGTTAAGTACAGTGACCTCAAGGTTTCTATTGCTACACATGTGGGAACTCAGGGTGTATCCATGAAAGGGTGTGTGACTACTCAGATATATGAATGTGGTCAATGGACAGGAATCCAGTTTTAAGTCCAGGAGCCTCTGGGGCACTTACCCAGGTCTTCATTTCCATTGCCTGGTGCAGGAGGATTGTGGTGAGGGAGATGGTGTTGATGGGTGTCCCAAAGGTGAAGACGTCTATGTCAGAATCCTTGTAGGTCTGCAGGGGAGGAACATACAGCACTGTCAGATGGGCTGTTTTTGACACTGATTAGAAAGCAGCAGTGGAGGCAGGTGTCAAGGGAGGACAAGGGATGGGGAGAGGAGAAGCTATCCAGCTGCCCTCCTTGTCAAACTGACCCAGGGAGCAGACAGGATGAGGAATGAGTTGACAGGGCTGAATCATTTAGAAACATGCTTATCAGAGGAAGCCATGATGGGTTTTCCAGAGCATTGTAGAATAAAGAATTGAGCACCCACCAGGGATGATGCCAATTGTTAAAGAAACATCTGTGTCCACATTAAAGGAGTTTAGGGCCTACTAGATAGGGCCATGTGGTGCAGCTTAAGAGGGGGAGAGTGTAACAGAGGCACTGGGAGTACAGAAGAGGAGGCAGATCAGTTGAGACCATAGAGGCATAAGTCTCCTGAAAACAGAAGGGAAAGGCAGAGTTGAGCATGGAAACCCCAAATGGTCCTGGATGGTAGGTCAGTTGAGAGAGAGCAGGAGCAAAAGATGCAAGAGATGAAGCCTGCCTGGGGGAGTCATTCTATGCTGAAAATGCATCCTTGACCCTCCCCATTGCAGAGGAATAGGAGCCCAGAGGCTGGGTGGACACACGGTTTACCTGGTAGCAATTATAGCTCATTCTGGTTCTCGGTCAAAGAGAACTACAAATCTTCTTTGTCATCTAAGTTCTCATTCTTTAAGCTGGAGAGCCAAAGAGAAGGGGCCAGTATCCCCTGCTATCGCATTTCTGCTTTTATTTCAGATAATATAATATCCATTATTATTAGAGCTTGCTGCCTTGACCTTGGGAAGCACAAATCGAAATAAATCAATGTTCATAAATTCAAATACCTTCAGTGGTCAAGTAGGAAACAATAAATAATTGAAGGTGGCCAGGAGAGAGTGGTGGGAACTATGGCAAACTGTGGGACATGTGTCCAATCTAAGTAGGGCTGTGAGTCAATGCTGGATTTTGGAGATAAAAAAATCCTGTTTAATAAAATATTTCATTTTTTTTCCAAAAACCAGCAGAAATAAAAATGTTGGGTAAAGCATTCTGACCTTTCAAATATCCTGGGTTGGATGTAGCCTGCAGGTCACCTGTTTGGAGCCTCATCTAGGATTTCATATAAACAGGACCAGTTCCTCCCTGTGATTTGTATGGCTAGAGTGGGATGTATACCACTTACCAGGTAAGGGATAAAGAAGCAGACGAGGCTCTGGTAGAAGGCATCTGCCATGGAAATCCAGAAAGTAAACAGGTTGTAGCACTGCCAAGGAAGAGCATAGCCACATTACCACTGTCAAAGCAGCCTTGATTCCATACACACAATGCATAGTGGGGCAGACGAGAGTGCTTACCATGCCTCTGAGCTTGAAGGTACTACAGAGATTCAAAGCATGGACTCAAGGGGACAGACCGTAGTCAAACTCCCAGCTCTGACACTAACTGTGTGACCTTGTGGATTTGTACCTGAGAATTGGTTCTTCTATAAAAAATGGATAAAAACACCACTAGCCAATTCCTTGAGTTTTAAGAGGCCAAAATGTGATTGTGCTTTGATTCCTAGCAAAAGCTCAGTTATTAATTATTCTCAGTCCTTAGCACTAAAGCTGCTGCTAATACGAACTTGGTGAGTTTTGAGATTGTAAGTGGCATGTGAAAGGGAGGACTCACTCATAGTCTAAGAGGGTCATTTTGGGTTTCACTCTTCATGCCTTCTCTGGAAAAGTGAAACCACCACAGCTTACATTTTGGTTACATTAACTTCTCTGAAGGTTAGATTCTCGGGCTCTGTCCTTTGGCCAACCTGCCTATGGAAGGTTGCCCTCATCTTGTCTCCCTTACCTGAGCTGCAGGGGTTGCTGGGTTGTCATCCACTGTCTGGGCTGAGGCTTGATTCTTTGTCACTGCACCTGGCTTTGCTCTTCTTGTCCCCAGGTGCAGAGATGCTTGTGGCCATTTCTGTGTCCCTTTCCCCGAACTCCCCTTTGAATGTTCAGGGGTTTGGTCTGACCCCCTGGCATGCCCACTGTGTGGCCTCTCTGCCTGATGGGAATACTTCCCCCATGGCTTCCTAGGCCTGCCTTGGTCTGCCCAAGATGAGAAAGTTCTAGACCTTGTGTAACCTTGAGTTCTAAATGTTGCCTTCTGACATGATGCAGAAGCATTGTTATGAATGTCCCACCAGGTGATGATAATCTAGCTTTTAGTCCCAGGGGTTCCCAAACTGAGACTTTTTGGGATTTTTGTTGATGCCTTAAGAGTGAGGCTGGCTAAGGGTTGTCCTCTCCCCACTCTCCTAGGTAGGGGCCCAGATGGATAGTGTGGCAAAATGATTAGAAGGTTAAATACCCACTGGTCTGGTCTATCACAACCAACAGACCAGGAACAGACAGAATTACTGGGCCACACAGGAGATAAACTGAGGATGCCCCTTCTGTGGCCCCTCAAACAGGAGATTCATATTCAAGCTAGCATTCTCAGCCCCTCTCACCTCGGAGTTCTGGCCGCTCTTGTACAGAGCAGGCACCGCCAGCAGCGTTTCTGCAGAGATGTCCTTATCAAGGATCCCAAAGAGAAGTGGCGGCAAGGAGGTGAAGAAGATATTGAAGAATATTATCTGCCAGTAGTCGATCATGGTGGAGCCGGAGAAGCCACAGAAGAACTGGTACCAGAAGAGCAGGTTGACGTAGCACTGTGGGCACGGAGCATGGCCTCGTGAGGAGACCTGTGGGTGCCTTAGGAGCGGTGATGAGCCACCTGCATTGAGCTGGAGCCCAGTTTCCTCCTTTGCAACACTCAGGCTCATTGTGAGGACTAGGGATAACTAATCCTAACAGGGCCGCTGCCGCATGCCCTGCAGCAAACTCTCCCAGCGGGGAAGGTAACAGAGCCAGGTGATTAGAGCATAGATTTTGGAGATGCCGTGGCCTAATTTCAAATCCCCAGTTTTGTCTTACTAGCTGTGTGACCTTGAGCAAATTTCTTAACCTTTCTGAGCATTTTGCCATCTTTGCATTGGAAAGATCAGTATCTTGCCCCCGGGACATGCTACATGACAGGCAGGAGCTATTAGTGGTGTATTAGTTCCATCTAGTAGTTATTATCATCAGCACCAGGCAGCTCCTGAGGGAGGATGATGGGACGATGGGCTCGTGGGCAGGAAGCCTGGTGGGACCCGGGCTTCAGGAGAAGGTTGCCCTCACCAGACTTTCCTTACATCATACAACTTGGAAGGCTGGATAAGGAAATTCCCTGCTGACCTGTTGCTTTGCTTTCTAGAGCTCTTTCCCAGTCTCCATATTCGCACCTGAGCAGACCCGGCCACAGGTGCTTTCTGCCCCCTGTGAAGTGCTTTGGAGACTTGGATGTGGTCATGGAGCTGCGAGTCCCACACCTTCTCAGGTCTGTGTGGTTGAGCGCCGAGGGGTAAGGGATGTTCTATGAAATCAAACAGGAGGTTTGTATTCAAGCTAGCATTCTCAGCCCCTAATTCTAACCCCCAATTTTGTCATTCCCTGCTGTGCACTATGCCTTATAGCAGATCAGCATGGTAGGATATACCACATTATTAGATGTGTCCTGTACATGGCAGTTGAACTAACAACTGTGCATAAGGAATATGAATGCTAATACTATATTAATATAATGTATCGCCTATTGCTAACGTTGTCCTCTACAGGCAAGTGATCTGGCTGCACACACACCAGCGGTGCTAAAGGGCTTTGCAGACGCCCTAGCTAAAGCAAGAAAGTGCCATGTGCGTGTATATCACTGGCCTAGTCTCTACGGAGATGTCCTTACTGAACTCTAATTTAATACTGGTTTTTACTAAGGGTTGTGAAGGAAGAAACAGGGTGGCCATATGGAGGTTCATTTTCACTTTCTATAAAAATGCCACTAATGCAAAAATGCAGGTGGCATTTTTATAGAAGTTTTTGAGAAGTTCCTGAAGATTTTTGTGTGACCTTTCTCTAGAGGTTTGTCTGACAAGGTGATCTCTGAATTTGGAGGAGAGCTCAAGGCTGGGCTGCTTGTTTTAGCCAGACCACTCCGACCCAGCGCCTGTGCGATCACCTGCTCCCTTCTCCGTGGCCTTGGGGTTTTTACTGTAAGTCACTTGCACTTCCTTGTGGAATCTCTGCTGTAAAATTAAACTGCTGGAACTACTTCCTATCTGGACTGAGGTTGCCAGCCTCTTCCTTCTCAGCAGGACAAGTGGTTCCCTCACATTTACCCTTTGTGAGGTCACAGCTGCAGTGTTGCTTCCTTCCTGGCTGATTAGGTGGAGTTTCCAGGCCTTCTATCCACAGCACCCTCACCTCCCGCTAGGAATATGCACCAGAAATGTTTACATTCTGACTCCCTTCTCCCTAACCTAGTCATTCTTTAAGATTCAGAGGAATCACCTGGCTTGGGGTGTGGCCTCAGGATCTGCATTTCCAATGAGCCCCTAGATGATTCTGACACTGTTGGTCCGAACCACAGCCTGAGAAGTCACAGGAGGTGACAACCTGTACAAAGCTCTACTGGACAAGGCCACCTCGGTTTATTTGCATACTGTCATAGCAATGGTGTCATGGTACTATTTCCATGATTCCAGTCCTGTGTATACAGTCTCAGACCACTTGCCTATAGAGGACAACATTATCAATAGTAGCTAGGACAGCAGAGTTGACTAGTACTAAAGCATTACCTCTTCTTTTGCAGACCAGCCTTGCCGAGTGAGCTCTGATGGAGACTGGACACCTCTTCAGGGTAGGGGCCACATCTGTCTAGATCCTGCTCTTTACCCACTGTCACATGTGGGAGTGGTTAATGATTTGAATAAACAGAGTAAATCGCAGTACTGTTGTCCTAACACTCACCCTGCAAGAGTTTCCTTACTCCCCAGTCCCCTTCCCTGCTGCAAGCTCGGTGGCTGGGGGCAGCACAGGGAACCCGGACAGCATCGCCAAGATGGGGCGCCTGCGCTTCCTCCTGAGCAGCTACAGTGCAGTAATTAATTCATTGTTCAAATTTCAGAGCAGGCTGGGTTTTAATCCCCTCTGAAATTGGTTTCGGATGTGGAAGTCGTCTGTGCTCCACCCTCTAATTGCAATGGGGAGATAATGTGGCATCTGTATTGCCATTGAGAGTACTGCATTGGGACTGGAAATAAATATCATTTAAGCTTTGAAAGCAGGGCTGGCTGGAAACATTTCCTTTTCTATTTTGCAAATTTAATGCAGAGAAGAGGTTCTGCTCATTCAAAAGAACCATTCCTTTGGAGGCCAAAAGAAAAAAAAAATGAAGCGGGGCATTTTAAATTCTAAGTAAATAGCCTTTCATGCTCTGAGTGACTTTCAAGTCAAATCAAGTGACTTGTTTGCATAGACTTGCTGGATTAATCTTACCATCCAGTTTATCGCATTTACATGATTTTTGGTCCTGCTGTTTATTTACATACGCATTGAACTTTGCACAGAAAGGCTCATTCCTGAGCAAGGTTCTGACTGTGACCATTGCCTGAAAGCAGGACTGGGGCACCAGAGTGAGTTGGAAAAAATAAAAATGCAATTTTCTAACTGCTACTTGCCTACTGTGTTTCTTTTCCATCAGCCTGGTCTGCATCCTCCCATTTTCCTCATGCAAACAGGAATTGGATTCTATTTGGAGATGCTTGAGGATTACTCAAAGGTCCTTCAACTAGATAACGAAAAATTTAGACCTTTGTTAGTTCCCTTGGTTCAGGGAAGGTGTGACTTCTTCCTCTACCCACTGTTATTAAGGGCTTTTCAGACATGCACCTCTGACTGTTTAAATGTCTCAATTGGTGTGTGTCTGCTTTGGGTCCTTATCAACAAAATAGAAATGAATATATTTCTTAGGGAGTACAATAATGCCTTCAGGATTGCTTGGATGTGTATAGTGCTTTCCAGAGCTCTGACAAAGCTCTTGGTAATACTTCAAGAATCACAGTCATGTTCTTCCCACATTATTGATGAAGAAACAGGCTCAGAGAGGTTAAGTGATTTCTCTAAGACCACACAGCATGCTCTCTGGACTTCCTGCAGGGAAGTGGTATGTAGGAGCTCAGGCAGAAGCCAGGGACTCCAGTCCCAAGGAGTGGGGGTGCAGCTCTTGCAGGGGGTGAGTATCTGGGAGGAAATCTAAGATACAAGGCAAGCTAGTTCTTCAAGTGCTCCATCCATGCAGTCAAAATAATCAGCTCATTTATGGTGTCCCTCTCAGAAACAGCAGCGGCAATGATACAAACTATAGAGCTAACTCTGCGGGGTGATTACTCTGTGCAAGTCACTTCATGCACAAGACATCTTCTAATCCGCAGCAAACAAGTGAAAAAGGAACTACTGTTCCACCCATTTTACAGATGGTGAAACTGAGGTCATGATCAACTATGTCTAACTCCTCTGTGCCAGTGTCTTTCCACATACCATGGCGAGTCCTCGCCCTCACCGCACAATATAAGTAGCTCCATTTTAGCAAAGAAGAAATCGACCAGAGACGTGCATTGTCTTGCCCAGCATCACTTTCCCTGCCCTCCTGCTGACATGCTTTCTCTACCACCACTGGAGAGCTGGTCCCCACAGGAGTCCTGGGCTGCTGGGAGGTGACCGGAGGGCTACTCACCACATTCTTGTACAAGTAGTACACCACCATCCTGGCCAGGCGTGAGTAACACCAGTGGCCATGCACGAGCAGTAGCTTCTTGAGGTGTCGGAAGCGGGAGATGGCAAAGTCACTGGACATGACGGCCTGAGGGGAAGAGCAGAGACGTCAGCTCCCACGCACAACCACCAAAGAACCAGCAAGGCTCCCTGGAGGAGGCTCCATTTTAGGTACCAACAGGCAGGGGCTGAAAGACTATCCCCAGAATAATGTGTCACCCTGCGGTGGCCCTTTGGCCTCTCATAGCCTACACTCCCTTCCAGGAAACCCAAACCTCACTAGAATTCAATAAGGGCAGATTGGATGGTTTCAATGGAAGTGACTCTTTTCTGGCTTGAACTTCCATCTCATTCCATTTACCCAAAAGCTGTTCTCATAGTCCTTTATGTGTGGAAGCAAAGGCCAGCCAGAGAGGAGGGGCCCCCAGGCTAGCAATTCTAACCCTTGGAACACGCCATGCCACCCCACCAGGCACATCCATCCCACATTCAGGTGGGGCTGCTGATTGGCTAGTTCTTCCTTCACACGGAGCTGAAATGTGTCCTCTGCCCTCGGGGTGACGTGGAACCAGACACAGCTCCTTGTACTCTTTCAAGTGTGTGAGGTGTGGATGTGTCAGATCATAAATCCTGGTATGAGTCTTGGCCAGGTGATTTCCCCACTCTCAGCCTCCACTTCCTCACCTGAGGCTCATGGCAACTCTTCACGTTAGCGGGGATGAGACATATGAAGTGCCTGAGAGACGTGACCTGTCCTCAAAATGTAACATTTGGAACTACTTTGGACTTCGAGTTCCTTCGTCCTCATCACCAGCTGTAGGCCCAGTCTGGCCTCTGCATGGGTGGTGGGGTACAGTGGCTCAAGGTTCAAAACCACAAGGTAGAGTCTGCTTTTAATGGGACATGTTCACAGCGCAGGTGAGGATGCTTGTTCCAGTCAAGCTGTATCTTGATGAAATTAAGTAGCCCTATTAGAATGTACCAAGCAATGAAGTGGGTCAAGCTAACCATCGAGGCTAAAATGGCAATTAAAAAATGTTTCCAAGTGCGTGTATAACTTGTCATTGCTCAGGGAGAGTGTGGCGACCTTGGAGGTGGGTGGAGGTCCCAGGGAGGGGCAGGCATCAGAGGCAGGCTCAGGATCCCCAATTATTGGTACCATTTGGCTTTAGAATACAGGTTTCCCAGCTGCCTGTAAAAGGCCCTGCATTCTTTGACCGCCCTCTGTGTCTGGAGAATGGGCAGGGGGGGTGGGGAGCAGAGGTTATGCATAGCAGGAAAGTCCCCTTTCCAGAGGAGAATTCTGCAACGCTCTCGGAGGAGTTTCTCTTACACTGTGGGGACTCCGTCCCTTTCTACAAAGGGCCAAGGGGCGGAAGGAAGAAACAAGAAATGTTGACAGGAACCATACCTGCATGCCTTCCTGTCCCGCTATTCCAATCCCAACATCGGCAGCCTGAATCATGCTGACGTCATTTGCTCCATCACCTGAAGAAGAGAGGGCAGAGGTGTCTTTACTCCTGGTCCAGCTGCTGCATCACAGCCACTGAGGGGTGTCATCCCAGTGGCTGTAAATCATCCCCATTTAGACATAATTGAATCTGTTAATGCTGCTCTGAAGAGTCGTAGATGCTGCCACCGTATTTGGCCTGAGGATTGCGTTTTCTTCTTTGGACTAAAAGCCCTCCCTACTTTTTATTATTTGACAGATATTAAGTGTCTTTTTTTTTTTTTTTCTAGTCACAACACAAAGCACAACGCAGTGGTAGGTGAGAGACATGGCAGCGCTTTATCGTTCACAGAGACCACCTTGGCAAGTCTCCCCACGAACTTTAATAACAATGAGCAAATGGAATATTTGAGCAAGGGAGGGACTCTGCAGGGATGAGGCAGCTAGTGATGGGGTCCAGGAGAACTGGAACTCAGATCATTCTGATTCAGGAGGCTATGTGGACACAACTGCACCGTTTGGACAGTCAGTTCATCAGATTGTCAACACTGTCCAGGAGAGGGGGTAGTTTCTTTCTGAATGTAGGAACATGAGCTTGACTAATGTTTATGGTGGAGCGACACTTAGTCATATGGAATTCCCATTCAGTGAGCTGAGTTGACTCAGGAAATGGGAGGTGAGCGTGTGGAGAAACACATATCGCCCTCCTTCTAAACCAGCAGTGGCAGACATCTTTCTGTGATGGTGGAAGTGTTTTCTGTTGGTATTGCTAACCTATGGCTATTGAAAGGTGACTGTGAAATCCTGTTTCATTGTAGTGAATTTTAAGTATAAACCGGCACCAGTGTGGGCGGGTACACACAGGGCCATACAATTCACCACAATGGGGCCTTCTGCCAGGCTTGGCTTTTCTCCACAAGCCCGGCTCTTCCCAATGCTTCATTTTTTCAAAGCAGGGTTTAGCAAATTCTTTTTGTAAGGGGCTGGATAGTAAATATTTTAGGTTTTGTGGTCCAAAAAGCAAAACTGAACAACTGTTCTTACTGAGAGGCAAGTAGTCTTTTTTTATTTAGAAATGTCAAATCATTCTTAGCATCCCTACAAAAATATTCAGAGGGCTAGAGTCAGCCTACAGCCACGTTTGCAAACTGCACAGCCTTTAATTTCTCCTAGGCCTCACCTTTTTTTCATCATCTTTTGCTGTTAATTTTACATGGCATCATTGAGAATTTGGATTTGGGGACAGAATTTTCTTCCCCTAATTGTTTGGCAACAAAGCTTATAGATCTTAAAAATATTGTCATGACAGACACATGTAAAAAAATGAAACTAGACTACCATCTCACACCATATATGAAAATCAACTCAAAATGGATAAAAGATGTGAATGTAAGATCTGATACCATAAAATATATAGAAGAAAACAAACAGAGCACTTCATGACATACACTTCAGAAATATCTTTGCAGATTCGTCCCCAGCAGCAAGGAAAATAAAGGAGAATATAAACAACCTAAGACTACATCAAACTGAGAAGATTCTGCACAGCAACAGAGTAACCAAAATGAAGAGCCATCTACTGAATAGGAGAAAATATTTGCACACCATATATCTAACAAGGGACTGATATTGAAGATCTACAAAGAGCTCATACAACTCAACAAAAAGAACAAAGAACCCAATCAAAAATGGGCAGAAGAGCTAAATAGGCACTAATTCCAAGAAGACATGCAGACGGCAAACAGGCACATGAAAAAATGTTCATCGTCTGTTATCATCAGGGACATGCAAATCAGAACCACAATGAATTGCCACCTCACACCTGTGAGAATGGCCCATATTTAAAACAAAGCAGAAATAAGTGCTGGTGAGAATATGGAGAAAAAGGAAGCCCCTTACACTGTTGGTGGGAATGGAGACTGGTCCAGTCCCTATAAAAAGCTGTGTGAAGGTTCCTCAAAGACTAAAAATGGACCTACCATCTGATACAGCAAGTCCACTCCTAGGTATCTACCCAAAGAACACAAAACACTAATTTGTAAGGAAACTTGTACTGCTATGATTATTGCAGCACCATTTACAATAGCCAAGATATAGAAACAACATAAATGCCCCCAAACAGATGAGTGGATCAAGAAGATGTGGTATGCAGATTCAATGGAATATTACTCAGCAATCAAAAAGGAAACTCATGCCATTTGAAGCAACATGGATAGAGCTGGAATAGATTATACTAACTGAAATAAGCCATAAGGAGAAAGATAAGTGCCAGATGGTGTCCCATGTATTTAGAAGTGAGCATACACATTAAACGGGGACAGTTCCAACTTTTAAAATTTCTCCATCGGCCATCCACACTCAGCAGAATATCGAATCCACCAATAGTGGAGGTGTGTAGCTGTGTCCCTGTGGTAAGGATTGACGGGGAAATGGTCTGGCCCCAGCCCTGAATTGGCCCAAGTGTCTATTGCTGAGTGACCTGGATGTTTTCAACTCAAGACCCAGTTGACTTTGACCTATACTGAGGCTTGAGATACCCTATCTGACCTGCTACCTGAGATCTTGGATCCACTCTCCCACTCCACTCATCTCTGGCCAACCACATCTTGCTTGTCACATTGAACTCACCCCATTTAAGACAATGACCCTCAGCCTGAGCCTGCTGACGTGGACTCCTGGCCCCCACCTCCTGCCCTGGCCAGCTGCCACACGCCCCCTCAGGACTGGTACCTATGGCGAGGGTCAGGACCCCCAGCTTGTCTCGCACCAGCTTGACAATCATGCTCTTCTGGAGTGGGGTGCAACGGCAGCACAGGACAGACCGGCAGAACTGAGTTAGCTCCAGAAACTTCTTCTCCAGCTTTCCCTGGAAAATGGCATTCAATGTCTTTCCATCGATGACCAGGCCAATTTCTGGAACTACAGCTCCCAAGGCAGGGGGCGGCGTTGTCTCTGGAGGCAGGCGGAACCCGAAGAACTGGCGGGCTGGCTTCCGTGGTCCGTAAAATTGCTTCACCTCTTCCAATGTATAATCGAGGATGGATTCACAGGTTTCCTGTAAAGAGTCAGAATCACACAGTATTGGTCAGCTGTTGTGGAAACCTATGTTAAAAACCCTACTTTAGTGCCTCCCTGGTGGTGGAAGGAGTTAAGCACAGCACTATGAGGCTATCTGCAGCCACTGCAGCACAAGTTCGATCCCTGGCCAGGGAGCTACCCACATGGTGCAGCAGACCTCTCCTGACTCGCCCACTGCTCCCCTCAGCAGTGTATTTCAGTCAGTCTGCCGGTTACGGTCCCCACTCTGTCTCTGGTGAATCCTCTCACCCCCTGTACCTCTGGTCTGTATCCCAGTTCTTGTATGCATAAATAAATCAATCTTTAAAAACAAACAAAAAAACCCTACTTTATCCTTTAGTGAAATAGTTGTAAAACTACCACCATAGAAATGACCTAGGACTTTTTCTTTACATTGCTTTGACATATTTCAAACAGCATCAAAGCAATGTTAATTTGGGAGTGGAGCCAGCAGGACAGGGGCTGATGTGGGTGACACAAGACTAAGCATGGTATCCGGGTCGGTACAAACAATGGCACACGCCATGCTCTATGGTGCTACCTATTATTTACAAGTCATGTTGATTCCCCCGTGTTGCTCAGAAAATTCCAGTGCGGTATGTGGGGGAGGAGAAGGGTATTGCTGACTTTACTTATTATTTTTAAATATTTTTTAGAAGTGGGGTACAAGCCAGAGTCATGGGAGCGGGGTGAGAAGATTTACCAGAAAGAGTGGGAGCAGAACAGGCAGATCTACTGAAACACACTGCTGAGGGGAGCAGTGAGCGAGACAGGAGAGGTCTGCTGTGCCATGTGCGTTGCTCCCCAGCTGGCTGGGGATTGAACTTATGCTGCAAAGGCCGCGGACAGCTTCACAGCACTGCACTCAACCCCCTGTGCTCAACCCCCTGTGCCACCAGGGAGGCCCTATTGCTAACTTTAGCTTAGAGACAAAGAAGTGGAAGCAGTGATATCTTTGGTAAACTGCCCAGGGCCATGTGATTTGGTAGTAGACATAGCTATTGACTACCTGACCTGTAGCTTCCAGATTAAACAAGTACATTGGCTGCGCATTTATCACCTGGCCTGAATATAGCAGTTGTACCAGTACAAAGTGACCACAGATGTGAAAGTCTCACTGATGTCAAGAAACTTACTGATTTTTTTTCTGGCATTTTTCTTGAAACAGATAAATCTGCTGAGCAGGACATCACAGAAACCCTAGCAAAGCTTCTGTGCTCCCAGAGAAAAGGGAGGTCGTACTGGACTGGAGCAGAGTTATATAGGAGGAGGCAGCTTCTGCCAAGCCCAGAGTGAGAGAAGACAAGGCTTGTGCGGAATGGTAAGCAGCTTGTTGATTCATCAGCCAAAGTTCCTCAGGAGCAGGCCATACTCCATGTGAAGAGCAGTCACTTTCAACTCTGTAAAGCTGTCTAGGACCCTCCAAAATGCTACCAGACCCACTTAACCTGTAAGATTTGTTTTTCTTATTCCTTTGTCTGGGGAAAAGTGGTGGGTGCTTAGAGATATTAGGCCAGAGACTGGGGAAGGAGTTATTTCCTGTTATCAATTCTCCTGTTGCTTTTGATGATGTGATATATCTCAATTTTTTTAAAAAAAATATTTATGTATTTATGCATACAAGAACTGGGGTACAGGCCAGAGGTGTGGGCAGTGAGAGGATTCACCAGAGACAGAGTGGGGAACAGAACAGGCAGAGTAACTGAAATACACTACTGAGGGGAATAATGGGTGAGACAGGAGAGGTCTGCAGCGCCATGTGTGTAGCTCCCTGGCCAGGGATCGAACTTGCACTGCAGTGGCTGTGGATAGCTTCATAGGTTGCGTCTTAACCCTTTGTGCCACCAGGGAGGCCCCATATCTCAAATTCTTATTTTGCTTCTTGCAAACACTTTCAATAGGGAAAAGTTGCAGTGGTCAACTGTATTAACAATTTTAATGCTATTTGGTTCACATGGTCTGTACTGAACAGTGTTCTTTTATCCAAGTAAGGGCTGATGATTTCTTGGTAGTGCTAAACATTTCTCCTCTAAAGAAATTTTAAAATGTTCAAAGTGGGCTGATGTAAATGAAACCCTTAAATAACCAACTATGTGGATTTTGGCTCAGTGATGTGAAGGTTGTTCTGAAATGATGGGTTTGGGAATAATCATTGATCTGTTTCTGAAAATGTGTGCAATCATTTCTGTTGGAGAGAGTAACATGTCGTTCATTATTGCTGAGTCCTTTTTAGGGGATCCCAAGCTGAGGGTGGCAGGCAGTAGTGTGTGCACAGTCCCCAGAGGGGCAGTGGGTTCTAGAAGCAGGGGCGATACCCCAGACACTTAACTGGGAAAGAGATCCAGATGGTCCTTGCTGGTGGTTGGGGTCGAGAAGTTATATCAATTCCTCCAACCTGTGACAGCAGCAAATCACTGCAGATATAAGCTGCCAAATGAAATCTCTGCTTTTACTTATTTTAAATTTCCTATGGAATAATCACCAAAGTTACCGCTCACATAATGGGGTATGTCAGGGACTGTCCTAGGCAGCTTCTCTCATGGTTCTCAGTGCACCCCGCCTCCACCATGTTAGTCATACCCTTGTGTGATTTCCTCCCCGAGTGAAGGCTTGCTCTAGTCATGTCTGATCAAGAGAATTCTACAAAAGGGATGGGTCTATATTAGTCTATAAAAGACTGGCTTCTGCTGGGCACTCTCACTTGCTTTCTCTTAGGTCTGTCCTAGCCTTAGAAGGAGACTAGCCATCATGTTGTGAACAGCTCCGTGAAGAGGCTGCTAGGCAAAGAACTGCAACAACCATGTCCCCGAGCTTGGCAGAAGGACCTCTGTCCATTCCCCAGAGACCTGCCCAGTGGAGGCTGCAGATGAGCCCACAGTCTTGATACTTGGCTTGACTACAGCCAGAGGGACGCTGCTCAGTGCTCCTGAACCCCTTACACCTGGAAACTGGAATCATAAACACTTGTGTTTTCAGCTGCTAAGTTTTGGGGATTCTATAATGACAATGCTATGTAAATATTTTTCTTCATGCTCTTACTGACTCTTCCCAATAGCCTCTTAAATAAATCTTCTGAATCCCTGTTTTAATGATGAAGTTCAGAGGTATGATATCTGGATCATACTAAGCCTTTAATATATTGTTAATAATTACAATTTTATTTGCTATTAGAAGTTCCTCCCTAATACTATAATTCTCTTCTTATGAATGAGAACCCTGAGGTCTAGATCAGTCTCATAAGTTGCTTGTAGTTTTAAAATATGCAACAATAGACTGAGGAAGGAAGCAGGATGGAGCCAGGAGACCTGGAGGAGGCGCATGGAGCCTAGAGACACATTTAAAAAGTAATAACTCAAGAATTTCATAATACATTGGAATAGTTAAACAACTGTCAATGAGCTTCCTGTGATATGTTCTCTGTATTTTCTTTCCTTGCTGGATCCCCTATGAGACGATATAAAATCTATTACAAGTCACTTGGAACTTGTTGAGATTTGATATTTCACAGGAAGGCAGGAGAATGAGTTGAACAAATGATGACATTTGTTTGCAACTTCCAGTGTTGCCTATAAAGAACACCAGTTATTCGAAGAGGGCGGAGCAACATGGCGGCGAGGAGACGCTGCGAGTAAGATCTCCCATTAAAAAAAGTGAATAGGGAGGAAAAGCGGCAGGTCCCAGTGAGAACTGGGACACGGAAGATAAACGGACGACTCCAGCAAACTGCCCGAAGAAGAAAGTTGCCATAAAAGAGGACGAGAAGGGAGGGAAGCGCAGAACCCTGCTCCCCTCCCCCGCCCACAAAGTCGGCACTCTCCGACCGGCAGAGAGGAGGAAACAACAAACCAAAACGGCCAACAAGAAAAACGGACACAGCAAGCGGGACTGTGAGTGGAAAGGAACTATTTCAGCCACCACACCCCGTGAATGGGAGCTGAGGCGAACCCTGCAGGATCCGCCGCGGAGGTGAGCTCCAGACGCCATTAAAGAGAGCCCCGCCCCCCAGGAGGAGACCAGCACCAGCACACAGCCCCGGCCGCCCGGTAAGCTTGCGCGGAAAGTGGCGCGGATCCAGACCGGATCGCAGCTGCCCAGGTCCCCGCGCCTGCGACCTAGGCTTGCGGGGAGACGGCGGAGGCCCTCCCTGACTGAGCAGGAACAAGGCGCCCAGGCAGGGGAGCGGGATTCAAAAGGCGCCATTCCCGCGCCACTGATCTGGGCTACAGCCCGCGTCCTGGAACTGAGGGCTTTGGAGCTGAGACCCGGGGTACGAAATTAGGGGCGTGGGTTCCCCACGACGGTGGGGCACAAGGAAGACACAGCACCCCAAAGCCGTTGAGGTGTACCCTACCATCCCCGCTCTGCTCCCTGTCCCACGGGGTGGAAAATCAGCTCCCCAAGGGCTCTAGGAGAGATCTCTGGCGCCACCTAGCGACTTGACCCCAGCACAGGCTACTGAAGGAGCTAGTGGCCAGCTGGGGAGTTAGCCCACACCTGGCTCCTTCCGAACAAGTAGTCTGAGCCCACAGGGAGAGCAAGCACCCACAGCCGGGGCAGACCAGGCGCGCAGAAGAGTGTGCCTGAGACCAGACGCGCAGGGAGTGTGTCCCACATCACCATTTTAGAACAGGGACATTTCCTCAGTAAAGACTACCTGCAGAAGGCTTCCTCAGGAGCCAGAGGTGAGCGGGGGAAGTTCGCCCACGCCAGACCCCCTCTGGCCTGCAGTCCAAGCCCAGAGGGGAGCAGGAACCCACCGCCGGGGCAGACCAGGCGCACAGGGGAGTGTGTCCCCACATCGGCATTTTAGAACAGGGACCTTTCTCCATTAAAGGCTGCTTGAAACTGACAGATGACTCCTGGAAGAACCAGAGGGGAACAGAGAAGCCCACCCAAGATGCCGGCCAGTCCCAACAACACAGTGTCCCAACGCATACGGCAAATTAGAAAACAGACAGTAGGGAGGAGAAGAACCACACGCAACCTAGCAACTCTCCAGAGAAAAAGCACACCACAAAAAGAATGCCAGCCCCCAGATTGCAAAGACAATAACTTGGAAGAATTTCTGAGCCTTCCAGAAAGAGAATTTAAATTGCCGTGATTAAAAAACTGACAGAAGTCATAAAGGAAAACAATGATAAGGGAAAAATAATCAACGATCAGAAGAATGCAATTGAGTCCCTAGAGAGGGAAAACAATGGTCAGAAGAAAGAAATTGAGTCCCTAAAGAGGGAAGTAAAAGAAATACAGGAGATCAAAGAATTAATGGAAGAACTAAAGAATTCTGGGAAAAGCAATGAAAGCAGAATAGATGAAATGGAAGAACGAATAAGTAATCTTGAAGACACAGAAATAAAAAGAACCAAAACAGAAAAGGAAAGAGAAGTACGAAGGAAAAAGAACGAAGAAAGACTTCGGGAACTATCTGACTCCATGAGGAAAGGAAATATAAGAGTTATAGGAATACCAGAAGGAGAGGAGAGAGATGTAGGAACAGAGAAAATATTCAAAGAGATAATTGAAGAGAACTTCCCAAATGTGAAGAAGGAGCTGAAAATTGATATACAAGAAGCAAGAAGAACACCAAACTTCCACGACGAAAGGAAAAATACAGCAAGACACATAATAGTAAAGCTCCCAAGAATCCAGGACAAGGAAAAAATAATGAAGCTGGCAAGAGGGAAGAAACAGATAACATTCAAAGGAAAACCAATCAGGCTGACATCAGACTTCTCCGAAGAAACACTACGGGCAAGGAGAGAGTGGAGGGACATAGTCAACAGACTCCAAGAAAACAGATGCCAACCAAGAATACTCTATCCCGCAAAGCTCTCCTTCCTCTTTGAAGAAAGAATATGGACCTTCCCAGACAAACAGAAACTCCGGAATTTCATTGCAACTAAACCCCCACTCCAAAAAATACTACAAGGAGTCCTAAAGCCAGAACCTCAGAGGGACGAATAACAATGAAAGAAGGCCAAAAAAAAAAAAAAAGTTATTAAAAGAATAAATAAATAAAATCAAAGGAAAGACAAACACAATGGCAAATACAGATGTTAACATATCAATATTAACTCTAAATGTAAATGGACTAAACTCTTCAATAAAAAGACACAGAGTGGCAGCCTGGATTAAGAAACAAAACCCAACCTTTTGCTGTCTCCAGGAAACACATTTAGCTACAAAAGATAAAAATAGGCTCAAAGTTAAAGGATGGAAAACAATCCTACAAGCAAATGGACCAAAAAAGAAAGCAGGAACAGCTATACTTATATCAGATAAAACAGATTTCAAACTCAAAAAGATAAAAAGAGACCCCAATGGTCACTACATTATGATCAAGGGGACAATACTTCAAGAAGAAATAACACTCATTAACATATACTCACCAAACGAAGGAGCACCAAAATATATCAGACAACTGTTGTCCTCTCTGAAAACAGACATCAGAGAAAACACATACGTAGTGGGAGACTTCAACACACCACTATCAACAATGGATAGATCAACAAGACAAAAAATAAGTAAAGAAACCAAAGCTCTAAATAAGGACCTAGAGCAATTAGGCTTAACAGACATCTGTAGAACACTAAACCCCAAAAAAACGGAGTACACATTTTTCTCAAGCGCACACGGATCATTCTCCAGGATCGATCACATACTGGGGCACAAGACAAACATCAACAGATACACCAAGATTGAAATCATATCAACCATCTTTTCTGACCATGAAGGCATCAAACTAGAAATAAACCATAAAAAGAAGGCAAGGAACTTTCCTACCTCATGGAGATTAAAAACCACACTACTGGAAGACCATTGGACTAATGAGGAGATCAAAGAAGAAATTAAAAAATTTTTGAATTGAACGACAAGGAGGACACTAATATCCTAAATGTATGGGATGCAGCAAAAGCAGTAATAAGAGGAAAATATATAGCAATAGAAGCTCACATCAAGAAACAAGAAAGAACGCAAAGAAACAACCTCATCTCGAAGCTCAAAGATCTAGAAAAAGAACAACAAAAAAACCCCAAAACCAGTAGAAGAAAAGAAATAATAAAAACCAAAGCAGAAATAAATGAAATTGAAACTAAAAAAACAATCCAAAAGATCAATGAAACCAAGAGCTGGTTTTTTGAAAAAATCAATAAAATAGACAAACCCCTAGCCAGGCTCACAAAGGAAAAAAGGGAGAAAGCACAAATAAACAGGATCATCAATGAAAGAGGAGAAATCACAACGGACACAGCAGAAATCAAAAGAATAATCAGTAACTACTATGAACAGTTATATGGAAACAAGTTTAACAATCTAGAGGAGATGGACAAATTCCTACAACTCTACAATCACCCAAAGCTAGATAAAGAAGAAATAGAACACCTAAACAGACCAATTACAATTAGCGAAATTGAAATGGTAATAAAAACCTCCCCAAAAACAAAAGCCCAGGACCTGATGGATTTACAAATGAATTCTACCAAACATTCAGAGACGAATTAGTGCCTATCCTTCACAAACTCTTCCAAAAAATTGAGAAGGAAGGGACAATACCAAACACGTTTTATGAAGCCAACATTACACTAATACCAAAACCGAACAAGGACAACACAAAAAAGGAAAACTACAGGCCAATCTCCCTAATGAACACTGATGCAAAAATCCTCAATAAAATTTTAGCTATCAGAATCCAACAATGTATCCATAAGATAATTCACCACGACCAAGTTGGATTCATTCCAGGGGCACAAGGATGGTTTAACATCCGAAAATCAATCAACGTTATCCAACACATCAACAAAAAGAAATATAAAAACCATATGATAATATCAATAGATGCTGAGAAAGCTTTCGACAAAGTGCAACACCCATTCATGATAAAAGCCCTTGAAATTCTGGGGATACAAGGAACATACCTCAACATCATAAAGGCCATCTATGACAAGCCAACAGCCAGTATCATTCTCAATGGTGAAAAGCTGAAAGCAATTCCATTAAGATCTGGAACAGGACAAGGATGTCCACTCTCACCATTGCTTTTCAATATAATACTGGAAGTCCTAGCCAGGGCAATAAGACAAGAGAAAGACATCCAAGGAATCCAAATAGGAAAAGAAGAAGTCAAACTATCACTATTTGCAGACGATATGATATTATACATAGAGAACCCCAAAAACTCCACAGAAAAGCTAATTCAACTCATCAATCAGTTCAGTAAAGTGGCAGGATACAAAATCAACACGCAAAAGTCAGTAGCCTTCCTATACACAAACAATAAATCTGAAGAAGAAGAAATCAAAAAGACCATCCCTTTTGTTATTGAAACAAAAAAAATCAAATATTTGGGAATAAATCTAACAAAAGAGGTAAAGGACCTATACAAAGAAAACTATAAAACACTGTTAAAAGAAATAGAAGAAGACACAAAGAAATGGAGAGACGTCCCCTGCTCATGGATTGGAAGAATAAACATTATTAAAATGGCCATCCTACCAAAAGCAATATACAGATTCAATGCTATTCCAATCAAAATTTCAATGTCATTCTTCAAAGAAATAGAACAATTATTGATGAAATTCATATGGAATCACCAAAAACCCCGAATAGCCAAAGCTCTCCTGAAAAAAAAAGAAGGGAATGGAGGCATCAGACTCCCAGACTTCAAACTATACTACAAAGCCATAATCATCAAAACTGCATGGTATTGGAACAAGAACAGACATACAGACCAATGGAATCGAATAGAAAATCCAGAAATAAACCCACAGATTTATGGTCAACTAATCTTTGACAAAGGAGCAAAGAATATGCATTGGAGCAAAGAAAGTTTGTTCAATAAATGGTGCTGGGAAAACTGGGTCGCTACATGCAAAAGAATGAAGCTTGACCACCACCTCACACCATACACAAAAATCAACTCAAAATGGATTAAAGAACTAGACATAAGACCTGCAACCATAAAATATATAGAAGGAAATATAGGCGAAACACTACGTGATTTGCACATCAAAGACATCTTTACAGACACATCACCCAAAGCAGTGATAGTGAAGGCAAAGATAAACAGCTGGGACTACATCAAATTAAAGAGCTTTTGCACAGCAAAAGAGACAATAACAAAAACAAAGAGAAACCCCACCAACTGGGAGAACATTTTTGCACCCAACACTAATGATAAAGGACTGATCACAAAAATCTGCAAAGAGCTGATGAGACTCAACAACAACAAAGAAAATAATCCAGTCAAAAAATGGGCAGAAGAGCTTAAAAGAAACTTCTCTGAAGAGGAAATGCAAATGGCCAACAGGCATATGAAAAAATGTTCAACATCACTTGTCATCAGGGAAATGCAAATCAAAACTACCATGAGATACCATCTTACACCAGTGAGAATGGCACATATTAAAAAAACTAGCAACAACAAATGTTGGCGAGGGTGTGGAGAAAAAGGAACTCTTCTGCACTGTTGGTGGGAGTGCAAACTGGTCCAACCACTGTGGAAAGCTGTATGGAGATTTCTGGACCTACTAAACATAGAGCTTCCATATGATCCAGCAATTCCACTCCTAGGTATTTACCCAAAGGACACAGAAACATCAATTCCAAAGAGCACCTGCACCCCTATGTTTATAGCAGCACTGTTTACAATAGCTAAGCTTTGGAAACAACCCAAATGCCCAAAAATAGATGACTGGATCAAGAAGATGTGGTACATATATACCATGGAATATTACTCAGCATTCAAAAAAGATAAACACATGCAATTTGCAGCAACATGGATGGCGCTGGAAGGGATCATGCTCAGCGAAATAAGCCAAAAAGAAAAAGAAAAATACCGGATGGTCTCACTCATAGCAGGAATCTAGAAAACTTAAATAAGGGACCAGGAAAATGAATAACTATAAGAAAGTGAAAATCAAAATCAACAAAAAACTATGAACCAGAGACACTTTTAGGGGGGCGGGGGTGGGAGGGGAGGGATTGGGGTCAGAATGGGGGGGCTGCAATTGTATGGGGAATATAACAATAAAATTTATTAAAAAAAAAAAAATAAAAAAAAAAAAATAAAATATGCAACAATAAAACAGTAGCCTGTGCCAATTTATAATGAATAAGGCAAAGTAAAACCCATAGAGGGAATGTCCACTGAATATGTAATTACAACCTATGGTTTAAATAAATCTGAGGTTTAGGGTGAATTTCCCCAGCCTCTGTCTTAACAGCTCTTTGCACCCACCACTTTCCCCAGACCAAGGAATAAGAAAGACTAATCTTACAGGTTAAGTGGGTCTGGTAGCATTTTGGAGGGCCCTAGACAGCTTTACAGAGCTGAAAGTGACTGCTCTTCACATGGCGTGTGGCCTGCTCCTTAGGAACTTTGGCTGATTAATCACACAAACCTCTTCTGCTTCCTACAGGAAGGCATTACAGGTTAAAAAACACCCCTCTGGCTGGCTGACTCACAGGTTTGCAATGCCCTCCCCCTTTCTGGAATTACCTGCAGGAAAGGCTCATCGCAAAGGCACTGCCCACTGCACATGGGCAGGCAGATGTCACCCCCACGACAGGGACCACTCACTCCAATGAGCTGCCAAGGACTTTCTTTCCTGAGCATTATATTACCATCAAAGATTTCCCTGAGATTATTTTCATTCTGAAAATTCACTGGGGTTTAATCTAATCAGAGCATCATCTGTGTACCTGCCAAGAAAGTAAATGATTTTTCTAGTCATCAAAAGGGCCTTGGGCACTTGGCATAGTAGACACTACTTACAAAAAATGTGCATGTGGAGTCACATAGAAAGCAAAATTAAACCTCCTAAATTTCTATTCTGGGTCCAGATCGGCCTCAGGCCAAATTGAAAGAGATTCAGCATTCTCCCAGCTTCTTTTTCCGTGCTGTTCTTTTTCTTTTCCATCTACCCTCTTCTCCTCCCCTTCCCCAGGGGATGCTCCGTGTCTGCAGGTGCCCTTCCCCTGCAGTGCTTCTTGCTTTGGCATAGCACATCCATCTCCTTCCTTCTAGGAGCTTGTATCCTAGTGCCTTCCCCCTATGCTCATCTGCCAAAAACATGCAGGGACTTTACTTGCTGCAGTTTGCATTGTGAAACGAGATTCTCCCTCCTAAACAGAAAATTCTGTTACTGCCTTGACTATGCTTCTTCAGACTGTTCCAGTTCTCTCTGCCAATCTCAATTCCTGCTGCTCACAACCTCTTTGGGTTGATGATGGCAGTTTTAGAACTTTGCTTCTCTCTCTCATTCCATCAAAATACACTGGTCTCACATGTCATACCCACCAGGCTTATACTGTGGCAAGCCCACTGGCCAACTGGAGCTGAGATTTTAGATGCACAAGAACTTTGATTTAATTAGAGCTTTTTCAATGGGTGAGTTTATCCAAAGTAGAAGAAATAACAACAGAGGTTTCATGAGCCAATAGTGTGGTGTAACACAGATGGTACAGGTCAGGCAGGAGAACAATGTTTGAGACTTAATTCTGTCCATGAGCAACTACCAGGGAGACCCCTGGCAAGTGACTCAGCCCTGGTGAGCTCATCTGTAAAATGGGGTGATTGGGATGAATGTTGCATTCAGGAAAGCTTTCTATTATCCACTGCTGAATGTGATGTAAACAGAATAGGCAGGGCCTCCCCGGTGGCGCAGCAGTTGAGCGCTGGGTTGCGAAGCTCGTTGCGAAGTTGCCCGCTGCCTCTGCAGCACCGGTTCGATCCCCGGCCACCGGGTGAGGGTCCCACATGGCATGACAGACCTCTCCTGCCGCCCACTGCTCCCCTCAGCAGTGTACTTCGGTCCTTCTGCCTGTTCTGCAACCCACTCTGGCTCTGATGAATTGTCTCACCCTCCCGCACTTCTGACTGTACCCAGTGCTTGTATGAATAAATAAATAAATCTTAAAAAAAAATAAACAGAAAAGGCAGCCATTGGTGGGGATGAGGTGGGATGGATGACTTCTTGGGTTCCCTGAGCGCCAAGGCTCAGTGATACCGGGGCCAGGTCTGCCTTCCCCATGTGTCCAATCCCACCCACAGTCTGTCTCCTGGGGTCCTGGGGCCCACTGTGCACTTGACATCTGGCCCTTCTTTGATCTCACCTGGTTTTCTGTGTTAATGGAGTAAACTGTGTCGGTCTGACATAAGAGTCTGCAGGAATGGGCGATATTGACCGCAGTCTCCTGCTTATCTCCAGTCAAGACCCAGAGCTGGATTCCAGCCTCTCGCAGAGCAGCAATGGTGTCTGGAACGCCTTCCTGCAGCCGATCTTCGATACCAGTGGCTCCTGGAGTGGACAGAGACACCAGGGCTTGTGTTTATTCCAAAGGAGTAGCAGCTTAATTTCTCCAAAGCCCTCTCAGGCTAGGTAATGATTATCAAATGTCTGTGCTGTGCTGTGCTGAACACCCAGGTCACCGTGGTGAACTAGATAGCGCTGAGCCCATACTCCTAGCACTGTGAGGCTCAATTTTAACAGAGCCCTAAGAGGGCAGAGGCCCGGGTGCCATGTCAGTGTAACCAGGAGAGCAACACTTCATCTGCGAGGTCAGGGTCCTATAAGCTCAGACCTGGAAGACACAAGCCAACAGGTGGGGATGGAAGAGAATTCCAGGTAGAGGGACCAGCATGTGTGAGGGTCCAGAGGTCAAGTGGAAGAATAGACAGGGAGGCAGAATGGAGAGACAGAGAGACCAGCAGGGGACATAAGCTGCTGAATCTTGCAGAGTCTTGTCAGGGCATGAGGGGTTGGAATTTATTTGGTAGCAGAGAAAGCTATTAAAGGACACGTGGCTGGAGAGTGACAGAACTGAATTTTAAGAAGATAATTCTAGATAATGAATTGGAGGAAGCCAGATGACATTCAGGGTTCACGGCTAGTTAGAGGCTGGGCTGGCTGGGCTGGAGTGCAGCGGGGACCAAGCTGTGGCTGGGATGGTGTGAGGGAGGCGAGAGACAGACATCTCTGTTCTACAACTGCTCGCAGTAGAATCACCGGGGATGATGGCTTCTGATCTTGTTCTCAGAGGGAATTAAATATGCTGATTCCATATATTCTGAACTATCTCCAACTTTGTACCAACTGGATGAATAAAAACCCAAGAAGGAAATAGTTGCTAAATGATTAAGCAACAGAAAATCTTCACTGAAATGGAGAGTCCCTTCAGACCACAGACTGATGGCTGCCCGCGGCCCCCGGGACAGGAGCAAGATGTGTCACTTCCTTTCATCATCCCGAGGGACGATGCGCTGGCTCATTGGGCACATGTTGCAAAGACTGTTGAAAGTGGAGGGACTTCATGGGAACACACTGCAGGCTTTGGATGGCAAGGCAGTTTCTGGGTAGCAAGATGAAATCTTGCCCCAGCCCCAGCTCTCTCCTAGCCCGTCACCTGAGGGAAGAAAAAGAACCCCTCTCTCCTGAGAGGTGCTGTTTTGTATTGCAGGCCAACGCATGCAGGTAAATAATCCCAGGAAAAGTGGCAGCTGGACCCTTATCGCTCCCTCCACAGTGAGCCTGCAAGGTGAGACAGAAGTGGATTTCTAGTACAGGGAGGCAGTGTGACGGAGAGAGGAGGAGAAACACATTTCTTTGTGTGAAACAGAAAATAAAACGGAGATGTTGGATACATTTCCCTGCCAGGTCCTGCCATGTGCATGCAGAGCGAGCAGTTATCACCCACATCCCTGAGGGTGCTCTCCCGTAACAAGAGACCCAGGCAGGAGAGGAGGGTCACAGGCCCCGGTGGGATGGCAGCCAGTGGCCCTGTGTGGCAGATGGCACTCTCTGACCCTCTGGTGCCTGTCAAAATAGGTCCTGTGGTCAGCTTTCCAGAGGGCCTGTGAGGCAGCAGGCAGAGACCCCTGGAGGCAAAATTTGGGATACTTAAAGCCCAAGGGGTGGGGAGTAAAACTCTCCCATCCCACCAAATCTTGTTGCTCCTTTTATATGTAAAGGTATTACTGTTTGTATAGTCCCCATGGGTTTCTCACCACCCCCATCCCCACCTGGTTGGTAGCTTGGAAGAGTAGATGTATTCAGAGGAACTGAGGCTCAGAGGACATGGAGACATGTCCCTGGGCACACAGCAAGGCCTCCTCAGTGCCAAGACTTGGCCCTGGCCCCAAGTCAGTAGTGTCTCCCAACATCAAAGAGGCTTTTGCAATAGCTAAATTATGAGAACAGCTTAAGTGACCAAAGCCTTAAGAATGGAGCAAAAAAATGAATACACACAATGGAATACTACTCAGCTATGAAAAAGGATGAACTCTTGCCATTTGCAATGGCATGGATGGAACATTAGAGGATTATGCTAAGTGAAGAAGTCAAAAGGAGAAAGACAAGTAATGGGTGGTCTAACTTATATGTAGAATATAGAAAAATCATAAAGGGTTAGTCAGAACCAAACCAATAATAAACTCTGAACACCTGACTATAAAACTGAGTTAACCAGAAGAAGAGTGTGGTATGTGAGAGTGGGGGAGGGGAGGGGCCCAATGGAACATGGTAGAGGATTTTTGGGGCACTGGTGGTGGGCAGGGTATGAAAATATATATACCCTGTATATTCACATAACCTGTAGAGGTTTGGACCTATAACTCCCAGAGCAGAGGCAAAGAGGTAAGCCTATTTTATTGCAATAAACATAATTTGGGGAAAATGACCAAAGGGGCATTTGCCACACAGCCAGGGAGGGCATGCTGCTCCCACATGGTCTTACCTGGCTCTTGTGCCTGATAATCTGATGAAGCCCCTTTCTCCCGTGCTGTGCTTCTCCTCCAACAGAATATACAAGCCTGTATCTTAACTGACCTCTATGCTTCTCATCTGTCCCCAGAGTATCCCTCCAAGTGCAGCAGCAACTAGAGTAATTGGTAAAGTGCTCCTCTGTCCCCATTGTCACTCCCCTCTCCAAACATAGGAGTCACTGTCATGCATCACTTAATGACATTTCAACAACGGACCACAGACATGACAGTGGTCCCAGTAGGCTGTGCCAGTTAGGCTGGGTGTGCAGGAGTTCGTGCCATCCAGGCCTTTGTGATTATGCTCTGTGATGTTCACACAATGAAGCAATCACCTGCTTACTGGTGCATTTCTCAGAAAGGCTCTGTCATCAATTGATGCATGAGTGCACATGGCTTTACTAATCTGGGTCCTGCTGACATCTCACCTCCCCTCGTTCCTTCCATCCTCTCTATGATGAGGCCACAGTGGCCTCAAGTCTCTGGCTGGTCCAGGCTTTCTCACCCCCCAGGCCTTCCTTTGGGCCCCTCCCTCTGCCTCAAACATTCCCCCTTTATCTGACCAGTGCCGTGTCAACTCCCACCTCCCTAAATCCCCTGGCCCTGGGCTAGGTGGGCACTTCTATGTTGGGTTTCTACCCACCGGGTACATCTTCCAGCCCAGCCCTCATCCCACTCTGTTGAAATTGCTTATTTCATCAGCCATTTTCCTCCTTGGACTCTGAGCTCTGGCTGGGACAGCCCCATGCCTGGCATGCCTGAGCATCCATCAGCACATGTGCTATTTGGCACATAGTAGGTCCTCAATGGACACTTAAATGAATGGAGGAGAAGGAACCCAGCAGGGAGAGCCTGGATGCTCTGGGGAGCCCACAGGAAACTGTGTGCAGCAGGGTTTGACTTCAGCACCGCTGGATGTGCAACTGCCTGGAAAGGCACCCCGGGGAGGGCTCCTAATGGAGACATCTTTGTACAGTGTCAGAATTCCTCTCCCATGTGCTACAGTCCTTTTTTTTTTTCATTTAATGATGACTGATTTTTAGCTACCGAGTAAGGTGAGTTGGTTCTCCAGATGCTGTGCTGTCTCCATTAGAAGCTCATCTCGGTTGTCAAGGGACGCCTCAGCTTCACTCCGGAAGCTGGCCCATTGTCGGAAGTTCTCTTCACTTAGGACCTGCAGGACAGGATGGAGTGGATCACAACCCTGGGTGTGTGGGAAAGCAGAATCCTTCCTTCCCATGGGCTGTGCTTCTTGAGGGCCTGAGCTTCACTACACAACTAGATGAATTTCTCCCTGATGAATTTTTTTGCATGTATGGATCAATGAAGAATTGATCCTCATGTTCTATTATCACCAAACCCCTACTATGATCCAGCAGTTGTTCAGACAGAAGAGATCCCTGCATGCTTGAGCTCATGGTTCAGAGGATGGCAGAGACATCACCTTAGTAACTGATGTCAAAGAAAAGACCATCTAGAGATCTGGAGGAGGGCTATCAGAAAGTCAGAAGGATGTCATGATGGATGTGACCAGGCAGAGGCAGGGGGAAGACTGTGAGGGTGGGGCTGCTGCATTTGGACTTTCAGAACTCTGAGGCTCAATGACATGATACTTGCGAAGCAATGATGAAAAAAGGCCAGTCATGGGGGAGGGAAAGTGCAAAGGCCATGAAACAGCAAGGGCTTGGCCTTCTTTCTGTTCCTTGAACATGCCTGCTGCTGATGGGTGGAGAACAGGGGGACAGAAGGCTCCAGGAAGGTTGGAAAGGTAAGCAGCTGCCAGAAATTACATAGCCTGCTGGACAGCTCCCTCAGCAACTGGAGGTGGCCAGTAGCTGGCAGATTCCAAATCAAGGCCACATCATCCTCTCTGGGAGTCCCAGGGCACTTTTAGATCCTCTTTGGTGTTACACGCATGCTGTTGCTTACAGCAATGAGTGATTCTTTCATTGAAGTATCAATTTCTACTGAGTGTCCCTCTGTGTATGGGATTTTAGGGGACACCAGGCATACAGGCAGGTCTTCTGCTTTCGAGGAATTCAGCCTGTTAGAGAAGGCAAACTAGGCCCATCATTTCAATAGTATGAGTGCAAATATAGAGTAGTAAGCACTGGTCACTGTCCTAAACATTATGTTATCTTCATTAATATCCATGACAACAGTATGAGGAAGGGAGTACTAGCACCATTTTTAGATAAGAAAATCCCAAACTCAAGAGAGGTGAAGAAACTTGCCCAAGGTCACAAAACAGGTGAGTGGTGAAAGCTTTAAAACTCTATGGTGCTTTTAAACTTTATGGTGCATAAAGCACCACAAGAGAAATGAAGAACTCCGGGGATACAAAGGGGAGAAACCACTTGTAGCCATCTATCTAGAAATGCATGCCATCATAGTTACTTACTAGATTATAGGTGCCTTACCAGATGCCCCTGCTTGGGGATTCCTAGTTCTTTGCCTAACTTTCTCACAGGGGGCTACAAAATCAAAAGAACTGCGGAGTGTGAGTGGGGAATTTGCATGACTATAGTTGAACCAAGGGTAAGGCAATAGGGAATGGTGGGTACTGTGGCCAACCACAGTACATACAGTATATCCCTCATCAGAGGGATCAGCTTCTACATGTTCTTAGCTATTTGCTATCATTCAAGAATGGAGATTCATATTTCTATATCCACTAAATTTTCAAGAGAAGTCAGAAATATAAATTTAAAAAACTGAGCCATCATTGACATATCACATATTAATTTTGAGGTATACAACATGATACAATGTACCTATATGTTATAAACTATTCACCACAATCAGTCATATTAACATCCATCATCACACACAGTTACACTCACTTTTCCTTATGTCTACTTAAGGTCACTCCCTTAGAAATTTTTAAATATACAACATAGTATTAGATTATCCAGTCACCATACCAATCGAGATAGTTAAGTAATGACATAAAATAACCCCAAATTTAAATCTAGGCAAATATGCAAATTTTAAAAGGATACAATGGAGACAAAAGCATAACATAAGAAAGTATTTTATGAGTTATGGGTTACCATTCATATATACAGGAAAAAGCAGAAAACTCAAAGTCACGCTGAAACAGAACTTTGCCATTCAAATTGTTGAAGTGCTGTCACTTAATTGTGGTGAGTCAGAACAACTAATTTAGAAAACATTACAATGAACATTAAGGGACTTCTAAAAAGAAAAAGAAAAGAAAGCACAGGATCTATTCCTTCTGGCCACTAAGGAGAGAGATTATTCCTACCTTCCTGGCGATGCACAGCGTGCGGAGCCCTTCTCTTGCATAGAAGTCGAGATGCTTCTGGGTCTGGGCCCGGATTTTCCTCACCTTCTTTTCCATTTCACTGTCAATTGCTGTCAAACAGTCATCGTGCCTCATGAGGTCATGTACAAGTGCTCAGGGATCCCCGTTCTGAACATCTAAGGACCTTAGAGGAGAATCCCTTTACAACCCGCCCAGAAATACGGAGCATTTCTCCCTGAGTGAGGGTGTCCTGGGAAGTGATACCCTGGAGAGCTTAAATTGTCTGCTCTATCTTGTTATCCAAAGACTGTCTGAGAAAGTATTCTTCCCAAACACCTGTCTGCAGCAGAAGCACTTAGGAACTTAAATCAGTACCTGCGACTCCCAGGTCCAGTGGAAGCCCTGTGGAATTGGGGACCAGACACCTGAATCATTTGTTATTGCCGCTGATGTTTTCTATGTGGTCAGTTTAGTCCTGATGGCCAATTGCTGAGTCTTAGACAAACTATCCGTCACCCTCTCTGTCATTTACTGCAGACCCTGTGTCAATTTAGGTCCCAAGACCTAAAGGGGCCAGAGTCTTTTTGCTAAGTTGTTGTGTTGCTTTTTTTTTTTTTACCACTTTATGTTTGCTAAGTGAGACTTTCTTCTAGACAAGACTGTTTTAGAAAAAAATACTTTTTTTGCATTCAATTGGGTTACTCAAAGTCCCCTTTTTGAAGTCCTACATAATGCATTTTTACAAGAAATGTATCTTTTTCTCTTAAGATTCCTCTTTATCAGGCACAGAGTTTTTCAGCCTGGTTGGCTAGTGTGGGGCAGGTTTGATGCTATCTCCACTCCATTAGCTAAGACATCACAGACATCACTAATCAATAGTAGCACTTTATAAAGCTGAAAAAACTTCATATTCCTTCCTTGCCTAGGCTTATGGAAATCTTTATGGGCCCCAGGTAGGGAACAGATGTAGCACACCTTATCCATCTCTTCATATCACACAAAATTAAAAACACAATTCTTGACAAAGGCAAATGTTGGCATTTCAGCAAAGCTCTGATTTCCTCCATAATAATTCTCTAAGACTATTTCATGCAATATACAAATCCGGGATTATTTTCTTATTTCCCAGTGTTAATGGTACTTTAAGGACAGTCTTTGTGCATTGCTATATTGAGCACTAGCTAGAATATTTTATGTTCAAAATCAGCAGTTCTGGTTTACCTTTTTGTAAGGGCTACAGGAACCTCAGGGGCAAATTAGTGTTCAAACACTATAGATATAGTAAACCTGTAGATATAGTAAATACTATAGATATCGTAAAACACTATAGAAATAGTAAACGCTATAGATATAGTAAAACACTATAGAAATAGTTCTTCCCTATTCCCCCACCCCAGCTTTGCATTTCAGTTCTTATATAGCAGTAACATTGTTTATGTGTCTTTTATTGGAAATCTCTCTAATCCATTTTGGAATCAGGTGAGAGACAAATAAAGAAAGCTCTCCAGGGCGGCTTGATGGCAGGCCCAGGGATAGAGTGCCATGGCACCCTGGACTCAGAAACACGAATTCACTTCTCTGCCAGAGTCTGGGGATGAAAAGACCTAATTAACTCCCTTCCCATTTGAAACACTCATCAATCCCCATGAAGCTCTTTGGCTCTAATCCATCACCGTTAATGCAAGAGGCGCAGAGCTGCCTGGGTGATTCTCAAGCTTGGCTGGAATCTTCTATCCTGGGAGAATCCTAGCCCCCAAACTGTCTACTCCTTGTTAGCAATCAGGAAACGGTTGCCCACTAATTCATGCTGCTCCAAAATTGGACAGTGAAATGTAGGGACACTGGAACATTTTTGTGGCTGGCACATGTTTATGGAAATGCATTTGGGGGAGGCTGGGGGAAAGGATGGTAAAGAGGTCCACCAAGGGCTTCTCAGAGTGAGCCAAGCTTGGTGCAGAATCCTGGGGCCTGGAAAGAGCTTGGACCTGGGGTTTGGGATCGTTGGGCTTGGATTCATTACTAGTTAGCTGTGTCAACTCTCTTAAGTCACTTCCCCTGTGTTCAGTTGGCATAGCTCTAAAGCAAAGAGTTAGGAACAGGATGTGTCCTGGGGCATATTAATGGATGTGCTGGTTTTAAAAAAAGGTATATGGATCATCCAGGTTTACATGAGTTTGGAAAACTGGAGACTGGGATGAGTCAAGTTAAACAGGTGTCTCTATCGAAGACTGGCCAAATCCATGTCCAGGAGAAATAGAACGAAACGTTGTTTTCAGGAACCTGCCTTGAGGAAGGCATCTGTGGAGATGTCTTCCAGCTGGGGTCTGCTGGAGTAAGGGACACTAATTAAACTCTTCATTACCCACCACTGCAACTACCCCTTACATCACAGAGTGCAGGCGAGGTAGGACTCACCACAGGCTGGGTCTTCCAGCAGGTCCATGATAACTGAATCAGCACCCTTGGTATAGACGAGGATCTCACCCGTCAGGGGATGCCTCACAACCACTGACATTCTCTTCCGGACAGAGTCGAAACCCAGGGTGTAGAGGACATCGAAGGTGAGGCAGGTGCCCTGGGGCAAGCGCACGGTCACCTGCTCAGGTGTCCGGGACATCAGTGTGAAGCTGTAGGCACGGGCTGCATGCACCAGGGCTGCCTCGTCTGGGCTCTCGGCCTCATAGCAGAGCTCCGGCCTGGCCAGGCCTCCTGGAAGCTCCTTCCAGGAGACACCTGAGCTGAACCCCTGGGTGTCACTCTGGTCCCACATGCTGCTCCGAGAGTCACCGTCCATGGAGTAGCCTTCGCTGCACACAGACGTCTCTTCTGAGCTGGGGGTGGGCACGCTGGCTCCCAGGTCAGCATCAGAGGGCGCAGTAGATGAGAATGACTGGCTGAGGCTCGAAAGCTTCACCTTTTGGAAGAGATACTGGATCTTCTCCAGGGATACCCTCACAGCCTTGGCTGAGGGTGCAGCTGTGACCTTGGTGCCCAAGGAGGAAAGTACATTACTCTGAAGTTGGAACAAACATCAAGCTGTCTTATGATAGAACATGAGGATCATTTTGTTATAAGTAGATAATTGGGGTCTTTTCTCCCCTCTGTGATCCTCAGTTTACTTACCTGTAACATGAGGGAGTCAGGCCCTGACATTCTAGGGATTGGCAATGCTCATTTGCTTCTGTATTTTGACCATCCTTATGAGAGCTCATATACCCCAAGCCCCGAATCCTGATCACAGCTGGTCTGCTTTACTTCTGCATGCAGCATCTCAGCCCACCCATGCCCCCTGCAACTCTAGGGGGGTGAAATCACTCCCAATTTAAGGATGAGGAAACTGAGGCACAAAGTGGTTAAATACACCAGTCATTATCACCCAAGAGTAGCTGGGACTCAGATCTGGATCTGTCTGATTCTAGACATCATAGACTCTTGAGTGACCTGCCAGCTAAACTTTCCTCATGAACCTGAAAATGCTGAAGTGGACACTGTCCAAAAGGCATTTCTTCTTCTCTTGAACATGTTGTTAGTTTCTCAGATAATACTTCTGTCTCCCAAAGCTGCCTGAAGATTTCTGATTTCCTAAAGACTTTTCCCTGGCTGAAGTGACATTTCAGGGTGTGGCATCAGGGTTCTGGTTTGGTGGCTGGGCGAACCCTCTATTTCTTGATCTTATAGTCATGCTTATGACACCCAATTATTTCTGTCCATCATTCACAAGGGAGGCTTGGGTAATAGTTTGTAGATAATTAAAGCTAAATCTACCTGTAATACTGAAAAAGAATCCAAAGTATAACATTCTATAAATGGTCATCCAGTTGCATTATCTTCAAAATGATAGAATTTTACTCATGTCACGAGTTTTTTTTTTTTAAACCCAATGTAACAGCAGAGACCAGCATATCATGCTGTATTATAGGATGATACAGATGTTTCTGCCACTTATCAACCAACAACCTTTGCTGAGTCACTCTAGCTTCTGAGCCACTGCTCCTTTATTTGTTGAGTTCAAGGACATGCCTCATAGAATTGTTGGGTAGTGAGGAGTCAATGAAAACACAGATGAAGTATTGGCATGGAGCCTGGTACGTAGCAAGTGGCTAATAAATATTAAGTCAACATCCATCCTATAGACAGATACAAAATTTGAAAGTCACATGGAAAACTCATATACAGCATTTTCCATTTAATTTAAAAATGAGGAAACAGGGCCATGAAGATAAGCAGTGTGTCTAAGACGTCACAGTGATTAGGTGGTGTCACTATGGTAAGGGCCCAAGCGTGTCTCCTGTCCAGGGCTCCACCCCCTGGCTTCTACCTCTTCTCCATCCATCCCATCCTGCCATTATCAGTCCTTACCCTCTGCCTAGGCTCAGTGGTGGTGGAGACCATGACAGAGTTGCAGATGGTCAGGGCAAGGAAGAAGTCAGTGATGGTGGCCGTGGTAGAGAGATAAGTCTTGGAAGGTCTAGAGTCTGACAGGGTTTCCAGCCACAGGGCAGCATGGTGCACCTTGCTCAGTAGGTTTCTGTCTGGAGTCACATCTTTTTCCTAGAAGAAAAGCCTGGGTAAGAGTCTTTCTTGAAGGACTGGGTGCCCCTAAACTGGTATTTCTGACTCTCACCTCTTTTCTCCCTAACCTGTTCTAGGTATTACCCTTGCATTTTGCTGCAGATTAAATGAAATCCTTAAGGGTGCTCCACAGCCGCCTGCACCCAGGGGTCCTCTTGAACTGGAGAAAACTTCAGGAGATAACAGTAAGCACCACCTGTTCACAGCATCCAGATTCTTCCTCCATTTGCACTTCCATCCTTTCCTCCCACCAGATTTCAACAGATATCCTCTGCTCAACCAGGTGCTCCTGGATGGATACACATCCCTCTTCCTCACCTCTGCTCACACCTTGTTTGCAAACTCCTCTTCTGCCACCCAAATCCTACTTAGACTTCGATTGTACATGAGCTTTCTCCCACCCATAGTGAAATGTCTGGCTTCTGCGTCACTCTAGCATGTCCTTGAACTCAAGGTCCACAGGAGTCAGGCAGGGGAGAGGGATAAAGGAAGTGAGCCAAGGTCCAGAGGAGGACATGGTGGAATAGTGGTGCCAATGAGACCTGGCAGGTCTTACCCCATCTAAAAGGGGACACTAGTGAAATGTTACAATGCTAGCAGCATCTGCCAAATCTCTTGATTTTTTAAGATAAAGCAGAGGTGATGTGAGAACTTCCTTTTTTTTTTTTTTTTAATCTGTGGGTTAGATCTGACTCATAGGATTCTTATTTTTCTTATCTCTGTAGAATTTGCCAGTTCCACCTTCCCTTTGGAATTCACTACATAATGACTGATATTAAAAATTCAATTATTTTATAATCCAGTCAAAAAATGGGCAGAACTAAAAAGAAACTTCTCCAAAGAGGAAATGCAAATGGCCAACAGGCATATGAAAAAATGTTCAACATCACTTGTAATCAGGGAAATGCAAATCAAAACTACAATGAGATACCATCTCACACCAGTGAGAATGTCACATATTAAAAAAACTAGCAACAACAAATGTTGGCAAGGTTGTGGAGAAAAAGGAACTCTCCTGCACTGCTGGTGGGAGTGCAAACTGGTCCAACCACTATGGAGAGCTGTGTGGAGATTTCTTTTTTTTTTTTTTTTTTTTTTTTAAAATATTAAATTTTATTTTTATATTCCCCCATACAATTGCAAACGCTCCATTCTGACCCCAATCCTTCCCCTCCCGCCCCCCACCCCCCAAAAAGTGTCTCTGGTTCATAGTTTTTTGTTGATTTTGATTTTCACTTTCTTATATTCATTTTCCTGGTCCCTTAATTAAGTTTTCTAGATTCCTGCTATGAGTGAGACCATCCGGTATTTTTCTTTTTCTTTTTGGCTTATTTCGCTGAGCATGATCCCTTCCAGTGCCATCCATGTTGCTGCAAATTGCATGTGTTTATCTTTTTTGAATGCTGAGTAATATTCCATGGTGTATATGTACCACATCTTCTTGATCCAGTCATCTATTTTTGGGCATTTGGGTTGTTTCCAAAGCTTAGCTATTGTAAACAGTGCTGCTATAAACATAGGAGTGCAGGTGCTCTTTGGAATTGATGTTTCTGTGTCCTTTGGGTAAATACCTAGGAGTGGAATTGCTGGATCATATGGAAGCTCTATGTTTAGTAGGTCCAGAAATCTTGTGTGGAGATTTCTTGACCTACTAAAGATAGAGCTTCCATATGATCCAGCAATTCCACTCCTAGGTATTTACCCAAAGGACACAGAAACATTAATTCCGAAGGGCACCTGCATCCCTATGTTTATAGCAGCACTATTTACAATAGCTAAGCTTTGGAAACAACCCAAATGCCCAAAAATAGATGATTGGATCAAGAAGATGTGGTACATATACACCATGGAATATTACTCAGCATTCAAAAAAGATAAACAGGGCCTCCCCGGTGGTGCAGTGGTTGAGCGCTGGGTTGCAAAGCTGCCCACAGCCTCTGCAGTGCCAGTTCGATCCCCGGCTGCTCCCCAGCCACTGGAGGAGGGTCCCACATGGCGCGCAGACCTCTCCTGCCGCCCGCTGCTCCCCTCAGCAGTGTACTTCGGTCCTTCTGCCTGCTCTGCTCCCCGCTCTGGCTCTGGTGAATTCTCTCACCCTCCCGTGATTCTGACTGTACCCAGTGCTTGTATAAATAAATAAATAAATAAATTTTTAAATAAATAAAATAAAATATATTTAAAAACAAAACAAAACAAAAAAAACAAAAACAAAAAAGATAAACACATGCAGTTTGAAGCAACATGGATGGCGCTGGAAGGGATCATGCTCAGCGAAATAAGCCAGAAAGAAAAAGAAAAATACCGGATGGTCTCACTCATAGCAGGAAACTAGAAAACCTAAACAAGGGACCAGGAAAAAGACTAATTAATACAAAGTAAAAATCAAAATCAACAAGCAACTATAAACCAGAGACACACCACGGGAGGGAGGAGGGAAAGGCAGAGGAAGAACTAGGGTCAAAATAAGGGGGGGTGCAATTGTATGGGGAATATAACCAAAATGATAATGCATACATTGTGCAAAAAAGAAAAATGATGTAAGAATTATATAAAATATTAAAAAAAAATAAACTTCAATTATTTTATGTCCATGTTCAATTTCTCTAGAGTTAGCCTCAGAGATAAGAGTCTGTGTTTTCTACAAAGTAGTATCTTCTAGAGCTTCCATTGCTGCTTTGTTTGAAGCCAAAGTTCAACAAACTCCAGCTTTCTATATCAGATATGACAAAGGCCGCCCCATGGAGGCCATTTCTATCTGTGTTCAGAGTTTACAGTTTAATGACCGCTTAGAAGAAAGAGAATCAGTGGTTGAAAAGATGGACTGAGAGAATCAGTTGACTGGTATAAGGTGAAGGCTGAGGGTGAACAAGCTGGCAGACTGTACATAATAACCCAAGCTGAGGTTTGCCAAAGTCCATTGGGGAAAGAGACCTCCAGTTGTGTCTTTTTTGATGGCTAAATGCAAGGTCTCTGGAAGTCAGATCCTGTCTCCCCTGGGGCCGGTGACATAGTGAGAGCCACAGGAGAGGAAACCCAGGCGCGGCGGAGGTGCTGGCTGGCCAGAGGGGTGAGAGCTGGGGTTTCCAGCACCACAGGGAGAGGAAGGGATGTGGGTGTCCCGACCATGGTGAGCACACACTCTTCAGGGTTCTAACCTTCATTAGGCGCTCTTGCCAAGAGTCAGCCTTCACCCCTCCCTCTCATTCACGCCATCTTAAGAAGACCACACCCAGAAAAAGGTCTACTTATGAAAGAGGAAGATGTTAGTAAAAATGCGGCATCTGCATTTCCTCTCGTTGCCCTGTAAGTCACGGTGACTGGCCCACACCACTCGGTGCCATTATTTTCAGAAAGCGTGGGAAGCGAGCCTGCACCTTCCACCCCCTCTGCCTCTGAGCCTGGTCTTCACAGCAGGAGCTCCCTTCACGAAGCTCTTCCAACCTTCCCAACAGCATCATTCAGGTGCCCTCGTTGGGTTCTCACAGTCCCAAGTTGAAGTGAAACTAGTTCCACCTTGACTGAGGCCCAGAGAGATGATGGGCTGATCTGATCAGTAACACAGGGAGTTAGTGCAAAGGCAGGATAAGGGGTCAGGGTGAATCCTCCCCGTGGTCATGCTAAGGTAGATGTTCCCTTATTAATGTTTCTCTGCAAACTCCTCTAACCTGATTCTGGCTCAGCCCCTCTAGATAGTAATGAGGCTCTTCATACAGTGGCTCTCATGTTCGGGTGCATTGCTTCCCCCCAGCAGCAAAGCAAAGGAACAGATGAAACCAAGCCAAACCAAACCCTTGAAATCTAACTAATAGGACTGAGGCAGCCAGAGGGTCAGGGTGGGGGGAAGGAAGCAAAGAGGTAAGGGGGCCCCATGGGCTGGGGCTGTGGTGGTGGGTGTGGGGTGCTAACATATGTTTGCAGAAGTGTGAACCTGTACTCCTAAAATAGATTCAGTACTGGAAACCAACACTACCTTAATAAACATAATTAAAACAAAGAAGGTGGCATAGTCCCCTCTATGACCTGGCACCACGGTGGCTCAGAGTCAGGTTGAGTTTTCAAAGGGAAGGTAAAGCTCAGTGGTGCCAAGAGATCATCAGACCAGATGGCAAGTTTAGAGAGTCCCCCAAGAGTGGGTGGAGGAGGGAACCAGGAGACCACCTGGAGCAGCATAAACAGACTCTGTGGCCTCTCTCAAGCATAGATACTTTGTGTGTTAGTGTCAGAGCCCTTTAAGGCAGCCTCTGCCACACCCTCGGCCAGGGCCTCCCAAGCTGTAGATGGTGTCTCTCTGAGCCAAATGATGACAATTTCCCAGTGGGGCGATGGCAAAGCTCAGAGCTCTCTCCAGCTCACTGCTCACTGGAATCATCAGGAATAAAAAGATGAAGGCTCATCTGTCTAGAACATATAACTTTAAGAATTAAATCCTCAAAATAAACTCAGAGGGCCAAACAATAATCCTTTTTATTTTTTTTTTTATTTTTTTTTTTTTGTGGGACCCTCGCAGGCGGCCAGGGAACGAACTGGTGCTGCAGAGACTGCGGGCAGCCTCGCAGCCCAGCGCTCAACCGCTGCGCCACCAGGGGAGGCCCACAATAATCCTTTTTAAAGATGGGGATGTTGAGGCTTCCAGCTGTTAAGGTGGTGAAAGTCACAGTTGATACATATGAAACAGAATTGAAAATTGGGGGCATTTGACCTGAAATTGTCTAATTCCTCACCAGAGAGGACTTTGCTGCTCCGCACAAGCATTCTGTTATTTGACTTTTAGAATAGCCAGTGAGAGTTGAGCAAAATATTTTCAAGTGATGACACAGGGATAGCCAGGGGTTCCACAGGCACCAGTGGCAGAGCCGAAACCAGAACCTGCATATCCTGACTCAGCTCAGCACCCTCCCTTAATCCCTTAATAAATACCAGGGATACTGCTGTCCCACTGTCAAAGCTTTTCAAACAACCCAACTATAGAATGGCATATGTAACAGGTACTGAGAACAAACCACCATCCCCACCTACCCAGAGAACAGGAATTGGGTCTTAATCTGTGTGTCAACTTCCTTACTCTTCCCAAATGAAGTTGGTAAGAGCCGGGGCAGAATGATACTCCAGAACCAGGAGAGAGCTCAGAGGTTAATGTGTCTGTCTTTAGCTAAGAACCCTGAACAAAAGCCCTACTGGCTGGCTCAATGCTGCAGCTTTTTTTGGCTACTGAGATTTATGGGATTGAACAGGGGGTGGTGAATCCTAGTATCTAAACTGAGCTCAAATGGAAAACTTCCTTTTCCCTCTGCTCCCATGGGCTGGGTGGGGGGCATTTTCTTCAGACACTTAGGATGTCTGTGGCTAATAGAATGAGAAGATGGCAAAAGATACTAGTGGTACAAGACTTAGAATCTGGGCCTACTGAGAATTCCCTAAATTTTTAGTTCATGTATTTAGGTACAGAGCCAGAGGAAGAGTATTCCTTTCAGAGCAGGTGGAACTGAATTAAAGAGATCAGATGACACACATGTCCCATTGCTATCTCATCTGGGAAAATCAAATAATCAAAGAAAATCAAAAATCTTAACAGACTCGTTCCTTTCTTATGTAGATGAGGATCATAAATCCGAACACACTGTTATTCTTTTATCCTTGCTAATGTTGCATTTCTGAGGTTGGTGGTAACATAAGAGGGTTAACTACACCTGAAGCTGGGTAACAGCCCGGAACACACAGCTTCACAGATTCTTTGTCAGGAAACACAGTCCTGGGTATGGTATAAGGTTTTGATATATCTGATTAAAAAGAAAACAACAAATCCAACCTATGACTTGTTTGTGACCGCAAAGATGTTAAAAAGATATGAGTGTGTATCAATGGGGGAAGCAAAATACTAGAAGGAAATTCATACAACAGATAATTTTGAAAATATGATTTTCTAGCAATGGGACAATAGCACTTTAGGTCTGTCTCTTGTTCATGATAGCTGGCCCTTTTCTGAAAGTGTGGACAATTCCAGATGATGTGATCCCAGAGAAAGGTTGCAGGCAGAGGAAAGTGGAATAGGACAGGGGTCAGGAGCCTGGTTTTGGCCTTGATGTCTAGAGCATGCTGGGTGATCTTGGGGCAACATCTTCCACTGCCTGATCGCTGAATTAATGGTCCTGCAAGGTACCACTGTAAGTCCCAGACCAAAGTTGCAAAGTGGAATATCACAGGACCAGCTGCTAACCTGAGGGATGACACTGGGCTGGGAAGCACTGACACAGATGTTTTCTCTGCCATTTAGGATTTGTTTTGATGATCACAAGAAAAGTACATTCTCCCACCTTCTTGAAACACATTAGCCTACAAGGCCTATCTTTTGATTTTCTGCTTTATAGAAACATTAGCATGACAAACATGCCCCTTTCCTCTTAACTATTATCTGGAAAAACATGCCAAATGAGCCTGTGTTGGCTCCAGCTCTGTGACAGGGTAACATAGCAGGGGCTGGGGGCTTGAGGCTCTGAAGACGTCATGCTTGGTTCAAATAGCACTGCTCCTATCCAAGGTAATCCTGGCCATGAAGAAATGCTGGCTTTAAGAGGAGAAATGCTCCAATATTTGAGAGAGAAACCAGAAATCTATATGTTTATATGAAATCTCCCAATTTCAAGACAATGAACATAAGAAATAACAATTTTATAACCCTGACAAAATTTACAGGTGGACGACATAGAAGCCCAAGGGCTGCCGGCCATTTTGAAAACTCTTTGGGGTTTAAATAATCTTTTCCATCACACACTCCAAACCTCCCCACTAGAGGTCTCTTTAGTTGAAAGGGGAGAAGGCAGGGACTTACTATGAAGCTGTTGAAGGGCACTGGAGGGGCTGTGCTTTCACTATGCCCCACGGACCTCTGCCGGCAGTGGTGCTGGATGGGCACCTGGGCACTCTGGCTCCGTCTCAGAGGCTGGGCTGCCCTTTGGCCTCTCATTGTCACAGGGCCCTGGGCACCTTTGGCTGGGAAGGACAGGCACCGGTACTGGGTCCACTCTTCACTGTCTGAGTCTGGGTCCTTTGGGGTCTCCAGTCGCTTGGCTGAAAGAAAGGAGTCTGGTTAACATGGTAGTCATACCTGGGCTGGATCAGGTTGGGGAGACCTCAGCTTTTGTAGGTGGAGCTAGGAGCATGCAGTAAGAGCAGCATACTGCTTAGAAAACAGGTGACAGGGCTACCCTGACTGAAGAGAGATGGGTGCTAAGTCTTGTGAGTTCCAGTTCAAGCTCTGTTGCCTCTAAGCTCTGTGACTGAGCTCTGTGCCTCTATTTCCTCAGTCAGGGATTGTAAAAAGTAACTAACTCACAAACCTGTTTTGAACACATTAAGGTGTATTACAGTGATTAGCATACTCCAGCACTGGTAATAGCAACTGCTATTATTAAAAAGAGAAGCTTCCATGTAAATGACTACCATCATGGTGAAGGAGATTGGGCTACCCAAAATGGCTCCTCCTTTCCCTTTCTTTGTCCCTTCTACTCAAAAGAATGAACACGTTCTGCGTGCACACATGTGTCACATGTGTCAGTTTTATAGGCCTCCTTCAGTTCATGCAAGATGACAGTCCAGGCCTTTTTCAGCCACATCTCCTTAACCAAAATTTTGTGTCAGTGAAAATCCAAGAGATCCAAGAGTTAGCATAGAAGGTCTTTCCTGCATGCATTGAATCTGACCATGTGCCTAGACCTAGTCTGTCCTGACATGTCAGGTAAGGTGGCCTGAGAAATTCTTAAACCCTGGCTGTATGACCTGCACATAACTAGGACATCCCAGTCCTTTTCTGATAAATATTCTGTGTAATTGGCACCAAAGTCCAACTAACTGCAAGGCTACCACACAGGTGACCGCAGATCCCCATAGTGACCAGATAAGAGTTTATGGCAGCAAGAATGGTAGGATCTGTGATGAGGAAGCCATGGGGGAATGGGAAGCAACTTGCCACAGAGCCACATGTCCTCTTTGTGGGGACACCAGGTCATGATTTCAATCACTATTCTTTTAGGAGACCTGGTGACTACTTTAGAAAGAGGAATGGCACCCCTCTGGGAGCCCTCGTACCATTTTCTTGGTGCAAATACTCGCTGCCCATGATGGTACAACGCCGGAACACCATCTTGTTCTCAGTCAATGTGCCCGTTTTATCTGAGAAGATGTACTGGATTTGACCCAAGTCTTCGGTGATGTTGAGGGCTCGACATTGAATGGACATGTCATTCTCTTCATCATACAGGTCAAGGTCATTGTGCAGGAAGAAGATTTGTCCCAGCTTCACCAGCTCAATGGACACATACAGGGAGATGGGGATCAGCACCTGAGGAAGACGGGTCCTGATGTCAGAAACCAGCCACTTACTCTTGTTAGTGGGCAACAAAGATATTTCATGTCAATTGACATGGTGGGCTATCTCTGTGAAATTAAAGATCAACAACTTCATGACTTCATGCCACCCCTGGAATTTTTAGGGGAA
Source organism: Talpa occidentalis (assembly GCF_014898055.3). Taxonomy (NCBI): domain Eukaryota; kingdom Metazoa; phylum Chordata; class Mammalia; order Eulipotyphla; family Talpidae; genus Talpa; species Talpa occidentalis. The sequence continues at coordinate 85,694,258 of NW_023605305.1, forward strand.
TCTGAGGCAGAGATGTCTGGAACAAAGTGGGCACTCACCTTGGGCTATTTGATGACAGAGATGGAAGGGGGTGAGGCTATCCAGGGCCCCTGCTGAGAGTACTGACCCCCTTGGATATCTATGCCCCTAAGGGCTGCCCTCCCTTTTCTAAGTACTTAAGTCCACTGTTGATTACTGTTTACTTGGCTCAATACCCAGTGCCTATCAAGTGCTCGCTGAGTGTCAGCTGCTGTTTTAGGTCTTGGAAATGACAGTGAACAGAGCAAAACTTCTGGTCTTGAAGACCTTATAACCCAGCAAAAAATATATATATATATAAAATATATTATATATATATATATATATATATATATATATATATATATATCAGGTGGTGGTAAAGTTTCAAGAAGAATAAAGATGATGGCGGGGGATGGGATCCTTCATAAATCATGACCATTGAGCAGAAATGTGAAGAAAGGAGGTGTGAGTTGTGAGGTTATCTGTGGAGGGAGGAGAATTATGGGGAAAACCTGGCAGTGGAAGCAGGGACTTGTGGGCTATGAGTAAGCAAGCTTGGGTGAGAATGAACAGGAGACGTGGCCAGGGGAGGGGTCAGGGAGCAGAACCCTTGGCTACAGTCAGGATTTTGGATTTCACTTGGAAGGGATCTGGAGCCACTGGAGGGCTGGTTCTGTGCAGAGGTGGGTAGGATTTGACTCATATTTAAAAATGATGGTGTTAAGTGAGTGAATGAGCTAATGATTGAAAAAGGTTCACCAGGAAGAGGACAAGGAAATACAGTCAAATATTGTAACAAATCAAATGTGTATGGAGCTTCATCACAACATAGCTACAACTTTCCTCATCTTTTCACGGATTGTAATTTCTATGAGTCCAAAGATTTCACATTCATCTCTTTATCCTTTCCTGTCTCACAGCTTGTAGGTGTTCTATATGTTTTTGTTTAGTTCTGCTTTTTCTCCATTTCAACCTATCAAATGCCACAACACTGACCTATGGCTTCTCGCTCTGTGCGATTTTATCTTCTTTTGTTCCTGGGTGATTAATGTTTGACATGGTCTGCATTTGGCAAAGGGACACGCATACTTGAACCATTGATGTAATCTCAGTCTTAAATAGAAAGAGCCTGATAAATATTTTTCTTTGTTATTATCGGGGGTCAAGGTCCCCTCCATGAGGCAGGGCTGGTCCTGACACAACCCCAAATTTGAACACTTTCAAACACCCACAAGAAAGCAGTGAACATTTCCCATCTCTACCCAGTTAGTCTTTCTTGGGGCCAGCAGTGAATTTTCTGTATTTCACAAAGTTGTGAAACTGGCTGTAGGCCTTCTTGATATGTGGGTATGCAAGAGCTCCCTACCTGGAGGAGGATGATCATCGTGAGGAACATGTAGAAGCCCCCAAGGGCAAGGGGAAGGAAGTTGCCATTGGCATCTGGCACATCAAAGGGAGGGTGTTCACCAAAAGTCCTGTTCCAGAGGCTGTGACCTGAGAGGAGGCAAAGGCAGGGTGAAGGAGAGTCCCCATTTAGTTCTGCACTGGTCAATTACATCGACCCTAGATCTATTTCTGGAAATGAGTGCGCTTTATAGGGGCCCATCCTTCTTCTGTACAGTATAGTTCTCTCTCTCTGTGTATTCATTTTGCTCGAAAGCAATCTTTTATATGTCCCTACATTTCAATCTCTTGATAGGCATTTATCCTTTCTACCAAAGGAGACTTGTATTTTGATGAAGTCCTATAGACAGACTTGGAAAGACAGAAAGAGGTGCATGTTATTTTCAGTTGTGTTGTGGAAAGTGTGTGGGTGGAGAATCTTGACAGACCTGTACCCTGGTTCCTCTTCTTCCCTACTGTATATACTCACACATCCAACCACCCTCCCATTCACTCACCTGTTCATCCATCCACCCATTCACCTGCTCATCTGTCATCCATCTATCTATCCATCATCCATATCTATGTTCTCTCGCTCCTCACTGCTCCTCCCTCTAGTCATTTATTAATTTAAGAAGTAGGTCTTAGCTGTTGTTCTTGAGGAGATCCCGTAACTACATCTCCAGATGCAGACTGAACCCTCAGATTCCTTGTCTGCAAACAAAGGCCACATCTCTCATGTGAGGACTGACAGGATGAAATGCATCCAACAGTTGCGACACAGCCCTCTAATCTCAGTGTCCTCATCTCTCACTTAGTAGTAATACCTCCTCCATAGGGTTATTTGGAAAATAGGAAAATGAATGTATTTAAAGCTCTCAGTCCAGAGTGGGAAGTATGGGGATATAAAGCCAGAGGGCATGCTGCCCTACCCCCCAAGACACTTCTCTGCCCAGGAGGTTGGGCCAAGTGCCATCATAAGAGGCAGAAGAAAGGAGACTTAAAGACATGAACTTGAAGAGTGAAATACAAGGCACACAGTAAGTGCTGCTGCCTTGAGAGAAGCCAGAGACCAAGGGAGAAACCAGAGAAGGCTGCGTGGAGGGGGAGGCCTTGATGGATCCTGGATGCTGGGTGGGTATTTGGTGATCAGAAAGGCCTGATGAGGACCTTCTGGGCAAAGAAAAAAGACCCACATTTATATAAACTTAACTTGATGAAGGACCCTTGAGAGGCGTTAACCAGAGCATGTTTACCTCTGACAGAGACTGTGCTTTAATGAGGCACCAGGGGAACCTATCACTGTGTAGTAGGTGATCTTCTGTGACAGAGTAGATTCTGTCCTTCCCCGTCACTTTCTCAATTTATTTATTATTTTGGGCAAGCTCCCAAGCTGATTCTGCTTCACCTGTATACTACTTCACTGTGTGACCTTTTAATCATTAACTTCATCCTTTGGAGACACCTTGAGATGATCTCAAATGTCCCTCCAGCCCTAACAGCCCCTGAACACCTGTTCTGAAGTGGAGCAGACACAAAAGTTTAGCCGTGTCCCTGATGTTTTTCGTGTTTGTCTGCTCCCTTCTCCCGCCCAGAGGCCCTCCTTTCAGCTGTGGGCTGCCCTGCCAGAGTGCCATGAGGTAAGTCTGGGGAGCATATTAAATAAAAACTCCAGGTCACCCATGAGAGGAAAGCCCATTGTCTCCTCTGTGCTGGCACAAAACCTGTCTGGCCCCGAGAGGCCTGAGTGGCTCCCCCAGTGACAGCAGCGGGCAGGTTTCTGGGGAAGGCAAGTAATGTGTGAGCACCACCACAGCCGCTGGTTTGGGTCAGCCGGAGGCTCTGGACTCAGCACTTGGGTTCTTTCTCTTCATCATTCCTGGTTTGTTCTGGTGGGGGATGAGGTCTCCTTATGACCCCAGGAACCATCTTAGAGTCAAGCCACAGAGGGGGAGAATGAGGAAGAACAAGAGCCCCTCTTTGTCTATCCTCTGAGGTACAATCTGAAAGGCCCAGATCACCCTGTCTACAACTCGTGCAGCTCTCCAGCAGCTGTTGTGTTGCTCTGCATGAGATGCTTCTCCTTCTTGGCTCAGAGCTTTCTTTGCATTGCTGCTGGAACTAAGAATGACCTGTTTCTCTTTTCACCTGACTTACCGTGCCTACCACCTACCTCTTCTGGTGAACACCTACTGCTCTTAGGAATCAATTCTACTAGCTACTTCTTCAAGGAAGACTTCTCTCCTGATGCTCCCAGAATACCTGTAAATGGCTGAATAACCATGCACTTGAGGTGAGAAGGGTATCCTGGAATATCCAGGTAGCTCTAAGAAGTAATTATATGTCCTTATAAAGAGGAGGCTGAAAAGAGGCTACAGGTATCCCCCACTATCTGAAAGCAGCTCTCTCATTTGACATGAATTTGTAGGGTCTGGGAATGCTATTATTTTTTTGGGTCTGGGAACACTATTACCCTTTATATGGAATTTTTTTTTGTGTATCTGCAGATCTCCCAAATCTTATGAAATAGGAGCCACCTTCTTTGAATAGCAAGGAAAACCTGTACTGGAGCAAAGAGAAGGAAATGTGAGCAATTTTGGAGATGGAAGAAGGAGCCACAAACCCAGAAGCTGAAAAAGAAGAGATGGATTCTCTTCCAGAAACTCAGAAGGAGCCAAGCCCTGCCCACACCTTGGTCTGAATGCAATGAACTGAATTTTGGAATTTCGAACTCCAGAGCTGTTACAGAATACATTAGAGTTCTAAAGCACGGAGTCTGTATTAACTTTTCATAGCAGCAACAGGACACCAATGCAGCACTTTGTGCAGCTTCAGTGAGGGGGACAGATTAGGCTATTGATTCTTTTCACATGTTGGACTTCGTCTTACTGGACTCTGAGCTTTTGAAGAATCAGACCTTTGATCGATTCATCTTGTCATCCTCTTGTACTAAGAGAGCTCTGGGCTCAGTAAGTGTTTCTTGAACAAATAAACGATGGATGGTAAGCTTGATATTTGACACTTTCAGGAGAATTTCACATGCATCTGTATTTCATTGGAAGCCTGTTAAATTACAAACTAGGCTTTATCTTTTATTCCCTCTATTTTGGAGATGAGGAAAGTGAGGCTCAGAGAGATGAAGCAACTTGCCCACAAAGTGAGATTACATAGGTACTGTTCTTTCTAGAATATTCCATACCAACAGCTCCAGTGAGGCACATGAGGAAGAGGAGCCCAATGCAGAAGAATACGTCCATGTTGATTCTCCTCTCGATCTTGCTGCGTTTGTACCGTGGGCCACTGTTGTTCAGCATGGCTTTTGTCTCATGGCCTTTGAGAGAAAATGAGGTAGTCAGTTCTTGGTCCTGTTTGCCTCTGGCCTGGATCATTCCCTTAACTCTTCTCACAGGGGTTTACAATAAGAGAGAGGCTGTATTTTCTACTAACTTGAATCTCCTGCCTCAAGGGGGTTGATGAGACAGCTGGAGAGGTCTCACCCAAATTGTCAGCAGGTATTCACTGAATATTCCCCTATCTGCCAGACATGCTGGTGGGCATGGACAGAGCACCCACACATGGGTTGCTCAATGCACAACTCTAGAGATAACCCTCATCTTATGGCTGTTACAGATTTGTAAGTTTATTGTGACACAATTCTGATAAATGTCAGTAAGTTGTCTTGTGGAAGGGCTATTTTTTTTCTATTGATCATTTGCACAAAGCCACTGTTATGAGTTAGCATTGATTTACAGTGACACATGACTCACTTCTGTAAAAATACCCAAAGGAACAAATAAATAATGAATTACAGTTAGTAATAAGTCTCATCAAACAAACAATAAACAAGGTGAATAAGAGGTGGTGTTAGAGGGCATGGTCAAGGAAGGTTCCTCAGAGGAGGTGATATTTAAGTTATAGTATGTGCCAAGGCCCTCTGGCAGAACAGTTCTGGATGTGAATAGCTTTTATATTTGCCTCTTTGCCTAAGGTGCTGGTATTTGTATGAAGTGGTTGGGGTCAAGGGCTTCCACTGCCTTGATGGCACTAAGCAACTCCACTCCTATCAGAGTTCTGCATAACAATTTGTTTAAAGAAGGACAACAAAATTTGAAAACTAATCTCATTCAGTCACCCCCTTTTTCTAATTGGAGAAACTGAGGACCAAAGGGTAAATAGGAACTGCTCGAAGTGAAAAGGAAAATTAACCCCAGAGTCACATTGAGAACCCAGGATCTTCTGCAGCCAACCAGAGGTCCCCAAGCTATGCCACTAAAAACTGGCAGTCAAACTGAGACTGTCTCTAGACAAAGCCTGTCCTCTGGGGCTGCTATATTATACCAAAGTGCTGTATTCTCAGCAGTCAAATTAAAAAAAAAAAAACACCATTTGTACAGTTTCTATGCAAAATTAAAGAAAAGCAGGATATCAGCTCCAGCAGTGAAAGGCTTTAACACTGCTTAGTTGGTTGCCTTGTGAATTTAAAGTGACAATGGCAGTAATGAGCAGAGTATGGTGTATTAAATAGACTCAAGTCACTGCCATTGGGAGGGGTCACCACAGGGGTCTGTGCTTCCTTCTGGGAAGCTCAAGTTGATTCTTTCTGGGTCTTGGACTCAGGTGGTCGTATTTTGTCCGTCTGTATTATCAAGAGAGAATAAAATTCCAGTTGTTCTAAAACAGGAGCTTTTATGCTCAGAAGACACTGGGCAATGTCTTGAGAAATGTTTGGATGTCGCAACTTGAGGAGGTGGTGCTAATGGCATCTAGTGATAGAGGCCAGGGACACAGCTAATCACCATACAGGACAGTCCTCCCCAATAAGGAACAGCCTGGACCAACACGTCCATTGTGTCAACCTTGAGAGCCCCTGTTCCAGGTAATAATGCTGAGAAACTAGTAGTGCCACTTTTTCTCACTTTTTAGGAGCCTAATACATGCCACACATTATGTTAATCCCTTTCACAAAAAGTCTCATCTGAACCTTCTAACCCTACCCACTAGGAACTATTAGTCTCCCTCAGTCGGAAGACTGACCAGCTGGCTCAGGAAAGTGCAAAGAGTGAGTGGATTTCATCTCCAGGAAACTTGACTCCTCAGAGGTATGATTAATATGCCCTCCAAATCTGCACTCTCATGTACCACCCATTGCCCACCCAGAGAAGCAAATTCAAAATCTATGTGGGTTTCTTTGGTGGGACAGGGATTGCTGCAGAGTTGACCTTCAGTAGATCTACAAGGTGGCACTAGATTCTTTTGCCAAAGACCTTTGAAAGCAGTCACCTGAACAGACAAATAAAATCCCCTTCCCTCAAATTAGGGAAAATTAACTAGATTGTGACATTATTATTTTTTAAAAACCCATATTTCTTTGACAGTTCTCAAAGTGAGTTTTACAGTAGATTGCTGTAAAAATGCTGTTTATGTCAATCAAAAGTGGAGTTCTAATCAGATCCAAATAAGTACAGTTTAACAAAACAACAATCATACAAACTATGACAAGATTTCCCAGTGAATACACTCACTGGGCTCAGGACAATGTAATCTAGAGTCGTCCAGGGAAGGCAGGCTCTATAGGGAGATGGTTTCCTCTATAGAGGAAGTACTCTACAGTTGTAGATATAACAAAAGCACCTGCTGAGTGCTGGGTGCTAAGTACTATGGATATGGCAGCCCCAATACAACCCTCTATGACTTTAGAGTCATTATGAGAAGTGTTGCTATCTTTTTTCAAACAAGTCTGACAAAAAAATAACAAAGGCATCACATACCTCAACCTCATATTATACCACAAAGCTATAGTAATCAAAACAGTGTGCACTGTACTAAAAAATAAACAGACCAATAGAATTGAGAGTCCAGAAATAAATCCACACTTATATGTACAGTTAATCTATGACAAAGGAGCCAAGAGTCAACAACAGAGAAAGTCTCTTCAAAAATTCCTGCTAGGAAAATAGGGTAGCCACAAGCAGAGAATGAAATAAGATGACTATCTCACACCATACATAGGAATCAATTAAAAATGGATTAATAACTTGGATGCGAGACCTGAAACCATAAAATATATAGAAGAAGACATGGGCAAAACATCCATGATGCTGACTTCAGCAGTGACTTCGGGGATTTGAATTCCAACAGAAAGACAAACAAAAATAAAAACAAACAAATGGGACTACATCAAATTGAAAAGTTTCTGCACAGTGAAAGTAACAATTACTAAAACAAAAAGACACACTACTAAATGGGAGAAAATATTTTTGCATCATACGTTGACAAGGGGCTGATATCCTCAGTCTCTAAAGATTTCATACAACTCAACAAAAAGAAAATGCCCAATCAAAAAATGGACAGAAGAGCTAAATATATACTTCTCCAAAGAAAACATACCAATGACCAGGCCTCCCTGGTGGCGCAAGGGGTTAAGCACCACACCATGAAGCAATCCACAGCCTCTGCAACACGAGTTCGATCCCCGGCTAGCCAGGGAGCAACCCACAAGGAGAGGGAGACCTCTCCTGTCTTGCCCGCTGCTCCCCTCAGCAGTGTATTTCAGTCGTCTGCCTGTTCTGTTCCCTGCTCTGTCTCTGGTGAATCCCATTACCCCCGCTACTCTGGCCTGTACCCCAGCTCTTGTAGGCATAAATAAATGAATCTTAAAAAAAAAAACATACCAATGACAAATAGGTACACGATAAAATGCTCATCAGCAATTATCCCAAAATGGGATACCACCTCACACCTGTGAGAATGGCGCAACCACAAAGACCAAAGACCAGAAATAACATGTTGGTGAGGATGTAGAGAAATCAGACACTGCTGCTGGGAATGTAGCCTGTCCTGCCCCTATGGAAAACAGTAAGGAGGTTTCTCAAAATATTAAAAGCAGATCTACCATAAGATCCAGCAATTCCACTCCTAGGTATCAGAAGAATGAACGACACTAATTAGAAGGGACGTGCACTCTTATGTTCATTGCAGCATTATTTACAATAGACAATTTATGGAAATAATGTACATGGACAGATGAGTGTATTAAGAAGATGTGGTCTATGTACATAGTGGAATTGTATTCAATTATCAAAAAAGAAGAAATCTTGCTATTTGTGACAACATGGATGGAACTGGAGGGGATGATGCTAGGTGAAGTTAAGAGGAGAAAGAAAAATATGGGATGGTGTTGCTTACATGTGGAATAAAGAGAAACAAAGCAAAAACCAAATAAAACCAGATAAAACCAGATTAAAAAATAGATAAAACCAAACCAGTAACAAACCCTATAAATCTGTGGAATTGAGGGTAGCAGAGGGGGAGTGGGGAGCAAAATGTGGAGGGGCCCAATGGAATGTGGTGGAAGGAGGGCTGTGGGTGCCTTGGCCATGAGTGTGGGGTGGTGACATGCATCTGAAGGGGCATGATATCCTTCTGAACCATAACAATTCTTTAACCAACGTTACATTAAAAAAAAAAAACAATTAAAAAAAGGGAAAAATCAAAGTGGAAAGGAGCGATAGGTAGCCAAAACATGCACACAGATAATAATAAAAACATAACTGCAAAAGCAACTAAGGCCAGTTCCCAGACCTCAGAGCTAAAATCTACAGAGCTGTCACTTTGCTGGATGCAGGACTGTTGGGCCTGTGATCCTCAGGACTGCTTTATGGGGCCAACCCCAATCTTCTCTTCATTGCACAGATGCAGACATTAAGGCACAGTTTTTACAAAAAGGAGAAGCTGTCAAGTACCTCCTTGGGCTCAGAAAGATACTCTTCACTCTACCTTTGATGACTGTTGCAAAGTCACTCGGAGTGAGTGTATATAGGCACTGCCCCTATGCTGCTTAGGTGAGTGATATTAACCCAAATCTAACGTCTCCCCAAGGATAGAGAGAATTTCTGTGACCCCAACCTTTTGTCTCTTGAGAAATAGGAAGCTGTGTGGCTCTGCACCATAGGACTGTTGTGAGTTCCCACGGGCTGCGGATGGATTTGGAGGAGTGAGGATGAAGGAAAGGGACAAAGAAGCTGTCTGGGGACAATGACCTGCATAGATGACAATGCCCACAGCCACCTCAGTGTTTCTGATGGTGCAGCCTCGAAGCAGAAGGCTCTCACTGCCCAAGCCGGTCCTGGTCTGGTCAGGATGTTCCCTGGGGAGGAAGAAAGACAGAGAGGGGTTAGGAGGCCTCTCTGTACTCTCCCTGGCTTGCATCACGGGAGAGAACACCATCCCTCTGCTCCCTCCTTTTCAGAAGAGACAAAGCGACTCAGTCTCATCTCCACGGTCAAGGGCAACACTGTTGGTCCCCGGAGGCCTGGTCAGGGCTGGGTCTCTAGTTTGCAATGACCCAGCCTTAAGAGCTGGATTATTTACCCTTCTGTACTACAGAACCCTGCTGAAAAGCCTTGCTTCAACTCTCAGGCAGTGTTCACAGGCTCCCTCTCACTTGGCTGCTGGGTCAAGGATGCACAGGCAGAGGTACTGAGTGCTCGGACACCACTGGGCAGTCCTGCCTCCCTCTGCCACCTTGAGCTGAGCCCCTCTCCTGCACCACCTCTCTTGCTCCATCTCTCCTTAAACAGGCAGACTGCACCACAGGTGGGCAGTGACCCTCTGCTGTGTACGGGAGCAGCCTCCTCAAGCAGAGACAGAGGTGGCCCAGGTCTAACTTCAGGAAGCACTATTGTGTTGCACCTCGTATGAAAGACTTCTGACTCCAACCAACGGCATTTATTACCCTGAGTCCGGCCCTTATTACCCCAAGTCTGGCCCTTATTCAGTCCTGCGCCTGCCCTTTGGAACTTTCAGGAAGTCTAACACTCCCACCCACCACCCACTGGGAACAACAGAAAATAATCACCTGAATGTCTTAAGGGTTTTTCTTCTGGTTTTTCAACACTTCAGTCCTCTAGGCCTGGTTATGTTTTTCATATATTAACTCAATTCAATTCATGACAAATTTATAATTTTATATCACCATACCCACATTACAGAGAGGGGAACTGAGGCAAGTCCACAGTGCTAGTCAGTGGCAGAATGGAGATCCAAACCCAGGAAGTCTGACTCCAGAGTGTTCTACTCCCATGCAACAGGACTTCAATAGTGATTATTCCTTACTGTGTTTATAAACCACATTTACCTGCATTACTTCAGAGCTCCTGGAAGTTAGAGTGATTAACCTTAAAACCCAGATGCAAAGGAAGCTTAGACATGCTGAGAGAGCTCTCTAAGGTCACATACCTAGTATATGGGACATTCTAGAATCAGGAACCCAGCCACATGGGGCTTTTACTATACTAGGCTTCTCAAAGCAGTGCCCTGCTAACCACACTGAAGCACACATTTCTCTTTGCAAGTCTTCTGAATCTAACAAGGAGATGCTCTGTATTTAGTAAACCCTTAGCTCTCCCTTATCGATCTTACTTTCAGCACAGGGGAGGCTCTGGCAAGCAATAGTCTGTAGTTAAAATATAATGAGAACTGTTTTGATTCATTTTCTTAATTTCAACATTACCTTTATGTAGGGCAGGTGATATTTGCTTTCCCTTGGGCCAGGGATAGGAATTTTCTTTTTGAAATCAATTAAGAAAAAAGTAAAGTTTAAGCATTGATGTTCTTGAATCTGATACAAATCTTAAAAATGGTCTCACAATGGCTGAAGTTAGGGACATACCTCTTTATCAGGTGGGGGATGGCTGTTGGTAGAATAGTGAGCTGGAGTCTTGAGTAATTCACCATCACTAGCTAGTGGCTTAAAGACCATTTTTATGATTCTCTGAGGTGATAACATATGATAGCAGCTTCTACTTCTCCTGTCATAAAGTTACTTTTTTTCACTGGATGGTAGAAAAGGATTAGCTAGATGCTGTCCTATTCTTGTTTACAAGGATGCTTTATTTAACTGACCCTGGAGGGGTATTTCTCAACCTGACTCTGGATATTTGGGCTGGGATCATTCTTTGTCCTGAGGCTGCCTTGTGCATTCTGGGAGGTTTATTAAAAGTTGTTCCTTTTCTAGCTGACCTGTTCCTTTTTTAGTGACCACACAAGTCCTAAATTCAGGGAACCCAAAGAAGCTTCTGAGAAGTCTATGGAGGCGTGAGACGCAGGGGTTTACTGAGGAAGAGGATACAGACCCTCTGTGGACATTTTCAGGGTGTGCAGGGGTGACCGGCCATGGGTCGGCTACTGGGCTGATCCGCCGGCCTTTTTGCTCATCCCTAAGATCCGGGCAGGTGGGGAAAGACTGGCCTCCAGGGCTGGCATTCAAGAAGGGGAGGGCATCTGGAGGCTTCTGGGGACTGGGAATTTGGTCTGAGATGGGGGGTAGAGTCATATGGAAAGCTCTGAAACACTGGCATAGCTATTTGGGGGAGAAAGGATCATAAATGGAATGAGGTTGTTCTAGCTAAGGGAGTTGTTCATGACTGACTGCATGAATGATAAACCAAATTTGGAGATGAACCAAATCCACAAACCTTGGGCACCAGGCCTGGAGTCCTTACTGGCAAGGTGGCAAGCCCTGCCTTGCCAGATGCCAGAAATAAAATTCTTTCTCCAGGAATTCCTGCCCTTCACTGCCTGCCAATCTGCCTGCTCTCTTGTGCATTTTACAGGTAATTCTCCTTCAAAAGCTGCTTTTTGCATTGTTTCACATTCAATGCCCAATTGCATGGTTCTGATCCTCTCCCTTGATATTGCTCTTCCTGAGAGCCTGCACATGGAGGGAAAGTAGGTCCACCTCCCAACCAAGGGGCCTCTCAAACCTCACTCCAGCCCCGTGAGTCTTCCCGAAAAGCTGCCCTAACCCAGCGGAGCTCTGTATGTGTGACAATGCTCCAGTTGGAGGAAAGAGCACTGAAGTTATGTCCCGGTTTTGTCCTGAAGCTACTGTGTGCCTTTGGGAGAATCTTCATGGAGACAGTGGGTATCACCTTACTCACTTCCCTGGGTTGTTGTGAAGATGACAAGACATGATGTTTAAGTCCTCTGAGCAGTGTCAGGAGTACTTGGAGAGGGCGCTTATTCACACCTGTTACTGTTGTTCTTTTTGATCTTATTTTGTCTAATGTGGAACCAGAAGTACAGGGATATTCTCAGACTGAACCAATGTTGAGGAATAACAATAGTTACAATAGTGGGTGAGTATTTCTGCCATCCCGTTAGAGTTTTCTTATTAATAAAAGGATTCTAGTGGGAAAAAAAGATCTCTGGCAGGTAATTGGATGTGGAGATCTGTAGTTCAAAGACACAGATGGGATTCATTCTCATGGAGGCCAGTATTAAAAGTAGATGTGACTGCTGGGAGAGACTATAATCAAAAAGAAGGCAAAGAGGGACATGGAAGGGAAAAGGCAGGTTCTAGGAAAAAGAAAAACCACTAAGATAAGGGCAGACAAAATAGTAATAATTACAACATCAGCTGTCACCATGAACGGAGAATTTATTTGCGCCAGTTGCTGTGTTAAGGGCTTTGCATATGATAAACAAATTATTCTTAGGAAAGGAAAATTTTATGATGTAGATATCAAACTCATTCTTTTATAGAGCTAGACACCAAGGTTCAGATAGGTTAATTAATTTACCCAAGGTCACACAGCTTTTAAGTGGTTTCAAAACCAGGTCTGCCAAACTCCAAAGTCCCTGTTCTTATCTACAATGCAATACAGGCTCTTTTAGAAAACTGATCTTAATTAAATCATACTTGCCTCCCCTGAATAAGAGTGTGGTCTTGATTTTGATTTTATTTCACCAGAGTTCTAAAAAAACCCATCAGTGAATTTTAACCCTGAAAGTTAAGGGCCACAGCTTAAAAAAAAAAAAAAAAGAATGGGAAAAGTTTTCTAAGTTACTTAGGTTTCTCTAGCCCTTCTTGGTGATAAAAAGAAAGAAAATTCTTCAGGGTCTGGCTGTCCTTTTCAAGAAAAACTATTTTTTTTTTTTTTTTTTTTTTTAGAGACTGTATTTACCAGCGGCGCTTGGACATCAGATACTTACATATATCCCTTAAATTTGCTGAGGTGGTTGTTGGGTTTCTCACACACGATGGTGTTGCAGAAGTGTTCTGGGTGGAACTGCCCATTCTGTGAGAGAGAGAGAGAGAGAGGACACTGTGAGTTTAAGTCAGAAGGAGCTGTTCTAAGAGGATCATGGGAAACATTAATCACTGTTAGAACCATTGCAAATTTGGTAATCCCTGCTTTGTCATATTGTGATGGTTGTAATGCTGTACAAGGAAAAGCTAATTCCTCATTAAGGAGGAAAACGTCCACGTAAAAGGAAAGCTGGATGCAGGTTGGAGGTGGGTCTGTCCCGATAGCATTTCTCTGGAAGACCTGGTTGGAGTCTCAGGACTAGTGCTGCACACTAGGCCTTACTGCCATGATGGAAGCCTCACCATGCCCAATATGGTTTGTCCAACATGGAAGCCGTGAATTGCACGTGGCTACTGAAATGTGGTGGTACGACTATGACCTGCTTTAAAAGTTTTGTTCATTTTAATTGAACTTACGTAAATTTAGTTGGGCAGCACAAAAATAGATGATCAAAAAAGAAGGGATTGTAAGGTACACCATTTAGAGATAGATGGAATTAATGTTCTTGTGTATCTATGTCCAGTTTTAAATATATAGACACATATCCATGTAGTTCTGTATATCTAAACTTCTATACAAATGCCTTTCTAAACCGAGATTTTGTGTTCATCTATCTTGAACATTTTTGCATGTTATAAATTCTTTTTTTTTAAAGATATATTTATTTACACATACAGGAACTAGGGTACAGGCCAGAGGAGTGGGGGTGGTGAGTGGATTCACCAGAGACAGAGGGGGGAACAGAACATACGGATTGACTGAAATACACTACTGAGGGGAGCAGCGGGCAAGGCAGGAGAGGTCTGGTGCACCATGTGGGTAGCTTGCTGGCTGGGGATTGAACTTGTGCTGCAGAGGCTGTGGATAGCTTCATAGTGCTGCATCTTTAACACCTTGTGCCACCAGGGAGGTCCATGTTACCAAATTCTTCCATCACTTTATTAACACTAGGCTAGAAACCTGCTGCATGAATGCCACCAGATTTCATCAAATCATTTTACTAATGAACATTGACATTGTTTCTATATGTTTTACTCTTGTAAAAAATGCTGAGAAAATAGTCACTAATAAAACAAAATAAATAGCATTTACAGGATTCTTCTTTCTGCCAGGTGTTGTAATGAGAACTTTATGTGTATTATTTACTTTCAAGCTCACAATTATTTCATAAAATAGGAGCTTCTCAATTATCCCTCTCAAGAAGGGGGACAGCTGGGTGTCAGAGGGTTACTGGCTGCCATGGCCGGCCCAGAGACCCTCTACTCAACTTGCACAGCCACAGCCCCAGGGAACATTCTCGTAGCCAAGTCTTTAGAATCATCCTTTTCCCACCCTTCCTCTTTTATTGGGTATTTTAGTTGTATGATAGGTTGTAGTCCAATGGTGGGGAGGGTAGAGATTTATCTTCCTAATTCTACCCTACTTTGATTTTTACCATGTTCAACCCTTGAGTTTCAGCTTCCTCACCTATAGAATGGGGTTCACACCCTCTCCCCTAAACATCTCATCAGTGCCCTGGAAGATGGAATCCAGGTGGAGAAGCTTTGAAAGGTGGATCATGCAAGATAAGCAGAAGGAAGGGGTGCTAAGGGTGGGGCTGCAGTGACTTCCTGAGAATAACTTTTACCTGGGGAGTGAATTTATCATCAGTCACCTCAAGGTACAGCTGTTCAAAAGGGTAAATTGATTATAAGAAATGATAGCAAATCTACTGTCCATTGGATCTGTGGAGGCGCCAACATAAATAAACTCTCTACTCACTTGAAATAAATTACCCATCCAACAGTTTCTAAAAATACAGCCCTTTTCCCTCCAGGTATCGATTCTTTCAGGGACAAACACTTGCCGGTTTCTGAGATGATGACAAATCATACTGTAATTTGTCAGCTGCCTTCCTGGCCCTGATTAAGCTGTGCTTCACTCTGCTCTGTGCACTCGGCTGGCTGTAGGCTTCCTACTCCAAACTCATTTCAGATCTGAGCCCCAGTGGGTCAGGGAGCTAAGGATGCTGCTGCAGCGAGTTCCTGGTGCTTGCCTCCTCAGACCCAGCAGCAGGTCCCCAGTGATGGGGGCATTTTGCTTTTCTGTCCCTCAGTGCTGCTTCCTAGTGACCTTCCTCCTGAAGTGCTTCCCCCATTCTCCTTTTCTCGGGGCACTGGCTTTGGGGGCACTGTCTGTAGTCCTCTCTGCATGGAGCGGTGGCTTCACCCTTTCTAGATACTTGCCCCCCAGGCACCTTGTATTCTTTCTCACAATGGGCTACGGAGAGGGACCTGTCTCTCCCCAGACAGGCCCTCAGGCCCTACTTGCATTGAAGGGTTTGCCACCGCTCTCTCCAGAGCGGCAACTGGGAAAACCCAAGGACAAGAGGGTGGAGGGAATTGCCAAGCCTTTCAAATCTGTATTTTAACCTTGTTCAGGAGCTTTTGATTCCATTCTGATTCATGACTTTTCTAGCAGGTGGCTGAAGTCCTCCTAACTGACTTTTCCTTCTGACTCACTTCCTTTTATCTAAGGCACTGTCCTTGAGGAAGACATACTATCAGGTAAAACACCACAAGCCATCAGGGCTCAGGGAAAGATAAACCCTCCCAGAGAGGACAGCTTGTGTCTCTGTAGCTCTGCAAGCCAAATCCATCTCGCTCCCACCCTCACAGGTACAAGGCAGCTGTCAATCACTTTTCCCAGTGACCTGAGAGGTTTTAACGGACGTGCCAGTGGGGACTGCTGGGTTTTTGGGTTGGTAAGTAACAGCCAGGACTGGAACTCACATCACTGGAACCCAAATCCAGTTGTCATTGTCATCATTATCATCATCATCATCAATGTCATCAATTTATTTAGTCCCCATTCTCGTTATTATTGTTGTTGTCACAGCACTTACTGTGGGCCAAGAGCCAACTAGGTATTTTATATATGCTACGTCCTACTCAACTCTACAGGTAGTATGACCATACCCTTGTTTTGCAAATGCACTAAGCCTTAAGGAGGGTCCGTGATGCCCCCATGGCAGCCAGCCAGCCAAGCAGGAAGACGGGGGTGGGAGCAGCAATGTCAGGACCTCCAACATGACACAGTCCACCCTGGTAAGCCATGGTGTTGCTCTAGCGCACACACAAAAGCAGAATTTGCAAACTTCTCTTGGCCCTATTTCTGTTTTGATGTTCTTTGTCTACTACCTATGACTAAATTATCTCATATAATAAATTATAGGTGTGGAATCTGATAAAAAACCAAACAAACGTCAGCATCTACCTATCATCTATCTATCTACCTACCTCCCTCTCTCTTCCTCCTCTCCCCACCCCGTCTGTCTATCTATCCATCTCTATAATTAATGAGAAGCTCATCTCGCCTCATATCATTTAAAAAAAAAAAAAAACACCAATAACCTGCCCTCACAGATTCACAGCACATTTTGGTGGTTGCCAGAGCCATTAAGAGAGAAATGGGTGAAATGGGGAAAGAGAATCTCAGGTACAAATTTCCAGTTACAAAATAAATGGATGTCGTGCACAGCTTGGCAGCCATAGCTCATAAATCTGTATCATGTATGTGAAAACTGCTAAGGGAGTAGGTCTCACAAGAGAGCAAATGACAGCTTTGTGTGGTGATGGATGCTGACAAGAGTCATGGGAGGGGTCACAATATATACAAATATATATCACAATACATCAAATCATTATGTTGAACACCCAAGAGGATGATCATGCCGTATATTCACTGCAGCTCAGTAGAGAAATCTAAGTGAACCCCAGTGCCTAGAAATCACCATCATCATGATCGCTGTGCCTCACTTGGGTCAAAGAAAGAAGAATCAAAAACTCAATCACTTAATATCATCAAGCTGATCTGTGATTTACCTCTATTTAAGGTTTCCTTTTGTCCTAAAAGTTGTGTTTTTATGTGTTCCATGAGAAGTTTTTGCTCACTCTTAGCATTTTTTCTGGAACCTGCATAGATATCTGGCTGGTTGGCATGTTGAGGCTTCTAGACCAGGGTACCTCAACCTTTCAACTCTGCACTTTGGGGCTGGATAATCCTGGGTGCTTAACAGCATCCCTGGCCTTTACCAACTTGATGCTGGAAGCATCTACCCTTCTCCCCCCAAATTGTGACAACTAAAAATATTTACAGACACTGTTAAATTTCCCTGGGGGTGGGGTGGGGTTGGGGGTGGAGCAGAATTGAGGATTGTTCTGTTCTAGATGAAATTCCAGGCTATGGTGAGTTGAAGGTGTTCAGTTAGGGAGCAGCACAGGATATGAAAGAATTAAAAAAAAAATTCTCTCCTATTGGACAAAGTTAGATCGTATGTTCCTAATGATTTGTAATAAGTAATATGTATGTATCAATCTATACCATAGAAACTATTGCATAAGCATGGTGGGGATTTCCTTGGAGTATATGTGCTGTCCCTAAGGTTAAAGGTAATTGATAATGAAAAAATAAGTGATTTTATTTTCTAGTACATAGCAGAAAATATATGTGATATTTCTTGAGCTGATAAGTAGTACAGTGTTTGCATTATTTATTATAATGCAATGTGTTTGCATTGCTTAATTTCTCTTCCCAGTATATTTGCACTTAAAGTTGCAGTTAAAATTGCTTAAATAGAGTAATTCTTTTTTTTAATTAATAAATTTTATTTTTATATTCCCCATACAATTGCAATCTCCCCATTCTGACCCCAATCCCTCCCCTCCCGCCCCCACCCCCCAAAAAGTGTCTCTGGTTCATAGTTTTTTGTTGATTTTGATTTTCACTTTCTTATAGTTATTCATTTTCCTGGTCCCTTGTTAAAGTTTTCTAGATTCCTGCTATGAGTGAGACCATCTGGTATTTTTCTTTTTCTTTTTGGCTTATTTCACTGAGCATGATCCCTTCCAGCGCCATCCATGTTGCTGCAAATTGCATGTGTTTATCTTTTTTGAATGCTGAGTAATATTCCATGGTATATATGTACCACATCTTCTTGATCCAGTCATCTATTTTTGGGCATTTGGGCTGTTTCCAAAGCTTAGCTATTGTAAACAGTGCTGCTATAAACATAGGGGTGCAGGTGTTCTTTGGAATGGATGTTTCTGTGTCCTTTGGGTAAATACCTAGGAGTGGAATTGCTGGATCCTGTGGAAGCTCTATGTTCAGTAGGACCAGAAATCTCCACACAGCTCTCCATAGTGGTTGGACCAGTTTGCACTCCCTCCAACAGTGCAGAAGAGTTCCTTTTTCTCCACAACCTTGCCAGCATTTGTTGTTGCTAGTTTTTTTAATATGTGCCATTCTCACTGGTGTAAGATGGTATCTCATGGTAGTTTTGATTTGCATTTCCCTGATTGCAAGTGATGTTGAACATTTTTTCATATGCCTGTTGGCCATTCGCATTTCCTCTTCAGAGAAGTTTCTTTTTAGCTCTTCTGCCCATTTTTTGACTGGATTATTTTCTTTGTTGTTGTTGAGTCTCATCAGCTCTTTGCAGATTTTTGTGATCAGTCCTTTATCATTAGTGTTGGGTGCAAAAATGTTCTCCCAGTTGGTGGGGTTTCTCTTTGTTTTTGTTATTGTCTCTTTTGCTGTGCAGAAGCTCTTTAATTTGATGTAGTCCCAGCTGTTGATCTTTGCCTTCACTATCACTGCTTTGGGTGATGTGTCTATAAAGATGTCTTTGATGTGCAAATCACGTAGTGTTTCGCCTGTATTTCCTTCTATGTATTTTATGGTTTCAGGTCTTATGTCTAGTTCTTTAATCCATTTTGAGTTGGTTTTTGTGTATGGTGTGAGGTAGTGGTCAAGCTTCATTCTTTTGCATGTAGCGACCCAGTTTTCCCAGCACCATTTATTGAACAAACTTTCTTTGCTCCAATGCATAGTCTTTGCTCCTTTGTCAAATATTAGTTGACCATCAATCTGTGGGTTTATTTCTGGATTTTCTATTCGATTCCATTGGTCTGTATGTCTGTTCTTGTTCCAATACCATGCAGTTTTGATGATTATGGCTTTGTAGTAGAGTTTGAAGTCTGGGAGTGTGATGCCTCCATTCCCTTCTTTTTTTTTCAGGAGAGCTTTGGCTATCCGGGGTTTTTTGTGATTCCATATGAATTTCATCAATAATTGTTCTATTTCTTTGAAGAATGACATTGAAATTTTGATTGGAATAGCATTGAATCTGTATATTGCTTTTGGTAGGATGGCCATTTTAATAATGTTTATTCTCCCAATCCATGAGCAGGGGATGTTTTTCCATTTCTTTGTGTCTTCTTCTATTTCTTTTAACAGTGTTTTATAGTTTTCTTTGTATAGGTCCTTTACCTCTTTTGTTAGATTTATTCCCAATATTTGATTTTTTTTTGTTTCAATAATAAAAGGGATGGTTTTTTTGATTTCTTCTTCTTCAGATTTATTGTTTGTGTATAGGAAGGCTACTGACTTTTGCGTGTTGATTTTGTATCCTGCCACTTTACTGAACTGATTGATGAGTTGAATTAGTTATTCTGTGGAGCTTTTGGGGTTCTCTATGTATATTATCATATCATCTGCAAATAGTGATAGTTTGACTTCTTCTTTTCCTATTTGGATTCCTTGGATGTCTTTCTCTTGTCTTATTGCTCTGGCTAAGACTTCCAGTATTATATTGAAAAGCAGTGGTGAAAGTGGACATCCTTGTCTTGTTCCAGATCTTAATGGAACTGCTTTCAGCTTTTCACCATTGAGAATGATACTGGCTGTTGGCTTGTCATATATGGCCTTTATGATGTTGAGGTACGTTCCTTTATCCCAAGAATTTCAAGGGCTTTTATCATGAATGGGTGTTGCACTTTGTCGAAAGCTTTCTCAGCATCTATTGATATTATCATATGGTTTTTATATTTGTTTTTGTTGATGTGTTGGATAACGTTGATTGATTTTCGGATGTTAAACCATCCTTGTGTCCCTGGAATGAATCCTACTTGGTCGTGGTGAATTTTCTTATGGATACATTGTTGGATTCTGATAGCTAAAATTTTATTGAGGATTTTTGCATCAGTGTTCATTAGGGAGATTGGCCTGTAGTTTTCCTTTTTTGTGTTGTCCTTGTTCGGTTTTGGTATTAGTGTAATGTTGGCTTCATAGAACGTGTTTGGTATTGTCCCTTCCTTTTCAATTTTTTGGAAGAGTTTGTGAAGGACAGGCACTAATTCATCTCTGAATGTTTGGTAGAATTCATTTATAAATCCATCAGGTCCTGGGCTTTTGTTTTTGGGGAGGTTTTTGATTACCATTTCAATTTCACTGCTTGTAATTGGTCTGTTTAGGTGTTCTATTTCTTCTTTATCTAGCTTTGGGTGATTGTAGAGTTGTAGGAATTTGTCCATCTCCTCTAGATTGTTGAACTTGTTTCCATATAACTGTTCATAGTAGTTACTGATTATTCTTTTGATTTCTGCTGAGTCCGTTGTGATTTCTCCTCTTTCATTTCTGATGCTGTTTATTTGTGCTTTCTCCCTTTTTTCCTTTGTGAGCCTGGCTAGGAGTTTGTCTATTTTATTGATTTTTTCAAAGAACCAGCTCTTGGTTTCATTGATCTTTTGGATTGTTTTTTTAGTTTCAATTTCATTTATTTCTGCTTTGGTTTTTATTATTTCTTTTCTTCTACTGGTTTTGGGGTTTTTTTGTTGTTCTTTTTCTAGATCTTTGAGCTTCGAGATTAGGTTGTTTCTTTGAGTTCTTTCTTGTTTCTTGATGTGAGCTTCTATTTCTATATATTTTCCTCTTATTACTGCTTTTGCTGCATCCCATACATTTAGGATATTGGTGTCCTCCTTGTCATTCAATTCAAAGAATTTTTTAATTTCTTCTTTGATCTCCTCATTAGTCCAGTGGTCTTCCAGTAGTGTGGTTTTTAATCTCCATGTGGTAGGAAGGTTCCTTGCCTTCTTTTTATGGTTTATTTCTAGTTTGATGCCTTCATGGTCAGAAAAGATGGTTGGTATGATTTCAATCTTGGTGTATCTGTTTATATTTGTCTTGTGCCCCAGTATGTGATCGATCCTGGAGAATGATCTGTGTGTGCTTGAGAAAAATGTGTACTCCGTTTTTTTGGGGTTTAGTGTTCTATAGATGTCTGTTAAGCCCAAATGCTCTAGGTCCTTATTTAGGGCTTTAGTTTCTTTACTTATTTTTTGTCTTGTTGATCTATCCATTGTTGATAGTGGTGTGTTGAGGTCTCCCACTACGTATGTGTTTTCTCTGATGTCTGTTTTCAGAGAGGACAACAGTTGTCTGATATATTTTGGTGCTCCTTCGGTTGGTGAGTATATGTTAATGAGTGTTATTTCTTCTTGAAGTATTGTCCCCTTGATCATAATGTAGTGACCATTGGGGTCTCTTTTTATTTTTTTGAATTTGAAGTCTGTTTAATCTGATATAAGTATAGCTGTTCCTGCTTTCTTTTTTGGTCCATTTGCTTGTAGGATTGTTTTCCATCCTTTAACTTTGAGCCTATTTTTATCTTTTGTAGCTAAATGTGTTTCTTGGAGACAGCAAAAGGTTGGGTTTTGTTTCTTAATCCAGGCTGCAACTCTGTGTCTTTTTATTGAAGAGTTTAGTCCATTTACATTTAGAGTTAATATTGATATGTTAGTATCTGTATTTGCCATTGTGTTTGTCTTTCCTTTGATTTTATTTATTCTTTTAATAACTTTTTTTTTTGGCCTTCTTTCATTGTTATTCGTCCCTCTGAGGTTCTGGCTTTAGGGTTCCTTGTAGTATTTTTTGGAGTGGGGGTTTAGTTGTAATGAAATTCCAGAGTTTCTGTTTGTCTGGGAAGGTCCTTATTCTTTCTTCATAGAGGAAAGAGAGCTTTGCGGGATAGAGTATTCTTGGTTGGCATCTGTTTTCTTGGAGTCTGTTGACTATGTCCCTCCACTCTCTCCTTGCCCGTAGCGTTTCTTCAGAGAAGTCTGATGTCAGCCTGATTGGTTTTCCTTTGAATGTTATCTGTTTCTTCCCTCTTGTCAGCTTCATTATTTTTTCCTTGTCCTGGATTCTTGGGAGCTTTACTATTATGTGTCTTGTTGTATTTTTCCTTTCGTCGTGGAAGTTTGGTGTTCTTCTTGCTTCTTGTATATCAATTTTCAGCTCCTTCTTCACATTTGGGAAGTTCTCTTCAATTATCTGCTGGAATATTTTCTCTGTTCCTACATCTCTCTCCTCTCCTTCTGGAATTCCTATAACTCTTATATTTCCTCTCCTCATGGAGTCAGATAGTTCCCGAAGTCTTTCTTCATTCTTTTTCCTTTGTACTTCTCTTTCCTTTTCTGTTTTGGTTCTTTTTATTTCTGTGTCTTCTAGAGTACTTATTCGTTCTTCCATTTCATCTATTCTGCTTTCATTGTTTTTCCCAGAGTTCTTTAGTTCTTCCATTAATTCTTTGATCTCCTGCGTTTCTTTTACTTCCCTCTTTAGGGACTCAATTTCATTCTTCTGACCATTGTTTTCCCTCTTTAGGGACTCAATTTCCTTCTTCTGATCATTGTTTTCCTTTATGAGTTCTGTCATTTTTTTAATCATGGCAATTTTAAATTCTCTTTCTGGAAGGCTCAGAAGTTCTTCCAAGTTACTGTCGTTGCATTCTGGGGGTTGGTTTTCTTTTTGTGGTGTGTTTTTTTCCTGAGGAGTTGTTAGGTTGCGTGTGGTTCTTCTACTCCCTACTGTCTGTTTTCTAATTTGTCGTATGCATTGGGACACTGTGTTGCTGGGACTGGCCTGCATCTTGGGTGAGCTTCTCTTCTCCCCTCTAGCTCCTCCAGGAGCCATCTGTCAGTTTCAACCAGTCTTTACTGAAGAAAGGTCCCTGTTCTAAAATGCCGATGTGGGGACACACACCCCTGTGCACTTGGTCTGCCTCGGCGGTGGGTTCCCGCTCCCCCTCTGGGTTTGGACTGCAGGCCAGAAGTGGCCTGGCGTGGGCAAGCTTCCCCGCTCACCTCTGGCTCCTGTGGGAGCCTTCTGCAGGCAGTCTTTCCTGAAGAAATATCCCTGTTCTAAAATGGCGATGCGGGACGCACTCCCTGCGCGTCCAGTCTCAGGCACACTCTTCTGCGCGCCCGGTCTGCCCTGGCTGTGGGTGCCCGCTCCCCCTGTGGGCTCAGATTGCTGGTCTGAAGGGGCCTGGGGTGGGCTAACTTCCCAGCTGGCCAGGGGTTCCTTAGGACCCTTCTGCAGGTTTCAAGAAAGGTCCCTGGGTGTTAGTGACTTTTTTTTCCTGGTCACTAGGTGGCGCCAGAGATCTCTCCTAGTCTGTGGGGGGCTGTTTTTCTTCACCCCGTGGGACAGGGAACAGAGCGGGAATGGTAGGGTAACCTCAACGGCTTTGGGGTGCTGTGTCTGCCTTGTGCCCCACCGACGTGGAGGACCCACGCTCAGAATTTCGTGTCCCGGGTCTCAGTTCCAAAGCCCTCAGGTCCAGGATGTGGGCTGTAGCCCAGTTCAGTGGCTGCAGCAATGGCGCCTTTTGCACCCGCTCCCGTGTCTGGGCGCCTGGTTTCTGATTACTCAGTGAGGGACTTTCACCTTAGTGAGGGCCCCCGCGCGTCTCCTCGCAAGCCTAGGTCGCAGGCGCGGGGACCTGGGCAGCCGCGATCCCGATCCGCGTTTGCTTTTCCGCACAAGCTTACAGGCCGGCCGCTCACAGCCGCGGCGAATCCTGCAGGGTTCTCCACAGCTCCCGTTCACGGGGTGTGGTGGCTGCAATAGTTCCTTTCCACTCACAGTCCCGCTTGCTGCATAGTTTGTTCTTGTTGGTCATTTTAGTTTGTTGTTTTCCTCCTCTCTGCTGGTTGGAGAGTGCCGACTCTGTGGGCGGGGGAGGGGAGCAGGGTTCTGCGCTTCCCTCCCTTCTGGTCCTCTTTTATGGCCACTTTCTTCTTCGGGTAGTTTGCTGGCGTCACCCGTTTATCTTCCGTGTCCCAGTTCTCACTGGGACCTGCCGCTTTTCCTCCCTATTAACTTTTTTTAATGGGAGATCTTACTCGCAGCGTCTCCTCGCCGCCATGTTGCTCCGCCCTTTCCCAGAAGAAATAGTAATTCTTTTGAGGATATACACACGCACACATATGTACACATGGGTATACATACATATATACGTGTATGTGTGGATTTAAGAGATTTTATTTACTACCTCCTCTAGGAAGCCCACCTAAATCCCCACCTATCCTTTTACCCCAATGAAGTGCTGCTCCTTTTCTGTGTTTCCATAGCACACTGCTTTTGCCTCCATTTCACACATGTGAAATGTGTGATCCAAGGTTCCCCTGGTAGACTCAACTTCCTTTAGGGCACCTCCCATAACACCTGTGTTAACAGGCACACCATAAAAATTTGATGAGGGAAGGTTAGTGCTGAAGAGAGGGTTACTGGGAATATATATATTGAATAGTGATGGCTGTGGAGATCCAAAGGGGACATCTCTGTCTCATGCAGTTAGGAAAAGCTCCAGGTATAAATCTCAATTTTGATTAATGGGAATAGGACTGCTTCTTTCAAGGAAATTCTTTATCTCAACTTAAAAAAAAAAAAAGATTCTTTGGTCTCAAACCAATCCATCCATCCATCCATCCATCCATGCATCCATGCATTCAAATGTACACTCTTATGAGCCATGGGAGAAGTAAGAGAACAGGAGGGAGATGGAAGAGGTTATTGAAACAAGCCAATTATTGCAGCCATAAAACAACTCAAAGTTCCCAGTCTAGGTGTGTCAAGATGGTATCTATGAAAACTAAGGAAAGCTGGCCTAAGTGCTAGTTTGTAATCACTTTCCAGGGTTAAGGTACTCCTCAGGGACCTGTGACCCAGGATTCGCAGGCTGCATTCTTAAAAGCCATGAGAAGACCAAGGTGAGGTACACAACTGACATGCATTCCAGTAGCTAGACAGGCATGGCTTCTGTACTAACCCCAGCTTTTACATTTTTTTTTACAAGAACTGGGGTACTGGTGGGGGGGCAGTGAGAGGATTCACCAGAGATAGAGTGGGGAGCAGAACAGGCCGATCGACTGAAATACACTGCTGAGGGGAGCAGCGGGCGAGCCAGGAGAGGTCTGCCGCACCATATGGGTTGCTCTCTGGCCGGGGATCAAACTCATGCTGCAGTGGCTGCCAATAGCTTCATAGGTTCATCTTAACCCCTTGCGCCACCAGGGAGGCCCCTCCCAACTTTTACTTTACAAGCCTTATTTTCTCATTATTTTTCACCCATGAATTTCCAGTTGATCAATAAATAACTACAGAAATGAACAAATGAGCTTTGGAAATTGCTTCTAGCGGGCAGTTTTCTGGCTACCCACCCTCCATTCTACCCTCAGGGACATCCATTTAACTTCTTTTTGTGACCCTTCCTCTCCTTTCTAGTTCATTGATGGGAACTGAAGTCACGATATCCTGCCCATTATACTCTGCCAGTATGAGACACTCCCTTGAGTGGAATGACTCAAGGAAATAAAACCAACTGCACCTATCATTACTAATGAAGCTATTAACTCTTTCCTACAGCACAAAGCCTTCCTTTTCTTGTTTTGGAGCCTGGGTTTTCAGATACCCTTTCGTTCAAGGAGCTATATTGCCTGCTGCTCCACTTTCACCCAATGCCCAGCCACATTACTGCAATAATTTTGTTTTTGCAAACTTAGCCATAATTATTTCTGTTGCTTGCAAAAAAAGAATCCTAATCAACACAGTGGCCTACTGAATCCCATGGGCATAAGTGGCCTTTAAAAAAATAATGATTTTTTTTATTTTGTATTTATTTTTCTTTTATTTAAGGTAATCTTCACTGACCCATGATCCAGAATCAGTAAGCTTTATCCTCTAGGGCTATTTGGCAGGCCAAAGTGAAGCGAACAGGGTGGCATATATATTGCAGTAGCTATAACATACTGTTTCTCTTGGACTAGTCTCAACTTTTACTTTCCTAGGTTTATTTTCCATTATACTTTATAAGTTAATTTCCAGTTGATCAATAAATAACTTTACAGAAATGAATGAAGGAGCTTTTGAAATTGCTTGTGGTAGATAGTTGATTTCTATTCAACTCCTTCCTTTGAACTGAGACAATTCTTAATATCAATACCACTTGCATGGAGCTTTTAATATGAAGGAAAGGCCTCTGTTATATACAGACCAGACTTTCCCAAGATGTGTCACTTGGAATGCAGATTATTTTGAGCAGAAGTCAATTGAGGTGCTGCAGGCTCACAAGAATCTTTTATCATTTCTTTAACTACCTAGAAGAATGACAACTGGAGGGCTTACTCAGCACTAGCTTTTTACCAGAAAAAAGCCTTTCTATCAGAGAAACCTACCAATATGGCTGGGCAAATATTGAATTACAGAGTATCTGATCTTTGTAATATGAACTACCCACCCTCTCCTTGTCATGTGAGTCCCCTCCTCTGTCCTTAAAGCCCCAGACTCCTATCCCATTCCTTAGCTCATATATACCCAGTGAGGACATATGCCCTCATTTTTCCCAATTAGCTTTATAAACAGGATCTATGTGAGTTCTCCATACATAAATAATTAAGTTTGTTTTCTCTCCTAATAATCTGTCTGATGTCAATCTGCTTGCTTGATCAGCCAGAGAAGAACCCAGAAGGGAAGAATGATTTCTCCCTTCTCCAACAAATGTCTTAGACTTTTGAATGTCAACGCTCTCCCAGCAGCTTCCATAAACCTACTGGCATGGTGAATAAACAGTATGATATTTTTTCACAAAATCCCTATATGCAAGAAAATGATGTCTGTAAACAGAGTAAAAATAAGTCTCACATACAATGGTTTTCCAAATTCTGTAGGAATTTTTAAGATTACAAATCCATTTTAAAAGGTTACCAAATAATGGCAGCTTCTTGCTTTAATTTTATTTCTTTAATTAATGGATGCAGAGAAGAGGATCTGGGTGGGCTAGTTATTAAAATTTTTGTTAGTCACAAGCATTTTTATATTAAAAAAGAGGCCCAGAATTCTAAGTTCTTAGTGTACTGGAAGGATGTCTGAGATTATTTTAATGCCCCTACATGGCCATTAGGAAATACTTACAGAAGATTATGTTAATTAAAGAAAGAGAAATAAGTTAAATTTCCTCCTCAAATACAGAATACATTTATTTATTGGGTTTTTACTTTGAGTCAGGGCTTTTGCAAAAAAGATTTGAGCCAGGAACCAGGATTGTCAAGTTTTGGGGAGCTCTCAGAGCCTATTTTTATCTGATCTTTAGACAAGGTGACTAGAAGAAACACCTGCATAGCCACTGGCTGAGGTTGACAAAGCAGTAGCACCAGCCCATTTGTGTAGTGCTCACATAGACTGTTTAAGGTCCAGGTCCACTACAGGACACACAACTGTGACAACCTGGACAGCTACACTGCAACCTTAGGATAATACTGTCTAATAGATCTACTATATGATCCAGCAATCCCACTCCTAGGTTATCTACCTGAAGAATTAAAAAACACTAATATGAAGGGATACATGCACTCCCATATCCATTGTAACATTATTTATAATAGCCAAGTTATAGAAACAACCCAAGTGCCCAAGGACAAATGAATAGATTAAAAAATGTGCTTTTTATACACACACACACATACATACATACATACATACATACAATGAAATACTATGCACCTATAGAAAAGATTAAATCTTGCCATTTGTGATAACATGGTTCAGAACTAGAGGGGATTATATGAAGTGAACAGAAGGTGGAACAGAAGGAATAGAAATACTGGATGATTTCACTTATATGTAGAATATAGAGAAACAAACAAATAAACAGGCAAACACAAGCCCAAAACAAAACCTGGAAACCTGACTACAGAATTGAGGCTATCAGATGAAGAATGTGAGGGTAGGAAGAAAAGTGTTCATGGGGCCCACTGGACTATGGTATAGGACTATAGATGTGTTGGTGGCCGGTATGGTGTGGTACATGCATATGAAGTGGTATGAATCTATACCTCTGGAAATATTCATGGTGTTGTAAACCAATGTTACCTCAATAAAAAATACAATTAAAAGAAGAAAATAATATCTAAAATTTTATTGTATTTTTTAAAGCTTACTAGTTTGGATAAAAGGAGAATCAAATGTTCTTTATGCCAGAGCTGCTGATCCAGGTGACTGCGGTTTCCTTCCTGGCAAAACGTAAGAACCAACCCTCTGATCTGAGAATCCTACTGAAAATAAATAAGCATTACCAGCCCTTGATAATTGCCTGGTCAGAGCTCTTTCAAGACAACCCACAGCAGAGGTACTGGCAGCTACCCCCTCTCTACTGTGGAGAGGAGATGGTTTGCCAACACAATCACCCAGGGGCCCTGTGTGCCCACATGATTACCACAAGAACCCACACATTTTTACAACTGGAGGCCTGTTTTTTCACATGGACAAATAATTCTTATTCTCGTTTGAGGCTAAGACTAAATTTAATCTTGAAACCTTGCTGTGACAGTTCCCAACATTCAAGGCACTGCCTTCCTCTGCCCCCAGTCTCCTGCACTTTATTTACACATGTTTACTGTTACATGATGACCAAGAAGAATCTTCATAACTTATCATTAAGGGAGAAAAGCAAGCTAAAATTTTTGGAAAGTGTGATTCCAATTTTCCATCAGACATTAAGACAAACTACACAGGCTGAGAGAAATTATTATAAGGATACCTGCCATTGTGTGAGTAATAAGAGGTCCAATGATCAAGTTTAAATGGTTATTTCCTTTTATTTTCCCTCTACCATCCCCTATATCACCTTGCCTCGCTGCTCCCATGTCCTCTTAACCTCTGAACCCTCATAGTGTTTATTAATGTCCACAAGTTTTTTGTGTTTTACATTATCGAATTGTCTGCTATGTTTAAGCCCAGTATTTGTTTTTATTATTCTGACTGGCACTACTATACATCAGGCACAACTTGGAAATGCTAACTAATGCTGGAACAAGGGTGATTTCTTCTGTCATTCCCAAAAGGAATCAATCATCTGTTTATGGATTGTTGGTCTACAACTGTCTGTGTGACTCTCTGTTAGAGTATACAGTCACCAACTACATATGTCTTGTTTGTAGCTTACCCCCTGTACCCCCAGCCATGGAGGGTACCCAATCCCTTTTCTGGGGCCAGTGAGTAGATGCAGGTTTCCTGTGCCTAGTGAAAATCTAGGAGAATGTAGAACTGATCAGCCTTTCCTGTTCCTGTTTTTCTTGCTTTGGAAACAGAGACATAAGAAAGTAACGTGTGTTCCAATATTTGTATCTTATGTCTCTGGCAAAAAAAGTCACAAAAAAGAGAGATGGGGATTGTATTGATGGATTCCACATTTCTTGTTTCGTAAGACACTAAGACATAATTAACCTTGCTTTCTTCCATAAGTTCCATTTTTAACTATATTGTTGTATAGACCCCAAATGAAAGTGGGATCTATGCTCAATACTGAAGCAGTGGTCAAGAGCTAGGAAGCCTAAAGATCATTCTTTACAGAAATTTGGAATTGCCTATTATGGACAAGTTTCATTAGAAACTCCAACAGGAAAGAGGCTTGTTCTCGGGAATACCAAGTTGAGAGAACAGATAAGCAGCCGCCTCTTCCTTCTTTTGAGGTCCATTGTGAATGCAATGGTGATAACTACTCCCTGCCCCACCTCACTGTGTGGGAAAAGCACACCACTACCTAAACACATGAAAATCGGTGTGACATTTCACTGTAGAGAATATGAACTACAGTGGTTGTTCTTAAATGAGCACATGACTTAAGACAGCAACCACTGGCACAATGCAAACTAGTTACAAGGGAGAGTCAACTAAGAATCTTTATCTTGAGCAACAGAGAGATAAACATGACTAATATATTAGTCAGTGATGCGCTAGGCCAGTGCTTTCTAACTTCAATGTGCACATGAATCATCTGGGGATCTTGTTTAACAGCAGATTCTAGTTTAGTCCCTGGCAGGATGGGGCTGGATTCTGCACTTCTAATCAGCTTTCAAGCAATGCTTAAGAGGTGCATCCCTGCACCCTTCTTGGTGTGCCAAGTTTGCGGTTGGCACTTGGAAACAATCTGATACATAATTCAGTAGAACTTAGACTTCAGTGATTTGGATAAAAGATAATAAACCAGAAGTATATTTAATCTGAACTACAAGTGGGCAGAATTCATTTCTGATTTGTTGACTTGATAACCGCTTCATAGACCAACATGAATGGCATAGATTCATCAGGTGTTAAATCCCTAGCATTCTTCTTTGAAACACTTTGAAAGAATTTCAGGTACCAAAATGGCATCAAAGGAAAAAAAATATAATTTAATTGTCTTACAAGGTCTCTTGCCTATTCAACAGACCTTAGCATAATTTGAATTTGGGATTCCTTCCTTTTCCTCATTTTCCCAGCAATGGAATGTGGGACAAATATTTCAAGAACAATGGTTTTGTGAATGCAGAAATGGTGCATCATGATAAAAATTCCAGTTTTTTCAAAAAACAAATGGACTTGGTACAAGTTGAATTCTGACAAAAGGATTTTCAAACCACTTCTTTGGTGACCTTGAGAATGATGAGTCGCATCACAAGAGGAAGCCTCATTCAAAAAGCTCTTTCCTGTTTATGATTTCCTTTGAACCCAAATAGATAGGAAAGGTGAGAAGGAATCAGCTTAAGCCATGAGGTTTGTTCACTTCTCTGTCATCCTCATCTGCTGTGATCATGTATGTCCCACAATCCAGGTTAATATTTCCCCCAAATTTCCATAGGAATGCTAGAAGTTAGTATGCTGAAAAAATGACCTTGATTATATAGGTTTGGGAAGTTCAGGGTTAAAGGAAATTTATTAGGCCAGTGGACTTGGGGTCTTCTCAGAGAGCTCACAAGGCTAACGCTCATGAAAGCAAGGGGCATCCACCAGGCACAGGCTTCTCCATCAATTGACTATGGACCTTGCTTTTCCAGAACCATCTCTTGAGATAAGGGTTTGTAGTTTCCGCCTGGAGAGATGTGGATTGGGGGAGCTAGAGCAAAGCGTGTCTTATTGAGTTTGAATGAACAGAATATAGTCACTGATCATCCACAAGGTGGTGAAGATGAGTACGTACAGGATGGGAAGCTTCTAGAAATTTCTGTGCTTAGTAAAAACCTTTTTTGACAAGGTGAAGGTCTCATGGCTGAAAGGGATTTAGAGGGAAGACAAGCTAACCAAAGTCATTAAATCTTGCTAGTCTAAGATATTAAACTTATAAACAAACCCTATTTGTAGGGATTCAAAATCCTGAGACAATTGGTGAACTTGGCCTTCTATGTACCTCATAGTTTTCATTTAAAAATTGGGGATAGCAATGTCCACCAGACAGGGAGGTGGTGAGGACACAGAGAGACAATGGAAGCAAATGTACTGTCAATAAGAAGCACAAAGCTGACAGCTTCATTCTCAGTACTGCGGTAAGTGGGTTTCAGAAGCACTTGAGGTGGCACCGGCACTAGCCCCTGTGGTTCAAGGAGGTGGTGATAGGTCCAATTCAAGATGATGTGGGGGGCAATTCAAAATCTGCCTGCCTGGACCCCTACTCTGCTGTGAGTCATAATCTACTTGTGGTGGAGGGGAAGTAGGCATCAAGAGTTTTAAAAGTTGCTGCCTATAGTGATTATGACACATGCTCAATCCCTGGAGTGACTTAGGGGTGAATCTCTAAATTGTGGTCCCTCTCCTCCATAAGCCCTGGGATATGTTCCCTGGAATAAAAGATTTTTGTGGCTAAATGTATAGAAATGATATATATGAATTCCTGCCTCCCACCTTCTTTGGGGTTATGAGTTCAGGCAGTCAGCAATGTTTGCAAACAAGTAACCTATTGTTTTCTCACCCTATTAAGTCCTTGAAATTTTTATTTTTCTTGCAACTCTCATATCTCTCTTTACACATTTGAAGAATATTACAGTCTAGAGCTAGCCAGAGAACACATTATCCATCTTCAGAATTCTTTTTTTGCACTGATGACATAAACAAGAAGCAAAGTAGCTAAGAGCAGCCAAAATCTCCCCTTTCCAGGAATCTGGTTATGCTGACCTTGGTTTTTCCTGTCTCTTGCTGCTTTTATGCGGGAAGGAAACTGAGATGACAAATGTGTGCTTTTAATTAACCATCTCTGAGTAAACTCAAGGCCACAAAGGGCCAAGGGAGCAGCTACTGAAATCTTTAAGAGCTGACATTGGACAAACTTGGCTTTGAATCAGGCTCCAACACTTTCTGACTTAAGGACCTTGAGCAAATTACTGACTATCTCTGTACCTCAGTTTCCTTATTTGCCTAATAGGAAGAGGAGTAGCAGCTCCCTCATTGGGTTTTTGTCAGGATAAATGAAATGATCATGCAAAGCCCTTGGAGACAGCCTAATAAAGCACAATGTTGTTCTTATTATTGCTGCTGCTTCTACATGATACAGAAATAGAAGAACACACTTGAGCAATGGGAGAGGGAGAACCAAGATTGAAATGAAACAGAATAGAGACTTGTGGAAAACTTTCAGCTAAAATAAATGTTTCCTTCACAAATGAATTTATCTATTTTTTTTTCCAGTAAATCATCATGCCACACACCCAGTGAGAATTCAGGGTCAGAGTTTGAGAGATGTTTTAAATTGGCTGCTCTATAGCTCTGGCATGTGAATGACCCGCTCATCTGGCTCTTCATTCTTGTCAAATCCCAAACTATTTGACTAATTAAGAAACAAGAAACAGCTTGGGAGCTGCTGCCAAAGACGAAAGGGAAAAGAAGCTTGGTTAAAATTCAGCCACTTTGAAATAAGTGTCCCGGAGTGTAAAAGGGCTCTGGATTATGATGAGGGTGCTGGGGTGGGAGGCAGAGGGGTGATGTGTAAGCAAATTCAATTTTCAGTGCTCCCAGAACCTTTCGGGAAAGAATGAGACCAAGTAGAATAGAAGGTGGCAGAGTGCCTTGCACGTGGGGAGGCGGAGGCGGTAGTTTTACACATGCACTCACATCTCCATGCACACGTGTGTGAGCGCATGCCTAGTCCTTACTATGCCTTATGGTTAAGTTTGCAAGCCTCTGCTCCAGTGTGCAGGTCACAGGGCCCGGGTCCAGAAGTAAATTATTCTTGGGGTCTAGAACAGCTTCATAAACTCACCCTAGACCCTGCCCTGGCTTTTTATAAACACTCGGGGGTGGAGGGTGGTGTGGCCAGGACAAGCAGGGAGGGAAAATTCAGACACTGAGGCCCAGGGCAGTGACTGAGTCAAGCAAAACCTGGAAACTGATGAGGAGGCTGAGCATCCAATAACAACAAAATGCAAGGTGATGCCCTCATGGTCATGGGGCTCCATTTCCAGTATAGTTACAGCACCCCAGGAGATGCAGTGTGTCTGCAAGCCCTGTATTCAATTCTTTACTTTCCTGATCCCATTAGACTCTTACAGAAAAATTATGGGATAGCTAGCATTATCCCCCATGTAAAGATGAATGAACAGACTTCTGAGGACTGAATCAAATGAAAAAAAGGATTTTATGAGACCTGTTCATCAGATGCTTTGAGTGAGAGGCATAGTGAGGTATGATGAACTGATTCCTGTGGAGAAGGCCCAATCAGGATAACTAAACCCCTTGCTCATGTGAATCTCTGAAGAGATGAAGTGTTTGCCTTTTTATCTCCCCAAGTTCCCCATTCATTCCAATTTCTCCTCAGTCAAAGGCCGGCAGAGTGAAGAAGACTGATAGAATGGGATTCATTTCCACAAGCAGAGAAAGGTACTGATGGAACATCAACCCTCGTAAAGAGAATTCTAATTGGAAATTGGAGCATGGCACCTGGTTTTAATGAATCAACTCTTACCTCCTGCCAACACCACTGACATTTACTAGTCTCCTCCCATGCGCCCTTCCTCATCTCAGTGATCCACGCACATATCACTTAGTCTTCAGCATCACCCTATAGAGAGGACACTATTGTCTCCATTTTCCAGAGGAGGCAATGGGGCATAAGAGGGTGATAAGGTGTTAAAGGCAAGGCAACTAGTAAGGGGTGGGGTTGGGTTTTGAACCCAGCTCTGTTGACTTCTGAGCCTGACATGACATCCAAGCCACCACATCCATAAGGCTGAGGATTAAACAAGTGTCAGTGATGCCCTCTGCCCGCAAAGAGGCTTCAGTCCTGTGGGGAAGGTTAGATACACACAAATGGAAAAAAGTTCCTAATAACCCCCTACTTCTGGGTTCAAAGGAGTACTAGAGAAGATTCGAGGACTACTGGGGTTGAGGTGGGCAGGAGAAGCAGGGATTAAATTAGCACAGTAAAGTGGGCTTGTCCCAAGGACAAATGAACAAATACTGGACTTCTTGGTGCACAGCAGAGAGCAGGGCTTCTTCAGTTGAACAGAATATGCCCCCATTGTTATTTAACTTTCAACAAGTTATTTAACTTTCCTTGGCCTCAGTTTCCTTTTCTGGGATGAGAGCATGCCATGCACATCAGAGGGGGTCCAGGAAGACAGAGGGCATCTAACAGATTCGGGGAAAGGAGGCACCACCACTTTCCTCACTGTCCACCAGATTACACTGTTTTACAGTTTTTTGATCTTAACATGGAAAATCTCACAAAGAGGCCTACCTGCTGTGAGAAGCCTTTCACGACGCGCCTTTGTTTGAGGTTTGTCTCACCATCCAAGTTGGCAGTCTCCAGGTGGCAGATCCCGCTGGGGTCGGAGGAGAACAGGAGGAGAATGTCTGCCGGAATGATCTCGTTGCACTGCATCTGGACGAAGTCTCCCACCCGCACGTCCTGCCAGCACTTCTGCACATAACTCTGCCTTTTCCTGAGGAGGGAGAAAGAGAGAAGTCAGAGGCTGTCTACAGGTTCTCCAGAAAATGAGTGAGTGGAGGAAGGTCCTGGGCACCAAAACACCTTCCAGTCAGTCTGTCGGAAGACTGGTCTCACTTCAACCGTGCCTCAGTCATAACCTTTAGAGAAAAGCTAAGAATGAGACTCAGAATCCCAATAGGCAAAGGTCTGGCCCTCCAGTCATTTAGGGTGCTGGCCTTGAACTGTGCTCAGCCCTTGCCTCCTAGGAGAGAACACTTCAAGGAGAAGGCAGATACACTGTCCCAGGGACCGTACTCTCAATACACCTCCACACCCTGCAGAGAAGTGGGCTATTGCCATAGAATGCAGGGCTGCCGGGAACTTGCATACTGAAAGATTGCTCTGATGATGAGAGTGACGGATGGCAGTAAAGGTGAGGCTACAGACAATTCAGAATTTCAGTTCTGTGGAAGTGCTGAAATTGAAAAGCCTGGGCCATCAGGAAATTAGGGAGAAGGCACTAGCAGCTTTGATGGGGTGGGACCCCATAGAACAGAGGGCTGAGGAACCTGAGGAAATAAGGCACTTGCTCTACCCATCCTAAGTATTGAGCCGAGATCCTAATAGTGGCAGTAGCAATTGCCAAATGGCAACTGGCATCGTCAAAGAGCCAAGCATTAGTGCGAATGAATACTTCATTCACCTGCCATATGATCCATGGAAGTAATTGTCAGTATACCCACTTCACAAATGAGGAAATTAAGGATCTCAATGATAAATTTCCTAAGGTCCTAACAAGAACAGGGGTGGAATCTGCATGTGGGTCCATCTTGATGACAGATCTCTTGGTCCTCTCAGCCTCAGCTTTTCCATCATTGGCCAAAGAATGAGCTGCTATCCCAAACAACACATTCTTTTTCAGATATCCTATTTTATAATACCTACTTTCCACTTGGCCAAATACTGAACTATCCCAGGCAATTCGGTCTATTCCATCTTGCACCTTTCAAGAACTATTTCAGGGTGCTCATTCACTAGGCATCCCATGAAAACTTTGGACATGCCAAGTGAAACTAAACTTTCCAGGAGTTCAGAAACTAAACATCTCATGTGCCACAGTTCAAATCTGTCCTGAAGGTCTTGGCTGGTGCTTCTGTCTAAAGCTGCTCTTAGAATCACATAGTCCACATAGCATTATTTACACTCGTTGGGACATGGAAGCTGCTGAAATACCTGCTAACGAACAACTGCATCAAGAAGGTTTGCTCCATCTGCATGATGGAGCACTGTTCAGCCATAAAAAGGGATGAAATGCAGCCATTTGCAACAAAATTTAAGAAGCTTGAATTTTGTGTAGTAAAGCAAGTCAGAACAATAAAAACATACAGTGGACATTTACAAAGCAGATGATGCACATTAACAAAATACTCTGAAATCACGGGGCATCAATAAACACCATGAGGTTCCTGAGATTAAGAGCTGGGAAAGAAAGGGACAGGGAACATAAGGGATAGTGATAGGGGACAAAAAATAGTTGTGTTTGGAAATGTCCCTCTTTAAATTCGGGGTTTGGAACCAAACTAGCATTCCACATGTGGCCCACTGAGGCCAGCTGGCTGGCAGGTGAATGCCTCTGAGCCTCCAGGTCTAGAGAGGCTGTGCTTATGCTCTTCTGTGCTGTTTTGCTCTAATGAGGTGGAGCAATTACATGCCAGCGGCATGTAATTGTTTCTGTTTCTGTTGGAACCTGGGCTACTCCCTCCATTTCCCTGCTGTGCAAATCCATTCTTTCACAGGGAAAGAGATGGCACCAGAATTTTGCTCTCCTCCTTTGACTGCACAAATGTCCCTGGGAAGGATCAGGGGTTTTTGTTTTCCTCTCTTCTTGGAGGCCTTCTGGAGAACCCCATGTCATCCTCCCAAGATCCCATTTTCCTTTGCATAAAAGATCCTTGAAATGGACTATGCTGAAATACATGTGCTTCCCTTTGGCTGGCCAAGGGGAAATTCAATCAGTCTATAAAATCATGAGGGGCATTGGAATTGGGGAGCAGCCTTGCACTCTAAAGACCCACAGAGCTTGGTGGAAGTATTCTTGGCTCCAGAGAGAACAGCACAGCAGCTTCTGGTTAAACCAATCTGTTGGCCATATTATCCAAGGCTATCAAGGCCACTTCTGTGTCTCTTGGGACAATGCAACTGTAGCATTTTATGAATTCTTCTTTCCATTGAAAAACAGATTTCTCAGCACTTTTATTCCATCAGCTGATTTTATGCATCTCCCCTGCTTTCCATCATTTTTTTTCCATGAAGAAAAGGATAGTCACCACACATTTCTCAGTGCAATTTCAGAAATACATTCAGAGTCAGTTTACTGATGTATTTAGGGTGGACTCCGCTCCCTCCCAATGTCAATGTTACTAACATAATTCACGGTCTCTACTGATTCAGGGGAGGAACTGCTTTTTCCTCAAAGCTCCTGTTAAATGTTGACATATAAAGCCACTTAAAGGAATTAGAATAGCCCATATTCTGTGGGAAAAGTAAATTCATGAGGTGGCGAGTGGCTGGCTTTCTTTCTTTTTTTTTTTCCTTAAAAAATTTCTAAATATTACAGTAAAAATCTCTAAATGTTACAGTAAAAATCTCTCCAAGGAACAAAGGATTGAAACTCAATGTGTCCACAATCTTCCCGAGTTCCTCTCTTTGATCCCTGAGTTGTCTTGCATAATGCCTCTGGGGATGGTGAGGTGTCATCTGATTGCTACAAGCTCAGCATGCCACCCGGGGTCTGAGATGGGATTCAGCGAGAATACTTCTG
This sequence comes from Talpa occidentalis, assembly GCF_014898055.3. Classification (NCBI taxonomy): domain Eukaryota; kingdom Metazoa; phylum Chordata; class Mammalia; order Eulipotyphla; family Talpidae; genus Talpa; species Talpa occidentalis. The sequence goes on from NW_023605305.1 coordinate 85,732,389, forward strand.
ACCTTCAGCGATAGATACCCTGACTGCTGATACTTCCAGAGCACATGAAAGCAGAGGGCTTGCAAATGCTGGCTGGGAGAGCTGCATCATCGGCCTATCAAAGGCAAGGTCAGTGCACCTCCACCCCCTTCTAATAAAGGACTCCAGTGTTTATTATGACACGTGGGTCACGGAGGTGATGGCAAATGGAGGGTTATGGAGATAAGTTTCTAGAGAATACATTTTGATGAAGAGTCATTTCTGTGGGTTGGGCTGAACTGGGGTCTTGTCAATTGCCATCAGGATGGTAAGGATCATTAGGTCAGTGGAACTCCCAAGAAGCTGAAGGCAGATCTGTCTCTGGGAGGTGGGCAGGGAGGGGTCAGGGCTGTCCTAGTACCCTCACCTCTTTCCACTGCATGGAATCCTCTCTTTCTTAGGATGCCATGTGGTGGTAAAGAAATGAGTTCTTCATAGAGGCTTACCCCTGCTTGCTGCTCACTTCCAACACAGAGATTATTCATCATCTCAAACAGCTGCCCACATGCCCTGGCACTCTCTGGTTGTGTGTGCCCAGCACAGAGAAGCTATGGAATCAACATGATTGTGGGCTATTAGGTATAAAAACAGATTTTTTGGTGTGTGTGCTGGGAATGTGGTTTGGTCATTTACTGGGGTTCACAATTTGAAGAGTTATATTTATTTTGCCCCACGGAGGGTGTTATGACTACACCACCACATTTTATAGGAACTTGAGTGATTAAACGATGAGACCTTGGGGGACATTTTCTCCTCACACTGGATGTCTTGCTGCTGCTTTTCTGATCCTCTGAGGTCCACTTTGTCTCCTCAACAGTTAGGAGCATGTTTGTGGAAAAGGCAGGAGCAGACAGCCGAGGGGGTCCAGCCCTTGGAGGCCATCAGTGGCTGAAGCCAACTGAGGCAGAAAAGCAACGTGCTTCTGCATCGAGCGCCACCCAGCATGGCTGGCAGCTGGGACCCCCTCTGGGGAGTCACTGCCCGTGAAGCCAGCCCACTTGGAACAGCTGCCCTGGTTGGACGCAGCTGCACGCTCTCGATCGGCTCCCTGCTCCCTGCTCGGCGGCCCCACACCTGGGAACTGACTGCTATTTTCGTTGCGGGGGATGCTCACTGCTGCTTAAAAATAAGACAAATCAACGTGGCTTGGGACAAAGACTCCATCTGGCAGATTCTGCCTGGAGGAGAAATTAAGTGGTGCAGTGCTAAACAGCTTTCCAAGAGGAGATGGGGCTTATTAAGAGGCAAATAAATAGCAAGAGAGATTTGTTACCAACTGGATGCCATGGGGAAACAGGTAAACGATGGAGGAGTGTGGAGGAGGAGATGCTTAGAGAGGATGCAGGAAGCGCCTTTTCTCAAGTATGTGGGTTTCATGAAGAGTTTCGAGGGACTAGAGTAGAGGAGATTTAGCAGGAGGATTTGTTTCCTGTGGGACTTCCGACTTAAAGTAGGATGATAAGCTGACCTGGGTTGTCCCTCAGGAAGCCTGTTGTGTCAGGCCTAGAATGGCTCATGCTGCTACCCAGGGAGAAAGGGGGGTGCCAGGGAGATTGACAGCATAGGGTTAAGAGTGGATTTGAATCTCAGTTTCTGTGAGACCTTGTGCCTGTGCGACTTTGGGCAAGTTACCCAATCTCCGGAGCTTCTGTCTCTTCATCTCTCAGTGAAAGGGAGGATATACACTTCCCTTAGAGGGTTGTTGGGAGAGTGGTGACATGATCCATGCAAGGAAATGAGCTCAGGGCATTGTGTTTAGTAAGCACTTTTAGGCTCATGTGATGACTACGATGTGAATGACTGTTAGCATCTTGGTGTGGCTAAGCACCACCACAACAGACCCAGTGTTTGCTTCATAGTGCTGTAGGGACACCCACCTTATGCCTTATGGTTACCTCACATGGCTTGGGCTCAGGTACATGGTGGGAAAGACAAGCCAAACTTTTCCCCAGGCCCAGAAAGGTGGGACCCAACCTCAATAACTCAAAGACTTAGGGCTCTGAACTCGAATCCCCAGAAAAGTGTGTCTTTAATCAAGGCTGCCCAGAAAATCCTTCTTGAAAAACTAATCCTAAAGTTTATATGACAAGACAAAAGACCCAGAAAAACCAAGACTGTATTGAAGAAGAACATGACCCAACCTCAAGACTTACTATAAGAACAGGATGATGTTGGTGAAAGAATGGGCTGTGTGTGTGTGTGTGTGTGTTTGTGTACACATGCATATGTATATATACAGTCAACTGACCTCTGAGAAAGGAGCACAGGCAATGTAATGCAGCAAAGACAGTCTTTTCAACAAAGGATATAGAACAACGACACATCCACATGCAAAAAAGTGAATCTAGACAGAGACCTTACACCCTTCCAAAATGACTCAAAATGGATGATAGCCCTACACATAAAATGCAAAAGCACAAAACTCCTAGATAATGTCATAGGACAAAATCTAGATGACCTTGGGTATGGTGGTGACTTTTGAGATACAACATCAAAGGCATTACTCAGGAAAGAAATAATTGATAAGCTGGACTTTGTTAAAATGACAAACTTCTGTGCAAAAGACAGTAGCAAGTGAATGAGAAGATAAACCACAGACGGAAAAAATGTGTCTTGCCAGTGACACATTGATACAGCACTTTACTAATGTGGAGAAACAGGAAAAGTAAAATTGTGCAGTCATATTGGAGACAATTTGACAATGTCTTACAAAATTAAATATACTCTTTACCACATTTTCTGGTAATTGTGCTCCTTTGTATTTACCAAAAGGAGGTGAAAACTTACACCTACATAAAATATCTGCACATGGATGTGCAAAATTGCCAAGGTTTGAATGCAACCAAGATGTCTTTCAGTAGGTAAAAGGGAAATAAAGGGTGGTCATCCAGACAAAAGAATATTATGCAGTGCTAAAAAGAAATGAGCTATCCAGGAGATAGCAGCTATCCAGGAAAAAACTCAAGTGCAGATTGTTAAGTGAAATAAACCAAGCTGAAAAGTCTATATATTGTATAATTCCAACTGTAGGACATTCTGGAAAAAGCAAAAGCATGGAGACAACAAAAAAATCTGAGGTAGCCAACAGTTACAGGCAGGGGTAGGGATGACTAGGTCGGTCCTAGAGGATATTTAGGGCAGTGAAACTATTCTATGATACTATAATGATCGGTAAGTCAGGATACGTTTCTTCAAACTTGTAGAATATACTAAGGGTGATGATGTGTTAACATAGGTTCATTCATTGAAACACATGTGCCACACTGGTGGGGGATATTGAAAATGGAGGAGGTTGTGCAGGGGTTGGGCTGAAGGTATGTGGGAAATCTGTATACCTTCCCCACAATTTTACTGTGATCCTAAAGCTTTTCTTTAAAAAATAGTCTTAGTAAAAGAAACCTGGACTGGAGGATATTTGATAGGTCTCCAACCGAACCTCCACTGTACAGGTGAGACACCCAAGGCGAGGAGTGACCCCGCTGACTGGGCAGTGACAAAGTTGGGCCAGACTCCTGCTCTTTCCATGGCTCTAGCGGGAGAGCCCAGAGTGCTGGAGCTGGTCCAGGAAAACCTGTAATGCCAATTATTTGGTGGTGACATGCTGAAGAAGAACCTCAATGCAGGGGCCAAAGTTTGGAGCCTGGTGAGCCTGATTGGAGCCTGGTGAGCCAGAATAACCTTTTACCTAGTTAGTCTGCCTGTGAACCCTCAGCTTATTAATCTATCAGGTGGAACAAACACAATCTATTTTAGGGGGCCTCCCTGGTGGTGCAAGGGGTTAAGTCTCAGCACTATTAAGCTATCTGCAGCCTCTGCAGCATGAATTTGATCCCTGGTCAGGGAGCAACCCACATGGCACAACAGACCTCTTCTGTCTTGCCCGCTGCTCCTCTCAGCAATGTATTTCAGTAGATCCACCTGTTTTGCTCCCCACGCTGTCTCTGGTGAATGCTCTCACCCCGACACCTCTGGCCTGTACCACAGTTCTTGTATGCATAAATAAACAAATCTTTAAAAAAAAACACTATTCTATAGGTGAGAGTGAGCAGGAAGAAAGATAATATATGAAAAATGTCTATGGACCTCAGCTAATAGTATTCACTGCTGCTTTTCTTACCAACACAGCTATCAACCTGGAGCAGATAGGGTCTCTGCCGTGGGGACCACAGCTGAGAGGTTACATAGTTGTCTGTTTTCTAAGCTCTGATGAGTGATGTGTGGAGGTTTTTGCCTAGATAAGGAGACTAGAAAGAGGGAAAGGAATTGAAAAATGTAAAAGGGTCTCATGGCCTCTGTCCCCAGGAAATGGAACAGAAACAGCAGCATTTCCATTAAAGACAGTGCGCCCTAAGTGAGTTCCTGTTTCCCCCTACTCATTCCCCCATACCTACCTGTCAGCTAAAGTCTACAATGAGGGGGGCTTTGCAGTTAGAAGTACATGCAGTCACAGAAGGGAGCAACTGAGGTCAGAGGAGTAGCAAGGGACACAGGAACACTAGGGGGATACAGTGATATTTACCAGACTCTAGGATGCCCAGATATATCTGGGGTGGGCAGTTAAGAACTAGGGTAGGAGGACTGAAATACCAAATCAGCAGTTTGGGGTTAGGGGTCAACTGTCATCGGGGCATTCGGATCTACGCTGGCGAGGCCTGACACATTTGGGTCATGTTTGGACAAGAGCGTATCCTTCTTTATACACTGCAAGAAGCTCTGCAGGCAGCCTGTGCCTTGCCCTCTTTACCCACAGGGCTGCTGCGTACAGAGACCAGAACTGAGCAGAACAGCACTGAGCAGCCATGGCCACGAAACATGGGCTGGGGTCTGGGGGTTTACAGGTGTAACTGGTGAGGTCACAGCCACAGATCATAGGGAAGCAGCTCCAAGGGTTGGGAGGCCTTTCTGCAGCCCCTGCAGAGCCGAATCCTGCCTTTCCCTTACTACTTGGGGCACCTAGTACCAGTGCCTGCCACCTCTGCCCTGCCTCCTAGCACATTACCATTTGCTAATGTTCCCTGCATCTCTAACTCAACTGTTTAATAAGCTTTCCACAGCTAGGATGACCCTGGGTCTTATATTTCTGTACCTACACAGGGTCAGTATGGTACCAGTATTTAGTAAATACGTAGTAACTGATTCTTTACATTCACCTTGAAAATGAGGCAACCGAAGGGAATATTTTCCTAATCATTAGTCATTTAAACATCTATCCATTTTGTAAATGAAATTGAGACTAAAAAAAAATCCAAAAGATCAATGAAACCAAGAGCTGGTTCTTTGAAAAAATCAATAAAATAGACAAACCCCTAGCCAGGCTCACAAAGGAAAAAAGGGAGAAAGCACAAATAAACAGCATCAGAAATGAAAGAGGAGAAATCACAACGGACACAGCAGAAATCAAAAGAATAATCAGTAACTGCTATGAACAGTTATATGGAAACAAGTTCAACAATCTAGAGGAGATGGACAAATTCCTACAACTCTACAATCACCCAAAGCTAGATAAAGAAGAAATAGAACACCTAAACAGACCAATTACAAGCAGCGAAATTGAAATGGTAATCAAAAACCTCCCCAAAAACAAAAGCCCAGGACCTGATGGATTTACAAATAAATTCTACCAAACATTCAGAGACGAATCAGTGCCTATCCTTCACAAACTCTTCCAAAAAATGGAGAAGGAAGGGACAATACCAAACACGTTCTATGAAGCCAACATTACACTAATACCAAAACCGAACAAGGACAACACAAAAAGGAAAACTACAGGCCAATCTCCCTAATGAACACTGATGCAAAAATCCTCAATAAAATTTTAGCTATCAGCAGTGTACTTTAGTCAGTCTGCCTGTTCTGCTCCCTACTCTGTCTCTTGTGAATCCTCTCACCCCTCCCACCTCTGGCCTGCACCCCAGCTCTTGTATGCATAAATAAATCTTTTTTTAAAAAAGGCAATATCTTTGCTTACAAAATAGAGATTTAAAAAAGAGGAAATGTCTTTCCAACTTCACACAGTTGTAACAGATATCAAATTATATTCATATTCTGTAAATCTGTAAGTAAGGTTTAAAGGCTGTAATAAATCAGATACACAACTTCACTTCATTGATTACTGAAAAAGCACCTCAAAATTGCTGAGGCTGATGTTTAAGGTCTGAATACCAGCTGGCTAGGGGCATCTCAGTCCTCCATTGAGGAATTCACAGACCAGAAGTGAAAACAAATTATTTCAATGTCATGTCAAGGCCTCCTGTCCATTTAATAAATTTATAAAATTTACATTTAATACATTATATAAATGGTTTTAATTCTGCCAAACAAAAAATGCTACATCACAATATGGTATGACTGTGATTGCTACCCTATACCGTAAGTAATTCTGGTATGCTTCAAACCATTCTGAATTGGGCACAAGGTGTATCAGGATCTTCATAATAAGCACTTGCATCAGCTGCTTAAAGAAACTTGGGTAGAAGTGAGTTACATCTATAAAACAAGAGACCTGAAACTCTGAAAAATCAGTTTAATTATTTATATTTAAAATTCCAAATCCTAATCAAGGAAAAGGGTACAATTCCATTCCTCAATGGGATTTCTAATGAAAAGTTTGTTCTAAGCTTAAATGAGTGAACTAAACACATTTCCACAGCTGCTCCAATTAAACAAGGAAAAAAAAAATTTTAGCTATCAGAATCCAACAATGTATCCATAAGATAATTCACCACGACCAAGTAGGATTCATTCCAGGGACAGAAGGATGGTTCAACATCTGAAAATCAATCAACGTTATCCAACACATCAACAAAAAGAAATATAAAAACCATATGATAATGTCAATAGATGCTGAGAAAGTTTTCGACAAAGTGCAACACCCATTCATGATAAAAGCCCTTGAAATTCTTGGGATACAAGGAACATACCTCAACATCATAAAGGCCATCTATGACAAGCCAACAGCCAGTATCATTCTCAATGGTGAAAAGTTGAATGCATTTCCATTAAGATCTGGAACAAGACAAGGATGTCCAGTCTCACCACTGCTTTTCAATATAATACTGGAAGTCCTAGCCAGAGCAATAAGACAAGAGAAAGACATCCAAGGAATCCAAATAGGAAAAGAAGTCAAACTATCACTATTTGCAGATGATATGATAATATATATAGAGAACCCCAAAAACTCCACAGAAAAACTAATTGAACTCATCAATAAGTTCAGTAAAGTGGCAGGATACGAAATCAACATGCAAAAGTCAGTAGCCTTCCTATACACAAACAATAAATCTGAAGAAGAAGAAATAAAAAAAAAAACCATCCCTTTTATTATCGAAACAAAAAAGTCAAATACTTGGGAATAAATCTAACAAAAGAGGTAAAGGACCTATACAAAGAAAACTATAAAACACTGTTAAAAGAAATAGAAGAAGACACAAAGAAATGGAAAGACATCCCCTGCTCATGGATTGGAAGAATAAACATTATTAAAATGGCCATCCTACCAAAAGCAGTATACAGACTCAATGCTATTCCAATAAAAATTTCAATGTCAATCTTCAAAGAAATAGAACAATTATTGATGAAATTCATATGGAATCACCAAAAACCCCGAATAGCCAAAGCTCTCCTGAAAAGAAAAGAAGGGAATGGAGGTATCACACTCCCAGACTTCACACTCTACTACAAAGCCATAATCATCAAAACTGCATGGTATTGGAACAAGAACAGACACACAGACCAATGGAATCGAATAGAAAATCCAGAAATAAACCCACAGATTTATGGTCAACTAATCTTTGACAAAGGAGCAAAGAATATGCATTGGAGCAAAGAAAGTTTGTTCAATAAATGGTGCTGGGAAAACTGGGTCGCTACATGCAAAAGAATGAAGCTTGACCACTACCTCACACCATACACAAAAATCAACTCAAAATGGATTAAAGAACTAGACATAAGACCTGAAACCATAAAATACATAGAAGGAAATACAGGCGAAACACTAGCAACGATAAACAGCTGGGACTACATCAAATTAAAGAGCTTCTGCACAGCAAAAGAGACAATAACAAAAACAAAGAGAAACCCCACCAACTGGGAGAACATTGTTGCACACAACACTGATGATAAAGGACTGATCACAAAAATCTGCAAAGAGCTGATGAGACTCAACAACAAAGAAAATAATCCTGTCAAAAAATGGGCAGAAGAGCTCAAAAGAAACTTCTCTGAAGAGGACATGCAAATGGCCAACAGGCATATGAAAAAATGTTCACCATCACTTGTCATCAGGGAAATGCAAATCAAAACTACCATGAGATACCATCTTACACCAGTGAGAATGGCACATATTAAAAAAACTAGCAACAACAAATGTTGGCAAGGATGTGGAGAAAAAGGAACTCTCCTGCACTGTTGGTGGGAGTGCAAACTGGTCCAACCACTATGGAGAGCTGTGTGGAGATTCCTCAACGTACTAAAGATAGAGCTTCCATATGATCCAGCAATTCCACTCTTAGGTATTTACCCAAAGGACACAGAAACATCAATTCCAAAGAGCACCTGCACCCCTATGTTTATAGCAGCACTGTTTACAATAGCTAAGCTTTGGAAACAACCCAAATGCCCAAAAATAGATGACTGGATCAAGAAGATGTGGTACATATACACCACGGAATATTACTCAACATTCAAAAAAGATAAACACATGCAATTTGCAGCAACATGGATGGAGCTGGAAGGGATCATGCTCAGCGAAATAAGCCAGAAAGAAAAAGCCACTCACAGCAGGAATCTAGAAAACCTAAATAAGGGACCAGGAAAATGAATAACTATAAGGAAGTGAAAATCAAAATCAACAAAAAACTATGAACTTGAGACACTCTATGGGGGGTGGGGAGCGGGGAGGGGAGGGATTGGGGTCAAAATAAGGGGGTTGCAATTGTATGGGGAATATAAAAATAAAATTTATTTAAAAAAAATAAACATCTATCCATTTTGTTATGGACTCACCAGGGGAGACTTCCAATAAAATGACATATGAAATTGTATAATTGTACAATGTATACAATAACATACTTTATACAATGCATATAATACATACACTGTATATATCATACACTATACAATGTCATATATCATGAGGTGATGATATATGTAACATATGTGACATTCCATGGCATGAAATAACATACTCACATGCACTAAGTATAGCCCTTAACCTACATTACCATTTAGCAACCTGATAATGAAATACCTTTCATTATTACTATGATCTTTATTTCATAGATGAGGAAATTTATACCTAGAAAGATTATAGGGATTTCCCCCTTATCTGCAGGTACACATTCTGAGAACCTCAGGGGTTGCCTGAAACCTTAGCTAGCACCCAACCCCATGTATACTGTGTTTCTCCTATACATACACACCTGCGATAGTTTAATTTATAAATTAGGCACAGTAGGAGATGAACAATACAAATGCAAGAGAACAATTACAAAACATATTAAAAGTTACATGAATATGGTTCCTCTTGCTCTCAAAACACCATATTACGCATAATATTTTTGGACTGTGGTTGAACATTACTGAAATCTGGGAGTGAAACCTTGGATACTGGGGAAGCAAGTTCCAGAGGTGCCTATGCCAGGACACCTGAGTGACAGCACAGGTGCTTCCTGGGTGAGCATGGCTGAGTTGGGGGTGGGGCATGAGCAGATGAAGCCTCACTTGAAATTGGGAGCTCCTTCAGGGCAAACTAGAGGCTCTCAGTTCTCAGCCACTGAGCACAAATCCTGCCTGTTGACACGTGTGCAGAGCTTTGGAACACTGGATTCTTGTTTTATGACTCTTGTGCCTGCTGAGTTTGGGGGTGCCTCATGCGTGCTATCTGGAAATGAAAGCTCAATCAGACTCACAGTTTATGGCCTCTGTGTGCATGAGGCCAGGCAGGGCAAGCAGGGTGGGGCCTGCAAAATGGGCACCTTCCAAAGGGGCCTGCTCTGCTGGGGCCAAAGACAGAGCAAAGCCCCAGGACAGCCGCAATGGTCTGTTGGTCTTCCACTCCAGCCAGGGGCCTCTCCACTGTCATGCTTCAAGGGACACCCCACGCCTCCTATGCTCTGCGTTGTTCAGATTCCTCCCCGGGGGCTCGTTGCTATGTTTTTAGAGCTTGCAGTGAAGTTCTAAGGGAAAAAGTTTGTTATCTCTCATGGTTCAACTCTACTCAATGGTCTTTCTTTCTGGCTGTCCCCAGCTTCCAACCAGCTTATGGCCATGCTCTCTAGTCAAGGTTCTAAAAGTATCTTGAGTATTATTTATCTAACCTTTCCTTTGTGCTACCACAGGCCAGGCCCTGCATAGCAGTTCAGTGACCTGGCTCATTTCGTACCTGAGCAACCTCAGGAATTACTTTTGGGATGAAGGTGAGCTTCTGATTGCAATTTGATATTAAGATGGCCCTGACAAAGCCTAAATTCTCCCACTCAGTCATCTCCTTTGTGTTTCCCAAACAGCTGTAAATTGGAGGAAGTAATAGTCGAATGGGGACCTAGTAGCTGCTTATTTTTTCAATATTTTATTACCATGGAGATAACATTGGTTTGTAGCGTTGCATATGGTTCAGGAGGCCACACCTACCCCACAGCCTCATATACCTTCACCATAGACCATTGGGCTTCCTCTCCACTTTGTTCCCAACCCCAACCTCCCTCTCAGGCACCCTCAATTCTGCGGTCATATTTCTAGTGTTTTTGGTTTCATTTTGTCTGGCTTTCTCCTTTCTGGCTTATTTCACTAGCATCATGCCTTCCAGTTCTAGCCACATGGTCACAAATGGCAAGAGTTCATCTTTTTGTTTTATAACTGAATAGTATTCCATCATGAAATGCATCACATATTCTTCATCCACTCCTCGTCCTTGGGCCTGTAGGCTGTTTCTGAAACTGGGCATTTATCTAAAGAATGCACAAACACTAATTCAAAGGGAATTACTCACTCCTGGGCTCAATGCAGCAGCTTCTTTGTTAGTGACAGCACAAGCATGATCTTTGAATGTGCTCTCTTAGCATTGGGTAAAGTGACTTTGACTTTGGGTGAGATGAGGACACCCCTCACATGTGTCTAAATCTCAGTGCAGGCGTGCTCAGGGGTGCTGTGGAAACAGTAGGGTGGTCAGAATACCAGGCTCCAGAGGGCTTTCTAGAATTCAGATTTTAAATTCTGCCACAGAGAGCAGAAGAGAAATGAGAGAACAGAGCATAGTTGGTTTTTGTTTTTTTTTGTGTTTTGCTTTTAAAGCATTGTCACTGGTCATGTGGCTCAGTGAATGTCCTTGACTTTCATCAGTTAAATAAGCAATTCTTTCTTTGTAGATATGGACAATGTCCAGGGTTGATGAGGATTCAGACTGGGCCTGGCATTGAAAATGTTAGAGCTGATATGACTGGAAATCATGGACAATTGAGCAGTTTGTGAGGACTCTTGTCCAGTCTATGTGACCCTGGGAGATGGAAACTGGCACTGCACCATCTTACAGATATTAAAATGGAGGCTCCAGTGATCAAGGGCCCACATATGGCCCTGCATTCAGTGAGTGGTGATTCTGAGACACCCCAGAGTCCCTTGATGCTTACCATCCAACAAGATGCCACATTTTAAATGTCACCATTGAGACTGCTCTGCTCTCTCTCCGTGCAATAAATTGCATTGTCTAATTTATGCTACAGCTACATTCTTTTCCAGCCCTCTTGCATGTCACTTGCACATCTTTTCACAAAATATACTGTAGAGAGATGATAATTACTATTTAAAGGCAAGACAAATAGGACCACATGGTTGAAGTAGCAGCTCTTAGGTCACGCAGCTAATTTAGTGACAGATCCAAGATCAAAGCTCTGGTTTTCTTATTCTCAGGTCTTCCAAATTGGCCACACAAGGTCACTGACATGCAAGGACCACCAGGATGCAGGTCTTGCCATGTTTCTCTAGCAGAGCTTGGGACAGCAGGCCCCTTGACCCTGCTGCCAAGAGATGCACCCCCTCCCCAGCCCTGCCACACACACACACAGCATCTGGAATTGTCTGTGTTATAGCAGCTGCTTGACTTATAGAAGAGACTCTCCGAGCCTTGGGAAAAAGGTCAATCTAAAAATCTCAATCAGAATCATTCTCCTCTCAGGTTTCTGACATTTTTGAATCTGTTCTCTCGAGGCCAGGATGAACCACACAGGTAACATTCAGTTGACACTTGGACAGGCTGTGAACTGAAATGGGTTCCCTTGGCCTGTTAAGTGCTGCTCAGCTTTTACTACCCTCCTGGCATGTGACCTCTTTAGGGAGGGCTTTCCTTGACCATGACATTTCTCCAGGCAGACCAGTCTGTTCCTGCAGAGGGTACCAGCTCAAGCATGTGGGACACTGTAGCTGCTTCTGTTTCTCATGGCCTCCAGACTGAGAGCCCCTTGAGGGCATAGAGGACCCATGAGGGTGCCCACACACCAGTTTCTGAACTAATATTTACAAAACAGATAAACAAGAGAGCACCCGGCTGCTGAAACCGTGTCAGGCCTTTGCTTCAATGCAACATATAAAATACAAATAGTTTCCTGCATTCTCCTGGTTACCACTGCAGTTTCCTTCTTGTGTGTTTTCTGAATACAAATACAAATTTACTAAGCTAGATGGAAAACTCGAGCTCTCTTGCTGGGCATGGTTTCCAGATTCATTAAAATGAGCCCTGGGAGAAACTAAGCTAATACAATTTTGAGGCTAATCTCTCCTTGAAGTCATTCGCTAAATCTGATTAATGGGTCACCTTTAGACCATAAGCACAGTTGCTATATTAAAAGAAAATACTCTAACAGGATTGTAATTCTGTTAACAAGGCTTCTGCTGTTTGCAAAAAGATTTTTTCACAGTATAAACAAGTCTAGGCTAGATAATGCAGGGGATTAGGTGGAGCAAAATTTGAAGGGCCCTAATATATAATTGCACAGAAATGGAAAAAAAAAGAAACAGGACATTAGTTTCTCCAATGTGTGAATCTGAGACAAAATGGATAGAGCTAGTACTTGAGATACAAGCTTTTATGTTGCTTCTTAGAAAAAAATTGTCCTCTCAGATCATGGATTCCTTGCCTGATACCCTGTCATGTATCATTAATATCTGGCAAAAGGAAATGCCCTTCAGCACCCCTCATGGAAGACAACAACACTTGGGGAGTGTTCGTAGCTTTCTGTTGAAAAGGAAAGACAATAAAGAATGCAGGAAATGAATGCAGTAAAAATCCCATTAGATAAACATTCTAACCGGTGCAATAAGCAAGTTTGCTTTCCCTCATCACTTGCAAATTCTCCTTTTGTCTGATGGATTTATGGCTGGACTTTACTCTAGCAAGGTTGCAGGCCAAGAGGAGGGGGTACTGCAGAGTGAGCTGACTTCTCTTCTGCTAGCCCTTTTCCCTCTCCCCTTTTGCAAAAGTCCCCCTTTTGCTGATTCTCCATCTGAATGACCTTGTATACCCAAAAATGTCATCTACCCATGTAACCTATGTTGAAATAACCGAGTATAAGAGGAAACTTTTGTGTATGTTCAGAGCCCAGACCCTTCCCAGAGAGAACTCTCCTATCTGGTGCCTGCTAGCATAATAATAAAACCTGTACCCACTTGCTCTCTGAGTGCTGCTTGGTTATTTCCTGCTTAGATAAGACATTTTTTTTCCATAACACTGTTGCGGGGTCTTTTATGGAAGAAATCTGCTACAGAGTTGGAAGAACTTTAGGAATACACATCACAGAATCCCCCAAAGTGTGTGTGCTTCTGTCAATATATAGAAAACAATTCTACAAAGATGCTAGGCTCAAAAATCTTTTAAAGTGATAGTGTTGAAGATATGGAGGTGGCCTCTCCAACATCTGTTGCCCCTTCTCTTAAAAACTATCAATTTAAAAAAATTGGGGTTCTATATCTTCCTTGGGTAGCTTTAAGCTGATGTTGTGCTGGACTCTGTGGGTCAGGTTGAATCTAATGAGCATAACCCCCTCTCCTGAAGACAGAGATTGGGTGAGGGATTGGCATGTGACCAATGGTCTGGGTCACTGAGACCTGAGGAGCGTTTAGGGAACCAGTTTCCTAGACCTTCCAAGAGTGATTCCAAAACTGGCTTTCTTTCTCCTTTGTGGCCATCTCATTGCCAGGAGGGAAGTCTGCCTGGGGGAAAAGAGGACACAGAAGGTGACTGAATGAAAAGGACATACAGGTGCTGGATCTAGAGGCTAATGGAACTGTGTTTGACACCCTGTACACTTCAGGCTGTCTGCAGTGACTTTTAAGTCAACAGTCTCTTTGTTGTTTAAAATAGTCAGACTCAGGCCTTCCTGGTGGCACAAGGGATTAAGATGCAACCTATGAAGCTAACAGCAGCCACTGCAGCAGGAGTTCAATTCTGGGCCAGGAAGTTTACCCACATGGCACAGCAGACCTCTCCTGTCTCGCCTGCTCCTCCCCTCAGCAGTGTATTTCAGCCAGTCTGCCTATCCTGCTCCCCACTCTGCCTCTGGTGAATCCTCTCACCCCCGCACCTCTGGTCTGTACCCCTGTTCTTGTATGCATAAATAAATAAAGCTTTAAAAAAAATAGTCTCTAGAGAAACCAAACAAAGGATCAGACAAAGACAAACTGTAAGGCTGACTCTTGAGGGTAGATGGGGGGAGGGGGAGGGAGAAGGGAGGAGATCGAGGTGGCATGTGGCAGAGGAGTGTGGGCACTTTGGTGGTGGGAAAACTATGGTGACTGCACCTGAGGGGAGAAATCTTACGTTGTACAAAAGCAAACAAGGATGTTAAAAAAAATAGTGAAATTGGGGGGGTGGGGAGGGGAGGAGGGATTAGGGTCAAAATAAGGGTGGTGGGAATTGTATGATGAATATAACCAAGATGAAAATGTATACATTGTGCAAAAATGAAAAATGATGTAAAAATACATAAAAAATATAAAAAATAGTGAAATTGTTGGCAATGAGATTTTTCTGTTGCATGAGATAGAGAGCATCTCAACTGGCAGTTAGCTAGGTTGCTTCCTGAGGGTCCTCCCAGAACCTTGGCAATGTTCATATGCACTGTTAGACTCAAGAGAAGCATCAAGTATGCACTACAGTCATCTGTTGCTTACGGAAGGGAAAGTTTGTGAGAAATGCATCATTAAGAGACTGATCATTGCGTGAATGTGAGAGAGTATACAATTGTACAGGCCTGGATGGTACTGACCACTGCTCACTTAGGCCTATTGGGACCCCTTTAGTATATGTGATTCATTGATCAAGACATCACTGAGTCATGCATGACTGTATTCTCCAAATTAATTGGGCTCTGGGTTCAGTTCTTCCTAGTGCATCTCACAGCACAAGATCTAGTCTCACTCCCAAGTTTTACAAAGTAGAAACAGAGATCCAGGGGTTGAGATGACTTTTCTAAGCCATTATTAGTAGTTAGTGGTCTGTACTTAGTGTAGAAGCCTCCTGGTGCCTAGACCTGCATTCTTTTTATTTATTTATTTTACTTTATATTTTTTTACATCATTTTTCATTTTTGCACAATGTATGCATTTTCATTTTGGTTATAGTCCCCATACAATTCCCACTTTGTTTTGATCCTACTCCCTCCTCCCCCTGACCCTGTAGTGTGTCTCTGGTTTATAGTTGCTTGTTGATTTTGATTTTTACTATATTATAATTACTATTTTTCCCACAGACCTGCATTCTTGCTTCAAGTTTACCACCCCTATCTGTGAGAGGTTCCCTCATTGAGAATAAACCTCAAAAGAAGAATATAACAATTCTCTTGTGGAGACTCCAGAGTTCTAGGGTGTCATAAAGATAAGGTTGTAAAGTAAGGGGTTCACAGGCAAAACAAGTGTTTCAAATGAAATTAATCAGGTCTAGAGAGACTGAAAAAAAATTATAACAGGTACCAACACTGAAATATGTTATTCTAGTTCCTCTAATAAAACTCAAATTCTAGGGCCTATCAATAGAACTAGCAACAGTAGGTGTGTGTTTTCACATGGTAACCAGCTGGGCCTGCATGTCAGCTCCGCCTCCTGAGATGAATGCATCGGCCTCCCAATTTGCCATGGTCCCCACTACTCCCTATTACTCCTAGCACCGACATCAAACATCAGTTGTCATTTTTTAGTATATGAGTAACACTGCTTCCCTCTTTATATTCAGTCTACCTTATTCAGTAACCTATCTGCTGGCTGTAAAATATTTTGTTATGCTAGATAAGTAAAATTTTCCAAATTGACATGTTACTAGACACACACAAAAAAACCTTCCCAACCTTAGTTAAGTCTGGAACAACATGTGGTGGCTTAAAGATCAGCACATTTCCTGACTATGTATCTTTTCTTAGCCCCTATGGGCTACGGGTCAGAAGAGGCTCTTTTTGGGCCATGGGTATCTTTTTTTCTGAGACCATCTCTTTGTCACTACTATTTCATGGCCATGGAAGTCCCTGTCCCCTTCCCTGCCAGTGAGCTAGGGGGCTAATATGTCGTTTTCCTAGGCTGTTATCACCTAGGTTTTCTTCTACTCCCTAAAAGCTATTTCGAGAGCAGAACAGCAGTCTGGTCCTCATGAGGCCAGCACTGAACACCTAGGCAAGGCTGTACTTCAATCACACTGTTATTATCCCCAAGAACAGCCCCCTTATTCTGGGATGACTAGGGGAGAGGGATTATGACAGACAAAAACTACAGGCTAATGCCCCATACCTTCCTGTCCAAAGACGCAGGGTCTCATGCAGCTGTATATCTGCTATGAAAACAACAGTGAAGGGCACAGGTGGAAAACAAAAGTAATGGGAGGAGTTGGGGTCAAATAAGAGCCAACTTTCTTAACACTCTCCAAGGAAATGTATCACATCCCACCAGTTAATCCTCCTTCTTCATAATTTCCTTCTTCAAAAGCAAGGAAACACTAATCTCAGTGCTAGGCATCCAGAGCACACAGTCAAACCACAACTCCATCTAGCTGAAAACGAAACCCTTTCTGATGAGCTTTGTCAGACTTACAGTTTCAAGCCTTCCCAGAAAAGAGTCCAGAGGTCACCGTGGGAGGGGAGGGCACGCATTCCTCTGAGGGCTGCCAGGGACAATGGATCCCTTGCATCATAAGTACTCCTTGGAGAATTCTTCAGGCAACTTTCCATGTATGGTTTGGTTCAACCAGCTCTAAGTTGGTCATGTGGCACACCTCTGGGAAAGAGGCCCCTGCCCGCCTCTTAGAAGAAGTGTCAGAGGCCTGGGACTCCTGAGAGAGGTGCTGGCAGGAAGTCAAACCCTAATCTGCTAAAGAGTCAGTCACCCAAGGGTGCGAACAGCCAGCCCAACCAGAGTCTACTGACACCTAGCCTCTCCTAAGCCCAGACTTGGCACCCTTGCTTCTGGGCCACAGGTGTCTGTCACAAAACTGAGACACATGACAACTATCTTTCCCCCTTACTGACCAAAGCCATATCCCTGTGAGCCAGTTTGGTCATTGGCTTAATGCAGCTTTTGTAATGTGTATAAAATAACATTAAATGGGCCTCCCCAGTGGCACAGTGGTTGAGCGCTGGGTTGCGGAGCTGCCCGCAGCCTCTGCAGCGCCGGTTCAATCCCAGGCCACCGGGCGAGGGTCCCACATGGCGCGCAGACCTCTCCTGCCACCCGCTGCTCCCCTCAGCAGTGTACTTCTGTCCTTCTGCCTGCTCTGCTCCCCGCTCTGGCTCTGGTGAATTCTCTCACCCTCCCGTGCTTCTGACTGTACCCAGTGCTTGTATAAAAAAATAAAAAAATAAAAAAATAAAAAAATAAATAAATAAATAAATCTTAAAAAAAATTAAATACGGTGGCAAGACTGGGAGCATGAACTTCTGCTTTGGTTTGGACAACAGCAGCAAGTAGCTAAAGGGCAGGCTAGGATCATGGAACTGATACGGGTTTTACATTCTTAATCAGAGACATTATATCTTGCATAGGGAACACTGATTTTACTTCAGCACTTTCCAAGGTTTATCATGTGCAATTCTCACAATCACCCAGGAAGGGTTCCAGTTTTCCCAGTGAAAAGGTAAGGTTCAGAGAGGTTCATTGACTTGCCTATGGTCACACAGTAATGAGAGTTGAAGACAGATGGCATATCTCCAGTGCTGCCTTCCCAACAATGTTCTCTACCATTCCCCTGAAAAACAGGGGCTACCTCTTTCCTCCAGGGTCTCCAAACACACTTCACTGTACTTGTGGACATATTGGATTATGAAAAGATGAGAATTTATGCAAAATTCTTAAATGTTGAACACATTTGAAAGAGCAAAGAGCAAAGAAAATGCCAAACAAACAAACAAACAAATTTTAAGACATGACACTCGGTCTCTATTTTTTTAATTTTTTTTTTTTTGTTCTAAAGCCTTAATTCTCACTCTATGGCATCGAAAAGCTTCACCGAGTTAAAACAGTGCCTTGCCCCAACTCCATCCAGCTGTGCCACCAAAAGATCAGTGCTAGGCCACCAAGACTCCCCCAAAGTGTTTTGCTTTACCTGCAATAGACGTGGCACCCTTGGTGATTGATCACTTTGTCGGACTTGTACCTCCGGAAGTCTTCCCACGCATCCTTGATGGCCGTGACCGCCAGGATGATACAGAGTGGGATTGTATTCACCTCTGGCTGGAAGGCATTGACCACGGGGACAAAATTCAGAATCACAATAACCAAGAAATAGAAATTGGCAAAGCGGTGCAGCTGCTCAAAGAGGTTCTTGGGTAGGAAGGATAGCACTGTGTACTTGCTGGTCTTGATTTGATTCCCATGATAATGCCTGTTGGGATTCTCTTTGTAGGACAATCCTTCAAAGGGCAGGTTGGAGACCACCACTCGTTTCTTGTCTTCCCTCCTCTTCTGCTTTCTCCTATTTTCTTTTCTCATTTCTTCCCAATCCTGTCTCTTTAATGCTCAGAGCATGGCACCTGAGGTCCTGGTAAAAGAATTTTCTCCCGTGATTAGCTCCATTGCTCAACTGCCTGGGAGCCTGTGACCTGGCATCTTTTTCTTGCCATCTCTGCTGAAAGTTTCTCTCTCTTCTTTCAAAAGGAAAATGAAAATTAAAAAACCAGTATACAGACTCTAAGGAAGAAGCAGATTGAGGAAAGAGTTGGCAGAGAACAGGTGTGCACCTGCTAGCCACTCCTCCTGCTTGTGGAGACTCCGCCTGTTGGAACATAGACGTCACTTACAAGTATCTTCCTTTCTCACCCTGGCAGCTAAGAACAGGTGTGCCAGCCCTGGGTCCTAAAACCTACCTGCTTATGTTCTAAAAGCAAGGACTTTTAGCCAAGAGCTTCAGATGTTTTAAAAATGATAAACATTTCCTTCTTTGGGAGCCACTGTCTGCTACCCTAAACTGATCCTAAACTGGGTCTCCTGAGATGATCCAGTCAATTCTAGAATTTCATTTTTGAGTTTTCCACTCTATTCTTAATAATGTAACACCCCTGTGCTTAATAACACAAGTGTTTACACAAGATAAATTAAAGTTCTTAATCTCAGCACTATTGACATTTTGGGCTGGATCATAATTCTCTGTGGTGGGGGAATGTCTTGTATGTCACAAAATATTTAGCATCACCCTTGGTTTTTACCCACTTGATACCAGGCATGTTCTCCTTCCCAGGATGGCAACCAAAAATATCTCCAGTAGAGAACCACTGAGTTACATGAACTGAATGAAAATAATGTGACACAAAACTGACCCTCTGAAAATGCTAATAAGTTGGCATAGCCAATTTTTAAGAGCAAAATGAGCAATTTCCCTTACCTTTCGTATATCTGGATCCTGGAGCAGTTTATCTCTCTATCAAAACGGTGTCTCCTGAAGTCCTCCATGCCATCCTTGACCATGATGATGAACAGGACAATGGTCAAGGGTACCATGGTGATTTCCCTGTGGAAGACTTCCATGGAGGGGACCCAGTTCAGAACCACCAGGAACAGGAAATAGAGGTTAGCCCACCTGGAAGAGGCAAGCAAGGTGTGAGCAGAAACCACAGAGAAGAAAAACATCCTCTCCACCATCTTTCCTCCTGTTGGCCCTCACCAACTACAGTGACATTTCTTTTGAATGGCCACCCAACATGGTGGTAAGGGCTTTATAACCCATCCAGATTCAAACTCAGTTCCCATTGTTTACTAATGATGTGGCTATTCTAAGCCTGTCTCACCTTTTGTGAAGTGGGGTTACTACAACCTACCTGAAACAGTCCTTACATGGGATGATATCAGGGATCAAGAGAGGGTTCTGGTGCATTGTAGTTGCTCAATAAATGGTAGTTTATGGCAATAAGTACAAAATTTAGGATGCTATTCACTTTAAAATTAAAATGTGATCTTTTATATATTATTATGAAAAGAAAGGAGTGCATTTTTAAGTTTTCCAAGTGCATTTTGCTCCCTCTTGCCACAGCACCTTTGCTTATAAAGATCTGTCTGTGGGAACATTCTCCTGACTTTTCCCTGCCCTTTTCACTCAGCTAACACATTCTCTTCTTTCAGGTTATACTTCAGCTGTCACTACCTCGGGGAAGCCTTCCTGCTTTTCCCTATTATTCACTCAAATAATAGCACCATTATCTTCTCATTGGAAATGTCAATCTGAGTTATAATTTTATATCAATTTACATGCTATTAAAAATGAATGTCTTTTTCACTGTGTAATACACTCAATCAGGACAAAATGTCTATGTCTCTTTTTTTCTCTGGTACCTTTAGCTCCAACACATGGCCTGACACAGGGGACTCTGACAATTATTTATTGAATAAATATGTGGATGGCAAGGCTTCGTAAGGGCAATGCACTGGGATAAAAAGGCAGGTGAGGGCCTCCCCGGTGGCGCAGCGGTTGAGCACTGGGTTGCGAAGCTGCCTGCAGCCTCTGCAGCGCCAGTTTGATCCCCAGCTGCTCCCCAGCCAACGGAGGAGGGTCCCGCATGGCGCGCAGACCTCTCCTGCTGCCCGCTGCTCCCCTCAGCAGTGTACTTCGTCTGTCTGCCTGTTTTGCTCCCTGCTCTGGCTCTGGTGAATTCTCTCACCCTCCTGTGCTTCTGATTATACCCAGTGCTTGTATAAATAAATAAATAAATAAATAAATCTATAGAAAAAAAAAAGGCAGGTGATACTAGGCCAGCATCTCTGAGTGAGTCAGCAGTAGACATCCGGTTAAAGTGCGTTTGGTCTGGATAGGTTGGCTGAATACCTGTGAAATTGCTCAAAGAGGTTCTGGGGCAGAAAAGTGAGGAGGGTGTACTTGGTGGTGCAGATCCTGTTGCCGGCATATCTCCTGCTGACCTCTTCCCATTCTTGGTGGAAGATACCATTTTGGGGGAAGACAACCCGCTGCTGTGTCAAGTTGTAGCTCTGCCTTGCTCTCTCTGGGGACAGCAGAGGTGTGACTTCGGATGGAGATGGGGGTCGGCCATCTCTGACCCGCCACTGCCACCGGTGCCAAGAAGAGTCCACAGAGAGGGCCATGTCTGGGAGCCAGCTGAGGTCTGAAAACAGACATGGGAGATTCTGTGGTCAGGACAGGTGGTACATCCACTCACCCAAGTGTTCACCTGTCCTTCCCAGGTTGATGCAGGGATCCAGGCCAGAGAGTCACTTCAACCCTATAATCTATATGTTCTAGGATAAGAGATAGCAAGCAAAGACGCGCATCAATAGCAAGTAATTACTACTGTGATAAGTGCAGTCAAGCATTTGAGAGTATCTGAAGGTGCTTAGGTTAATGACTCAACTGGGTCTGTGAGCAAAAGGATGGTCTGTGGGCTCTGAGCACAGAGGACAGAATTCCAGCTCTTGTCCATCCCTGCCCCTGAGCTCTCTCTTCCCTGTGATGGTTCAGTTTCCTCACCATTACCTGAGCTGAACTGTTCTTACTCTAATTTTTCCACAAGGTTATTATGAGGAGCAAGTTGAATAGGATGTAAAGTATGTTGACACCTGTCTTAAAGGGACAGCAGATATTAATTTTTCTCTAAAATACTGTGATACTGATATTTGTAAAACTTCACAGACTTGGCTTGCTTTGGAGAACTTCATCTGTCAGAATATTAAGAGTGATGCACAGCCTCCCTGGTGGTGCAGCGGTTGAGCGCCAGGCTGCAAAGCTGCTCGCAGCCTTTGCAGTGCCGGATGGATCCCCGGATGCCAGGTGAGGGTCCCACGTGGCGCACAGACCTCTCCTGCCATGCCCGCTGCTCCCCTCAGCAGTGTACTTCATCAGTCTGCCTGTTCTGTTCCCTGCTCTATCTCTGGTGAATTCTCTCACCCTCCAGCGCTTCTGACTATACCCAGTGCTTGTATAAACAAACAAACAAACAAACAAATAAATAAATCTTAAAAAAAAAGAGTGATGCAGAGGAGAGAGGGGCTTTTCTGGGAAGTCTGGGGTGGAGGTCACTGGACGTGCTGGCCACTCTTCCACAATCAGAGGTATTTGATTCTGATGGATTTAGCTGGGGGGTAAGGGTAGGTGACCCTTTCCTTCCTCTCCACTCCATTTGGTGGTTTCTGAAACTGAGCACTTTGTCAACTCTTCCTAGAAGGTGGAAGAATGCTGCCTTATTTGTCTAGGATATTCCAGCTTCTGCATTGTTCATTTAATGGAAACTACAAGCAAACTCTCGAGACTCCCTGTAGCTAAATCTTGCTTAAAGACCCAGACTCAAATATATCCTTTGTTAAGATTAGAAGTTGTATAGAATGATGCTGGTCACCTAGGTTCACACCATGATTTTCTTGTGAATAAATGAATGAGTAAAAGTCAGGTATTACTACATTGTCAGTTATTACAATGAGCCACCCCATCTGTCATTGCAAATAGGATTCACTTAAGTAGAAAAGTTCCATTTCTAGTTTAAATGGTAATATTGTACCTTTCTGATGCCCATATGATGTGACCCTGAATCATAATTCTCCTCATGACGTTAATCAGTCCAAATGATTTTCAATCCCCAGACCCCAGAGCTGCAAGAAGCTCCTCAGAGTCTTAAGTGAGTCTCCATAGCAAACATGAAAAAAATAAACACAATTACTAATGCCCATCATAATGTGACCGAGTGCAATAATATTACATTTGGCAATCCAGAAATAATACTGTATATCTTTTTTCTCATTATAGAAAATATGCCCCTTTCCTGCAATCTTTATTTTTATTGTTAAATAAAAGGAAATGAAAAGGAAACTCATGAATAGAGTTAATGCAAATGGGAAATCTTGTTTTGGCTAATGACATTCACATCAGACTTCTCACCATTTTAGGTGATAAGAGCCTCATAAAGAAAGAGATTGCCTTGATGTGGGTATTTTAGGTGAGGTGGCTTAAGAAGTCCATTATCATAATCATATTCTTTATTTTTTTATTAACAGTATAAAGTAAGCTTCCTTAAAAACAAAGCAGATGTAAAATGGATGCCAAACCAGTGGGTGAAAGTTTGATGAGGAACTGAATAACTCCATAATTTCAAAGTCCTAGCCCCTCCTCCTTCCCATCCCTGCCATTATCATGGTAAAAATAAGAATCACTGTGTAGTAAAGATTGTGGCAGACACCATCTTACTGGAGAGATCAAAGCAAATGCCACCAGCATGGGGACAACTGACATCTGGTATATTTCTACATGATGTACTGAGAAGGACATACTGTCACTTTTGGGTCACAAGAAAGCATGGTAGAACCTCAAAATGGGAAACCATTTGGCAAAAACTGCCTTATGCTTTTCCTTTTTTTTTTTTTTTTAAGATTTTATTTATTTATACAAGAGCTGTGGTACAGGCCAGAGGTGTGGGAGGGTGAGAGGATTCACCAGAGACAGAGCGGGGAACAGAACAGGCAGACTGATTGAAACACATTGCTGAGGGGAGCAGCGGGCGAGACAGGAGAGGTCTGCCGTGCCATGTGCGTAGCTCCCTGGCCGGCCGGGAATTGACCAGCAGTACAGAGGCACTGCGCTCAACCCACTGTGCCACTGGGGAGGCCCTGCCTTATGCTTTTCAAAGGTCAAAGAAGGCAGAGAAACTTTCAGATGAAAGGAAACTAACAGGATATGACAGCTAACTGTAATGTGTGATCCTGGATTTGGACTAGGGTAGATAAAATGGGCATGAAGACATTATTGGACAAAGGGAGAAATTTGAGTATGAATTGCAGTTTGGGTAATAGTCTTTTAATGGTATCACATTTCCTGATTATGACAGGTACATGATGGTTATTTAAGAAAATGTTCTTGTTCCTAGGAAATCCATCTGAAGTATATATAGACAAGGATGTCTCCATGGCTTGGAAAAATAAGACATCTATTTGTACCTGTGTGGGCATGTATCTATATAGGTAATCACAAACACACACAAGCAGGCAGAATCAGAAAGAATTCTGGGAAAATGAACATTTACTTCAACATTTAACCAAGACTTGCACTGGAGTTAGTGAGGATAAAAACTGCAAAAGTGTATTCCAGAACTGGTTCTAGAGGTATCCTAAAGAGCACATGGAAGTGGGGACAGAGTGACTGAGCAAGGCTGGAGAGACAGATAGGGGCTGATGGTCTGTTGAGGTCATTTATTATGCAGAGAATAAGAGAAAGTAAAGAAGAGTTTAAGGCAGGGAAGCAACAAGAGCAGAACTGTGGATTCCAGACTGTTCTGGGAGAAGCCCATGAGAATGCAGTTGAGGGGCCACAATGGGGACAGGGAAGGATCTCCTTACCCCCAGTCTGCCCCACCTCCTCCAACTAAATGGCTTCTTTTTCAAAGCAGAAGGAGACAAAGGGAGATTGTGTAATCCTTTTATCTGAGGTGTGTGCTGTCAGAAAGGGAGAGGCAAGGGGAAGCAGTGCTCTAAGGTCCTGCCAGATGTAAAGTCTTTCCTTCTAATTTTTTGAAATGGCCCCTCCCAATCAAATCCGAGATGTGTGCATTACCTACTTTTTTAAATTCACACTCAGATGCATCTGGCTTGAAGTGATCATCTTTTGCAGCACCAATATCATTTTCCTGGGGCTAGAATGTCCCCCAGATAGTAGGGGAACATTCTTATGTGGTGAATTATTAGCCTAACCTGCAGGGCTATTTATTGCTTGCTGGGAAATCCTGTTCTCATTCCCAAATGTTTTGTCCCCCATTTCCAATGAACCTCTTTTATCATTTTAATTTAATTCAAGTAAACCCTGTCTTGAGCAAATTCCATTCTCCCTCTTAGGGGCTTATTCTACATTGGTTCAGCCATTCACTGAATCAAGAAACACCTGTGGAATAGTTGTTTTGTGCCAGATAAGGAAACTCTACATGTCCATTCTTGTTCTTCTGGACTTTGTGCTCTAGTGAGACAAAGATTTCAATCTCATGAAGGAGACTGGAGGGCGGCTTGGTGGGGAATACAAACACACCGCAGGGGATATGACCTGGTCCCTCAGGAAGTGGGGCTTGAACAGAAAGATCAGGGGATGAGGAGAGGTGCCTGATGGAATACTGAGTGTGCATGTGTTGAGTGTACATGAATGTGCTGTGTTGTGTGTACACACTTCTGTTCTGTATTTTATGTAAATGCATGTGTGTTGTATGTCAATGCTGCGCTTGTATATACCTGTGTTGTGTGCATATGGGTGTGTTGTTTACAGATATATGTGTTGTGTTGGTCTGTGACTATTCTGTGTAGGTGTATAAATGTGTGCTGTAAATGTGTGTATATGTCTGTGTGTGTGTGTGTTGTGTATATGTCTGAGTTGTGCATATGCCTGTGTTGTGCACATACATCTGTCATGCATATGTGTTTATATGTATTTGTGTATTGTGTATGTGGGTGTGTAGAAGTGAGCGAGCTTCCTAGGAAATATCAGTCATATTTGTGAGGTTCCTGTGGTAACAGCAAGCAAACTGAATTTAAAAATGCAAAGAAGGTCCAAGAGGGCTAGTAATCACTTCTGCCTTTACAAAAAGGCAGAAGTGATTACTAGAGAATTCTTTCCCCTTCATGTATACTCCTTGAAAAAGTATGTCAGTTGGTTAGGATGATGGAAGGAAAAAATAACACAGGAAGTCTAATTTAATCTATACTTAGATTCTTAACACATAGCACACTATTCTGATATTAGCTTTAATTAGAGTCTAAGAAAGTTTGGCTTTCAATTAGCCACAGGTTTTTTTTTTTTTTTTTTTTTAAAGCACTTCACCCTGAGGACAAATGTGTAAATCTCACAGAAACCAATTTCCTGTTAGATGTCTACTTAACAAACAATAACCATTAAAAGAAATAGTCTGGAGTTAGCATGTCCTCAAGTCAAATATTTACATCAGTTTTGCCCAAATTATAATTGCTCTTTGAGTCTCTTTTCCATTTCATGGAAACAGCACCTAAATATCCTGCTTTATAAAATGCAATGCATTTTAACTCCACTTCCCTTTTTAAATGCTTTACCTTTATGCTAAAGTTATGATATCTGAAATTAAAGGATTTAACACACTTGATATTGGAAAAAAATAGATACTGTTTTTATTAATATAAAAACCGTCTGTTCATAAGCATCACCCATCACATGAAAGCATCAGTTGCTTTCAGTATTGGAGGTTTGCTTATCAACACAGGAAAGGCTGCTGAGATGATCTGCAGGGTTCCGTTGTTTGTGTTCCATGGAAATGTTAGAACAATAAGAAGGACAAGAACAAGGGCAGTGACAGGTTTTCCATCAACCCTGAATTAAATAAAAAATCCAGGGAACCAGATTCCGACCCATTCCCCAAACATTCTGCTAGATGGAGGGAAGATTTACAGTGAACAGCTGTGAGAGATTGGGTCATTTTCCGTGGAGCTGGGCAAGCCACACCAGAACAACTGTCTTACATGGATTGGGTCAAACCACCAACAGTCCTAAAACAAGAATATCCTATTTGAAAAGGAGAGAAGTGAATTCTTACCTCCCTTTACTTTGCCCCTCCACCTGACATTTGTACCTGGCCACTCCTTCACCTCCCCATCACCTCATCTTCCCCCTACCCCCACTATAATAAACCTCTGACTTTTGTCCCTCTGGCAAAAGTTTATACTTTACAGGTGTGAACATATTGTCAATGTCCTACCCTCCTCTCCCCTTATCCCCTGGCCCCCAGTCTAGTAGACAAAGAAAATTTAAACAATGGGTAACAAACATTTGCATCTCCACCATGCATGCTTTAGATGTCAGGAAAATGACTGAATGCCAGCATTTGTCTTCCTCTGCACATAGAGTTGACATTTCTTTAGGTCAAGGTAACTCAGGGAATTGAAAGATAAAAACCTACACATGAAAACCAGAAGCTTATGAATAAGAATAATTATATTTTTCGCTCATTATCATTTATCATTAGGAAAGCAAAACCACAATGAAATACCACCTCATGCCCATGGCATATATCAAATAACAAGTATTGGTGAGAATATAGAGGAAAAGGAACCGTTGATGGGAATGTAGACTAATCTAGCCCGTATGGAAACAATATGGATATTTATCAAAATATTAAAAATAGATTTGCCATATGATCCAGAAATTCCACTCCTAGTATCTATTCAAATGCAAAACATTAATTCATAGGGATAATGTTCATTGCAGCACTATTTACAATAGGCAAGTTATGGAAACAACTTAAGCACCCAATGAGAGATGAATGAAATAAAAAGATGTATATATACACAATGGAGTACTACTCATCTGTCAAAAATATGAAAATTTTGCCTTTGCAACAACATAGCTGAAACTGGAATTATGGTAACTAAGTCAAAAGGGGAGGGCCTCCCTGGTGACGCAAGGGTTTAAGACGCAAGCTATAAAGCTATCCGCAGCCAATGCAGCACGAGTTCGATCCCCAGCCAGGGAGATATCCATATGGTGCAGCAGACCTCTCTAGGCTTGCCCACTGCTCCCCTCAGCAGTGTATTTCAGTCGATCTGCCTGTTCTTCTCTCCACTCTGTCTCCGGTGAATCTTCTCACCCTCCACACCTCTGGCCTGTACCCCAGCTCTTGTATGCACAAATAAATCTTTAAAAAAAAAAGTCAAAAGGGAAAATACCAATACCAGTTGACCTCATTTATATGTGGAACATAAAGAAACAAAACAATGGAACAGACAAAATAAACCCTAGAAATCTCACTGAAAAATTGAGACTAAAGAGGGGGAGGAAAGGGTAGAGAGGCAAAGAGGGGAGGGGATCCAGTAGACTAGCATGCAGGACATGGGTGCTTTGGTAGTGGGTATGGTGTGGTAACATACATCTGAAGAGATGTGAGCGTATACACTTAAATCATATATTGTGTTGTAAACCAACATTACCTCAATAAAAAGTACAAGGTTTTTTAAAAAAGGAGCAATTATATTTTGACACCAATGACTCACTGTTCCTTTTCTTCCTGCACAGGTATGCTAGTAAGCTATTCTGTAAAAAGGTCTATACACTGACTCCAACTTGTGATTCAGAACGTACTCATAGAGTAAAATTTGTTGGACTCTTTTCCAGGTTCGAATCCTTACTTCGATTATCTAATAAACTGTCTAGCTATCATTGAGACTTTTATTTCTGTCTACACAAAGAAACAAAAGTAAGAGAAAATGAATAATTCATCGCTAGGCCCTGTCATTTTGTCTTATTTCTTTTCAGTTTCAGGAAAACCTGAATTTACTAGAATTCAAGATATATTTTTTTATATTTTAATGTTTTGAACTTAGGATATTTCACACAATTGATATGGTAATGTAGCTTCTTTTCCACTTTCCCAACATATTAAATTGATGGTATTTTAGATTCAAGGAAATATGTTTAGTTGCTGCCCAGAAAAAAAAAAAAGAAATCACAGTTTTAAAGACCCTCTTCGCGTTTTCCAGTTATGATACTGCCCAGGAACATCTTCTTGGCAAAGGGGAAGACCTTATTCTGGACTGGACTGTAGATAAGTTAGAAGCCTTGGGGATACTCAACTTCAGGCCCCCATACATACTGTACTCACGGGTCAACAATGAACTGCTGTACAATGTCTTTCCTAGTGGGAAAAGCAAGAGCTGTAACCATGCCTCATTCACATGCTACAAAACCTGTCCTATAATTAGGATGCCAGATGCTGCTCCTCTAGAGAGGAAGAAAGTGGAATAAGAAATGAGTCTGGGGCCTCCCCGGTGGCGCAGCAGTTGAGCGCTGGGTTGCGAAGCTGCCCGCGGCCTCTGCGGCGCCGGTTCGATCCCCGGCTGTTCCCTGGCCACTGGAGGAGGGTCCGACATGGCGCGCAGACCTCTCCTGCCGCCCGCTGCTCCCCTCAGCAGTGTACTTTGGTCCTTCTGCCTGCTCTGCTCCCCGCTCTGGCTCTTGTGAATTCTCTCACCCTCCCGCGCTTCTGACTGTACCCAGTGCATGTATAAACAAAACAAACAAACAAGCAAATAAATAAATAAAACATGCCTCTATAAAAAAAAATAAATGTAAAAAAATAAAAAAAGAAATGAGTCTGTAGGTCCTTACATTGGGTGGAGTGGGAACTACTGTCTTTGGAGGTTGGTGAGTGGGGATGAGTGTGAAAGGGAGAGGAGAAAAAGATAGCAGTCACCTAGATAAAATGAACCAAAAAATGCAATTCTGCAGAAGATAATGAAAACACATGGCAAGTACAATCCTTTAATGGGCCTTTGTGGGAAAGGAATGATGAAAGGGTTGACTGTTAGGCCTCCAGCACCACTGACCTGCATGCCACCCACAGCCTCTGCCTCTAGTCTTTTTTAAAGATTTAGTTATGCATACAAGAACTGGGATACAGGCCAGAGGTGTGTGGGGGGTGAGAGGATTCACCAGAGATAGAGTAGGGAACAAAACAGGCAGGTTGACTGAAATACACTGCCGAGGAGAGCAGTGGGCGAGACAGGAGAGGTCTGCTGTGCTATGTGGGTTGCTCCCTGGCCGGGGATCGAACTCGTGCTGCAGTGGCTGCAGATAGCTTCATAGGTTGCATCTTAACCCCTTGCGCCACCAGGGAGGCCTGCCTCTAGTCTTTTGGTAAAGCTTTTTACCCGACTGCTGTTCTCTTAGCATCTCAGTCCTCATTCCAGTCGATTTTCAGGGTAATTACTTTTAAAACAGACAAAAAGATTTTTATAGTTAGAAGCATCTAATTGCCACGATATATATGTCATGTGATTTTTCATAACCTTCAAGGTAAATGGCGTTTAGGGCATCAGTAATTACCTAGCAAAATGATCTCCCAGTTGGCATATTTGGAATGCAGTTCTCTCTTGAGCTCTGGACAAGAGTACCCCCCATTATTCACTCCTTTTTTTTTTTTTTTTTTAGGTATCTCAGCTTTAAGATTTCTAGAACTCTTGGATTTTCTCCAAAATTTATCTTGGTTCCAATAGTTCCTACTTCTATAAAGGCATTTCCATTTCCGCAAATTGCTAGTGACAATCTATTTTTTAAGTTCTGTCCATTTTTGCCTTCTAAATATTTTCAAATCCATCTTCTTTTCAACATTTCTACTGCTTCTAACCTAATAAAAGTCACTTGTATCTCTTGCCTGGACTACTGCAATGGACTTTGGCACTGGTTTCTACATCCTTGCTTGCTCCCTCTCCAATCTAATCTTCACATAGAAGCCCGAGGTATTTTCTAAAGAGCTAATTATGTCAGCCCTATTTTTATTGATCTTAATGATTATGATTGTCTTTATATAATATCTTTCCTTCTCACTGTGGCCTACACTACTTCATATAAGCCAGCCCCCATTTACTTTTTTCCTGCTTGTTCAATGTTCTCAAACACTCTAAGCATGCTGCTCAAACGTTCTCTCTACGAGGATATAAGGATTTAGTCTCTAACCCTCGAAAACCTTTTCTTTAGTATTTGCTTAGTATATTAGTCAGGATAGTGAGACTTTGCTGTCCAACAAAGCTCCAAATCTCATAGGATTAGCATAACTTATGAAGAGCTTGAAGGTTCAAGTAACTCTCCTCCATTCTGTGACTCAGGGATCCAGGCTCCATCCACCTCATGATCTCAGCATGTAGTTTTAGATGTAGTCATAATAAGGATCCAGAAGTTAACTGCATCAAATTTATAGTCACTGGCCAGAATCAGTCATGTGGCCTCATCTCAACCACAAGGCAGACTGGCCAATATGGTGAGCACATAGAATCTTTGATGAGCACAAAATGTCATTTATTCAGAGAGCTGGGCAGAAGATTAATTAAGTGAGGACTACTGGAGTGATGTGGTAGCATGGAAATAGGAGCTGTCTGTCCAAACCTGTCATTATTGCCCTTTCAGCTGAAGAAAGGGATTCTACACTTGCCAAACACTCTGTCATCCTCCCTTTGGGTGTCTCACTCTAATTTAAGAATAAAAATGGTCCCTAAAATGCTACCATGATACAGGCTGCTTATAACAAGATGCCAGAGAATTTCGATGTGCTCCTGGCATAGTCTGCAGATAGAACACATTATGTGCTGCATACATATGTGAGCCACCACTTTTAAGGGTAGTAGATACTGTTGAGATGGATGTAACCCAAATTTGTTTAGAGGCATTACTGATTTCATGGTAGGATTTTGCTATTACATATTTTCGCAATCTATGAATACTAAAATTATAACCACTCTCAGGTGGAAGTTGTGAAAGTCTTTAATGACAAAAGGTAGAAATACTGATGTAGTAAAGGGACCCTAAAAGTGAATGCAGGAATTTTGGCTAAATGCAAAGGAGAAGGTTTGCAATGCATAGTTCCTGACAAGTAAAATGGTGGAGGAGATGTACACACATGAAAAGAGAATTCGATTGGCTATCAATGGGGGAACTGAATAAGTGCAGGCCTAAAGTAGAAGTAGTCAAAGACTACTTACCACATGGGTGACTGGGTAGTTCAAAGCAAGTTCCTAGAGAAGCAGAAATGGCCTACAAGTGAATGAGGGACTTTGCCTAGGAAGAGGCATCAGTCCAGCAGGCACATGAATGGGCAAGTTAGCAGCTCCATCTCTTGCCCACACCTCTCAGTCCCACACTGGGGACTTAACCAGCTTCCAGATCATTCTAAAGTTGGATTTGCCACATTGATGGACCTGTAGGGTATTATGCTACATGACAAAATTTTAAGATAGAAAGACACTGTCATGCTTTCACTCACGTAGCGGATAAAGAAATAAAACAGTCAAACAAACAAAAACAAATCCTTAGACTCTAGTGATTGCCACAGAGGAAGGGGTTGGAACAATGGACAAATCAGGTAAAGGGGGTCAACTGTATGATGTGGATGGAAACTAGACTTCTGGGTGGAATCATAATGTAAGTGTGTATAGATGTCAATCTATAAAGCTATATACCTGAAGCCTATATAATGTTATAAACCAATGTTATTCAATAAACACTAAAAATAAGGTAATGGTTGCCAAAAAATAGACCCATAGAGACAATGCCTTATGCACTCAGAGAAAATCACCTTTTCTCATTTTCTTCTTTCTATTCCAAGCCTGATTTCCCAAGTATCTTCCTCATGAAAGGCAAAAGATCTTGGGAAATAAAAAGACAATGCAGGCAATCTTTTCTTTCTAAGAGGCAGATATAGTGAGATGCATAATTTCATCTTTCATATCCCTCCAGGATGAAATGTGATTTAACTTAAAAGTTGTTTTATAGATTCCTTTGGTTTGTTTTACTGACAAAATAATTAAGTTGGGTCTCATTAAAAATGCATAAATTGCTCACAGAGGATGAATAAATCAGTGCTGAGCTGAAGGGGGTGAAAAAAACTTGTTCAAAGTCTGCAGGGTTAAGAGCAATTAAAAGTCGATAGTGGACATTGAACAGCATCCTCACCTCACCCAAAACACATGCATGCCATTGTCAGTCACATGTCAACTAGCTCACCCAGGGAGGGCTGAGCTGGGGACAGGCAGTGACAGGTCATGGGACAGTTGGGAGGCACTTTCTTTTTTTTTTTTTTTTAAGATATATTTATTTATTTATACAAGCACTGGGTACAGTCAGAAGCGCAGGAGGGTGAGAGAATTCACCAGAGCCAGAGCAGGGAGCAGAACAGGCAGAAGGACTGAAGTACACTGCTGAGGGGAGCAGCAGGACACAGGAGAGGTCTGCTCTCCATGCAAGACCCTCGCCCAGTGGCCGGGGACCGAACTGGCACTGCAGAGGCTGTGGGCAGCTTCGCAGCCCAGCGCTCAACCGCTGCGCCACCAGGGAAGGCCCGGGAGGCACTTTCTCATGGTCAAATGGGCCAGACACCTGGTTTAGTGCAAAGAGCATGGGACCAGATTTGTGAAATGGAGTGAGAAAAACCATTATTTTAGTAGCTGCCCCCAGAGTTTCCTTAGCGAAGGGATAAATGCTGATCAGCACCTGGAATAAAGGGAAATAGACAAGGATTAAGGAGAAGGAGGAGGAGGAAAGGGGACAAGACCATGAGAAACTGAGACTAAGAAGGTAGCAGGTGGGTGCATATGGTGTCAGAAAGGGACAAAGGGACTTAAATACAAATATTCACTTAAAATATGTATAACCTTATGATACAATGTCCTCCCAGGTTACTTTAAAATTGTTAGGAAAACTAAACATATGGGAACCACTGATTGGGAGTGCAGGCCTGAAGAAGGGGCTGTTGAGTATTCAGTTCAACACCAAGGGGAGAAGGTAAAAGAAAGGCCACAGAAAGAGAAGAGAATGAGAACTTAGTACATTCTGGAAATCAGAACCAGAGATGATTGGGAGAAATATTAAGTTCCGTAAGGACACAGAAATTGGGGTGCTGGCAGGAAGGAGCTTTCTATATCATATGGGATGGGGGTTCAAGTTGATCTCACCTAGATCTTAAAGAGCATGGTAAGCCAAGCCAAGCGGACATCTGGTTCATACACACCACCAACCTGCTGTTGACCACAGGCAAGGAAGTTACTCTCTCTGAGCCTTAGTTCCTGTCTCTATAAAATGAGCAAATCACCCAGGTAATCACCAAGTCTCATGTGCATCTCTAAAACTCTTACTTTGGATTCCATCCCTCCTTCAATTTTCTGAAGTCAAGGGGATGAGTCACCCTAATGAGGGCCCTTCCTCCCAGCTGAGAGTCTAGCCATAAAACATAAGTGATCTCACAGCACATAATTGTTAAGTGGGGCTGATCCCCTCTCTTCTCAGAAATGGAAACTTATTTACCCATCTGTTTGGGCTGAGTTCCTTTCTCAGACATATTTTGGGTTGAACCGTCTTACATTTCTAAAGAAATAACTGAGCTGACTCATCTCTATTATTTCTCCTTTGATTACATTAATATAAAAACCAGGTTTTCAAAAAGTCTCTATATGTTCCAAACTTCTTTTTGCAAAATAGGAAGGAATTTCAAGAAAGACCCAGCTGTTTATTGGGCATTACTGCATGGACTATGTGAAAAAAATTCTATCAGGGAAATTTTTTTCTTTGTTAGATGGGTGTCTCCCAACAACGCCATCTCTGTGTGCCACCAAATAGCTCATTTTTTTTTTAAAGATTTCTTTATTCAGGGGCTTCCCTGGTGGTGCAAGGGGTTAAGACATAAACTATGAAGCTGTTTGCAGGCTCTGCAGCATGAGTTCGATCCCTGGCCTGCGAGGAAGCAACCCACATGGCGCAGCAGACCTCTCCTGACTCGCCCACTGCTCCCCTCAGCAGTGTGTTTCAGTCAATCTGCCTGTTCTGTTCCCCATTCTGTCTCTGGGGAATCCTCAGCACCCCCCCCCCACACACACACACCTCTGGCCTGTACCCTGGCTCTTGTATGTATAAAATAAATAAATCTTTGAAAAAAATATTTATTTATTCATACATACAAGAACCGGGGTACAGGCCAGATGTGTGGGAGTGTGAGAGGATTCACCAGAGACAGTGGAAAACAGAATAGGCAGACTGACTGGGACACTTGGGAGGCACTTTCTCATGGGGAGCAGCAGGCGAGGGGAGCAGCAGGTGAGACAGGAGTGGTCTGCCATGCAAATGGCTCATTATTAAGTCTCCAGCCACTACAGTCCTCTAGTTCCTATCTCATGGAATGGCAATACTGCTCTTCCAGTTGCCCAAAATTCTGCCTCTTCTCTTACCTGAAGAATCTATTCCATTACCAAGTCCTACTGACTAACCCATAAATATCTGTCACTACTGTCCACTCTTCTCGAACCGCTGCCACCACACTGTCCAGGCCACTCTAATTTCTTGCTTCAGTTACTGGGACAATTTTATAATTTGTTGGGCTTCTTTCAATTTGTCTGCTCTCCAATATGTGAGATCAGAAAAGCGTCGTCAGGCTGTGAATGCATTCGAGTCCTCGTCACCTTGCTTCAAATCCTTTCTGGCTCTCAATTCCCCTCAGATGGGAGAAGGAATGAAATATTCACATACTTTACAACTCCTCCCCTCCATGAACTCACACAGCCGCTCTACCAAGCTCATGTGTTAATCTCTCTCTCATGCTCTCATCTAGTCACAGGAAATTTTTTTATTTCATTTGTGTCTCCTGGTCTCTCCTTCATATCCATCATCAACAGCACTCTGACTACTCATCCCCAACTCCCTAACTAATATCCATTCAGTTTTTAGGACTTAGGTGTTACCTAAGTCATCCTAGGACCTCCAATATGATGGAGGGGCTCTTGTGCATTACCTAGCACCTGGTCCTTATCCCATTTTAGTTCTTATTCTCTCTATTAAGCCATTTTATTTGCCTGCATGAGGACTTCTACAAGGAAGTGAGCACTCCTTGTAGCACACCAGGGCTCCTGGGAGCAGGCACCATTCAACACAGGGCCTCCTGGGGGCAGGAACATTACCCCAGGGCCTCCTGGGAGAATCCACCTCGGTCCTTTGTTGGATCAATTGGCACTCTGTACACCTCCTTCCCCAAGGAAATGAGAGACACTAAGAAGTATTGTTTTGTTTGATGAATAAAAAAGTATTGTACATCAAAATTATTTCTTAAAATCTCAAACTATTTCAACCTTTATCCACTTCACTCCCCAAGCAATCCTTTGTAGTAGGCTGAGCCTGTAATGATATAGTGATTCACCCCAGTCAAAAAGATTCAGAGCTCCTCATATGCACTTTTAGAAGAATCTATTTGCTTTGGCAATCTTCTAGTTCAGCAGAGAACTTCAGTTCTAGTATATGCAAGTATAATTTCTAAAAACAACAACAACAACAAAAAACCAGGGAACTAAAGGATTAGGGATAAATAATAGATGGTATATTAGATAAAAATTTGAATGAAATATTGAAAGAATCTGAGAACTTAAAGTTCTCTTTTCTTGTGGCCAAGTTTTGGAAGCATAAAGAAAGGTATTTTGAACAATCAAGGCAGCATACTAATAATGTCACTATATATGGTATTCTGTTGAAATAACTAGAGGTGCAGGAAAATTTTACTCAGGTATGTTTCCCAGAACTTATTCATGCTTGCCTCTCTTAAAACAAGAACATAGAAATTAGGGCCTCCCCCATGGTGTAGCGGGTTGAGCGCAGCACTGTGAAACTGTCCACAGCCTCTGCAGCATGGGTTCAATTCCCGGACGGCCAGGGAGATACCCACATGGTGCGGCAGACCTCTCCTGTCTCACCTGCTGTTCCCCTCAGCA
Organism: Talpa occidentalis; assembly: GCF_014898055.3. NCBI lineage: Eukaryota > Metazoa > Chordata > Mammalia > Eulipotyphla > Talpidae > Talpa > Talpa occidentalis. Next base: position 85,769,091 of record NW_023605305.1, read on the forward strand.
GTGTTTTCAGTCCATCTGCCTGTTCTGCTCCCTGCTCTGTCTCTGGTGAATCCTCTCACCCTCCTGTGCCTCTGACTGTACCCCAGCTCTTGTATAAATAAAAATAAACTTTAAAAAAACATAGAAATTAATTTTGTTTATAATTAACAGCTGCCATGAGACATGAAAACACAATATTTTCATTTATCTCATGGCTTTTGATAGTGGACTCCTCAAACCTCAGAGTGACTGCATTTTTGAGACTGGCGTATTATTAGTGGAGTATTTCTGAAGCTCCCTGCCCAGGACATAGGATTACATGTTCTTAGCTCTGCTCCAGAGGCTTTCTGATGGGGTACTTGAACAGGATGTCCTCCATCTCTCAGTAAAGGCTCTGGCAGTGGACCCAGGATGGAGCTCCCAAACCACCAGTTGGGAGCATGATTTCAAGAGATTGCTGACCTTTCAATGATATTTCATGTAAAATTTCACTTCTGAGATACTGTTTTTTACTTATCCCTAATGTTTCAGTTCCCTGTCTTCATAGAAATGATATTTGCATATACGAGAACAGAAGTTGTCCGGTAAATTAGAAAATTGCAGAAGTAAATTTGCTTATGGAAGATTCATTGTCAAAATATGGCTTGGAGGGCATAATTGTGGATAATTCTAAATTTTTATGTATTTTATAGATGAATCTGATTTCCCTTTTTCTCTGGAATCATAAATCAAGAGAGGTCAGGTGATTTGCTTAAGGTCACAAAGTTAACAGTTTTCTAATGCTTGGCTTTTGATTTTTGTAGCTCAAGTGATGCTTTTATATTTATGCCTATAAATTTAGACATCTGTGATGGCCACAGCTGATTTATTTAAAAATAAACCTCTTATTTTGGAATAATTTAAGGCATTCAGAAAAGTTGCAAAGGTAGTATAGAAGCACAGAGAATTCCTTTGCTTGAGTCTCCCAGTCTTACAGAACTACGATATACTTGCTAAATTGGTACCATACAATCAGCTAACCTACAGACTTTATTCAGGTCTCACCTGGGCATTTTAACTTAGAGATCCCCACAGCCACAGTGACATTTGGTCTCTGGTACCAGGAGATTCAATGGGGCAGATTTGTTTGTGGATTATTCATTTATATTGGCATCAGTGATTCCTGTACTTAAAAGCAGGTTGTTCTTTACTTCATTTCCTTTATTCCTTATAATTTCCTTTCTCTTTCTCAGATGATGTCACCCACACCACCTGCAGCTCTCTCTTACACCCTGAGTTGCTAAGGGCGGCAGGCGCCTGGGGTCTTGACAATAGTCAATCACAGCCATCTTGCCTTTGTGGAAGCTGCTTTGAGTCAGATGGATGCCAACCAGTCTCTCACGGCTGTGTTGAGATTTTAGGTGACAATTAAACAGACTGACTCAACCACTCAGTGAATTCAGAAAAAACAAGAGATCATCTGCTGTTGGTGACAACTGCAGCCCCCACTGCAGCCTTATGTCTGATTACTCTTGCTCATCAATCAGAGACAGACAAATGGACTTCAGAACCAATCCCACATTTCACCACACATGACCTGAGCTCAAACAGTTCCCTTCCTGATCCTTTAAAACTCCCCTGTGCCTTGACCCTGATGGAATGTACTTTGTGACTGTCATGGCCCCAGGTCACAATTCTTCTTTTTATTTAGTTTTTTAATTTTTTAAAAAGATTTATTTATTTATTTATACAAGCACTGGGTACAGTCAGAAGCTAGGGAGGATGAGAGAATTCCCCAGAGACAGAGTGGGAAACAGAACAGGCAGACTGATGAAATACACTGTTGAGGGGAGCAGCGGGTGCGGCAGGAGAGGTATGCGTGCCATGTGGGACCCTCGCTGGCGCCCGGAGATCGAACTGGCGCTGCAGAGGCTGTGGGCAGCTTTGCAGCCCAGCGCTCAACTGCTGCGCCACCAGGGGAGGCCCACAATTCTTCTTTTTTAAAAAAAGTCTTTTTATTTTATTATATGATGGTTTGATTAGTTCTTGGTTGGCATCTCATTTGAAAGTCTGAAAGGGCTCTTCAGTTTTTATAAGACTCACTAAACTGCAAGCAAGGAGATTTCTTGGCAGACACCATGATGGCACCCAGTCTTTCCTTACAGCAATACACACATTTTATCTTTCCTTTACAGCAATACAAAAAGATCCACATATGGCTTTCTGAACCACAAGGACCACTGTTGGCAATTTCCTACAATACAGAAAATTTATTAATATTTGATGAGGGTGGTAAATAAGACTGAAAAAGAAGCTATGACTGTTGTCCTAAGACAAGACCAGAGATGGGACAAATGAGAAAAGAGGCAAAAAAAGGCAGGAGAAAGAAGAGAAAAAGCAGGTTTCACCACATAAAGATTCCTCTGGCTTCAATGGCCACAGCCCATGGCGATCTGGAGAGGAAGCACAGCAACAAGTCCATCAGCCTCCACCAGCTTGGAGGAGGTGACAGTGATGTCCCCTGGGGGGACTTTTTCATGAAGTGGGGGCTCACATGCTTCTAGGAATCGAACTAGTTAGAAGACTTAGTACCCAACTCTGCCTTCTTCATTAACTCTTCAGCCTCCACAGAGATCCTGGATGTTTAGAGAAACCCTGGACCTTGCTTTGTCTATTCCTGTCTTATTGCAGTCTGACTGAAGATGTTGAGACAGAGACATTGATATCTCCTGCTGCCCAAGGGGGTGCGAACCTCCTTAAACATATTTTGGGTGCTGCAGGGGTTTTGTTATGTGATTTAGAAAACAAAATTGGCATTCTCTCTGGCATACTTTGTTGGACTTATTATTCTGATATAGAAAATTGATATAAAAGCAAATGAACACTGGTAGATAGTTACAGTCAGCCTTCCTCCCACCCCCTAATCACTTCATTCTGTCCTTTCATGAGCAAGGCAAGGAGATAACACCCTATCTGGTAAGTGGAAAATTTATTTCTAATTTTCTCATTTTTTAAGAGCCATGCATACAGGGGCAGTGGGACATCTTAGAATATGATGGTCTCTTCGCAAGTGCTTTATAATCCAGGCTACAGATATTGCATTTAGGGCACCCTACCCCTTTCCTTTGAACCATGAGAAATTCAAATGGCCTTATTGCTCGGCAAGGTGGGGAGGGGACTGGTTGAGTAGAGCACTTTGTAGAGAGCAGAATGCAGACATGGGTTCTGGAGTCCGAAGCACCATGACAGGAAACATACTGAGAAGAGGTAAGTTTGAGTTAAATCTGTTGTACCCTTATGCTATATTCTGTGGCTCTGAGACTTGTCCTACATGGCCTTGGAAGAGTTTTAAGCAGAGGAGAATCCTATGATTTATCTGCATGCTGCCAAAAAACCCAGGTTCCTGAATTATCTAATGGATTAAAAAGCCCTTAGAGATGAGATTCAGACAGTGCATGTTGGCATGAGAATAGCAAGTCAACAAATGATATATACCTGGCAGCCAGAGTCGTGTAGATATGTGGCCTTCTAAGTCGGCCTGGACAGACTGCTCAATACATAGCAGTGAGATCAATGTTAATCCATAGAAAAACAACACATTTTGTACTATATACTGCACATACACACAAAAACAATTCCAGGCACATTACAAACCTCCCTCCCGTGTGGGAGGATTTGTAAGAAAATATAGGAGGAGATCCTTTTAATCTTGAGGTAGGGAAGGAATTCAAGTTACTGACTCAATAATAAGAGTAAAAATGGGTAAATATGACTCTCTTAAAATTTCTGTGCCCTCAAGATTGTGGGAAGATGTATCACAGACTGGAAGGAAATGTTTATAATATTATTACATATACAAATTCAAAAAGGAAAAGATACACAATCCAATAGAAAATTAGAAATGATAAGGACAGTTTATTCACAGAAGAAAGCCAAATAGCTCTAAATCATAGAGAAACATTTTCCCCTTTACTAGTAATCAGGATAATGCACATTAAAACAGCAATGAGATGATACCGTCCTCCACCAACAGATTGGCAAAAAATAAGAAATCCAATTATGTTGACATTTGGCAAAGAAGAGATACAATGGGGACTTTCATATACAAATTGTTATGACCACTTTGGAAAGCAATTTAATTTTATCAAGCCAGCTGAGGCACACTTACCCTCGGACTCAACAATTCTACTTCAGGGGAGGAGCTCTGGAAAGACTTGCACATCTGTGCACAAGGAGATATGTTCAGAAATGTTTGATGCATCATTTAGTAAAAGTTAAAATCTGGAGACAACTGGAATATCCATCAAACATACGATGAAAAAGATATATTATAGCTTATCTGTAAGATGACAACTATTTTGTGTCATAAACACTGGTTAAACATGGCTTAAAACCATATTACATATTTTTTATGGGTTTATATATGCTTACAGCATAAAAAAATACATGGGAATAACAAGAAAGTTAGGTGATAGCTATGTTTAGAAAGAAGAGAAGGAAAAAAATTGGAAAAGGATACACAATAAACTTCAGTGCTACCACTAACTTAAAAATACTCTATAGCATGAATGACATATTGTTAAAGTTTGATAAGCAGGGTGGAGGATCATGCCTAATGTGTCTCTGGGATGGAATATATGTGTGCTTTCAATTGTCAGCTCCTTTGGTATAATTCAGTCCCTCTTTCATGTTTTCCTTTCTCCTTATGGAAAAGGTTCTAGATACCAGAATTATCTTCCCTGTCAAAAGCTCAACTCCTCCCTGAAATTGGGACAGTTTGTTCCAAAGCACAGCGTTTTTGGGGTGTGCTGCTGTCTTAGGGCTTTATTGGTCAGGAGGGGCCTCCCTGGTGGTGCAGGGTTTGAAGACAGCACTATCAAGCTATCGCCAGCCACTGCAGCACGAGGTCAATCCCTGGCCAGGGAGCAACCCACATGGCACAGCAGACCTCTCTTGCCTTGCCCGCTGCTCCCCTCAGCAGTGTATTTCAGTCAGTCTGCCTGTTCTGTTCCCTACTGTCTCTGGTGAATCCTCTTACTTCCCGCCCCACCCCACCATGTACCTTGGGCTTACACCCCGGTTCTTGTATGCATAAACAAATAAATCTTGAAAAAAAATAAATTGGTCAGGAATGTATTAGGCACTAAGCATTAACTTATTTAATCCTCACCAGTGCCCTGGGAGCTAGGAACTACTGTTATTTCTGTATCACAAAGAGGAAAACAGGGTTCGAAGAGGTTGAGTATATTTCGAAAGATCCCACAGTTCACAGGGGCAGAGTCCAGATTGGAACCCACATCTCTCTGACTTCAGATCCTGGGCTCATGTCTTCAGACACTTAATGAGCTCTTTTGATGGCCAGTTTCATGCCCTGCCCCACATCCTACTAAAACTTTTAGGAAGGGTCTCTGGTATGTGTCTAAGATAAGTCACTGGGGATAAGTAAGGTGAGATGCAGGGTTTGGAATGGAAAAACAGGGTGGGTTTACCCTGTGTTTGGTGGGTTCTCAGGTAGGGAGGGTCATATAGGGCAGGGCTGATGTAAAGGAGAAAGCAAATAAGGGACTAATTGCTCAGTGAGACTTGGTCTCAGTGCTAGCGAAATAAGAGGGGCTTTTTAGAGCTTTTACTATTTGTGGTTTTGCTTCTTCAGGACACCATGTAGTGAAACTTTGGCCAGCAAGCGTAGGTACATTGATGTCCCTATTTTTACATCTCTCTGATCTAAACAGAGTCTAGCATCCATTACCTGCATTCTCATGGCCTGTTTACTATTTCCCTTCTAGAGAGCTCCCTGAGGACACAGACTTTGTGTGCTTTAAGATCTGCCACAGTGCAGGCACATAGCAGGAACCCACTGTTTGTTAAGTAAACAGATAAATAATATAGGGGAACCAAATTAAGGCATCAGGGGAAAAATAATAACAATAAAAAACATAACAAAACAAAAATAAATGGGCAACTCTGAATCACAGATGTTCTGTGGGGGAGAGGGAGGGAGAGGGGTCAGGAAGAGGAAGGGACAAGCACCAGGGACTGTGGTGATGGTGCACAGGTGACTTGGTGGTGGGAATTCTTTGGGGCATACGCCTGAGAAAAGAAAGCAAACAATGTAAAAAAATAAACAATGATGTAAAATATATACAAATAGTTAAAAAATGAGAAAAGATAGAAAATAAAACAAAAACAGCATACAGAAAACTAATCAAACAAATAAATAAATGTGTAAATTCAATAGGATCCAGGTTCAGCAGAGTCCTTTGAATTGGGACTGATCGCCCAGCACAATAAATATCAAATTAGCCTAATTGGCCATTGTGTCTTGAGGGCAAAGGCCAATGAATTATTTTCTTTGCACACCTTGCACCAGCATGGTGCTCACAGCAGTGCTTGCTGAATAGCTGCTGAGTTGAATTGAGATCAGTTATCAAAACAGGGGGTTGTAACAATGGCATGGAATCGTGTGGGGGTAAATTGGAGATGAGGCCATTCTCTAATTGGAGAATGACCCCAAACATTGAATAAAAACAATATCCTCCGCATCAAAATAAATTTAGTGATCAAATTCAGGAACTGAATTTAAGCCAATTTGACTTAATGGAGTCCATGCCTATGGCCCAGAAAACTTCTGAAGGGCTTTTTAAGTGCCACAGGGGGACTTTCACTCTGAGACATGGCCGTCCCCTCCTGCAGAAGGACAGCTGCCAAGAACTATCTGCATCAGCAGAGTGCCAGCCTCCTGAACCTTGCCAAGAGGGTCAGCACCATTCCCATTTTGCTGCTAATTGAAGTGTATGCTTATATTGTTGTAAAGTGGATTCCCCCCAATAAATTCTTATGGTGGTTGTATGCATTTGAGTTGAATTGTAAGCAAAACCTTCTTGACATAAGCAAAAGGTCAGTGCTAGAAATGCAAACTCTGATATGACAATTTCTCCTTGAGGAAAGATTCTAGCTGTCCTGTAGCAACTCCCAAGGCAGTGGCCATCTTATACGGCCACTCTGAATACACTTGAGTTGCAACTTCTAAGCTAATTGTTTTCTGTTGGCCAATCGAGGTGACATAATACAAACTCTTATTTCCCATAGGAGTGATGTTATGAGTTAGTATTACCTATTGGAAACTTTGTACATGTGGACAGTGGGTATCTGGGAAGCCATTCCAGAATGAAGCTGGGGGGTCACTAAGGACAAATTCTTCACCTGTCTCATTTAATTTGGGACAAAGATCTTTAGACTGGTTCAAAATCAGTTGTTTTAAGAAACTTTAAAGTAAATAATTACTTTGAGAACTGATGATGATGCATTTATAATAGGAAGATAGAATCAGTCAGTTCCATTTTTATTCTCTGTGAAGAATCAATAACTAACTATATATAGCAAGAATAGTTTCTACTAACACTAACCACTAGCCAATTCTTTACTACGTAACTCATTTTTTCTCTCATAAAAGCTCCATTTTTGTCTCTTCTGAGGACATTTGGCTTCTCTATCTAAATCTGTATACCTCAAACTGCAATTATTTGATCCCAAATGCATGCAACTTGCCTAAAAATTCCCCTCTGAATTTTTAGGGTGATGTTTATCATTAAAAACAGCAACATTAATATAAGAGGGAAAATGAAAAGGAAAGTCATGAAAATAAAGGGAAAACTAACCCCCAAATATGTGCTTTTGCAAACATTTATTAAGAAGCAAAAAAAAAAAAAAAATCACTGAATGTGAAGACTACATTGTTATTTTTTCCCCCTCACTTTCCTTAAAGAGGCTTTCCAAAAATTTGAGTGCAATGAAGTTTGAAATGAAAATGCTGCCATCCTTTCCCAGCGAGTATCTCTCTAACAAGCCTCTTAAACACTCTTCTTTGCTCCAGGGTTCTTTGAACTGAATTCAAATTATAGTCAACTCTCTTAAACTTTTCTTATGAGTCAATGGGCCTTAAAACCTTTACAAAGTGGGCCTCCCCAGTGGTGTAGCGGGTTGAGTACAGCGCTGTGAATCTGTCTGCAGCTTCTTGCAGCATAGGTTTGATTTCTGGCCGGCCTGGCAGATACCCACATGGCGCAGCAGACCTCTCCTGTCACGCCCGCTGCTCCCCTCAGCAGTGCTTTTGGTCAATCTGCCTGTTCTGCTCCCCACTCTGTCTCTGGTGAATCCTCTCACCCTCCCACACCTCTGGCCTGTATGCCAGCTATTGTATAAATAAAAAATAAATATTTTTTAAAAAAAACCTTCACAAAGAAATCTTGATCCTTGTTTTGTGATGTAACACATTCTGCAATCACTAACCTCTTACTGCAACCATTTTAGTTGATTTTCTAGGGACTGTTGGGCAACCTAGGCATTTGTAGACAGTGGTGCCCCTTTCTTGTGGGCATTGACACTTCCCCAAGCAATGGGCATATAGAGGTAATTATGATGATACTGATCTGATTTACCATATTGATTTCACCAAAGGGGAAAGTAAGGCTTTAAGGTATAAAATGGGTTCTGCTTGACTTTAAGACAAGTCCACATTTTGCCACTTGCAGACCAGGACGATTGTCCCTAAAATCAAGGCACGAAGGAAGGAACCTAATGTGGGGAATTCTGAACAGGCTGTATGGTGCAGCTCAAGATTTCAATGAAGCTTTTGGAAATCAAACTTTCAAACTCTGTTCATTTAGATTAGTCATTATCTGTAGAGCCACAGAGGACAGCAAGACGGAAGTGTGGAAGAAGTCAGGGCTGTATGTTGTTCAACCATGATGGGCCCCATTCAAGCTGCTGAGTGGGTTCATGGGACAGTCTTTCAGAGAAAACAAAGAGGATCTAGGAGACCAGCCAGATATCAGCAAAGGCCACTTAGTGTTCTGGTTCTAATCCTTTCTGAGCTGGCTGCTCCCTGTGCCCTAGATCCTGTTAGCTGTTCTGGTTCCTCTAAATACACCCATTTTGGGGTGAGTGAAACTTGTGTACCTATGGTGGTGTGAAGCTGTTCTCCCCAGATTGTGTAGTTATGTGATTGGCAAATCAACACAATTTGAGAAAAAAAAAATACAAGGACAATAACCCAGAAGAAAGAAAAAAATATATCCTCCTTTATAAAACAAAACCATAAAACAACTCCACATCCAGACCCTTCACCCACCCAGACAAGGGGTATATAGTCAGAACTAAACAACAGGGTTTCAAATACCAGATTTGCCATTTGCCAGCCATAAGTCGTCCCACTTATATTCTTAGTGTTACATTTACCTTATTTGTGTGGGGGATAGTAATAATATCTCCCTCCTAGGTATGTGGAGATTACATGACATCATATTTCTAAAACATTTGAATAATAGCTGTCCCACAGTATGTACTTTCTTTATAAGTAGTTAACTCAACACATTCAAAAAACATATTTCTGGAAGTTCATGAACACTCATGAGTCCATGTAACCAGTGTCAACATTCCCTGATTTGGATTGACATTTGTGTATATACTCAGAATGGATGATCTACTTGAAGATTACATTCCATGGAGTATATCTAAACAAAGATGAAGTTTACTTTGACCAACAACATACAGATGAGGTATTCAATATATAGAATTTAGCTTGCTCCTCCTCCCAGCTAAAATCGGGAGATTTGACTTGTTCATTCATTTATGGCATAAGGGGCTCAACCTTCTCTCTCCTGCCCCCACCCTGGGCTGAATTGGCCTGGAACCTGTCTCACTGTTAGTTGGTACTTCAGTAGCACCCAAGGATTTGAAATTTTCATTGCAGACCCAATAGCCTTTCTGCTGGCAGTGAGTGTGTCAGGCACGGAGAAAAAAATCAGATCAGGGACTGAAAAAATGCTAAGATGCAGAGAGTAGGACTTGCCACGCCAAATGGAGCAAATCTTATTTACAAATGACCTCTCACCCCTGAGATCAGCCCAAATAAAGAAGCATCTGTCATCTCCGGGAACATCCAATACTGCTCACCCTGACAAGGAGCCTCCAAAGACCAGATTCCATTTCAATCTAATTGGTTCCTTGCCCTTTTTCCTGCCTTCCTCCAGCCATGCAGAGCAAGCTAAACCATCTTGGGAAAGCCAGCCCGGAGAAGTGTGACATCTTGACAGGGGAACCCAGGAGTGGAGGCAGAGCAGGGGCTCTGCTAATTAAAGAACAACCGGGTGCACTGATTTCTCCTTCAGCAGGAGCAGGCAGCGTCTGTAAGGCTGGGATTGCCAAGCCCCTGCTGAGAGATGCCCGTAGGCAGAGCTTCCCCTCCATCCAGGCATCTGACCTATCGTGGTCCACCTTGTGAGATCCTCCTTCATGCCAGTGACCCACATTTCTCAGCAGCAAATGGGCAAATATGAATGTATGAAATAGACAGTATATATATCAAGCAGAGATGCCCCAGGAAATGCAGACCGAGTATTATATTCCTTCACTCTTCTATTCCTATTCATCCAACACTTATTAAGGTTGAAACATGGTGGTAGAACTTGAAAAGGTAGCACGAACTTGATAGGGGATCCCTGCTCTGAGGAAGCTTGTCTTTTCATGGAGAGGATATCTGGCAAAAGAAACTAAATGAACCATTCTATTCTTGTGCTTGGCTCTCTGAGGAAAGTGAGCAGAGGCAGGTGGAGGGTCATAACCATGGGAGCTAACACTTGCTTTTTAAGCACCAAGGATAATTTTAAACACAGCTTTCATAATGTTATTTTGGTTAATGTTCCCATTTAGCAGATGAGGAAACTGAGGCAGAGAAATCTTTATTTGTTTTCCAATCATACTCATCCTTCCATCACTTGGCCAAAATCTTCTGTCTCTTTCTTACTTTTCTTTGTCTGTCTGTCTGTCTCTACCTGTCTCTATCATACCCAACATCCAGTAAGGGAAAACCACCTTTTCCTCCACCTCATTATGTACAGAGTTTTAATTCTCTCACCACCTTCTCAGATACCCTGGTCCAACACACCATCATCTCCCAACAGGCTTATTGCAAGAAACTGCTACCAAGTTGCATTTCTACTCTTGCTCCTCAGAACCTATTCTTAAATGAGTGGCCAGCGTCATTCTTAAAATACTACTCAGCCATAGGAAAAAAGGATGAAATGCTGCCAACTGTGACAACATGATTGGAACTGGAGAGATGATGCTCATGCTAAGCAAAGTCAGTCAGAAGGAAAAAGACAAATACTGGAGGGCCTCCCCGGTGGCGCAGTGGTTGAGCGCTGGGTTGCGAAGCTGCCCGCAGACTCTGCGGCGCCGGTTCGATCCCCGGCTGCTCCCCGGCCACCGGAGGAGGGTCCCACATGGCGCGCAGACCTCTCCTGCCGCCCGCTGCTCCCCTCAGCAGTGTACTTCGGTCCTTCTGTCTGCTCTGCTCCCCGCTCTGGCTCTGGTGAATTCTCTCACCCTCCTGCGCTTCTGACTGTACCCAGTGCATGTATAAACAAAACAAACAAATAAACAAAAAATAAATAAATAAATAAACATGCTTCTATTAAAAAAAAAAAAGACAAATACTGGAGATGTCACTCACGTGTGGAATACAGGGAAATAAGACAAAGGAACAGAGAACTAAACTGAAACAAACCTTAGAAATCTAACTGCAGAACTGAGGCTACAGAATGGGGAGATTGGAGAGGGGTAAGGAGGAAAGGGATAAGGGGCCCACTGGACTATATGGGTGTTTTGGTGGGGGATATAGTGTGGTAACATAACCCAAAAACATGGACAGTGTTGCAAACCCATGTCACCTCAATAAAAAACAATGCAGTAGTGATAGTAAAGGCAAAGATAAACAGCTGGGACTACATCAAATTAAAGAGCTTCTGCACAGCAAAAGAGACAATAACAAAAACAAAGAGAAACCCCACCAACTGGGAGAACATTTTTGCACCCAACACTAATGATAAAGGACTGATCACAAAAATCTGCAAAGAGCTGATGAGACTCAACAACAACAAAGAAAATAATCCAGTCAAAAAATGGGCAGAAGAGCTAAAAAGAAACTTCTCTGAAGAGGAAATGAAAATGGCCAACAGACATATGAAAAAATGTTCAACATCACTTGTCATCAGGGAAATGCAAATCAAAACTACCATGAGATACCATCTTACACCAGTGAGAATGGCACATATTAAAAAAACTAGCAACAACAAATGTTGGCGAGGGTGTGGAGAAAAAGGAACTCTCCTGCACTGTTGGTGGGAATGCAAACTGGTCCAACCACTGTGGAGAGCTGTGTGGAGATTTCTGGACCTACTAAACATAGAGCTTCCATAGGATCCAGCAATTCCACTCCTAGGTATTTACCCAAAGGACACAGAAACATCAATTCCAAAGAGCACCTGCATCCCTATGTTTATAGCAGCACTGTTTACAATAGCTAAGCTTTGGAAACAACCCAAATGCCCAAAAATAGATGACTGGATCAAGAAGATGTGGTACATATATACACCATGGAATATTACTCAGCATTCAAAAAGATAAACACATGCAATTTGCAGCAACATGGATGGCGCTGGAAGGGATCATGCTCAGCGAAATAAGCCAAAAAGAAAAAGAAAAATACCGGATGGTCTCACTCATAGCAGGAATCTAGAAAACTTAAATAAGGGACCAGGAAAATGAATAACTATAAGAAAGTGAAAATCAAAATCAACAAAAAACTATGAACCAGAGACACTTTTAGGGGGGCGGGGGCGGGAGGGGAGGGAATGGGGTCAGAATGGGGGGGCTGCAATTGTATGGGGAATATAAAAATAAAATTTATTATTTAAAAAAAAACAAAAAAAAAACAATGCAGTAAATATATATGTGTATAAACACATATAAAGCATGTGATTTCACAGCTCTGCCCCGATCTCTTCAGTGGCTTCCCACATACTCAGGGAAAAGGTCAAAGAGGCTAAAGCACCTTTGCAGCTGTGTCCCTTATTACTCTGCAGTGAAGACAGCAGGCGGAAGCTCTGGCCCGCCTCGTCTCTCTTCTCTGACACCCCAACCCCTCCATCCTGAAGCCCTCTCCCTCCACTCTCTAGGCTCCAGTCACACTGGCTTCCTGGGTGTTCCCTTGGCTCCCCAGGCATGTGCCTCCTCAGAGTCCTGGAACCTGTGGTTACTTCTGTCTTGACACCCACGGGATCCTGGATTATCTGCTCTGTTTCTTGCTCAAACATCCTTTCAGTGGGCTGTGCCCTGACTTCCCTGTTTTCAAACTGCAAGCTCCCTGGGTCTGCCACCCTATCACTCTTCCTTATATCTTTCTCCAAGACATTTATCTACCTTATATAAATTGTTACTATTTTTTATTTGCTTATGGCTTGCTTCCCCCTATGAAAATATAAACCACACATATATAAACCACACATATATAAAGGCAGGGGCGTTTGCTTCGCCCATTTCTCTTTGAGACTGCCTGAACCGGGAGTAGGAGACTGCTCAAATATCTTGAATGAATGAAGGAAAAGGACTGATCCATCTGTCTTGACAATAAAATATACTGAAAAAGATAATGATGCCTGAGGAAGGAGAGAGGAAGAATGATGACATGTGAGATGAAGAAAGGAAGAAGGTTCATAGGGGAAAATTTGAAGCTAAACTAGAGGCCAGGCATAAAAATAGCCTGAACATGTGGAAGGCAGAATGTTTGCAATTCAGTCTTCTCTGATTACCCTGGATTAGTCAGTCACTGCTGCTCAGCTGACTAAGATGGTCTGTGACCTTGAAGAAGTGACCTCTCCTCCTGGCCCAGGCGGTGGATAGAAGGGCAGTGTCCTGACAGTAGGTGAGCTCCGATTGCCTGGGACTATGTCAGAGGCTTCTCCCGGGATTCCTGGCAGAAATACCCAGGCTCCTTATCACTGACCATTGTGAATGCTCTGTCTGTGGGAAGAGGAACTGGGAAGCAAATAGTGATTTCAGGGACTCAGGTCTTTTACAAACCCTGAAGCAGGACTTGTATTTTTCCTCTTCATCACTGTATTTCTGTGGGAGCAGGTACTTGGGGGGAGGTGTACACGGGAAGCTGATCGCACTTGCAGAATATGGGTCTGGGAAAGGTTTGCCTCTTCCCAAACAGCAGAACAATTTCAGGCAGCATCAGGAGAGGCGCTGAGAGCCACACTGTCTAACTCATCAGAATGGCCTGTGGGCTCACTAAGACCTGAGTTCATAATACAGTTGATGTTACGCTTGGGTGTCATTGGCTGGCTCCCTGCACAGCGGGTGTGCTGTTTGCTAATGCCAGTGAGGACTGCAGCACCCTTCTCCGGAAAGTGCACTGGCCTGCCAGCCCAGGAGGCCTGTGAGGCCACAACAGAAGCCCAGGCAAGACCATTATATAAGCAAAGGGGAAACAGGCCCAAACATTTGCAGCAGCCCAGGTATTTTTGGAAACACATTTTCATCTTCAATTTACACCAGGTTTGGAGTGGAGCAAAGTCATTACAGACGTGTTAGCTCCTTTTCCTCCCTGCCCCGGACAGCTAGTTTGTTCAACAGGCATTGGCAGGTGCGGCCTCTGGGGTGGGTGTCTCGAGGCTACTGAATATGGTCCCTGGGGTTTGGTAGTTTCTTATTCCCAGCATACTGAAGCTACTTCCTGCTCTCCTGAGAGAAGATGGGAGATTGGAAAAGGGAACAGAGAACAAGAGAGGGACAGAAGGAGAAAGAGGAGAGCAGGATGAAAAGGAAGGGGAAAATAGAAGCAGCAGGGGGGAGGGGAGAAAAGGGTGAAGAAAGAACTGTGTAATAGAACAAGGCCATTAACGACAGCTCTCCGTTACTGGGTACTGACTCTACATCAGCATTATGTTAAGTTCATTCAAAGCTTGATCTCTGTTCCTTACAAACACTGCAATGAGCAGGCATCTTGTTCTCCATTTTCCAAGGGGGAAGGCTGAGGTGCAAAGATGTGACCGACCAGCTGAAGTCACACAATATGAATAGTAGAGGCTACACTAGCTTGACTCCAAAGCTCATGCATTTCCCAACATGCTTTGCTGAGTCAGGGTGAGGAGGGTCAGGAAGAGAGTCAGTACTGGCTTCTGCGTAGAAAGGACTTAACTCCCTCACAAAGAGGTCCTCCCATGGCTTGTGCTCCTGGAAAGTAACCTTTGAACCCTTGGAATGCCATTCCTGAGAGTGACATTGTTTTCCTAGGGATGTTGGGCATACCAAATAGTCTAATAATGTGACCTCAAGTGGGGCTTTGGGTCATGAGCTCAGTGTAGAGAAGGGCTGAGACAGATCAGCATGCAGACAGTCAGGTGTGTCTACATGATAGAACCACAACGAAAACCCAAACATCGAGGATCAGATGAGCTTCCCTGGCTCGGAATACTCTGTGTGACTGTCGCACAATGATACAGGGAGAGGAATACCGTTCACAGATCCTGGGAAGAGAGCAATGGAAATTGCATGTGGAACTTTCCTGCAATCTGCCCCATGGGTTTCCCTTGACTGATTTTAATCTGTATCTTTGCCCTGTTGTAAAGCATAACTGTGAGTATAACGGCTTTCTGTGAATTCTGAGGCCTGCTAGTGAACTACCAGTTCTGAGGGTGGTCTTGGGAACCACAACTTTTGCAGCTGATATCATGTGGGGTGGGCTATGGACTATGTGCTTCTCACTCACTGGCTCATTCAGCCCTTTGCTGGCTGCTTAATTCTTCTGGAATATGTTTTTCTCATTTCTCTTTGTCTGAGCCTTGGAATGAGCCACTGGCAAGCTGGGCAGGGCCAGCAAAGAGTAGAGACAAGGGTCAGCAAATTCAGGGAGATGAGAATCATGTAAATCCTGGGAATGGCAAGAGGAATTAAGGAAGGTATGGCTTAGACAAGGCATGCACAGAGGGGCCCTATTTCTAATCTTATTTGCTTTTTGGGGATGCCTTTCTATCATGGAAGTTAACTCTATCTGGGCCTCAGTTTCTTCATCTGGAGTGACTGAATTAAACTATCACTAGGTTCCTTAAGGCTTCAAATTTTCTGAGATTTTGTGATCTGACAGCATGGAAAGGAAAACATCCCTCTGGAGGTTTATATGCAGAAGAAATTTATTTTCAATATTTGGATATTTCTGTTGGGCTGGTCAGCTCCATGGTTAGAATACAGTGCTAATGATTAATTTGATCAGGGATCTGAACTCCACAGAGAGCATTTTCAGCACATTCCTTCTGTCTTTCTGCCCTTCTTCCTTCTCTCCCTTCCAGCAACTCTTGTGTTCCAACCATGTGTCAGCCATCATCTAGTCAGGAATGACAGTCCTGCCCTCCTGCCCCAACAGGCCTTCTCAATTACTTGTAAACATCACTGCACCGGGTCCAGCCATAAAAGGAACTTTTAATGCGGATGTGATGTTGGGTTACCTAAGCAAGTAAATAGAACATCTAAATAAAATAAAAGCCTACTGTGAGAGATCAAGGAAAGTTTGATGGAGTAAACCAATCACCTAGGAGGTAAAGATGTAGTGATTGCAATTATGACCTAGGAAGAGGTTATAAGGGACTAGAAATGAGAATTTCAAAGGGTAAAGCCTGGACAGAGGGTCTTTCCAAGAGAAGAAGATAGCAGGAATAAAGTCACAGACATTTTAGGTACTGAGTGTTTGGGGACTGGCACCCTTCTGAAGTGTAGCTGCGAAACAGGAGCAACAGTGGCGAAAGGGAGAAATGAAGTCGGAAAAGCAGCCATCAGCGCACAGATGGCCTTGTCTATCAACTCAACACCTTTTTATTTCACTTGGTAGCAAGGAAGCATCTTTTGAAAAATGAAGGATAAGACCATACTTTAAAGCTGTACTTTCTTCATTCTTGTTCCTGCTGTGCTTCCTTGAATCAGTAGTAACAAATGATAATGGTCATGGTGACAGTCAGAATATCAACAGCCACAGTATGCATCTATAGATGCTCTATACTCTTCGAAAACTGTCCCTTAAAAACAGTTCTTAACCAAGGTTTTCAGTTCTCTAGCTGTGAGGCCCATGCATGGTGCTTTGTATAAATCATGCTGACAAAGGCCAGAGTGCATCTGTTCTTGCTTTAGACACCAGAGCAGGTAGTTCTGAGCAGCAAAGCTCAAGCAGGATTGTAGATCGGTAGATGGTGAACTGGCTGGACCTCTGTGCTATATTTGCTCTTCACACTCAACTTCCACCCCCAGAACTTGTGTACCCAGAACTTCCGCTCTCCACTACTACTATGGCAGTACACTTTTAGCCAGTACTGGGCAATATCACCCTCCCCATTTTATAGGAACCTGGGGCAAATCAAGTTTAAGTCATAAGGCCAAGACCACACAATGAGGAAAATTAATTCTTTGGTCCTAATGTGCCTTGTCCCCTCTGGATGGGAGCTATAACAATGCCATGTGTAAGGACCAATGAACTACTGAGAAAAATCACTATCTTTTGATTGGATGAGGGGATCCACAAAGCATGCTTCTCTTGCATGTATATGTTGCCCACAAAACAGCTCCTCTGAAATTGTCCTCTACTCTCCTTATAGGTGTTATAGGCACTTTCTAGAGTGTTTGTCCAGTTATGTTCCCTTTTCTGAAGACTATAACTCTCCACCCCAGCACCATGTTTCTACTATATGAGTTGCCCATGGTGACAACTGATTGAACCTGAGTGAGTTCCAAAACTGGCTGGGCTTACTGAATTGGTTCCACACATGCAGTTGATGGAGAGTCATTGTGAGGGTAGAATACCGGTGGAAAGGGCTCTGAAGTCTGCTGTGGAGGCCCCAGGGGCTGCCCCAGCCCTGCTCTCCCTGAGGCCTGGTCTGTCATTCTTTGATTCTGTATGAGACCCATTAACCTTTCCATAAATGTCCTTTTGACATTTTCTCTACTTTGATGTAAACAAGCCAAAGAAATGTAACCAACAAAATAGTTAATGTTGATTACAGAATCCACAGGGAAGAGGTAGAAGCTTTTTTAAAAATGTAACAATAGTCTCTTTCATGATTATTTTCTGTTCATTTTAAATATTAAAAGTCATAAACCCAGGACACCTACTGAGATGGGCCAAGATTGCTTGCAGTTTGTGGTTCTAATGATTCTCAGGAAAACTTGAGGGAATAAAAAAAAGCTTCTAGTATTTAAGTGCAGAGCATTCATGTGGTTATGGTCTTGCCTTCTCCTGTAATATCTAGCCAGACCCTTTCTGGAATGATCTCCTGTGGATGAGTCTGGCTTTGCACAGAGGATATTGTCTGGCAAGTGAGGGTATGGCTCTTCCTAACATTTTTGCAAGTGTTTGCCTTGGAGTAAGTTTATATTAATAGGGTGGTTTTTTTTTTTTTTTTACAATCATGATGCAGCAGCTTTTTGAATTAAGAATCTGGTGAAGTAGTCATGAGGTAGGAAACAAAATTAAGACATAGATGGAAATACTGACTTCATATAGGTAAAGATTTTGTTGCTACTTTTGAAAAAAAATCCTTCATTCAACCAACATATGTTTTTATCAAGTACTTGACAAAAAATATCCTATGGTGTATTAAGAGCTAACTATACTCTAGGCACTGTGATGGCATTGATTTTTATTAATCAACTATCAGTCCATCATCCATTTATCCATCCATCAATCCATCCAATAACAAAGAATTACCAAGTAACTGTTATATGTCAACTATTGTTTTAGTCACTGGGGATATAGCAGCGAAACAAAACAAAATTTCAGAGTCAGCTATTCTGATAGTGATAATGCTATTAAGTAAAATAAAGGGGACCAGGTAATGGGGGACATGGTTGTTGTTTTATGGATCAGGGAAGGCTTTTAGGACACCGTGACAGAGACTTGGAGTGAGGGAGTAAAGCCATGGGGATTTATTGGGGAGAAGAATTCAAGGAAGAAAAAAGAGCCAATGTCAGACCCTGAAGCAGAAGCATGGTTGTTGATTTTGAGAACAAATTGACCAGCGTAGCTCGAATAAAGAATAGAAATAGAATAGTTTGGAGCTTATTGGAATAATACTACTACTTGAAGATTATGGTGGCTTAGATCAATCACTGAGCTAGTGTTGGAGAAGACAATAATGGTCAGATTCTGGGTATATTTAGAGGATCCCAGAATGTAGAAAACTGTGCTAAGAACTGATCTGGAGAGACTGAAGAAGAGCAGCCAATGAAGTTGGAGGAAACCCAAGGGAAAAGGCAATCCTGGAGGCTAGTGAAGAAAGTGTTAACTGGCCACTGGATTTGCCAATACTAAGCTCTCAACAAGAAATATTCTCATGAAATGGTAGTTACAAAAGCCCGATTATACTGATCTATCAGAAAATTGGGGGGGGGGGTCAAGGAAAGAGTAGTCCAGACAACTCTGTTGTTAGGGAATTGAACAATGAAAAAACTGTGAGATCAAGAGAGGTTTGTTTGTTTTTAGGGTCACAGCAGGTTTGCATGTTGATGGGGATGACTGAGTAGAGGTGGAAAACTGATGCTTTAGGAGAGAGAAGAAACAGTTATAGGAACCTTGTCCTTGAGTAGAAAAAAAGGGAATGGCACCAAGCACAAATGAAGGAATCACCTCTGATAGATGTGCTGACACTGAGCAGGAGGAAAGGTGAGAAAATAGGCAAATAGACACAGATGTAGGTGGAGAGGTAGATTTGTTGGTGGGAATGTGTGGGAGTTTCCTTCTATTTCAGTTTTTTTCAGTGAAAGGAAAGAAGCAGCAAAATTCATTGGCTAAAGTGGAAGAATGGGCAGAAGGATGTTGGGAGTTTGAGGAATGAGAAGATATAAAACACTCATACGGTGAACAGAACATTTGTGCTAGGAAATAATTTTATTTATCCTAAAATAGTCCCATAGTCAGGTCTTATTAAATCTATTTTACAGATTAGGATACTGAAGTTGTAGAGATAAGCAACTTGTCAGAAATACATAGTAAGTAAGTAGCAGAATTTGGATTTAATTTTTACCTGTCTGCTCTTAATTATTGTGAAGGATAAAAATATTTGCATAAGGTATAATTCTTGGCTACAGAGCTTAAACCAATTGTTACGGAAAAAAACCACCTTTATTTCAAAAGTTAAACAACAACCTAAGAAACTATATACGATGTTCCTAATGAAATTCTTGAAAAAATCTTACTTCAAGGAGATAATTTTAACTTGGAACAGAATGCTGGGGGGTTTCATGGTGGTACCTGAGTTAATATTTAGATGAATGGAGAAGATGCATAAAATGTGTAGATTGAAATATTGAGAGAAAGAAATGATAAAGGGGTGTTTACAGAACAGGGTTTTGACAACCCTAACCTGAATGGAAATCAGGCTAGGTTTGTCAAACTTTACATGTATTGATATGTTTCCCCCTAATGCAGATAATTTAACACTGAAAAGACATGATGCTGAAATGGAAGAGTAATTGTTGAGAGGGTGAGTGCAGTTGGTGGGAGTGCTGGTAGAAAAATCTCAGTCTTTGTGGAATGGGGAACCAGAGGACCTCGTCTGGGGAAACCACACTCAATGTAGAAAAATGATGGAATAATTCCAGAAGGTGAAAGTCAGAAAGGGTATTCCTAAGTTCAGTCTGTCCACATCCCTGGTTGATCTCTGAACTATGCGTGATGGAACAGATTTCAAGAATAGGAACAAGGGCCTCCCTGGTGGCGCAGGCGGTCGAGCACCGCACTGTGAAGCTGTCTGCAACCTCTGCAGCGTCGGTTCAATCCTGGCCGGCCGGGGAGGGTCCCACATGGCAATGCAGACCTCTCCTGTCTCTCCTGCTGCTCCCCTCAGCAGTGTATTTCATCAGTCTTCCTGTTCTGTTCCCTGCTGTCTTTGGTGGGTCCTCTCGCCCTCCCGCGCATCTGGCCTGTACCCTGGTTCTTGTAAAAATAAATAAATAAATCTTAATAAAAAAGAATAGGAACTAAAAACAAACAAGAAGATCTGAACTGACATAAAAGCTACCTGGACCCGGTACCCCATTTTCAGTACAATTCCAACCACGTGCTTATTGAAAGAAACTACATTTTATTGAAAGTAGCAGGACTCAGAATCTTCATGCTTAATATTCACAAGGCCTGGGGCATTAACTATATAAGACCCAGGAAAAGGTGACCAGTTCTTAAAAAGAAAGGGCCAATTTCTAGATGACCACATTTTGGAATTAGCAGACATGAAGTTTAAAGGAATTGTTATAAACACTCAATATGGTATAAAAAAATGCATGCAATGAATGAAAAGATGAAAAATAGCAGTGATATGGGAACAATGAAAATATCCTATATTAATTTTCTAGGACTAAAATAAATACCTGAATTAAACATTTCACTCAACAGGGTAGTGGAACTTAGAGAGAATCTGAAGATGATCAACAGAAATTATCCAATATGAAGAACAGAAAGGAAATGAGAGACCCTCAGACTTGTTGGGTAGTAGAAAATTGTCTCTAGGGCCTCCCTGGTGGCGCAGCGGTTGAGTGCTGGCTTGCGAAGCTGCCTGTAGCCTCTGCAATGCCAGTTCGATCCCCGGCTGCTCCCCGGCCACTGGAGGAGGGTCCGGCATGGTGCGCAGACCTCTCCTGCCGCCCGCTGCTCCCCTCAGCAGTGTACTTCAGTCCTTCTGCCTGCTCTGCTCCCTGCTCTGGTGAATTCTTTCACCCTCCCACGCTTCTGACTGTACCCAGTGCTTGTATAAACAAACAAACAAACAAATAAATAAATAAATCTTTAAAAAATAATAATTAAAAAAAAAAAGAAGATAGGAGTTAAAAAAAAAAAAAGAAAATTGTCTCTAACATGTTATTGAAGTCCCAGGAGGATATGCATGAGAGAATACTTCATATGTGAAAAGATATGGTCAAAATCTCCCCAAATTTTGAAAAGAACAAATTTAACAGATTCAAGATGCTAAACCATGAGCAGAATAAATATGTAAAGGGCTATCAGCACATATGTGTCCTTGACAATGAAAAGTCAAGAAGAAACAAAAATCTCAAGAGGAGTCGTAGAAAAATGACCCATTACATATATGGGAACAATGACTTATTAAAGGACAGAAAAGATTTGGAATACCTTTAAGAGCCAAAACAAAACAAAACAAAAACCCAACGCAGAATTATATAAGCAACAAAAAATTTTCAGGAAGAAAGGCAAGACTTTCAAGATAAAAGAAAATTATGAGAGTTTATTGCCACTAGATCTGTACTACAAGAAATGCTAAAAGAACTACTTTAGGGTAAAATAAAATGATACCAGATGGAAACTTGAATCTCTTAAAAGGAATAAAAAGCATCAGAAGTGCTAAATAACTCTGTAAATCGAGAAAAGACTATTATTTTTGCCTTTTCTCATAATTTGCATATAATACATGTGATTGTATAATGAAAAGAATTACCTTCTGGGATTTTTACATAAGTAGCTCCTATGTATATAACAATAGCATATAGATGGAAATGAGAGAATAACAGGACTTGCATTGCTACAAAGCTTTTATATTCCACATAAAGTGGTACATATTAACTCTAACTGGACCATGAAAAATTAAGGATTTACATTTTAAGACCTAGTACAATCACTAAAACATAGTATGAAGTTCAGTAAAAAGCCAAGAGAAAAATTAAAATGGAATTCTAAAAATTAATGCAACATTTTCAGGCACAGAGGAACAATGATAACAAAAGACAAACTCAGAGAAGCAAGTTGAAAAACAATAACAAAAGAGCAAACCAAAACACAACCATGTAAAATTATATTAACTATCAAAGAATCTATCACTTCAATTCAAAGGTCAGAATGGAGAAAAATTAATGTATTAAAAATAAAACAAACATAAGATAAAAAGATACTTATAGCATGAAAGTAACTGGATGGGAAAAGATATATCATGTAAGCATTAAGCATAAAAACCACAGAGTGGCTATATTAAAATCAGGAATAAAATGATTTCAAGACAAAGATTAGGAGAGATATTTCATATTTCATAAGCTGTTCATTAGGAAGGTCTAACAATCATGCATATATATGCACCTAATAACACATCTTCAAAATATGTGAAGTAAATCTACAATTACAGGGAAATAGAAAATTCCACAACTATAGTTGAAGATTAAATGCTTTCCCCTTAGCAATTGGTAGAACTAAACAAAATATTAGAAAATACACAGATGATTTGAATACTGTTATTAACCACCTTTATATCACTGACATTTGTAGAACTACAACTAATAACTGCAGCATTCACATTCTTTTCAAAGACATGTTTTCATCAGGATATGTTAGGCCACAAATTTCTATCAGTCTAAAAAGTCTAAAATCATAAAGTATGCTCTCTGTCCGCAATGGAATTAAGATAAAAATCAATAGCAATAAGATATTCAACAAAGTTCTAAGTGTTTAGAATTAACTCTCTTCTAAATAACTTGTGGGCTAAAGGAGAAATCAATAGGCAAATCAAAATAATTTGAACTTATTGCAATGAGAATGAAATTTGTGGGGTGTAGCTCAATGACTACTTAGAAAGTTATTTATAACTATCCATATGTTAAAAAATCAAAGATCTAGGTTTCCAACTTAACACATTAGAAAAAGACCAAATTAAAGCCAAGGCAATAGAAAGAAGATGATGGTAAAAATAAAGATAAAATAAATTTAGAAATCAATGAAATAGAAATTGAAAACAAAACAGAAAAAAAAATCAATGAAACCAAAGGTGTTTTATCAAAGACGAATAAAATTGATATACTACCATTTAATTGTTTAAGAAGTAAGCAAAATACAAGTATCACTAAGCACTACACACCCTACAGCCAAAAAAGGGATAATAAGGGAATATTATGAACAACTTAGAGGTGAAAAATTTGATTGATGAAAATGTACAAATTTTTTGAAAGATATAAATGATCAAAATGGATAACATTTAAAATCAAGATGTAAACATGTATTTTCATACAACAAGATAATCTATGTATAGAAAATCCCAAAAGGTGGTAGTATCAAGTGAATTAAAAAGGTTGCAAAGTCCAAGGTCAATATACAAAAACAATTCTATTTTTTTAAAGGTTTATTTATTTATGCATACAAGAGATGGGGTATAGACCAGAGATGCGGGGGGTGAGAGGATTCATCAGAGACAGAGCGGGGAACAGAATAGTCAGACTGATTGAAATACACTGCTGAGGGGAGCAGCAGGCGAGACAGGAGAGGTCTTCTTCACCATGTGGGTTTTTCTCTGGCCGGCCGGGGATCAAACTTGTGCTGCAGACTGCGGATTGCTTCATAGTGCGGTGCTTAAACCCTTGCGTCACCAGGAAGGCCCAAACAATTCTATTTTTATAAATGGCCAATGGATAATTGAAAAATAAGATTAAAATAACAAACCCATTTATAGTGCCATAACAGTTAATTAAAAAATAATAAAAAAATTGAGAAAATTCAAGATTAAAAAACTATACTGTCTGGTTTCAAGACTTATTATAAATATAACTGTTAGTGTGCTATTAGCATAGATGCAGACAAAAAATAATGGATCTGATAAAGGTGCCAAGATCATTCAATGGGGAGAGGATAGGATAGTCTTTTTAACAACTTGTGCCAGCTTAACTGGGTATCTGAGTGGAGAAAAATAAACTCTCAGTCCTATCTTATGCCAAACACAAAAATTTGAAGTGAATTACAGACTGAAATGTAAGAGCTGGGCCTCCCTGGTCGCGCAAGGGGTTAAGATGCACACTGTGAAGCTGTCCACAGTTCTGCAGCACAAGTTTGATCCCCGGCTGGCCAGGGAGCAACCCACATAGTGCAGCAGATCTCTCCTGACTCACCCGCTGCTCCCCTCAGCAGTGTACTTCGGTCAATCTGCCGGTTCTGTTCCCCACTTTGTCTCTGGTGAATCCTCTCACTCCCCACACCTCTGGCCTGTATTCCAGCTCTTGGATGCATAAATAAATAAATCTTTAAAAAAAAAAAAGAAATAAAAGAGCTATAATTAAAAAAAAATGCAAGAGCTGAAGTAACAAAATTCCAGAAGAAAACAGAGGAGACAATAATTGTGATCTTGGGTTAGATAAACGTTTCTTAGGATACCCAAAACACCAGCTCTGAAAAAAAATAATTCACAAATTGTATCACAGCAAGATTAAAAGCTTTGGTTTTGAAAGAGAGAGAGAAAGCCAACAGGCAAGTCATACTGTTATAGAAAATAGATGTGACAAAGGAGTGCTATCTAGAAAATATAAAGGCCTCTTAAAAAGAAGTGAAGCAGCCTAGTTTGCAAGGTGGACAAAATATTTGAACAGGCACTTCATAAAAAGATGATAAATTAAATGGCCAATGCACACGTGAAAATGTGCTTGACACCATTAAGTATCAGAGAAACACAAAACCACTGACACACACACACACACACACACACACACAAACGCTAAGTTGCTAAAATGAAAAATGTTGACAATATCAAGTGTTGGAGAGAATTTGGAACAACCAGGACTCCCAGGTAGCATAAATCCAGTGAAAGATAAGCTGGATGACTTGAAAAACCATTTGGCAGTTTCTTACAAAGTTAAGCAAACACTTCCCAGGTAAAACAACAATTCCACTTTGCCACTTACCCAAGAGATAAGAAAATGTGTTCACACAAAGGCTTACATGTCTATATTTTTGTTCATAATAGTCAAAAACTAGAGACAATGGAAGCATCTGGCAGGTGAGCAGGTAAAGAGTTGTTGCAAATTTAAACATGGACTGTTAGCGAGAAGATGAACAGTAAGTTCAACAACGTGATCTCATTATGTAGAGTAAAAGAAATCAAATAGAAAAAGAATTATATACCGCATGATCGCATTTCTATGCAATTCCAAAATAAACTATAGTGAGAGAGAGTGGAGCAGGGGTTTCCAGTGGCCAAGAGGGTAAGGCTTGAGTGTGGAAGAGAATTCAGGTGGAAGAGAATTTGCATTTGGGATAGAAATGTTCTAGAAAAGATTTGGACTTTTAGGGGTGAACTAAATGTAGTACTGAATCTCAATGATGCACCCTGAAACTTCTATCATGTCACAACGCAATGTTACTTCAGGCACATTATTCTAAAAACAACAAAAAAGACTGCAAAATGAAATGCTCTTTATATTGACTTGGTGGTGGTGTTATAGTTAGCAAAACTTGGACTGCACATAAAAAATGGAAGCATTTTATTTTATTCAAATTATACCCCAAGAAAGTTGGGGAAATAATAAATAAGACAGAGAACAAAAGTGCTTATGAAATTAGCAAAGATGGGAGCATCAGATTCCACCTTTACCCCCATGAGGGTCATAAACCCTCGACATCTCTAGTTTTAAATTTGCACATTCAAACCCCATGTGGCACACACATCAAAGTACATCCATTTAAATAATGGAGGGGATTCTTCCTGCTATTCCAGCCACTCAGGGAGCACACAGCCTGCAGAGATCATGGATTAAATGAGAATGACCATGTTGCCTCTAGTCCTCAGCCTTCTAGTCCCATAAAGTGATGCCAGTGCGTACAGACACTAATTTTCAAAAGCACATACAGTCTCTAGTAACAATCCAGCCTTCCCTGAGCAAAATAGTCAGAAGGAGAAGACAAATTCCAGATGATTTTGCTCATACGTGGGATATAAAGATTGAACAAAGGAGTAGCTAACACTAAGCTAACACTGTGCTTTGGTGGTACATGTGGCGTGGTAACACACATCTGAAGAAGTGTGACTCTGTATCCCTAAACCATGCATTGTACAGTATACATGGTATTGTAGGCCAATGTGACCTTAGTGAAAAAAAAATGCAATAAAAAAATTCAGTTTTCACTGTGTAGGATTGCAACAAACAAACCAACAAAAACCAACGTATGTGGTATTATGTGGATGCTTTAAAGGATTTTTAAGAGTAATTTTGGCTAAATATGACTCTTGTTTTAGGGCTAACAAAGGCAATTTCTACATATGCTGTGAATTTCTTGAACCTAAAGTTACAGAGAAAAATTTGTAAACTACTCTGTGCTTTACACACCTCTAGTGGGGGAATCTATCACCTTACAAAGCATTCCATTCCATTTTAGACCACTGAACTGTCAATTTTCCAAATGTGGGGTCATTTCCCCACATTCTTTATGCATTGTCCCTGGCTTGAGGGGGCCAAGTTGAAAAAATTGTAATCTTTTCCTTGAGCATTATTTCAGATACCCAAAAGGACTTTGGGGCTTACCTCTGGCCATCTCTTTTTAATACTCAACAATCCAAGTAGTAGATTAATATTTCTTCCCATCTCTAATCAGTCCAGCTATGCCTGTGGCTTCCACCCCAACAAATGGTGAATTAGGCAATGGTGCATCAGTGATGCCTGCCTTCAAGTCAACAACTCAGCTGCTGCAAAGTACAGGCAGCCCTGGAAGAGTAGGCATGCCGCCACGAGTGGCGTCTGCAGCCGAGTTCTGTAAGGAGAAGTAGGAATGAGTCTGTGGATCCCTGTGCACCTCCGTCCCCCACAGGTTGCTGAGCAGCTCTCTGGGAGCGCACCATCCCGACAGCTTCCTAGCCAACTGGGCTCCCCTCCTAATGGGTCTTTATAAGCTCATGGAGAAGAATTGGCCTCCCCAGTTATCACTCACCCACCCACTCAGTCCTCATGGCCCTTGCCTGGCCTCCATCAGGGAGCTGTTTAATACTCAGTCAGGAGCTTTAAGAAGCTGCATGTCTGTCCTGCAGGCTTCTCTGCTGCCTCCAACTCTGAGGAACGCCTGCAGGCAGTTGCGCTGTGTGAAGTATTCACAGGGTCAGCCTGTCAGCAGCTGTCAGCAGCTGAACACTCTTATTCCTCAAGAGCTACAAAAGGAAGGAAAGGCAAATAGCTCTGAAATGCTACACAGAATCATCCAGTGCCTCTCTTCCTGCTGGTGCCATCAGTTGATATTCCAGACTCCCTACCAGGACCGAGGGGGAGGATGGGAGCAGTGTCTGCAGAGGCCCATCCCATTTTCCTGAGCGAGAAAGAAACCGGTCTAGAGGCCAGAGACATGGGTCCTAATCATGGCTCAACCTTGGGTTGTCTTCAGCAATGGTTTCGAGCCACCTCTTCTTGTCTATGAATGTGCTAAAAGAGCACAGAATAATCAGGCTGGCATGGCCAGGAACAAGGGCAACAGCGGCAGCCTGAAAAGAATGAGACCACTGCTAGTTAAATCTGTTTTGCTTTACATTTTCCAAAGGTCTTTCTAGCTCAGCCGAGGTTCTCATCATTCAAGGCAATCAGAGGCAGATGATTTGAAGTCCTCTTTAACCTCATAAGAAACTTTGCTGCAGAGGTGGACACAGTCACTCAAGGTAACTCAACAATCAGGGGCAGATCTGGGGGCTCAGGCAGGTCAGATTCCTTCATTGCTAGCAGGGGTCTCTTTATACCCTGTTTTGCAGAGTCTACTCTTCACCTAATTTTTCTTTTTTTCAGAACTTCTTAGTGAGTTCATATTAGATGCCAGGCTTTGGGGTAAGTGGTCACAAACACTGTTTTACACATGGAAGCATGAAAGCAGCCCTATGCAGGAGAAATGCATATGTGAAAACTGAGGCTCAAATAGGTAGAAGGTGCTAGAGTTAATCTCTGATTCCATAGCAAGCTAATGGGTAGTCCTGAGCCAGTGACCACCTCTCTGGCACTTGCTTCAGAGGGGGAGATGACTTCCTGATCTCCTAAGAACAAGCTGGGAAGGGTCATCTGTGCTAGTGGAAAGGAATCTTTGTATATGTGAATGACAATGCTTTCCTCACAGCTAGGAAATGGCCTGTGTGTGTCCAGGCTTGAGCCTGCACTGTACTGCTTACTGATTACAACAACACAAAACAGCCGTTACTCAGACCAGCAGGGCTGGTACCTTCCCAGAAGAGATTAGGCTCTATGGCAAGCACTTTAATCTGTAGTGATTACAAAGAGAAGGTCAGCAAGTCTTATGAACCTTAAATCCTGGAGTGCCGATTCCTCATGTTGGACCCACAGACAGAAAGGAGTTAATCCTGGCTGGCTAGAAAGGGGAATAGCTATTCCAGAGAGTCACCTTTTTCTTGCAAGTCTTTGCTTTTCACCTGCTGAGCAAATAAATGTCACCAAGGAAACGAGATCTTTTCTTACTGTCATTCTGCACTCAAGTACCAACACTTCAAATGATAGCAGTAGTTAGTTTTGGAAAAAGAAAGGTGGAGGGCATGGGGGAGGCCCCATTAGGTGCCGAAGGAAAGGAAAGAGAAGCACAATTTTGGGATTGGGGGGTGGTGTTTGGGGATTTCCTGCTTCTGGTTCTGGCTAAGTTCTTTGAAAGACAAGTCTACAGACATCTTAGCTGGTGAGCTCCAAGTGATTGAAAGGAACATGAAATAAGTTTTAATTGCTTTTTAAAAATGTTTATTTCTCCAGAAGTTCCTAAAGCAATCTTCTGGCTGCCTGAAGTCATTACCTCCAGATCCTTCTTGCTGCAATAGGAGGAAAGGGAACAAAGTGATAATTAAAAATGATTCTAATGGTGATGATGATCGTGGTAATAGCGTGTGCTGATCGCTTACTATATGCATAGCACTTTGCTAAACACTTTACACCCGGTATTTTATTAAATCCTCATGACAGCCCTGCGGGGTTGGCGTTATTACTGTCCCTATTTAGTTGATAATGAAACTGGAGCTCAGCGTCTTAGGAAGTCACCACAATCCTGAAAGTAGTGGATGGCCAGATAAGCTGGGGTGCAAACCTAGACTGTGGTCTGATTGCAGAGTTCAAACATTCACCCCAGTTTGTGTACAGTGTGGTGTTTCATGTAAGCCTTTCGGACATCACACAGCCATTTCCAGAGAAAGCCGGTAAGAGAAGAGATATCTTAAAAATATACTGTAGGAAAGAATCGATCGCCTTGATAAGAGAGACCTTGTCTGAGTGAGTCACACCACCCTGGCCCAGACACTTAACCTTTATTTCCATTTTTCTTTCAGCTTCAGATTTGTGGGAAGAAGAGGAATGATAAGAAAAGGGGTTTGGAAACAAAAGGAGGCAGTGAAAGAAGATCTGTGAAGGATCATAAAACTACATTTTTGTAATTTTAATTTTTTCATTAAAATCATTTTTTTTTTTTTTTTTTTTTTAGTAATTGATGCGGTCAAGTAGCCAGGAGTGATGGCAAACTGCAGTGATCTTGGTTTGGCCTATGAACCAGGGCATCCAGACAAGGCACAAATCTACAGCAGGAAAAATGGACTTGAGTTAAGCTTTTTATTTAAAACTTTTCTAAAGCATCAGAAAACTCTAGCTTAATAGTACCTTGGGATTTTACTAGGACTTATCTTGCCCTCAGAAGACAGACACTGTCCAAAGATATTTCTGATGGTCCTAAATCGGTGGTGTGGGGTGGACATAGCCCAGAGGACATCGAACAGCCCCGCCTCCACCCTGAAAGACTCCTCCAATCCCATGGCTGAGAATTCTTTTCTAGTTTAACTTTCTAGAAGCTAAATATTTAAGTTCCACATTGTATTTAAAAGTTCTATTTTGTCACTAGAGTGAAACAAGAAAAAGAGCTCAAGGGAGGTTTAACTTACTGATTTTTGCATTGTCAGCCCCAGCCTAATCATGCAAATTTGCTACCTGATGCTTGTTTGCAGAGCAGCCAGGTGTCAGCAGTGCCAGGGCACAGCCAAGAGATGCTGCAAAACTCATCGACCTGTGGGTGAGAGCCCACAACACTGTGTCACCCCTCTCTGGACTCCCCTAAGCTGACTCTAGTTCTGAAGCCCACTGTTTCTCCTGAGCCCCTGGACACTACCCTCCCTTGGCTGGAACCTTAGGTTCCAGAGCTCATGGCTCCCTGAAGATGCTGCCAGGCCCCGCCCCTGTGATGAGTGCAGACACAGTGGCTTTGGGGCTTGCTGGGTCCTAACCACTCTGGATAATTTTCACCAAAGTTTGATTCAGAGTTTATGCTCTAGGCAGACATGAGTCCCTAGGAGCACTTCAGGCACAGGTGAGCTCAGGTTGCGTCACAATGACAGGCCTGGGCTACTGTCAGTTGGGAGACACATTTCCCACGTAACAAGTCCCTGTGGATCATACAAACAGCAGTTTCAACATGACCCCTGTCACCAGCTGCATAGGCACAGTGCCCTGTGGCCTGGCTCAGGTGGGCCCTCTGTTCTGAGCCTGGGTGACAGCAGGGATACAGGATAGGAGCAGGAGGAGGAGGACAAGATAGGAGGAGAAACTCAAGGCAACCTGTCTGACTCCTGCAATCAAGTCTATGACCTTGAGCAAAAACACTTAATATCTCTTGCCTCACTTTCCTCCAAGTGTTGTGAGGCTTAGATGCATTACCAGGGGTCAGGGCTTAGAGGAAACAGTGCTGGCTCGTTCTCAGCAGGGCACAGCCTCTGCTATCATTACCATCATCTTTATTATTATTATGCCTCTGAATGCATAACGGACACCAGCTGATTCTTTCTATGCTGGCTTTCTATGTCAGGTTTTTTATTTTTTATTTTAATGGTTTTCTGCTAAAAATAAATATGAGGAACCACTGGGCAGGTTCATTTTCCCATCAAGAGCTTTTAAGACTAAATGACACCCAGTAGAAGGCTGGATCCCTCTTATTTTGTAGGATAAATCAAAACTGTCGTATGACGGAAGGGAAAGCTTCATGACGTGATCTTAGGCCAAGAGAGGCGGCTTCTAGTCTCTTCTTTGCCCTTCACATTTAAAGAACTCCATGCAGTTCCACGTCAATCTAGTTTCATTCTTACTGTTCCCCTTGCAGTGTGTTCAAGTTAACAGCCAGTATGGGCACCCTATGTCCCACCCACATCTACGTAGCAGAGTAGGTGAGGGCCTTAGATGACAATGAGAAATACATATTGAAGACTACAGTGCAGTGCTTGTCCTTAGTAACTTTGGGTTCAAATTCTGGGCTGTGCCATGGACAGCTCTGTGACCTTGATAAGTTATCGAACATTTCTACCACGGCCCAGAGAGGGTGTGTCACCCAACCAAGGCCACACAGCAAAGGGGGCAAAGCTAGGACTGGAACCTTGGAGTTCTGATGACAGATTGCAAAATGGCTGCCGTGGGGGGGTGCAGGGCACAGCAGACTGTGTGCTGCTAGGCTATGGAGTGTACTGGAGACCCTCACAATGAGCTGGAGTTGTCACCATGGGAAAGCCACAATTTAGACCTTTCTGTGTTCTCTGCACTATGGCTGTCTTTCCTACTCACTGGGTCATATCCCTGTTATATCTCTGCATTTAGAATCCAGGCCACTTGCTAAAATAAGTCCTGCTCAGAGAGGAGCCCTGGAAATAGTTCAGCACAAGGAGTTATCCAGCATTAGGCCAAGTAAGAGCCACTTAGGTTATAATGCTTAGAGCAACTGGCTGAGGTCACTCACACTTTCCAATGTGAACATCTTATTTCACAAACTATTCTGCAAATACCTCCATTGTGGGCCTGGCGCGCCATGCCTCTGAATGTCACCACCATTTACCAGTGTACTCTGTGGGGTAATCACTAATGTCTCTTTCCCTGTCCAGAGATGGGAGGTAACTTGTCCAAGGTCATACCTACAGTGGCAAGTTTGGGACTTGAACTCAAGATTCATCACTGGGTGACAAACTGACTGCTCAGGGCTCTTCTTAGTTTGCAGATGGACTTAGTCTGGACTGCATCCTGTCTTGGGGAAAGAAAAATAGTAGTTGGGCCTCCCCGGTGGTGCAGCGGTTGAGTGCTGGGCTGTGAAGCTGCCTGCAGCCTCTGCAGTGCTGGTTCGATCCCCGGCTGCCGGCGAGGGTCCCGCATGGTGCGCAGACCTCTCCTGCCACGCCCGCTGCTCCCCTCAGCAGTGTACTTTGCCAGTCTGCCTGTTCTGCTCCCAGCTCTGGCTCTGGTGAATTCTTTCATCCTCTCGCCCTTCTGACTATACCCAGTGCTTGTATAAATAAATTAATTAATTTAAAAAGATTCTTAAAAAAAAAGAAAAATAGTAGTTGCCAAAGTATTAAAAACAATTGTAAGATTTCACACACAAATGTGGCTTCTTGAATCCTCATTAGCTCTACAAGGCAACAAGGGCTGGAGCTGAGCAGCCTTCACCCTTGTCAGGCCCAAGAGCTCTAGTTCACTGCCTTCCCAGGGACCCGGTGGTGGGATGACCTCCAAGTTCTTGACCCACATCCTATTTATTATATCTGGTCTTGGCAGGCACCTACATTTGTGACCCCAAGTTCCTGAAGGGTCCTTTTCTAGCCCTCCCAGTGCTTCCCCACAGGACTGGGCTCCATGAACCAGCCTGTAATGGGTTACACTGTGAACCTCTGAGAGAGATGATGAATTTCTCACCCCTGGGATGTGGGAATGTAAACTATTTGGGAATAGGTCTTTGCAGATGTCATTAAATTAAGATGAGGTCATACTGAATTAGGATGGATTCTACTTTCATCTCATGCGTCCTTAGAAGACCTAGAAATACACCAGAGGGAAGCTGCCATGTGAAGTGGGAGGCAGAGATGGGAACTAAGCCTCTACAGCCCAGGGTCTACTGGAAGCTGGAAGAGGCCAGGAAGGAGCCTTCTTAGGGGCTCCAGAGGGAGCAGGTTCTGCTTTCACCTTGAATTCAGACCTCTAGCCTGAGGTACTCTAAGTGAATGGATTTTGGTTGTGTTAAGCCACTGGTGTGAGGTGCTTTGCTCAGGCAGCCCTGGGAACAGAACACACCACACCCCTTCCACCTACTCCTTTCAGATCTTGTTCTCGGACCTGGCTTTTATCTTTGTTCTTCATTCTTTTCTGCCTCCCCTCTCTTCTCATCCACTCCCTGCTGCATCTCTAGCACCTTCCCCCTATATGCCTCTGATCTACTGCAGACTTGTCTGTCTGAAGACTCCCTGGATGAAAAGGGTCTAATTCCAAGTTTGGCCAAAAGGGAAGGGTGTGGGTGTGAAGAGCAGTGGCCAAGAGGAGTGGGTGTGTGCAGGGATTGAGAGAGCTGGCTTGCAGCTGGTGGCATAAGTTGCCAAGCGGCCAGGATCAGCTGCTCACATCTGGAATGTGTAGCAGGCAGCTCTGCAGCGCCACCTCTGGAAGCTGCACAAATGACATGCTTGCCCAGATCTGTGAAACTGGCTCAGACACCCTGCCCCCCAGCATCTCCAAATCCATGCTAGCAGCTTCTTAGCATTCAGCACAGCCCTGGCTGGTGAAGCTTAGACAGGCCCCTGGCTCCCTACAAAACAGGGAGCTGACGGTTTTTTTCTTTTCCCTTCCTCATTGCTTAATCTGTCCACTTCCTGATACTAATGGATTTTTAAATGAGCCTAGGACAATAGATAGCATTTCCCAATTAAAACCAAATACCCTTCATTCACCCTTTACACAGCCACTGGGTGCAAACGAGTGTGGGGATCATGGGTCCAGCCCAACAACTCTCTCTTACTCACTGCTTCCCACCTTCTCTGCCTGCAGAGCTGAGGCACCCTCTCCTGGGACCTGCTCCTTCGGGGTGCTCTGGGGTGCAGGGGTGAATTCTAGATGCCAGCAGGAGTGATGCTGGCTGAGATTTGTGAGCAGTTGCAGGGCTCAACTCAGAAAGGATTTTCCCCAGTCCTCTGGTATCGGTTGGTTTCATAACCACTGAATTCAGATGCTTCTGTCAGGATGGAAGGAAATCATAATACAGCTACAGAAATTCATAGGAGGCTTGAGACAGGGTGTGGTAAGGGTCTAAAAACCATAGCCTCTGATTTTATTTTTTGTAAGTTATTAGAAAGGAAAAAAAATGTAGTGCTTGCTTACTAGGTGCCTGCTCTGGGCTTGGTCACTTCATGCCTGATCTCTAATTTTTGTAAGAATGTTTGAGGAGGATTATCTGTTTTATAGATGAGGAAATAGCCACTCCTAAAGTTAAGTGACTTACCTAACACCACACACCTAGTAAATGTCAGTACTGAATACTGCTTGTCTGAATCCAAATCCATATTTCTTCTCCTACTGCAGAGGGGACTTTCACTGTTTACTAGAGGGAGTAGAAATTAAGTAAGTAAGTTTAGGAACTGAGCTCAGGCTACTTTGGATGGTCACAGCAAATAGTGAAGTTACAGAGGAGATTTTCTTTATTCATGTCTTACCTGTATGGGAGAAGAAATGCCTGGCAGACTCTTCTCCCATCACACTCAAAATTATAAATTCTCAGACCTCAGTTCTCTCCTGAAAGAAGATTCAAGCTGACGCCAAGAAATACCTTCCAGAAGGTTCTAGAACTACAGGACAGCATGATGAAGGAGCTAGAGGTTGCCTGCTCTTTTTACAACCCAGCAGTCCTATGAGAGTCAGTCCCAATGTGGGTTCAGCTTTCATATCTCTTTCCCAAGTCTTCTCACCATCAATTGGAAGATGGGGTTCCCTATCATCATTATCATCCATGCAACAGAGAAGGAAGCCCTCTGAGAATTAAGAAACTTGTTTAAGATGAAGACACATTAGCTAGCCATGGTGCTGGGTCTCAAATCCAAACTCTCTGACTTCACACTCATTTCTGGCAGTTAAAATAGCAGAAGTGAAGCTCTTGTGTGGTCTATGTGTGGATGAGCCCAGCCTTTGGAGCTGGCCTGTGGTCTATTAGCCGATGATGAGTTCAGCACCGAACTTGGTGGAAGAGCGGACAGAGCATAAATGACACATAAGTGGGCAGAGATGGAATCTCTTAGCCTGTTGTCTTCTAGTTGGTTGACTAGGAACATTCACCAGGAACGACTATACAGACCACATCGCATCCTCACTACACTGCATCAAGTCCCACTTTGGCATCTTGTTATCAATTAATCCAAACCAGACTGAGAGCGTTGAGCTGCTTAAGAGCTAAGCTCCTGGATATTGGGACAGATCACAATAGGAGAACACATATTCCTTCTTCCCCCAACGCTACGGGTAACCTGTGATTTCTTGTGTGCAGGTAGCACTAACGAAAGATGCATAAGGAATTAACCTGTCACTGAAAATGGAGAAAAGAGAAGGTTCTGAATGGTTTTGCTGTGTTTGTGCTTATGTGCCTGCTGGTGGTTTCTACACATGACTTCACTATAGAAACTTTCTTCTTGTGTCCTAGCTCCATATGTCACCTTCTCATGGTGCTCTACTAGGCCTGTTTCATAAGCTGAGGTTCATTACAATCCATCAAAATGCTCCCAACCCCCTCCTCCATTACTGACCCCCATTTAAACATGACCCTGCGGCTTACTCAACTGTCCAGTAACCTGGCTTGATTTTTCTTCTTTTTTCATCCCCAGTAAATTCTGATGGCTCTAACTGATAGAACTTCTAGACTCCCTACCCATGCCTCTTCACTGTCTAGGGGTCCATCACCCACTCTCTTGAGTTTATACAGTGTCTCCCTCATTCTGTCTGCCATTACGTTCACTCCTCAAAAAACTGCTTAAATACCCTAATGGATCTTCACTGCCTTCCAGATAAATCCAAACCTCTTGATATAACTTGTTATAAGAGATAACACAATTTAGTTCTTGGTAGTTTCTCTAGCAAAAGCCATTCTTCCTCCTCAACTCTCCAGGCCAGCCATGATGACTTTCCTACAGACCCCTGAGCCCCTGATTTCTCTCTCAAGACCTTTGGATACCTTGACCTTTAATCAGGGAAGTCCCGGAATGTTTTCTTCTGGTTTTCCCTCCCCATTCCTCAGATCCCAGTGTAGTCACCTCCTGTGGGAAATATCCCTTCCACCCATTTCCTGCAAGCCCCCAGGTCAGCACCTCTGGCCACCTGCTGTCTGCACTTGCGCTCCCATATTGGAACTGCTAGCTTCCTCATCTCTTGCTTCCTGACAGAGAGCTCTGTGAGGCCACAGACTGTTCATTATTAAGCACAGCAGCAGGTCTGTGGTGGGCACTCAATAAATATTCATTATTTCTTTTCCTTCCCTCTTAGTTTCATTGGTGCTGACCACATCAGCCACTGTCAGTGTCTCTCAAACATGTCCCCAGGGTCCCCAGCTCTTTGGGCTCTCTATCTCCCTCTCACGTCCTCCTCTCTTTTCCCCTCAGAAAAAGTTGTTTCAGGCTCATGCCATGAAATGTCACTTCAAAATATTTGACAAAAACCGGAAGCTTAGTGGTGGTGTTCTTTTTCCTCGAGTCTTCCACAGTGACAGGATGAACTGAGCCTGAAGTGGCTCTACGTTGCTATGGTAACTGAGCACGGTGTCATCCTTTCACTTTCTTTGTAGGGAAAAATGTATCTCTTTTCCTATAACTAGCAAGAGAAGAGGACTGATCTTATTGTTTGCTTGATACCTAATAGCTCAAAGAATTTGTTCTCAATTTTCTAGTGCTTTCATACCATTCTGGAAATTCTTTGCTCCTGATCCAAATGGGCAATCAGAACTGGCACTACCACTGTTACCATGTCCTTGGAACTCACAAAGGCTTTGCGGGGGCAGTTCTGCGTTGTTTGACCCAAAGGGTCTGGAGTGTGTGGGATTGTTTGTGATGGGGGATAGGTTAAAAGGAAGTCTTGTGTCACATTTTGTCCTGGTTGAACTAGGTAATTAGAGGTAAGAACTCAAGAACTCTCTGAACACAGAAGTCTTTACTGTAAAGATCAGAAGAAGATTCTTTGAGGCCCAGAATCTTTGTGCACCCTCTAATTGGCTATATGTGTGGGAGTTAGAGATGGCTGCTTGGAGACATTCTTGACTTTAAGTAGGGCAGTCACAGTTCCAATTCTTAAGTGAAAAAAAAAGTCTTTACATAAAATGGCATTAATGTATGTAAGAGAATAAAGGTAAACCAGAGTCAATTCAAACTCTAGGGGGTAGGTCCTCCTGTTTTTTGTTTGTTTGACCCAGGAAAATTAGTAAATATGATGCCTTCTAACTGTAGAGTCTTCATATATCCCTGGGTTGTTTTTCAGTTGGGTTGCCAATGCTATAAGGTAGGCTGGTGATTACCTGGAAGCCCAGAGAGACTAAGTAACCTACCAAAGGTCACAGAGCAGGATCATGAAAAGTTCGGTGAGAATCAGGGTTTGCAAACTTGAAATCCAATGACTATTCCACTTACCAGCCAAGGATTTGCTCTTGAAAGAGACCTGGCCTTTCTGACTGTAGCTATCTTATTTGCATTGTAGTGCCCTTGGCTGTAATATATATTCCTGGCAAAAGCCTCTTGAGCAAGACATTTAAGCTGATCTTCTAGAAGTTTCTCAGTGGGATCTATATCCATGTTGTGAACTGAATTTGCTACTGCTTCTTTAATCCCACTATAGCCAGTACTAGTGGGATCCTCATTTTAAAAATGAAGAAAGAGCCTCAGAAGGGTTAAGTACTAAAGGATCAAGGACCTAATAATTTGGCAACCACATGTGAAAAGGAAAGAAGGAAGGGAAGAATGTAACACTCTTATGGATGAATATTTTACCTGTCAACTTTTGGACCCTGTGCTAGGTACTTTCAGAGTTAATCTCGTAGCATTCTTGTAGGGAGGCATTTATTTTATGTGTGAAGAGACTGAGGTCCAAAGAGGTCCAAAGATGGCATTCTGGCTATCATGTAGCAAGCAGGTAGCAAAGCAAGAATATCAGGCCAGTTCTACCTGACCAGGCAAAGCTTGTGCACTTAATATCTGCAAGGTGCAATCTCCTATATCTCCTATTAGTGACATCAACTTTGAAAAGCTGTAGGGAATGGACATTGGGAAACAAACTCATGCTTAAAAGGCTAGGAGATGCTCTTAGATCCCCATGTAATGGACCCCAAGTTGTGCTGGTGACAGTACATTGCTATCTGTCCCTAGTTAGCTTTATGATATTGGGCTAACCATCCACCCTATCAGTATCTATTGTCTCATATGTAAAATCTTGTGGCTGGATGAAGTCACTTGATCACTGAATGATAAAGACTTCAACTCATATGCCAACGATGAGTAATTAATTGGTAGCGGCTTGCTGGAATTCTCTATTGTGAAGAAACCTGAGGCTGCACTTATGCTGTGATCATTTCAGGGTCCTGGGCATTGAAGGTGGGAATGAGGGCAAATGTGTCACTGGTTTGCCAACCCAAGATAGAGCAGTAAATATTTAGTTTTATCATCTTTGTCTCTTGCAAAGTAATTTCCATATTTGCTTCATGAAGGGCCTCCCCGGTGGCGCAGCGGTTGAGCGCTGGGTTGTGAAGCTGCCCGCAGCCTCTACAGCGCTGGTTCGATCCCTGGCTGCTCCCCGGCCACCAGAGGAGGGTCCCACATGGCGCGCAGACCTCTCCTGCTGCCTGCTGCTCCCCTCAGCAGTGTACTTCGGTCCTTCTGCCTGCTCTGCTCCCCGCT
This sequence comes from Talpa occidentalis, assembly GCF_014898055.3. Classification (NCBI taxonomy): domain Eukaryota; kingdom Metazoa; phylum Chordata; class Mammalia; order Eulipotyphla; family Talpidae; genus Talpa; species Talpa occidentalis. The sequence goes on from NW_023605305.1 coordinate 85,808,348, forward strand.
CTGGCTCTGGTGAATTCTCTCACCCTCCGGCGCTTCTGACTGTACCCAGTGCTTGTATAAATAAATAAATAAATAAATAAATAAATAAAAAAATCTTTAAAAAAAATTAAAATGCTTTAAAAAAAAAAAGGAAGAAATTCTCGCATTCTGCATGAATAGTGATTGTCAAGGTACAAGAAAGGACTCTCCTTGATGTAATAGTGAAGAATTTGCTGAAAAATTCCATCTTCCTCCTCTCCAGGTCCATGATGACTTCATAGATTGAATTGTTCAAAGTTTTGCTTTTATCTTTTCAGATTAAAGAATCATAAAATTTAAGTTCATCTCCTTTTCTTAATCATTCTCACCACTAGAGAAATGGGAATGATTTTTTCACTTATTGAAAAATTTAGGATTTTTCACTCTGGGAAGTAGCTAATTTAAATGCAACATGAGGGCCTCTCCAGTGGTGCAGCGGTTTGAGTGCTGGGCTGTGAAGCTGAGTGCAGCCTCTGAAGTGCCCGTTCGATCCCCAGCTGCTGGGTGAGGGTCCCACATGGTGCGCAGACCTCTCCTGCCGCCCGCGCTCCCCTCAGCAGTGTACTTTGTCAGTCTGCCTGTTCTGCTCTCCCCTCTGGCTCTGGTGAATTCTCTCACCCTCCCATGCTTCTGACTGTACCCAGTGCTTTTATAAATAAATCTTTAAAAAAAATAAATACAACATGATTGAATAGACAGAAAGCCCCAAGTAGGTATGGACTTTTTAGGAAATACATAAATATGATGAAGTGGCTTCTTTGGAAAACTGAGTCAAGAAAGTACCTTTAAGGCAGATGTTTCCCAAGTGTGATCTTATGAACATTTGGGGACTCTTGGAGGTTCTTCAGGGAGAGCTGCGTGAGGTAGACTGGGCGGCCTTATTTCTTGAATTACACCTCTCAGCACTGCTTCTTTTTTATTTTATGAATCAGATTTCCATGCAGGATTTAGTGTAAGCCTAACAAATTTGAAAAGCCAGGTATTAAGTCAAATAAATTACTGAACCCATTCTATCAGGAATGTGCCAGAGGATTGCTGAGACAAACTTACCAATTCTAAAAGTTTATACCATTTTTTTTTTTTTTGAAGGATAAGCTGAAAGATAGCAGCTGGAGGAAACTACGGTCTATCTAACATTACAGGAAGGAGACATCACATGTCTTCCAGGATACACATTGTGGGTAGAATGCAGCTGGTTAAGTCTACATATCCAGTCATGAAATTGCTCTTGTGTGGCTGGCACCCTGCTTTCTCCTTTTTAGAAATACCCACATTGTTTACATAAAAAAGAGCATGCTTGCTCCTGAGCTAGTAGGAGGATAGAAGAAACAGCAAGTACTCAGAATTAATTAACTTTCATTTACAAAGCAGCATCTATGACATACATGATAATTAAAATATGTTAGTTATTATTCTGTTTGCTTTGCTGAGCAACATGTACCCATACAAGCAAACGCGCGTGTGCTCACACACACACACACACACACACACACAGAGAAAAATCTGTCATCCTTATTATGATCTGAAGGATGTTTGGATTTTCTTGGAAGTACTTCATGGATGGCTGTAGGGGACAGAATTGGCTTTGAAAACCAAAAGAAACAGAAGAATTTACATGAACAATCCCTACTACTTATCCAACATGTATTATATGTCATACATCACAGCAAAAACTGTTATAATAATGCTAATATAATAATGTAGCTGACACACCTCACTGTGTGCCAGGAACAGTTGTAAATGTTATATATACATTCATATATATATAATGCATAAATACACACATACACTAATTTAATCCACATACCAATCTACGAGTTCAGTTCTTATTTCTGTTTTACAGATGAAGAGACAGAGTCACAGAATTTTGGAAAAATGGTAAAGTCAGGATTAAAATCAGATTGTCTGGCTTCAGGTTTTATGATCCCAGCGGCTCATATGATGGCTACTTATTGTATCAAATTCTTTAAAGAAAAAAATGTTTTTAAAATTTATTTATTTATTTATACAAGCACTGGGTACAGTCAGAAGCACGGGAGGGTGAGAGAATTCACCAGAGCCATAGCAGGGAACAGAACAGGCAGACTGACGAAATACACTGCTGAGGGGAACAGCGGGCAGCAGGAGAGGTCTGCGCGCCCTATGGGACCCTCTTTCTGTTGGCCGGGAATCGAACTGGTGCTGCAGAGGCTGCGGGGCAGCTTTGCAGCCCAGCGCTCTCCCGCTGCGCCACCAGGGGAGGCCCAAGAAAATTTCTTATTAAACACTTCAGGCAGTTATCCCACCTTACAGGAGAGAAAACTGTAATTTTCACAAGTGTTAACAAGCTTGCCCCAAATCATCCAGCTTAGGAAATGACACAAATCAGGCTTTGATTGCAAGTTTGGCATTATTTCTACTATAGCAGCTGCTGATGTTGTAAAAGTCATGGCCACTTTCTGTTTATACAGACAGAGAAAACTGAAGGTAAGATGAGAAGCATCTGTCAGAGAGCCCCATCGTCATCCTCCCAAACACTGTCCATGTAAATTTCTAACTCTCTAACTCATTTCACCTATACCCTGGAAGAAGGTTGTGGGGAAACCTATGTCCTGATGAATTGTGGTTTCATGTGATGCAAGATTCTCTTATTTTTTGGCCAGGAAAGAGATGATAGAAAGTCAAAACAAATAAGCTTCCAAAGACTTCAATCAGGGGCACAGATACAGATGTGAAACAAAATTGGAGAATGATGTATTGCAAGGTTCTGTGGGTGGGAAAGACGTGATCAGACACTGTGTTTGAGCAAACTGTGGCTCCTGTCACCTCCTTGGAGGAGGACTCTGGACTGACAGGGGTACCTCAATCTGCACTTAATGATAAAATGACCCCAGATGAGGCCGCTGATGGCACTGAAGTGCAGTTTCTAAGCAATTGCTGCCTTTACAGTTGCTTGTGGATGGGCTGGCTAACTACTACTGAAGTGGAAAATGTGAGGCTGACCTATTGATCAGCTGAAGTTGGGACATAGCCTGTAGACTGAAAGTTTTAGGGAACAACTGATAAGTGCCCTCAAGGCCACACACATCAGATTCATGCTTTTCCAGATGATTGTACCCCTTGCTTTAGTCAATAAATACTCTGTAACCTAGTTGCTCAGGGCTCAGACTCTGGAGAGGGATGTCCCTGGGCCCGCTGGTGTAAAGCCTGCCAGCGTAAATAAAGAACTTCTCTCCTCCTCTCTGAGTGCTGCCTGGTTACCTGACAGAATCCTGCCCTAACATTACCACACACATCCATTTTGTCCGACTTCATTTCACTCCATCACACCAAAGGTTTCCTTTTGCTCCTTTAAAAGTCCCTGTCCCCATGTAGGCAACCACTGATTGGCTTTCTGATCTATTGATTATTGACATTTCCTAGAATTTTCTACCAATGGAATCGTGATTTTTTTTTTTTTTTTTTTTGGTGGGGGATGGTGCATCTGACTTTCACTAAGCATGAATATTTTGAGATTTTGCTATCTTATGCTTATCAGTAACTTCTTCCTTTCTTTTGTATGTGTTTATCTGCTGATGAATATTCAGGTTGCTTCTAGTTTTGGTGATAATAAAGCTATCCTGAATATAGCTATTATAAAGCTATCCTGGCAGCGGGTATGGAGCTGTTTCTTTTTTTTTTCTTGGGTTAGTACTTTGGAGGGGGTGACTAGAATAATGGGTATATCTTTAATTTTTTACAAGAAATAGCCAGCCTGTTTTACAAAATGAATTTACTACTATGTGTTCCAGCTGTGTATGAGAGTCCAGTTTCTATGTATTCTTGACAATGCTGGTTAAGTTAGTCTTTTAAGTTTGTGGACATCCTAGTGGGTTGCAGTAGTATCTTATTGCGGCTTTAATTTGCATTTTCTTAGCAACTGAAGATGTTCCACATCTTGTCATGTATTTTTTTTGCCACCTGAACATTTATTTTGTGAAATTTCTATTTAAATCTCTTTTCTATTCCTTAAAAGGTTTGTCTTATCATTCAATGATGAGTTATTTTATATATTTTAGATGTAAGTTCTGTATTGGATATATTTTCTCCCAATATATAGCTTGCTTTTATATTTTGAAGTGCAAAGTTTTCGATTTTTGAAATGCAAATTGTTTTCTTTCCTTACAGTTCATCCTTTTCTGTAGTATTTAGGAAATCTTTGCCAACTCCAAGGTCACTAAGATCTTACATTTTTTCCCCCTAGAAGTTTTGTAATTTTACATTACATTTAGGTTTATTATCAATTTTGAGTTAACAATTTTTGTTGATAGCATGAAGTTTCAAATTTCTTTTTTTTTTTTTTTTTGCATATGACAAGCCAAATGTTCTAAAACCATTCATTGGAAAGATTTTTCTTTTCCCACTTAATTGCCTTAGTACCTTGTCAGAGTCAGTGGACTGTATGTTTGTGGGTCCATTTCTGGACTCTATTTGGTACTGGCAATATTTACACACAGACTTGTATTTGATAAGAAAGTAGTCATACTCTCTTTAAGGGTCTTGATTATTAGAATCTTTTCATTGCCTTCAAAAGTATAGTTAAGCAAATTAAATGACAATGGAGGAGACAACTTGTACACAGGTAAGAATACACTGGGGTATTTTCACTGGAGTATAGACTTGTTGAGAAGAGAGACAATGTATTGTTCATCTGTTCCCCATGAATGGAGGAAAGATCAGACATGATGAAAGTTGAAAATAGTTGAAATAGGAATGAGGTAATCTCAGCTCTCGTGCTGGCTTTTTCATTCACTAGTGTTTCTCTTGTGTAGTTCTCTTTGTCTTCGAAACCTCTATTTTTAGAAAATGGGAGTATTCAAACAGGAAGGTAACAGAAGACTAGGATATGCATGGTAAGTATGGGGTGTCTATGGGGCAGAGGGGCTAGGCATGTTTGCAGTGCTTGCTACAGATATCTAAAGGTTAATGTAGGAAGTAGTTCAATTTACTGTGACAACAAGTAGGATTCCTTATTCTTGGAACTACTGACATTTGACATTTTAGGTTGGATAATTCATATGTGTGTGTGTTATGTACTGTAGGATGTTTAACAACATCCCTGGTCTCAATAGGCCTAACAATAGTACCACTCTCCAAATGTGGCAACCCAGCCCAGATATTTTCTGTCATCTACAGAATACAGTCAACGTAGCTGAGAACCACCCCTACAAAGGGTGCAAAAAATTTTCTGTTGAGTATGTCTGGGAAACCCCATTTTCAGCAGCAGGAGGAACTTAATCATGGTCAGACCCAAGCTGCTAGGTGAGGGTGGTAGAGAAAGGGAATTTATAGTTATATGCCAGTAGTAGGTGACTTTGCCTCATGGTGGGTATTTAAACGCTGTGGAGATAGCCAGAGTAGATGAGACTTACTAAGCCCAGTGTTCTCTTCTGTAACAAGGGCATAATAATGTTAACACTGCAGGGTTCTGGAAATATTAAATGAGATGTTGCACATAAAGCTCTCTGAACAGCACTGGTGTGTAGGCCATTTTCAGCACATAGTGGGTATTGTAGTTGTAGAGGAAGAAACACTTCCCTACATTAGAGACTTGTGTCCTCGACCCTCCTCTTCCCTGGCCCTCTGCAAGTCAGGAAATGTTCACCTGACTGAGGAAAGCATTGCCAAGGAGGTCATTGGTGATCAAGGTAATTATGCCTTGCACTTCTGTCTTCCTGTCTATGTGTGAAGCAGATGTCATGGTCAGGTCATGGAGGGAGAGGCTGTCAGCCTCCCTTGTACTAATTCAGTGTCCCCAGATTGGGGAGTAAACATGCACTCCTTTGGGGGCCTTGTCACCTCTCTTTTCTTATTCTCATGTTTTGAGATACTGGGGACAGATTTAGATAGGGGTAGAAAGAGAAAGACAGGCCAGGTAAAATTAAGAATGGAGGCTTCAGTGAGCCTTGTGATTAACCCTGTCTTTATGTCAGAGCTTTTCAATATTTTGATTGCTATTTATAATGTACTGTTAGCACTGGATGTGATTTTCCTTGGGAAAGCCATAAAGTGGCGGGATGATGAGCAGAGTTAGATTTGGTTTTCTTAGGGTCCAATCAGCAACCCAATTGATAATAGTTCAAATTTTGATCTTTAGTGTTCCTTTCACAATAAAAAATTTATGACTCATGCATCTGTGTAAGAAGATTGGACTTGTCTTTTTGGGTCCTTTAAGTTCTAATTATTTTCTCTGCACTTGCCTTATTATCTGACTTTGACTAGAACTCTAGGCACAGACACTGTTAAATATTTCACACTCTTCACGATAAGGAAAATGGGCCTCATGTCTGTCTGGTGGATCAATCTATATTATAATTTTTCAAAGTCTTTCCAGGAATGACAGTTCATGTTCTGAATAACACCCTTGTCCTTAAGTTGTATCACAAAGGACACACAGGTAAGGGTGTCAATTTATTCCTAGGATCTAACCCTGATAATAAATGAATAGTTCTGTTGCTCCTGAGTGACGTGTCTGTAATTATCTTTCACTGAATGTAGGAAAAGAAAACAGATCCAGGTTGCTTTTCTTTCTTTTTATAGGCTGTCACTTCTTCATGTTTTACCTAATTCAGTAACATCTGAGGTCTTTATCAAATCTAGTCTTTCAAAATACCAGTGTGTTTGTTTTATGGGCACCTCGAGCAATGGGCTATGCAGGAATAGTCAGTAAGTGAACCCAGAGGCCTTGCCATCTGTCAGCTTGTATGCTGGCTCTGCCATCTTTCTTTACCTACATGCAGACATTTTATTCTTCACTGCCACCCCCAGCCCCTTACCAAAGGGTGAATTGTTTTCCTTGCAGCACCTTGCTCCAGAGAGTGAATCCCAATGGTGTCCTGATTTCCTGTGTGATTCACCAAAGTCACAACCATAACCAGAAAGACAGCTTTGAGGCCATGCTCAGGACAGGTCAGGCCTGGGCTTTGGAGCATTTCACGACCATTCTCTGAGGCTCTTCCTGAGAGGCATTGACTACCCTCTTGTCCTAACTGAATTGGGAAGACTGAGTCCCTGACTCCCTCAGCAGGTAGGTCAACACCCCACTTGCAGGCACTTTACCACCTAGCACAGGAGTGTGGGTATTTCAATGCAAGGAGGTGGGGCTGGGTTTATTTATTTTTTTTTTGGTGGGCGAAGGGGGCTGTGTTTTTAATCTTGCGCTTGCCACTTGAAATGATCCACAACTCAGTAGGCTAGACTCCTTCCTTCCCCAAGACCTAGCCTTCTGCACACCCCCAAGGACCAACATCCCTGGGTAAAGGCCACTGGCTGCCTTTCGTGCCCCAACTAGCAAAATGACAGTTTGCTGCTCCCCCAGGCTAGCATTCTTACCCTCTTGGATTATGATACAATAAAATTTTCAGAGAAATTTTGGGAGCTGACCTAGGATTGCCAAAGTTTTCCTTTCCCAGTGAGGTAGAAACCCAAGCCCAAGCCCATAACCACCTACCCTCCCACTATCACTGTATTCTGTGAGAAATCATAAAGAGAACATGATCTTAGAATCAACAGTCATCCCTTAAGTTAAATAAACTAAGTGTGATAAAAACAAACAAACATGTGAAGTGTCCCTTTTGCTAAAGGCAAACACGAGGGCAGCATCCGAGGCCAGGAGCCACTTCAGCCCCACAGAAACGTTCACCCAGAACATGGTGAGAGGCAGCTGGCATTTGACCCCTATTTCCACTCAGTCTCTTGGGGATTTTCAAAGCTTACTGGGCAGGTTCTGGGCTCCAGGCCCCAGAAGACCTGGGTCAGTAAGCTCACCTTCACATTCTCCCTGCACTACTGGGCCATTGGAGGGAGGCAGCTATGGGCAATGCAGAGGCCAAATACCCCCTGGGTCAGGTTCTGTGCTGAGCACTCACCCATACTTTAATGCATAAAAGAGGTATTTGTAATGCAAATGGAGGTATTTGTAACCCCAGTTTAGAAGAAGAGACTGTGCTGCAGAGAGATGCAGTAAATTTTCTGCTTGGCAGTGGCGCTTCCAATTAATTCTGGTATTTGAACTCCTCTGACTCCCAAATCCTTCATTTGGAATTAAGATTTGTGGCCATCAAATGAATAATAGTTATTCCTTCAAGGAGAAGCAAAAATTGACATTTCCATGCTTCCTATATAGGGTGCGATTAGGGACATCTCCCTAAATAGTAAGTTACCTTCACTGCTTCTGGCCCCCCTCCCCAAAGAGTAGAAGCTTGATTATATCACATACATTTTGCAACCCTAACAAAGCAATCCCAGACATTTGCTACGCTGATGTCTATAGGTATGTTGTGAGCTCCATGAATATGGTAATCACATGAACAAGCTGCTGCTGTCCCACCATGAACCCACAAGTGTAAGCTTGGTGTCCTTGGAGGTTTTGTGGCGCACCATTTAAATACTTGTGCTCTGTGTTTGGTGAAACCCGATCTTCAGGATCTGACTTTCTAGCATCCCCGCAAAGTGTTCCTTTGCTTTCCTGTCCCAAATGCTTCTATCTTCATTATTTCTTATTCCTTCCCAGTGTTCCAGGCTTTCTTGACTTGATTCCCTTATCCTATCTGGTGGTGTTCTCCTAAATTCCCTCCACATGCACAAGAGTCTCTTTCCTTCCCACCCATGTCCTGTCATGGAGTCTGGGCCATTGCTAACATTTCCCCGAATCCTTCCATCCTCATTATTGTTTATTAAGCATTTGCTACAGGGCTGAAATTTTTCTAAATCCTTTACACTTACTGTTTCTTTTAATCCTAATTCCTTCCAGAATGCATGTGGCACAGTCACAATTATTCCCATGATATAAAAGAGGAAACTAAGGTTTAGGCAGATGGTGGTGTTTACCTAAATCCCTATGGCTGAGAAATGATAAAGCAAGGAACACATGCCAGGTTTGTCCACAATCCTCGCTGTTAACTTCTCTATAACTCCTTTCCCTTTCATCTGGAAGACTTTTCACAATTTTTCTCACCACCTATACACAGACCTAAAGCAAAAGTCTTTCTCATCAGCTCAGGATATGGGAATTCCCTCTTCTCTGAACTCCTGCAAAATTTAATCATCACTACTCCATTAGGCTTTCCAATCATCCTTGGCACCCTGATGATTAGTTCCAGAACCTCCAGCGGTTATCAAAATCTGAGAATACACCTGTCCCAGGAATAAAAATGGTGTAGTGTTTGCCTACAACCACCACATGTCCTCCCATATACTTTAAATCATCTCTAGATGACTTACAACACCTAATACAATGCAAATGCTATTCAGGCAGTTGCTGTACAATATGTTTTAGGGAATAGTGACAAGGGGAAAAAATGTCCTACATGTTCAGCAAAGACCCAACTGTCACAGGTCTGTGGTGCCATACTTCCTACCTGCAGTTGGTTGAATTTGCAGGTGCCAATCCATGGACGGTTAGCCCTATTCTGTTGTGTCACTGGCCTTTATGTTACAAGAACCTTGTCTCCTGCACTGAAATGCAGGCTATCTGGACTTCTACAGAAGAATCAGGAAAAGAGAATAAGGAAGCAAGTCAAGCCAACTCAAGTATTCTGTTTCATAGTCAGTGACTATCCTAACAGGTAGAATTTTCCAGAAAGTTATACAGGGTGCAAACACATCTTTGAGAACACCCAGAGGTGCATTCAGGGAGTTGAAGAGTCTCAGTGATCTAGCACTACTCTTCCAACTGACATATTCTTCCTTTATCCAGCAATGCTTATTGAGCCCATAAGCAAGGTCAGACACCATGAAAAATATTGGGGATTCAGTGGAGATAAAGGAGAAGTTAGAGGGGAGAATAACAATCCAATCCAAGAGGTGACTCAGATATGCTGACACTCCCATCCTGGGCAAGGAAGAGTCATCCCCATGTCATGAAACACATATGCTCATGGGGCCACTCTGACCATCTCCTGTCACGTTTGCCATGGTCTTGGTGCTTATGAGCACCTGTGGCTGCACACAGAAGGGGGAGGCTCCTCAGATGAGGATGAGGTAATGGGCACATTTACTTAGCAGAGGAGAGAAAGGATCTGTTAGCTCCTAGACAAATTTCATTTCTTAAAAATTCAGTTCCTTCCTAGATGCCTGCCTTTCTTTTCTCTCCCTGGAAAGCTTTCCAAGACTGCTCCCTTGCCAGCTTCTCTTTTAACTGACTGCATTTGTCATGAAGATTGACAGAAGAGGTGAAGTGTGCACTAGGGAAGGCCAGCACGGGGTACCCAGAATGGATATGGGGCCTGCCATTCACAACTGCAGCACATTCAACAGCCTGCACATGGCTCTATGGAATGAAATACTGTGGGCTGCACCTCCTTCGATCAAGGAGATAGGCTCCAACTGAAGGATTTCATCTTGAATTTCAGGTCTGGAGTCTGCACAGAGGAGTGTCTTCAGTTTCTATTTGGCCTGGTGGCAGAACATGTGGATTCTGCGAGGGGCTCTAAGACTTAATATTTTGAAAAGTACAGTGATGAGTTATCAATCACCCAAAGAACATGCAAAGAGAAGTGGCAGGAGGTGACTGCCCTTGAAAACCCATAGAAGCCTAAGTGTGACTAATATGGTGGCTTACAACACTGAAGAACATATGGGCATGGATGTAAGACTGGAAACCATAAAATACATGGAAGAAAACATAGGGGAAACATTCCATGACATAAACTTCAGAAATATCTTCGCAGATTCACCTCCAGCAGCAAAGAGAACAAAGGAGAATATAAACAATTGGGACTACATCAAAATGAGAAGTTTCTGCACAGTAAAAGAGACAGTACCCGAAACAAAGAGACACCCCAATAAATGGGAGAAATATTTGCACACCACACATCTGACAAGAGATTGATACCAAAGATCTAAAAAAAGTTCATATAGCTCAAACAAGAAGAAACAGACAACACGATCAAAAGTGGGCAGAAGAGTTAAGGAGGCTTTTATCCAAAGACGACACACAGATGGCCATCAGGCAAATGAAAAAAAAGTCCATCATCATTTATCATCAGGGAAATGCAAATCAAAATCACCTGTCTAAAAGAGCAGAAACAAGTGCTGGCAAAGGTGTGTGGAAAAAAGCACCCTCCTACACTATTAATGGGAATGTAGGCTGGCCAGCCCCTTTGGAAAGCAGTGTCGAGGTGCCTCAAAAGACTAAAATTGTATCTGTCACACAATCCAGCATTTTCATTCCTCCATATCTACCCAAAGAACACAAAAACACTAATTCAAAATGAAACCTGCATTCCTATGTTCTTAAAGCACTATTTACAATAGGCAAGACATGGAAACAATCTAAACACCCCAAAACAGATGAGTGGATATATACATAACGGACTACTATTCAGCAATCAAAAAGGATAAACCCTTGCCATTTGCAGCAACATGGATGGAGTTGGAAGGGATTATTCCCAATGAAATAAACCAGAAAGACAAATACTGGATGCTGTCATTATATGTGGAATATAGAGCAACCAAAGAAAAGGTCAGATGAAGACCAACTTTAAAACCATCCCTTGACACATAATCATAGATCTGAGGTATCTAAGAGGATGAGAAGGGGGATAGAGCACAATGGACTATGGTGGAAGACCATGGGTGCTTTGTGGTAGAAGAGCTACAGTGACTACCTCTGAGACGAGAATCCTATACTATGAAAATATTATGTAAAACAATGGCACTTCATTATTATTATTATTATTAATAGACTGAACCAGTCTATATTGTAACCACCAACAGTGTAACAGAATTCCTTGTTCTCCATATCTTCGCCACTAGCTGCTGTTTCTCATCTTTTTGATATGGCCCATTCTCACAGGTGAGGTGGCATCTCATTGTAGTTTTGACTTGCATTTCCCCGAGAAGTGAGGGTAAGTATTTTTTCATGTGACTGTTGACCATCTGTAGATCTTCTTTTGAGAAGTGTCTACTTAGTTATTTTTTGGTTTGGTTATTTTCATTTAGTTGAGTTATGTGAATTCTTTGTATATCTTAGACATTAGCCCCTTGTCAGATGTGTTCTGTGTAAATGTTTCCTCCCATTTAGAAGGGATTAGGCTACTTTAAGTCAGAAGGAGAAAGACAAATGCTGGGTAACTTCACTTATATATGGAATATAGAGAAATAAAACAAAGGAGAAAACAAAACAAATACTAGAATATGACCGCAGAATTGAAGCTCCTAGGGAGTGGGTGGAGATAGGAACAAATTGGGGATGGGGCCCAGCTGTCCATGGTAAAGGGATAAAGGTGTCTGGTGGTGGGTGTGTTGTGGTTTACACCTGAAGAGGTGTAAACCTATTTCCGTAAGTCATATACAGCATTTTAAACCAATATTAGCTCAATAATAAAACAGTTGAAAACATTACAAAAAAGAGAAGTGACTTACAACCAGTATTGAGGAACATTGGGGATGATTCCTAGAAGTTCAAATATTACAATATCATTAGCATCTTTCATCCTCATGCTGCTAAATGCTGATCAAGGGTCTTAAGTGTCATGCATATGGGCTATGATTATAAATCAACAAGCATAGTCTTTAAAAATTATTTTACAAGCTGCACATAGGGCCTCCCTGGTGGCGCAGTGGTTGAGCGCTGGGTTGCGAAGCTGCCCGCAGCCTCTGCAGCGCCGGTTCGATCCCTGGCTGCTCCCCAGCCTCTGGAGGAGGGTCCCACATGGCGTGCAGAACTCTCCTGCTGCCTGCTGCTCCCCTCAGCAGTGTACTTCGGTCCTTCTGCCTGCTCTGCTCCCCGCTCTGGCTCTGGTGAATTCTCTCACCCTCCGGCGCTTCTGACTGTACCCAGTGCTTGTATAAATAAATAAATAAATATAAATAAATACATAATTTTACAAGCTGCACATAAAAAGGAAGTCACATTATTGTTATAGTCCCATCTTGTTTTGAGCTAAATCAGAGCTGATGAGAAAATGTTTCTCTGGTAGGAAGAATTCTAAGATGTTCCCCAAGATTCCTGGTCATTGGTCTACACATCCCTCCTCCTAGTCACTAAATCAAATACTATTCTGGGTAGTGCTGACAGATAAAATCCAGGTCCAAAAGTGGTTTACCATAAGAAGATTATTCTGGGTGAGTCTGACTAATGAGGTGAGCCTCTTAAAGGGACTGGACTATTCTTGGCAAGAGAGATTCAAAGTGTGAGAAGAATTTGGTGAGAGGAATATTCTATTGCTGTTTTTTTTTTTTTTTAAGATTTATTTATTTATTTATTTATTTATTTGTTTGTTTGTTTTTTTGTTTGTTTGTTTGTTTATACAAGTACTGGGTACAGTCAGAAGCACGGGAGGGTGAGAGAATTCACCAGAGCCAGAGCGGGAAGCAGAACAGGCAGACTGATGAAATACACTGTTGAGGGGAGCAGCGGGCACGCCAGGAGAGGTCTGTCGCACCATGTGGGACACTCACCGGTGGCCAGGGATCGAACCGGTGCTGCAGAGGCTGCGGGCAGCTTCGCAACCCAGCGCTCAACTGCTGCGCCACCTGGGAAGGCCCTCTATTGCTGCTTTGAAGAAGGATGGTTGGAGGAGCCATAAAGCAAAGAAATGAAGGTGACCTCTACTTTTGATGATAGTCCCCACTCTGACAGGAAATGGGACTGCTGGGTTGCAACTATAAATAACTCACCCAACAATTTGAGAGAGCTTGGAAGTAGCTCTAGGAAAAAAAACACAGTCCAATTAATGCCTCAATATCAGTACTGGAAGACCCTGAGAACTCAGCCATGGTTTGCCAGACCTGCAGAGACTGTAGCATAGCAAATGGGTATTGACTTAAGCTGATAATTTGTTAATAGAAAACAACAACAACTATCTAATATGTTATTGAAAGCCCTAAATGGTAGCCACTTTACATAAATACCATATATCTACACATACACACACCCCAACGCACTCAACCAGATCATTCACTGTACTTTTCACCCTTAGATTTGAACACATTTAATTGCTTAACAAAAAACAAATTGACAGTCTAATACTATAATATCTAACATTCATTGAACAATTGTAATTATGCTAAGTGCTTTCCATCCATTAAATCATTTAATCTTTGCAAACTTAGGAAGCAGGCACATTGTGAATTCTCATTTTACAATGGAGGAAACTGGAGCATAGAGAAATATTGAGGGTAAAAAATATACTTTTATCTAAAGGTAAAATTATAAACAGTTACAGCATTTATTCAAAACAAATTTTACTTTCTTTAGTAAAGGTAGGGACCTTCCATCTTTCCTTTTTATGCCTCTAGACACATCTTAGACCTTAACCCTCCCCCTGCCTAGCTTACATTTCCTCATCCTTATACGGATGAAAAATAAAAAGTCAGGGTATGACACAGGGAATTGTGAGCAAGATAAAGTGGTTGTATGAAAAAATAGCTAAGCTTTTAGCTGGTTGGTTAATTAACGAAGATAACCAGAACAACTGGGAATTTAACTCTGTGAGTACAGTAATTTTCATCTGATGTGCTCACTCGTGTTTCCAAATATTTTAAAGCAGTGCTTGACAACAGGAGGGAGTCAATAAATGATTTCTGAATGTAAAAACAAAGCTAGGATAAATAAGAATCAAGAGCATTATCCTCTGAGAACTGCTGAAGCTAGTTATCTCATTTGTACAAGCATGCTCCTTGGCACATGGGCAGCTCTCAGGGCACAGTAGATCTTCTTAGTCCAGTCCTTATAGATCTGCATGCCATGCTTGTCCTTCTGACTTGATTGTGTCCCCTGGACACAATGCCTGCCATCCAGGAAGCCACCTGGAGGAAGTGTCTGGGAGCAAAGCTGCCTGGGCTGTGGCCAGTGATGCTTTAACATGAGACATCCCCAAACATCGCTGGGTTTATGTTTCCAACTGAGACCCACGGAGCAAGCCCTGTGGGAGGAACATGTTTGATGAGTAGGACCTCTCCTGAGACAATCAACAATGAAACCATCTCCTCCTTCCCTTACATTTTGTTGTCTTGACTTGGTGAGAAGGTCATGAGACTGGAAATCTGAAAAACGCAGGGTGTTTGTTGTTGTGATTACTATTATTTGCTAATTAGCTCACCAGCTCAGTGAACTTCAGGTTTCTGAGCCTTATGACAGCTCAGGTTGGGGGCTCCCCAAGATCATTCTAAGGACAGATGCTAATTCAACTGCTTAAGAGTCACCTGAGGAGCTTTGAAAAACAGAAACTAGTTGCTATCCACAGAGCTTTTGAAAAATGGTGGACAGACGTCTTAGCTAACAGAAGCACTGTCCTTTCCCCAAGACAGACTGCAATTTTATTTTTTTATTTTTTTTAAAGATTTATTTATTTATACAAGCACTGGGTACAGTCAGAAGCGTGGGAGGGTGAGAGAATTCACCAGAGCCAGAGCGGGGAGCAGAACAGGCAGAAGGACCAAAGTACACTGCTGAGGGGAGCAGCGGGCGGCAGGAGAGGTCTGTGCGCCATGTGGGACCCTCGCCCAGCAGCCGGGGATCGAACTGGCGCTGCAGAGGCTGCACTCAGCTTTGCAGCCCAGTGCTCAACAGCTGTGCCACCGGGGAGGCCCCAGACTGCAATTTTATAATCGAGGAATGGGGCGAGGGGGTGGATCTATGAAGTTGAGAGTATATAACCAGTCTATGTGGGATGAGAATGTTTGGGGTCCAGCCACAGTGATTTCTGGAAAGCACTTTATGGGATGCTGATTATCTAGTGAATTTGGGAACATTTGGGGAAAGGTGGTTTCTGGGATCATTTCTAGCTCTATGATGGCCCATTCATTCAGTTAAATACTTTATGCACCATTTGTTGGTTACACTAGCAGCCCCAGCTTAGAACTAAGGAGTTACAGTCTCAGAGTTAACATTTTTTTATGGCCGGTCCAAGCCTTGAATGCCATTCTTTCTCTAGACCACCCTGTTGCTGTTCACTTTTCAGCAGTGTAGTAACAAGTTCTAGGAGAGCATTTCAGGGGCCAGAAATATCCACCTCTGCTCCAGCAGACAAGCTGACTATGGATAGACATGCCTCCCCATGCAGCCCCTGCTCCCAGCTCCTTTGATGCATGACTGCAGAACTATGCCCAGGCAGAAGCATCCTGTATCTATTAGAAATGATGGGAGCTACTTTACAGAGAACCTGTCCTTCCACATTGTATGGTCTGAGCTGCTTTATTTGAGAATGGGTGCTGATAGTTATTGGATTAATTTCTGGGCCTTCAATTCTGTCCATTCATCCAAGTATCTATTTTTGTGCCAATAATTACTGTTTTTAGTACTGTAGTTTTATAATAAAGTTTGCAGGCAGGTAACTTGTTATCTCCACTTCAATCCTTTTTTCTCAGGGTTGTGTTTGCAATTTGAGACCTTTTATGGTTCCACATACATTTTAATATTTTTTAGTTCAATTTCTTTGAAAAATATTGCTGGCATTTTGATGGGGATTGTGTAAATTTTATATATCATTTTGGGTAGGATAGTCATTTTAATGACACTGATTCTCCTTATCCATGACCACAGGATAGCTTTCCATTTCCTTATAGCACTATTTAAGTCCTTTAAAATTTCTTATAATTTCTCATTGCATAGGTCTTTTACCATCTTGGTTAATTCGAAGAGACTTAATTCTTTTTGAAGCAATTATAAATGGAGCTATTTTTAAAATATCTTTCGCATCTTGATCATTGCTTGTATATAAAAAGGCCATAGATTTTTTTTTTTAAATAATAAATTTTATTTTTATATTCCCCATACAATTTCAACCCCCCCATTCTGACCCCAATCCCTCCCCTCCCACCCCCCCACCCCCAAAAAGTGTCTCTGGTTCATAGTTTTTTGTTGATTTTGATTTTCACTTTCTTATAGTTATTCATTTTCCTGGTCCCTTATTTATCTAGATTCCTGCTATGAGTGAGACCATCCGGTATTTTTCTTTTTCTTTCTGGCTTATTTCGCTGAGCATGATCCCTTCCAGCGCCATCCATGTTGCTGCAAATTGCATGTGTTTATCTTTTTTGAATGCTGAGTAATATTCCATGGTATATATGTACCACATCTTCTTGATCCAGTCATCTATTTTGGGGCATTTGGGCTGTTTCCAAAGCTTAGCTATTATAAATAGTGCTGCTATAAACATAGGGGTGCAGGTATTCTTTGGAATTGATGTTTCTGTATCCTTTGGGTAAATACCTAAGAGTGGAATTGCTGGATCATATGGAAGCTCTATGTTTAGTAGGTCCAGAAATCTCCACACAGCTCTCCATAGTGGTTGGACCAGTTTGCACTCCCACCAGCAGTGCAGGAGAGTTCCTTTTTCTCCACACCCTCGCCAACATTTGTTGTTGCTAGTTTTTTTAATATGTGCCATTCTCACTGGTGTAAGATAGTATCTCATGGTAGTTTTGATTTGCATTTCCCTGATTACAAAGGGCCATAGATTTTTGTATGTTGATTATGTCACCATGACAGACATTCTTAGAGACTGAGAATTTTTTTTCACTGCGGGTCATTAGAAGTTTTGCCAAGATGACTCCAGGGTGTGGACATACAAAGTATATGATATTGATTTTCATTTCACGGAAAGAGTGACTAGAAGTACTGGCAACTCAATAAACAAAGATGAATCAGGACTGACAGCTTCTGAGGTGGTTCTGGCCATACAGCAGACCCTGCATGGTCCTTGTATTTACCGTAGAGCCACTACTGAGGTCCAAGTGTGCACTAGGAGACATCAGAGTTCCTTTGTCTCTGCCACCAAATTGCCGCATGACTTAGGTAGATCTCATAACCTGTTGGATCGTCAGAGTTTGTACATGTGTAAAATGAATTCAAATACCCTGTGTCCTCTCTTTTGGAGCTGCTAAGCTCAGATGAGACACCTGAGCAGCAAGCTTTGGAAAGGGTGGCCTCATTGCCCACATCTGGCTCTGTCAGCTGTGCTTGGCTTGGCTCCAGCATAAGCATGTCCCTATTTCCTGAGGGTGTTGCCCACCTGGGGAGGCAGGTGGGGTGTTGATCCATAAAAGACTTACTGCTTTAGATTAAGTATTTCCAGAGTGGGAACAAGAATACAAATCTGCCTCTGTTTTTGGCAGCTGTTCTCGCTTGTAAATAACACAGGCTGGAACTCAGGCTCCAGCTGTGCTTGGCTTTGCTGGTCAGTCTGCGAAGGGCAAGGCCTCTTTGTTTTCTGTGGGGAGCCTCTCTTCTCTGCTTTGTTTTCACTCCTAGGGGGATAATCTCACAGTGTCCTATGGCTGTGTGAACCTTCCCTTACTGGCTGATAGCTGTGAACCATGAGTAAGTCAAGCAAATGCAGGGAATCACACTGGCTTCTCTAGTTCCCTGGACCTACCAGGCACCAGCGGAGTGAATTCAGATGGATTTTCAGGCTCAGGGAGGCAGAACTGAAGTTGGTTCAACTCCACTGAACACAGCCCACTCCCTGATCTGCAGCAGTTCTGTCAAGTCACCAGGCTAGGGCTGTGTCTACAGCTGGCCTCCTGCTCCCAGCCCTGTCTGTGCTGTTCCCCCCCCACTGACAGGCCCCTCGATGTGGGGGACCATGAAAAGGTGGCTAAATACTGCTTAAGAGAGCAGAGGTTGTCAGCTTCAGTCCTGCTGCCTGATTTTAAGGAGTCAGTGCTTGAATTCTTTATTTTCCGGGCTAACTGTGTCTTATGTCTTTTATCCTCAGAAGGTAACTCCAGGAGCTTGGGCACACCACCCGGGGCCCACCTGGTATTGGTTATACATGGGCAGCAGTGATGAGGCTTTGGGTCCAGTCACCTTGCCTTTATGGAAACAGCACAATGAGCTGTGCTGGGTGGCACCTGGACTTGAGTCCCAGCCCCAGCACATTCCAGCTCCATGACCGAGACACAGGGGTCTGCCCTCTGCCAGCCTCGAGTTTATAATCTGTGGAATGAAGATAATGAGCCTCTCAGGATTGCTGGAGACAGTAAAGGAGCCCCCAGTAGCACCCCCCCAGTATTAACCATTAGAGTCCATCCATCTGATGTGGTGGGGGCCTTTATAACCAGGTGTTGCGAAGCCCAAAGAGGAAATGTTTGGGAGGATTGTCCAGGAGTCCGGGGCATTGTCCGTGGGCCTGAAGTGCGCCTGCTGACCACAATGAAGGGCTTTGACAGCAGAGAGAATGCTTTGATTTTGGTGTACCAGTTGAGAAGGTCAAAGAGGGAGACCCAACTTAGCTCTGCCTCTCTGCCCACATGAGACTTGGGGTTTTAAAGGGTAAATGAAAATTGGGGAGCTGCCAGTGGGAACTGGGCAGGGCAAGTGGAGGTGCGGCATTTCTAATGCACAGGAGCATGAGTTGAGTTTTCAGTGTGCAGGCGTGTGGGCTGTTCATGCCTCTTCATGGGTCGTATGTTCATGGGTGTTGAGCATGTGCCCCTCTGGGGATTTGGAGGAGTTGAGTCATAGGTTTCTCAGGGTTGTTGCCCCTGGGGCTTCCGCATGTGCCCTAGAACAGAGCTGCTCAGTGACCTGTTAGACCCTGCCTGAATGGTTTCTGCTGGTCAGTTCTGATGACCAGGCAAAAACAAGCCCACAAAAGTTTGTGACAAGGGAAACACATGGGAGGGGAGAACAATGAGCCTGCTTTCAACCTTCCTGGTGAGACACTTGAGCTTTGCAAAAACAGTTTCCAACCATGATATGAGCACCTCACTAGACCGTCAGCTCCATGAGGACCAAGCTCCTGGCCTGTTCACATGCTGCTCTGGCCCCAGGGCTTGGCCTGCAGCAGGCACCCCAAAATATTTGAAGAATGAGTGAGGGAGCTGACCCTAAACCTAAATCCACTCCTGCTACTGTTGGTCCTAGGCAGAATGTTTATCTTCTCTGCTATGACTTTGTTCCTGTATGAAATGGGCAGAAACATTCTTGAGGGGACAGTAACCAACCGGTGCTCTGTGTCTGCTGTGTGCCAGGCACTAGACTGAGCACTATCCACCAGCTGCCTCCTTTGGATTTCCCAGCGGTCCTTGGCAAGTAGGTGTATGGTTACTGGGTTTTTGTCTTTGTTTGGTTCTTGCTGTTGTTATGTTGTTTGGTAGCTGGTGTGACTGGTGCTCGGGGAGGTCAAGACATGTGCCAGAGTGACAGTGACTGAGCAATGGCGAGGAACTTGTAAGCCGGTTACACTGCTGCGGGTCCCTCGCTCTCCATCCCAATGCTCCTAGTCTCGTGCAGCTCCCGGATAAAGCAGGAACTCAAATGCAGCAGTAGCGGCTGCTGTCATTATTAGGGACATCCCTCTCTACGTCCCTCCTTCACCCCGCCACCCCACATCTCCCGTGACACTCGACCGAAGACAGCAAGACTGCCAGCCTCGCCTAGTCACTGTATGCTTACAACAGTTTGTCCACATGTGAAAACTAGTGCCCAGCACAACTCGGAGGCTGAGATTCCAGTGTGCACGTCTGTCGCCCTGGCCAGCATGCTGATGTGAAAAATCAATGCAAAAGTGCGTATTCAGAAGCCATTTCAGTTGGGTTTCTGTGAGTGATTCCCATACCATGCTGGCCAGAAAGGTCAGAGGAGGGAAATTTCCACACCTGGCAAGTTCTGAGAGATCTGACAAGAAGGGGATCAAAACAAAACAAAACAGATAAAGGGCCAGAAATAGCTGCCCCCTGATACACAATGGCAAGTCACAAAGCTGGGAAAGTTTGACGCAGCTGGGACCTCAGATATCAACAAGCCTTGACAAGAAAGGGGGCCAGTGAGGCCAGGAAAGTCAGAGCTAGAAGGCAGTGGCCAAGGCCACGGATGAAGGGGCTGCTTGAATGCCGGCTGCAGTGGGCACCTGGGGTTTGTGCCTGGGCAGCCTCCAATGCTCCTTTTCTGAGTATCATGATTTGGGGAACAGCTCATGCAGTTCAGGTATGCTGACCTGTGGCTGGCAGTCTCCCCATCCCCGACCATGCTGCCACCATTCAAGGTCATCCATGCCACCCTGATAAATCCCACTAGCTACTCCATAGCAGGGCTCTGATACTTGTTTCCAATACTTGTTTCCAAATGCTGCACTGGGAAATCCAAAGACAGATGTGGAGCCTTATTTCTCTCATCTTCTAGGAAAGCCACATACTACTTTTTCCTAGTTGCATTGCTCAGCTAAGGTGCCAAATACTGGAGTAAGGGATGTGCTGTCAGGGAATTATACAAGAGGAGAACAGAGATGTATGTCTCAGTTACACAGTGTCACACCCTCAGCCTGGCCCCAGAAATGACTACATGACTACCGTTCAGTGTTCATTATGGTAAAATGGACAAAGTGGACACACCCACTGCTGTCTCACTGATTTTAAACATCTCTGCTTTGGAGCAAGTTCAGTTGTCTTTCATGACATTACCAAGGGAGATAGTGTGCATTATTCTAGCAAAGTACAGTTAGCTTTTTATTTTATTTTTTTATTATTTTTTTTAAAGATTTATTTATTTATACAAGAACTAGGGTACAGGCCAGATGTGTGGGAGGGTGAGAGGATTCACCAGACACAGAGCAGGGAACAGACCAGGGAGATTGACTGAAAAACACTGCTGAGGGGAGCAGCGGGAGAGACAGGAAAGGTCTGCTGCGCCATGTGGGATTCTCGCTGGCTGGCTGGGATCAAACCGGTGCTGCAGAGACTGAGGACAGCTTCACAGCACTGAGCTCAACCTCCTGCGCCACCAGGGGAGGCCCTATCGAAACACCTTTTCTTTCCATATTTTTCCTGATGCTCGTGGGGTGAGGAGGCTGCCAGCCAGTTTCTCCCTGCTTTAGTGTCTGGCAGTAGAAGTTTCCAATCAGCTCCCTGATCATCCTCTAGGGAGTCATGGATTTTAGGAGGTCATAGCTGGAAGAGTGTCATATCAGTAGTCCCCAAAGTAGGAGTGATCCCAGGGGAGAGCAGGGAAATCTCCCATGGCATGGATAAAAGAATTTCTATCTATACCTAGTAAAGTCACATTTGTTCATATTTAATTACAGATTAAGGGGCACTTTGTAAACATGTATAGTAAAGGTGTATTCTTAAAGATTTTGCCAATAGAGGTTCATGGTCAAAACATTTTGAAAACCACATTACGCAATAATTCTAGAGATGGTAAAAGGTATAGTGGACATACCATCGGCTCTAAAGTCAGACAGACCTGGGGCAGAATCCTAACTATTTTTTTTATTAGCTGTCTCATTGTGAATTTTAAATGAACAATTCTATGTCTGCTTACCTTAGTGGTAAAAGTGGAATCAAAACAATATGTATCTTTAGAGGTCACAGTGAAGATGAAACAGGATGAAGCAGGATGGCAGACTGCTTGTACAATAGTGCCAGTGATTCCCACATTTTAGCATTTCCACCCTTGTGCATTTCCACTCTTGAGTATATTGGGTGACTTACACTGGTGATGAGATAACACTTCTATAACTAGGTCACAAAGGGCTGTGATTTCCCTCTATCATTTTCTCTTATTGCATACCTGTCCTATTGGTGAAGCCGATTTGGCAAGGAGCTAAGAGCAGTCTCTGAACAATGGCCAGGGAGGAACTGAGTACATCAGAGCAACACCCAGGAGGATCTCGGTGCTACTCATACCAGTGAGCTTGGAAGTGGATCATCCCCAGGCCAGCCTTTGAGACATATTCCCATCTTGACTGATGCTTTGTATCCTTGTTGGAAACCCAGTGACAGAGAACCAAGGACCAAGTAAATCTGCTCAAAGATTCTTGACTCATGGAGATTGAGATGATAAATACAATTCTCTTAAGCCTCTAAATTTTGGAGTGATTTGTGATTCAGCAGCAGATAACTCAGTGTTCCTCTCACTTCACAATTACAATACATAGAGGTTTATTAAGCGTTGGGATGTCATATAATATGGCTGATAGATGGTTGTGTCCACAGCTATAGTGGACATCACTGACCAAGCACAAAATGCTTTTTCCTGATGAACCCACAGGCAGCCTCAGAATCTTTCTTAACAGAGTTCCAAGAAGCTATCAATTGCTCAGATGCAACTTATATGTCAACTATGATTGAGTGAAAATCTCTTATAGCTTCATTTTCTCTCATGAGTAATATTTAGTAAAAGTCCTATAAATCAATATGAAATATTTTCTATGCCTAAAACAAGAATGCTGTGATCTATTAAAGTAATGCATTTTTAGTTAATATCTACTATAGATTCACTTCATCATGTTGACTAGAGCAGGGGATATGTTGGAAACTTGACAATATCAGGAAGAAAGATCCCAAGGGGTTGTCCTTTAGGTCTACAATGTGCCTGGCCACATACTGAGCACCTAAATATATAGTCTGATTCATTAGGCCTGGAGTGGGGCCTGGGGTTGCTGCATTTCTAAGGAGCTACTAGGTTATATTAATGCTTTTGGTTTCCAAACTTTACTTGGAAGAGCCAAATAGCAACCTAGCCTCCTCCTTCAAGAGAGTTGAAGGATATCTAGGGTTAGTTCTACACTAAGCCCAAGATCTCAGGATTGTCAGTGTGGATGAATGCTAGGGTCTCTGTTCAGCTAGCTCTTTTGCAGGCACAGACCAGAAGACAGACATTCAGTGAGTCAGGACAATGAAAACTATGCTCGCTGTCCTGTGAAGGGTGACATGAATCCAAGAGATTTAGACAAAACCCTGAACAAGAGGACACATTTTTGGAGATAGAAAAGGCAAGTAAATATCATTATGGAAAGAAAAATCTATTTCATCTTTCTGAGGTGTTTTGAAACAAATCAAATCAACAACAGCATTACAGAAGACATTGGCTTCGAATATGAAGTCATATCCCCAAGACCAGGCCTTCTTTGATTTTCATAATATCACAGAATTTAATCTTGTTTAGAAAGGGAGAAGGTAAAAAGAAATCAAATGCTGCTTTTATAAAATAGGTGGAAGTTAGGGTCAGGGGTTGAGTGAATTATATTAAACTCCTGGCTGGTCCTGACAGGGATGGTCCATGACAGCAAACCTGCTCCGTAGGCAGAACCACTCTTGCCCTAAGATAGTGGAGTAGCAGCTGGCATAGGGCCCTCCATGTCTACTGCTGTATGATAAAAATATATCAGACAGAAGTGACAGGGAGGGCTGGATGAGAAGATTAGGAAGAGAACAGATTCCCTAGCTGCTTCCTTCTTCAGGACATCCTTTCAAATCCCTTTGCACTATGACATATCTTCTGTGGGTCTGCTAATCCTAAATGGCCCATTCAGCCATCATTTTGTTACCTGCAGTTTTGCCTTCCTAAACAAGGTTAGAACTGCCCAGTCAGTCAGTCACAGAAGCCAAACCTTACAAGGTGCCTTTCAAATCAACCAAGAGCTTAAAGATCGATCACTCTGGGAAGGCTATGCATCACATGGTATGACGGGGAATGTCCAGGGAAGGGGGGTGGGGAGGGCTGAGGACTGATGTACAAAAAGGGACCCCAGAAGCTGATCAGTGGAGAGCCTTGTTGATAAGACTGAATACCAAGTCATCAAGCAGATGAGAAGTGCCTGGAGGGCAGACTCACAACCCCTGATACTATAGATGACAGAGCACATTTTCTAGTTTCACCCCTCCCTTTTCTTTTTGTCCTCCTTCCCCTCACAACTGATGTTGTATAAGTCTATCAATAAAAAGGCCAGGATCCTGCTCTTCAGCAGCATCCTGCAATATATAGCCTGCTCCATGACTCCCGTTTCTTTATCAGTGTGGTGTTGCCCGATGCAACAATCTTCTACGTAATTCATTCACTCTTTCACCCCCAAAATACATTCACACAGTAATATAAGTATGTTGGACATTCAAGATACATTACTGAGCAGCAAGTGTCACCAGATGTGTCTCTTCACAGGCAGCTCACAGTCAGATAAAGGAGAGACAGATATTCCTCAAATGAACACAAAAAGAAACATATGGCTGTAATAACAATAATTCCCTGGTTGTTTCATGATAGTACAGGATAAAAATGTGGCAAAAGCAAAGGTCACATTTGGTGCACATTGTCCCCATTTTCTTTCTCTTGTCAGTTACCCTGTCCCTTCTCTAGAAGCCCAAAGCCTCAAAGGCATATCCAGAGCCCAGAGGGACTGTGCTCTCGACCCGATGGGCAGTGGGCCAAGACTCTCGGCTCTCCCCTTAACACAGCTGCTGACCCCCTGACCTGGCACTCTCCTTTCTAGAACTTGACTACACAGATAACCACACATGTGCAGAGTGTCTCTGGGTTTGTGAACATTTGGTATGTTTTAAAATAAAATGTAAATTAGTAATGAGAAAAGCCTTATAAGAGATTTAGTAAATAATGATTCAAAGTGTTTTGCCATACTGATCAATGGTTAAAAAAAAAAACAGTGATGTGTACACACACACATATACACACATACAGAGCAATGGAAATAGTCAGAATGAACACTTGAGTTGAAAAAAAAAAAAAAACAAACAGGTTATAGACTAGCCTGTATCAAAGGAACTCACTTCTGGAACACTATATGTATGTTTATACATAATATGTATCTCATCATTTCTAGACACACACACACACACATACAATTTGTAGCTCTGGGAGACCTCTCTGTGCATACACACAATTGTATTCTGTGTCTGTCTTCCCTGAGGATAGCGGATGAACTTAATTGCCATCTATCAGGATAGCTTCAGAGTCCACCTTAGCCAAGGAGCACATTCTCCTAGAGCGGAGACCCTCAAGATCCAAGTGAGGGCTGGTATAGATATTTAAGCAGATCAACAAGAATGAGATTTGGGGGCCAGAAAGTCATTTTGCCCCTCTTCAGTCACTCCCTACCAATATTCACATAGAAGACACACACAGCTCCCAGTGACTCTAGAACCAAATGGAGATTTCTGAGGAAGTGTTATCACCTCTGGAGGCATGAAGCAATTGCTTACATGTGAGTGATGGCAGTCAGTGCTCAGAATAATGAAGTTGAGAGTCATTTCAACCGCATGAGCTCCTACTGGTAATTTTCAAACATGAACTCAAATTCTTTAGGTAAAAATTGGCTTTCTTTTCCTGTTGAGTGCTTTTCAGGCAAGTGGAAGGTTTTACTAAGCACTCAGTATCTACAGAGTTATTCAAGTCTCTACCAAGATCCCGACAAATTAAAAAGTCAAATTAGTGATGCATATTTAATACCGCTTTGTAGTTTATTATTTTTTTTTTAGTTGGCAGTGATGTTTACTCTTTGAGGGGGAGCTTTTAATTATGCAAATTGGAGAAACAATCTGCCTATGGTAAAGGATAATGCTTTGGATTTTATACCCAGGCTCATAAGTATTCCTAAATATTTCTTTAATTTTGTCCATGACTTAGGGGGAGGGTAGGCAAGGTGAGGTATCTGTACCTGTTTATTCTGCAGAGATGGAGTATATGACTTTTTGGATCTTAGGTACCTGCCCCAGCTGTCATCTTAGAGGAGACACCACTGAGATTAGTATCACCTGCTAACAGCAACTGCTGGCTACCTTTACAACAACCATTCTTTTAAACAAGACTTTAATTTTGTTCAGCTACTCATGCTGCTCTTTGTGAACGTGCTTTAGAGGACCAGGGCCATACTTCTAAGTCCGTGAACAGCTAATGGTACATCCAAACCAATCATAGAGACCCTATTAGCTTTGCCAGGGATTGATTAAAACCAGGGTATGTGACACAAGTCTGGCTAATGCATGGGAGTGAAAGTCTGTTGGGGATTTCTGGAAAGACTGATGAAAAGAGGCACACAAAAGAGACAGCCCACTGATGATGTCAGAACCCAGAACTTGGTGATATTTTTTTGAGCTATTCCATCAATGAGCCATGGACCTGTTCTACTTTGGGACTGGCTGCTATGAGAATGAATAACATTTTTCTTAAAAGCAATGAACCTGTGGTTCCTATTGCTTGCAGTCAGGAACACATTTAAATGATCTGAATCTATGTTGCCATGGGGAATATATGTTTATATTTATTTATTTATATTTATATATGCATCTAAATTGGAGAAACAGTTTGCACATGGTATAAGGGTAATACTGTTAGACAAAAGTAAAGTCATGTACTTGGTATCTGATATCCCCCAAAAGCCAGTGGATACTTGTTTCAATGGGTTGGAGAACAGAACGGTAATTTTATATAACTCATTTTGGCATCAGAAAGGTGCCCATATCTGATAACCAAAGAAAACTGGAAAACCTACTTACTATTCACTCTGCTCCTTTCATTGCAGAAAGTGTCACCGGTCCCAATTCTCCTATCGAAGCAAGGCTGCAAGACACAGGAGAGAAAATAAACACAAAATATGCAATCTCATTTTGGCATTAGGCGGTAATCAAGCAATTTGCCCATTTCTCTCCAGCTGGATGGCTCCGGCTTTAAACAAACTCCATAGGTCAGATTGGACATTTTCTCAGCAAGTCATCTCAAAAGGAATAAACATTGTTTATTCCTATCAGGGAACCAGGTCTACCACTGTATATGCTACCTTCTGGCATGCACAGCCTATTCTCAGAGGTGCAGAGACCGATGCCTAATTGCTCCATGAAATGTGTCCTGGCTTGGCCACGCAGTGCCTCACCTCCCCTGCCACAGCCACTGGTTCAGGACTGGGTATAGGAACTAATGCAGGCCAAAGTCTGTCAGTCCTGAAACTCACAAACAGAGATGAGATCTCCTACTGCAGGAAGAATGGCAAAGATGCACAGCTGGAGCTGCTGGCCTCTGACACCAAAACAGACTGTGGGGATGAGCGAGAGGGGCCAGCCTGCTATTATCCAGGCACCTGGATCCAGCCATGATTGAAATACTTGAACCTTCCAGTTGTGTGAACCAATACATACCCTTTTTTGCTCAAGTCATGCAGGGTTTTTGTCTTGGGCAATCAAAATTCTCACTAACACAGGAGGGCAAGTGGCTCACTTTTCACCTTATTGGGTACAGAATGGAAGCTCAGAGAGCTCCTTCCTGTTCAGTCTCTGGGCAACTGTTCAGTGTTCATT
Organism: Talpa occidentalis; assembly: GCF_014898055.3. Taxonomy (NCBI): domain Eukaryota; kingdom Metazoa; phylum Chordata; class Mammalia; order Eulipotyphla; family Talpidae; genus Talpa; species Talpa occidentalis. Next base: position 85,836,356 of record NW_023605305.1, read on the forward strand.
ATGGTAAAATGGACCCACTGCTGTCTCACTGACTTTAAACATCTCTGCTTTGGAGCAAGTGCAGTTGTCTTCCATGACATTACCAAGGGAGATAGTGTATATTATTCTAGCAAAGTACAGTTAGCTTTTTATTTTATTTTATTATTATTTTTTAAAGATTTATTTATTTATCCAAGAACCGGGGTACAGGCCAGATGTGTGGGAGGGTGAGAGGATTCACCAGAGACAGAGCAGGGAACAGAACAGAGAGATTGACTGAAAAACACTGCTGAGGGGAGCAGTGGGAGAGACAGGAGAGGTCTGCTGCACCATGTGGGATTCTCGCCTGCCGGCCGGGATCAAACCTGCACTGCAGAGGCTGTAGACAGCTTCACAGTGTGGCGCTCAATTGCCTGCGCCACCAGGGAGGCCCAGATTTTTATTTTTTAATTAGCTTTATTACTCTAGCAAAGTACATATGTCCATGTATACATGCTATAAAAGGCCACACTGGATGACAAGGCAGAAGATGGTGCTCCTGGGATCCATTCAGTGATTTCCCCTTTCTGCCTCAGTTTCCCCATCCTTCAGAAAGGAAGGTGAGTTAGATCAGTAGTTTTAAACTTGTGCTCACAAGCCAGTCAATGGATATTTTTTTCTTCTATTTATTATACCCTGATAGAAAAAAAGAAGGATATTTCAAATAAGAATCCAGATTACAGACTTCTCAGAACTAGTGAGCTACAACCAACTCTGGGGCAGTGGTCCTGAATGACAGCAATGGTTAGATGGGGTTCTAGTTTCCCCCCAGTCCTCATCTACTTACTGGAGGATTCTTCCTCCCTGCCCCTGCCACCGCTTTATTCATTTATATCCCGACCCTCATAGGCATCTGCTCTCACCACCTTGAGTGAAATCACCTTTAGTGACCCTTCAGTCTTAATTCTATGAGTGGAGGCTGGTGACAGGAGAGAAGAGATGAGCTGGTGAAGAGAAGAAAGTACTGAACAAAAAAAGAGTTTGCAGCACTCCAGTAAACCCTAAAGCATCACTTGTCCTGCCCACTTGGCCCAGAGTTGAAACAGCAAGACGCCCAGGCCTTTGTGCAGGTCCCACGACATAGTTAAACCTGAAAAGGCAACAGCCTGGTTTTGAAAGTAGCAGAAATAGTCTTCCGTTGGGGTTGCTAGCTGATTCTCTAAGTAATTTGCAATTCAAGTGTCTCTTTGTTTTGTATGAAAATTTGCTGCTATTTGGAAAGTGGAGAAGAGCTAAATTGCATCCTGCTGGTTTTACTTTGACTGTATCAAAAAAGAAACTGTTAATCTGGTTCCATAATTAACTTTCCTGTTCTAAAAAGGCCCTGGGAGAGAGTCCAGGGAATGGCTGTCAACTCCCTGCTTCTCTTCTCAATAACTCCTTTCAACAGAATGCCCCGAAAAGAGAATGGATCCAGGTGGACAGTGATCTTGATTTTCTCTTATTTTGATTTTTCTTCCCCTGATCATCATCCAGCCAACATTTAGTGAGTTCTCATTGTGGATCAGACACTGTGCTGACTGAGGGAGGGTGGGGCACTAGAAGGAGATATTCCTGTGAAGCTGCCGGAGAAGTTATCTTTCCATCATCATCCGTCCAACCATGGCACTGTCTATCTCAAAGGTCCACAATGTGTTAGGTTTCTACATCATAGATGCTGGGCTAGTCATTGGTATGTGATAAATGCAAAAGTGACTTCATCAGCACCCTGGAACTCGAAGTGAAGAGATAGCTTCCAAGCAGGGACATAAGAGTTGGCCTCATGGAGTAGATGGCGTTTAAATTGCTTTTGACCTCTGATACCAACGTGTATGCATGCATGTGTGCCTACACTATTACATGTGCATAAATGCTGGAGGGACATGGTAACTGGCAAAGCAAAGGCGTGTGGGTGGGAAATTAAGTTTGATGATCAAGGGGAGGTCCCTTTGGCACATGAAGAGCTAACATTCACTGACTACTGAGAATTGCGTTAAGCACTTATATCTGTTATTGCAATGAAACCTAAGTCAAGGAGTGATTATTGGTGACATGCAATAGACAGGAAATAAACTCAGGTCAGTTCCAGGAAACACACTGGCAGGATAAATGGCAGTGGGGGACCTGGGTTCATGTGTGACCTCACAGAATAATCCTTTCCCACAGCATAATCTGCTATGGGAAGACCACACTGCCCCATGGGAAAAAGACTAAGAAGGACTTGGTGTCCACCACTTACTCACTCGATATTGTATTTAGTTGTTTATTCATGCAAGTATGTATTTGCTAGTACTCAGTGCAAAACAGCACTCTGAATGCTGGAGGCAAAAAGAAAAGGACAGATGAGGTTCTGTCTTCCTGGAACTTGTATTCCAATGACCTCATGCCCAGAGTCTCGCTCCCGCAAAGTGCACACAGGACAAAGCACAAAGATCAAGTCACTATATATCTCCAATGAGAACTATGCCAATCAAGTCACCTCCCCCAGCTCCACCCCCAATATTTGAATGTTACTTGCAGCCAAGAAAGCATCTTTAGTGATCAGAACTCCCATCTTCAAATTTTCTTTGAATAACACTTGTTCCCTCTTGTTTCTTCCTGAAATTCCTGCTTTGGGTATGAGACACCCATTATCTAATCCTGTCTTCACATCTAACCTGAATGACTCTATCAGGATCATGCCCTTTGCATGCCACTCAATAGACTCCTAAGTAATTTTTCAGAGCTGCTCCAGGTTGTGATTTAGAGAAAAGTTAGAGATAGACCCTAAATGATAGTCCTGATGCCCACTCCATTCCTCCTGGGAAAGTCACAGTGGTCACCAAATTTTATGTGCAACCTGGCCCCTTAAACATCGGCTAATTGTTTTTTTAGAGTTGATGCATCACCCCCAAGATGTGTAGGTGATTAGGCAAAGTCACTGCACTATTCCTGAAAAGTAGAGGAGATTATGACTTCTGCCTGTGTAAAGGCTATAAAGGAGAACAAACATCCAGGGAAAACTGGAGGAGGACAGTGGAACAAGACCTAAAATTAACAAGAGAATGAAGGTGCCAAGGGAATTTCATATTCTTCAACTGCGGCAGATAGAATAATGGCCCCCAAAGATGTTCACACTCTAGTCCCAGGAACTTGTCAGTGTGTTACAACATAGGCAAAGGAACTTTACTGATGGAATTAAAATTAAAAGCAGTAAGACAAGGAGATTATCCTGGATCCCTGGGGAAGGCCCAAGGTAATAACATGCTTGCTAAAGTTAGAAGAGGGAGACAGAAGGATGGTATGGACATATGTGAGGTGGAAGAAGAGGTAGAGAGCGATGAAGCATGAAAAGTCTTGATTCACTATTGCTTGTTTGAAGATGGAGAAGGACCCAGGAGCCCAGGAATATGGGCACCACCTAGAAGCCTGGAATAGGTCTCAGCTGCAAGCTAGCAAGGAAAGAGGGGACCTCAGCCCTATACCTACAAAGGCTTAAACTGAGTTAATAACCTTTATGAGCAAGGAAATGAATTGTCCCAAGAGCCTCCAGATATTGAGTCCATTATTTATACTGAGGTGGTTCCATTGAATCATTAGGTAAGCAGGTTAATTTCAACTTCTTGTTCTGTTACTTCTGATCCAACATGGCTGTCAGAGCTCTAGCCATCACAACTGAATTCCAGTAGCAAGAGGAAGAAGGAAAGATTTTTTTTTAAAAACATATTTCTGGGGCCTCCCCTGGTGGCACAGGCGATTGAGTGCCACACTGTGAAGCTGTCTGCAGCCTCTGCAGTGTGGGTTCAATCCCGGCCAGCCGGCAAGAATCCCACATGGCGCAGCAGACTCTCCTGTCTCACCTGCTGCTCCCCTCAGCAGTGTATTTTGTCAGTCTGCCTGTTCTGTTCCCCGCTCTGTCTCTGGTGAATCTTCTCATCCACTGTACCTCTGGCCTACACTCCAGCTCTTTACACAAAAGTAAATAATAAAATCTTTAAGAAAAAATAGGATCAAGAATTGGCTCCTAAATTATGTCAATAATTGGTCATGCTATGGGTGTTGCTGTTGAAAGTTCATTGCTTATATTGAAAAATTTTAAACAAATCTGATAAATTTTCTTTCTACAAGCCTACCTCATGTTGCTCCTGTAATATCATTAGGTCCTTTCAATACAGCTGAGTACTGTTAGAAAACATGAAGTGACCTTCTCCCCCACATTGTTGTTTAGGATTTAATAGGTCCTTGCAACTCTTCAGTGGGGTGATGTGTGAACATGTGACTAATTAGGGCCAATGGAATATGGATGGGAATGACATTTACAAATTTGGGGTCATCTCCACAAAGATAAATTGACTTGTAAGGACTTTTCTTCCAACTCCCTTCCTGCTGACTGAACAATAGTATAGCAGTTTCCTTGGAAAAAGACAGGGCAATATACATTGAGGATGGCCATCCTGTGACTCTCAAAATCATGTGTGGAACTACCAAGCTGCCCTGGGCTGCACTTCCACTTCTGGACTTTGAAAGACAGACAGACTTGCTCTCCTGAGCTGCTGTCTCCATGATAGCACTTGAGCTATGCCTTAGCTCTTTCGCATCATCAGTGGGATTGGCCTCTAGATTTGTAGACAGACTTCTTTCCTACTTGTCTCTTCCCAGAAGGGTAACACCTCATTTAAAATGACAAGACCCCAAGCGCTGACCACGCACGTCAATGTACACAGGGCCTGTCTTGCCAGCAGCCTAGAGTACCTGGTGAGAGCTGTGTGCTCATGTTCCCTCATGCTGGTTAGCTGGGAGACTGAAGTGATTAGGTTTGTGCCTAACATTTTATTATTTCTTCTGGAGTCACTCTTGAAAATATCTTTAATCAGAAGTATATCCAGACTTCCTAAATAATGTTTTGTACCAACAGTCATTGCTGATTCATTCTTCTCAAACCCATCATTTTAGAAAATTGTCTTTTGCTGCCTAAGTATTTCTTGCCATTTGAAACTTCCTCTACAAAGTTCCATTTTTGCCATAGCCCTTTAAGAGTCTATTTAGACAATTGTGCTGAGCATTCACTTCCTAACAGACTATTAACAACAAAATGCCTTGCATTCATAGTTGTTGAATACTTTGCAAAGCCCTTTCACAATCTAGTAGTAGCACTTAATCATCAGGGAAGGCTGATGGGCTAGTTAGCTGAAGTAGTAGAAAGTCCACTCCCTAGATCCACAGTCCTCAACAACAGCGTGGTATAACTGAATTATTTAGATACTGCTGTAAAGTATGTTATGTCATAAATCATGTCTCTTTCAGATAATGTCATTTAATAAATCCAATCCATAAATACAATAGACATTAATTGAGGAACTAATATATCCTATGGGCAGTCTTTAGCATGGGAGACCCAATGGTACGTGAAACAGTGATCATTCCACTCCCAAGGACCTGGTGGGCAGCTGATGAATTTCATCTTGAGCAGGATGGTTGATATCTACTGTCTCATCTGTCCTTCATCCCCCACTTTCTCTGGGAAAGTGCTTCCCTGCTGTTCCCATGATGTGATTCAGGAGTGGTTGCTAAACACAGAGGGAAGCAGGTAATCCAGGTTTGGTTTTTGAGCACTGTGTCTCTCTGGCCACAGTGGTTGGTTCAAGGGAAGTCACATGACCCAAACCTTAATCAATCAGAGTCTTCTGAGTTCTATAATTTAGAAAACAGAAGATGGAGTTTCTTTGATTTGTCATCACCAAACTGGGCTGATAAAATCTTGGAACCAAATGAACCAATCTCTTTGGTCATAAGAGGAAGCCTTGTTGTGATGGGGAATTAGCACCAAGAAAGGTAAGATTGGGAGGTATGGAGGGGTAGGCACTGAGGGACAGGTAATCTCAGCAATTTAGAAGGAGAAAGACCAGTTGGACCAGATACTGCAACAATGGGTGACAAATAGGAGGTGCTCATTATTTAGAAATGGTGAATGAAGAAAATATGCTGAAGACTACTTTTATTTTTTATTTTTTAAAGATTTATTTATTTTTGCATACGAGAGCTGGGGTACAGGCCAGAGATGAAGGGGGTGAGAGAACTCACCAGAGAGTGCGGGGAATAGAACAGGCAGACTGACTGGAATACACTGCTGAGGGGATCAGTGGGCAAGACAGGAGAGTCTGCTGTGCCATGTGGGTTGCTCCCTGGGTGGCCAGGGATCGAACTCGTGTTGCAGTGGCTGTGGGTTGCTTCATAGTGCAGTACTTAACCCCTTGCACCACCAGGGAGGCCCATGAAGACTACTTTTAAACCCCTTTGTCTGTGAGTCCTTATCATCTAGTACAGTACGTTGAGCAGAAAACACATTTAGAAAGGAATGAATGAATGGTAATATATTGATTCTTGAAGGAATGAATGAATGGTAATATATTGATTATATCTGTGGCTAGGTGGAAAGGAAGTTTGGATTGAAATAATTCCCATATTATTTTATTCTAATTTTCACCCATTTTCTCAAAATAATGCAAAGTCAGGTGGTAGTAAGGAAAAGGGCTTAGATAGTAAGATTTGCTTTCTGGCCTTAGCACCAGCCAGCTGTAGGATATTAACAATAAATACCCTCACTCATAAGGGATTTTCATGAGGTGAGTATAAGGTTTTAGGCAGGGGTGTTGATACACCATCAGAAGAACTCTTCCTCCTAAATTAATCCAATTTTCATGGAGTAGGCATCTTCTCTGTGCCAGCTCTAGTCCTGGGGATCTAGCAGGGTGAGACAGATAGGGTCATATCCTCAAAGAGCTACTGTTTGAGTGGGGGAAGAGGGCAAGACAGTAAAAAATTAATATATGAACAAGCAACTGATGGAAGTAACACAGGCCTTGGAGATAATAAAGGTGGACAGAGAGATGAGCAGCACCTTCTCTTGTGGCTCTAAGGGAGAAATCCTCTAAGGCCAGAAGGCAGTGATGGTGAGGTGGGAACCCAAGAAGAAGCCAGCCACATGAATTTCTGGGGGAAACACTCCGAACAGAGGGAATTGTCAGTGCAAAGTCTCTGGGGTCAGAATGAGCCTAGTGTGTTTGAGAACTTGAAAGAAGGCTGCTGAGTGGGCTATGAAGAATGATGGAGAGCACGGTGAGAGGAGACAGTGTGGGGAGGCCCAGTTCCTGCTCCATTGAGACTATCTGAACTCTGGGGCAGGCACGATATTAGAAACCAACAATGCCAGCAAGAAAAATACTTGAAGAACTCTCCTTTCTCTCTAATCTCACCAAATACAGTTAAGGGAAGTTTCAGGTGAGTGAAATTTTGGATAGCCACATTTTAACTACAGCTCACATCGACTGGTACCCCTACCTTTGCCAAACTAAGGAGGTTAGAGGCAGGAGATAATTCTATGTGAGGCTGTCTCCACTGAGGAAGCAGAGGGCTGTAAAATAGTAAATAGGGAGCTTGCCCCTGGGAAGGGAAATTACTGTATTTAATATAATTGCTCCTTCATTAAGTGCAAATTCCACCTGCATGAACCATGCAGTATTTTGGAGAAGAGGAAGTGATGGACACACCCAGAAGCACCCCAACAGGCATGCTAAATTCCATTCTTACCAAGGACTGCATTGCAGGTCATGCCCAAGGATTGGTTATACATGCTGGCTGTCTGGAGACATTTTCTTTTTTCTCCACATAAAGTCATTTGTAGGTATTGATAGGTTTCATTCATGAAAACTTTAAGGCTCTAGAGACCTCAGGGCAACAGAGAGAAATTTATCCATAAGCAAGAATCAGACTGGTCAGAACTGAGGCTAAAATCAGGGCTGAGGAAGGTGGCAATCTGTTTCCTCCATGATCACTTGCTCTTCTCTCCCTGGGTGACTCTGACCATTCACATGACTTTAAACAGCACCTGTACCATGGTGATTCCTAAATTTTATCTCCAGTTTAGACCCTGCCCTTGAACTTTGGACTCACATATTCAACGTCTACTTGATAACTTCACATGATGTATCATAACCTTCTCCACAGCTTAACAAGGCTCTGTAATAACTTCATAATTCAGTTCGGCTTGCCTTCCCTAGCACTGTCCGTTCCTTGCTCTTCTCCATCTCTGTCAATGGTACCACCAACCACCTATTTACTCCTGGTTTATCTTTTCTGGTTATGCCCACCATTTTATGTACAAAAGCCAAGTCTTACAGGATCTGCCTTCAAAGATCTCTCACCCTCTCCTTTCCACACACATGGTCACCATTACATCAGCAGTCCTCCACGCTTGGCGGCAACCCTCCACCCTCGGCTGCAAGCCTCCATCCTCGGCTGCAATCCTGCACTCTCTTTAATAGGAACTTGCTTCACTCTTGCCTTTTGGGCAATCTGTTCTCCACAGAGTTCTTGGAAAATGCAAATTAGATCCCCTCATCAGGGTCCGCTACCACACACTTAAAACACTGCAATTTGCAGTACTTAGAATTTTATTCCAAAATTTCCCCTGGACTACAATGGGGGATGTGGCCCCTGTGCCCTCTGCAATCTCATACAACTTTTCCTCTCCCAGCTCTAAGCTCTGGACACGCTGGTCTTCCAGCTCTTTCAAGAAACATGCCAATTTGCTGGCTTCTTAGGGCACTGTGTTTGGAATGGAATGCCTTCTCCAGTCTCATGGCATAGCAGGCTCTTCCAAATTCTCCCTAAATTTCACAGAGACCTTACTCTATAATTCTTCTATCTAAAGTAGCATCATCAATAGACACATTTTTTTCTTTTTAATTTTTAAAATTTTATTTTATATATTTTTTACATCATTTTTCATTTTTGCACAATGTATGCATTTTCATCTTGGTTATAGTCCCCATATAATTCCCCTCCTCCTTATTTTGACCCTAATCCCTCTTCCCCTCCCTCCCCAAAGTATGTCTCTGTTTATAGTTGCTTGTTGATTTTGATTTTTACTTTATAATAATTAGCCTTTTTCCTGGGTGCCAGCACCCCTATGTTTATAGCAGCACTATTTATAATAGCTAAGCTATGGAAACAACCCAAATGCCCAAAAATAGATGACTGGATCAAGAAGATGTGGTACATATACACAATGGAATATTACTCAGCAATCAAAAAGATAAACTCATGCAATTTGCAGCAACATGGATGGAGCTAGAAGGGATCACGCTCAGTGAAATAAGCCAGAAAGAAAAAGAAAAATACCAGATGGTCTCACTCATAGCAGGAATCTAGAAAACCTAAATAGATACATTGTTTATTTTTATTCATAGCAATTTTCAAATTTCAAAATAGCACTCTTCTGTTTTATTGCTACTGTTCTGTCTCTCCCCTATATTGTATCATGTCCCAGATTTCCGGGAGCACACTCATCTTGTTTGTGATCATCAGTCCTGACCACACTGCCTGGCACAGGGCAGGTCCCAAATATGTGCTGGAGGAATACGTAGAAGCGTGCATGCACACATGAATGTCTCTTACGGATTCTAAGGCTGGAGGCCCATCTTACACAGAAATCAACCCCCTTTACCACTTCAACATAGACATGGTACACTGGTCATTGTATTCCTTTGTCTTCTTACAAACCGTTTTTTTAAAAACCTCATTGAAAAGAGAGGTCTCTTGAAATAAGCCTCAGATTTGATTGGATAGGTTTTTAGCAAAAATCTTCCCCAAAGTTTTCCAGCTAGCCAGACAAAAAATATTTCCCAAACAGTACAGGAAATACCCCCATTACTCATGTCTTTGGGAAAAACCACTGAATAATTAATGAAGAGAGAAGTCTTGGTGCTGTCTTGGATAAGTCATTTCCCATTCCAGGGTGCTGGTAGTGAATGAGCTGAATAGTGGCCCCCAAAGTTATGTCCACACCCCAACTCCTGGACCCTGTGAAAGTCTCCATATTTGGAAAAAGGATATTTGCAGATTGGAGCAACTTAAGGATCTTGATACGGGGAGGCCATATTGATTGTTCAGGTGACTCTAAATCCCACGACAAGTGTCTTTATGAAAGAAAGCATAGAAGACCATGTGCCATAGAGAAAGAGACTGGAATGTCAAGAGCTACGAGGATCTGGAAGAGGCAAATGAATATTCTCCTGTCTAGTCCCAGAAGCGTGGTTGTCTTGTGGGATGTTGCGCCTCCAGTCTCTAGAACTCTGAAACATACATTTCTGTGATTCGGAGCTACCAAGTTTATGGTAATTTGTTATGTTAGCCTCAGAAAGAACATAGGGGGAGAACATGTCAAGTTCATATGGTCAGTCCAGAAGGTCACCTACACCAGACTGGGGCCCACACTGAGGCCTCTAATGTCACTGCACCTAGTGACAACACCAGGCTCACTCTATAGAAACGTCCCAATTGGTGTGACATTAACATCCTTAACATCAATCCTTAACATCATCAACAGGGTTGTGGAAACCATGACTTTAAATGAACAACCTATGACCAAATCCATGTGGATTTTCCTCCATATGACAAAATCAATTTGACCACAGTCTAATTGAGATCTACCAGAGTTCAAGTTCGACAACAGATTTCTTTTTTTTTTTTTTTTTAATATTAAATTTTATTTTTATATTCCCCCATACAATTGCAAACGCCCCATTCTGACCCCAATCCTTCCCCTCCCGCCCCCCACCCCCCAAAAAGTGTCTCTGGTTCATAGTTTTTTGTTGATTTTGATTTTCACTTTCTTATATTCATTTTCCTGGTCCCTTATTTAAGTTTTCTAGATTCCTGCTATGAGTGAGACCATCCGGTATTTTTCTTTTTCTTTTTGGCTTATTTCGCTGAGCATGATCCCTTCCAGCGCCATCCATGTTGTTGCAAATTGCATGTGTTTATCTTTTTTGAATGCTGAGTAATATTCCATGGTATATATGTACCACATCTTCTTGATCCAGTCATCTATTTTTGGGCATTTGGGTTGTTTCCAAAGCTTAGCTATTGTAAACAGTGCTGCTATAAACATAGGGGTGCAGGTGCTCTTTGGAATTGATGTTTCTGTGTCCTTTGGGTAAATACCTAGGAGTGGAATTGCTGGATCATATGGAAGCTCTATGTTTAGTAGGTCCAGAAATCTCCACACAGCTCTCCATAGTGGTTGGACAAGTTTGCACTCCCACCAGCAGTGCAGAAGAGTTCCTTTTTCTCCACACCCTCGCCAACATTTGTTGTTGCTAGTTTTTTTAATATGTGCCATTCTCACTGGTGTGAGATGGTATCTCATGGTAGTTTTGATTTGCATTTCCCTGATTACAAGTGATGTTGAACATTTTTTCATATGCCTGTTGGCCATTTGCATTTCCTCTTCAGAGAAGTTTCTTTTTAGCTCTTCTGCCCATTTTTTGACTGGATTATTTTCTTTGTTGTTGCTGAGTCTCATCAGCTCTTTGCAGATTTTTGTGATCAGTCCTTTATCATTAGTGTTGGGTGCAAAAATGTTCTCCCAGTTGGTGGGGTTTCTCTTTGTTTTTGTTATTGTCTCTTTTGCTGTGCAGAAGCTCTTTAATTTGATGTAGTCCCAGCTGTTTATCTTTGTCTTCACTATCACTGCTTTGGGTGATGTGTCTGTAAAGATGTCTTTGATGTGCAAATCCCGTAGTGTTTCGCCTATATTTCCTTCTATGTATTTTATGGTTTCAGGTCTTATGTCTAGTTCTTTAATCCATTTTGAGTTGATTTTTGTGTATGGTGTGAGGTAGTGGTCAAGCTTCATTCTTTTGCATGTAGCGACCCAGTTTTCCCAGCACCATTTATTGAACAAACTTTCTTTGCTCCAATGCATAGTCTTTGCTCCTTTGTCAAAGATTAGTTGACCATAAATCTGTGGGTTTATTTCTGGATTTTCTATTTGATTCCATTGGTCTGTATGTCTGTCGACAACAGATTTCTGGTCGTAAAAACACCACCAAACTCCTAAACAAAAACCAAAACCAAGTCTAACACAAAACAATCATTGGCCTTCTACTCATTTATTTTCTAAGCTACCTTTTCTAGTTCAGGATCACAGGTGGCCAGAGTCCTTTCTGGCAGCTTAGCGTACAGGGCAGGTACCCGCCCGGGACAGGATACCCTGCCAGTGCAGTGCGCATCACTCACCCAACCAGGACCTTGCAGACATGCCAATGACCCTTACATGCATGTCTTTGGGATGTGGGAGGAAACCAGAGTCCCTGGAGAACACCTACGAGGACATGGTGAGAATGTGTCAAGTCCATAAGGTAGGTGGCCCTGGCCAGGAGGGATTTTTCCCCTCATCGACATCATAACCAAAGATGAAGGAAAGATCATAAGCACCTGCATAGAGTCTGACAAAAGTGGCGTGGAGGAACACCTCAGCAGCATTGTGCCAGAGCCTTCTTTAATATTCACATTCCTCTTCTGGCAACTGCTATGTCCCTCTCTTGGTCCTTTGCCTGTGACCTCTTTCCTCCAGCCTTGGGGAATCTCCTGTCCTCTCCATCCTCATCCCTCTCCCTGTCGACTCGGCCAGCATGAGCAAGTGTTGAGGGAAGGTCTGTCTTTCCCAGGTGCCATGGAGTACCTACTGACACAGTGACTAGAAATAGGGATAGAGGTACAGTGACTACAGTGCTATGCACTTTTCATTTATTATCTTTTTCAGCCTCCAAAAACACCTCCTACATGCATCCTTCACAGATGTATTCAGGGTACAAGACCTGCCTTCCCATCCTCAGGGCCCCTTAATTGCTTCATGTTTACATGTGCCCCTTAAAATGATGTCTTTCCTCTAAGAATACATATGACTCCAGGCCACAAATGGCAGACCATTATAGATTTTGTATTTGCTGTACAAGTGATTCCTTCTCCCCACCAACTCGCCAGTGTAGAATCTTCTGGAAGTGGCCATCCTGAGAGTGAAATCTTTCCCAGGTCCCACCTGCACCCAGTGTAGTAGGAGACAAGGTAGCTCTGAGGCAGCTCTTCCTGCAGGGAAATGCCACAAGCGATTTGCTCCCAGAGCATCAGGACTTAATTTCACCAAGAGCATGAGAAGTCTTCTTAGGGTGAAACTGCAGGAGAGAGGGAGACAGGAACCGCCCTGTAGATCCTGCCCCAGCTGCCAGGGGCTCTCAAGGGTAGGCCTTGAGAGGCCTCCTGAGGCCCAGGCACCAGGGCCCCAGATCCTGGGGTGGGAGCGATGTCATCTGCTGCCTCTCCCCCTGGATTGTACACCCAAAGAACGATGCTCACGAGTCAGGCTCACAGGTGTGCTCCATGCCTGGAGGTTACCCACACTTGTGTGCACATCAATACCAGTACCCTCTTGCTCTGAAAGCACCTCTCCAAGTCTATCCCCAGCTGGGCCCCTCCACTCCCTCGAGCCTATCAGCATTGCTAAACTGCCTGCTCTGAGTTGTTCTGGTGGCATTTTCCTGCTCTCCCTACTTGAACTTAGCCCACCCTATCTTAGAGTTCTTTGTGTCTACCTCTGATCTTGCCCCCAGCCTAAGCTCTTTGAGGGAAGGAAAAATATTTCACATACTCCCTGTCCCCCCCAATCGCCAAGCACTTGGCCTTGCACAGAACAGATATCCAAGTGCTTTCTTTCATAAGCCACCGTCCATTTAGTATATCACTTCTGACAGGGACTTTATTGGTGCTGGGAGAACAGATTAGGAGGGGACAACTCTATTGTGGACCAAATTATATTTAGTAAGGGAGGGAAGAAATGTCATAAAAATAGCAAAAAGGAAAAAAAGAAAGAAGTACTGACCAGGTGCCAAATACTAGAACAGAAGCAAGTGTGGAGACTGAGAGGAGGTAAGGGGAACACGCGGCTTGGACAGCGTGGACAAGGGAAGGTCTCTGAGGCAGAGACTTTAAAAGTTAAACTTGAAGGATGAGAAGGAGCTCCCGGGACCATCATCAGCAAAGAAGACCTTTTGGAGAGGCAAGAGGCTAAGGTGGGGGCATTTTAACATCTTCAGAAAGCATTGGGGAGACCACTATGGCTACAGCTCAGCTGGTGGAGTGGAAAGAAGGGGGTCAGGGGTTGAATAATGTCCCCCTAAAATTTAGGTTCACCCAGAACACAGAATGTGAACTATTTGCAAGTGGGGTCTTTGCACATGTAGTTAAGACTGATGACACTGGAGAAGGGAGAGTCCAATACAGTGACCGAGGTCCTCCTAAGAAGAGAAAGCAGACACGTGTGGAGGGACAGACACACACAAAAGGTGGCTGTGTGAAGTGAGAGGCAGAGATGGCAGTGTTGCATCTACAGGCTGAGCACACCATGGGTGGTCTGGAACCACTGGAAGCTCATGGACAGGCCAGGAAGGACCTTCCCTGAGAGCCTTAAGAGAGTGACCCTGCCCACCTGGATTTCAGACTTGATTATCTTTAAAAGGGTATTTAAAAATATATATTTAAAAGATTTGTTTTAAAATTTAGGTAAAATGAATGAAAAGTCTGCTCAGGCTTTCCCATGTCTTCCCTCCAGGCTGGGAAGCCATAAACAGTGTCCTCAACATGACTGCCCGCTGACCAGGAAGTGCCACTCTCACTCCGAAGGATTAGTCTGCCCATTCAGCAGTCTCCTCCATAAACCACTGGAGGTTTCTAAACATGTCCCAGCTATTTTGAAGAAAGAGGAGTCGGGACCTTCCTGGTGGCGCAAGGGGTTAAGCACCACACTATGAAGCAATCTGCAGCCTTAGCAGCACGAGTTCAATCCCGGACTGCCAGGGAGAAACCACATGGCGAAGCAGACCTCTTCCTGTCTCACCTGCTGCTGCCCTCAGCAGTGTATTTCAGTCAGTCTGCATGTTCTGTTCCCCACTGTCTCTGGTGAATCCTCTCACCACCCCCACATCTCTGGCCTGTGCCCCAGCTCTTGTATGCATGAATAAATAAATCTTAAAAAAAAAGAATTAATACAGAAAGAGCCCTGTACACTTTGCTCAGTACCTTCCATTGATAGTACATTGACAGTCTACAATGTAGGTCTATGCCCCCAAGAATGGAAAACACTCTTCAACAGGTATTTGTACACCATGTTCATAGCAGCATTATTCACAAAACCAAACAGAATAAGAAACCCAAGTGGGCCTCCCTGGTGGCACAAGGGTTAAGATGCAACCAATGAAGCTGTTTATGGCCGCAGCACGAGTTTGATTCCCGGCCAGGGAGATACCCACATGGCGCAGCAGACCTCTCCTGACTCTCCCGCTGCTCCCCTCAGCAGTGTTTTTCAGTCATTCTGCCTGTTCTATTCCCCACTCTGTCTCTGGTGGATCCTCTCACACCCTACATCTCTGGCCCATACCCCAGTTCTTGTATGCATAAATAAATAAATCTTAAAAAAAAAAAAAGAAGAGGAATCAACTCCTGCATTCTGAATTAAGCTTTCTTTCCCAAACATGTGGAAATGACACGTGTTGTCCTTTATCCCTCTCCCCCTTCAGATTTCATGGGAAAGCATCAGACATTCTGAAGTAATTAATGCTGATGTTTGCTTTGCTGACGTTGCTGAAATAGTGCTGACTGAAGGGATGAGGGTTCTTCTAATTCTGAACACAGCATTCAGTATGTGCTTCAAAATGAATGGATGACTGCATTCAGGTGCCCAATTACAGTTTGGATTCAGCCAGGCACGAGTGATAGCTGTCTGAGGCCTGTGGGAAAACATAATTTGGGGGAAGAATGGCCAAATGGGGAAGTGGGGCAGAAGCCAGGATGTTCTAGGGTGACAGTTTAGTGCAGTGTGATAAAATTGGGAATTCTTAGCATCTGAGAGAAAATAATTTTCCCTTTTCCTTTTCCCTAACAGATTGGTTCACCTATAAGACCCATCCACGCAAGACACAACAGTTTCTGATTAGAAATTTGAAACTTCTCCTTTGACAACTACAATAATTTGAGTTGGATCAGTTATCAAACCAAATGCTGTAAATTCATTAGGGTCCATGGGTGTCGTGGACAATGATGGACAGTGATGAAAATGCCAGTAGTTGTCATTTGTTGAATGTCAAAAATCTTGGTTGGTATTTCACATAGTTATTTCTTAGAGCACTATTAATGTAGGGCAGAAATTGAGTATGATCTGGAGACCAACAACCTGGGTCTAAATCCTGGTTTGTGGCTTAGTGACTAAATGACATTGGCTAGTGCTTCATCCTGATAGGCCTCAATTCCCTCATCTATAAAGTGGAAATAATGAAACTTTCTATTTTATAAGGATCAAATAAAATCCTGTAATACAGCCTGGCTATACTAATGATGACAACAATTAAAATACAACACAGTAACACCTGCATGACATTTATTGTACATTAGACATGTTTTTACACACAGATATTATTCCTAGTTCATAGATGAGAAAATGGAAAAGTACAGAGGTTAAGAACTTGCCTTTTGTCACACAGCTAAAATATGGTAGCACTTGATCTGGCCCATTAGTGTCAGCCAGTGCTGGCAGTGGGGTCTGGAGCTTTCACTATTATATCTGCATTAGCACAGGCTGGATACATATTTACGGATAGGTCATAGGAGTATATTCCTGCCAGAGAAGACTCTCGATTCTTGCCTGAGAGTCTCCATTTACCTTTGGTTTGGGTCACAATATAATTGGTTTCTTTTCTTCTTCCTGTGGTTTTAGCAAAGAAAGACCATTTCCCTTTGATTCTTAGTTATTTGTTCAATCTGAGCAAAAAGATCCTAGTGATCATTTGGGAAGGATGATGTCAGTTGAGAAAAAATATTTAAAACATTCATATTTCAAGGCTAAGGTGAAGGCCTGCCTCTTCCAAGAAGCTTTTAAATGTTCCTGTCATCTGAAGACCTATATGACTCTCACCACCTGGTCTTTTCTTTTTGGCTCTAATTAAATACATCTGTATGCAGAATTTGCTGGTCCTTACTTCTATTTTCAGATGGGAGAACAGTGGTCAGTCCTCCAAGTGACCTGGGGTTACTTCTGGGGGGTGGTGTGTGTGTGGGGTTTGTGTGTGTGTGTGTGTGTGCGCGCGTGCATGCGTGTGTGTATCACATGGTCTTACACAATACTGGCTTTCCCCTTGATTTCTGTGGCCCAGGAATCTACAGTCATCTATTTATCTATCACCCCATCCCCCAGATTCCTCTTTATGAGCACTGATTCCTTGACCTGGGGGGCTTCCAAAGCCACAAACCTCATGAGGAACTAAAACAGTGCTAGTTCCCCTTTAGAAATGGGGACATTCCCTGTCCCCCTGCAGCCCACTCTTTCCAAACTGTGTTGATACTATAGTCATTCTGCTTATGCTCACAAAGCTCTTCAAAAAAGATTATACCCCATCTTTTCATGTGTAACTCTTATCAACAGCAATTACTTATTATTTTGCGACATGTCTGCTTAATGCGTCTCTTCCCCATTAGAGGGTGAGCTCACTGAGGGAATGAATTGAATGTGCTTTCCGCCCCATCTCACTCTCAGAGAAGCACAAGTCTTAACATCCCTCCATGCATCAGCCATGAGGGAACTTGAGTTCCTGCTCTGTGCTAGGCTTATGTGTTGCACTCTGTCTGCAGCACCTTAACACTGGGGCAGGCACTAGTGCTGGCATTTTCCAGATAAGGAAACAGGCTAAGGAATCCCCAGGCACAGAGCTAGCAAGTCTGGGGTCGGGATTCTAACCCAGACTACTCTAGATCCAAAGTCCATGTCCCTCCAATATTAGACTAGAGTTTTCTAAGTTAGACATTTGCTAGTTTGCAATCATTTGGGACAGAGTGTGATCAGCAGTTATGCATGTGGGCTCCAGATTCAGTTGGCTTGGATTTAAATCTTGATTCTGCATCATCATCATGGAAGGCCATCTAGACTTATCCTAAAAAACTTTAAATGTAACTACTATACAACCAGCAGCTCTACTCTTGGGCATCTCTCCAAAGAACATAAAACCATCAATGCAGAAACCACTGTGCTGGACAAAGTTTATTGCCATACTATTTACAACAGCCAGGCCATGGAAGCAGCCTAAATGTCCATCAACAGATGACTGGACCAAAACGGTGTGGTCTATCTACATGACAGAATGCTATTCAGCCATAAGGAAAGATGAAATGCAGCCATTTACAGAAAAGTGCAAGAGTTCCAGGGGGTTGTGTGTAGTAAAGCAAATCAGAGTGACAAAGACAAATACTGGACATTTACTAGCAGACAATTTGATAAAGTAAAACACTTAGAAAAACTAGTGGCCATTAGAAATACCTTGAGGGCTCTGAGGTTAAGAAAAATGGGAGTGAGAAAGGTTAAGGGGTAGATAAATACATGACTGTAAGGGATGGCAGTGGGCGAAAAAACAAGTCTTGGCTCTATCACCCTCCATTCAGGAGTGTTAGAGCTTAGTTAATTTAGCCACTCTGTCTCATATTCCTTATGCCTAGAATAGAGAGAAAACAGGAGCACCTCATGTTGCATTCTTGAGGTTAAATTGTATTATGTACTAAGTGGTTACAACAGTACTTTGTAAGTCATCAGTGGCCTCTATCACATGTATTAGCTTTTATTCTCCTTTTGCAGTGAAAGAAGAGTTTGAAAGGCTATCATTCCTAATATATTTAGGATTCTGCACATAAATATCCTGATAGGAATTATTGAAATTTAAACACTGATGACTAAAATCACTTAGCAGTAATTAACACCAATGTGTCTCCTACCACATGTTCCCATCACACCATCACTGGCATTTCACAACATCCTGGGAAATTTTACATCTTGTTCAGCATATCTTGAAGAGACCACTTAGAGCCTCACTGAGGTTGTAAGCTGTCTGCTCACTTTAGAAGGTGGAACTGAGTGGCAGCAATGCTGCCGATTGAGGATTGGAAACAGATCTGGGCATTTGGGGGATGGTGGCATGAACAGGGCCAGACCCACATCCATGGCCACTGGGTACTGACCTGAGTTCTCCAGAACCTGAATTCGCCTCACTACTTGTCAGGGCCCAGGTATAGCGAGCTGTGAGGACACCTACAAAGGCTGCGTGGCCCATGAATTTGGCACTGTGCAAACAGGCAGCTCAAGTTGGAGGTGGGGGAGATGGTTGCAAGCCACGTGATACTCTCAGCACAGACCAAGCTACTTTTGTAGCCAGTAAGGACCCAATATGAGTGCAAGTTAGTAGGCAGAGTTTGGGAGGGTAACCAGGTACTATCTTAGGTACTGTCTTAACAAAAGAGCACTCTCTCTCTCTTAACAGAAGAGTGTTCTCTCTCTCTCTCTCTCTCTCTCTCTCTCTCTCTCTCTCTCTCTCATCCCTTGGAGCAGAAGTGATAGGGTTCAGGAGGCAGAAAGACAAGCTAAGAGTGAGGTCTCCTGTCACTGTATGTCTCTCTCTCTCTCTCTGATTTTGTCTTAGAGGTCTTGCAAGGTTGGTCTCTATCCTTTAAAGAGGATTACAACAGCAACAATTAGCAACTGACCTCTAAAATTCATTTAATGCAGTCAACAATCCTATTAGCACTGGTTCTAGAATTATTAACCTGGTCCATGGTCCCTTAGCTGTGCAGAGGCAGTCCAGATTTTAATAAGCCAGCTGTCATCTTCACCACTATCTATACTGTCTTCCAGAACGCACCATGACTTCTGCAGGTGCTTGTGGTGGCAGACTCCAGGTAGTTTAGGGACACTTCCTTGACCAAATGCAGCAGTTCAGCAGGAGACACTGGGATTAGCTCTATTTTTAAGGGTTCCAGAAAAATGATGGAAGAAAAGAGATAGCAGAGCTTAACCCAGTAAAATAAATCATGTAGCACCAAATAAGAACCACAGAAGAAAACTATACACAGAGCTGCTAAAAATGGAGGAGCAGTTTTGTAGGTACTGCTACAGAACCTCCAAGAGACAATAGGTAGGGGGAGAGGCATGTGTAACTGTCCCATGGGTGCTGCATCAATAAAATATTTGTGGGTGTTTAGAAATGTATAGACTTTGCTATAATGGTGGCCCTCTCTGTAAAGGAAACTATTTGGAAGGAGCAATGAAGGGAGACTTAATTTTCACTGCAAACAATTTTTTATCTCTTGAATTTCGTGCAATATGTATGTATCACCTATTTGAAATGGACTTTTAACTTGAAACTGAAACAGAGTGGACTGTGCTTCAAGGTAGTAGAGGGACAGGGAATATTTAAATAGACAGTGAACATATCTTATCAGAGGTGTTGGGAAGAAAACTACGAGAGCAGATCGGAGCTTGCAGGCGCGCCAAGCAATCTGAGGTTTTATTATTCTAACACCCTGAAAAGGCAATTTCACCATATTCTCTCTGAGGACGTAGGGGAAGGATGGGAAACTTCAAGAGAGCCTATAAGCTGGGCATGCCTTGGTGACTCCCCAAAATGTGACGACAAACTAGGGTTTCAGTGTTGTATTTTCAGTAATCATTTACCCTTCAAACGGCCCAAAAATCTAAACTCTCTGGCCAACAACTCACGAACATCTTCCCTTTTAGTAAGTTGTAAGCAAGCTTTTCCCTCATTAGCTGGGAAGACCACATCCTTTGCTCTCTCTTCAGAGTCCTGCCCCAAACTCTTGACATGCACAGATCCTTTTTATCTCTTCACAGTCAGCATGGATAAGACTTTCTCAGGAAGACATGTCAGTACCATCTTGTTTTGGCAAATCCTCCATCATTCTCCAATACAATACCTCACTTATCTTTAAAGAACTGCATATTGGTTTGCTACCACTGCTCTGACAAAGCACCACTGAGGGGTCTAACCCAGCAGAAGTTAATTTTTTCACAGTCCTGGAAACTAGATATTCAAGATCAAGGTTTCCACAGAGTTGGTTCCTTAGAGGGTTCTGTTCCATGCCTCTCTCCTAGTCTAGTGCTTTGCTGTCCATCTTGGCTATCCCATGGGTTCTACAAGATTCACCCAGATCTCCACATCTTTATATGATCTACCTGTGTGCCTGCCTGTGTCCAAGTTTCCCTTTTTTATCAGGACACTAGTCATACAGAATTAGGGCTCACGCTAATGAACTCGTCATTAACAAAACATCTGCAATGGCCCTATAGCCATATAAGGTCATATTACGAGGCGCTGCGGGGTTGGGACGTCAACAGGCATTCTGGAAGATGCAATTCAACCCACAACAAAATGTACTCTACTTGGTTTGTTTACCTTTGCAATGTTTCTCGTCCCCTTCCCTGGGCTGTGAGCATGTATGGGTAGGGGTTCCTATCACTGCCCTTCGCTGCAGTCCACACTGTCTGCACATAGTACAAATTTGCCTTCACTTCAATTAGCTTCATGTCTACTCCTGATTAGTAAGCTTCCTTAATTGACTCCAGGTAATAATGGTTGGTTGGTGACATGAATTTCAAATATTTCCCAGTCTGTGAATTGCTTTTAAATCTTTGACATATCTTTTCTAAGGCCAACGGCAGTTTTAATTTGCTACTATTTTATTTCAGATTTTCTATGTTCATTTCTAAGATGGCTAATAATTTTTCTTAATATTCTTATCTTTTTTAAGATTTGTTTATTTATTTATACAAGCACTGGGTACAGTCAGAAGTGCGGGAGGGTGAGAGAATTCACCAGAGCCAGAGCGGGGAGCAGAGCAGGCAGAAGGACCGAAGTACACTGCTGAGGGGAGCAGCGGGCGGCAGGAGAGGTCTGCGCGCCATGTGGGACCCTCGCCGGCGGCCAGGGATCAAACCGGCGCTGCAGAGGCTGCGGGCAGCCTCGCAGCCCAGCGCTCAACCGCCGCGCCACCAGGGGAGGCCCTATTCTTATCTGGTTTTAACTTCAAGGTTATATTAGCTGTTTTCTATACTAGAAAAGATTAATGGTGATATTAGCTGTTTTTTGATGACACCATTGAACTTAACTGAAAAATTGCCTTGGTATGTGTAGAAGGGTTTGGAGATGGGGTTGGGAGTAGGGAGAGGTTTTTAAACACTAATTCCACTTTCTTTGGTGCTTAAGATCTTTAATAGGGTATTTTATAGGGTGGTAGGCTTTTTAATGATATCCAGATTTTCTAATATTTTTTTGAGTCAGATTTGGTAAATTCCATTTTAAAAAGACAATGATCATATAGTCTAAACCTTTGACGAATATTGACCTAAAGCTGAGGACAGTATTCTGTATCTCCTTTTAATCATAACAATATTTTTCCTTCCTTGATCAACTTTGCCAGGAGGATAAATGATTTAAATCTTTTTTTTCCCTATTGATCATAGGATTTTTTTCAAGCTGTAATATTGGAAGTGCAGTTGAACATTGGAAGTACAGTCGATCCTTATTCAGGTGTAGTTATGATATATAGTCACTGTGAATTTGTGAACATTGAATCCATCACCCCTAGCGGAAATACAGGATTAGAGTCCTGTGAGTGTCTGATTTAATATATTCATATGGGCCTCCCCTAGTGGCGCAGGAAGTTGATTGCCGCACTGTGAAGCTGTCCGCAGCCTCTGCAACATGGGTTTGATCCCGGCCAGCCAGGGAGGGTCCCACATGGCACGACAGGCCTCTCCTGTCACGCACGCTGCTCCCCTCAGCAGTGTATTTTGTCAGTCTGCCTGTTCTGTTCCCTGCTCTGTCTCTGGTGAGTCCTCTCACCCTCCTACGATTCTGGCCTATACCCCGGTTCTTGTATACATGAATAAATAAATAAATAAATCTTTAAAATATATATATATATATTCATCACTGGTCAATGCATATTATCTTATGTGTGCTTCTGTTTAAAGACACCTTATTTAATATATATTGTTGATTCATTAACACTGAATTCACAGCAATCACCATCACTCATTCTGAGCAAAGCTTATCTAACACACATTAATAAGTTTTTTCAAAGAATCAACTATTGTTTTTTTTTGTTCTAGCTCTAGTTCATCAGCTTTTAAAAATATTTTTATGATCTGCCTCCTATTATACCAACTCTTTTGTTAGATTATTGTCTTTTTTCCTAGTGTGACAATTCCTTATTATTCAGTTCCCAATTTGTTAGTGTTTTCACTATTTTTTTTAGTTCTAAATATTAAAAAATCTATTATTCTTTCATATTTGACCCATTTATTAGTGTTTTTTATGCTTCTAAACTTGTGAACTTTAAAAAGTCATCATATACATATAGAACATCGCATCACCTATTTTGGGCACTTGGATTGTTTACATAGGTTGACTATAGTTAAGTAGTGCTGCAATGTATCCCTTTGAATTAGTGTTTTTGTGTTCTCTGGGTAGATACCTAGGAGTGTAGATAATTTCTAACTCTCTTCCTGTTCACTTCAGCATCGCCTGTGCCTATTCCGTTGTTCAAACATCAATCAATGAAAAAAATCATTGTGCTTTTCTTCCTAGTTTTTAAATATTTGGTTCTTTTGAAATCTGCATGATCATGTTAGAGAGAGTCTTCCTCCGGTTTTCATAGTTTCACTTCCTTTTACTTTGTTTTTTCCCCATTCATTTTTACAGCCCTTGGTACTTCCATCATCTGAAGTTCTTGTCTAGTTCTGATATTTGTTGTGTTAATCATTCTTATTCTTGATATTTTTTACTTATTTTTTAATGTTAACATTCTGAACACAGAAGAATGTTTTCTTCAAGAAGTTTTAGAGTTTTAGTTTTAATATTAAGGTCTGGTATGAGTTTTTTTTTTTTCCAAATTCATTTTTTAAGGTTGTTTTTTCCATTTGGACAGCCAATTATTTTAGCACCATTTCTTAAAAAGATGATCTTTTCCCTGTTGAATGAGTTTGGTTGCTGTGTCAACAAACATTTGATCATGTATGTGTCTATTGATCTGGATAATCCTTATGTATGTCAATATTAGGCTGCCAACTGATCATGGTGCTTATAACAATTATAGTGTAGTAATTCTTGAAACCAAGGTTCTCCCACATTGTTCTTTATTTTGTAAAACTTCCTTTGGCTGTAGTGTTTTCACATTTCCATGTAAATTTTAGAGTCACCTCTTTAAATTTCATAATAAATCCTGGTTGGGTTTTCACTGGGATTGTGTGAAATCCACATACAAATTTCAATAGAATGGACACCTTAACAACATATTCTTCCAATGTATGAATTTATAGCAAGTTTTTCTGTTTAAGTATGGAGGTGTTTAAAAATGTCTCTCAGCAGAATTTTGTAGGCAATATATATTTTTTTAATGAGGTTTTCTGGTGTTTGCAAATGACTTTAAATTTTATTTCCAAATACTCTCCCAGTTTATAAAAATACAAATGATGTTTATATATTTACCCTGTGACCTTCCTAAGCTCACTTATAGTTCTAATAATTTTCTCAAGGAGTTTCCATGTACATACCCTAGGTTTCTGTAAGTAATTAATACTTAGCTATTTTCTAGGTAATACGTCTTTTTGCTGCTTGCTGCTTTTATAGCTTTCCTTGAGGTCACTTACATGGTAGAGAAGCTTCTAGTGTTGTCTATGTTATGGAGAAGACTTTTTTCTTCAATCTAATCATTCACTGAAAGAGCCCCTTTGAAGGTCATGGGTGCATATAGGCAACTTCATTCAAAATTCCTGAAACAATTACGGCCCAAGATTTTGGCTCCTGCATATTAGTGTGTATTTAAAAAAATCAAGTTTTTATGGGCCTCCCTGGTGGCGCAGCGGTTAAGCGCTGGGTTGCAAAGCTGCCCACAGCCTCTGCAGTGCCGGTTCAATTCCTAGCCACCAGGTGAGGGTCCCACATGGCACGCAGACCTCTCCTGCCGCCTGCTGCTCCCCTCAGCAGTGTACTTCATCATTCTGCCTGCTCTGCTCGCCCCTCCGGCTCTGGTGAATTCTCTTACCCTCCCGCACTTCTGACTGTACCCAGTGCTTGTATAAATAAATAAAAAATAAAAAATAAAAAAAAAAATCAAGTTTTTATGCTATGGAGACCATTAGCCTATGTGCTGTCCCCGAAAAATCCATGTTTGGCACTCAGAGTGACCCCACCCATGATTTTGTTCTTTTTTTCTTCCTCTTTTGGTTTTGACCCCTGGAATTTTCTTTATTTTTTGAGTGTTTAGTTAGTACCCAAAAAAGATATTTGTTCAATTTTTGTCTCTAGGCGACTTTCAGAGTATATAGTCAAGTTTTCTTAGAAGATTTTCCTTTTCTCTAATTCTAAAGTCAGAAAGGAAAACACCTATGATAATTCTTTCAGGCAGCTATAAAGTTATTAATTAGTATTTTCATGGCCTTAGCATGTTTCAAAAATTAATAATTTAATACATTTGACATTTAAGGTATTGGGTAATTTTTACTGCTCTACCTAGTTTGCTAAAAATAATGTTTAGTACAACAAACATTTTTAAACTCTGAGAAGTGGCACTTTGGGACTGGCATCTGCACACAGGCTTCTGGCTTGTTTAAAATTTTGTTGTCTATCTATCTCTCAGTCTGCTGAATGAAACTGAAAGGGACTCAGATACTGAACAGGAGCTGGATATTGGCTTTCCAGTTTTCATGATTTTATGAATAAAGGGATAAAGCTAACTACTGGAAAAGAATGTGGCTCTTTGTGGCCTCGAGATAGAGCCACTGCAAAAACGAAGTCTTTTAAGTACCTCTGGGTGGTAACTCTGCAGAAATATAGCAGCTGTGGATTTGCATTCCTCTTATGCCATGAAAAGGGGTTTCAGCAAACACCAGCAGGTCCCACTTTGTTGCAGGTGTTTCTAATGTAAAACAGCTCCCAAAAAAGTGCCCACTGTGACACTGTGTAACCAAAATGTTAATTTCCAAAGGATTGCTTTTTCTTTGGGTTCTGGCAAGTGCTTGAGCATGCTCACCCATGTCCATCTCAAGCTAAGCAGCTCGGGAGCAGAAAATTAGAATGTACAACTGCTTCCCAGGTAAAAACAGCACCAGCAAATGTCACAGGTCTTCTTTGAACATCTCTAACAAAGGGGTCTCAGCTGAAAGTGAGAGGGGACTCTGGAGTTCCAGTTCCAGGGCCCTCCCAGTTCCATTACCAGCTTTGGGCAAACCAACCCCTTTCTCTCTTTCTCTGAGTTTGGTTTCCTCTTTGGTAAACTAGGGAATTAAATGCTTGTAATTCCTAATATCTTTTCTAATGGTCCCAGAGGCTAAATAATATTGCAGGTTGACTATAGTTTTATGCACTGTCATTAAATTTCACTGATTCTTTAGGTCTTTTCTTCACTTTTTTGATTATGCCACAGTTACAGCCCTTGCTTTTTTCCCCTTTTAATATTTTCCTTCCCTACTCCATTGTAAGCTGTTTGATGTCAAAAACTTTCCTCTGCATCCCTGCATTATCTGGACCTGGCACAAGACTAGCATCCAAGACTTACTCAGCAAACATTTGTGGAATGAATATGAGGTTTCTAACATAAATTTCATTTCCCTAATGCCATGGAATCTGTTCCCTGCTAATGTCTGTTTGCATGTCAACAGTTTATAGCAATCATTTTATTGATAATATTTCCTTGAATCTTCCATTTTTTATCATCTTTTCAGATGCAATCAAGTGATTCAATCCTTAATGTTTTCCAATTCATGAAGAGTTTGTGTGGCCATTGCAACAATTGACATGGTGCTTGCAAATGAAATGCTCCATAGTGTTTGCTGAATAAATATGTTTTTGTATGTGACAAATTTAATGATGACACTAGATTAAATAGGCTGAAGATTTTCTCAGCTTTGAGAACCTGTGCTTTGCTTTCTCAAGTGTTCTTCCAGCTGCATATGAATCTAACCCTACTTTTGTTCTTGAATTGATTGGTTATCTACCAAGAACAGCGTTGATCATTTAATACAAATTCATTAGGACTTGAGCCAAATACCTACATATGAAACTCTTCTGGATGGCTTTTTCCCCTCAGCTCGGAGATATACTATAGTCTATTTATCTGCAGTGCAGAGATCTAGTGCATATTCTACAGGTGATGTCTGTGGAAGCTCCTAAGGAGGCAGAAGGACAGCACATAGAATAGGATACAGAGGGATGTCTGATGTGTGGAAATGTTACTGCAGGTTGACCTGGCCTTCCATCCCAGACTCTCATTCTAGTAAATCTAATGATTCAGTTAGTTTCATTCTCATTCTCTGTCTCTCTCACACACTCACTCATAGTGGACAGAATAGTGTAGTGATTAAGACAGATTTTGTCTTAATTTGTTTCAATTTCAGCTCTGCCACTCTATTTTTCACTTGCTTTATGATTTTAAACTATTATTTTCATTTCACTGGGTCTAAAGTTCTTTATCTGTTCAATGGCAGTAACAATACTACTTTCTTAGTCTCTTGCTGAATAAGCTGGGTGGGACAATTCAGGCAAACACTGAGACCCCAGCAGGCAGTCAGCTCACAATGAGTAGTCCCTGTGAGCATGTGGCCCCCATTTAACTGCACAGCTCTCTTCTGACGCTCTGATGCACAAGATTACTGAACTTTCCTCTTCCTATTGGACACATTCCCCCTGCTTTAGCCTTAAATATGCAAGAGACTTCCTAAGTCACTTAGCTAAATGGTGGAATTATACACAGTGTCAAAAAGAATGTGTTAACTACTGCACTGAGAGAGAAATATACAGCCAACACATTGTTGGATAAAAGTTGTAGAAAGAATTAAAAAGTCACACACAAATGTGTACACATTAATAGATGTGTGGCTGTGTTCACACACACATGTGGATGCACCTGAGGAGCAAGGAGGAAGACTTCTAGTTGTCATTATATGGATTTTGCTTCCATTTGGAATGTCAAATGTTATAAAACACCACCGCTCCTCCTTTGTTAATAAGATAAAGGTACATAAACCACACAATTATGCATGTAAAAAAAATCTCACTAGAGAGCAGAGGATAGAATGAATCCTAAAGGAATAAGCAAAAGGATGAGCTATTCCTAGGAGAGAGGAATTGCACAACTGCTCTCACCTCTGCGGGCAGACAGAAGGAGAAACGCTTCTATGGAGAGGGGTAAGGAGATACAAGCCTGGTTTGGAACAAGCTATCTACGGCCAGGTGTGACTGGCATGATTAATTAGGCTCCTGGGCAAATCTGAACCAAAGGAAGAATGTGCCCACCTGCAACAGCATCTTCTCCAAGTTCGCAGGGTTAGGACTGAATTGGGAATAACGAGGAAATCTGGTAGAGATCTCTGAGGAGGAGGGATAGCACCAAAGGAAAGACCTCCATCTTGCGTATTGCTAAGGCATCAGTCTTCTGGAGGCTGGTGGCAGGGTGGTATGGTGGGGAGATTTCACAAGTCACTGGGAACTAACGAGCTGATGATTGTGTCTTAAAGGAGAAAGAGAACTCCTGCAACCCGGAGAGGCTGTGGCTTGGCTGTAGAATGCAGAGGAAGCTCAAGACTCAAAGTGGGAATGAGATCCAAACCCTGATGAGGGCAAAGTTCTGACCCTGATCTTGATTCTGTGTAGTCACAGAGGAACTGAATGTAACTAACACTGTAACAAAGCCCAGAACCAGATCAATTATAGATTAGATTGACTCAACTTTCCACATCAACAGTCTGAAGAGGATGGGACATGCTATTTTTAAGGAATTTTTATTTCATTCTAAGGTTCCTTATACACATGATGTGCAGCATACATTGAAAATGACAAGGTGAGCAAAGATGTAGGTAAGAGATGTCATCATCAAGAAAAAAATTAGTTAAGAAAAGCAGTTGAGAGGTTAGAATTAGAAGGAAGGAACTTTAAAATAACTGTAATAACTGTGTTAAAAATCTAGTGAAGGAAAGTGGGCAATTTTCAGAGAGATGGAGTATCTTCATTGAGAAATAAAAACTATTAAAACAACCCTGTTTTTACATTGCGTGATTCTGTAACATTTACATTTTGGCTATGAACCGATGGGTTCAGAAATTTTCAAACGTGACCTTAAAAAAAATTTACAAATGTTTTCATGTGAAATGGTCAAAGTAAAATTCAAATATTTTAGAGGGAAACCTCAACCCTATGGAAAACCCATGCTATGAATCAGGGCCCACCCTGAGGTCTCCTGGTCACCATGGAGACAGTTATACACTCAGCCACAGTCTTCAGATGGACATCTAGACATGAAGATGGTGACCATGTAAACAGTGCTTGTAAAAGCCAGTGTGTGGGAGGTAGACTTTTCAATCTCAGCAGAAACCACTGTCTCTAGGGGAGACAGGGAGAAACAGTGTTTCTTCTGCAAAGAGATATTTTCATTTCCTTCTTTTCAGGGAGCCACATCAGATCCTTATGGTCTTCTGGGCATAATGTTGTCATAGATTAATGGGCATGCTGTCTAGAGTGGTCAAGTTTAATCAGGCTGGATATAGCAGAAACCATGAACTGTTGACTTTAAAAAAAATCTATTAGATGAATCCGTACCCAAGGATGTTGCTTTTGAGAGTAACATTCTTTATTGGATGCTATTGGTGGAGATCAACATGAATGACTGGAAATAAACAGAGATGAGTCAATAGGGAGGACTGTGCCTAAAATTGAATGAAATAGACCCTTAATCGTGGGGTGCCAGTGATGATGCATCTTCTCAGTTTATGACATGCTTCATGAGACTCACACAGAAGTTCTTATCAAGCATAGAAATTTTTTGGTCACGATCCTTACACATTTTAGAAGTTTTTACACTCGTCTTCTAGCCCACACATGAATTAGTTATCATGACAAATCTGCTCTTGAGGACTGAGAATCTGTAAGACCTAAACATCCTCAATTCTTCTTGACAAAGGAAAAAACCAGAACAAGCTGTGTGCTTCTCAGTATAATCTTTACCAGAAATTGGCCGCTGCTTCATTCAACTCCCCTACCTCCAAGTCCCTTATAAGATTTTGTGTATTCCCTAGAAGCTGAAAATCAAGGTTCTCCTCAAAAAGAAACAAGAGCTGAGATACAGATTACCGACAAGGTGGAAAGGACCTCTGAACACATGCTCAGAGGCAAATATCCAAAAGAGAGGCTGCAGAGATGAGGGAGAAAATTCCTCAGCAAGGTTTATTTCTGTTGGAGCCCGGTTTCTTACAGCCTGCATTAAGATGTAGTCTTAATGCAATTTGAGATGAAGAGAGGGGGAATGAAATTATTTATCACTTCAATTTCCAAGCATTGACTCAGAAGCAGCCACCCTGACTCAGAAGCAGACTGTGCTTGTTGAATAAGAAGATGAAATATAGATTGTGGTTGTTTTGTTGGGAGGAATGTTAAGCTTTTACTTATCAGTCACCCGCAGGGGCCAGGGGAGTGGAAAATGACAAGTAGAAGTGGCAAGAGGAGCATATGGTCATCTCTTTGCTGCCCGAGATTTTAAAGAACACGCTGTATTCTGGGGCCTCCTACTGCCTCAGGAACAAGCTTACATGCTACTTTTGGATGGCAACCCACTGACTTGAATCCAGTTCATTTTCCTCCTCAGGGATTGGGGATGAAAGCAAGTGTGGGGGAGACATAGCATGGTAAAGATAAATATTACCACTACATTTTCAACAGCAAAGCCTTTTCTTCTCCCTGATTACAAATCCCTGTCTGTCAAGCTGCTACTGCCATAGATACTATCCATGTTTGGATAGTATCTAAAAAGCAAGTTGGGCATTGGTTTAGGGTGTTGGCTTTATAGTTGCAGAAAAATTCCTATTCATTGCAAATAGACCAAAAGAAAATGTAGGGTTTCTGATTGCTTTTTCCAGTTGCATCTGCTATTGTCTGTTTTCAGTTTCCTAGACATCATCTCCATCTCAGTGAATATAAAACAGTAGCAGTGATTTGGGGTATACCAGAGAGCCAAGTTGGTTTGCTTTCTTCATTGTAATCTTTTGTATGGTTTATTCTTGAAGTTTGTTCTGGCTATGGAAGATGATCTGGCTAATGGTGGAAGTTTGGCAGTTTGGCAACTAAACCTTGGTTGTTCCTTAAAACCGCTTTAAATTCATCACTAATCCAGAAAGATTTGAAGTTTCTTGAGAACAATGAAACTTTTCTCCTTTTCTCTAGCCTTCAGAGATGCTTATATGCAGTAGACATGCTATAACTGAATACTGTGAGTGAAATATCTGTGGAATGCCAGCCATTTGCTTAGTACTATGCTAGTTATTTACAAAACAGGAGAGGGTGCTTGTGCTTCTGCTCCCTCACTTGGCTTACTGTCACACATATAATCTATTTGTTTTACACTGCCCCTCCTGAGTTGTCTTTCTAAAGCCCTGATCCCATTGTATTATTCGTCACACCTACATTTCCTTCATTAATGAAAGTCCAAATGAACACCCTCTATGAATTAGCTGTAAATGATCTTTGCTTCCTCAGCACTTACCAATCTAATAAACAATTTTCTCCCACAAATTTCTTAGGAAGTTCAGGGCTTCCTCTATTTGCTCCTTCTGGTTCTTCTAACTAGATCATTTTCTCATGGATTCAACCCAATGATATCCTTCAAGGCTGATTTTTAATATCACCTTCTCCCAGGAGCCTTTCTTCATTCCCTTCTCTGTCTATCATGAACTCCTCATTATTTCTTAAAGCTTTTTTCTGAATTATGAAGTTATGTTAATAAAGTCTCTCTGGGGTGATCAAACATTTCCTGCTTCAAGCTGAAAATGATTTTTTTTTTGATATCTCATTTTATTTTTTTCTTACAGTTTGAAACCCTTTGCAAAAAAAAAAAAAAAAAAATCATTGTTTGACTTCTAGGCATGTGGAGTCACTATCTTATCACTCACCCAGGCGACCAAAAGTCTTTTTGCCTCATCAATTAGTCGATCGTGATTTATCATCACCACAATTTGTCTCAGTTGTTGCAAGTTGTTTAGTTGTTCTAACCAACAGTTTTGGGAGGTTTCCTTTTTTTCAATTAGGAAGGTTCTTAAAGTAATAATCAAACATCAGCTACTGCAAATGTGGGTGAGGAAGGTCTTGATATACTGTTATTTCTTTCACAATATAGAAGATTTGGTTGGTCTACTCTTCACAAAATAATGTCTTGAGATCAAAGGATGTCATTTTATTCCTCATTATGTCTCTTTAGGACCTAATATGGTGCCATGAATAAGCAAGAATTTGTTAAACATTTGTTTAATTGAATATCTTCTGAACGTGAAATGTAGGTGTGTGTTTCCCTAATATAAATGACTATTTCATTTCACTAGAAAAAATCTAACAGAGCTTTTAAAATGTGATCAAGGTTTCTCTACCAAGATATGTATTTTTTTTCAGTGAAAAAACAGCAAAAGTAACACCTTTTAATGCCAGCCTTTATGATATCATTTCATGGTAGTTTGCCCCCCTCAAGTTAATAATACTGAGCAAAGAAGCCATCTTATAGAAAATAAAGGCATTAGCTTCAAAATGGAAATATAAATAGCTCTAATATTTCCAATGCAAAAAATCTGGTTTATCCCTGAGCCCCAGAGGACCACTTTTGGAATCATCTCTCCATGATCTGCTCCTGGCCATTCTTGCCCTGGAGATACACCTGTACTTATCAACTGACCATGACTGTTCATAAAGGTATTTGTTGCTCTATAGATGCTTGAGCAAAGTTATAAGAACCAAATTCTTCCACTCTAGGATTCTATAATGGAGTCACAGATTGCAGGCACCATTCAAGATTGGGCTGTTTCTCACTCACAAACTTTTGCCAAAATGACAAGATTGTGCTGGCATGTAGAGACCCACTCCAACTGCCTTCTTGTCTTGCAGCCCCAGGTTGCAAAGCCACACCTCATCAATTTGTAATGCCTCTCTTCTCTGCTTTATGTAGCATGAAGTTGGAAAGTGTCATGGGGCTGCTGGTGCGAGGCCTTCATTCAGGAGTCCTCACATCACACTTTTCACTTGGGGGTTCATAATGGACCCCTCTCCTAGATTTCTGTTAGAAAGGCCCAGGGAACTTAGGAAGGCAAGCCACATACACCATCAGAGTCATATGTGGATGAAATTATGATGTGAAAACAACCTAGAGAAAACTGGCTGTTGGACAATCAGGAGTTCGCATCCCGATGCCAAGTAGCTTTCCAATCTGATCTTGATAGGAGATCATCCATGTGTTCAATCCAGGGTTTCAAGTTTCAGAATCTTAGCTGGACAGCATTTTATTTATTTATTATTATTTTATTTTAGCATTTTTTAAAAAGATTTATTTATTTATTTTTACAAGCACTGGGTACAGTCAGAAGCACGGGAAGGTGAGAGAATTCACCAGAGCCAGAGCAGGGAACAGAACAGGCACGCAGATCTCTTCTGCCATGCCATGTGGGACCCTTTCTGGTGGCCGGGGATTGAACTGGCACTGCAGAGGCTGCAGGCATCCTCAACCACTGTGCCACCGGGGAGGCCCTGGACAGCATTTTAATAACAATACTAAAGTATGGAAAATAAGTTTTTTATGAAAGGTAGCATTCAAATACCTTTTTGGCCTTCAAAATCTCTGACTTACATTAATGATGACAAGAGGTGTCACATACTTTGAAGGAAAGTCAGGTGGGATAAAGGGCCAGGGGTTGATGTAGCATTGATCTTTTAATATTGAGATCAGAGACTCACTTGATATTGAAATAAAATTTATGTCCTGACCTGAATGAAGTGAGAGTGAATAGTGTACCCAGTGTGGGAAGGGACATTTCGATGGAGAAAACCAGACTGCAAAGGTCTCAGATGCAAACTTGTTTTGAGGAAGATCAAGAAGATCATGTTGCTGGAGTCCAGGGAGTATGAAGAAGAGAGGTGGGAAAAGCAGCAGAGAAATAGATAAAAGGCAATGGATGGTGTGGTGGGCCAGAGCGAGGATACTGGATTCTGTTCTGAGACAGGGAAGCAACTTAAAAGATTAAGGCAAGGGGTGGGGGGATTCTGGGTACTATCAGTACAAAGCCCAACAGCACAAGAAAAACACAAAAGTTCATAAATAGCCAAAGGGAAAAATAGAAAAGCAAAGAAGACACATCAAATAGAGAAACACAGTAAATCTGATGCCCACCAAAGTTCTAAGCTAAGGCATCAAACTTACCAGGTATCTCAATAAGCACGAATGAGCTTAACTCTCCATTAAAATAACATGATAAGCAAATGTATTAATCAAAATCCAAATGCCGTGTTGTATGTGACCTCTCTAAAATGCAGCAATTCAAAAAGCAAAAACATAAAGGAATATATAGATTTATCAGGCACTTGAAAATAACAGAAACCAGGAATTGAAATCCTCACGCTAGGCAAAGTAGAATTCAAGTTCAGAGCATAAAATGAAGCCAAAGATGTTTCATAAAACTAAAAACTAGATTTCACAATGACAGCATACCAAGACTCCAAAACAGCCATATACACAAATAGTAGAAGACATAATGAGTGAGAAAGTCTTATTTATAAGATCAAGTAAAAAGAAAATATTTAGGAACAAAGTAGACAAGAAACAAAACCTGTATGAAGTTCCAGCTGACAAAAAGGATAGAAACACGAGTCTTGAACATATGCAAAAAATATTCAACTTAATTCAGTTTAAGATAAAAGAAACTTAAAAATGTCTGAGATATTTCATTCATCAGATTGGCAAAAATTCAAAAACTTGACAATACATTTTGTTGCCAGGCCTGTGGAAAAACTTACATTCTCATATATGGCAGGAGAAATGCAAAATCCTCATCAAGGGAAATCTGTCACCCCCATCTATTCTTCCACCAGCAATCCTACCTGTAGGAATTCATTCTGAGGATAAATCTCCAGTAGTACAAAAAGGCATATGCACAAAGTGACTGATGGCAACATATTTAGAAAACTACCTGTGTGCACATAATGATTAGCAAGTCTAGTCATTAATAAAGATCCAAATGCTGTATTATATGCAACCTATCTAAAATGCAGTGATTCAAAAAAGCAAAAATAAAGGAATACAGTCTGATCCACAGAGTCACGCTGGGAATCTATTCTAAGAATGCAGTGTTAGTCAATTTCATTGTTTTGTGACACTCACAGGGTATAATTACACAAATCTAGATGGTTGAACTACATACCTAGGCTGTATGGGATAGCCTAATAGGGCTACTGTCATATATATGCTCTATCATTGATTGAAATGTTACATACAAATGTATGATTATTTTCAATGGAGTACTATACAGCTGTACACAAAGAATGAGGAAGAGCTGTAGGAACTGATGTGGAATGATCTCTGTCAGCTATTTTTTTTAAGAATTATTTTTTGTGTAGAACTGGGATATAGGTTAGAGATGCAGGGGTATGAGAAGATGCACCAGAGAGAGTGGAGAGCAGAATAGGTAGATCTACTGAACTACGATGCTTAGGGGAGCAGTGGGTGAGACAGCAGAGGTCTGCTGCACCATATGTGGGTTAGCACTCTGATTGGGGATCAAACTCAGGCCGTAGCAGTGATAGCACTGAGGCTTCACTTCAGGCCACCAGGAAGGCCCCTCTAGGAGATATTGATAAAGGAAGAAGACAATCTGCAAAAGGGGTAACATAAAAGGAAGAGAAAAATTTTAATTTCAGGAAAATTATTCAACCATGCAAAGAGGAGGGGGCTGGGAAAGAACGAATCCAATTAACTTATGAACAGAATATCTGATCACCTGCTCTTGTCTTTCACAGGATTTTAAGTGCATGTAGAATGTGTTACCTCAGTAGACACGGTCCTGCATAAAGGTAATTTTGAACAAATTTTCAAGGACTGAAATCATAGAGGGTATGTTTTCAGACCACAATGGATACAAACAATAATAATAAAAAAAAACCCAGAAAAACAACTACAAAAGATTTTCTACAAAATCGAAAACAAAGGTATATACTCTAAAATATCCCAATGAGCCAAAGAGGAAATAAAAATGTAGTATGCAGCTAAGATAATACATACAGTGAAAGGATGACCTTAAGTGTATATACTAAAAGAAGAAAAGTTAAGTATCATTTATCATGGTATCTTTCAAGGAGATACCATGGGGGAAGCTCAAGAAACCCACACATATGTGCTAAGTGCTACATGCAAAAGTCTGCATAGAAACATTAATTATAACAGTCCCACTGGAAACATAACACATTTCTACCAAAAGTAGCAAACTACATGCAACGATGTGAATGGATTTTAGAAACTGGATTTCCCACACTTTTTTGGGTTCCTTAGTGTCTCAGGGACTTATGCACAGTGCCTCTGCACAAGAAATACCTAACAGTTGCAATTATTAAGCAGTTAGGTCCCAGCACCTTAATGAATATTTATATGCTCACAACTTAGCAGCTATGTTAAAAAATACACATAAATTGAAAAAAAAACCTAATATTTTACTTCATCCTTAGAGAGTGATAGTAACCTACTAATGGAAAGTGTGTGCCTGCTGGGCACTACAGAGCTTCTTAGATCTTGGATTTAGATTGGATATTGCCACCCTTGTTTTTTATTTCACATTGATATTTGCATGTTCTTGCTTTTGTTTACAGAGATAAGGCACCATGAAAAGGAATGTTGTGCAAATTAATGTTGAAACTGTGAACTATCATGAGCTATCAGTAGTGTGTTCAATGTCTGATGGATGTTGAGCATTACTATTTGTTTCAAATTTTAAAATATCCTGCAGCACCTTGGGATGCTTTGGCACACCATTGGGGAACTGCAACTGTAGCCATCACATTGAACAAAATGAGGGAATAGATCAATCTGATTCCATCACTGTAAGATTTCAAGGTGAGGCAAATTTAATTCTAGGTGTTAGAAACTAGGCTCATGGTTACATGTGTGCAGAGAGAGAGATGATTGGGAAGGGGCACATAGGATCTTCTGGAAGCTGGTATCATTCTATTTTTTCTATCAAGTGGGAACTTCTTGATTAAGTAACTCCATGTGATGGCACTTGCTGTAACTCATTAGGGTATTTTGTGTGTATGTGTATAAATTATACATAAATAAAATGTCTTTTTTTTAATGAAAAAACAACCTAACCAACAGAATGTAAGGAGTTACCCTTTAGGGATAAAGGGCCCCCTGATGTGCTTTGTCTTCCTTCAGGGAATTATCCACCCTCCTATGCTCAGTCTGGAGTCCAGGACTAGCCAGGGGCAGGGGAGGGAGAGTTTCTGGAGGACAGGAGTCCTGTTTTTTTTTTTTTTTTTTTAAAGATTTATTTATTTATTTATTTATTTATTTATACAAGCACTGGGTACAGTCAGAAGTGCGGGAGGGTGAGAGAATTCACCAGAGCCAGAGCGGGGAGCAGAGCAGGCAGAAGGACCTAAGTACACTGCTGAAGGGAGCAGCGGGCGGCAGGAGAGGTCTGCGCGCCAGGAGTCCTGTTTTAACTCTACCTCCTTAGTGGCCCAACATGACAACATGGAAGGTAGTTAATTATTCTTAAATGAAAAACAATTAAAGAACAAATGTACTAATGGACTCTGTACCCACACTGCATTCTTTTCTCTCTCATTCAAATATTCAGTAATATCTTGTCACTCCTCTTTACTCTTTGGTCTTTCTCTGACATACTCCTTTCTTTTTGTTGTATGATGTTCTTTTCTCATCTCTAAAGAATACTTTTTTTTTTTTTGAAAGGAAGGAAACACACACTCCCTTTCTTTTAAGAACTTATTTATCTGTGTCGGAGTCCAAAGCTATTCCATATAGTCCACGAATCACTGCCAGGCCCTGAACTGTTCAGGGTCTACTACTGGTTTAGAAGTACAGAAATCGAGACTATGCGTGCAGAAGTGAGGACCTCAGTTTATTGTGCTACAGTATCCCAAACTATGTGGTCATTCCCTGGAGTATGAAATGAACTATGTTCCAGTCATTTGTGAGAGAACCAGTTATTGGTTGAAAACAGATTAGAAAAGAAAAATCTGAACCTTTTCCAGATGTGATTTTAAAAGCTCTGCCATGGACTATTAGAGCAGAAAAGACCAACGCTGTTATTTTAAAAATGGGGAAACTGAGACCTAGAGCTCATCCATTTTCCTGACTGCCAACTTGAAAACTCTAACACTACCTGTATTTCTTGTATCACTGAGGAGTTTCAAAGATAAAATTCATATTATTGCTACCAGTATTAGCAATAGCAATTATAGCTATTGATAGTTCCCATTCAAAGTTTATTAGGTAGAACCGCACAAAATTGCTACTTTTATAGATAAAATATGATCACTTTCCATCTGGCTCACTTCATATCAAATGAAGAATGGCAAGCATTATTTTTATTTTTGAGGTATCATTGGTGTACAACTCTGTATGGAATTCAGAGGTATAGGACCACAATTCCCAAGATGCATGTCACCACACCACATTCACCACCAAGGTACCCATGGTCCTCTACCATAATCCACTGTGCCCCTCCTCACTGTTTCCCCTTCTCCTTCCCTACCTTGTAGCCTCAAACATATAGTCATATTTCTAGGGTGTGTTTATGTTTAGGTGTGTCTGACCCTTTGTTTTGCTTGTCTATATTCCACATACAAGTGACATCATCTGGTATTTTCCTTTCCCTTTCTGATTTATTTTGCTTAGCATAATCACCTCCAGTTCCATCCATGTTGTCACAAATAGGCAAGAGTTTCTCTTTTTATAGCTGTATAGTATTCCATCTCTCTCTCTCACACACACACACACACCCCTCACATCTTCCTAATTTATGCTTTACATATCTGTCCTTGGCATTTAGGTTTTTTTTCATTAACTAATGCCAAGTATTTTTAAGCTTAGAGGCCTCTGTGGCAGACAACCTAATGTTTAACCAGTCAGTTAAATTCTTTCTGGTGTCTGTTCCCATGTCCCTCACCTGGAGCTAACAAAGTAACTACAGTTTCTAGTCCTTGGAAGGGCAGCTGGCAGGTAGTAAGTGTGCAGTGGACACTGGCTGTTCTACTTATAGTTGAGGAGACCTGAGCTTAAAGAGAGTAGCTAGAGCTCTTGTCTGTCTGACTTCAAGTACATTCTCTGTACCTTAGTAATTTTCACTTAAGTGACAGCTGAGCTGAGCTGAATAACCCCACTGAAGTATCTCATTAGAGCTGGCCAGTATTTGTTTTTAGATGGCCAGATTGACAAGAACACTGTTAGCAATAAATCAGCTGATGGTCACAACATCTGATTTCATAACAATGCAATCTTGTGGTAACTGCCTTGGTTTTGCCTTCACCTTCCGAAGGCACCCAGCCCCCAGGATCACCATCCCATCAGTGCCAGGAGGGGAAACTGCATGTGGCAACTGCTAACTGGAACCTGTGCCGTTAAGCTGGTTCAGTGTTTTTGGAAAAAAAAAAACAAAACACCAAAGTAACAATGTCTTCGTTTACCCCTTAAATATCGAGTAAGTAGTCCAGGAATTCCCGTGAGACACAACAAGATCTGATTGAATTTTTCAGAATTTTCTATTATTCTATCAAGTTTACTTGACAGCAAAGGACAAGCTGCCTTTCAAATGCTGTAAGCGAACACAACAGCAATTCAGAAGGAAAAATATGGGTTATTAACTAGGAACAAGTCTCTCTGCATATATTCACACCAACTCATGGAAGTCATTGTCCTCAGAACCCTCTGTGACAATCTATTTTCTAGTCTCAGTATTGCTTTAAGTTTGACAGATGATAATAAAATACAATGAAATTACCTTGCGCTCTGAAATGTACATCAGTTCCCACATTTCTCATGACTTGATTTGCTTATTTTTCCAACATAACTCATCCACTTTCAATATCATTCCCAATCATTCAGAGTTTATGTCAGGAGAAAACAGTTACTATGTCTGTGTCATACTTATTAAGGCTGGGACATACAGAATTTATTGTACGTGTATAATTATGTACATATAACACACATACAATATAATTGTGTAAATACATATTAGCTAAGAACTGGAAGGGGTCTTTGTGATCATTAATTCTCCTTTTGTTTTCAAATAAAAGGACTCTGAAGCCCACACAGAACATATACACTCCTATGTACTCATTGCATTTACAATTGCCAAATTCTGGAAACAGCTTAAGTGCCTGATGAGAGATGAAAAAATAAAGAAGATGTAGACATACACACACTGGAATACTACTCAGCTATCAAAAAGATGAACTCTTGCTATTTGCAATAGCATGGGTGAAACTGGAAGGGACTATGCTAAGTAAAGTAAGTCAGATAGAAAAAGACAAATACTAGATGGTTTCACTTATATGTGAAATATAAACAAAACAAAGGAAGTGACAAATTTAAACCAAAACAAACCCAAGTGAGACTACTAGAAATACTAAGGTGAAGGATTCTGGGGGCTCTGGTTGTGATGACAAGCATATAAAGAGGTGTAAGCTATACTCTTAAAAACATACACTGTGTGGTAAAACAAAGTTACCTGATAAACAACAAAATTTTTTTTTATCTTCTCAATTCTGCTTTGTTCAGATCAGTTTTGTTAAAAAGAAGGAGGGAGGGAGGAAGGAAAAGGTATTCTGAAAGCCACCCGGCAAACTGGCTTCCCAATGAAGCTAAAGGGAAAAATAATGCAGCAAGTCTCCACCCTGTTCTGAGGACCAAGTTAAGCATTTTCCATACCTAAGTTCTCACCCCTTTTCTGTCAGTATCAACATTCTTATTGGATAGATGAGAACACATGGTAAGTCCTCAGGTATTTCTTTCATTTTCCAAAGGGCCCTCAAACCTAGCAGAGACTGAGGAAAGGAGGGCAGCTAACAAATGCCACAGATGTGTGACAGCTCAGGGATAACTGGGTTCTCTCTGGTTTACCACTGTTT
Organism: Talpa occidentalis; assembly: GCF_014898055.3. NCBI lineage: Eukaryota > Metazoa > Chordata > Mammalia > Eulipotyphla > Talpidae > Talpa > Talpa occidentalis. The sequence goes on from NW_023605305.1 coordinate 85,876,996, forward strand.
CTCTGTGCTCACTCTGCTCACTGGTTTCTGCTTAATCTACTGTACAAACCAACTGCCATATTGTTTTCTTAACCTCTTCTTAAATCTGACATTATAAACACTTAGAAAGGAAACAATTTATCACTCTTCAAAAGTAAAACATATAATATGCAGTAAAACTAAGATATTTGTAAAAATTAATATGAAGAAATAAAATATATGAAAGAATAAAAATATCACTCCATTCTTGTTAGACTCTGCTGCCCTGAAGCTGCTGGGTTTGCTGCCTGCTCTCTGTTGAAAAGGAGAATAGCAATGGTGAGAGAGGTGGGAAAAAAAGAAAAGTCTTATTTACACCGCACTGTGACAGGGCACTGGAAGAGTGTCACAAGGGCAAGCTTCCATTCTGGGGTTCAGCTCTTTGACAGCACACTACAGGGTCCCCTGAAGCCGTCTTTGCCTTCAAAGCACTGTCCTATGCCTAGTCCCTACTTTGAGAAACACCTCACTTTGAGAAGTCCACAGAGCACTGGGCATTGTCCAGGCCATGGTCTTCTAACTCCAGTGAACTTAGGACCAGCTAGCTGGGGGCTTGTTAAAAATACAATTTCAGCCTTCCCGAGAGTCCTGAACTCCACAAGTGGGTAGGACCTGAGAATCTGCATGTCCAGCACCTTCCTCTGTAAAGCTGATGCAGCCTGCCTGGGAGCTCCTGCTCTGGGTGGTTCTTGGGGTGGGGGACAGTGAGTCTACAGCTCATGTGTGTGGAGATTTCAGCCTCTAGTTGGCTAATGACAGCAAGGACAGGGAATTTTCATTTAATCAAGCAGGAAAGGCAAGGACACCCTCAAAGTATCTTGAGTTCTTGTGTGGTCTCTTACATCTAGTGAGACCAAAGCAGCCTGCCAGGAACTTCACTGAGAGAGAGAAGTATCTCCTCCCCAATAATATGAGTTGTTTGCAGTCAGTTAAGTCTGCAAGCACCAGCATTGGTAGCAGTAGCTAGTGATTATTATATCAAAGGCAAGAAATGAATTTCCTTTTTTCTTCTAGATAATGAGATATTCTATAACACTTAAAGAAACACCGTGGCAACAATCTTTCTCAGATGGCTCAATAAATAGTAATAACTAATCATTTCATGTTTTCTGTAAGTCAGTCATTGCGTGGACTAGGTGATCTACTATCTATCCATCATTTATATTCATTCTCTGTGTGTGTGTGTGGGGGGGGGGTGGATTTGAGGAGTACGTTTTCTAAGATCATGCAACTAACAAGTAGAACAGGGATTCAATTCCAACTTCAATTCCAAGTTCAGTGCTTATATTTTTTCTACTAAACCACTGCTATTGCTACCACCCATTATCAATGAAAAGAGAAAAGTGCAATTTATAGAGACCTAAAAGATAAGGAGAAAGGGCTCCAGAAGCTTGATTGTTTTTCAAGAGAAAATGTGAAAGAGAAACCAACGTTATTTCATCAGCAATGAAAATCAAGCTCCCTGGGTTCAAACCAGACTAAGATTCTGTGGCTCAGTTTTTCTTCTAGATGAGTGGGTGAGTGGGTAAAGCCAATCTCAGAAAGAAAGGAAACCTGTTTTAGTTTACTCTTGATTCAAAAAGATTTTTATCTCCCTCTGATAATGGCCAAGACCATGTGCAGAGCAGGTAGGAGAATGGACTGAGGACTGAGAACTATAAGTCTTGGGTTCTGGTGGGTTTACTTCTCAGTAACTGAGATGGCATTTCTCCAGTCTGCCCATCTGTAAACCAGGCAGCTGGACTAAGTTCTCTTCCCAGGGGAGGAGGAGTGAGAGGGATCAGATGGAGAGATGGAGGAGCACAGGGGACTGAGGTGATGGTGCACGGGTGCCTTGGGGAAGGAAATTCTATGGGGACTCAATCTGAGGGGGTGGGAGGAAGCAAATATTGTTTAAAACATTTTTTTAAAGGGCCTCCCCTGGTGGCACAGCAGTTGAGCGCTTGGCTGTGAAGCTGTCCCGCAGCCGCTGCAGGGCCCGTTTGATCCCCAGCTGCCGGTGAGGGTCCCACATGGCACGCAGACCTCTCCTGCCGCGCCCGCTGCTCCCCTCAGCAGTGTATTTCGTCGGTCTGCCTATTCTGTTCCCTACTCTGGTGAATTCTCTCACCTTCCCACGCTTCTGACTGTACCCAGCGCTTGTCTAAATAAATAAATAAATAAATCTTTAAAAAAACAAAAACAACAAAAAAATTTTTTTAAAAATTAAAAGAAAAAAGAATGGGAGAGTGCCTCAGCTGGATTTATTGGCACCATTGTGTCTTGAAACGATAATGCCCATCTTTTAGCATAAGAAAAATATATGTTTGCTGACTGCAAACTCAGCATGTGGGTTTCAACCTTTAGTCTCTCCAGGGCTCACAAATCCACCCCGATGCAAGGATACCCTGCCATACTGTTTGGGGAAAACACAGACAACAGAGGAGAGATCCTGAAATTTCCAAAACAGAAAAACAACTGAAATCCATATAAACAGAATTTAAGAAATTATCTGATAAATTTTTGAAAAGCCGTCAATGGCAATAAAATGATAAATTCAGTAGGTGTTATTAGGAGTAATTATATGAATGTCTAGAAAGAAAACAACATGTGTGATTTGCCTGATTAATGGCTTAATGTAACTGCACATCTGCTTATGGAATCATATTCCTAGCACCCTTGACTATGTTTGTAAGATCTAGAAACAGAGAAAGGGCTGCCAGGGAAGAGAGGAGCAGGATGCCAGATTGGTGGTTGGAGGTCAAGTTCCTCCCCAGAATTTTGAATTCCCCTCTGGTTACCTTGTGTTGCAAATTCAAAGGACAAATACATTCTATGAATTCCTGCAGCCCCCAACTGGCTGCTCAAAATGACTTGAAAAAAATTAGCTTTTCACCTTGTAGTTGAGGTTGCATTATCCCAACTCTAATTGAGTACCCCAACAGGACTGCATTGAAGGTGGCCATCAAGGGCCTGTCTGCACACACAGTGCTTTCTGAGAGGGAGTAGCTAACAGTGAGGAATAAATATCTTTTTCCTTGAAAACCAGTTTTTTTCATTGAACTCAAGGAAAATCCAAGGTTCAAAGTTACTGCCACGTGATTCAGAGCTGATGGAGATGAAATTGGGATGTCCTTGAATGAGCTCGCTTTCATTCTTAAAGCTGTGGTTTTGTTCTGCTTTTCTGCTTTAAGAACCAAACACTAACACTGTCTGCTTCCTCGGGTTATATCAGACAAAGGCAGGATATATTATTTATCTAAAACGAATTTAGGTATATTCAGGCTGCAAACTCTATTCTGTAAGGAAGTAGCAATTTTGCCATCAGCTTATCCTAATTAAATCAGTCGGGGGAAAAATACAACATTCTATTACAGGAGGAATGTGAACGCTGACTACACCACCCAGCCAGCCAAATGAAATTTCAAAGGTTGCATCAAGAAAAGTTGTTATATCCCGGGTCTGATTCATGTCTTAGACATGGTGTTCATGTGGGCCACCACCCTGGAATCTCTAGGAAGGGCCAGGCGGTTTTAAACACTTACCCTACCACAGCCGATGTTCTGCCTGAACAGGCGCCATCAGAAGCTACAGAAACAGACTCGAAAGTGGCACAATTTCTCTTGTGCAGTGGGGCTAAAATATCTCCTCTCCTCCCGGTGGCATCTTGCATCTCTGATTATATCTGAGGGTGTCAAGGCAAGGGCTTGAGCTGATACTCTCTTGGAAACTCAGAGAAGAAGGCATGGAGAGAAACAGTGTGAACAATCCAGGGAAAGGGACAAATAAGCTGTCTCCCAAGGGCCCGGGAAAGGGAGAAGAATAGCTCCTCTGTGAGCGTGGGGCCGGGCGGCTCTGGACAGTGATGCCAGTGTTCCGGGCTTGGCGACCAGCTCACACACACATCACTGTTAGAGGCTCCTGCATACATTTCTGCTTTCTGTGAATCAGTAAGCAGCGATATCAAAACCAGTGAGCAATTCTGTTCTCTAATATGTTGCAAAAATGCCTTTGTTCATTTACCTTTGGCAATATATGTAATTAAGTGTGGGATGGTTATAACCTTGTAGCCCTGGCTTGGGCCCTGGATCATAATTCAGTTGCTGGGTTTCCAGGGCATTTAAGAAAGACAGATAAGATGCTCCATAGTGACTATTCTATGCAAGCTGGTGATGGATTTGCCCTCAATGCTTCAGCAATCTCGTTTCAAGGTAGTCATAGTTCTTATTGACTACTGTTTGATTAGCCAAAACAAGAAAAGTGGGACCAATATTTTATACTTATGAATTATGTGAGTGCTTCGAACATACAAGAAGTCCAAATTATTTATGGGTTCATTGAGAGCTTTGGTTCACACCCTAGAAGAAATGTCATGTATAATCTTTTCACTGAGTTGCCTTTAGCTCAGTTAATTGGGGTAAATGTCACAAGCCAGTTGCCATATTGATGAATAGTTGTTGGCGGGTCCATAAATAAGGGAAGATAGAACAAGCAACGAGCCTATTTTGAGGGTATCAAGAGGGGAATATAACCAAGTATAGGAATAAAAGGAGGTGGAAAGAAATGAATGTCATATATAACTTCATGAAAATCTTTACTCCTGGTCTCATTTGGTTGTGTGGGGAATTGTGAATTTATATGCATTGTAAGATCCTTGTCAGACCCCTAAGAAGAAACATGGACAGAAGAAACATTTTAGAAGGGAAGAAACACCCACATCATTAAAATCTGAAGAGCTGTAACTTAAGACACAGCCAGGAATGTTTAAGAACACGAAATGTGCCTAACTCTTTGGACAGACTAGAATTTTTCGAGAGGCACTTGGCATTTTGCAGTTCTCCATCTGTTCTAGAGACACATGCTTTGCAAGTCTTTGCTCCTTATCCTCCCTTCTCTCAGACTCCGGGTTTCTTGGCATGAGTATGGGCCAGAATCATAGATTCGGTTAATCCCAAAATGTTAGCAATGGAAGGCAGAGGTCAGCTCGTGCTTCTTCCTTGGGCCCTAGGTGAGGACAGCATAGCTGAGAGATGCTCATGTGTCAGCTCCAAGCCACACAGAACATGGGTGGCAGAGAGAGGATCACAAACCCTACTTCCTCACTCCTTAGACCAGAGCTCCCTCCACTCCCCTCCAATAAAGAGAGAGGAACATACAATTTTGGGATGAGGGTCTAGAATCTCTCTCAACAGTCAAGCTGACCCACGAACAGAGACCTCATATCTTAGGTCCATTTGCCAGTCTGCAAATACCAGCAGGCGTGCAGCCAGCTGTGTGCACCATGAAGCTACTTAGAACCCTATTAACAAATCACAGAGAACAAAAGCTAAGTCCAGTGTTGGGTAGAGAAGCCATGTCTCCCCCACCCCGCCCCAGCTGCTGGAATTCCTTAACAGACCCCGTTAACAGATCACACGTCACAGAGCTCTAGCGAGTTCCCATTTCCTTCCCACAGCCTTTCCACATTGAGGTGAACTTAGCCTTTTGGGTGTGTTTGCATTGCTTGTGGATGGCATCATGCTTTTCATCCATGAGACTTACCAGTCTGTCATGTTTAGCCTTTACATTCTGGCTGCCTAGACTTGCCAACTGAAGAAGTAATTGTTAACAGGGGCTTTTTTGCTCCATTCCCCCACCACCAGCACCAGACAAGCAGAGTGAACTTTCTAAACTTAAGGCCATTTATTTTTATTTACTATAAGCTGCTCTAACCTGTGCCACTGTAACTATGATTGAGCACTTCCTTGGCGCCAAGGTCTGTGCTAAGCATTCTGGGTAATCTGACTCACCTAATTTCCTCAACAGCCTTAACAGAGTCACATAATTATTCCATTAAAAAAATAAACAGGGTTATCAAATTCCTCAAACAAAATAAAAACAGAGTTGTAGGGGAAAATTTTATGCTACTTTGTTAAGTCCATGCCTGCTTGTTTTAATTTTAGTTGTGACAAAGTCAAGGGTTTAGATTAATCTTCAAAATCTTCAAGCAAAATTATGTTCTAAATCTGGAGTGGAAAGTTACTTAAAAGCCTGTACCTTGTTAACCAGATGTGAGATTGATATAAGGTTATTGAACAAACATTATAACCTGTCATCAGAGAAATGCAAATCCAAATGACAATGAAATACTACTCTACACCCCCAAGAATGGCCAATCTCAGAAAGATGAGAAACAAGTGTTTAGTGAGGGTATGGAAAAAGAGGAACACTTATATACTGCTGGTGGGAATGTAGACTGGTCCTGCCTCTATGGAAAATGGTATAGAGGTTTCTCAAAATATTAAAAATGGATCCATCTTATGATTCATCTCCTAGATATCTACCCAAAGAATAGAAAACACTAAGGAGATAATATGAACTCCTATGTTCATTGCAGCATGATTTACAATAGGCAAGATATAGAAACAGCCAGAGTGGACTTGCTTTTCTCTGTGTCTACCATTTATCAAGATGTACACAAATATCAGCAGCTCTTAGTCTTGATCCTGAAATCCCTAGTGATTTTTATCCTTTAACCCAATAACCTCCCTTGTAGTTGGATAAATATTTGCATACATAGACACTCATATGACTTAAATGACTCATATGACATGCCACAAAAAGTTCCCTTGGAAAAAGTAGTGGCACATAAAGCCTGTATGTAATCTGAGTGTGGAAGTGATATAAAGGAAGCACAGGGCTTTGTGATTGTTCAAACAGCTTATAATTTGCCTGGGACAAAAAATTATTCGCCCCTAAAGATATGAGATGAGCTTTAATGAAGTGATTATTTTTACCATTACATTTGTGAGCAGTAGGCACTGGAACAGGGTCCCTTTCAATTTTTGAGCTCCTTTCTTATGGAAGGATCTGCCTTGTTTGGTCCACCCACTAGTCAGTGAGTTCACGAAAACAGGATAATGAACAATTAGCAGGTGCTTAGAGTTCACTGGCTACTTACACAGCACTAGTCTGTTTTATTTCTGTATGTAGTAAATATCAGTGACATCTTATACATATCAAGCAAGGTCTTGGCCTCAGTGTGAGACCTCATCTCTATTTCAGAACATCCACAGAAGTGTGGCTCTTGAGCAGTTGGCCACACAGCAGAATGTCAGTAGATGAATCTCAGATTTTTTTAAAATTGTACAATATAGTCCTCAGCACACACTGAAATCCATAAGACATGAGCATGCCCATATGTAGTACTTTTGACTTAGCACAGGAGATAAACAATGAGCAGTACACACATTCAGTACAATTATGATATAGCTGCTAGTTTAAAGTGGAATTTCTAACCTCAGAGACTCCTGCCACCTATGTGTTTATGTTTGAGTTTAATAGACATGAACTTCCTTTAGAAAAATAATTAGAGTCTTTCTGCATTTCTGCAGAAGTCATTCAGTGGAACAATTACTTCAGGAATATAAAGCAATAAATATACTTGTTAAACAAGTGACATTGGGACAGTAGCCTTTGCATACAACTTTCTATTTATTGAATGCAAGTACTCAAGGGTATTTCCTTGCTGGAAGGGATGGATTTTCTCAGAGTTCAGCATGCATTATTGTGCAGACCCTGTGGCTGCCTAATATCACATATTTGCAAAGCAGCTGCTTGGGATAGAGGTGGGGTTGAGGCATGAGAAGAGAGATGCGACCTCCATCTAAAACTAAAAGCCTTGGGCCTCCCCGGTGGTGCAGGCGGTTGAGCACAGCACTGTGAAGCTGTCCACAGACTTGCAGCGTGGGTTCGATCCCAGCTGGCCAGTGAGAATCCCATATGGAGAAGCAGACCTCTCCTGTCTTGCCCGCTGCTCCCCTCAGCAGTGTATTTCAGTCAGTCTGCCTGTTCTGTTCCCCACTCTTTCTCTGGTGAATCCTCTCACCTTCCGCGCATTTGGCCTGTACCCCGGTTCTTGTATAAATAAAAAAATCTTAAAAAAAAAAACAAAACTAAAAGCCTCTTCCTAGCTACATGTGCTCATCAGCAATGCACATGCTCACCTTGTCCTATGACTTCTTGGTGAGATATAACTAAGAATTAATGAACTCAAAAGCAATAAAACTTGAAATAAAACTAGAAGATGAAATAGGGCCTTCATCTCTATTTTAGAGATTTTATGATTTTATGCAATAGTCTCTTATCACTGAGACAGACTCCAGAAGATTAAGTAGTTTGTTAGAGGTCACAGTCAATGTCACCGCCAAGATCCTTTCACAACTCCTAAGCCTGTGTATTTCTGCCACTTCATGCTCTGTGGATAGGGTAACCATAGTCACCGCTTTTCTACCCAACTTATCTCTACCCAGTTCAAACCACTGAAGCAAAAAAAGGGAATTCAGCAGTTTACAACTAGAGACTTGAGGTCTCCATCAATGTCCTCAGCTCTCTGCTTGTGTGTTTTAGCCTGTTTTTTACCATGTGCTGGGCCAGGTAGTCTTTGGAAACTCCAGATACATTCTAAATCAGCCTCACAATGTCTCAAGCAAAGTCTTGCCTGATACATTTTATTTTGCCAAAGTCCCAGGAAAACCACCAATTGGTTCCTTTTGGATTGGACACTCATTCCTGAACCAGTGTTGCACAGGGATGGCAGTCTGATTCGCCAGCCCATGCGGGCATCTGTGGCAAGCTCATTACTTCCAACCCCATAGAATGGACTACCATAAGAAAAGGGGTTATATAATTAGGAGGAGGACAGGGATTTTAAAAAGGCACAAGCCAGAAATAACATATTATAATCATATCTGAAAACAACGTCACGAAAGGAAATACCTAAGAACAGAAACTCACCAAACACAGGAATAACAACAGTGGAAATGGTACTGCTTGTCTTCTTTGAAATACTTTTGTCAATATCTGTAATGACAAAGATAAAAAAATCCATTTCTGGAGATGGAAAAAAGATTGATTCACTATGGTTTAGGTCAGGATAATTGCTTTCATTAACACTCAATATATAAAATATTTGATCTGCTTAGGACAGTATTTGGCCCTTAGGAACGCCAATTCCCTTTCTTTGCACACAGTGTACATATGTAATTATTCACTTGATCTGTGTCTAGCCCATTGTCATCAGCTTTTATCACCAGTCAGTGTCATTATGTTATGAAGTCTCAATAAAAAGGCAAAATACTATAAATGATTGCCCAGTTTTGATTTTTTAATGTTCAAGTTTTCAGATTTTCACAACTCCCCAATGACCTGCTACAGCTCTTTGTGATTTCATAGCCTCTAATTCTGCTCCCCAACCTCAACATTACAGTCAGCTAGCATTATTTTGGTTTTATTTTTTTTAAAAAGATTTATTTATTTATGCATAGAAGAACTGGGGTACAGGCCAGAGGTGTGGGAGGTGAGAGGATTCACCAGACACAGAGTGGGGAACAGAACTGGCAGATTGACTGAAATGCACTGCTGAGGGGAGCAGCAGGTAAGTCAGGAGAGGCCTCCTGCACCATGTGGATTGCTCCCTGGCCGGCTGGGGAATCGAACTCGTGCTGCAGAGGCTGTAGACAGCTTCAGAAGTTGTGTCTTAACCCCTTGCACTACCAGGGAGGCCCTATTTTGGTGATATGTCTCATTTTAATTCATACAAACTTTGGTTATTAGGGCTTTGAGAATGTCCTGAGCTATCTGAAGAGACAGTGGAACTGGCAAAATTAAATTTTTATTATGTCATTTTGGAGGAAACCAAAGACTTAAATGTAGTGCAAATTCTTAACAAAGAAATTGTCACTTGTCCAATTCAGAAAAAAACTAAAAAAGTAGTATCTGGTGAGGTTAGAGCAAGGGCTTTCCTGTTACTCAGTGCTGGGTTGAATTTGACTTCTCCCTCACTTGGTGACCTTGAGCAAGTCACTTCACCTCTCTAAACCTCTGTGAAATCACCAGTAACATGAGGACACCACCATCTCCTAATTCACAGATAATATATGTAGTGTGTGAGGTACTCTCTTGAGCTCTAACTTAAGATTAACGATTGTTATAACAGTCACAAAAAGAATGACGTGTGAGCAATGAAATAAGAACAGAAATAGAAACTACTACATTTCCTAGCAATGCATGTTTGTGGGATTGAATGCTGACTTTTATTGATAGAGAAACCTTTCTTTTACATTTTCTCCTAGAAGTTTTCCCAAATTTTTTAATTCTAATTGATCCTGTTCCTTTTAGGTCCTTTATCATTTCAAGCACAATTTCCTTACTAATTACAGACTGCTTACAACATAAGTTCTTTCATTAGTATTGTCTCCAATTGAATTTAAGTAACTACTCTGCAGGAATTATAGCTTGCTTACTTCTTGTATATAATGATCACCATCCTGCACTGAAATAAGGAGTCAATAAATATTTAAAATGGATAGACCAGGGGAGAACACGTCTGTCCTCCAACCCTTTTGAATGAAACGATGGTTTCATGTATGTTGGCAGAGCCACATTCAGGACCACAGGTATAAGAATGGGGCTGAGACTTCCTCTTATAATGCTCTAACACTCCACAAGCTTTCCTTTTGTAAAGATGCATCTATGGCTCATAAATACCAAATTCTTATTCACTCACTCTCACAAGAACCCAAATAATCCTGTACCTTATTTCGATTACCTTTCAGTTTTCTTCTATCATGTAAGATATGGGAAAGAAAGATAACAAAGCAAAGATTTTCAGGCCCCTTTGGGATCCTGGTTAGGTATCATCTTTGACATCATGGTTTGGCCAGAGGTTGGAATAGGAGGTCACCAAGTTGAAAGGTCCATGCAGGAGGCCGGAATGCAGAAGCCAACCAGGAAGCCCACCTGGGGGACAGGAATGCGGATACCTGCCTGGAGGATTCGGGCAGGAGCCTCCCCCCTCCCCCTATGAGTCTCTTCTCAGACAAAGAACCTCTACCTGCCCCAGGAACCTTTTCGTGCCCTACAAACTTTTCCCTCTGTAGGAGCCCAGTTTCCCACCTGACCTCTCCTCACCCTATAAAACCCTGCTTCCCTCTAACAACGTGTGCGGCTTCACTGACCCCCACCTTGGGTGTGTGAGGTCCGCCCGGGGCGCAATAAACTTTCCCTCCCTTTGAGAAATGTAGCCTGGCTCTCCTTTTCTTTACCGCACCGAACCTTTCACAAGTCTTGACCACAAACTGTAGCCCAGCAGCCCCCCTTATCCATGGTTTCACTTGCTACAGTTTTAGTTACCCATGGCTGACTGTGGTCTGAAAATATTATATACAAACTGTTGTTTATCTCTTTTTATACCTAATTCATAAATATGCATGAAGGGGAAAATACCTGCATATATAGGTACAGTACTATCCATAGTTTCAGGCATCCATGGGGGTTATTGGAATATGTCCCTTCACCTTTCCCTGATAATGGAGGGTCTACTCTATCTAAAGTATTTCCTGTGACATTGATCCAAGAGTAGAAGATTCTGGGTACCAAAGTGCAGGACATTTTAAATAGACTTAATTCATCCAGCAAGATGCTTCCCTGAGACAGTGGTCTCAGATGTGTGTGCTCCATTTTGCCTCAGCAAGAAGAGCCAATGCAGCCCACTTTGTGAGGGCTGTTTGCACTCCATGACCTTAGCAAACACTTCCGAAGCTTCCCTGAACATCTCCAGAATTCTTTTCCATGCTGCTACTCCTCAATCACATTTCTTGCTCTCACTTCATCACCTGTACCTTTTGTTTTCTCCTTCACTTTGTCATCTAAGTATCAGGTTGACTTGAGAATCTTGTCTTCGACTTCTAGGGTCTGCCCTAACTTACAGTGCTATTCTGAGTAGAACGCTATCACTGCAATCCCATCAGTAACATCAGGCAGTTCTTCCCTAATGGTGAGGCCATAAGTGGACCTCTCATAATTCTAAGAGGTAACAACTTTGAATGGGTCAAAGGGTATAGTTGGACAAGTCCATGTTTGTTTTCCATCAACCTCAGCAGTAGTTAATAGCCCACTGTCCTTGATAGCATTTTACTTTTCTAGGAAATTCTGTGGGAAGAATCTATTTAAAATTCAAAGGTCATATTTCCATATATTCTCACTTATTCACATGCTAATGTTTCTGAAACTGTGGTGCTTCTCACATTTGATGTGTCCCTTTCAGGAAATGTTTTTCATCCCCAGATGCTACTGTTGAATTTACAATTCAGTGAATAATTGATGATGTCAACAACCAAGGTATATCTTGCTACCTCTCCTCAAGTTAGAGGTTCTTAAGAACACTTTATGGCTTTGGCTTCATATTTCACTGGATGCATGCCATTTAAGGGATCTAAATGGGAATCTCCTTGAAAGCTGTGAAAACCACCAACTCCTAAGCATCACAAGGCTAGAGGTGCATTAAGCCTGGTTTACACAAACATATTTGCCCACCCTCTGAAATTCCTAGACAAAAGCAACCTTTCCTGATCCAGAGAAGCTGCCAGAACACCACCGTGTCTGAGGTGGAATAGTGGGTAATTCTGCACAGAGATTCAGTGACTGGCCTTTTTACAAATTCTCTGTCTTCCTGATCACCTTAAACATGCAGAACAGCTGGTCATTATCTCGGGAAAAACCTATAGTCCATTTGATCCCATTTACTTTTCTCTCTCATTTTGATTTATAAGTACATGTCATCACAGGGTTCACAATGGAGTTTTACTCAATTTCTCCACTTGCACTCAACATTTCACTTGCTGAAATCACTATTAAGTATGTGAATTTCTTAAAAAAATTTTGAATATTTTCCAATTAGACTCTTGTTCCTAAAGTACATGTGCATATGATCAAAGATAATATTTTAATATGAAAACATATTGTCTTAATTTTTTCTTACTTAATAAGAAAGCATAACTATCTCCATGACCTAGAAGTTTATCTTAAGTTTATTGATAAAAGTATTTCTCCTCTCAACAAATCAGCTACATGATAGTACCCTAAGCTCTGGGAAGGTAAGTGATCTTCTCTAAGAACCCCAAATCTTGATTCTTATAATCTATGTGAGTATAGTGGTATGAGTTCCAGGATCCCCACCAAATATTCCTGAGAATTCAAAACCATACCTAATATGTAACCCCAGGGAACACTAGCTTAGAGAAGATGAAGCCAGGTTAAGGCAATTAAGGTAATTATTCAATTGCATTAAACAGAGAAGCCAAGTAACTCCTTTTATGGTTAATTCTGTAACAACCATTAAAGTCAGTGAGGTTGTGAATATGCACCAGAACTGATTCACACAGAAGTGGTTCTAATTTTACTTTTGCCATCATTTATTGGTCTTTTGATCTTAAGAAGCTACTTAATCTCTCAGCCATATTTTTCTTATTCTGAAAAATAAGCAAAACACTGGATACATGATGATAAATCCCCTCCTTCTGCTCTCCTTCCACGTATATATATATATGGTATAATATACACACACACAAATGGCATAATACTCAAATGACAGTAATTGTTATTACTATACTCAACCCCAGTGAACTTAGGTATCATATATATAACAGGTTTCATTTTTTCCTCACTGAAATGAGAATTGTAATATTTAATTAATTTCTTAGGCTACTATCATTTACCATCTCACTCCCACTCTCTGATTAGAAGTTGAGGAAGTAGAACCAAAATCATGGAAAATTCAAATTTCAAGGAAATAGTACCTATGGAACAGAAAATGGTTCTACAATTTTCTATTTCATGGCAAAAGAGAGGTCTTAAAAAAAAACCTTCAAAACCTTCCATTTATAAGACCCATTAGTGGTTACTAGAAGACAGAGGGGACAGTGAATAAGTAAAATGGGTCAGTTACATGGTGAAGGATAGACTTGAATTTCTAGCAGTGAACTGAATGTAGTACATTGATATAAGTATTGATTCCAATGTCAATTCTCAGTGATGCATATCTGAAACTTCCATAGTTTTATAATGCAATGTTACTTCAATTAAAAATGGTAAATCTTTTTTGATTGTTGAGAAATAGTCCATTGTGTATATGTACCATGTGGATCTTCTTGATCCAGTCATCTATTTGGGGGCATTTGGGTTGTTTCCATAGGTTATCTATTGGGGTTGGGGGAGGCAAAGGGAATAGGATCAAAACAAGGGTGATGGGAATTGTATGGAGACTATACCCAAAATGAAAATGCATACATTGTGTAAAAATGAAAAATGATGTAACAATATATATTAAAGAAAAAAATTAAAAAATACATGGTAAAACTCCATCTTCCTCATGATAATCTCCTTCAAATAAGTGACTTAGAAACCAGGAATCATATTTAAAGAAGAGTAACCATAAAGGAAACATCATAAAAGTTGTCACTTTTAAAGACAGACACTGTGAAGAGTAAAGGGGGAATGGAACAGGAAAAAACAAGTAGAAAATGATGAACACTCAACAAAAAATATTGCTATGGAGAAGATAAAATTATGACCAAGTTTGCACAGTGAAAACAATATAACAAAACCCTCTTAGGAAGCAATCATCACTAAAATCCAGAGATCAAGTCAGAATTCTAAAATCTAGAGAAGTGTTGTAAAAATACAGATGGAAAAAAGTCACAGAGCTGATTGGAAGCTATAGAAGGAAATAAAAATAAATTGGAAAGAAATAGAAGCTAAAACTGAAGTTAACACAAAAACCCATCTGAAATGGGCAACAACACAAGAGAACAAAAATTGCTATAAACACAACAAACCACAGAACACAGGAATGGGAAAAGCAAATTCAAAAGGATTAGTGAGTGAAATTACTGATCTCAAAGACAGATGGATTTATCAAAGATCTGTATAATTAGAGCCCCTGACAAAGAAAATGGAATTAGGCAATTAAAGCAAATATTAAGAATTTATATTTAAAATTTTCAGACACAGAGTATAACTTGAATATGCAGTTTGAAAGGGGACTCTGCATTCCAGAAAAGAAGTGACACAGAATGGCCAACAGGTTGACATACCCTAGTCAAGTTGTTAGGGGGAAAAGGATGTCCTAAAGCTAATTCCATACATGCATTGTAGACTCCACCCCCACTCCAGGCCAAAGTCAAAGACACTGAGAACTCCAAATCCCATCCCCACCAAAGGGAAGGTGCTGGGACCTGAGGGTGGGGTTAAGCAGCCAAGTGAGTATAAAGACAGACACGTGGGCTTTGGAGGGGTCCCCCGTTTTGGCTCTCCACCAGCTAGCAGCGTCTGGCCAGTTCTGAGAGTGCCTTTGGGTTTCCAGGTCGGCGGATCGGGTAGGATGCATTAAAGACTTTATTTCCCTATTTTTAACCTGAGTTGTACATTTTCCTTATTTCCTTTTCCCTTGTAAATAAACCTTTTATTAACCTTTTGTGTGTGCCTGTAGTGGAGTATTAATAAGTCCCTATTAAGCGCGTGGGTGAGGACCCACAGCCAGGAACCTGTTCAATATCAGGCTGTCCTATAACAAAGTTACTGGATGTCAAACATGAAACCACACACAATTCACATGCTGAATAAGATGGGGAAACAGCTTCAACAAACACTAGAAGACAGACAGCAAATCCTCCGAAATCCTCAGTATAAAAAATTTATCCAAAAACCTTAACCGCTCCCTCCTCCCCAGCCAACTACCAGTTGGTTTTTGACATGCAAGCATTTAGGGTCATATAATTCCCAAGAATTTTTACTAAAAAGTCTGTCAAAGAAAAACTTCAGCCCACCTTTACATATTAGTAAAGCTTAAAGCAAGAGTAAGACTTATATGAGGATGGACTGTATTTAACTAAAAGACTTAGAATAAACATTGTACAGTGATAACGTTTTCAGAGCAGAATATATATTTTAGAGACCTTGGCAAAAGTTGGGAGGAGAAGAAAAATGAGGACAGGTGGTATAAATACAGTGATATTCTCACATTTTATAGCTGAGAATGTTGAACTGAGTACTAGAACAAAATTAAACAAAAGCAATTATATTCCTATAAACTGAGATGAGGTGGTAGAATAAAGGGGAAAAGCAAAAATACACTAATTTTATCACTGCTTATAAGAGAAAGCTTATTAAAGAAGTAGAAGATTAATAATTATCGGGAATGTCATATTTAAGGTAATTACCAAAACATAAGGATAAACTTTTCAAATATACACAAAATCAGACCACATATTAAAATATTTTAAAATGAGTACTAAGCACAAAAACCCCATGCCCTTTACATTAAGCATATTCAAAGTCAGAGGAGACATGTATGGCTACTAAGTTACGTTAATATTACTTATAGACTCCAACAGTCAGTCAACTAAATGTCAATTCAGTAATTAGTGCTAGTTTTTCCCCCTACATTGAAAATAATAGATTAGCTAATTTGGGGGAACAAAAAAGGATTAACTTTCATTAATTAATATTTCAATTAATTAAACAGCTACACCCAAAATATTGGCAACTTCTCTAATAAAGAGTCACGTATTTTCCTTGAAAATGCCAGAAGACACTTCTGAGTCAAGTGTACATGTGCAAATGTAGTTATACTGAATAATAGGGATGAGGTTTGTTCCTCCAGAAAGGGAAGTAAGTGGTGCCAAGTTTCCATCCTTTCTCTTGCTGTGGGATTAGTGAAGAGAGATGTATTAGTTTTTAAGGGCTGCTGAAACAACAAAATACAATGGAGTGGTTTCAAGAACATAAAATTTGTTGTGTTAGGATTTTAGAAGTTGGGAAGTCATAGATCAAGGCATTAGCTGGGTTGGTTCCTTCTAGGGGTTGTGAGTGAAATCTGGTCCATACTGCTTTCATAGTTTCTGGGCTCTTATTGGCCATCTTTGATGTTCCTTGGCTTGTGGATACATCATCTTCCTCTCTTCCCTCATATCCACATTTTTTCCTCTCTGTATGTCCCAATGTGTACATTTCTCCTTTATAGGACACCAGTTATGTTGGCTTAGGAGCCAAGCTACTTCAGTATGACATCCCTCACCTTGACTAATTACATCTGCATGACTCTTTCCAAAGAGGTCATATTCTGAGGTACTAGGGGTTAGGACTTCACATATACATTTGGGCGGGGGCACAATTCAATTTCTAGTAAAGAAGAAGAGAAAGTGATAGTTTTGAGCATAAGGCAGAACTCCTGTCAAAGTCAACAAGCAAAACCCACTGGACACTTAAAATTATAGTAAAAACCAGGAAACATTGGTATAAGTAATGGTGTCACTGGCACCTCTTACAGAATTTCTGTCCTCCCTCCACCCCCAAGTAATTCTGTTTACTGATGTGTATCTTTGCATGAAAGAAGGTAGATGAACACATTAGAGCATGAGAACTCACTGGAATCCAAAAGATGCCCTCAATTTTGCAACAAAAACTTACCTAGTCTTATTTCTCTTCCCCTTTCTTGTGATTAACCATTAACTTGCTCCAAGTGCATTTCTGGAAACTCAAAAAACTGATTGTTATCACTCTAATAAAATTTCTCTGTGCACCTCTGCTTTTTGAGTACAGGCCAGAGGTGTGAGGTGTAAGAGGATTCACCAGAGACAGAGTGGGTGAACAGGACAGGTGGATGGACTGAAATACTCTGCTGAGAGGAGCAGCGGGCGAATCAGGAGAGGTCTGCTGTGCCATGTGGGTAGCTCCCTGGCTGGGGATCGAACTCTTGCTGCAGTGGCTGCGGATAGCTTCATGGGTTATGTCTTAACCCCTTGTGCCACCAAGGAGGCCCAAAAATGTAATTATTCTTGAGGTAGAGGAGGGGCATACTGGTCCTCAGTTATTTTGCCCTAAAGATATTCTGATGCTTTCTGTGAAAAGAGGAAGGCAAATTCTGGGGTTTCAAACTTACTTTCTAAAAATAGTTTTGTGAAAATGCAGAGGTGGGGTGCCCATGGCTAACTCCTTGTTGCCCAGCACCTAGTAGGGTGGAAGGGCTGGTTTACTCCCAGGCAGCAGGAATTTGCACAGCTGCTCACCAGACCACAAAGATGACTGGTCTCCAGCCTGCTTGATCAAGGAGGACGTCCACAGAACTAAAAAGTACTATTTCTCTCACCCCTCGCACCTCTGGTCTGTACCCCAGTTCTTGCATGCATAAATAAAAAAATCTTTTAAAAAAAGTACTATTGTAACACAAGTAGTTATAATGAGATTTTTCTATTTTAGTTTTCCACTGTATTGATAGCATCAAAAGAGTTGGCTGTCTTCATTTGGTGCTAGGGTATTTTAATTCACAACACATTCTAATCACCCTTCTAACACAGAGAAAAATACCACAGCTGGGAGTTTTAGTTAAGGTGCTATTGTTTACTTGGCATGTGATTATTATTTTAAAACTAAATTTGCTTTGACATTATTTTGTAGTTATGACAACTGATAGAAATATTCTATTTATGGAAGGAGCATGTATTTTTTTTTTCACGTTCCTGTATTTCAAATTTTTCTTTATTTTCTTTTATATATTTTTTACATCATTTTTCATTTTTGCACAATGTATGCACTTTCATCTTGGTTATAGTCCCCATACAATTCCTACCCCCCTTATTTTGACCCTAATCCTTCCTCCCCTCTTCCCCCATAGGTGTCTCTGGTTTATAGTTGCTCGTTGATTTTAACTTTATTATAATTAGTCTTTTTCCTGATTCCTTATTTAGGTTTTCTAAATTCCTGCTATGAGTGAGACCATCCGGTATTTTTCTTTTTCTTTCTGGCTTTTTTTGCTGAGCATGATCCCCTCCCGCTCCACCCATGTATTTTTTTTTTTTAATTGAAGAATCATTGTTTGACATCCTTACCAGTGTTTTGACAGTACAGCAGTGCCCTAGTGCAGTCACTGTAGTCTTCCTTCCGCCCAAGCACCCATTGTCCTCCAGCGCAGTCCACTGTGCTCTCTCCACCCCTTGCTCTCCCCTCTCCTCTCTCTGGATGCCTCAGTTCTGTGGTCGGCTTCCAACGGGTTGGTTTTACAGTGTGTCTTTGACCCTCTGTTTGGTTTCTCTATATTCCACATGTAAGTGACACCATCTGCTATTTCTCTCTCTCCTGGTTTCTGCCACTTAGCATCACCCCTTTCAGCCCCATCCTTGTTGCTGGCTGCCAATGGCATAAACAGGGGCAAGTAGCAAAAATAAATAAATAAATACATTTATTTCTTAAAAACTACAAAGTATCTGACAAAGTGTGGCAAAACTTGGAAAGGTGGCATGCAAATGACTAAAATTCAGGGCCCAATGAATTCATTTTCATTTATTCCAAAGGCGAACAAAGCCAGATACTTGGTTGGATGCGCCATAATTGTGTTTAGTCACAGGAAAAAGTTAGACTCTGCGCACAAGTCTCCAGAGTGTGGAGGGCAGAAAGCAAACCCCAGAGACGCAGCAAATTGCTCTATTGCAGGAATACCAGGAATAGCGCCAGGGCCAAATTCCAACCACCTTCGCTGCTAGTGGCAGCACCTCCCCTGTCTTTCTGTTTTCATTCCCAGCTACCCTTGCCTTATGTTTGATCCCACAATCCACCTCTGATCCTTTTGCGAATAGGCAGAGTATAAAAAAAGGGGGGTGATTAATCAGCATTTTTGAATAAATGAATACCTAAGTGAATGACTAACTAAACAGAGAAAACAGACAAGCTGAGAGGCAGCACTGCAATGCTCTGATTGTTCTCAGCTCTGGTTTTAAATAAGGAGGCTTGTGCAAGGAGCGCACTGTGAGGCTAACAAGGGAGGCAGTGCTACAGCCCAGGTGGGAATGTGAAGTCTGAAACGCAGGGGATTCGAGAACACACCTGTCCTCATTGAGGGTTTGTCTTCTCTCCAGATGCACATGCAGGGTTGGTAGATAAGCACATACCAACGACAGACCCAGAAATGACTTTTCAGGCAAGTCAGAGGAATCAAGAATCTACGGTGACCTTGCTAAACCCCAGGCTTAATTCTACCGATCCCCAGTTGATACGAACCTAGAAAATTAAAGTCCAGGTTGTCAGTGGAAAGGGGAAGGAAGTTATAAAGTCCCCTTGAGTGGGGACCAGGGCTGGATTTAATAAGGGAAATAAAACACATGGCAGGTCTTAGTTCTCTGCCCAGGAAGGGCATCAGGATAGCACCAAAGCTCTTTTGGGGACAAGAGAAAATCCCTGGTGGCCTCATGAAAGTCATTTTCATCCCAGTTCATGGGATGACTCATAAGCGATAGGAGAAAAATATCTGAAAATGTCAGAGGCAGAGCCCAGCGGAGCAAGAAGGTGGATGTAACCTCTCATCAACGCTCCAGCTTTTCGCACTCCTTCCTTGGCAATATCCTACTTTGCACACATCACCTCTCCTGCCTTCTACACGGGACTCTTCTAGAAGGCAGGGTCTGCTTCCCACTTGTGTTCGTATTGTACACAGTACCCTTTTCTGGAGAAGTTCAGGATGGAGCAGATCAAGATATGAATGAAGGCAGGCCTTCGAAAATTTCTACAGTAGATGTCTAAAGTCTTTTCCCCAAATGTCTGCAGTCAGCAGATACCAGACACTCCAGCCATTAGGAGAAATGCAGCCATCAGTGCAAAGGCCTCATTTCTCAAGACACGTGAACCCATGGCTGAGATAGTAATGTTTATATAACTGAGAATGGGAAGTATAGAGTGAGAAGGAGGACAGAGGTGGCTGCACAGAGAAGAATCAGCTCAGCTTTGGGGGCTGCTTAGAAGGGGAGCAGGGATGAAATATGTGGTAGAGGTTTTAAAGGGTGAAATTCCACAGGCAGAGGAAACTCTAGACAGGGTAATGCCAGGGAAAATTATACCATTGACAGAGTAGGTAGATGGGTGAGACTAGCATATGTTTTGGGGGCACTAGGTAGTTTTGAGGGGTCTAATAACATCTAGAACATAAATGTGTATATGTGAGACTGAGTGAGGAAGGGATAGGGAAAGAAGAATCTAACAACTATCTGGGCAGATTTTACAGACTCTTAAGAATCAGTGAAGTCACTAGGACTTGACCATTTGGATGGAGTAGGAAGGTGGTGCCATCTTGGTGGCTCTTTCGAATCTGGGCACAATAGTTCATCTGACCAAGAAATCAAACTTCTCTCATCTAGGATTGTTCTTTTCCTTCCAGGTATCTTGGGTGTACCATCCAAAAGAAGACTATAACAGATGACTGCAACTTGAGCAATGTCCTGCTGCTAGAATCTCATCCCAGCCACAAGAAAGGACAAGGTCAAGAGGGAGAGGGTGGGAGGGTTCCTTCTAGAACCCACTGTGCAGCTTTCCATGGGTTCACAATTTAAGGGAATGACCAAAGCATCTGTGTTTACTTTCCAGTGGGAAATGTGTGCCTCAGCAATCAAATACCCAGTGTTGATGAGTGGGACCTCTATTTCATGCGTGTCAGCTGATCAGCACAGAATGAGACACAGTATGAAGAAAAGCATTTGCAAACTCTAAGGGAACGGATTCAGGCATGGACATTCAACTGGGATTGAAGCTCTAGTGAATGGGAACACAAGCACGCAATGAAGAAAACACCAATGAGGGCTCCTCATTCATCTGATCAAAACTGATCCCTTTCACTTGACTAAGAGACCCCTGGATCTCCCACACCTGCTGGCAATTCTTCTCCAACCTCAAGCCGCTAGGTCCCCATGACTCTTGTAACTCAGCCACATGGCCCTCCTAGCTACCCTTTGGACATAGGGGTCATGTGCCTTCTTGGGGGCCTTTCTCTTGCTGTCCTGGAGTCTGGGCTGCTCTACCTCCAGGTGAATGCTTTCCTGATGCAAGTCCCTGGGAATCATCACTTCCTCAACATCCTACACACAGCATCCTACACACATCTTT
Source organism: Talpa occidentalis (assembly GCF_014898055.3). NCBI lineage: Eukaryota > Metazoa > Chordata > Mammalia > Eulipotyphla > Talpidae > Talpa > Talpa occidentalis. The sequence continues at coordinate 85,898,734 of NW_023605305.1, forward strand.
CACACATCCATAACCCTTTGCCACCTTCCAGCCTCCATTAGCCCCCTCCTTCCTTTTCCTACTAGGCACTTATTAACTGCTAACCGATCACATAATTAACTTATGCTGGGAGGCAGAGATCTTTGCCTTTCGTTCTCCACAAAAATCCCAGGCATCTCAAATAGCACCTGGTAATGCAAGAGTCGCTCAAATATTTGTTGAAGGTGATGAAGGTGAAGGTCTTTTGTGACTCACAGGTGATAAGCGACCTGTAGCCGGGGCACAGATCACAGAGTGGACTGGTCTCCACACCCATGAAGGGGCAACCCTGGCTCCTGGGCGGTTACTATTATAAATATGTGAGAAGTGGTGCCCAATTAGAGAGTAAGGGAAATGTATTTACGCTGAGAAATTAATCAGCATAGGGTGGAACTGGGTCTCTGGATGCCCAGAATTCTCTCAACCATACTGAGTAGCCAGCCAATGCCAACCTTCCAACAGTCCTCACCCATGGATTTCCCCTACTTTTGCCCTCTGATTCTTAAAGCTTCTTCTAGGGCAGTTGAAATCCACTGTCCAGTGTGCTCAGCTGATAAGAGGGTCTAACTCTTCAAGACAAAACCTGCTTTTTGCAGAAGCAACATCTGCTACTCACCCAGTGGCAGCACAGCCCACAGGGACTCTCGGAGTGTGACCCAATCTCATGGCATCCTTCCATGACAGAAGTCAGCAGCTGGCTCCCCTGCATCTCTTCCCATGCCAAAGCAATCCCTTTTTCAGGCTGCAGTGAATAGTTGTATTTTTCAAAAGGAAATCCATGAATTTATTCGCACCTGGTACAAGCTACACAGTGGGGACACATTAGGGAACAGAAAGTGCCAACAGAAGTTGGGTAGAAGGAGGAGAGACAGCAGATACATCGGGGATGGTAAGGGGTAGGAGGGCAAGAAATTTGGGGCAGTGGTGGAGAGACCAGGGCGTGTGAAGTGTTTTTAATTCTTTGATGACTCTGACCAAAATCCTGACTATGGCCAACAAGGCTGTGTGACAGGGCTCTGGCTGCCTTTCCAGGCTCATTTGTAACAGGCTCCTTCCATGTTTACAAGCCAGACAAGTAAGCTTTCTTTCAGAGCCTATCCACAGCCATGGGATCTCCTGCCACTGGGCCTTTGCACTTGCTATTCCCTCTGTTTCCTCTCCTTCTGCCCCATTCCCTAAGTAAATTCATTCAGAAGATTCCTAAAATGAGACCTCATCCAGGAAGTCTCCCTGACTCTCTTTGGCACCATGAAGCTTCTTCAGAATAGTCATCACATTCATAATTTACAGTCCAGTGTGTATTTGGTTAATGTCTGTTTCCTGCACTAAAACTTAAACTCCAGCAAGGTGGGCACCCATTGTGAATTATTAGGCTCATCTAGATAGCAGCTAACATACTAGGCATTTAACAAGTACGTATGAAGAAAGATTATCTAGAGGGTTTATGTGTGCATGTGTGTGTAGTGTTAAGCTGGGCATTTCTGGTGCTCACCATGGAATTTTTCTTTGACTGAGGTACAATTTATGTAACATCAAGTTATGGGCCTCCCTGGAGGTGCAAGGGGTTAAGATGCAACCAATAAAGCTGTCCACAGCCTCTGCAGCACAAGTTCGATTCCCAGCCAGCTAGGGAGCTACCCACATGGCGCAGCAGACCTCTCCTGTCTTACCTGCTGCTCCCCTCAGCAGTGTATTTCAGTCAGTCTGCCTGTTCTGTTCCCCACTCTGTCTCTGGTGAATCCTCTCACCCCCCCCATACCTCTGGCCTGTACCCCAGCTCTTGTATGCATAATCTCTAAAAAAAGTTTTATATAACATCAAGTTAAACATCTGGAAAGCACAGTGACATTTAGTGCACTCACAATGTTGTGGGGCCATGCCATTTGTCTACACCCCTCCTGTTCTGACATCAAGAGGACAACTTGTGCCCCTCCCCCAGACACTGGCAACCAGGAATCTGTTTTCTACATCCATGGATTTGCCAATTCTACAGTATTTTTGTAAGTGGACTCAAACAATCTGGGATCCTTTGTGTCTGGCTTCTTTTCCCTTAATATACTATTTTGGGTTCACTGTATTGTAGCACATATCAGAAATTCATTTGTTCTTATGTCTGAATGACAGTTTGTAATAGGGCTCTGCCACATCCCATCTCTGGTCAGGTTAGGGACATGGGGGTTGTTGTCACCCTCAGAGACTGGACCAGTGCTGCTAGGACCCTTCATTTACAAGTCTGAAGATTTCCTTTCTGCATTTTTATTTTATTTTTTTAAAGAATTATTTATTTATTTATACAAGCACTGGGTACAGTCAGAAGCGCGGGAGGGTGAGAGAATTCATGAGAGTCAGAGCGGAGAGCAGAACAGGCAGACTGACGAAGTACACTGCTGAGGGTAGCAGCGGGTGGCAGGAGAGGTCTGCGTGCCATGTGGGACCCTCACCCTGTAGCCGGGGATCGAACCGGCACTGCAGAGGCTGTGGGCAGCTTCGCAACCCAGCGCTCAACTGCTGCACCACTGGGGAGGCCCCCCTTTTGCATTTTTAAAAAACGTTTTTGAGTGATCCTGAGGAATGGCATGGCTGGATCACATGACCCTCAGATGTTTCACGTTTGATGCCTTTGTGCTCATATATGTACAGTTGCTGAGCTTCACTCTTTGCTAGAATTGTTTCTTGACTCACCTGTGCACAGCAACCTCCGGCACACCCTGGGGGCCATCTCAGGGCCTCCATCCCTGTCGCAGAGTCCCCCCACATGGCCCTCACCCACAGGCATTTTCTCCATTACCTCTTTCCCTCAGTCTATGTCCTATATTCTTTTCTTTAGTTTTTTTTTTTTTTTTTTTTTTTAAAGCTATTAACCTGCACCAAGGCTCACAAACAGCTCCAATGGCCCTGGCAGCAGATTTGCAGATGAGTTTTGACAGAAAGCACCATGTCCCTTCACCCAATGGATTTACTTAGGTAAGCTATTCTTGAAGTTTTGTAAACTTGGGAAAGCTAACTTCAAGTCAATTTTCTCATCTGTAAAACAGGAAAAATGCAAAAGAGACAAAATGTCTGGAGTTACACCTGAGGATAGTATGCTTGAATCTAAAATAATTATCATTTTTTTTTCGAGGTAAGTTGCTGCAGTATAAAGAGAATTCCTTAATATAGCTATAATTTTCATAATTATTCATGACTGATTTATTTTTATTGGAAAATTGACATTTTCTTTATTGATGTGTTAATGACAAGTGTCAATTTCAACAGATCAGATTGTACCACTTCTCTGACCAAAAGTTTCCTGTGGCTTTTTACTTCATTTAGAATAAAACCCACCACCTTCCAAGGGCTCCCAGGACTCTGGCTCTCTCCCTGCCTTCCTCTCTAGCTATTTCTCAGGCCATTCTTCATTTCTCCCACATACCATCAAAGCTGGCCTGCTGTCCCTGCCAGGCCCTGTTTTCTTTCTTTCCTGCCTCAGGACCTTAGCATGTGTTGACAACCCTCCTAGAACCTCACCCCCAGGCTCTGAAGGAACCCCTATCAGCCTGGTTAACTGCTTCTGATCACAGAAGTCATTCTCTGCTTAGTGTTTCTACAGCACTAGAGACACTCCTGTGAGTGTCTCCTGTGAGTGCAGAGGCTAAGAACCCTGAATGCATCAATGTTCTCAGTGCAAACCTTTCCAGCCCCAACAAGAATCAGAAGAGTGTGTTGTGTTTTTCCCCTAAAGCAGTCAGTGCTCAGATGCACGCCCAGCAGCTCCTGCAGAAAACCACCATATCCTGTGTAGTCACTGACCCTCCTCTTCTGAGTCCCACTCTGTCTCCCAGTCTGTTCTCAAGTGTAGCGGACCTCCAGTTATAGCCAGGCCTCTCTTCTCCCTAGTGCTTCCTTTCCTTCCTCCCTTTTTCTCTGCTCACATTTTCTCCCTCTTTTCTTCACGTTCCATTCCTCCTGTAATCATGAAAATAAGTGAGCCTCTGTCGAACAGTCTGGGTCAACCACTTTACTTACGTTATTCTAGTTAATACTTAAAACCACTGCTGGAAGCCACTGCCATTACTGTTCCTATTCTACTTACGAGGAAAATAATGCTGGCCAGATCCAAGGACTTGCCTGGTGTCAATGAGAAGCTAGAATTTGAACCTCTAACATCTCCTGACTCCAGAGTGCTTCACTTCCAGAGACATCCCTCCTTTATGATTTCTCCCAATTTCCCACTTTCTTTTCCCCTTATGCATGTGTTAATGTATGTGATTTCTCCACTAGATGAAGTATCACATATTTTTCAAAATTAACGTGGTAGAATCTATTTAATAGCATGGAAAATGATCAAAGCACACCATAAGATATAAACCATATTCACAATCAGGTGCTCTGTGATCAGCACTTGGGTTTACAGTAAATTAGAATCATGTACACCAAAGCATGCCAGTGTCACCTGCATCAGGAGATCATGGATGAGATTTACTTTTTTGGTGTATCTGTATTTTCTTCAATATTTGTGATGAACATCTCTGACTCATGCCATTGAAAAAAGTACAGGAAGAGTCTAAAGAGTTTCAATCCTGTAGAGAGGGAGATGTATTTTTCTTTTTCTCATTATACTTTTGCTTTTCCACTAGTGAGGGGCATTTCTCTCCCAGAAGAGAAAAGCTAAGTGTTTGTTCTAGGATATTAGAAAAATCTCAGAGGTGTAAATCAAAAAGTGTATAAAGCAAAACTCACTCCTCAGCTCAGAGTGGGGGCTTTTTATGTCGGGGTGACCACAGGCAAATGGGGCGGAGGGTCCTCTCTCCTGGGAAAGCTTTGCAAATGCCACAGGCTTTAAATGCAGCATTCTACCTGGGATTTTCCTCATCTCCCTCACCCCAACCACCTCTTTTCTTCTGCTTCTGAGATTGGTGTTTCCTTTTCTACCTATCCTATAAGATCCATCATTGTCTGCTCTGAGGCAAAAAATTATTAAAATCTTAGCAAGAAAAAAGAGTGTTCTTAAAATTTTACCTTAAGTTCCTTATACTTTTATTTATAATAGCCAAATAATGGAAACAACCTAAGCCCAAGAACAGAGAAGTGGATTAGAAAACATGGTCTATATGCACAATGAAATACTATTCAGATATAAAAGGATGACAGCTTGCCATTTGTGACAACACAGACTGACCAGAGGGGATTGTACTAAGCAGTCAGAAGAGGTAAATCCGAAGGAAAATAAATACCAGATGATTTCACTCATGTGGCATTTAAAATAAAGCAAAGAAACAGACAAAACTAAAACAAACCCTAGAAACCTGACTGAGGACTGAGGCATGTATGGCTGGCCTTGTGATTGATCTGCTTGGACCAAATAGAAACAAATCCATCGCCCTCAACTTCTGAGTCCCCAGTGACACCCTCACTCAGCAACATGAGGGATGGTGGGCAAATGTGCAGGTGAGAACTAGTGGGTCAAAGTCTCCTGATAATGGAGAGCTGCCAGGCATTTGAGAAGATAAAGAATGGCAGAGTGGAACATAGCTTTGAAGTCTGCTCTGGGGAAAAGGAATAGCGCTTAACATGTAGAAAAAGAATATCAGGGCAAACACTAAAGGTGACTGAGAAAAATAGGGGCATCTTTTCTTTTCCCAAATGGTCATAGATCCTTTGATGGCAGTGCCCAGTTTTCCCTGATTCCTTTTTTCCCTGCAGGACCTGTCAGTGTGTCAGTGGGTCCAAACACCTATCAGATAACTGATTATTCAATAATTAGAACTGGGAGTGACATTGTTACTGCCAAGTCATGTTGACAGATAAATGATAAGAAGAGTACAAAATCAGATGACTGGAGTAGGTCCTGTGTGAGCCTTGGAAGTTTGTCACTAGTAATTATCATCAAGCACACACTTCATGTGTGGGAGTGCAGGTTTCCCTCAGTTTCTGAAAGTAGTGTTCCTTTTAACACTTTCATAAGCCAAAGTAATGGAATGTGAAGAAGCTAAATGCTATTTTTCCATTTAGTCTGAAAAGAAAAATCTTCTTCACCTTTCATTCAGGCAGAAAAAGTAGGGACTAATGTAGGTATTTTATAAAAGGGAGAAATAGGGTAGTGCAAGCTTTTGAAAAGTGGGGGATACCTGTAACCAGGGAGAATGAGTCTACCCTTGACGGGTGCTAGATGTTGACTGCTTATGAAAGGAAATGGTTTAAATCATGAGAGAAACTGGACACATCCAACTATCACTCAGCTGAAAGTTATTAAGTAAGCGCCATGTGAGGTTCTGCTGGACAAGAGATGGGGGGTGTAACTATGTGTGTGAGTGAGTGAGTGAGTGAGTGTGTGTGTGTGTGTGTGTGTGTGTGTGAGAGAGAGAGAGAGAGAGAGAGAGAGAGAGAGAGAGAATGAATATGAATTAGAATAAATCTGCCCTCTTGGAGTCTAGAATGAAGATCGGCTGTCTTCCCTCAGATGCTAGTAATACACGTAACTATTAACAGTGAAAGGCTGAGAGTCTTACTTGCTCCCTGATATGCTACAGAGGAAGGAGTCTTAGCAACTATGTGGCCTAATCATTACCACTCATAGAGGGGGACACAGGGCTTAGAAGGACCAGTGTGCTCTGGACTCTGAGCTTGCTCTTGTCAAAACCAAGGTCAGAACCTGGTCTGTGGACTGGAAGTTTCTAAGTGGCTCAGCTGACTCGGGGAAGACAGGCCTGTGCCTGTTCTTAATACAGTGACTCTGGGGTGATGGCAGCAGTGGGTTTGTGGGTGTCTCACCCTCCCAGCACGTGGAGAGAGGGGTGCTTCCAGCAGGCCTTGGGGTACAGGTCTCACAGGCCCCAGCATGTTCTTTCTGCATTTTGAGTTGACTTCATGGAACACTGGAGGGCCCTAAGCCACTTCCCAGTAAATAGAGACCATGTCACCACACACATCTGCTCTCTCCTGTAGCACAATGTGAGAATCACTGACCATTTCATGGTCAGCTGGACATGAGATGGTACAGAAGCCTTGACATGATTTCAATATCCTTATGTCATTCTACGTAGCTTACTGTTGAGGAAGCCCAGCCGTCAGGAAGAGTATCCCTCATGTCACACCATGCCCTGGTTACGCCTGACCGGGTGGCAGCCTGCTTGCTCCCCTGCTGCAGGTCACACACCCAATCACAGGAGCAGAGTGTGGCCCCCTGCCTGTCCACCTCATGCTTTCCTTGTCTGGAAAGGAGTTGAGGGTGGTGAGTGTCAATGAGAGGGACTGGCACCCTGGGTGAGGAATCTGTCTCCCCGCACTGGCAGGTCCTCAATGGCTGTCGGTGAGGGCTGGTACTGCCTGGTGACCCATGGAGGTCAGGAGATCACTGGGAAGGGGGCTTGTCTGGAAACACAGGCTTGAGGACTCTGTTCTCTGCTTCCTCTGAGGACACCATCCTGAGCTCAGCTCCAGGACCCAGGAAGAGCTGGGGCTTCTCACTGGATATGAAGTTGGAGATGCTTGCCTACCTTTTCAATAGGGCTTAAGTTCAGAAACCACAGAAAGTTCTAAGAGGAGTGGTTAACAGCACAGAGTTAGCTCTGGTGGCAGATGGCTGTGTAGGGGTCCCCTTCTTGCCAGTGGAGTGAGATACTTGGTCTTAATGAGCCTCCAACTTTGTCTGTAAATTACACAGCAGTAGCTCCAGTGCACCAGGTGACCATGAGAGGCAGGTGAGGCAGTCCGGTGATATGCTGGGCTGGAATTTAGGTCTTCCAGCACATGCTAGCTCTTCCCATTCTGAGTCTTCACAATCAGGACAGAAGCAAGATGGACAGACAGCCCTGACAAGGCCATCATTAGAATCACTGTTTCTCTGTCCCTGTCTGTCTGTTTCTCCAAATGTGTTTGTGTGTGTGATCTGTTAGCTACAATATGCATTTTAGTTCATGTGAGACCTTGTCATGTCTCTCTGCCCCATTTGCCATATATTCTCTTAGGCAATATATGTATTTGTCACCTTTGGCAAGAGAGAAGGAAAGGAATGAGAAGATTCTAGAATTATATAGAGCAACCCATCTACAAAGTTCAGAAGAGCAGTTGGCACATAGCAAGCACTCTGCAAAATGACAGCTACAGTCATCCTGAGAACTTGGAAGCTGCTGCTGCATCTGTTGCCAGCACTGTGTTTTTTTTTCACAGATACCTCATGCTTCCCTTAGCGGCCACACGAGACGGCGTGGCTTCCCTTGGTGCTGGGATCTGAACTCTAAGTGGGGAGAGATGACGAGAAGGGAATCAGAACATAGACTCAGTCTCCTTCTGTTTCACAAATGGGGAAACTGAGGCTTAAGGAGAGAAGGTCCTTGGAGGCTATAGAGTGAGTTAGAAAATGGACAGAACTTAGACAAGCTGGAAGAAAAATCACCGATAATAGTCACTGAACAGTAATTGAGCTGGATGTTATGCCAACTACTTATAACAAACCTATACCTTAGGAAGTGGTAACAGTCCCATTGTATAGACACACAAACTGAGGGGAGAGAGGTTAAGAAATCTGCCGAGTGTCAGGGAGCTCGTTGGCTCGAGCCTGGCTGCTCTGCTCCTCCGTGTAGGTAGACTTGACAGAGGAGTTACGGTGGGGAGGAAAGAACTAGTACATTCAGCCTGGGTAAAAGGCACTGGTTAGCCCATACTTGCCATCAAGGTTCAGAGGTTCAGCTCAGCTCAGGAACATACTTGTCTAGATTTTGTCTTTTTTTTTTTTTGGGGGGGGGGCCCTTGCCGGTGGCCGGGGAATGAACCGGCGCTGCAGAGGCTGCGGGCAGCATCACAGCCCAGGGCTCAACCACTGCACCACCAGGGGAGGCCCTAGATTTTATCTTTTAATAAAACAAGAACTGAAAGATGAGATAGAAAGGACATCTACAATAAAATGACTTTTTATGGGAGTTCTCTCTTGTCGTAGGCTGGGTCTCTGTGGGAGACAGACCATTTCTGTGCACTCACTTTGGATGGACACCAGCGAAGTGCCCTCTAGTGCTGTAATGACACACATCAAAGAAGGTGCTGACTGCCTCTACACTATACATGTCTCCCACCCTCCCCTGGCCTGTGACATGACGAAGCAGTCTACAGTTCCCCACTAGCCAGCACAGAGCTAACTCTGTGCTGTTAATCACTCTTCTTAGAACTTTCTGTGGTTTCTGAACTTAAGCCCTATTGAAAAAGTAGGCAAGCATCTCCAACTTCATATCCAGTGAGAAGCCCCGGATCTTCCTGGGTCCTGGAGCTGAGCTCAGGGTGGTGTCCTCAGGGGAAGCATTTGCCATTAGCCATGGAAGAATTTGCCATTAGGCATGGAAGAACTAAGTAGAAACATGGATTCCACATATGGAAGATTGGATTGCAAAACACAGGCTCAGACTCCACGTCCCTGTGCCTCCAGCAAAGGCTGCTTGTCTGCTTCCAAAGGTACCACAGCTTAGCTTTTCATTCCATACCTCCCTTCTCCCATAAGAGGAGCCTCTGGCCAGCCCAGTTTGAAGAACACTCACTACTTCTTCAGCAAGAAAGCAACAGAGATAAGAAAGGCTTGGAGCCTGAGAGCAGAGAAAACATACTCCTAGCTCCCAGCATGAGGAGATTCTGGCTACCATCATGTTAATGACTTTGTGAATTTTATTCCATTCATCGCCATTGTCCTGCTGAGAAGGGAGCAGGTAGTATAGTGCAATGCCAATCTTCCGTCTGCTCTCTCCTCAAAACCAAGCTTCTGTCAGGCTCCTGTCCCTCCATGTTCTGACCCCAACTGCCTTATTTCCTATCTACCATCTGTTGCTCTATAATACTGGTATCCATTTAGTATATTAAATAGCAATTTACTAGTTATGAGGTATCTGGTACTGTACAGCCCTGGGAATTGAAGGGTGAATGTAATACAAACAAATAGGGTACCTGATGACCTCAAATGAACTATGATCTCATGGCGGGGAGGGTAGGCGGTCAGACATACTAAAGAGGGAAGCAGACAGGGTCTGGGGATCCTAGGGCAGGCACTGCAGCCCCAACTAGCATTATTAGGAGCTCATTTATTTGGCCAAGAGTTCAAAACATTGAAAGAAGAGGTGAATAGAAGATGCTGTAAATGTTGGCTGGTTTTCACACAGGACATGAGCTGTTGGGGACTCCTCCAAACAGATGGTGTGGCCAGCATTCTACTCACTCCTATTCTTTTGTATTTAAGGCTCTATCAACATTCTGGAAGAAGGAAGAATTATGAAACATTTAAAAATATCATTCTTCCTACCCTTTACAACTTGGTAGCAGCAAGACCACTTCCTCATCATAGAAACAAATCAGAAATAGTACCCACGTGTCCCCACCAAACTTCTCTGCCTCCAGCTCAATAAAATACCCTTTTTCCTGCAAGCCACCAAACCTAGGTCAGAGCAGATTTATGCTCTCCCCTCTGATCCCTGTACTATGCCTATGTCTACACTGCTGCCAATTACCCTAGCCTGGAGGGCTGTGTCTTCTCTTCCTGGTTTTCCCTAGTCCTACCCAGACCAAGTTCCTGTCCCCCCATGTCTTTTTCCATAAAACCTCTGTTTGCTCCAGTTTGCATTCCTCTCAGTCTCTTTCTTCTAGAGCGTACATTTTGGTATCCAGAGTTATTAAACCCTAAAGAACATTCTAATTAGATATTATCCTTTTGAGTGCTTGGCACTGTGGGACAGAAGTAATGTCTCGCTCTACCGCCTATACACTTCATAATGCTTGGTAAAATGACAGGCACTTAGTAGACCCTTCCTAAGTGTCATTGGGTCAGGCACCTGGGATTCCACTCAGAGCATCAGAAGGCTCTCACTGAATAGTTTCTGGGCCAGTATATTTTGTATGGAGCAAAAAGAGGTAGCTTGATCTAAGACACAAAGAGCCCTTGATTCTAAGAGGTGTTGTGGGAAGGGAAGGGATATAATGCAAGATACTTTGACATTTTTGGTTACTTTTGTGTTATGTTCTTGATTAAATAGATGTAGTGGGATAACATGGCGGGAAGAATGATTCAAAAGTGATGCCAGACCGTTGGTTGTAGGACACACCACACTAGCTCCCCACGGGGCATGGCAAAGGACAGACCCTCTGACACTGGTTCGAACACCAAGTGAGTGTTCTGTTAAGAACGAGCAGAGGAACGTGTCTGCAGCAGACCCATCTTTTGACACAACGGGTGTCCTCCACCCAGCAGGACCACGCTGGTAGATGTAGTGTATTCCCCATGGAACAGAGATGCCTCACACAAGATGGTTTGCAGTCACACTTGGTCTCACTACTCCCATTTTAGGTATTTCAATACAGCAGATTAAATGGCCTTTTGTTTAACATCCATTCGTTATAACCTTGATGAAATAAAAATTGATTCTCTGCAGGGACCATTGTCGGGAGTTTGCAACTTCTTCCCATGTCCGTGTGGGTTTTCTGAGGTCTCATCCCCCCGTCCCCTCATCCTAAAGATGAGCATGAGTCATTGTAATGTCTCAATTGTCCCAGTCAGAGTGAGTGTGGGTTTGATGCTCCCTGTGATGGAAGGGTGTCCTGTTCAGGCTGGGGCTCTCGCCTGGTACCCTAAGCTGTTGGGATGGGCTCTAGTCACCTGTGACTCTGAAGTGGAAAAAGTGGCATGGAAAATGAATGAATAAATGAAACAGAAATTATTTTTGAATAGGAAACTTAACTGTTACTGACATCAATTGGCCTCTGGTACAACTGGTTTCCTCACATGTCATTGTTTTGTTTAAAGCTGCAGTTTCCAGGAACCTATCAACTATGTTAAGTGAAGGCTTACTGTGCTTCAGTAGCCATGGTTGACATAAATAGCTCAGAATCATTTCTACCTCTGCTTTTGTTTGTAAAGCAGCTAAGTGAAGAGAATGTATTCATCACTAATTAGGAGAAAATACATTAGAAAGAACTTGGGAACAATGACAATTACAAAGATTGCAGGGTCGGTAGTGTCAAGTCCCCTTTCAAAGGCTTTAACTAGTGAGCACGAAGCTGCTGTTTGCAAGCAGCTCAGTAAAGCAGAACAACTGTCAGGAAGTGAAGGATCTAATTTTCAGAACCATAGATTATTTCAGTGACCTTGAAAAAGTCACTTCACCTTTGGACTCTAGTGCCTGAATTTGTGAAAAGCTGGGATGGATAAGTTAAAAGTCTAAAAGTCCATTTATTATAGCCCAAGAGATTCTATATGATCTGACATATGCTCATTTCTGTTCTTTTCACCCCTCCTTCCCTCCTTGCACACTTGCTCCTCCTCCCTCACTCCTGTGACCCTTCACAGGTTTGTCCCAGTGCTTTGTGTTTCCTGGATATGTGTGAAAGGCTTCCCCACCTCCTCCCTCTCAAGAGGAGATGGGCTCCTTTGTCACATGCAGGTTTCAGCATCGACTCTTGTAGCTGAACCTGCCCTCTCCACTACCACTCCATAGTATTCATCACTTTCTGAAACCCCACTTCCTTGAGCCTATGTGCTCAACCTCTTCCCAATGGAGGGAGAGCTTTGTTCTCTCTCTCTGTTTTGTCAAGTTTTGTTCTATTCTCCATCCTCTATTCTGAGAACAGATCCCAACATATAATATGTGCTGGAGAGGGGTAATAATCTGTCACCCCTAATTATGGTTTTTTTTTTTTGAGAAAAGATTAATTTCATAGATGGGGCTCTCGAGGATGGGTGAAGGCTGCTTATGAAAGAGGAATTTACATGTAAACTTGTATAAGGGCATATATGGAGTAGACCTAACCTCTTCATCTCTTCAGTGGAGAAGGAATAACAATCACATACCTTTGTTTACTGTTCCTTCCCTGGTAAACTCCCTAACTGACCTGTTCCTTCCTTCCTAATCTCCTTTGTCTTAAACTATTTAAGATGGCATCTGAAGCCACATGGATGAGTTATTATGTTGATCTCCCCCAATGGATATACATGCTATTTCTGAATTTCTTTTTGACTTATGTCTTATCAATCTGTCATATGCTTTTGTGATTATTTGCTAGCCTAGAAGAATGCAGAGGGATATGGGGTGGCTGCCTTTGCTCCCTGACAATGCACATTAAATAGCAGCCAACTAAATAATGACAGAAATGCATAGGTATCTGTAGTTTTCAAAATATCAAGTTAAATCTCATTCATCTTTGCTATACTATAAATGAAGCAGGACCATTATATTTTGGTATCAAACTGACTTTTCACATGTGATAAGACAACCAATTAAAATAATTGGGTGGCGGGAGGGAACAGGGTAAAACACTGCACTGAATTCATTTACAACTTTTGAGACTGAAGTTGCTAAGAAACATCAGTGACCAAAAAAAAAAAAAAAAAAAATCTGTGACTCCGAATCCAAGAAATAATATAGCATTATAATCACTAAAAAAAAAAAAAAAAAAAAAAAAAATGGTGAAGAAGTTTTCCCAATACCCTGAAGCTGGCTGGGTTGGAAGTTGACTTTCAAAATACTGTTTGCTCATCTGCCCCTTGCACACTAGGTAGAACAATCACAACCTATGTATTTGCCATTATCCAACTCAACATGGCTTAGAGGGCAAGGACATAAACTCAAAGCAACTGTTTCATTTCGAAAACACCAGTCTATAATCCTTCTCTCTCCTCCCCACCGCCACACCTTCCAGCTTTAAGACAATGGTGAAAACTAGAAAGAAGGAACTGGAGATGTGATTGATCTGGAAAGGTCTGGTAAGAGAACAGAGTATACTGAAATAAATTATAAAGGAAGATGGAGGTCTCACCAAACGCAGCCAAGGAGGGTGCATATGCACAGAGCTGGTTGAAGTAGGTGGCTGAGCCAGATACCTCTCCAGGTCATTTCCAATCTTAGCCCATAATTGTGGGTGGGCAGAGATGTACACAGGCCGAGACATACTGAAACATGACCCCAAGCAGGTGAGAGTATGATGCATCAACAACCTGTGACCTCGGTTAAATAGTTGTCTTAAAAATCTAATTATGGGAAATATTTTTTTAATGGGAGTTAAGAAAAGAAAAAAAAGGTGCTTTTTGGCAGGGCAGAAGAGGTTTTCAGAGGACTACACTCTCAGGGATAAAATTCACCTCAAGGGACCATGTGACCAAGCCTGGTTTCTGTAGACACAAAAACATAGCAATATTATTCCCACTTAGCCTCTGAGGAAACAGGGACCTGCCTGCTTATTATGATGCCCAGAGTCCTCGACCCAGTGTCTAGCAGAGAATAAATGTGAAGGCATTTTGGCTAGCACTGCGATTATTAAGCTATTATAATTGATACATATTTAAATAAACATGATAGTGTGAGTAAAGACCCAAGGGGAAGGCAAAAATAAAGGAACCACTCCAGGTGCTATGGGGAGTAGGAGGTAGGATCACTTCCACGGTTGTTGGAAGAGAGTGCAGGAGCGAGGGCCAGAGAAGGAAAGGTTAGGCCCAGCCTGTGCACTTGGCTTAACAAGGTCTCATGAGCTAGAATTAGATAAAAAGCAAATTTAAGGGCTGATGTAAAATCATGAAGAATAAATTACCCAAGGAAATATGGGACTTTTGTGGGGTGAAGAGGAGGCTTTGTAATATTTCAGAAGACCCTACATAAGATTAAATCATCATGTTTTGCTCTATCTCTTGAGACCCTAAGGGGAAGTGACCTGGCAGTCCACCCCTGTGTTCTTGTCTATTCTAAAGAGTAGGGTTTGCATAATCCGGAAGGCAGATTCCCTTGCTCCTTTGAGAAATGGGTTTGAGAAAAAGGCAGTACTTCAGGGGAAGGAGAATGGCTGTTGAGTCACTGTCCCATTAGGAGGCAAGAAGACCAATGGGCCATGACCCCCTTTCAGGGCAACCTACTCCATGCCTTATCAGTGGCCATTTATTTTGCAAATAGTGAGGGAATTCTCAATTTGATTGAACCATTCAGCCCCACTGAATAAAGCAAGCTTCCAGAAGGTGTCTAGCTAACATGTTAGATAGTTTGTCCTCATCTTTCTACTGAACCAGAACTGGGATGGGATTTAGGAGATTCAAGTTCTAGCCACAGCACCATGCTTTCTGTACCCAGTGACAGAATTTAATCGCCTGATAAAATTCAATGGGGAAAAAAGGTCAATGAGACACTTAACTCCCTTGGTGCCTTTCTAAGGTATTTATACAACCCCAGGAGCTAAGATTCATGAAGAAAATGAGCTGGGACTTCCTTTCTGGCTCCTGGCTTCTTTTATCTCCACTCTGCCCTCAGAACTTTGCTGGACCATGGAGACAGAACTGGCACCAGATGCATTTGCTGTAAGCCTGAGGCCACATGCAGGAAGCTTCAGGAAAATGAAAGCTGCACATAAGTGTTCCCTTCACAAGCTGACCTTGCTGAGCCTGTGATTCTAGCTCATCCTTTACCTCCTTCACCTCAATCCACATGGTGGCCCAAATCTTCCATTCTAATTTGCTTGGGCAGCTCATTTATTTCATTTTCTCACTGCTGCAAAGCCCCTAAAAAGAGCACTGGCAAAGAAAGCTTAACAAATTTAAAGAACTGAATGTTCTGTCTCCTCTATGTATTCCTTATGCTCTCGCACCTTTTATGGGGTTGAAGCTTCGCACAGAGAATAATAAGTTATTCAGGACATGCAGTTTCCCTGGGCCTGGGTGTAATGTAAATGGAATTATTTGCTGTGGAAATACCCAGTGCAATCTCTTAGCAAATTGCAATCCCTGAAACTAAGTCCCTTTGGAAGGTGCTTAGATAAATGTATACCTTGTTTGAGAGATTTGCAGCAATTCAAGAGACATATTGGGGTCTTTCTCATTATGAAAAAAGATTGGTTCTGCTCTATTTGTCATGAAATTTAATTAGTGATCATTTATCAGTACCTAATAATTGCCTGATTGTTCACTGTTTGACAGGTTAGGTTGAATCACCCAAATACTTAAAAAAAATGAAAGTTTTATGCTACTGAAATATACATGTGTGTTTATATTTATATTAAATGCATTTATTATGAAATGCATTTATGAAAGAAAATAAAGCAAGCACTTGTGATATACTTTGCTAGCTTAAAAAAGTTAAACTAAACTGTCTTCTATGTTCAGAACTGTGCTATACCTGTGCTAATGGCGGAGAGGTTATAAGTACCACCCTCCTTTCAAGCCACTTTACAAATTCAACTGGGGAGTTATGACTCATACACAGCGAGATGAAAATGCAAGAGTAAGATGCCCAGGTAGCTATTATATAGATGTGCAGGGAAAGAAGTCACAGACATGGGCATGGAAGAGGCAGGCATGTTGTAGCTTTAATAAATGATGAAGCTGCTGGATGCTCCTTTACACCCTTCTGAGGGCCCAAAAGGAAGAGACCCAGGAAACAGCGTGTCCCGCTCCTGCAAAATAGTATCACCACCAACATTCTGGGCAGAGAGAGCTGCAGGAAGTTCAAAGCCTGGATAGGGGTTTCATTGAGATAATGTAAGTTGGAGGCCCAAGCAGGGACTATGTGAGACTGGGGGGCTGTGCTAAGCTTGGAGTTCTCGAGGGACCTCACAATCACACACTCCTTTAATGTATCACTGGCTCTTATTCGAATCACACCGAATTGTGCCTTTGAGAGTTTCTCAAAGTGGGATGAAATAACATTTGAAGGCGGGGAAGGAAGGCTGTCTGGGGTTGAGGCCCAGAGAGAATCATCTCCCTGCTATGGGGGGGAGAGGAAGTAATTGGAGGACAGAACGTGGCACTTTCTCTCCCATGCTTGATAGGGCAATGCCTCCATGGCACCAGTGTGCTTCCTTGCACCTCCCCAGCACCAGGAGATGATCTGCTCTTAGCCCCTAGCCTGCTGTCAAAGTGTAGGGGTGTCCTCATACCCAGAGCAGCCCTTTGTTACCACAGAATCAGGAGATAGAAAGGGGTGGCCCACCTACTTTTTGCTCCCATACAGTGGGGACTTTCTTTATAATCACCCCAGAACACAGAGCATCCCCATTCTAGAGATGAGCCAACTGATGCGCAGAAGAATTCAGAAACCCATCACACAACTAGTGGTAGGTATCACCAGTGGAAGGAGCATTTAGTGACTTTCTTTCTTGAGGTTGGGCTAGGGAGGACTGGCTGGGGAGGTCTGGGCTGGGGCAGGACCCCGGGAGCTTGAACCCTCCTACTTTGCTACCTGATCTTGGACAAAGCCCTTCCCTGGATGGGACCTCAGTTTCCCACTGAAGACTCAGAGCCCCTACTCTCTGAATGAAATGCACAAGATATTTTGGTATATAGTTGACGAAGCCAAGGGTCTGCAGCCATCACAGAGACAGCAGGATCCATGTTCGCCAAAATGTTCAGGACTGCAGATTTCATAAGCCCAAACAAAAGCACTGTAACTACCAGTGCTGATGAATACTTTCTTTCTGTTCAACACTATTCTATGCATTTTACCTATTTAACTCACTGATTCCTCACAACAACTCTGTGAGACAGGTACATTTTTATACCCGTTTTAGAGATGAAGTGAAAGCACAGAGAGGTTAAATACCCTCCCAAAAGACACAAAACAAGTGGGAGAAGCCTCATTTGAATCCAGGGAGGCTGTCACCATTGCCCATACTCTTAAACCATGGCACTCCTGTTCCTTCCTAACAGACATTTGAATAAGTGTGCACCCGATAGTGCAGCCGAAGTTTCCAGGGCCAGACATCCCTTGCTTCAGTGCCTACCAAACCTTTTCACACTAGATATCCCCAACTTTCTTGTTGCCCACAGTGTCATGTGCTCTTTAGGGTCAGCTAGTCCATTAAACGAGCAGAAGCATCTCTGAGAAAAGAGACTGAACGTGAGTGGGTGTCATGGTTACAAGTATACATGTGAGCCTGTGTGTGCATATGTGAGCCTGAGTGTGCATATGAGATGTATAGATAAGTATGTGGGATGAGTTGAATGTCTCTTCTCCTCACGGTGTCTCCAAAGCACCTCTTCCCAACCCCACAACTCCAGAGGACACAATGAAAACCACTCATGTCTTCAGACCATTAGTTTTGCAGAAGGTAAAACAAGGCATGTGAGAGAGCACCAGGGTATCGGATCCAGGCATTGATCTCCACGCACTTTTCTTTTTCTGCCTCATTGCCTTGCTGTAGCCAGTTCTCTGCCCAGCAAGAGCCAGGGGCTGTTATCAGCCAAAACCATGTACACTTGCACGCTTACCTCTAAGCCCCTCCCTGGCTGCTCAGGTGTGTGAGCCCACATACCTTTCTTGCTGGCTGGGGACAGTCACCAGAGGCTTTCTGGGGCAGGACAAGCACAAGAAAAACTTTGGGGTTGCTTGGGGATGTAGGAGTGTCAATATCCTGTCAATGACAGGAATACGCTCAGCTATAAGTGGTAGAATCAGGGTGTGTGAGGGAGGTGGCCTAAAAGATCCCTGCATTCAAGTCCAGGCGCACCATCTCCCTGTTCTGAGTGGGCTGCCAGGAAGAGGTGGCTGCAGATAGCATCTCCCCCAGCTGGTATCCTGAATCTTATTCTTACAGACAGAACATGTCTAGGTGCGTCAGACCTACTTATGAGCCACACCTCTGCCATGCCACTTCTCTTCTGGGTGTGTCATCATGTCTTTTTTCTGCCTCAACCACTGACGGCTGTGCCAGGCTGAACATTCCAAGGAGCAGTCTCCCAGGAGATGTCCAGCCTGATCTGGGTAGGCGGGGGAGCACTGAGGGGCAGGGTAGGGAGCAGCAACCACTGCATTTCTTGGCAAGTCCAGTGATGTTCAGTGCCCGGGTGGTGTCTATGCACAGAGAATGGGGAGCCCCTCCCAAAACCAGAAGGGGGAGGGACACTGTGGGTGCTCATCTGCCTGCTATCTCTCTTCACATTCAGCATCCCCATAAGGGCTACAAATGATCAGCCATTCATCCCAGGGCACAACTACAGCATGCCAGGCACTATGCCGGGTGCTGGGGGAAGTGGAGAGAAACCTGGTCCTTGTGACTGAATAAATGGCGAGGTCAAATAAGAATCTAGTTTGCAATTAGGAATGAGAATAAGCTTCTTAAAAGGAAGCAGAAGGAGCAGGAACATGTAGTGGGGGGCTCACTGAATCTGCAGGGTGAGGCAAGGAAAGCTTCCATGGGGCGGCGTTGTCACTCACTGAGGTCTGAAGGGTTGGTAAAATGACTAGAAAAGGCAGGAAGAGCATCCAGATGGAGGAACAGCCAGGGCAAAGTGCTGAGGCGCCAAGCACATTTCTGTATGCACCAGGAAATACCACTCACACACACACTTCCCATTTCCTCATGTCTTCCTTCTCAGGTGTTGGAAAGGCAGACATGGAACTTGAAGCACAGGTTCTATAGCGCAATGCTGGGGAGAAGGGGAAGCCTTGGCAAGGGCTTTCAGCCTAGAGTTGAGGAACTTATTGAAAGAGCAGAGTAAAGTCATCTGGGCTTGAAAGCTGGGTGATTGGAAACAGGACCTATTTAGGCCGTTTCCAGCATTGTGAGGTTGTGAGAACCACCGCAAAGCTGGGGTGGAGGGGAAAGAACCCCTTGTGTGTGCATTTATTCCTTTCATGAGTATTTACTGAGCATCTGCTCCCAAAGGCCCTGGGGCTCTCTCTGTGCCCCAGGCCTGACATGCTCTGTGGACTGGGAATCAGGACTCAATCAAGTGAGGAGGACACCCCGATAATCAGAGCAGTGGGAGATCAGGAGGTCCCGGGTTTGTTTTTTTCCAGTTTTGAGAAACTGACATAGATGACTAAGGCACACAGCATGATGGTCAGGCTTATGCAGATTGTGAAATGAGGACAGCAATAGGTTTCGCTAACATCCATCTTATCATATGGGTACGGCAGAAAGAAAATAAAAAAGGAAAAAAAATTCTCCTTATAAGAACTCCCAGGATTTCCTCTCTAAACTATCCCGCCCCACAGTAGCAGCAGGATGCATGGCGGTGGGCAAGACAGCCTGGCACTTCCTCTTAGGCCTGCATGTGGACCTTCTGACCGCCTCCCTCTGACTCCTACTCTTCCCACCCTCTGCTGTTCGGAACCACATGTCTAATTTGTCTTCTAGGAGCTTGGCTGGGGTTGGGGTTGGTGGGGTGGGGTGTGTGTGTGTGCGCACGTGCGTGTGTGTGTGTGTGTGTGTGTGTGTGTGTAAGGTTCCTTATATAATTGAGAGCAGAGTATGTCTTTCTCTGAAATACGTCACTTAGGATAATGTCCTCAAGGTTCTCCACCCCTCATGGTCAACAACGGCGTGACTTCCTCATGTATGACTGGATAATACTTCATTGTATATAAACTCTAATTTCTGAATCCATTTATCCAGCCATGGACATTGTGCACTCCACAACTTTGCTACTGTAAACAATATTACTGGGGCACAGTGGGGTGCAGACAACTTTTTGAGTTCATGTTTTTGTGTCCTCAGGATATATTCTGAGATGGGCTGGCTGGCTCACAGGGTATTTCTACTTGTAGTGTTTTGGGGAACCACCCTCCTGTGTCCACCAATTTATAACCCCACCACAGCGTACCGGACTTCCCTCCCCTTCTCTCCATGTCCCTAGCAGCCTTGTTCTCGCTTTTTGATAACGGCTATTCTAATGGGCATGAGCTATTACTTCATGGTGGTTTTAATTTGTCTTCTATGGTTTTGGGCAGGGGTGCAAACATGTTCAGACTTGCATTTTGAAAAGATGACTCTGGGGGCTCCTCTGCCACCTCCCCATCTCGTTCCACTGAAACCCGTCAGGATGGTGGAGGGAACCGCGAAGCCAGTCAGCACACCGAGGACCCATACAGCAACCCAGCAGCTTCCCCCAGCTCTCTGCTCCGGCGGCATCTCAGGTTACTCCCAAGGACGCCTTCCCCACGGCCTCACAGGCCAACTGCAATGTCTCGGCAACAATTATATTAATATCAGCGCTCAGAATGAGCTGATGGAAAGCTGGTCATCCATGTAATGAGGTTTCAGTTGTATTTTAGAAATGTGTCAGATAATTCAGTAAGAGACAGCGGAGATTTTTTTTTCTGTTTGTCAAGAGCTGGGAAAGGTGGAACTCTAGATCCTTCGCTCCAGCTGCAATGTGAGAAATGTCATCTGTGCATGAGATGCTCGAGGCTGAATAAGCAATGCGAAGGGAACCGCCGTGACAGCGAGCAGGCAGGACAAGATGTGGGTGAGAGGAGGAGGGTGACCTCGGCACTGTCATTACCACCCAGTAGTGGCCAAACATAGACAATGGAGCCAGCATCCAGGCCATTTAAATCTGACAGCCCTACAGGGCTGGTGTGCACCCCCTATTACACAGGGCTCAGAGAGGTGAATTCAAATCCCTGTCTTTTTTACTACAAAGACCAATTTTATGATGACCTGATATTATGCTCCACCCATGAGAACAAAGCCGTGACTCAGTATGCATTTTGGTGCAGACTGTGTGGTCTATTTTACAGAAGGGGAAGATGCTCACGAAAGAACATCTGTCCCACCAAGGTCAGGCACATGGTAATGGTCCTGTGGGAAGCTCACTAGAGCCAGGAGTGTCATCCTGGCCAGAGCACCACAGTGCTGCAAAGAATTGTAAGAGGCAGGTGAAGACTGAGTGAAATTCAATCACATGGCAAGAAAATGGCTTCTATTTCGACCCCTTCAGTTTTCCCGATTCCTTGAGGTCAGGGGTCCACAGCATGAGCTGCCCCACGGAATGACCCTGCAGCTGTCATGAATGCCCAGTCTCAAGCCTACTTGGACACTCTGATAGATCAGTTTGGGTGATGAGTCTCCATGACCAGGTATCCTCGGCCTGTGTGCCCTCAGGCATTGTGGGGAAATGCTGGTTCTGATTCAAGGGGTCTAGCAGGGCTGGAAATCCTGCATTTCTAACACACTGTGGGTGGGGGGTGGAGGCAGAGACGGGGAGTGGTGCTCATTTTGAGCAACTACAGGGCATAGCCCAGAGGGAGAAGCATGGCTTCCAGGAAATACTTTGTGCTGGTTCATTTTTTTTCTTCCAGGGTTTTAAAAAGTTATCAGTTAGAATGAGTTATACCTGCGCACAGAACACAAATCAAACAGCAAACAATGAGCGTCACTCCCTGTTTACCTCCAACCCTCCCGGGTCCTTGCTCTTTACAGAATCAGACGTCCTCCTCCTTCCAGATGCATCTTATGTATTCCAGCACAGGTGGGTGTGCGCGCGTGTGCATGTGCAGGGAGCCTTGCGGCCCTGAGGATGGCAGCTTTCCCACTATACCGCTCATCACTGGCTGGACTGAGGGGCTTTGGATGTACAGTTGGGAACCATTTTTGAACCATATAAAAAGCAACAAGGCTTATCACTCTAGCCCTATTAAATGCAGAGTTCAGTGTGGCATTAAGAACCCTTACATGGATGCCCACAATGTCCCACATTTATGCTCCACCCCCAGGAAAAGGTGCCAGTTACTATTAGCCCAGGGGAAGCAGGAAGTGGCCTTTGGCAAGGGCTTTCAACAATGCCCAGGGACTTGACTAAGTTGCTCTGTGTTCATTGCCTTTAATTACATAGTTAACTCTGGGATAAGAAACAGTCATTTTCTATCTAAAGCAGGTCCCTTTTTAAACAAACCCAGGTTCCATGATAATAACAATCCTGGTGGGCATAGTGAAGGCAGCCCCACCAACTCATCTGGATTCCCCATTCCCTTTATCTCCATACTCCAGTCAGTGGACACAGACCCACTGGGAGTTATGTTTTCCCAATGGCCAGGAAACTCCAGGTACTTTATAGCTGATAATGGCAGAGATTGACCTTCTTAATAGAAAGCAACGCCTTTCACATGGATGGGTGTAGGTTTGGAAACAAAAGCAGGACCAGCATCCCTCACATGAAGGCTGCAGGTCAGACCTGGATGTAGGCAAGAGGGAGATTCACTGAGAGCTCACAGTGGAAGAAGCTCAGGATTGGGAGCTCATGGGTAGGAACCTAAGGTCGAGGCTCACCGACAGTCTGCTTTGCCATCTTTCTAAGCATCTGGATGTTTTTCATCTGTAAAATGCTGAGGTGAAGATCTTGTGAAGATGAAATGGAGCCTACATGGAGGTTTTTAGCACAATACCTGGTGCGTTGCTAATGCTTGATAAATGGAAATCTGACAGCCCTGGACTCTTCACTGAAAAGGAAGGAAAGAAAGGAAGATGTGGGCAAAAAGTAGGGTCCAGACACCCACAGATGGTCACTGTCCAGCCAAGCTTTGAGTTGAAATTAAGAGGCTGAGTGACAGAAGTCCCAGGATTTTGGCAGGAGAAAGGGTCAGAATGAGCTCCACTCTGCAAAGGCCAGACTAACTCAGTCTAGCTGAGCAGAGAAACATTCTAAGAAGCCTATCAAACACAATGTGTCTCCAGTGACCTAATACTTAACCTTTTCCCTTCAGTTTTTGACTCAAGCAAAATCAAAACAAATCTGAAAAACAAATCTGCAACAGTTTTCTTAGAAGCAAACACATGGATGGAGAGAGTATCATTTGGTTGGAACTGGGCTTTGGGAAACAATAACAAGACATCATACTTGTGGCCTCCATCCTAAGGGGTCCCTCTAAGGTTGCAACAACTTGTGGCCCAATCAACTCTGAACTTTTGTCTGAGTGCCCTGAAAATGCAGTACTTGCCTGGTGATTTTTCTGCCAGGCAGAAAAAGGAGATGCTTTCATTTTCAGAGTAAGCACAAATATTTGTTTGGAAGATCTCTCAATTGTTCAGAAATAAAAAATATTTGTTAGAAGAATAACCACTGAGCCAGTAGGTGATGCTCATAACGAAATCAATGGGAAAAGGTGGCGCTTTCCAGACTCCACCATGACTTCCTGAATGAGGGCTTCTGGGAACGAGGGGCAGAGGGAGCCACTTTGTAGTCTTTAAAAAGACAGCACAGGGCCTCCCCTGGTGGTGCAGCGGTTGAGCGCTGGGCTGTGAAGCTGCCCGAATCCTCTGCAGCGCTGGTTCAATCCCCGGCCACCAGCGAGGGTCCCACATGGTGCGACAGACCAGCCCTGCTGCCCGCTGCTCCCCTCAGCAGTGTATTTCATCAGTCTGACTGTTCTGTTCCCCGCTCTGTCTCTGGTGAATCCTCTCACCCTCCCCCACTTCTGACTGTACCCAATGTTTGTATAAATAAATAAATAAATCTTTAATTAAAAAAAAAAGACAGCACAGATGGATCATTCTTCTTTGGCTTCTGATTCCACCCTCATCTCTGCTCAGCTGACCCCATCTTGGATGGGGCAGGCAGCATTTGGCCATGTGCTGACCAATAAACTTTCTTCTTCTCGCTTAGTTCTCCCTTTTCTTACTCCCTATCCAGATAAATCCTTTTGTTTTTCTGTGTCCTGAATCCTTAAGTGTGTGGGTGAGGACTCACCAGCTGGGTCATCTCTGGTCCCCTGGGTTTGCCCCTTAACAGATTCATGCTCATCAATAACATCTCTCTCTGTGGGGGGGGGAGGGGAGACTCCGCAGAAGGGATAAGGAAGCAGTGGCTAGAGTATCTGCTGGAGCTGCTCCCTGCATCCCCCCCCCCAAAGAATGGTAAATGTGGAAGACCAGTGTAGTCAGAGGGGGTCTGGAAAAATGATCTCAGGAGCTACGAAAGCAGACTGCACATGAGAAAGATATGTGCATGATCTGGGGGTAGAAAAGGAAGAACCTAACAGCAAACCATCAGCCAGTGCATTACATTGGCCTGGGGAGTGGATTTGATATTTAAAGAACTGGATTTGAATCCCATGCCCACCACTTAATAGGTGCTGAGCCTAACCAATGTCAGCACTCTGTTCTGAAAAGTGATTGAAATACTTCATGACATCAAGTCTAGAAATACTCATGGGATCATTAAATCCAGTGTGACCATTAATATCACACACACATACATACAAAATGCCTGTCAGAACAGTGTCCAGGGCACTGTAGACATTATCAGTGAATGCATAAGAACCTGAATGAAATAAAAGCAGCTGTGGTTTGCAAAGTCATATATGCAATATCACATAGGCATTAAAGGGTGTGGTGTCTGAACTTTAATCAGATTTCTCTGACTCCTGTCCACACACCCTCCTGGTACAGCCCAGACACACAGGTCTCACTCAGAAGGGCTATGTAGCCACAATGCAAACAATCATTATGTCTGCTGTCCCCCCTACCCTGACATTTATATGCAAGATTAAAACTAATTTTTATTCATTTACAAGACCATACCAGTTTCACTAGCACAGTTTTGCACCTCCCTAGTGGGTGACAGGCTCAGTCTGATGGTGGCACGTGGCATTAGAGCTTTAGTGATGGTTGCAAAGTGATATTTATGTCAGCTTTTGTAAGAGACAGAATTTCACAGAAGACCTCACAGACCAGTCCTGAGGCTAAGATGTCAATTACTTGACTTATCTCACAGCATTGAAAATACACTTTATCAAAGGAACAGATAAAACCAAACCAAAACAAACCCTAGAAATTTCACTGCAAAACTAAGCTACCAGAGGGGGAAGGTAGATGTGGGGACAAAATGGGGAGGGGGCCCAATAGCCTTTAGAGGAGGACTATGGGCGCTTTGGTGGTGGGTGTGGTATGAACCTACACCCCTAAAGTGTGTGACTCTACACCCTGAAGAGGTGTGACCTTATACCCCTTAACCACATATAGCATTTTAAACCAATGTTATATCAATAAAAAGTAATTAAAAAAATATGCTGTACGACCTGTGATCAAATTTGGCTTGCTCTTAAAGCAGACTGAAATGAGAACAAGGAAAGAAAATCTGGAAAAAAGGTAAAAGGAAGAAGGTGAGGCCAGGGTGCCTGGGACCAAAATGCCACCTTCCTGAGAACCTTCTGTGACAGCCAGCTACAGGAGGGTTTTGAGGGTTAGGAGTTAAGGAGCTCAACCATGTCGAGATAAGATGAGGCAAAAAGAAAACAAGCAGGCTTGGCACCCAGGCAAGATCAGGGGCAAGGCCAGGGAAGCAGGGGAGGCAGGTTTGTCCACATCCCTCGTGGGTGGCCCTGCTGGACGGGTTTTTCCACAGCTAATCAGTACCATGTTATCAAGCAATCTCGGAGAGGGTGATTCAGGCAGGAGGCCCTTGGGCAGCTGAGCACTGAGGTGAAGAGCATGTGTGCAGCCACAGGTTTGGGTTTATATTCTGGGGTTCCCCTGGCCAAATGTGGGAGCTAACTGAATGCACTTTCCTCCCTCCTAAAATGAGGCTAATACTAGAACATACTGAGCATTGCTATGAAACTTGCACAGGACAAGTGCTCAGTAAAAGGAAATAACTGTTAGCTTTTAGTTACTTTCATTCTCTGGGCGGCATCTCTGAGGCACACATGTTCAAAGCGGCAGGACTGCTCCCCAGGGCCAGGAGGACCATGAAGTTTTACCATTGTGTCCTGGGATCTGGCAGGAGCGGCCCCACCAGGCAGAGTGAGCCAGTAAAATCACTCCACTCTCTTACCAGGGACCATGGCCACAAGGAAGCAGAGGGTGGCAGCTGAGACCAGCCTTGGAAAGACCACTGGACAATTTCTTCTCGCCACTTACCCCACCATGGGGGCCAACTCAAGAGATGTTTATAGCTGCACATGTCAGCCAGTACAAGGCGAGGTTGTCACAGACTGAGTGATGCTCCCTAACTGGGAAGGCCAGCCCTGCCCTGGGAAACAGATGCTCCATTGATTGCTGTACAGGAGCAGACATCATCCCAGGGCCAGTGTGATTCCTGCCCACAGAGTCCTGAATAGAGGAGAAAGTTCTGGCAGGCTTGGGGAAAGCTGAGAGCCACACCTGAAGCCACTTTCACTCACCAACCTGAACAACTTCCATGACAGGAAGCCATGTAGACCTGAAGGGGCACACAAGAAGAGAAAGCAGAGGATCTTGGAGTACAAATTTAATACAAACTGTCAGCTTCCAGAGGAATGAGGGCTTTCTGGACAGCTGACTGAGGATAGGTGACACAGAAGAGGGAAGACTCTGGAAGAAGTCCTCTGGGGGTTGAAATCCTGATTCTGATCATGTGTCCTGTCTAGTCCTCAGCTACTACACTTAAACGATGAATATGAGGGAATACCGTACGTGGGACTGAGTGAAAAGTAGCACCTGAGAGCACATTGCACACCAGGTCCTTTACGTGTATCTGCTTATATAAGATTAACAAGCCTGGGCCTAAGTTCATCATCCCCATGGGGGAATCTGAAACAAAGTGATTGAGAAACTTGTCCAAGGTCACACAGCTGGCAATGGCAGAGCCAGGCACTCTGAACTACAATGAGGAAGTACATGCTGCACATGAAATATCACAAGAAAAATGCTTCTATCAGCGCGGGGTCTGAAGGAACAGCTTGTAATTGGTGACTAGCACTCTTGTCACTAGTCCTGAACAGCGCATACAGTATCTGCAAATTCTCTAATGACTTTAAGAACTTCAAACCCTCTGAGTTAATGCAGCTCTGGGGGAGTGCTGATGATTTTCATACTCCCTTTTAGCAAGATGCAACATTTTGCTCTCTTTCTAAAAACATTTGTCATTTTCTTCCAAGACCATGGGAGAAAAGGTGACCCTGTAGAATATTTTTTTGAATGTTGGTCAGTGAGACGCATGGAAAAGGGCAAGATAAAATTGCACAATTTCAGTAAAACTTCACAGGCCTCATGTCCTGGGATGGCATCCTGTGAGGGCAGGCTCAGTTGCTGAAATATCTACAGAGTTGAGGTGGGTGTGGCTGAGTCAGAAGCAGCTTGCCTGGGTGGGGGGTGGGAGGGGTGAGAGCTCATGCAAACCTGGTGCCACTGTACCACCTGGTGACCCCATCCCCTTTAAGTCTATTTTCTTCTATTTCCCAAAGCAGAGATGGTTGCATAAACATTAAATGAGGTCCTCCAAGGATCCTCTTAGTACTTAGTAAGTTCTCAACAAAACTCCACTGCCATATAGCTATTCCCACATGTGACCAGGAATTGGAAAAAGATTACCGAGAAGCAAGACCAGGACACAAGCCAGGTCTCCACACTTAATGTCATTTTCCTTCCAAGGTATACTTTTGCTTATGGCCTTTCCTCCCCAGAAAATCATCAGGACTCTGGCTAGGCTCCTGGTTCTGAAATATATTTTCTTTCCAAAAGGCATTTTCTAAAATCAGCAGATTAAGAATGCACAAGGGTATAGAATAAAATAAGGAATATCTTTTAAAAAAATCATTGAAGGACCAGAAGAACAGATATCAAGTCAGAGGTCTCTGAAATCAGATAGGGATGGGCAGGGCTGATGCCGGCATGGTTAACACACATCATGAGGAAGAACACACAAGCGCAAGAAGGGATCCATAAAAACTACCAGCATGTGAAATCTGCCATATGCTGCCTACTAGCCAAGGAGGAAGCATTGCTAGGCAGGATTCTAGAGCTCCCATATGCAAAGCAAATAGGCTGGGTGTTAATTAAAGTACTTAAGTGGATTCTTGAGATGCCTGCCTGGGACAAGGGAATCCCACAGAGAAGTCTCTTCTACTGAGAGATGCCATTTGGAATGGTGGATTTTCAGACAGTGAAATTCTCTAAAGCCAACACACTTGCCTGTGTGTAATCTCTGCTCCCCTTGTTTTAAGGGCTCGGTACTTGTAAGCAAAAGTTACAGGTTTGCCCTACTCTCTGAAGGGAGACTGTTCCTTGTTGGCATGATTTGGTAGGTTATATTGTAGGTCTGGGAGTGCTCCAATCTTTTTCCATATCAATTTACAGTACTAGCACGCCCAGACCTCTCAATTAATCTGCCCATCCAAACACACAGAAACGTTCCACTTTTGAAGAGTGGGGGAAACTGGCATCTTGCACTGATCTCTGCATCACTGAAGACTCGCCCTGAAGACTCTCCCAGGGCTGGCATCATGCCTGCTGTGCACACCAGCTCAGCCAGGGAGGGCAGTGGGCATCATGCCATGTCACAGAGAGACACAGCAGCAAGGTACTAAGGGACATGCCCACTGTTGCAGCTAATTGTAGACCCCATAGAAACACTTTTGACCCACAGGGGGCTCTTCCAATCCTACAAGAGAATAACAACCAAAGTAGCAAAGGGTGGGAAAGGGTAGCAAAACCTGTTGGGAATTTGAATGGCTAGGCGATGAGCAGGGCTGAGTGTGGCACTCTTGGCTTCCTGGGGGGCCTGGCAGGCCTTTCCGACCCACACCTGTCTGGAGCCCAAGGAGTAAGTGGGGTACATCACAGTCAGTGGTGCTTCCGGAAGCTGGTCAGCAGAGCCAGCCTCACAGTCCCTTGTTGTTTCTCAGGGAACTCAATCCACTGGATGTCATGAAACTTCCCTCCATATTACCCAAAGAATGAAATTAGTGGCCGCTTGAGCACTTGCAATCCGGGTGCTCT
The DNA here is from genome assembly GCF_014898055.3 of Talpa occidentalis. Classification (NCBI taxonomy): domain Eukaryota; kingdom Metazoa; phylum Chordata; class Mammalia; order Eulipotyphla; family Talpidae; genus Talpa; species Talpa occidentalis. The sequence goes on from NW_023605305.1 coordinate 85,928,146, forward strand.
TTGCTACTTCGGTCTCCACACCAAGGTGCTTGCCTCTTCCTCAAGGGGACTGAGTGGAGGGTTTGGCTGAGAAGGAGGCAAACTCCTGGTCATGGCATCCTCAGCTCCTTCTACTATCCATTCACTCAATAGATACAAACGGTCTCTGCCATGAGAGGGCAATCAGCTAATCCTGGGGACCCATGGAGTGCAGCGGACAGAAGGCACAGAGGACCCTACCTTCCTGGGACTCACATTCTAGGTTGGGGCGAGAGACAAGAGACTAGAAGACAGAATTTCAGTTTGTGTCAGCATTAAGAAAATTGTCAACACCATGAGGGAGTCTAACTGCAGGTGGGTCCATTTGAGTCTAGGCCCTAGGAAACCCTCTATAATGGGCAACATCTGAGCCAAAACTGATTGAACAAGAGCCAAATACAGGGGAAAAAAACAGGCGACCTCATATGTTCGAAGCGGAGGTGGGGGGAGGCACACGGGAGAGTGGAAAGATCAGAGGTAGCCTGTGTTGTTGGCCCTACATTAGGTGAGGTTGGGGAGCGGAAGAGGGTGGGAGTCACAAGAGACCGGTAAGCCACTTGAGAGGCACAGTGCCCTGGTTCCCCCAACGCATTCTCTTTGCAGAGCTGTCGTGTCCGAGAGCAGCTCCTTTGCTCAACTGCAGACTGAATTCTCAATGGCACAAACCCCACAAATTACATATTGCTGATAATATGGTCTTAATGGCATCCAAATCCATAAGTGGCCATTGAGGCCTGAGAATTAGAGACCAAGGTCCAAATGAGCACTGAGTATGCACCGGAGCTGGAGAAAGCCTTCCTCACCACCTCTGTCTGCTCGAATCTGGAGGAACCTCCATTAAATATGACCTCATCACTGAGAACTCTGAGGCTCACCAATCCTGGTTTGACTCAGTCTACATCCTTGAGCCTCAGTATCCTTATTGGCGACTGTAGATTATATCAACACCTGCCCACAGACTTGCCACAGGATGTAGTGTTTCTGCTTTGCACATTGTAAGTTCTCAATAAACTCTCATTGTTGCTATTTCAGTTACCATCATCAAAAGCCCAACTCCCCATCTTATGCTCTCTTCCCCACACATATTTCTTCAAAATTCTGCAGAACAACTTTGTAAACTTTTGAAAGATACCTTCTAACAGCACAGGGAATGAGCATGACAACGCCTCCAGCCCATGGAAGATGCCAGAACCACATAGAGCAGTCACCACCACTGTCTGCAGTTGCTTTTATGACCCAGGCATTGCATGCATGGGGGCCTGCCAGCATGGGCAGCTGTGCCCCAAACCAACTGGAATAAGGGTTTTGGGACTTGGGGCTGCTGACAGACACAGTCTGGGTCCCCAGGACCCAGACTACCAAGGGCAAGACTAAAGGCAGCAGCCTTACAGCCTCCCTGTGAAGGAGCATCCCTGTCCCAGGTCAGCAAGAGTGGGGAGATTGAGAAAAGACCATCCCCGCCTTAGCATCAGGTGGGGCACTTACCTCCTTCTTGGTACTGCAGGCTTCACAGCTGAGATTGGGAAGCAGCACTTTTGGGGTATTTTGTATTGTGGTGGGGCAGAGCTGCCAGAACCTGAGCTACTAGCACCCTCAGCTAACCCACCCAACGGGAATGACGGTAGTGAGAGAGCTCCCTTCTCTTCACTGGCAGGAGCAGGCCGCCCTAACCCCTTTTAAAAGCTCAGCCTTCCACGCCCCACACCTGAAAATAATTCCTCCGCCTCGCCTCATTTCCTTCTCACCTGCCAGCACAAACCTCCAGCCCCGCCCCTCTGCATCTTCCAGGCTCCCTCTCTGCCCTGCCAGTCTCCACCCTCCTCCTTCCTGGCTCCCTGGCAGTCCTGGCAAAACCGGCTCCCAGCTGAAACAGGAGAGGCCCCCTGGGCTGTGAGCTGGTGGGTGCGGCCTGCTTGCTTCTCACTATGGATTCCAGCCCCTCGGGTGTGTTTTGAGAGGAAGCCCCTGGGATCCTAGGCCACATCTTGGGATTGTGGCCTGGCTGTTCAGCAGTCCTCAGATAACATTGGTTCAATGGTCTTTTTTATAATGTCAGTAAGAAAGACACAATCCAAGCCCATGCTAAACAAAGTATTATTTGAGAACCTGCTTTCCCTATATGTTATGCTGCTTACAGTCTGTTTCTGGGAAACACTGGGCCACATGGAGGACTTTATCAGTTTTCTGGTAATTCACGTGTGAGCAGTAGGACATGGGGGCTGTGATGGCTGCTGCCACAGGTGACTTCAATCCAGGCCAAGGAGGGGCCATGTCTAATGGGGAGGTGACCATACCATACCCTCCCTTAAGTCAAGAGCCCTGCTTTTCTCAGGAGAGATCCAGCAGTGATCCTTATTCTCAAAATGAGGGAGAGAACTTAAGATATGGGTTGAAATCTGCCCCCAGGGCCTAAGTGGTTCCATTCCTTTCTCTTGGAAATGCCACAGAGATGGTAGGGAAACTTTAGCCACACACCACACGTGTTATTAAAATACACTTAGTCATCCCAGCTAGAGGAGGGGCTGCTGAATCCACAGGTGGTCTTAATGAGCTAATTATCCTTGCAAAAGAACAATTTCTGTTCAGATCCCAAATTTGAGTATTTGCATTTCCTTTCCCTGGCCAATTGGTATCCTCTCTCTGCAGCTCAGAGGTCTCCAAATTTTAGGATTCATTGGAATGATCCAGGGTATTAAAAATGCAGATCTTTGCAGGAAACTCTCCAATTCCAGGATGGCTAGAGAATGGATTTTTAAATACATTAAATAGCTTCTGATGTGGGTGGCCTGGCACCCTCACTTGAAGAATACTGCCCGGGCAGAGGTCTCCGTTGTCCATTCCTGGCTGGGCCTTTCTTGCTGCCTGCCTCGAGAAGTAGCTGAGCACCAGCTGTTTTCACTGTCTTCAGTTCCCTTTTCTACCCTGCCTGCAGGAATTTTCCAGCGCACTCTAGTTTCTTCCTCCTCCCTTTAACTCCTAAATGAGCTTTGTCAGGAGACAGTCTGAGCCTCACAGAGCTTCCAGCTTGAGAGCTTAAAAATGATGCCCTTGAACCCTTTCTTTTCACACTAGTAAGCCCTGGCACTGCCCTTGGTCCCTGAGAGACCTGGGCCTCCACTGCTTACTTGTCCCTAAGGCAATCATAGTGCCAGCCCTCCTCTGCCTCACCCAGCCCCAGGGTACCACCATGTCTGGAGAACCCAGCTGCCTGGGCCTCACAATCAATTCTCCCTGCTCCATGGCCAAGTGTAGGGTAAGGAAAAATGTCAGGCTTTTCTGCCCTCCCGCCATCAGGATAGATGATGGATCCTTGCGGTCCTAAATGCATGCCTGATGGCGGCACCTGGAATAGGATGTGGGCATAGGTAGATGGGATTCACCTGGGCTGAGACTGGGCTTTAAAGGGCGGTGTCACCAGAAGCAGCTGAAAGAGAAGCCAAGAGTAGAGAAGCAGAGAGAACACCGGAGAGCCTAGAAAGAGTAAAGACTTGCTGGGGGCTGGGAGGCTTGCCAGCCTCCCGGCCCCCCAGCGCCCCTGCCTGCCGTGTAATCCCAATAAAAAACCTGCAAAAGCCACTGAGGGCTCCAGGACTCCTCCTTAACCTTGTCTGCTAGATCAGAAAACCTGCACTGTGGTCCTTCCTGACCCAAAACCAAGGCAGTATGTATTCTGGTTCCTTATTGCTCGAGTCAAGTTTCATTTTAGAATGAGATTCTTGCACTGGCACCTGCTCCCCAAATGGGGTTATCAGGCAGGAAACTAGATGCACTGTATGTCGATCACTCATGGTAAGACAAGAGCAGCAGGATGCCTTTAATGCAACATGCCTCCGTGTGCCGGACACAGCGAGGGGAGGTGAGAGAGGGCCAAAGGGTGTCCTGAAGTTACTGTTTTTGGCATTTTTGCCCCATGAAATGCATGCTTTCCTGGAGATTGGCAGGGAAGTCACTGAATAGGAAACAATTGGTGAGCGTGCTAGAGGGACGTGCTTAATTTGTCCACAGGAGAAAGCTCTCAGAGCTGCCCAGCCCCACAGTTGCGCAGGTGATGCCTTGTGCTACAATAAATGTTAAAAGAACATGGTCTTGCTTGACTGAGCAATTCCCTCATGCTTCCCCAGCACTCAAACACAAGGCAGCCTAGTGGTTACAGTCTTGACACAAGTTGCTCAGCTTCAAACTCTTCCTGCGCTAGCTCACAGCTGAGTGGTTCTGGACAAAGTGCTGTCCTTTGCCCCATAACAGTAAAGTTCTCAATGCTGTCCAGGGCTCGGGGTTAAAGCTAAATGATATATAATGAAAGCAGGTCCTTGAACATATAACAAACAGGTCTTTAGAGCAGGACCTTTACCCTTGGCTGAATTTTCTCTTTCTCATCAATAATGAAAAGACATTGAAAGAAACATCACGGGTGATTATGCTGTAGGATTTACATCGCAGGATGGATATAAGATGAAATGAACTAATTTGCATAAATTGCTTCTAACAGTGCAAGTGCTTAAATATTACTGTTCAGAGCTCTTGGGCCTTGTCCTCCTGTATCTAGCTGCACTATAAAGACTCCTGTTTTCCTCCCTGAAGACCCATAATGTCTTCCAAATACTTGCTCCTTTTGATTTCTGCTTCAAGGCTCTTAACTCAATGTTCAAGGCACTGTGCTAGGTGCTGGAGGTGACATGAGTGAACAGCCAGCCACTGTCCCCACTATGAAGGAGTTGCCAGTCCATACCATACCAGAGAGTGACTGAACAATTCACATACAAACTGACGTTATGCATGGGGTAAGTTTAAAAAGGAACAGTACCTGGGGCTGAGAAAGCATGTGAAAAGGGATTTGACCTTGGCAAAGGGTTAGAGAAGAACTGGGATGTGAAGGAAATGATGTAGTTAACTATATGGCATGGGGTGGCCTGCGAGAACATTCCAGAAAAAGAAACCATGTACCGCGCATACTGGTTTTCTTGCAGCAACAAATCCCTGACATACCACAGAGGTTGACCACTTGCTTCTGCTGCAGATTGGTTGTGGGTTGGCTCCTCCCTGTCTATGACTCCATAAACTGAAGGAACAGCTCCTACATGGTACAGACTATTCTATAGCAGAAAGAAGGATCAGAATACTGGTAGAAACTTGCCATGACTCTGAAACTTTCTGCCTGGAAGTAGACTTGTCATGTCTGCCAAAGCCCAAAGCCAGTCGTACAAGGATGAAGAGTCTTCAAAGTGGGGGGTATAACAAGTAATGAAGGATGTGCAGGAACATAATTATTTACAGGGAAGATGTGGGGATGAATAATTGCAAAAATAGTATAAACTATTACATTAACACTCTGTGCTAGGGGGTACATGACAAAACTGGGAAAAATGTAATGAGAAATGAAGCTGGAGCCACAAGTGGGGCAACACCCAGCAAGTGCCCTGACCCTTCTTCCATGAACAATGTCTTTCCCCACTCAATGTCTTTCCTTAGCTGCTAGAAAAATTCTTGTCATGTTTTTCAAGTTTTTGAAGTAACAGTCATTAGAGAAAAATTGAAATTGACATAAAGAAAGATATTAAAAAACCCTTTATGAGTCAGAAAGACAGGACTGATAAATATTTTGGTGGTTATATTTCTACAATTTTAGATGCTTTTAAATGTAGATAAAGTATTTTTAAAACCAAAAAGAACTGGATCATATTCTTCATCATTTGTTCAGAATATTTTCAAGTAATTAAATATTCTCCCCATTATCATCATCATATCATGTACCACAATTTAATTAGTCCTCAACTATGGGGCATATAGGTTTGTGTAATTTTTCCATTTTGTAAAAATTCTGCAGTGGGATACTTAGATTTAGCAACATCAATATCTTTACCTAGATGTGCATTTCTTTTAAAGATTATGACAAATTTAAAGGCCACAGATGCACATTGCCAGTTATTCCACAAGAAAAGTTATAGCAAATCTCACACATTGCCAACACACTCTGTTGATAATTATCTTATATTGCCAATTTAATCAGTGGAAGATATTGTCTTATTTTTATTTTGCATTTGTTTGATAATTAAGGACAGACTTTATTTCCTGTAATTCCCAGTGCTTTCATTAGAGAGACCAACTTGATTAAAAATTGGCCCTTCCAGATCTTCTGATTAGAATACACTTCTGTTTGTTTTTTTTTTTTTCCCCTGCAAATAACTCTTTGTCCCTTATATCTCATTGCAAGATATCGTAGGCTTCCTACAAGGAAACTTCCCTGACCATCTCCTTAAATGGAGCTATCTGTGGGGATATTGCCAGTTGGGTCTACATATATGGCCGATGACATGGCTCATGCCCCCGAATGGAGACAGTGCCCTTCTGTGACTCTCTATCATCCTCCTACAGCGTGTCGCTCTGTGTGCTGCCTGTATTCTGGTCTCTGCATCAATAGTTGTAAGTGATCCTAAGAAAAGGCATTCTGGCATGATGGGTGGGTAATGTTGAGTTGATGGATGACTGCACTGCTGAGCCTTGCACGTGCCTCTATCAATAACAAATGGTGGCCAAAAAAAAGGTCATTATGAATGCTACTCAGGATCTCCTTTTGAGATTGGACTCTTAACACCAATTTTTCAACTTTCATGATGGAGGATTGCCTCTAGGGCATCCTGATGTGACAGGAACCCAATGACTTTATGTCCTGATATATTCTTTTCCTCATAGCCACAGTCAAAGAACTTCTATTCATTCCATTTGTGGCTTTCACTTTATTTTTATTTAGAATTTGAGGGTTTTTTCCTCCTGTTACAGGTTGTGCTAATGTCTTGTCATGCCAGTGTAGTGATATTAACTCTGCTTTCCTGTTCCCCTTCTCTTGTTATTGGGGGGACAAGTCTGGCAACAAGAGAATGCCATTATCAGCAGAGCATTCAACTCCATGATTGAGGAATGCGGAAGAAAGGTGGCGCCTGTTGACACAGCCTTGCTTCCTGGGGTGAAGGATTAAATCTCAGGCCTCAGATGAACTGGGTTTAGGGTGACTTATCTCTACACTGGCATTACTCTAAAACTGGCCTTGCTTTATCTCGGATCTGTCACTCCCTTGCTCACTTGCCCCCTGGCTGGAAGGAGCTGGACTAAAATCTCTCCTGTCTTTGTCCTATCATGTCACACCCTCTACGCTCATTCTGGGCCACTAACCCCAGAAGTCTTTTTCAGGTTATTCTCTCCTATAGCTCCACACAGTCCTGTCAGTGACTAGAATGGTTATATGAGAGGAGGCCCACCTGCCTTCCCTCCATGTATCACGATTATCAGCTGGCATTCCAGTCTCATATACAGTCAAACATACCTTCTCCTCACCACTCCCTCCATTTCCCAGAGGTTATCTATGTCTCCAAAGAGATAGTGGCCATCTCCTAGTAGCAGCGACATTTTGGTTTTTAACCACTGCTCTCCAAATCAAGCCAAGGTACACCTAAACAGGTGTTCTCTGCATGACTTACTTAATTAAAACTATTCCCTGGAGGCCCTTGAAATACCAGAGGAAGAGAGCAAAGCTCACAGATTTAATTTTGAGTAACTCCTTTATTAAAATGGAAGGAAACACAATCTGCCTACTTGAACTCAAAAGACTGCATTAAAAATCTGCCAGCAAATGAAGAGAACTTTCAGTCAATTGCTGTTTCCAGAGCATGGTGTAAAGACCACTTACATTGGGATAACACGGGCAACCTGGGAAAAATTCAAGTTCTGGGTTCTACAGCAGATCTACTGACCCCTCAGAGGGTGGATCCTGGGATCCACATTTTAACATACACCATCCAAGAAAATTTCTATGTACAAAAAAGTTTGAGAATCAGTAGAAGACTTAGTGATATTCTGATGGGAGCGAGAGTCTGGATGTACTATTGACTGTTCTTCCTTATTATTTTGATGCCCCAAGTGCCTGCCGGCTTTGTATTACTGAGCTGAAGGAGACCTCTGCAGAGAGATCTACCCAATTTATTTATTGAGCTATGACTGACATGTAAATTAGATCATATTCAGGTGTACAACATAATGGTTGGACACATATATTGTGAAATGATCACAATAAGTGAAGTTAATATTGACCACCACACAGTTACTCTTTTTTTCTTGTGATAAGAGCTCCTAAAATCTACTCAAATCACAAATACACAATAAAGTCTTGTTAATTAGAATGCCCATGCTGTATGTGACAACCCCAGGACTTATTTATGCCTGGAAATTTCTACTTTCTGACCCCCTTCACCTATTTTGTCTCCTTCTTACTTCCTGCCTCTGGTAATGACCAATCTGTTCTCTATGAATATGACTTTTTAAAATTTCAAGTTCCGCATAGAAATGAGACCATCTGGTATTTGTTTTTCTCTGACTTGATTTAGCATAATGCCTTCAAAGTCCGCCCATCCATGTTGTCAAAAATGACAGGATTTCCTTTTTTTGGCTGAATAATATTCCATTGTGTGTGGGTTGTGTGTGTGTGTTTGTGTAAGAGAAAAGAGAAAGTGAGAGAGAAAGAAACATTTTCTTTTTATCCATTCATCCATCAGTGGACACTTAGATTGTTTCCAAGTATTGGTTAGTGTAAATAATGTTGCAATGAATTTGGAGGTACAGATGACTTTTTGAGTTCGTATCGACATTTACTTCAGATGAAAACCCAAAAGTGGAATTATTGAATATTTCAGATAGTTCCTTAAGAGGGGAAGTAACATTCTCTGTCTCTTTTCGCATTTCTAATCATCAGGTCATCATCCTAAGGACATCTGCCCTGTGAGAACTTGAAACCTGCATAGTTCCCTGAATCTACCATCATCCAGAAATGATTTTCAGGGATTCACTGGAACTCACAGGCTGGAGAAGCAGCCTGGATATTGTGGGACTCTCTCCTCATATCCAGCCAGCAGTCCTAACAATCATGCATTTTCCTTATTCTGTTCCAGTAACCAAAATACAACACATTTTGTGGACTGGAAGAAACCAGAAGGTCAAACAGATTAATCTTCATTCATAATAAATACACATTATGCTGAAGGAAGATCTGCATTTTTTTAAAAATCAGTTACAGGGGAGGTCATGCTTGGTTGGCCAAGAGCAAAGTAGGCAACAACATCCATTTATTCCTTCACCCCCTGTGCCCAGTGTGAACTCACAGTCACAGGAACTCAAATAAACACAGTTCCAACACAGAAGATGACATGCAAGTGGAAATACCTAAGAGGATAAGCCACTGAGGTTTGGGAGCTGAGTTGCTGTCTTGACTAGGACATGAAGGTTTCATAGACACTGTCGGTGGGGAGTGGGCCAGAAGAGGAGGAAGGAGGAGGAAAGTTTCTCAGCAGAAGGAACCACACGTGAAGAGTATATTATAGGGTCAGGTGAGCTAGTTCCTGTAACTGTTCCTAATCCATCTCTATTCATGGGGGTACCCAGACCAAGACTGAGATGCAAATACACTTCAGTCCATATGTTCAAAGGCCTCACTAGTGCAATATATCACCATCATAAGAAGCATCACCATTATTACACTATTACTATATAGCCAATAGGATCATAGGCTTTGTCAATGCATCTATGTATTCAGAATTGGGAGAAAGGAGAATCCTGTACTCCTCTTCTGGGGTTCACTTCTGATACCCCCCACATAAAAGGGAGTCTGATATACTGTAATGTATTTAGAGGTCAGAAATAGGCAATACCTCAAAGAAGTCGAAGACGTAAGGAGCCAGGAAAGCTAGCGTTCAGTTTTTATTTATTTTCTTTAAAGATTTTGTTTTTAAAATGCTATTATTGAGAGAAGTTTCCCTGACATCCAACTCTAGGCTGTCTCTCATTAAACTGTAATAGCACCCTCTAAACTGCAAGTCTAATTGGAGTAAAGGTTGTTTGTCTAACTACTGCTTCCCCAGAGCCAACCCCAGTTACTTGCTGAATGAATGAATGATGGGAATAGAGGGGGCCCCATGCTCATTGGAGGGCTTCTCTGGGCTCTGTGTCTTTCCTACCATTGCCAAAGCTCAGAGTCTGGTTGCACTCCCTCTCAACTAGAAATGTAGCCCTTTGGAAAGATACAAAGCTTATTGTTATGGTTGGCTCCCAGGATGTATCTGTAGACGACTCTTTTACAAAATTTACTTATAGATGAGATGCAGCGGTTAATGGTTAGGCGGTACAGCCTGGAGAGTATTTTTTATAAGATGCTTTACGTGGGCCTCCCCGTTGGCGCAGTGGTTGAGCGCTGGGTTGTGAAGCTGCCCGCAGCCTCTGCGGCGCCTGTTCGATCCCCGGATGCTCCCCGGCCACCAGAGGAGGGTCCCACATGGCGCGCAGACCTCTCCTGCCGCCCGCTGCTCCCCTCAGCAGTGTACTTCGGTCCTTCTGCCTGCTCTGCTCCCCGCTCTGGCTCTGGTGAAGTCTCTCACCCTCCCGCACTTCTGACTGTACCCAGTGCTTGTATCAATAAATAAATAAATCTTAAAAAAAAAAAAAAGAAAGAGATGTGAAAACTTTATCTTAAAGAAAAAAGGAAAAAGATGCTTTACATGTCATAAGCCAAAATATGCCATTGGAATCAATGATGGGAAAGTGACACCACATTTTTCAGATCCAAAGACTTGGGAATTGACTGTTTCCTAATCTACCATCCAGCGCTCTGAGACTACACAGGAGAGCAGTAGGTAAAAGTGAGGATTTTAATCAAAGAGCTGATGAATTCAAAGTACCCCAAGAAATTTCCTGAACTCCTTGAGCATCAGAGCATCCTTCTCTATGGAGGCTGGAGACATCTTCATTTTCTATATGGGAAAATAGAGATCCTGCAAAGTAAGTGTGGCTTTCCCATCAAAACTTTCCATTAGTGGCAGAGAGGGTGTCTTTAGTCATAAACCTGCTTTTTCTACCATGCTTTGCTTCTTTCCTATGAGTCTTTCTTCTCTATGTTAAACTAAGTAATCATCTTCTACTAAAAATCAAAGATGAGCTACCACATTAAGCTGTCTTTCTTCAGTTTCCCCCACTTGGAATCATGTCCTTCATAATAACACACAGCCTACAGCAGATTTCCCCCTGTTACTTCCCCTTTGGGTTTCCTTTTAGCCAACATGGCCTATTTCACTTGTGATGATCATTTCCATCATGGCATCCTGGCAGCCTATAGCGAAACAACAGGCGGGAAAATCAAGTACAAAAGGCTCCTGTGAAGACCTGAATTTTCAAAGAACAAGGAAACATTTCCATTCTCTGATTCTTGTTCATTTTTCTAAGATCAATGCATTTAGATATATAAAATATAACACTCAGCTTGAGCAACTGCTCATTTATGAGGCTTTGGACACCAGTGACCCAGACGTGTTTGTTGAAAATCAAATGACTAGTGTTCTCTTTACTCTCAATCTTTCCTAGTCCTAGTGTGAATTCTCAGTCCTGACTAAATCTAGGTTGCAGGCTGAGTGAATTGAATGACACTAGAAAGTTCCATCACTCCATTGTCTATTCCCACTGGTCTGCTCAACAATCTAGTATTGGACATAAAACCCTCTTCATGAAGACAAACTGTGTCCAGCAACCTCCTATGACAGTCAGGTACCAGGCGTTCTTGAATTACTTTACTGAGAAAGCAGTTTTTACCATGAAAGTATGAAAAGAGAATTCCCTTCATCAATGGAAAGCAGCACTGGTACTGTATAACTGGATGTTTGGAACATATGTCTACAAGTTGGAGAGTGGACAGTACGGACGGGGTCATGGGTGGGAAAGTTGAACAGTAGAGTCATTATGAGAGGCCTTGATTAAAACTTGTCTCCCTTTAGCAAATTGACAGTATTAATAGAAAAAAATGAATCTTGGAAAATTCCTCTTCATTCATCTAACACTTCATGTTGCATGTGACTTGGTGGGTAAAGTGGTCAAAGAAAAAGGCCCATTGCTTGGTCTTTACCTTTGTTAAGTCATAATAGAGATGAGAGAACAACGAAATCATAGGATGCCAAATAAGGCAGAGTTCAAGGCAGCGTATAACAGAAGGCAGGTGGAAGAGGGGAGAAAGATAAAGCCCAACAGTATCAACTCTGTTTTAGAGGTTTCTCTGGGTTACCTTTCTGACTATACCTTCAGGTTTGGAGAGGATACCCTTCCTTTAGAAAAAATATAGACTGATATTAACTGCCCTCAAACTATTTTCTGGATTGAGGACCAACAGGTGTTTCTACATCAGTCATTCTTGAATGTGAAACCATGCTCCCCTCCCCTTCTCTGTTTTGCCCTGTCACTGACAACACATATCATGTCCACAGTAAGGACGGTCCATCTCGCTGCTTTACAAGTCACTGTTCTCTCCTAAGGTTTTAACCTATGCATAAGCAGGAAGCCAGTGCTTTTCCGTATCATCCAAAAATGCAGACCCTGAAAATAAACAGTTCTAGTGCAACCCAGATTGAGATGCCAGATTCCACAATTCAGGTTTGTAACTATTTCACTATACTATCTTCTAAAGGAGTCCCAGATGGAAACATCTGGTCCCAGAAGTCCTCAGTTGGATTTTTATGAATGACAAAATCTTTTGAAAAATAAAATCTTCCTCTCACATCAACCCATTGTTTTAGCTTTATTTTGCAATTTGAATCTTTATCACAGCATGCAGATTTCAAGGGTGTGTTGAATGGACAGGTAGAATTATCTTAACTTTCTGCCATGTATTAGGACAAGAACTCTTCATCCAGATTAAAGACGCTCTAGAAAAGTCTGTCTCTGAGAAAGTGGTTGTTTATCCTGAGTTCTGAGAAAGTGAGGCAGGGTACAAACATTGTCTCTGCCACAGGTGAAATCCTTAGTTATTCTTGTTTTCTCTCAGGTTATCTTTTGTCTTCTCATCTCACTCTTCATTTTGGACATTTTATTTTGCCCACATATATCTAAAGAATTGACACTGGTTTTGTGGGCATTGAACCCAGAAGTTCTGGAGTTTGGTTTTCCATCTCATAGGTGATTCCAGCACCTATGAGATCCTAGCACCTATGAGATCTCATTGGTCGCTGTTATATTCATTAATGGAAAAATGTAATTCAATTTAAGGAGAGAGATATTTAATTCTGCTGACTCGAGGACAATAGGTGAAAAGGAATGGCCTGTCAGTTGTGAGTGAAAGATGAGGCATCAAAATCTTTCTGTAAAGCCATGGAAGAACCTATTCCTTATATTGGCTTTGAGCTCTGTTTTAGTTTGAAGGCAATTCAACCTTGATGCTTGAAATATTAAAATATTAACATTTTATCCTAAATCTGCTTGCACATCACAAATCATAGTGGTAAATATTCATGGATCTGGCTCTTCTGCTTCCTAGGAAAGTATCAAAGTCAAAAAAAAAAAACAACCTTTTGGGGTCAGAGCTTGGGGTACAGCGGGAGGTATGATTGAATATCAGCAGTGTTATGCTGGTAATAAAATTGGGTTTCCATTTGTAAAGCTTGGTTGCAAAAATAACTTCAAGCACTTCTGAAGATGAATGATGCTGGGAAATGAGGTGAAGCCAAACTTTCTGGCTCCCATTCAATGCGTCCAGGCTTTACTGCTGGAGAATCAGCAGCCTCATAGATTACCTGGCATTACCATCTCGTAGTTTGTGGAATGATTTAGAAGTTACCAGTTGCGCGTGCACATACACACACACACATATTTTGTTATCTGACGCTGTGAGATGCATTTCCCATGGGATATGCCCAATATCCAAGATGGGGAGACTAATGTTCTGTGATTTTAAATAACTTGCCCACGTTTACTAAGCTGATGATTCAAAAAACAAAAACCACAACAGGATCAGGATCCCAAATCTGCTAAGTTTTGTCCAGGGTTGGGACATCCTGCCATACAAGTTCCAGATGAAGATACTGCTTCCTCTGGCTGGCTTGTCTGTTGACCTAAGTACAGATTAGGTAAACATTTCTGAGCTCCCCACATAATCTATACTAGTCTCATGCTTACCAGTCTCATGCTCACTAGTCTCATGCTCAATTAGTACCTTAATTTTATTTTCTGCTGGACAAAGAGTTTCATGCAGTGGCTTGTTTACCCTGGTAACACCCCCCTTTCCACAGTGCCTGAATGTAGTCAACAATCTGGAAGTCCCAGCACCAAAATCCCATTTTACCAAAATAAAGAGGACATTCAAGTCCTGCCCCTTAGGGTTGCAGGCTCAAATCTGGACACGGTGGATGTTTTCAAAGAAGAGCAAGTTACTTGTGCTGCCCTTTCGAGAATCCCATGGCAGACGCCCAAGGGAGGACTGAAAACTTCTAACTTAGATCATGTTTCTGCTGTGTGGGGATCCATCCTGGTGGGAAGGCACTTCTGCCCATGGCCAATTCAAACTGGTAGAGGAATGAGAGATCCCGAAAGCTCTCTGAACACATGGAATCTTTCCTATTGCCCCCTCCCCACAACCCTACAGAAGAAGGAGGTGTAAATTCGACTGTTGAGAGAAGCTGCATCTGTTTCCCAAACCAACCCTCCTCTGCCAGGCAGAGAATTATGTTGAAGGGGCTGGCAGAGGTGCCAGAGGATGTCTCCTCATCCCAGGTGGAAAGGAGCGAATGTGAGGTGAAGAGCTTCCATATGATCCAGCAATTCCACTCCTAGGTATTTACCCAAAGGACACAGAAACATCAATTCCAAAGAGCACCTGCACCCCTATGTTTATAGCAGCACTGTTTACAATAGCTAAGCTTTGGAAACAACCCAAATGCCCAAAAATAGATGACTGGATCAAGAAGATGTGGCACATATATACCATGGAATATTACTCAGCATTCAAAAAAGATAAACACATGCAATTTGCAGCAACATGGATGGCGCTGGAAGGGATCATGCTCGGCGAAATAAGCCAAAAAGAAAAAGAAAAATACCGGATGGTCTCACTCATAGCAGGAATCTAGAAAACTTAAATAAGGGACCAGGAAAATGAATATAAGAAAGTGAAAATCAAAATCAACAAAAAACTATGAACCAGAGACACTTTTTGGGGGGTGGGGGGCGGGAGGGGAAGGATTGGGGTCAGAATGGGGCGTTTGCAATTGTATGGGGGAATATAAAAATAAAATTTATTATTTAAAAAAAATACAAAAAAAAAATAAAATTAAGTTTAACCTCAAAAAAAAAAAAAAAAAAAAAAAAAAAAGAGAAAAGGGCCACTGAAACCCATAACCTGTGTGATTCAAAACTGGATGTAAGACTTAGGGCCTCACCCCCCTTTGGAAATTTGTAAATTCTACCTTGTTTCTATGAGCTTCTCCAATGCGGCCAGCACAGCCAGAGCTGGCTGGGCTCCCAGGCGCCACGCAGAGTCCATCTGTTCGGTCACTCTGTCTGTTGTGTGCTAGCAGAACAGAATGAATTGTGTGCATGGGACGCGATCCAGTTAAATTTAAATTTCCTAAAGATACTGAAACTGCAATTGTGAGTTCTGAATTCAATGAGTCCTCAGTGCTAAGAGATCCCCACTTTCGGTGCCCCCCAATATTTTCAGTCCATGTACTATGATGATGTAGGGGTGATACTCTGTTGTGTGGGTGATAAACCTAGCTTAGCAAATCCCTGGCTAACAGTATTTAATGACTGCTTCTTTAATAATAACAAGACTAGATGTTCTTAGTGCACCTATGCATCAGGGATATGCTAAGTGCTTACCTCTTCCCTCCCCGTCCCTCCCTCTCTCTCTCCCAACTGCTTTCCCACTCACTCACCCTCCTCTCCCCCCTTCCCTTCCCTCCCACACATTTTCTTTTCTTTTCTTTTTAAGATTTATTTATTTATTTATTTATTTATTTATTTATTTATTTATTTATTTATACAAGCACTGGGTACAGTCAGAAGCGCGGGAGGGGTGAGAGAATTCACAGAAGCCAGAGCGGGGAACAGAACAGGCAGACTGATGAAATACACTGCTGAGGGGAGCAGCGGGCGGCAGGAGAGGTCTGTTGCGCCATGTGGGACCCTAGCCTGTGGCAGGGGATCAAACCGGTGCTGCAGAGGCTGCAGGCAGCTTCACAGCCCAGCCCTCAACTGCTGCGCCACCACGGGAGGCCCCCATTTTCTTCTCTTTCCACAAATATTCACTGAGTTCCCTCTACATATCAGGCATTCTTCTGAGAACTATAGTATTGAACAAACGACATTATACCCCTTAAATTTTAGTTGAAGGGATATTAATAACCAAGTAAACAGATAGTACAATATCAGATGGTGATACATACTACAACAGATAAGTAACAGAGAGGAATATGATCTTGACCCAAAGATGAAGGGCTACTTCCTTTGGAACACACAGGAAAACTTCTCTCTGGGAGAGACATTTAACTGACTTTTTTTTCAATGAGTGAAAAGTTTTTTGCCATGCAGCAGCCTGTGGGGGAGTCATGAGCATTCCCAGGTTAACATCCCAAATGAAGCAGACTTGTTTGTGGAGTGCAAGGAAGCCAGGATCTCTGGAGAGAGCTGTGCAATGGGGGAGATGCGTGCAGACAAGAGGTGGAGAGGAAAGCAGGTGGCAGACCATGCAGAGATGTTGCTAATCTTGGGCAACAAGGCTTCAGTGCATTATCTTTTTAACACAATGACCTTATGATGTGGCTGCAATTTGCATCCCCATCTGTAGAGAAGTGATTTAGAGAGAAGAGGTAGATGGTCAGCAGGCAAGTGGCAGAGTCCAGATTTGAATTCATGCAGCCTGGCTTCAGAAATTGTTTTACTAATCCCAACAAAAGAGTAGCATTATGGACAGCACTTCAGAATCAACCCCTTTCACAGCCAACCACTCCTCAGTCCATGTGTCCAGTCTGAACCCACAACGTCGGCTACCAGAATGGATGTGGGATTCAATATTAAGCAGACCCTGCTTGAAACCGCAGCCCCATCTTCACTAGCTAGGTGATCTAATTCCTTAGTTTCCTCATCTGTAAAGTGAAGCTAATGATAGTATAGAGGTCTTCAAATAATGTAGCTCAGTTCAAATTCACTTCTTTACAACTCCAAGCAAAGAAAAAACAATCCTGCTTTTGAGGCAAACAACATGATATTCCAGGGCCTGGCTTTATTTTGTTTTGCTAAAGACTCAGTTTCCAAGAACCTAATGATGGTGCTATGTGAGGACTTACTGCACTTTCTCCCACTTCATAGAGTGTTTGAGAATGAAGTGATATCAAACCTGCCTACGTGTTAAGCATTCAGTGAATTCTTAACTACAAACTGAACAAAATCTACTCTCCACCGCATGTACTCAATAATGACCGCCTCCCATCAGCCTTTATCTCTCTTTCCTCACTGTAACCTGGGTTGCAGACCACTCCTACTGCCATCCATACTTCCTGAGTCACACTTTAGAGATGGGGCTTAGGGAGCTGCATTTTAACATACCAGTTGGTTCTGATGCAAACCAGAGTCAAGACCACTGAAACAGACCATCCACCAAGATACAAGAGGATCTCAGTAGATCTTGGTGTCAACCTTGGAAATAGCAACTATGTTTGCAAAGCCACACAGTGTTAGGGAAAAATGGAATTTGGGGTCTTTTTGATGCTGTCTGGTTGGCAGGATAGCCAGAGTTTTGGTAGCAGATGAACCCTGCCCAAACTCTTGCCCATATTCTAAGTTCTCTTGCTCTCAAGGTATTTCTGCATGAATTACACATGAGAAATAGCTGACTGGTATTTAAAGCACAATGTGTAGTGACTCTCAGTGCATAAGTGTGGTAAAGGCTAGTTCAATTCACCTGTTCAAGTCCTAATGTCTAATTCGAATGTTGACATCTCAATTTGAATGAACAATAGGCATTTCAAATGTAATATGTACAAACCAAACTCATTATCTTCCCTTAAATCTGCTCTGGCTAAGACACTCTATGGGTGGTGGGGGGCGGGGAGGGGAGGGATTGGGGTCAAAATAAGGGGATTGCAATTGCATGGGGAATATAAAAATAAAATTTATTTAAAAAAAATAAAATTTGGTAAAGTTAAAAAAAATAAAATAAAATAAATCTGCTCTGGCTAAAGTAAACTTTCCCATTTAGGGACAAAGTGTCTTTATCCTAGCAATTGCTCAAACTAATATATATGGAGGGATCAGTCTCTCTGCTATTTTTCTCATGACCTTTATCAGTCAATCATATTGGCTTTATCTTCAAAACATATCCAAGGCATGACTTCTCAAAAACTCTGCTGCCACATCCTGACCTTTTGCCTGAGGCATTACAAAGCCACCTAACTGGTTTTCTTGTTTCTGCCTTGCACGTCTAAAGGTCTATTCTCAACAGAGCAACCAGAGAAGCTTTTAGAAATGTGAATCAAATTAAGGTACCTGTGGTAGTACGTGTAATGGGTTCCCAAAATACATTTACCTTCATTTTCCAGAACCTGTGAATATTATCTTATATGGTCAAAGAATATTACAGGTATGATTAAGTTAAGGAGAAGAGGAGGTTAACCTGGATTATCCAGGTGGTCTGCCATAACTACAATGGTCTTTATAAGAAGATATTGACACAGAGCAGAGGAGAAAGTGAGGTGATGATCGAACCAGAGATGGAGTAACATGCTTTCAAGGCAGAGGAGGGGGGCACAAACAAAGGAAAACAGGTTGCACTAGACCCTGAGAAAGGTCAGGAAACAGATTCTCTATTCACAGTCTCTAGAAGGAACCATTACTTAACCCTTGACCTCAGTCTAGAGAAACTTATTTCAGGCTTCTGATTTCCAGAACAGTAAGAGAATAAATTTGTGTTGTCTACCCTGTCACAGTTATGGTCATTTGTTGTTTTTTTTTTTTTTAAGATTTATTTATTTATTTATACAAGCACTGGGTATAGTCAGAAGCGCAGGAGGGTGAAAGAATTCACCAGAGCCAGAGCAGGGAGCAGAACAGGCAGACAGACGAAGTACACTGCTGAGGGGAGCAGCGGGTGCGGCAGGAGAGGTCTGCACACCATGTGGGACCCTCGCCGGTGGCCGGGGATCTAACTGGCACTGCAGAGGCTGCAGGCAGCTTCGCAGCCCAGCACTCAATAGCTGTGCCACAGGGGAGGCCCAGTTATGGTCATTTGTAATAGCAGTGATAGGAAACTAAAACAGCTCCCATTTATTCCCTCTCATTCTGAGTAAATACAATGTCATCACAAAAACCTATAAGGCCCTACACAATCTGCTCCCCATCCAACTCTTAACCAGGACCTGCTTTCCTATCGCTCTCCCCTTTGCACACTCTGTTCCAAGCACTTGTTATCCTTGTTGCTCCTCACACCCCCTGACAGGACCCCTGCTCTTTGTCTTTGCCCCTTTGCATGTCTGGACTGCTCTTCTCCCCAAATAGTCCTATGTCCTCCTCCTTCCTTGGGTATCAGTCAACTGTCATTTTCTCAGTGAGGGTTTTCCCAACCATTCTACTGGAAAGCAGAACACATCTATTCACTCCTCAATTCAGACCCATTTTCTTGCCTATTTTTTCCCCCAAAGCACTGATCACCATTAGGTGAACTCTAGGTTTTACTCAGTTATTTACTGGAATGTAAAATCTGTTTTGTTTGTTTTGTACACTACCATCTACCATGATGTCTGCACATGATAGGTACTTAAGCTATTTTTGCTAGCGCAAGGAACTGAAATGAAGGAGACTCTAGCCTAGGGCACCTTCCAGAGTGATTCGGCATGCAGGCTGACAGCAAGGGCAGGGCTCCAAGACAACCCTGACTCAGCTAAGGGAATGCTTCTTCATGTTTAAGGAGAGGAGAGGCAGCTGACAAACCCTGCCAAGGACAAGTCCTGATTTGACTTATTAACTGAGCTGTGTATCGTGGAAAGCTTGGAGAGGAGCTGAAGATGAGTGAAGGCCTTTTAATGCAGTGGCTCTATCCATTAATATTCATGGCACAATGAATTCTTGATCTCTGACCAATTATATTAGCAATTCTCCCTCTATTCCCTGAAAAGAGGCTTGGAAAGAGAGTGGCTAAAGAAGAGAGTTAATTTCCACCCACTGCCCCTACATTGGATTATTTTTAAACTCTTCAGAATGTCTCAAGGAAATGAGTTAATAAGGAACTCATAAATTTCCCAACTTTTCTCAATGACAAATGATGATCCAGGAGCAAAGCTTAGGTTTCCAGCATACGATGTGTTCTATGCAAATGAAAAGCTCCTCAGCAGTCATCCATTAGTAATGGTATGATATACTACACCACACACATGCCGCACTGTGCAAATGCAAGGGAAATTGATACCCTTGGGGCCCAAAACATGATAGGATTCCAAGAAAAACCTGATTGGTGCAGCTACAGGAATGGTGAGCAGTCCAGCTCACCCATTAGATCAAAGGTAATTGCCTGAAGCTCTGAGGCCTCCTCTCCAAGCAATGGGAGGAAAAGCCGTTATACTGAAGGAGTAATACTGGCTAAGGCCACACAGTTCCTGGTCTTGCTCCAGTTGAGTAAGAGAAAACATTCTGAAGATTAGGTTTTACCAAACAATGACAACCTCATCTTCCAGGGACAGTCCCCTTTGCCTAACATTCTACATGAGGAATGAAGAAAGCAAGTTCAAAAGAGGCTAAAGGATCTGGTTTAACCTACACAGCTAATGTTGTGGAGTAAAAAGTCCCAAGGTCTACAGCAACTCTGGCTATCATTAAGCCACCACACATGTGACACCTTGAAAGACAGGCACTCACAGATCAGTACTTGGAGGGTGTGGAAGCTTTCACAGATGAACAAAAACCTATTTTCCTCATCCCAATCCATCAGTTCTTGCTGGGTGTGCTATGTATCAGAAAATTGGCTCACTAGCCACCAAATATGAGATGGTTATTGACAAGATGCGAAGGAAAAACTGAAAGGGAAAAAAAAATATCAGGCTTCCAGAGAAGCACGTTGCCTCTCAAGCACGTTGGCTTTGAGTCAGCTTCCTTTGGAGACCTGCTGACTATGTTACAAATATGGGTTTGACGTGTAGCAGATGAGGGTTTTTCAAAACACATGTTCAGAGAAGAGGGAGGTCACAGTTTAAGTGAAATCAACCCAGGTTCTTGGCTGGGCTTGTATGAAAGGTCCTGCAGAGGAAGAACCCCTGCAAGGTCATGTAAATGCACCTGGTAATGATCTGATGTCCATAACCAACCTCTAGATTTTCAGAGGCAGTTAGTCATGGGACCTCCTGTGATGCTGGGGTTTTGGCCTCTTCCAGCACTCTCCTGTATTTTTCTATTATTGTCCTCAGCAACTCTGCCCTGAAATTATCTTGTGGGTAATCCTGCCAGCTGGTTCCACACAATGTCGCTCTTGGTAGTTACAGAGCTTCCGGTGGTAGAATATTGTCCTGTAGTTTTGACCCCTGATGGTGAGGGTAGTATATGCCAGGTTACACTAGATAAAACAGATTGCCTCCAATTTTTTTTTGGCCTGATTTCTACTTAAAACCAGGTTCTCCACTGATGCCATGTATGTCAAAATCTTCTCCTCCTAAGCAGTAATATTAACTTGCATGTATCTGAAAGAAAATTTGGATGTCCTTAAATTTTCTTTAATGTATTTATTCTGTACATTGAAAATGCACTCAGTGAAATAGATTCTAAAATTGCACAGAAGTACAACATAAAAGATAAAAGTCTCCTCTCTCTGCTTCTCCAAAGGGATAAACTTTTTTTTTTTTAAGATTTATTTTTATACAAGAGCTGGGGTACAGGCCAGAGGCGCGGGAGGGTGAGAGGATTCACCAGAGACAGAGCAGGGAGCAGAACAGGCAGACTGACTGAAATACACTGCTGAGTGGAGCAGCAGGAGAGACAGGAGAGGTCTGCCATGCCATGTAGGGTTCTCGCCGGCCGTCATCGAACCCACACTGCAGAGCTGCGGACAGCCTCACAGCACGGTGTTTAACTCACTGTGCCACTGGGGAGGCCCAGGGATAAAATTTTTTACATATTTATCCAGAAATCTCTCTCTACCCTTCCCTATGTCTATCTATCCTTTTTCTGATTCCCAGAATTGGAATCATAGTCTACATATACCTCTACAATTAGCTTTTAATTTTTATTAATAATGCATCTTGAAGACAGTGTTAAGCATACGATCATATACTCAACATATCGAGTAGAGTGAATTTGGTTGAATGTAACCAAAAATTTTAACACAAACTGACTTAAGCAAAAAGGAAACCTGTTGTCTTATAAAACAAAGTCTAGCAATATGGAAGATTCTAGGCATTTTTGATTAAAGCATTTATATGGTCCCAAAGACCCAAATTCTTCTACCTTTTTATTCTGTCATATGCAACACAGATTTCATTTTATGGATGGTTTTGTGCTCAAAACCATTGAGTTTTGTGCTCAAAACCACTGCAGGATTAGCATGGCTCATGCCCAGACATGACACTCAAAGTTAGGAGGTATGATATCCCTTTCTGTGTGTGTGTTTTTTCCCCAGTAGACAATCCTTTAGTAGACATTCCCAGATGACTGTCTCTCTAGCATTTTATTAGCCAGATGGGTCAGACGTACACTTCAGATGTGCAAGAAGCATAGAATTATGAGGCCTGCCTTAGACTCATCATCTTGAATGGAACTGAGATTTGAAGTCACCATGAGCAACCACAACACTCAAGCTCTGGATCAAACTAGCAGCCCTGTCATTCTGGGTTCTCAACCTGGCCATGGACAAGGCAGCCCATATACAAAGTCAATGGGACCAAAATAGGAGGTGGGTGGACTACAGGGAACTCAGGGAACAAAACTGCTCTGCAATCATTTCAAACATTTTGTGTTGTGGCAGAGGTATGTCTTTCTTGACTATGTTGCTTGGGAAATAACTTTATTTCATATGTATGGATTTAGACATAAATGTGACTAAAATTAGTACTTTGTTTTAGGGAGATGTGTACATTGTTATGGTAATCTGGGGTTGTCAGAGGCTGCAAGAGAAGGCTTCAGGAAGGTTGTGTGGGCACAGCTGTCCCCCCAGGACAAAGCAGCTCTCCCAGACAACTGGTTCCACCTTCAAAGTATATCCCAAAAGTATACCCTGCTTATCATTTCCACTCCTACAAATTTAGTGGAAGCCCTCCTTATCTTCCACCTGAAGCACCACATCACCTGCCTGGACCATGCTGCATGATACCTGGGTTCTGGTCTGTCTGTCTGTCTGTCTGTCTCTCTTTCCTTCCTTCACTTGTTTCTCCACACAGCAGCTAGTGAGCTTTTACAAACAATATCCTTTGTCATTGCCTGGCACAAATGTCATACCCTGCACATGGAGAGTTCCCCCCCATCAAGACCTCATGTGGTGAGAGGAAGTCCCACAAAGGTTAGCTGCTGACACGGGGTCACTCACCCAACCCTGAGGCCCACCCTAACTTTTTACCTCACTAAGAATAAACTAAGAGCATAAACCTTAAAAGTTCTTATCACAAGAAAAAAAAAAGATTTTATTACTATATTTACTATATTTGGTGATGGATGTTAACTAGAGTCATTGTGATCATTTTGCTATATATATATATATATTTATATGTCAAGTCATTAAGTTGTTCAGCTGAAACGAATGTTATACATCAATTTCACTGAATAAAAAGTGAGTAAAATGTACTCTCCTCCCCCTCATGCCCAGGGCCTCTCCACCAGATGATTTACCATCTTTCTCCCTTTAACCGCCCTCTAGCCCTGAGACACTGTTCTTTCCCCTTGACCGGCCCTGCTCTCAGGACCTCACACTGACTTCTGGCTGGTCACGTGATTATCCTCCAGCTTATCAAGGTCCTACCCCCAACACCTTCCCTGAGCCCCATGGCTAAAGTAATTCTACCCCAAGTACCAGACGCTCTCTAGCTCATATTTTATTTTGATTTGTTCAGTATCTTATCGCTATCCAGTATCTTACCTATTTATTTGCTTCCTTATTAATTCTCAATCTCTGTCAACCAGGAGAAGTCCCGGAGAGTAGGGGTTTTGTTTGACTTTTATCCTCAGCCCCTAGAACAATGACTGTTTTAACTAATATTCGGGCACTTTGTTAATATTTAGCAGCAATATTGAAGTCACTTCCTTCAATCCTTCTATCCTAGCGTTTTTGTATCACATGCCACGTGTGAAGACCTGGAGGAGAAATGGCTGCATGGTGGGCCTGCTTGGTTGGAGGCCTGAAGAACTGCTTTCCACTATTTAAAATGCTGTCACGTGGAAGAGTGGCTCTGAGGCCAGGGCCCTTCTAGAGGACCTGTCGGTAGGAATGAGAGGTGCTGACAAAGACTGGCACAGCACACAAGAACAGAATCCCCCAACTGCCAGATCAATTGTGCCCTCCAGTAAAAGGAATGATTCTTCCTTGCTGAGAGTGATGCTAAGTCAATCCATATTATAAAGGTCTGAGAGAAAGAGAGAGTGTGGCAGGAAGGAAAGATGCCTCAGTGGGAGCAGAGGAGGCACCTGGGGAGAGCAGGGAGGAGATGGGGATACTGCACCAGGAGAGACAAGGATGGGAAAAGAAGGATGTAACTAGGTACCACCATGGACCTTTTACTGGGTCCCATTTAGTGCTCTCAGGTGGAGAACAGAATTCCTTTCTCATTATTTTTGGACACTGACTGTACTCCTTGAACATGAAATCTGACTGAGACTGAACCACTGGAGTCTTTGGATCATAGTGTTAAATGCAAAAAAAAAAAAAAAAAAAAAAAAAGGGAAAAACTACCTGATGATGAAGTTCAGATCTTGTCATTTGAAAATGAAGCAGAACCTCAAAGGCAATTTGCTGGAGACTGAAGCTTCAACTCTGTCGAGTGTGGCTTAATCTCCTGTCAGGAAGAAAGAGCTCTGGGGCCTTTATGTTTGACCACAGCTGGCCTCTCGGAAGAGAGTTAGCCTGGCCTGTTTGGGTTTGGAAATGGGGACAGTAAGGGGGCATTTAATGCTTTTGTTTTCTCCTGTGGAATTTCCCACCACAATCACTTTCAGGGTGAATAAAATGGAGATGTTGTGGGGGGCAGCCTGTGGGGAATGGGTGGGCATCAGGGTTGGGTGAGTGACCTTGTGTCAGCAGCTAACCTTTGTGGGGCTTCCTCTCACCTCATGAGGTCTTGATGGGTAGAGTGCTCAATGTGCAGAGAAAAGATGATCTGGTTTAGAGCTGTGCTGACCTCAGAAAAAGCCAGAACCCTGGCATGAACTGTACTGGCAAACAGTGATGACCAGGCAGGGTGGAGCTGGGTTGCCAGTGAGCCTGTGTGACCTCGTGAGAGTCCCTGCCCTCTTGCTGCCTTCTGTTTATTTGTGTGCCAAGGGGGTTGAGAGAGGACACTCAGAAAACTCTTCTCTGATAATTTTCTGTTTAGCAAAGTTGCAGGCCTGTGTGTTTTTTGCTGTTGCATAATCCTCAGAAAGTTAAGGTTTAGAATGAAACTGGAAAATATAAGGGGGAAGATGGCACTACGAGGGAAATAAACTTCTAGAATTGAAATCACTCTTCTGTTGCTTTAAAGTATGTAAAGACTGACCTAACTTCTTGTCATTCAAATGTTTGCTGTGAGTGCGACATTTTAACTTAATAAAAACAATTATAGTAATCATACTTTAATTGATTAAAAAAAGAAAGAAAAAGAGTGAGGTCAGAAAGGCACCACCTGGAGTATGGAAAAGCATAAATCTAGGCAGACCAAGTACCTTCACAAGTGTAAGGGAAGAAAAAGTATTGCTAGAAAATTCTGAACAGACTCTTCTGCCACAAGTATTTCTGAAATGTGCAGAACTATTGATGAGAACTCTCTTTTCCTTCTTTCTTACTCTTCATTGCTGATCTGAAATCTGATATTCCTTTTGATATAATTTTACTGATACAAAAAACTTTCCATGACATGACCTGCTCCTGTCCCACCCCCCTTACTTTATCTCTCTGTAATCCGCCCCCTCACCCCGATCTTTCATTATTGTGACAACTTTAAATGCTCCCTCACAGCGAGCACCATACGGATTAAGTTTGCCTGGGCTGTCATGACAGAATACACAGACAGAACTTCTCAGCATTCTGTAGCCTGGAAGCCCCAGGTCAAGGTGATGTCAGGCTTGGCTCCTCCTACGTCCTCTCGCCTTGGCTTGCAAGCAACCATCTCCTCACTGTGTCCTCACGTGGTCTATTCTCTGTGCTTATAGACCCCTGGCGTTTCTTCCTCTCCTTACCAGAACATCGGTCCTATTGGAGTTGCCCCCACCTAAGGGCCTAAGTTTAACCTAACATTCTTTAAAGACTCCATTTCCAAACACAGTCATATTAGGATGTCATGGGGGTTAGGGCTTCAACATATGAATTTGGGGGAACATATTTCGGCCCATAACACCATCTCACAGTCTTTGTTCAAATTTTTGCAACTCAAATTAGTGGCCTCAGGTAAGTCACTTAGTCTTTATTATCCTGAGGTCCTTATCCTCTTCCATTTTTTAAAATACAAAGTATTCTTTAATTCTATCTTGAAATGTCCATCCTTCACTCCCTCCCGCTATACCTGCTTATTCCTTTATTTGAATAAGAAACGTGTACATGGTGCAATAATAAAAGTACAATACTGCTATGATATAAATGATAAAACTCTTTCACACCCAAACTCCTCATCCTTCTGGAAGCAAATGGTTAATATCAATTTTGGGATTTCTCCCACCACCCCACATCCTGCCAACTGCTCCACCCTGACTAAAGAAAGGAGTGAATATAACTGAGACTTGGAGTCTGCTACACTGCCTTATACATATGGGGTCCCTCCCAATCCCTGAGGGAGGGGGTGCTCCCTTCCTGCGAGGGGACACACACAGCTGGGCTTCATGTGTCACAAAGACGTGGACTTGAATCCAAGCACCAGAACTCACCAGTTGGGTACTTTGGACAAATTGTTTCATCACTTTGGGCCTGTTTACTGGTCTAAAGAGAGATAAGACTTTTATCTTCTTCAGGGAGCTGCAGGATGACTTGAGAGCCTTAGGATCTGTGCAACTGCCATGGTGGGGCTTCAGCAGGGGGCAGAGACTGCTTTGCTGTCAGCCTGCCCTATGGCTCCTTGACGGGCAGGGCCTGTGTATGCGACTCTACCTTTGCAGACCACATTGATTCTAACTTAGCGCCTACACTGGCGCTAATAAACATTCCATTAAATGTAAAACTAGATCCGTCTGGCATGCAAACGGCAAATGACTATGTTTGGGGGTGGGAAGACGTGGGTGAGTAACCCAGTTCTGTCACCTAATTGAGGTGTGGCCTCAGGCAAGTCATTTAAGCCTCTCTTATCCCCAGGTCCCTGTGTATAGTTGTGGGTTGGGAGAATAGAGAAGTCCCAGACCAGGTCATCGCAGGTGGCAGAGCTGGGAGCTGGTAGGAGGCAGTGGGATGGTATCTCTTACCAGTTCATTCTCTCACCATTCACATACAGTTCTCCCTGAGAGGGTACACAGTGCCCCCTTTCTTCCCCTCCTCCTCAGGTTGAGAGGGGTGGAGGGAAGATGAGTAGCTAAGGTTAGGTGAGTGATGGGAAAGTAATTCTTTTCCTAAGTTCTAACAAGTTGAAACTGTATGGCTATAATTTTCTGTTCTACTGTCAAGTTGACTTGAGTGAGTCCTCTGTCTCATAATCAGAGAAAACCTCACGTGGTAACGTAGCTGAGGAAAAAGTCCGCCTGGCGAGGTTCCTGTCCATCTCCTCTGAGATACCATCTGCCATGGAGCTACAGGACCTCAGTCACTGGTGCCATTCACTATCTCAGTGCAACTTCAAACTGAGGCATCCAGTGTTCTGGCATCACATATGATATTCCAGAAACTTCATCTGACTGTCCCAAGGAGCAAAGTATCCTGAAGACTCTCTCACCTCATCCTGTTTCCCCATCTAGCTGGGTAGATCTTAATATTAAAAAAGGAGAGAGAGGTCTTGAAATAGAAATCAGGGGAAGTGAGCAGGCAGGCATGTGGCGGGGTGAGGGTGCCTGGCAATGATTTAGAAGGAGCAGAGTTTGCCTAGGTTAGTGTTTCTCAAACATTAGTCCCTGGACTCCTTCACACATAAAAATTATTGAGGGTCCTAAAATTTTTTGCTTTTGTGGATTATATCTATCTACATTATCACATTAAAATTAGAAAAAAGAAGTTAAATTTTTATAAATTTATTTAAAAAGAGCAACATAAGCTATTAACCCCGGAACTGCCATGTCAATATACATCATGTCTCTGGAAAACTCCAATTTACACTCAAGAAAGAATGAAAGCATAAAAGGCAATTCATGTCTTAATATAAAAATTATTTTAACATGGTGGACCACCAGCGAGTGTCTTGGGGATAGACGAGAACCACTGCTCTAGGCAAGGACATTGGAAATAAGGAGCTGGGGCCTGGGGGTGGGGAGGTGTAATTAGGGAAAGAGGGACACACATCTCTCTTTTGGATATAATGATAGCACTATAAGTATTTTATTAGAATGAAATACCAGGCTAGTTCATGGTTATTATTTGATGTAATCCCCATAATAACTCATGAGAGGAGATACTATTTTAAACTCATTTTATAGATTAATAAATGGGGCACAAAAAGGTTAAAAAACAAAGGCAGCCCAATTTTTATGACAAATACCAGAAAGGACAAATTAGATTTCTAATGCAAACTGCTGCTGATTGTTGTATCTAAAGTAGGCAGAGTGCAACAAAGTGACTGGAGTGGCACTCTACTGCAAACCAGCTCCAGGGTAGGGTCACTGAGCTCTGGAGGGAGACAAGGAGGAACTTGCTAGTTCCAGGAAAGAGGAGCACCTGCCAGCCACAGCTGTGAGATGTCCGCTGACCACTTGGATGAGATCATCGTTGGGAATTACTCACAGAGACTGCTAATCCTGGGATACAGGCCTTCCCTGGGGCAGCCTTAAACCAGGACTGCTAGCAGGTACGACAGATAAAGTATATATAGTATATACAACCTCAAGGCAAGATATCTCTGAAAGTTCATCTGATTCCAGACCTGCTAATCAGAGCCTCCTCTGCCTTGTGCCTGGTCCTCTTCCTTCCTTTGCTACTCTTGGGGATCCCCAGGACACTTCTCAATGTACATCTTGTACCCACATTTCCCTCTCAAAATCTGTTTCCCAGGGGAACCAGCATTGTCTCAGACAATGGCAGACTCCTAAATCTTCTATCATTCACCCAGTTCTTTCCAATTGCTTGTAAAGGATCAGTCTGTTTGTGGTTGCTATTCTGCCTCTTTAAACTCAACACCCAAGCTGCAGTCCTGACTTCGGTTTATCCAGCCTTCCAAAGCTGTTGGTTGTCCCAAACCATGGAAGAGCCACTATATATCATGCACGTCTTCTAACTCATAGTTTCAGGTAAAAGCAATCTGGAAAATGTTATAGGGAAATTGGGGGGAAGATTTAAGCCTTCTTAGCTCTGTGGTTTTCAGCTTGACCCGATATATCTTTTTTCTTCTGGACCAACTTATTTTTGTGCAGTCTCATCTTCCCTGCTGTGCTCTGGAAGTAGGACAATTTCCAGTGTTATTTTTAATCATGGAGCACTCAGGGAGATAATGATATTGATTAAAATGTGAGCCTAAGAAAGATTCCTTGAGAGGAATTATGTGGAAGAAATGAGCTTTCCTCCAGAGCCCCACTAGGTGGCATTTTCTTAAAGCGGTACTGGTATTCAGTTACTAGAAGTATCACGCTATTCTTCTTTTTTTTATTTAAATTTTATTTTTATATTCCCCATACAATTACAACCTCCTTATTTTGACCCCAATCTCTCCTTTCCCCGCCCCCCGCCCCCCATAGAGTGTCTCTGGTTCATAGTTGTTTGTTGATTTTGACATTTTCTTTCTTATAGTTATTCTTTTTCCTGGTCCCTTATTTAGGTTTTCTAGATTACTGCTATGAGTGAGACCATCCGGTATTTTTCTTTTTCTTTCTGGCTTATTTCGCTGAGCATGATCCCTTCCAGCGTCATCCATGTTGCTGCAAATTGCATGTGTTTATCTTTTTTGAATGCTGAGTAATATTCCATGGTATATATGTACCATATCTTCTTGATCCAGTCATCTATTTTTGGGCATTTGGGCTGTTTCCAAAGCTTAGCTATTGTAAATAGTGCTGCTATAAACATAGGGGTGCAGGTGCTCTTTGGAATTAATGTTTCTGTGTCCTTTGGGTAAATACCTAGGAGTGGAATTGCTGGATCATATAAAATGGGCAGAAGAGCTAAAAAGAAACTTCTCTGAAGAGGAAACACAAATGGCCAACAGGCATATGAAAAAATGTTCAACATCACTTGTAATCAGGGAAATGCAAATCAAAACTACCATGAGATACCATCTTACACCAGTGAGAATGGCACATATTAAAAAAACTAGCAACAACAAATGTTGGCGAGGGTGTGGAGAAAAAGGAACTCTCCTGCACTGTTGGTGGGAGTGCAAACTGGTCCAACTGCTATGGAAAGCTGTGTGGAGATTTCTTGATCTACTAAACATGCTATTATTCTTAAAGGGCTAGTAGGAGGTCCTTGACCATTTAAACACCCGTATTTCCACAGATGATGGCAGTGAGGATTCTAAAACAAAAGGCTGTCATATTAGAATATCCAGATCCATGACATCCAAGTCTACCTTAGCCTGAAAAGA
Organism: Talpa occidentalis; assembly: GCF_014898055.3. Taxonomy (NCBI): domain Eukaryota; kingdom Metazoa; phylum Chordata; class Mammalia; order Eulipotyphla; family Talpidae; genus Talpa; species Talpa occidentalis. The sequence goes on from NW_023605305.1 coordinate 85,958,811, forward strand.
GAATGAAGATATGAGAGGATTTCTCACCTGGATTCTGGCACTCATTGCTCATGTGCTGTGCAAGTCACTTTGCCTCTTTGGGCTGATTTCTTCTTTGAAATGAGAAGCAAACTAGATGATCCTCTAAGTTTTTGTTGTTTTGTTTTTACTTCAAATATTTATAATTCTAATTAATTCATGAATGTGCTTTAAATTACCTGGTTTTGGGGCCTCCCTGGTGGCGCAAAATGTTAAGCACCTCACTGTGAAGCAACGCGCAGCCTCTGCAGCACGAGTTCGATCCCCAGCCGGCCAGGGAGCAACCCACATGGCACGGCAGACCTCTTCTGTCTCGCTCACTGATCCCCTCAGCAATGTATTTTGGTCAGTCTTCCTGTTCTGTTCCCCACTATGTCTCTGGCGAATCCTCTCAGCCCCCACATCTCTGGCCTGTACCCCAGCTCTTGTATGCATAAATAAATATATTTAAAAAAATAAATTACCTGGTTTTTAATACCCTCCTCACCCAATGTATCATAAAGATAAAATTTAACCATTTGGCTTGTTTAGGAAATATTTTATCTGAAACATTACGATTTCAACTAATCTTGATTGTCAAAGAAGACCCCATAGAGGCATTTCTTCCATACTGAGTTTCAGACTCTTTTATTTCAAGCCAAACAACTTCAGTGCCTGACAACCTCTTTTCTACCCTATCAAGCGGTAGTGGAATGAGTTCCTTTGAAACCTAGAGAAACTCATCGGAGAGAGCAAGAGAGGTCTTCACAGATAATTATCAGCATTAGACAGGTGAAGAGCGTCCAACTCTCTTGTCCAGTTCTGCAAAAGAAAACTCTTTAAAGTTTCCATTTTCCAGATTGCTTTTACCTGAAACTATAAAAGATCCCATTGAACAGAAGTTTATAACACTGTACACTGACATAGAGTTTTTGCTTACCTTTCTATCTCTAAGGTTTAATAAAACAAGAGGGAGAACACAAGCCAAGTCTCAGAGTCTCAACTTGTCTGGGCTATGCATTTGGGGTGAGGGGAAGGAAGTTTTAACTCATTCAGTCTTTCTACTCTACTGCAGACACAGATTGAGGCTGCATGGATATAAGTAGTCTGAAATCTGCTTCTCGCTCACCCCCACTGTCATCCTCACCCCAAATTCAGAGAACCTAGAGCTCTTGAAGTCAGAAGAGATTTTGCTGTTTGTCTGGCTCCATGTCCAAGGGTATCCCTTGAATTAAGAGTCACTGCAGGAAAAAGAAACAGTGCTTTCATCAAAGACATTTTAGAAAGGCAGCAGTCACAGTGCACATCAGCATTTGCACTCTTTGGGAAGCTGACAGTCAGGAAACCTATTTGTATAACCCATTATTTTGCAAACCCATAGAATGTTTTGAGGGTGGGGTGTGGATCTCATTTAACCATTTTATTTTAGAGATCATGAAGAAACAGAGGTTAGTCAAGAATTGAGCCATAGTAAAAATGGGAGGCAGAACTGGACTCGGAAGCTCATATCTCCTGGTTTTGAGCCCTATACTTTTTTCCCCCAGATCAGATATTCTCATTGCAGACCCAAATCTAGACCAGCCTCTACAGTTTTTCAAAGTGCAATATGAATTACACACATTTTAAAACAAAAATGAATCTGATAGTTTTGCTCAGTGTTATCTTCATGGGAAAAGTAAGACTCAGAGAAGTTAAGTGACCTTCTCAAGGTCATACAACTAAATGTGAACAGAACTAGAGAGGAGAGGTGAATTTGCTAACAGTCTGTCCAAGGATGATACCCATAATCACATCGACTGTCCATTTATAACCCATGCCTTTGAATTAACGAACAAGATTACATCTCTGTCATTCCATACTTAAGTCATTATTGGCCATTCACAAATTCAGTAGACTAGGCTTGTTTCTTTTGCCTTAGTACAGAAATGTGACAATAGGACAGGTAAGCTTTGATGACACTGTTTCTATAAGGAAGAGTCAATAAAAATCAGGATCAGAATGAAAAATGTCAAATACGAAACACTGAATATAAACTCAATTTCTTTAAAGTTTGGACTAGGC